>NC_140214.1:34391258-35713758 GCF_951802725.1 Rutilus rutilus | reverse complement strand
GCTGTCACAACACATGACTGATCACACACTGAATAAGACACAATATGACAGTCTCTGGATCTCTCCTACCTCTCCTCATCACTCTGTTCTGCTGAATCAGTATAAGCAGTGGCACTAAGAGCAGTAAGTGCAAAGCTCCCAGTACAATCACAAGCACAGAGAGAGGCCCTGCTGGAGGAGTGACTGATGTTGAGCGCACTGTCTGAGAAACTGGACGAGAAGCTGATGTTGTTGTGGTAAGAGTAGTGGACACTGACAAATCTGGCAAATCTGGCAAATCTGGCAAAACAGACACAAACACATTCAAAATCATGATTGTCTTGAATACGCAAATATTAATAGCTATAAAATGAATAATATTCCTCAGTGTTTTGCAGTGACCTGCACAGGTGAGTCCAGCGTGCTCTTTGTTGGAGCAGTCAGTGTGTTTCTTCAGGGAGAGAGGACAGTCCCACAGGTGAATCTCATTCCCTCTGCACTCGACTCTATTCAGCCACACAACACCTTCACCAGCACCAAAGACTGAATTCCCATCAGCCCTTAGTGCTGCTCCACAACCCAGCTGCCTGCAGACCACCTGAGCATCGCTGATGTCCCACAGATCATCACAGACTGAACCCCACACAGCGTTATGATACACCTCCAGCCTCCCTGAGCACCGGCCCGAACCTCCACTCAGTCTGAGAGGAACATGCTCTAAATAACACAAATCACAGACACAACAACACATTATTGCCCAACAGAGTACTATCAGAATAGCAGCAGGTACATGCCTTGAGATTACCTTACAGTACATACAGCTCTCATGATTTTCATATGTTCTTCTCCATCAAATGAACTTACCTGAACACTGTCTCTGGTGGGGAGATGTAGAGCATGTCAAATAGCTTCGAAGGGACTCATGACTCTCCTGTTCTGTAATTATAAATTAATTCAATACATTTTATATGTATATTTATTTTTCATGGATTGCTATTGTAATTTTTCAGGCACAGAAATATTTCTGCATCAGTCTCACCTGAGCAGGTGATTTTGGCCACTTTATTGCAGTCATTCTGTCCCCAGGGTAAAGATGGACACTGCCACAGATTTGAATCATGTTGTCGACATTTCACTTCATCCAGCCAGTTAGGAGCTGATTCCACTCTTGGTGTAGAATCAGACAAAACACCAGATCTTCCACAGTTCAGCTCTTGACAGATCAGACTCGCTGTGTCTCTGTCCATCATATTGTAACACACATTACCCCAGGATCCATTGTAGAAAACCTCCACATTTCCTTCACAGCCCTCGGTTAACCTGATTTCCTTAAACTCTAGATTGAAAAATCCCAAAATTGGACATTATGGAGAGGTGAATCTGTTTTTTGATATCTCTAAAAATCGATTCATTTTAAAAATTAATAAAACAAATACAGCTGTGAACTATTTACCTGAGCACACAACTCCTACATCCTCCTTGTGTTGACAGTCATGTTTCCCCCAGCCTGGAGAAGAGCAGTTCCACAGGGACGTCTCATTCCCCACACACTCCACCTCATCCAGCCATATCGGTCCAGAACCAGGACCAAACCAGGCTGGTACCTGCTGGTTACTGAGGGCCACACCACACTGCAGCTGTCTGCACACCACATGGGCATCTTTAATATCCCAGGAGTCATCACACACTGTCCCCCATGAGCCGCTGTGAAAAACCTCCAGCCTCCCTGCACAGTCTCCCCCAGAGCCCACCAGCCTGATGGACCCGCGACCTGATATTCAGAGAAAGAAAAACACATTATTGATCACTAACAACTGAAGAATCTGCCCAGATGTTATTGTTCTCACCAAGGCAGGTGATTGACAGCTGTTGTGTGGAGCTGCAGTTGAGAGTTTGTGGAGAGCTGCAGTTCCCCAGATGAGCTTCACTCCCAGAACACTTGAAGCCTGTCACACACTCATGACTGTGTTCAGGACTGGATGAAGAGGAGCCGGAGAAGTTCAGCACAGAGCCACAGCCCAGCTGTCTGCAGACCACAGAGGATTCAGTGAGACTCCAGGAGTCCAGCAGAACTCTCCTCCAGACCTGATGGATGGAAACTTCCACCTCCCCCTCACACTGTCTGTCTCCAGACAACCGCACCAGACCGCCATGAACAACCAGAGAGGAATCTGAGTGAAAGATGTGGCATTAAATTAAGATATTGCAAGGTAAATTGTACAGGTGATTAATAAGATTACGTTTCAATACAATCCCCTCACCAGAGCAGATGACTCCAACATCTCGTCTATGAGAACATTCAGCTCGACTCCATGAAGAGATGTAACATTCTGAAAGTTTTGTTTTATCTCCGTCACAATCAAACACATCAGCCCAAATTTCACCACTTCCCTCTCCAAACCAGTCTGATCCCACAACAGACACTGCAATCCCACAATTCAGCTCTCTACAGAGGACACTGGCAGCTCTCATATCCCAGCATGCATCACACACTGTGCCCCATTCATTGAGGAACTGAAGCTCCACTCTTCCAGAACAATAGTCAGAACCATTTACCAGCCTGAGATCTGTGTAACCTGAACAAAGAACTGAGTGCTATTACAATGTAAAACAATTAATATGAAATTCAGATGAAAAAGGAGTGATGCAATTCACCATTCAATGCAAAAATAGTACAAGCACATCATTATGAAAAATTTCATATGTAATGTTATACCAGAACATACAAGTCCCACGTTGTTGTCATGTAAGCATTTATGTTCACGTGAAGACATTTTTGGACAGAGGGAAAAATGAGATTCATTTCCTCTACACTGAATCTCTTGTGTCCACATCTGAGCATCTCCTTTGCCAAAAGCATCTTCTATCAGCACCTGTGCAGGAGCCCCACAGTCCAGCTCTCTACACACAACCTCTGCATCCTGCTGGTCAAAGGCAGCAGCACACACTGAAACCCAGCCCTCCACAATAAGTACTTCCACTCTCCCAGAGCAGAGGTGTGATCCAGCATGAAGTCTTGGCATGATGTGACCTGTGGATCATAATAACATTGAAACAATCAATGTTTTTATTTACAGTGACAACAACCTCAATTGCTCAGGCTTGGCATGCAGTTAAACACCATTTAATACATTATCTGATGAAATGCAAAACTAACCTGAACAAATAACACCAGCATCTCTGTAATGATCACAGTTATGTTTTCCCCATCCTCTTGATCCACAGTGCTTAAGGGTAGACTGTGATCCAGGGCATAACACAATAGTCATCCATACTGGTCCTGATCCTGGTCCAAAATAAGCATCACCCAGAGCATCTACAGGTTCTCCACAGTCCAGCTCTCTACACACCACTGCAGCATCGCTTAAATCCCAGTAATAATCACACACTGTTCCCCACTGACCTCTGTGAAGAACCTCCACTCTACCAGCACAGCGACTTCCACCATTTACCAGCCTAACTCTCATTCTATCTGTTATTCATATAAAAGAAAGAAATAAGCTTGTTAGTAAGGAAGAAACCAGTAAAATGACCAGTAAAAAAATAACTCTTTATGCCATAAAAAATGCCCACAATACTGAAATATTTGGTGTTTACAAGTTATCAGGTTGAAACAACAAATGTTTTTGTGGATCAACTGAATTTGCCAGGTTTGCAAGATTTCTGGAATCAAATCTTTGATATTTAGAGTTTTGTCAGTAGCAGCTTAACTAGATATTAATGAGTAGAACTTGTCTTAGTTATGTCTGTGAAATAGGATGTGCTTGTTACTTTTACACAGGAGTCTATACACATTTTCAAAAAAAATGTTCAGTGTTTTGCATAACACAGAGAATGCCGTGACATTAAAGAAATTATATTTGATGATATATTCAGATTCATTGGGATAGTTAAACCTATTGCAAATTATATTTAAAACCAAACTATGAATGTTCCCTTTCAGTTGGTCACGTTCAACGTTACGTCGGAATGATTGACGTAATGTGATCTCACCCGAGAGCCCAATTACCTTGTGTAAACCAAATGAGCCAATGCACATTGGCGTGCAAGATTTGCCTGTTACCTGAAAGTTACCTGAAAGAGATTACGAGTGTCTGCAGTGTTCTTGGCGAAGAGGTCTTTGCTTCCGGTGTTGGTGTGACAGCGCTGCAGCAGTGGTTGAGACTTCAATGAGATTATGCTGTTCTCATACAGCCTAAAATAGCTTCTCTGCACACACTGCAGGCTGCACTATAAGTGCATAAAATGTGTATAGTGTATAATAGTGTATAAAATACACTATATTTACCCTGTGCGCTTCAGCACTGTGAAAGAGTTATTTCCCTAAAAGTGCAAGCACAGGTGTTCCACCTGTGTGTTTCTGGATGTGTCAGGATCGCTGCCTCACGTGTCTGAGCTTAAAGCATGCTGAGGTGGCTTTTGTGGATGAGTCATGTACCCACTGTGGGAGGATGACCATCACAAAGACTCGACAACCTCAAACGAGGTGGAGTCCCCTCACCTATACCCTGATCTAGTTTCTTTTCTTGCAATCAGAAACCCCCCGGTGAATAGCCAGGGTGACATGAGGGACACAGACAAATATCCATTTCTCGACTTCACAATCTCTCAGATCTGTCACCAAGGGTCTGTGGTCCCTCTGACCCCGCTTGTACAGTCTCTGGGAGCCTGGCTAGAGCTTCCCAGCCCTGGCTCATTGGGACTATCAGACTCGGCTATGCAATTCAGTTCTATGCAAAACTATTTCAGCGGCTCCTGGGACATATGGCATCTGCAGCCACATTAATGCTGCTCGGATTGCTTCATATGTGGCTGCTTCTGCACTGACTTCACGGCCGAGTCCCGAGATGGGCGTGGCATGCATCGGGTGACAATCACCCTGGCCTGTCGCCAAACCTTCAGCCCTTGGTCGGAAATCTCAGCTCCTAGGCAAGCACGTACTGGTCTGTACGGATAGCACTGCGGCCACTGTGTATATCAATCATCAAAGTGGTCTATGCTCCCGTAGCATGTCGCAACTCGCCCGCCATCTCCTCCTATGGAGTCAGAAGCATCTAAGGTTGCTTCATGCCCTTCATATTCTGTGCGTGTTCAATCGTGCAGCTGACGAGCTCTCACAGCAGCCTCCACCTCCGTAAGAATGGAGACTCCATCCCCAGGTGGTCCAGCTGATTTGGAGGCACTTCGGGACCACACAGGTAGACCTGTTTGGCGCCCCAAACATGTCTCATTGCCAATTGTTTTACTCCCTGACCAAGAGGACCCTCAGCACTGATGCGCTGGCACACAGCTGGCCCCGGGGTCTACGCAAGTATGTGTTTCCCCAGTGAGCCTACTCACACAGACATTGTGGAAAGTCAGGGAGGAAGAGGAGCAGGTCCTACTAGTTGCGCCCTATTGGCCCAACCGGACCTGGTTCAAACCCCGGACTGATGCTCCTGACTGTGCTGGCTTCCATCAAGAGGGTAGGGGACCTGCAAGTAGACTTGTAGTCAAGACCGCCTAAACCGAGACCAAGACACTACCAAGACCAGAGGGTATCGAGACCAAGACAAGACCAAGACCAAGACCAAGACAGACCAAGTCAAGACCAAGACCAAGTCGAGACCAAGACCGAGACCAAGTCGAGACCGGAGGGAAAAAAATAGACTAGTGTTGAAGCTAAGCAATATGAATTCAAGAACAGCAGCATACTAGGGTTCAGCCGCAGTTGGCAGAACAATACAAAGACAGACCATGTCATGTGTGTGACTGTGAGCTCACTGTAAATGTTTTTGCAGGGTGAGATCAACTATGTGTAGCAATTGCATGACGGCTGTTACTGCACTATTGGAGGATTGAGACTCCCTTAACTTTTGTGTACTGTTGAGGACTGACATGACTGGTACTGACTGGTTCATCTGACAAAACATCAAACACCTCCAACACCATCTTGCTCCTCCAACAACTGTCTAAAGAATGAGAAATATGTAACCAATTGAAATTATACTTAATGTGTAGATGAAATCGTAACATCAAATTAAAGATACGCAATTATAAACTTGGATTAGGCCTAATGTTTAGTCAACACAACGGAGATATGCAGATGATATTTAAAAGACCATTTATTTAGTCTAACACCATCTTAAATACAATACTGTAATCAAACAACACACACACACACATGCACACACACACACACACACACACACACACACAGAGAGAGTCTCCAATGTCTCCAAATTAATCCATTCTGCAACTTTTAAATACATAATAAAATGTTTAAAAACGAAATTATAGGCTTAAGTGCAGGATCCGAAAGTTGGTCGTTTTGTCGCTATGGTTACACACACACACACACACACCGTTGGCGGTGCGCTGACTGCGCTCAAAGTCATCTGTCAGTTGTGCAGTTACCCAAAATCTCCTGAATGAAGTTAAAACCCATCATGTCACTGATATGTGTTTTTTAAATCAAGTAATCAAAGTGCTCGTTGCTGCTGCGATCAGTGGCGCGGATAAAGTGTTTTCTCGTATATTGGGCGCACACGCCGCACTGTCTTCACTCGGACGCGCGCTTCAATCCGTTCCGTTGCGGATAATAATGTTGCATTATCGAACGTTGTGTCGTCGTGGATATTGTAGTAGCCTATTGTATTGCTAAATCCCCGACTATGTCGGTCTGAGACAGCGAGACCTAGACAAGACCGAGAGGTCCGAGACCAAGACAAGACCAAGACCAAAGACCGTCAAGGCCGTGACAAGACCGAGACCACGTAAAAGTGGTCTCGAGACATACATCACTACCTGCAAGCATTTTCAGATGATGAATCGTGCCTGGAATATTGGCCGGCCAACTCCCACATTATCCTGAGACTCCGACCCAGATACATGCCCAAGGTTCCCACCAAGCCTTTCAGGGATCAGGTGGTGAACCTGCAAGTGCAACCCCCAGAGGAGGCAGACCTAGTCCTTGCTTTGCTCTGTCCCGTCCGCCCTTTGAGCCTGTATGCGGATTGAACACAGAGCTTCAGGACCTCAGACCAGCTATTTGTCTGTTATGGAGGCCAGCAGATGGAAAAGGCCATCTCCAAGCAGAGGGTGGCCCACTGGATAGTGGATGCCATTGTCTTGGCGTACCAGACCCAAGGAGCTTACTTGACCAGGAGTGTTACTTGTTACTGGGCGTTGGAGCACGGCAAATCGCTGGCAGATATATGTAGAGCTGTGGGCCGGCCGACACCCAACACGTTTGCCATATTCTTTGTGTTGAGCCAGTGTCCTCCTGAGTAATCGCCTCCAGTAGCCAGTAAACACTGGGGACCCACTCTGTGTCTCTCTTGCTGCGCAGGCACAGGGAAGCGAGCCTCTCTTTCACCGGGGTGAACTCAAAGACATTACAGCTGAGCAGGGGGGCTATAAGCAAACCCACACCAGCCCGCCGCCTCTCACCATGGGCAACTCCAGAGTGGTAGAGAGTCCAGCCTCTTTCAAGGAGTGTGGTTCCGGAGCCCAAGCTGTGTGTGGAGGTGATCCCGACTATCTCTAGTCGATACCTCTCAACCTCCCGCACAATCTCAGGCTCCTTCCCCGCCAGTGAGGTGACGTTCCACATCCCTAAAGCCAGTTTCCGTGTCCAGAATTTGGGTCGTCGGGGCCCCCCGCCTTTGGCTGCAGCCCGATCCACTATACACCGCCCCCTTACGGTCCCTCTTGCAGGTGGTGAGCCCACGGGAGGGCGGCCCCATGGCTCATGAACCGCTCTTAGTCTGACCCGTCACCTAGGACCTGTTTGTCTTGGGAGACCCTACCAGGGGCATATAGCCCTGGACAACATAGTTCATAAGATCGTTCGGGTACTCAAACCCCTCCACCACGATAAGATGGCCGTTCAAGGAGGGGTATGATCAGAGGTCCGGAGGTCCTAGGCCGGAGGTCGACTTTGTGATCGCTTCATCCGACCTCCGGCTGTATGTCTTGGACACTCGGGTGAAGAGAGGGCGGCGGAGCTGTCAACTGATCACCACCTGGTGGTGAGTTGGATTCGATGGTGGGGGAGGAAGCTAGACAGACTCGGCAGACCCAAACATACCGTGAGGGTCTGTTGGGAACGTTTGGCCGAGTCCCCTGTCAGAGAGATTTTCAACTCCCACCTCCAGCGGAGCTTCGACCGGATCCCAAGGAAGTCTGGAGATATTGAGTCCGAGTGGACCATGTTCTCCACCTCTATTGTCGACACGGCCATTCTGAGCTGTGGCCGTAAGGTCTCCGGTGCCTGTCGAGGCGGCAATCCCCGAACCCGGTGGTGGACACCCGAAGTAAGGGATGCCATCAAGCTGGAGAAGGAGTTATATCAGGCCTGGCTGGCTTGTGGACCGAGCAGGTCGTGGAACACTGGACCAGCTATATACCCTCTCCAGGGTGCTGGAGGGTTCATGGGAGTTCGCCCAAATCGCCCAAATCCACAAGTGCTTTGTGGATTTGGAGAAGGCATTCGACTGTGTCCCTCGCGGCGTCCTGTGGAGGGTGCTCTGGGAGTATGGGGTCCGGGGCCCTTTGCTAAGGGCTGTCCGGTCCCTGTACGACCGGAGAAGAAGCTTGGTTCACATTGCCGGCAGGAAGTCAGACTTGTTCCCGGTGCATGTTGGACTCCGGCATGGCTGCCCTTTGTCACCGGTTCTGTTCATAATTTTTATGAACAGAATTTCTAGACGCAGCCAAGGGCCGGATTGTGTCCGGTTTGGGGACCACACAATTTTGTCTCTGCTTTTTGCGGATGATGTTGTAGTGTTGGCCCCATCAGACCAGAACCTTCAGCATGCACTGGGACGGTTTGCAGCTGAGTGTGAAGCAGCTGGAATGAGAATCCGCACCTCCAAGTCAGAGGCCATGGTTCTTAGTCGGAAAAGGGAGGCTTGCCCACTTCAGGTTGGTGGAGAGTTCCTATCTCAAGTGGAGGAGTTCAAGTATCTTGGGGTCTTGTTCATGAGTGAGGGAAGGATGGAACGGGAGATTGACAGACGGATCGGTGCAGCTTCTGCAGTAATGCGGACGATGTACTGGTCTGTTGTGGTGAAGAAGGAGCTGAGCTGCAAGGCGAAGCTCTCGATTTACCGGTCAATCTACGTTTCTACTCTCACCTATGGTCATGAGCTGTGGGTCATGACCAAAAGGACAAGATCCCGGATACAGGCGGCCAAAATGAGCTTTCTCCGCAGGATGGCTGGGTGCTCCCTTACAGATAGGGTGAGGAGCTCGGTCACTCGGGAGGAGCTCAGAGTAGAGACGCTGCTCCTCCACATTGAAAGGAGCCAGCTGAGGTGGTTTGGGCATCTCTTCCGGAGGCCTTCCCGGGGAGGTGTTCCGGGCTCGTCCCACCGGGAGGAGACCCCGGGGAATACCTAGGACACAATGGAGGGATTATGTCTCCCGGCTGGCCTGGGAATGCCTCGGTATCCCCCCGGAAGAGCTGGAGGAAGTGTTTAGGGAGAGGGAAGTCTAGGCATCTCTGCTTAGACTGCTGCCCCCATGACCCGGCCCCGGATAAGCGGAAGAAGATGGATGGATAGATGGAGGTAAGTTCCCCAGCTGGCGAACCCTGTTGAAGTTCCTACAACAGCATTGGCAGTCAGATGTGGCGGAGTGTCTGACGCCAGGCCTAACACTCATAAGTCCACCCAGTGGTCGAGCCCTATGCCAGGCTAGGTGCCCATATGTTGTGATCCCTACAGCGATCCCTTGTGTATTTTTCCACGGTAAAGTTTCCCTGCCAGCGAGCCTGTGTCTTTCCCTTGGCAGAGCTTCTCTGCCACCTCTACCGGTGCTTACTTCCCACTAATTAGGCCGGTGCTAAGTGTATTCTTCACATATTCTTCACATATTCTTCACAGGATGTGGCTTCCGTAGCTAGGCACGCTTTCTAAATGTTATCCAAATAGTCTCTCTGTACGATTCAAGCGGATCAGCAGTAATTGCTGCATAAGCACTGTCCAATCTTCTACCCCAGGAGGTGCATGGGGATTAGGTGGTTTACGTGGGACTCTGGCAGGTAGGGATCCCATTACATCAGTCATTCCAACGTAACGTTGAACGTGACTGACCGAAAGGGAACATCTAGGTTACTTATATTACCCCTGTCCCTGAAGGAGGGAATTGGAAACGTTACGTCACCAAAATTGCTGTACCACCTCAGTGAAAACCTGAATGTGTGATGCATCCGCTTCCATATTTATACTTGCGCTGCGGGGCAGAGCGCGAGATGCAAATCTCTCACACCAATGTGCATTGGCTCGTTTAGTTTACACTCGAAGGTAATTGGGCTCTCAGACGAGACGTCTCCGCTCCCTCCTTCAGGGAACGGGGGTTACAAACGTAACCTAGACATTTTCTTTTACATGCAATCGTATGGTTATCTTCCATTCAGTGGCTGTTGCCTAGAAGCTGCACTGTCGACCAGGCTTTTTACTGATTAGTCAAAGGTTTGGATACACAAGATTATGTGTTAAGACTCTTACCAGCACACAATAGTTCCACAGTTTTGCCAAACGAGCAGTTGTGTTGATGTAATGATGTTGGACAGAGGTGAATCTGAGACTCATCTCCTCTGCACTGAATCTCTTGTGTCCACATCTGAGTGTCTCCTTTGCCAAAAGCAGCTTCTCCCAGCACCTGTACAGGAGCCCCACATTCCAGCTCTCTACACACAACCTCTGCATCCTGCTGGTCGAAGGCAGCGTCACACACTGAAACCCATGTCTGATCATCAAGTATCTCTAACCTCCCAGAGCAGCGAGAACCTCCAACAAGACGAACTCCTGAAACATAAAAAGCATGAAGATTACTCAGAATACTGTTTCACTAATCTGGCCCGAGACACTAGAATAGGCTCCAGCATCCCTGTGACCCTTATATAGGACAAGTGGATTGGAGAATGAAAGGATGGACATGCTGATACCTAATACATTTTTGCAGTACTTTACTATCACAAACAATCTGCTATGTGAAATTCGAATAATGTGGCACCATAATGGTTCATTACAAGCCAATAAAAAATTTTGATTGGATTTATAAAATAAATGAGTGAGATCTGGACCTGGTTACCTGAGCAGATGACTCCAGCATCTTTATCATGATCACAGTTATGTTTACCCCATCCTAAAGATTCACAGTTTTTCAGTCTAGATTCGGATCTAGTGCACATCACTTTACTCATCCAGATTGGTCCTGAACCTGGTCCAAAATAAGCCTCTCCAAGTGCATCAACAGGTTCTCCACAGTCCAACTCTCTACACACCACTGCAGCATCAGCCAAATCCCAGCTATCATCGCATACTGTTCCCCACTGACCTCTATGAAGAACCTCCACTCTACCAGCACAGCGATTGTGACCATTCATCAGTCTCACATGCATTATGTCTGAATAAATAGGGGATTGCTCATTTTAAATCAATTTAAACCAAAATGCTAAATAATTTTTTTTTTCAAAAGAACAATTTGCTCTCTCTCATATTCAAACACTTACCAGCACACAGCAGGCCCACATTGTTGTCATGAGAACAGTTGTGTTGGTGTGATGATGATGTTGGACAGAGGTGAATCTGAGACTCATTTCCTCTGCACTGAATCTCTTGTGTCCATATCTGAGCACCTCCTTTGTCAAAAGCAGCTTCTCCCAGCACCTGTACTGGAGCCCCACAGTCCAGCTCTCTACACACAACCTCTGCATCCTGCTGGTCAAAGGCAGCAGCACACACTGAAACCCATGACTGACCATTAAGTATCTCTAACCTTCCAGAGCAGCGAGAACCTCCAACCAACCTGACTCCTAAAACAATGAGAGAATACAATATGAACTCTGTTTATTTATTTATGCAAAAATGGTCTTTTGTGGTATCATCCACATATGCAAAGTTGGTTGATAAATAACTGCAATAAAATAATAGCCTAGTCAACAATTACTTGCCTACATAGGATATATGATGTATTTTATATTATTTAAGCATCTGGAACCTTATCAGTTTGACAGGATGTTCTAATTCAAAGTTCCATGGGAAGTCAATCTAACTTTACTTAACATTTTCTTATACTGAAATTGTTAATGTAGCGATACAGATCAGACACACAATTTTTTGTAATATTTCATGTTCATAGAGTTTTGCCTAAATCTTTGAATTAATGTTTTAGCCTTACTTAATCAAGATCGCACCATGTTTGGTCTCTGGAGCCTCAACAAATTGCATCAGGACAGTTTTATTAAAATGGGCGAGACATGCAAGTATCAAACTTAGACTCATTATTTGATACATTATGTGTCCCTAACACTTTTGAAGAAGGGTGCATTAGAAGCAAGAAACTAATGGTTTGCTCAAGGCTGTTGATCTGCTGAATTTCAAACAATGCTATAACTTCTTGCATCCTGTATTCTGCTTCAGCTGTCCTTCCATTGCTTAACTGTATGCATGCATGTATGTTACATTAGTCTATATGCTGAGTCTAGTTAATAAAGTCTTGCTTGTTGTCAAATGTAAATTTGTTTGTGGTTCATGCTCATTTATTGGAGTCCCAATCATGCAGACTTTGGCTACATGCTCTGACTAGGCTAGTGCTGTACAGTAAGAAAGTTACCCTGGAAATTAACAGGTTTTTTTATTTTTTATTTTTTATAATAAATAATACTGAGTATTCGCTGGATGAACAGGTTAGTTGATTGTGGTATTAGTTCTGCTATATCTAGTTAATTCTTACAGCTGATCTAAATATTTATAATTAATTATAACCAGCTATGATTAATTATTAATTATTTTTGTCTAATTTGATAATCTCTTCTTTTCAATTTTTTTTTTAGTTTATGTGGCTGTTTTAAATCAAGTTTGACTTTCTCCAGAGCGTTTTAAAGTGGTAAATTCTAAATAGAATTCAAATGGGTCACACATTTTATCATCAGCTTTGCGATATAGGAACGGCTCGTGCAAATCTCATCACACTTTTGGAGCAAAGTATAGAGTGATTCGCACGCCACTCATGCACAATTAAATAAACCGGGATTCAGTCATATTGCTCTGATAATCAGTCTGTTCCGTACGCACAGCAACTTAGTGCTTATAAAGCTCTGAACATGCAATGTATATGATTAATTGATAGCCTGATTCTATATGTTACGTTTACCAGCTGATGTGCCCTGGATGTCCACCAGTCCACCAATATGGAAGCATTTAGGTAGTAATATTCAATGACAATGCAATATGTAAAATGGCAATGCATTTCTGTATTTAAATGTAATTTTCCATTACATTTGTGCAACGTTTGGTGCAAAATGAAAATGAAAATCCAATTATTTAATTTACATTTGCCATTTCATATACTAGTTTTAATATGTAAACTGAATCCAAAAATGAAAATGTATTACAGAAATGATTAGATATGTTTAACATGTTCAAGCAAAAACTGTAGCAAAATTATCATTTAAATGTTCAGCAACAGGTAAACATAGGCTAAATATGTTACGTATTTTGAGGTGTTGGAAGGAAACACAGCGGCGGCAGAGCTGATACAAGCGTTAAATTCACTGGCAGATGAAGTGGAGCGTGAACAGAGAAATGGTAGTGTTTCCGAAGATTATTACGCGTCTGCAGGTGATAGAACCAGTAGGCTACGTTGTTGGAACGTCTGGGAGAATTTTCTGCTGCGCTGTTGTTGTCTGATGTTGGACTGTGTTAATGATGGTTTTGTTTTGTATAAAATATTCTCATTCTCTGATACACATATGATTATCTTTATTCTTATTACTATTAACTATAATTACCCAATAATGTTGGAGATCCTATAGTTTTTCCTTACAAATGCAGAGGCCTATTACTCTGAGATCACAGAATATGAAGGGTCAAAATCAAAGCTGCCGAAAAAAATTACCGCTCTTTAATTCTTCATAACTGACTGTAATGTTCAATAAAGTGACTCATGTGATGTATGACCATCTCTCATTTCTATTTTTGTTAAGCATATTGATCCGATATTGATAAATCTATAGGTAGCCTATAGGGTCACGGAATCTGACGGGTCAGATTCATTGAAGAACGCCTTTTTTTGGGTGAATGTGGAGCAGGTCAGGGGCTGGTGACGTCATTGTCTATAATTCAGTGTCTCATATCTTAAAAACCGAAGCAGCACAAATAAACTTTTACCGGCAAAAACTAAGCAAAAACAAACAAGTCTATTTTATGTGAATGTGGAGCATGTCGGGGGGCTTGTGACGTCATCACCTGTAATTAAATGTATAATTTATAAAAAACTGAAGCAGCACACACAAAAGTTTAACCGGCACAAACCAGCACAAACGAACAAGACTATTTTATTTGGAGCATGTGGGTGACCTCAGAATGACCTGTAAATATTCTTTTAATATCTAAAAAACCGAAGCAGCACAAAAAAAAAAAAAAAAATTCCAGCACAAACAAAGTAAAAATGATTGAGCCTATTTCGCCGACGTTTTTCATTGGGTGGGGGCGAGGCCAACTTCACTTCAACTTCACGGTGGGGCTTGGCTCGGAATGCATTTTCAATTTGCACATTGAATTTTGCTAGATTCATTGCGGGACATTTAATGAAAATGCAATCGCAAGTGTCTTAACTGTGAGTGTAAATGCAATTAAGAAAAATAACATTTAAATGATCATTTTGCTACAGTTTTTGCTTGAACATGTTAAACATATCTAATCATTTCTGTAATACATTTTCATTTTAATTTTGCAACTTATAAAGCGTTAAAATTATTAATTCAATTTACATATTAAAACTAGTGTATGTAATGACAAATGTAAATTATATCATTTAATTTTAATTTTAATTTTGCATCAAACATTGCACAAATGTAATGGCAAATGTAAATTTAAATACAGAAATGCATTGCCATTTTACATATTGCATTGTCATTTTGCATATTACATTTCAAATTGAATATTGCTACCCAAATGCTTTCATACACCAGGGACTCCCCTCTTGTTCATTGTCATTCTAACATGTGCTGTGTTCCAATTCGCCTACTTACACTACGCCCTAAACGTATGTACTCTTTTTGTGAAGAAAAAGTACATACTTTTGAGTAGGCAAGCTTTGGGACAAACTGCTTCGTCATCTTTAACAGACTCTGTCTGGCTCTGTCACATGCATCCTGTCACCATAAACTGCCCTGTCAATCATCTTGCCACAGTTAAAATCCTCCATTCAGTCTAATTTAATTTCCAACTGTTTCAGAGAGAAATGTTGTAGCATGCGTTGATGCATTCCAGTTATGGGTCTTTCATGCGGAGAGTCTCCTCATGTGTTTACAATTTGAATATATTGATGCATTTAAAAGTTAATGGCTAAACATATCTTTACAAAAGTTCACAATGCTGCTGCAGATGAAATATAATGTGGACAACACTGAATAAATACATTTTCGTCAGGTTAGATACTGATAATTATACCATGGTCTGGGTGAATACTCGATTCTGATTGGCTGCAGGGTGTCCATTAAAAAGTGATAGAGGACACACAGTAAAGGAGTTCTGGTGAAACTAACCATAGATATCATATAAAGGCTAGATGTCTCGTCCGCGCTGCTGGCCAATGGAGCTCGACATCCGCACACGGCGGCCATCTTAAGACAGGGTGCTCGCTCACTCATAACATGGTGCATGTACTTTTAAATAACCATAACTTGCTCAATTTTCTACCGATTTTCAAATGGTTTGGTTTGTTATAAACGTCAGAGATGTAGCTATTATACTGCATACATATGAATAATTATGTTCAAAATGTTTAAGCATTCAGAATTATAGCCACGTTAATAACGTTTGTAAGAAACCAAACCGTTTGTAAATCCGTCCAGATTTCAGCGAGATAAGAGGATTTGTGTGCGTGCTGCTCACTCACCTTAATTCACAGAGCCCTGTCCTAAGATGGCCGCCGGTGATGCCGGAAGTGACTCCGCCTTAAGACATCTAGCCTTTATATGATATCTATGAAACTAACTGTTTACCGTTCGAACTTAATAAATAAATGCGCTGGCTACATCAGCTGTGAGTAACCATAGCAACAGGCAGTCAAAGTATCTATACGGACTATAAATCGAGTGGACTATAAATATCTCCGGTTGCTAAATAAACCGTCAGGCGTAACCAGGGAAACCAAGTTATTGTTTGTAAAAACTTTAGATTTCGATTGTAAAACTAATTAAAATATAAACTAATGTTTTAAAAATGTGTTATTTGGCAAGTGACCATGGTATAAGCGGTGTAATGGTTTTTTTTTGACCCTGTTGCCTGTTTTTCGTATTTGCCGTTTGCCTATCTTTTGGATTACCCTATTTGCCTGAGTTCCTGTCCTGGGGCTTGTACCATGATGTAGTTGAACAAACTCAGGGTTACAGGATTAGTTTCAAATTGATAAAACAAAACCAATTCAGTCAGCCTTTGTTGATAACATAAAAGCTGATCAACAACTTTCCCTGTCAACTCAGACTTTGATCCTGATTTCATGGAGCACATGACATCAGTAGCGAACAGCCAATCACATGCCTTGAAACATAGAGAAACTGCGATTCACTTCTCACAAGAGGGTCAGCTAGATTCTTTTCTCTCCTCTGCCGAACAGCCGAAGATCAAGAAATTGAAGAATGTCAATTACACAAATGCATTACACAGCAAGAAGAAAATATCATGCTATATCAGTGTAAGTAAAAGTTATGAAGTTAGTACTGTTGATAGGTATACAGAGACTCAAACATGCAAGCTGGCCGTCATTTTAAAGGCTGTATCTACTGATTCCAAAACTTGTTTATATATAATTATGTTTATTTAAATTACATGTTTAATAATAATAATTAAACTAAAATTGATCATGTTTAATGGATTAGGTGTATAATAATTATATAAATCATATAAAAAAAATATAATAAATAATCATCATCGTTAAAAGCCAGACAATGTTGTATTTAAAAGTGCTTTACATGCAGTGATCTTTAATTTGGAGCAAGAGTGTGACCGTGACCCACAAGGGGTGTGACCGTGTCAGAGATTTGGGGGGCTGTACTTGCTAGTTTTGGTTATTGGGGTAGCTAAATTTGTTGCTAGGGTGCTTTGCAGGGTTGCTGCAGAGTTGATGTTTGTCTGTTTAGGGTAGGAGAGACTAAAGAAAAATAGTATATTTAAAATAAATTGTATTTAAAATAAGGATTTAATTTAGGGCAACCTACCTGAACAGATGACTCCAGTATCCATATCATGATTACAGTTACCCCATCCATGTGATTCGCAGTTCTTCAGAGAAGATTCTGATCCACTACAGAGTATATCAGTTGTCCAGATTGGTCCTGATCCTGGTCCAAAATGAGCGCCACCCAGAACATCTACAGGTTCTCCACAGTCCAGCTCTCTACACGTCAGTCGAGCATCACTCATATCCCACCAGTTTTCACACACTGTTCCCCACTGACCTCCTTTAAAAATCTCCACTCTACCAGAACAATGGTGAGAACCATCTGACAACCTCACACTCGCCCTGTCTTTATCAAGCATAAAATAAGAAGCAAGGAAAGGCATATCAATTTAAATTGAGCATAAAGTGTTTGCACTCTTTTAGCTATATCAAACTCCTGACCCACAAATACAATGAAGGTTTGGCTAGCCTAGGGGACATATAATTTAAATATACATATTACTTATTTCGATTTTCTTTGATATAAACTAACTTCTTTAACCAAAGTGAAAAAATATTTTGTGCTTGCTATGTAGAGAACTGGTTTTATCCTGGCAAACACAGCAGATTACTAGCCTGGTAATACCAAACTCTGCTACTTCGCTTTGCTTCGTAGACAGAGTCTGGAATGGCATAATAGAGAAGTGTTTTCTCTCTCGCGGGGGGGCGCTTGTCTGAAGTTTAAAATCATTGGTTACCCGTAAGCCAATCACATAACGTTTGGTTATGGCGTGTGTTATGCGCATGCTCAGCCGCATCTAACTTCCACTGTAAACACATGTATGATGCGAAAACAAAACCATCGAGCGAAATACCGGAGTGAACATAGCTGTGCGCAACTTTTGCAGATTATGTGAAGTAAAAATCAACACATCCACGGTACAATCAGCGTCTACGTCACGGCTCTCAGCCCGCCCTCTGTTCGTTGATTGGCCCGGCTGTTTTCAGGCCGGAGGCAAACGGAAAGCTATTACCAGAGAATGTCTAATATGGCGAGAAGTTTCACTCTCACTACACTTCCGGCTTCTGAACTGGTTGCAGTTCCACTCTGATTCCATATGAGGGCGCTCACAGGACGAGTGCAGAATGAATGGAGGTCAATGGCGGTATACCCCTCAAAATCCACTTTTCTCAGGATATAATTTTTTGTCTAGTAATTTGAATGTTGTATTCGAAAGGAGATGCAAAGAAATTACACATTGCTGGGTGTTAGATTTTTTAGAGTCACTTATTTGCTTTAAAAAGTCTTTCAAAATGTCAATGACGTCAGAATGCTGACGTCATTAGCAGAATGCTAGCGTGTTATGGGCAACAACAACTCAACCTGTAAGAAATCAAAACAACATAAGTACTCGTTCATTCAACTTTCGACCTAAAACCCATGTTGAACTTGCAAAATCTACAATCACATCTGAGATTTCTCAACGGCAATCGGGTGAAAGAGACAAATTTAGCCGTCTAGCCCCATTGACTCCCATTCATTTTGCACTCATGGCGAGCGCCCCCAGTGGAACTCTGGTGGTACTACAACCAAAATTCGGTACAATAGGGCTTAATAGGGAGTGGGCAGGCTCTCCGTAGACGGGCTCTGCTATTACGCTGTATCAGACTGACTACAGAAGCGAAATGAAATTGAGCGGAAGTAAGAAGTCTGACGTAGTCAGGCTAGCAGATTACTAGTTTCATATGTTGAATTAAACATTGGTAAAACTCATCATTCAGAAGTATGAATTATTTTGTGGGTAGTTGAAATTACTAAATTCATAGCCATAAAAATATAGATCTTGATATATATATATAGAGAGAGAACTAAACATCTATAGTATAATGAAGTCATTCAAGGAAATTAACCATACCAGCACACAGCAGCCCCACATAATTATCACGAGAACAGTTGTTTTCATGTAATGGTGATGTTGGACAGAGGTGAATCTGAGACTCATTTCCTCTGCACTGAATCTCTTGTGTCCACATCTGAGCGTCTCCTTTTCCAAAAGCAGCTTCTCCCAGCACCTGTACTGGAGCCCCACAGTCCAGCTCTCTACACACAACCTCTGCATCCTGCTGGTCAAAGGCAGCGTCACACACTGAAACCCATGACTGACCATCAAGTATCTCTAACCTTCCAGAGCAGCGAGAACCTCCAACAAGTCTTATGTCTACAAAAGAATAGAAAACATTCTAGTATTTGCCAATACAATATATAGTTTAGTTTAAATATAACTTAACTATCAGCAAACAAAAATAGTTAAATGCAACTTGCCTGCACAAATGACTCCAGCATCTTTAGCATGAATACAGTCTCGTTTGTGCCATCCTGCCATATCACAGTGTTTCAGTGTTAACTCTGATCCTGAACATATAAGATTAGCCATCCAAACTGGTCCTGATCCCAGACCAAAGTAAGCGCTACCAGGGGCATCCACAACCTTCCCACAGTTCAGTTCTCTACACACCACTGCAGCATCAGTCATATCCCACCAGTCATCACACACTGTTCCCCACTGACCTCTATGAAGAACCTCCACTCTACCAGCACAGCGACTGTGACCACCAACCAACCGCACATTCTCTGCAAAACCGAGAAAGAGAGGGAAATATTTTAATGTCTTAGAAACAAATGTATAACTCCAAGAAAGCATTAGCCATTCCTCTTACAGTGTGGTCCAAAAAACCACTAATGAAAGTTATGCAACTTAATAAAAACTGACAACAGTTTAAGTTTAGTTGCATTGGAACTGAATAAAAAAAAAACTTTTCAGAATGTATTAGTGTTTTGTTTTTCTTCAATATCAGCAGCACTCTAGATATATCTGACCATATACATATGCTCAATGTCACATTTGCTTATTAATGTTTTTTTTTTTTTTTTTTTTGAAAGTTAGAAATATTTTATTTAGATTTTTCAAAAATCCCACTTTATTATGAAAAATAATTTTAAATGGATATTACTACTTACCAGCTGTGGTGAGGGTCAACAGGGAGGACAGATAAATGATAAAAAGGCATCTTTGTAGCTCCATTGTGCTTTTGCACTGTTAAATGTGGGGGGACAAACAACAACTTAGTGCTCAGTCCTCCTGTGTTCCTCTACCAGTGACACTGAAGATTTGAGGCCCTTAAGTACCCCAAAGAGAAAGACACAGAGAGAGAGAGAGAGAGAGACTCACAGTCTCCAATCACACTCGCTGTTACCTTATTAGACAGAACAGAGGAAATCATCAAACAACTTCAATGACAAATCAGAGGAGGCTTTTATGATTTTCACCATATATATAAACAGGATGTTTCATCTACTTCTTCGATATGCTTGACAGAAGAGAGACATACTGTAAGTTACAGAGGAGATCAAATAAAAAAGAACAGAAATTATGTTATATTATAATTATTTATTTTAATATAAATTATTACATTGAAATTCACAATTATAACATTAAAACATATCTTATTTAAACAGTGAATACACAAATAAACAACTTACAGGAGACGGGAAACTCTCCAGTTTATTTACAGCATCAAAGCCCAACACCTGCAGAGAAGAGATAAAAGCACTGATAATTGACGGTGAATGTCCTAAACACCATCTATTAGTGTATGCATATTGACATAAAACATTTTTTTTAAATATAGTTTTTTACAATCATTTCGGCACCAATTTCAGAACCTTGATGTCATTTTTCAAAACTCTATACACAAAACTCAAAACTCATCACTTGTAATACAGACTATTCTATGTTAAAACATCTGCTGTGTGTATTCATTTCTTGAAAGAAGCCTTGCAGTTGCAAAATCATTGCTTCCAAAAACTAATTTATTATGAAATATCATAGGAACATTACTTTACATCACCCACACTCAAGATACCCATAGTTTCAATGTGTAGTTCTCACTTGTCAGTAGAATCATTAAATATTGAGCAACATGCATATTCTCAATGCTAAAGTTACACATCAATAGAAAATTCAAGCCTCCCAACTGAGAAAAGACATATTCCGGTATAATATTTCAAATACTGGATGGATTTCTCAAGTAATTCCTCAACCAGTTGATTTTAAAAGTATTATTTAACTTTGCAAAATTAACAAAATCAAGACCACCTACTAAAGCTGTTGACAAAACAGATTTTTTGACATAATGTCTTATTTTTCTAAACAAAATTACATGCTTAGTTGATCAATCTTTTTACACAAACATTACTATTTCAAGGTCTAAAGAGATAAGCTGCATATGTCAGACATGCCTTCTGCCTTAGAGAGAAGAATCCTTCCTTTTAAGTCTCTCTGAAGCCACTGATTACATTTTTGTTTAGTTTTCTCTATGATGGGCAAAAACTTTAAATCACACCAAAGTTTAGAATTTTTGGAGATTACTATTCCAATGTAGGTTATTGTCTCTTTGACTTGCATATATCTTTTACTGGAAACAGATAACTGCTTAATTGGCATTAATTCACATTTGAGCACATTTAGCTGAAGCCCAGATGCATTGGAGAACGTTTTAATAGGCTGTTCAGACAGAGCTATGGGAATCTGGTCTGAATTTAAGGAAAAAGGTATCATCGGTCAATTGACTGATGATCTCCTTTCCAATGATATACACGGGTAGTAAGACTCGGAGCTATTGCTGCAGGGTGTATATGCTTCCCTGACTGGCTACTAGTTTACTAAATACTTATTCCGTGATTACACAATAAGCTTGTTGTATCAGATTGCTGCCACTAGTCGGAGCTATTGCTATTGCCTGACTAATATGGAGTTTCCTTTGTGTTTTTTTATTCAATCAAACATACTGTGTTTTGAGAGTAAGACTAATAATTTTTTAATTTAAAAAATTTAAAAGATTGCAAAAAAGTCTTCTTAAGGCACAAAAATAAAGAAGTTAATAAATTTATTTGCAGTGCGTGTAAATCTTTGAAAAACTCTTTTTTTTTTTTTTTTTTTTTTTTGCATTTTGTACACTTTTCATCACAAAAGCACAACGTTTGCTCTCTTTTCTGCTGTCTTTTTTGTGGATCTAAATCTTTTGCTTGCAAGTTGAAAAGTTTTGCTTGCAAATTAAGCTGTGTCTCAGTGGGCGTTCTCTACCAACCAGGATGAAAGGCCCTTTTCTATAATTGGTCACCCTGGATCGAAGTGACAGGTTGACCACGCCCACTAAGTTTTCCCGCTGTTGCTGCGCAAAGAGCGAGAACTTGTAACGTGACGAGCAACAGGTTCTTAAAGGAACACTACACTTTTTTGGGAAATAGGCTCATTTTCCAACTCCCGTAGAGTTAAACAGTTGAGTTTTATCATTTTGGAATCCATTCAGCCGATCTCTGGGTCTGGCGGTTGCACTTTTAGCATAGCTTAGCATAGATCATTGAATCTGATTAGACCGTTAGCATCTCTCTAAAAAAAAAAGACCAAAGAGTTTCGATATTTTTCCTATTTAAAACTTAATTCTGTAGTTACATCATGTACTAAGACCGACGGAAAATGAAAAGTTGCGATTTTCTAGGCCAATATGACAAGGAACTACTCTCATTCCTGCGTAATAATCAAGGAACTTTGCTGCCGTCTCCGAGATGCTTGAAGAAACCTTCCTGCAAAGCTACCTGAAAAACTATGCGCAAGTGTACCTGGACAAAAGCCGTTTTAAACGCAAAGGGTCGTTACACCATATATTGATTTGAATTAGTTAATAGAAGTTAAATCATAAATAAATTCAATTTGTGATTTTATTTTTGAAAGCATTCTCACTTTACAGCATTTTAACACAAGTGCCAGTACTTTTCACAGTACTGTAGCTTTGCAGGAAGGTTTCTTCAAGCATCTTGGAGACGTTCCCGCAGTTCTTCTGGATTTAGTCTGTCTCAGTTTTTTCTGTTTCTTCATGTAATCACAGACGGACTCGATGATGGTGAGATCAGATCAGATCAGTAAATAAAAAAAAATAAAAAAAAGGAAAAAGCATTAAATCAATTACTCTGAAATCAATTACTCATCATTAAAGTCATTTTGGCTTCATACTTTTGGCATAAAGTTATTAAATATTTGTCATACCTGACCAGAAGATGTTCAAATAAATGTCACATTAGACAAGGAAGTTGTAGGTTGTGTTTGAATAATTACGTATCTTATTTAGCTGAGGTAAATTAAACGCAATTCTCACGTATGGATTGCTCGATGAAGAATGAGAGACGGCCCAATGGTCAGTTGAAATTTAAAAGGCTGATTTTCGCGCTTCAGGGCAGTGACGAGTATGTCGTCCAGTGGTTGTCCAGACACCCTAGGCACAACCTTAAGCAATGACCCTGAAAGGTGGTTCAATGTCAACATTGTGACAACGCATTTATTAATCTTAGTTAATATTAATTTCATCATTTACTAAAACATTATTAAAATCAAAAGTTGTATTTGTTAATGCACTCAATGTGACATAACATGAACAAACAATTAACAGTTGTATTATTATTAACTAAGATTAACAAATAGGCCTATACAGTAGCCTTACAAATGTTTTGCTCATGATTAGTTAATGTGGTAACACTTTATTTTACAGTGTCCTTGTTACATATGTTACATGTACTTACCATAGCAATAACAGTAAATAAGCATAATTAAATGCAACTAACCCTCAACCAAACCCTAATCCTACCCTAATGCTATAGTAAGTACATGTAGTTCATTATTATTACTCAGTACTTAAATATATAATTACACTTTAATAATGACACCTTAAAATAAAGTGTAACCGTTAATGTTAGTTAATATGAATAATAAACAAATTAACCTTATTGTAAAGTGTACTATGAAATCAAAGATATAAATTCCTTACAATTTAGAGCTGGACTTAAAATTTCCTTTCACTAGATGTATTTCCCCAAGCTAATAACACTTGCTATGGCCTTGGATAAAAACGAATGACATTGTCAGACTCAGAATGCGGCTGAAATTGAGTTATACTTTTATGATTGTTAAGCATAACTCACATGCTGCCACAACTTTTACAGTAGCATGGTAGTGAAAGATTTTGTATTTTCAGTCATCAGATTCATTTACATTGTGACTGTGTATCAGATGTAATCCACTCTGTCTATGTCTGCAAAGGTGTGTGCCAAATGGCCCATACAGATGAATGGCCCATAGAAACTGATTGGTGTGAATGAATAAAAAGAATCAGCATTGCTCAGAGTGGATTAGCAAGTTAGATCGATCTCCTGTGGGAGGTCCTAACAGTTTTCCTTTGTTTGTAGCCCTATTGTCTTCATGTATACAGTTCAGTCACACAGACAGAACTTTGGGTTAAGATTGTTGAAGGGCGACATGCTAACATCGCTGCTGAAAGACTGCTACACTACAAACCTTCAATAAATTCTTCTCCCCACAAGAACCCTGGTCAAGCTTACTTATTTTATGTATTGGAGAAATCTAATACATTAGCGAGCCACCCAAACCACTGCTCGGCCAAATACACCAAAAATCTAACTATTTGGCGAGAGCCAGCCAGGAGAGACTGACAAGAAGAGAACTCACCAACTGCAACAAAAAGTAAACCAAGAACTCACCAACTGCAACAAGAAAACAGAAGTGTCTTGGAGTATCTACTGTTGAAGCTGAAGTTCAACAGACTGCATCTGTGGACACAATTTATTTGAATCAACTGGATCCTGTCTCAAAGATCCTAATTTGGTGAGTGAAACTTATCAGCTCTCTTAAAGAACCTCTTTTGAAAAGAATAATAAGTAGACCAGTAAAGACTTGTTGTGTAGTTACATATACAGTATAGTGTTCAGAATTTTAGGCTTGGGCCTTTTTCATGAGTCTGTATGAACCTTTTTAATGATTTAGTTAATTCTCCTGAACTGTAGGAGCTATAGAAATAAGTTTTATAGCTTGGCCCTGTTCTTTTGAGTCTCTAAGAATCATTTAAGAAAGAGGTTTGGTCCGTTCTCATGGGATTGTAGGAGCTATTGAAATAAAGTATAAATTTGGTCCTTTCTCTGGAGTCTGTAGGAATTGTTAAAGAAAGAATTTAGTCCGTTTGTCCAGAGATTGCAGAAACTGTATAGGGTTTGGTCTTTTCTTTGGGCCTTTCTCATGAGTCTGTAGGAGCCTTTTAATTATAGTTAATTCTTGTGAAACTGTAGGAGCTATATAAATACGTTTTATAGCTTGGCCCTGTTTTCTTAAGTCTGTAATAATCATTTAAGAAGAAGGTTTAGTCTGTTCTCATGAGACTGTAGGAGCCATTGAAATATAGTATAAGGTTTGGGACTGATGTTGCTGCAAGAATTGGATTGGGAATTCTTGACTGGGTGCTAATTCAGTAGCTAATATAAGATTAAAATGTTTGGGACTGATGTTGCTGCAAGAATTGGTAATTCTTGACTGGGTGCTTATTCAGTAACCAATATTTTAGTTTTGAATTAAACATTCTAATTGTGTTAGAAACTAGAAGTTTATTTGCCTTCTGATGAAAGCCTTCTGAGTTAGGACTTAGAAAGAACTGAACAAGTCTTATCAGTCTGGAGTATTTCAGAAATGAAACAAGGAAACTTAGTCTGAAAGTGAATGTTTTGTTTTGAATGCAGGATTGAAAACTAAGCTGAGTTAGTACAGGCCGGCCCATGTCCAATGAAAACCTAACATCTGACAGCCTTGGCCAAACTGATGAAAGACTCAGCCTGGTAGGACACAATGCCAAGAATCAATTTTCACCATTAGAATCCAGTTAAGATTGTTGAAGGGGACATGCTAACATCGCTGCTGAAAGACTGCTACACTACAAACCTTCAATAAATTCTTCTCCCCACAAGAACTCTGGTCAAGCTTACTTATTTTATGTATTGGAGAAATCGAATACATTGGCGAGCCACCCAAACCACTGCTCGGCCAAATACACCAAAATCTAACAGTAGGATAAATGTAACTTTTCCGTATTAGCTTAATGTTACCTGCTGCCTGTGCACAGTGATGTAGTGGTGCCTGGAGAAGTGGGTATACTCTTAATTTATGCCCCCAATATTTTTTTTAAGCGTCCCAGCAAAGGATGAACGCTCTGTGTTATAAACAGTGACATGTAAGACTAGTCTTGCATATTAGTTCACCCCAAAATGGGCCAGTAGTATTTACATATTATCACTTAAAGGTACAATATGCAAGAATTTTTTGCCACTAGAGGGCGCTACATTCCAAACAACAACAACGGCGTAGCTTGATGACAATGTGAAGGAGCGTGGAATGATGGGAACTGTCGTTTTAAACTCCACCGTGGATGTAAATCAGTCAGACGGGAATCGAAAAATCATGTTCATGGATGAGGCTAAGTTCTTTTTTTATAATGACATGCCTTTTGTGGCGAGGGGGGCGTGGTTCAGCGCGGTCTGTAATGGGAGAGAGAAGAGACGAGCGTCCCGCAAGTAGGTCAAGTGCAAATGACGAACACCTGTGTCTTATTGCAGTGATCGGCGTGGAGAGACCGCTTTTAAGCCGCGTGCTGGAACGAGAGAGAGACTGAAGAGAAAATTGGACGCAGAGAAAGAAAACCGGTGGATCCGAGCACTCATTTTTGAACTGTTTTGTGCCGTCGCGGTTGCCACGGTGAATGCGCGTTGTGTGCGACATTTGTTTGTTTTGTTTTATTTGAATAAAGTACGAGTCTCAGTCACGCCGACCCCTGTCTTCTTCCTTCCTGACTCTTGAACCTCATCACACTTTTATTTCATTAAAATGAATTAACCGCAAGAAAAGTAAGGTTTAATACTAAATTGGTCATCATAGATGTTACTGTATGTCGAATTCATTGTTGTGATAACGCGGCGCAGTTTTACGTGTTCTAAACAATTGTTGTAAAAGTACATTCGAACATACCCACATCATTTGCCAAAATACTGATTAATCTTTATGTATAACACATGCTATATTTATTTACATGGTCATAAACACCAGACGTGATAAACAATGTCAATAAACTAAACACAAATCTAAAGCAATAATACTTTCCTTACATAAACATAACTATTACCGAATGCTACATTTGGAAAATATAAAATTAAGCATGCTTTGTTGACAGAACCAGCTGCAATCGGTAAAGAATAATTGTGTTCCATAACGACTGCACAAAACAAGCTAACGTTTGTTGCTTGATAGACGCTACAACTACAACTTCCGCATTTGTCCAGGACTCCACGCAGTACGAGCGGAAACCGAGGGTAACGCGGATATTACGCAATTGACTGGCGACTCCCAGCTCCCCCCTGCTCTAACGCCCCGTTTCCTTGGTTAAAATCGCAAATTTCTCACGATTTAAAAATAGTTGGAAACATTTGGGATATTGTAAGTAATCAACTTAACAAAATATATAACACTGGCCTTGAGATTATGGGATATTTGAATGCAAAATTCTTACATACTGTACCTTTAACTCTCACTCGTTCCTGCTCGCTCCTTAGTTTGGGGGTGGGGGGCGTTCAGGGACCTGGATATTGTATAGGGGGCGCTGGCCCAAAAAAGGTTGAGAACCACTGCCCTAGCGTAAGATACTTACGCAGTACGAGAGACCTCTCGTAAGAGAACGTACTCGGTTACTAACGTAACCTCGGTTCTCTCTAGAAGAGGGAACGAGTACTGCGTATCTTAGCCGTGCATGCAACACGCTCTGGTTCGCTTCGGCGATGAAAAAACAGATTCTATCAGCCTGTCGAGCCGTATTTATAGGCCTAAGCCACGCCTGTTTCAGCGGGACGTGACGCAGTGCCCTCATTGGATCTGACGTCACGAGAGGCCTCTCTCGATAGGCTGCTGCAGTTGCCGCAGGTCAGCCAATAGGCACGCGAGCTGTCTTGCCTATGTCTGCATGCTGCCGCAACGCGTTTTACATTATTACAAAATTAAGGATCATTTTTGGCTTCAATATCTTGCGGAAAAGGGATTTTCCCCTAGCGTAAGATACTTACGCAGTACTCGTTCCCTCTTCTAGAGAGAACCGAGGTTACGTTAGTAACCGAGTACGTTTTACAGTGCGAGTGCAGCGGTGATCGCGAGCTTTGAGCTCTCAACTGCTGTTTTAACAGCATCATATTTCTGTGTTTGTTGACGGCTGGTTAGAGGGCGGAAAGTGAGTGCTTCACTGTTTCAGTTCACTGTTCAGTGTTGCTGCGGTCATTCCCCTGTGTGCTCCGGCACTGGTGATGGGTCCCATTTCCTGAAAAAGCAACACGGGTGCGTTCACATCTTTAAAAAAATAAAAAAAAATAAAAAATAATAATTTAATTCTGCATTTCTGAATGCGATCAAATTCCCTGTCCCCCCAAATGGACGGTCAAAATGGTTGTATCATGTGTTTGTGTAATATATATATGTATATATATATATATATATATATATATATATATATATATATATATACAGTACAGGTCAAAAGTTTGGAAACATTATGTTTTTTTATATTTTTGAAATAAGTCTCTAATGCTTATCAAGTTTATTTGATCAAAAAAACAGAAAAAAAACAGTAATATTGTGAAATATTATTATGACTTAAAATAATAGTTTTCTATTTGAATATATTTAAAAAATAATTTATTCCTGTGATGCAAAGCTTAATTTTCAGCATCATTACTCCAGTCTTCAGTGTCACATGATCCTTTAGAAATTATTCTAATATTCTGATTTATTCTGAGTGTTGGAAACAGTTCTGCTGCCTAATATATTTGATGAATAAAAGGTTAAAAAGAACTGCATTTATTCAAAATAAAAAAATATTTTCTAATAATATAAATCTTCTTTACTATCACTTTTTATCAATTTAACACATCCTTGCTGAATAAAAGTATTGATTTATTTCAAAAAAAAAAGAAAAAAATTACTGGCCCCAAATTACTGACCAGTGTATATTGTTGTTACAAAAGATTTCTATTTTTAAAAAAATTGCTGCTTTTTTTTTTTTTTTTTTACTTTTTATTCATCAAAGTATCCTAAAAAAGTATCACATGTTATGAAAAAATATTAAGCAGCAGAACTGTTTCCATCTTTGATAATGAATCATCATATTAGAATGATTTCTAAAGGATCATGTGATAGACTGGAGTAATGATCCTGAAAATTGAGCTTTGCATCACAGAAATAAATGATAATTTAAAGTTTAATTTAAAGTTAATTAAAGTTTAAATTGAAAACCAATTATTTTAAATTGTAATAATATATCACAATATAAAAAAAAAAATTTCCTGTATTTTTGATCAAATAAATGCAGGCTTGATGAGCAGAAGAAACTTCTTTTCAAAAACATTAAAAATAGTAATGTTTCCAAACTTTTGACCTGTATTGTATTTATATATATATATATATATATATATATATATAGCATGTTGAGGCAGCTTTTGTGGATAGTTTGCGGTGTTGAGATCGAGACTCACCTTCATGCGTGAAGGTGGAGTCCCCATTACCAGAGATGGTCCTCACTGCAGAACATGAAATCCAGGGGGAGGAGTTGGATCCAGATCCAACTCCTCCCACCTTACATCTACCTAAACCTACCCATCTCCACCCCCTGATCCCTAAACCCACCCCTAAACCTACCAATCTCCACCCTTTAGATCTGGATCCAACTCCGCCCCCTGGATCTCGTGTACTGCAGTGAGGTGCTACTGCATTACCATGCCCCGCTATGGGGCCTAGTGGGATGGGAGATCAGAGGATCATAGTGAGGCTTCCCCGCCTGGTGTCCCGAACAGTCTTGGTTGGATGAGTGGTATCTCGGGACGTGCTGCGCTGGTTCTCAGCTCGCCGCCCCAGTGCCTTGGGTGTGGACGGCACCTTTCTCTGCCAGAAACTACCCGAGTAGCTTTCCCCCCTCACTACCCTTGACGGAGGAGTGGTGAAGGGTTGCGAGGCTATCCCTCCAATGGAGCGGTCTGTCGCGACACAGATGCACCAGTGTCCGGCGGCCGCTGCCTTTTGGACGGGGGCCCCTCGTCTCCGCCCTAAGGCCTGTGAGTTCTCGTCCGTTCTGACAGGCAGAGCTTACAAAGCCTGTGGGCAAGCCGCCTCCTCTTTGCGTGCCATGGCGCTGCTACAGGTCTATCAGGCCAGGGCACTCATGGACATGCACGAGGGTAGCTCAGACCGTGCGCTCATAGGTGAGCTCCGCACCGCATCTGACCTTGCCCTCTGGGGCATGAGTGTCGTGGTGTGTGTGATCGGTCTGGCGATGTCCACTTTAATGGCGGATGCGGACAAGGTTCGGTTCCTGGTCTCCCCAATTTCCAGGTTGGGCTTGTCAGCGATGCGGCAGAGAACGGCGCCCAACCGTTTTCTGCCGCCCAAGCGCAGACGGAGGCCATCCGGCACATCCTGCCCCGGCAGCCCGCTGCTGCCTCCACCCCGCCGCCGGTGGCAGTTCCTCCGCTTGCTCGTCGCTGTAACAAATTAGCTCAAAGGGGAAATATTAATAATAATCCATTATTACCAATTATGATTAATTATTAATATTTGGGTCAGTTAATTAGATTAACTTTGAGGTAAGCTAAATTAATATTACAATCAATTAATCAGTTCCAACGAACTCTTTGATTATTCATTTATTCTAAGAAAAGTGTATCATTCATGGCCACCGAAAAATAATTATTTCTTAGCATGTACAGCACTTAGAGCATGTAACAAGATCAAGATCGTAAAAGGGACTTTGTTGCAAGCAGAGGCTCAGAAATCAAATACATAATTGTGCACAAGTTTAATTAACTAAATCACAAACATAACTAAACTAAACAAACATACATACATTCATGCAAATGTAGATGTACAGTATTTGTAGGTTCATGTGGGAGTGAAGGGGAATAAGAAATCAGTTACAATGCAGGCTAAAGAAAAGTTGGACTAGATATTCCAATATCAAATTGCAGATCTGAAATGATAAAACGACATTAAGGGCATTTCTTAGAAAGAAAATATCTCAAGACTAAGTTTGGGGCATACAGGAAACTTGCTCACTGTATTAAGACTGTAAGAAGCTCATCTAATAACTTAGAGAAAAAAGGTGCCACATGAATGTATCTTCAGTTACTAGTATATAATTTATATATATAATTTAAATGGGGGATGATATATTATTCATGTGATGACCAATGTAGTGCTCAATGTGAACTTTTTGATAAAGGCAATTAAAATAAGAAATCAAGCATTCAAAACATTAAAGAAAAGTCTTAAAATGGAAAATGTACTAGAATACCAGAGACTAAAACTAAGTTGTAGGAGAACAATTCAAACAGCAGCAAGAGAATACTGGAGGAAATATTGCACAACGATTGGACAAGAGACTAGTTTAAGTGGAATATTTTAAAGAAAATGTGTGATAAGGGAAAATATACAAACATTCCAGTGATGGTAGAAAATGGTTTAGAATATGTAAAAGAAAAGGATAAAGCCAATTTAATTGGTAAGACATTTTCTGAAGTATACACTTTGAATATGGATGAGGAATATTATAATAAAAGACAATACATTTTAGAATACACCAAAGAAATCAATGAAAAACAGACTAGATGTGGAGTTTGACATAAAATAAACTAAATAGAGCAATTAATGAATGTAAAAATACAGCACCGGGAGAAGACGTTGGTTATATCATGTTCAAACATGTTTCAATAGTGTAACGGTGGTGACCCGATAAATACATAAAAAAATATAAAAAAAATAAACAAATGATTTAGTGTAGATTAATACGTTAATAAGTTAATAAATTCGGGTGCCAGACAGGAGTAAACCTGTCAACATTTTAAGAAAAATAACCCAGATAGCATAAATACCACCAGTTACATACATCAACGCAAATCCAAAAGAAATAATCACAAAGGACATAGGATTCAGTTTAGAAATATTTTTTTGTATTTCACACAAGAAAGAAACCACCTTAAATTCTCACTCTTGGTTAATAACCACAAACAAACAAAAACCGCAACAATATAACAAATATTTGAAGTATGGTCAATGCTGCATACATTTCCATTTCAAAGACCACAGATTCGGGAGTTCCATACTCCCATGAACAAGATCAGATTTTTGCAGAGGAAAAAACTGAAATGTTTTGGGGCAAGAAAAAACAAAAAAAAAAAAAAAAAAAAAAAGAAAGCAAATAGAGTAAATAAAATACAAAATAAATAAATTACTCGCTGTTCATTTTAAGAGGAACCATACTACGGGATAAAGGGTGTGTGTGGAAAGTGCAGAGGTGAATTGTGTGAGTGTTTGGGGAAAGACCAGCCACGTCTCCAGCAAAGCCACTCCACCTTCAGCAATGGTGAACTTCTGTTTGCTGGTGAACGGAAACACCAAAAGCTTCGATAGTATGAAAGCATATGGGTAGCAATATTCAATTTGAAATGTAATATGCAAAATGACAATGCAATAAGTAAAATGTCAATGCATTCTGTATTTAAATTTACATTTTCCATGACCATTTATGCAACGTTTGGTAAAAAATTTAAATTAAATTACATCATTTACATTTGCCATTTCATACACTAGTTTTAATATGTAAATTGAATACTATTTTAATGCTTTATAAGTAGCAAAATTTAAATTAAAATGTATTACAGAAATGATTAGATATGTGAAACATGTTCAAGTAAAAACTGTGGCAAAATGATCATTCAAATGTTATTTTTCTTAATTGCATTTACACTCACAGTCAAGACATTTGCGATTGCATTTTCATTAAATGTTCCGCAATGAATGGAGCAAAATTCAATGTGCAAATTGAAAATGCATTCCGAGCCGATCACGTCTCCGCCCCCTCCTGCCCTGTCAATCACTGCATCAAGGCGGGGCTTGAGTTGCGTTGTCGGGGTATTACGCAGAAGGTCAAGAAGGTTCAAGTAAGGGAACATGGACAAGTCAGTTCCACAGCTTCTCCGAGAAGCTGCCCAAGCAATAGAGCGACAAAGTGCAAATGCTGCCCCTTCAGAAAGACCATAGTCCAGCTTAAGCATGACGCCTCCGGATCGAAGTGGTGGGACACGGGGTAAGTTGGCAGAAAGAGAAGAGACAAGGGGTCTGACGTCAAACAGTTAGGCCTAGAGTTGCCAGCTTTCACTCGGGGTCTGGACTGTGGAGTGTATTTGACGATCACACTCTTGCGTGACCATAGAGCGTCTGTACAAAAGTACAGACCGGACACCCAGGCTTTACCTGCGGTCACACTACTAGACTTTAAGCATGCGAATATAACCAAAAAATCTAAATAGCCGATCCAAAACGTTAAAATATCACACCTACTCTGCAAAAAGTTTGTATTCTTTTATTTCAGGTAACTTAAAGGTCATGTCGTGATGTATCGATCTTTTATTGGTCACGTCATACGAATTCGCAATTCAGAGTTTACCAAATTTGAACTTTGAAACGCAGCGAAAACTTTGGACACAATGTACCAAAACATTATCAACTGAACTCTTAACCCTTTACAATGATATTTTTGCTTATGCCAGTAACAGAGGGTAAAAAAGTGGGGGCTTGCAGGAACAACATTCATATGCTTTTGAATTTTAAATTTATGTTTCCCCTTTGACGAAAACTCGTGACTTTGGTTGCATGAGTGTAAAAATAACAAATATGGGAAATGAAACTAGACAGATGTCTCGTTTTCAAACCTTGTGATTAACAGAATGGTTTGTCTATGAAGAACCAATCAATTTGTAGGGAAATTATGTAATGTATCATGTCATTTTCGCCCATTCTCCTTTTCTATAAAAACTGTTGTATTCCTGTTTTCTGGTGCGATTCTCTCTGAAATTTGTCGGAGATCCTCCGGCCGTGCAATTAAACATTCTCTGAGAACTGCTCGGGATCTCTCCCGGCCGTGATTAAAGCATTTAAAGGACATTTGCTGAAGTCTGTCTGTTTATTATTGCTGCGCAGTAAGTTAGTTAGGGAAGCAAGTTAGAGTATAGGATTAGCACCCAGCCGACGTTGACTGTAGACGTGCTAGAGATAGATTAAACGTTGATTGTAGACGTTCGGGGACGTCGATTGTAGACGAGACCCAGGTAGACTTAAGTCAGGTGCATAGAAGAAAAATCTACCACATGTGTCCTACGCCCATCGGCCATTTTTTTTTTTTGCCTATCCAAAAGATAGGAATGTGAGGTCCCAAGTCCCTCAGTGAAATTGCAAAAGAAGTTGCATGTCTTTTATATTTTATCTTTGTTCTAGACAAATACTGCACTCCACAGGATTTTTCAGACCATCTTTTTCAGCATTTCCCCATCTTGAAAGAGTGTGGCAGTTTCCAGCTCTTGTGATCCAGAGGATCAAAAAAATATTAGAGACAATACCCTGTCCAGATGATGGCTATTGCCCTGAGTACCTCTTAAGTGAGTCTGTCATGATTGGGCAGGCTGTCATTTATATCAGGCCACTCCAGAAAGATATAGATGTGCAGGTAGGTTTAAAAAAATATGCTTAGTAATATTCTACCAACATTAAGTGATAAGCTACTTTTAAATAAAGTAGTTTAGGATTTTCCCTAAATTAATATTTCTTTTTATTTATAGATAACCCTACTATCTGCTAATGTTTAGGTATTTTTTCTTCTTCTTGTGGTTCAGATTCTTGAGAGTGACCAGCCATCTCCACTGGACCACTGACAGAATGCTTGTGCTGCAATGAGAAGTATAGCCTGTCAGAAATACAAGACCATGCTGATGTTTGTGAAAAGTAGCTGACAAAAATAAAATGAAAAACATGATTACTCAACATTTTATATACAGTGGGTACGAAAGTATTCAGACCCCCTTAAATTTTTCACTCTTTGTTATATTGCAGCCATTTGCTAAAATCATTTAAGTTGATTTTTTTTTTCCTCGTTATTGTACACACAGCACCCCATATTGACAGAAAAACACAGAATTGTTGACATTTTTGCACATTTATTAAAAAAGAAAAACTGAAATATCACATGGTCCTAAGTATTCAGACCCTTTTCTCAGTATTTAGTAGAAGCACCTTTTTGATCTAATACAGCCATGAGTCTTTTTGGGAAAGATGCAACAAGTTTTTCACACCTGGATTTGGGTATCCTCTGCCATTCCTCCTTGCAGATCCTCTCCAGTTCTGTCAGGTTGGATGGTAAACGTTGGTGGACAGCCATTTTCAGGTCTCTCCAGAGATGCTCAATTGGGTTTAAGTCAGGGCTCTGACTGGGCCATTCAAGAACAGTCACGGAGTTGTTGTGAAGCCACTCTTTCGTTATTTTAGCTGTGTGCTTAGGGTCATTGTCTTGTTGGAAGGTGAACCTTCGGCCCAGTCTGAGGTGAACTTAAAAAATGAACTTAAATGATTTTAGCAAATGGCTGCAATATAACAAAGAGTGAAACATTTAAGGGGGTCTGAATACTTTCCGTACCCACTGTACATAGACACTTTATTTCCTTTAAAATAATGTATATTCGATGTGGTTCTCTAATCTCTTAATGCAGATTTAACATTTTGGACATTTTTCACAGACCCTGGTGATGCCTTTTCCCCAAAAAAATGATTACTTCAAAAGTGTAGTCATGTTATTTTAATTAATGTGCATTTATGCCAACATACTTTACATTATATTACTTGGGCATTCAATTAAAGAAAAAGTTATCACTATTGTGGGAAGGTTTGTAATACTGCTGCTGTACTGTGGTCATGGTTATATCAGGTTACATGAGACAGGCAAAGTGATATCAGGCAAGCAATCAGGGATATTAATCATATCACAGTTATTCGTATCTTTTGAAGATTTGTTGTCATCACTTGTCTGTGTTTTCATAGAGTGGAAGATTGAGCCTGATCTTGAAACAGCTGCCCGGCTGTTTCGAAGACATATCTTAAAGAATGCTGAGGACAAACCAGACCTAGTTTATACAGCTGTGAAAATGATTGGAACGGGAAATGTTAACTTTTTATAAACGTCCAAATATTGATTGGACAAGTCCATTAACTGTAAAACTTAAAGGTATGAATATTTGTATATAAAGGCATTTCATCTATGATGAAGCACTCTTGCATACTATTTTCTTATTTTACTGTTTTGTTTTATTTTAGTTTGTTTAGTAATGTGGTTTTTATGTGAATTGTATGTAATCTGTGTTAAAAACAGGAGATGCTGCATTAGGGAATGGAGTAACACGGCACTTTTTCACATTGATAATGGAAAGGCTCCACAATGGATTTGAACTTGACATTGGCAAGTTACAATTTTCAGAATGGAGTGAGTTAAGGAGGATTCACTAGCAAGGACCACGCCACAACGCAGAATTAGCTTTATGGAATAAAGACGGGTCGAAAGGGATGGGGAAAGGATATGGTTCTCCATCAGGGAGTCTAGTCCAGGGAGACTCAGAGTGGGAGCTTCGTCTCGGTAGGTAGTAAGCTGGGTTACTTGAAGAGCCCCCTGGATGCAGCCTGTGGAAGTAAAATGGGGGATGTTTTTTTAATAAGTATGAGCATAGCTAATAGAAGGGTTTATTAAGAATGGTCATCTGAGTGCATTTTTCTTATTATAAATTAACCAGATAACTGTGGCAAAACACTTTTATTCAACGGAGCAGATGATCACAAGGTTCCTTCGACATCTAGAGCACTTTTGGATGGTGACCTGTTCAGAGTTCTGGGAAGAATGATTGGACATTCATTTATTAATGGAGGTCCACTCTACTCAGGACTTAGTGCTGCTTTCTTCCCCCTTTTAAGTGGCAGTAAAGATGATAATCCAATTCTGGAATTGAAGGACTGTCCTGATACAGATGTAATTGAAGTTGTGTCCCTTGTATGTATACTCTGTCTTTTGTCTCTGTCTTTTATGTGGAAAAATATACATTTTAACACTTTGTATAAACCATAGATGGAAAGCCATGAATGAATTGAATCCGAACGAAATGGACAGTATCAACAATCTGGCCATCAGTTGGGACCTGCCAGAAGTCAGCAACATCAACAGAAGATGGTTGGCAGAAACCATTCTCTACCATGGGGTATGTATTATCTTATTTAAAGGTGAAAGCTGTTAACTGCAGTTGGATATGCTACTTGCACTGTCTACCACTACAAAAGAAAAATAATCTTCACGTAAGTAGTTAGGAGGACAAAAGTTTATCATGGTATTTATCATGGCTTGCATGGCATTTGTCCTATTTTGTATGGTTTATGGTTAATTTCAAAGTTATTGGTCGACGTGAAAAACAGATCTCACAGCTGCGGAGACGACTCAAAGATACTGGTGTTTTGAGAATGATAAAAGAACAACCTAGTTTAGCTGCAGTACTGTTTCCCAGATCTTCTGCACTAGTGCTGGAACTTTTTTTTTTATTGCAGTTTCTAATAAAACACTGGGTAGTTGAATGAATTACTGAATAATTTTTGTTGCCCTGTGTTTAGGCTTGTATTCAATGCTGCTATCTTTGTATTAGATGATACTTAAGAGCCTGACAGTGATGAAGATGAAACCCAATTCAACCTGGAGCAATATTGTGACATTACGAACCTTCTTGCGTGAATATATTCAAAGGAAAAAAAAAATTGTGCTTGTACATTTAAAAAAAATTAAGTTTAATGCACGTTCAATGTTCAGCAGCAGATGGTTGTATGTGTAGGAATGATGCAATGTAAAATATTGTGTTTGACCCGAACTGATGCAGGATCACATGCTGAACTGTGTGAGTTGCTGAAGTTTTGGACTGGCTGGGCTGTTCTGCCTCAACATCTTTATGTTGAAGTATCACCTGACATGTCATTGCCAGTGGCTTCAACCTGCCTCACAACACTTAAACTTCCTTTAAAGGAACACTCCACCGTTTTTTCATATTCTAACTTCATCTCTGTTTGGTTGCATTTACTCAAGCCATGAGAGCAGCAGTTTCGTCCACAAGGTTTGGCTTTGGCCTTGTCTGAGTTGTTACATTTAAAATTGTTCATGAACTGAAAACATTTTTTTTAATGACGTGTTGGTCGTCTTCAACATTTTGATTGTTTTCGTACATTATTATTATTCTTTTTTAAATGCATGTTCTTGAAAGGAACTTTCCCAGTTTTGCATTGTTCGAAATTCTTACGAGTTAAATGAAGTTAACATAAGAATAAATTAAATACAAATGTTAATAAGAAAACATTACTCTTGTTTTTCACAAAGCCTTGCTGCAGTTCAGGCATTTCATACACTTCATACACAGTTACAATAAACTCACCAAAAGAATGTCAGTTCATGGTGTCAGTCCTCAATGCTCAAAACAAGAACATCTAATATCTTAACATCTCTGTCCGTTGTGCCACTGTGGAATTATAAACATTCACTGTGTCATTTAGTGGAACATCCCGGTTGGGAAGTCCTGCAATCTCCTCTGCAGTGAGGCTGCGTGGCAAATGCACATCTGGGATTGAAATGCTGTTTGCATCTTCCATGGCATGTGGTCCATCCCAGTCAACACCATAGTCCTCATCAACCTTAAAAATATACAAGGACAGATGCTTTAATATTATGCATTTACCAAAATAACAAGCATTTATGTGCCAGCAAGGCATACATTTATTGTTCTGATGTAGTTATGAGTGAGGAAATTCAATTTAATAATTTACATCAATTATGTGTTAAATAAGTGTGCCTCCAGGACAGGTTTTGGAAGCACTGGTTTAATGGACCAGAAGAAGAGTAAGTGTTAATTGTTCTTGAGTTTAAATGTGCAAACATACAGTCCATAAATCATCAGCAGCATCTCTGTTTTGCAGCCAAAGTTGATATGGAGATCGACCGTTCTCCGTTCTCAGTCTGTGCAAATTCCATGCTTCTTTAAAAGTGTTAAGTTGATGTTGTAACTGGGGGGAAAAGGTCCAATGCAGAGCAAAAAGTTGGATCTCATCATCAGGGTCCAATAGTCCAGTCACTTCCAAATGGGTAAAACAATGTTTTCTCCTCCTTTATCTGAACGAACACGAGATGACAACCCATACTGGCTAACAGCACCAAGGAAAGCATCCAGCACAGTGGTGGCATTATTGTTAGTAGCAGCACTCAGATACACTACAAGACAACTAAACTCCATGGATCACGAATCGCCAGCTGATTTTAGACAAAAAGGATGACAGACAAGAAAAGAACATCATAGTTTGTACACATTTTTACTAGAAAATTCTCATGACTTTTTCTATCACCATCCTTATAAATCTGTCTTGTAATTTAATAATGAATATAATTATAACAACAATGTTGTCATTTAAAATATAATGCTTAATATTATTGTCTCACGGTATAAATGTGTAGTAAATGAAAATATGTAGGTCCCTCACAAGGAGATCATAATATTTGGGGGTCCTTGGCATCAAAACATTTGACAATCCCAGTTGGGTGTCATCCAAAAAATCGAATTACCGTATTAATTTATTATTTCCATCTATATGCCACATGCAATTCGAAGCAGGAACTGAGTACTGTCTGCTATGAAGAGTCCGGTTAGCCAGGGCTCGAAGTTGTGTTCCCTCTGAGTCCACTCTGTGTAGTGAAACTTCAGATGCTGAGATATTATTGTGATTTTTGTAATGTTGCATTTGCTTAAAGTTAATGAGAGTTGGGTAAAATCACTTCTACTTGATGCAGCGTAAATACAAGAATTTCAAAAAGAGAGTTACTGAGATAAAAATAAAATAAAAAAATGACTAATGGTTTTCATATCTTCCAGAATTGAACTGGACTTAATATTTGTGTGTACACACCAAATATCTTATTAGCTATCTTGTGAGTGTAGACTGAAGGCTGGTTTATACTTCTACATTGGACCAAAGCCGTATGCTCTGTGTAGATGGTTACACCTCTCCATAATATAACTATACATTGCATTTACGCAGAATGCAAGTGCTGTGATTGGTCAGAATCAAAGACCCTCCCCAGGATTATACAAAATATATCTGCATTAGTTTCACATTCATTGGGACTAAATGTAATAGTGCCTGATTGCTTGTAATGAAAGTGCAAAGGCTGATTACACACAAATACGTAGAAAGAAAAGCTCATAAAACATGAATCCAAATAAACATTTACCCAAATAACAATTAGTCATAAAGTAAACAAATATCTGCTTCTGATGCGCTTTACTCCAGTAGTCGACACCACTGGTTTGGCTGTATACTTGCAGAACAATACAAACACACCAAAGCAGAGCTATAAATGCAAACAGCCACGTAGTGCACCTCGTAGAGGCTATGCAGGTCTGCCATAGGTCCGACACAGAAGTATAAATCAGCCTTCAAGTATGTAAACAAAAACAAACTTACACTGAATCAAATGTCCACTTGCTTGGAGAAAAGCTCTCATCATACGGTACCCACACCGTGGGTGCTCCCTTTGAATTTCCATCACCAAACGGTCCAGTTCTGTATTGTCAATGCCAGAGTACAACTCTGAAACTCAGCGGAACAAGTGAATAATAGGGTGATATATTTAGCATTAGATGCATCAGATATTTATGTGATGAACATAATTGTGTAAAACCCTATACACATGTGTCTGTGTCTTAATTATTCATGTCATATCTGAATGTCTTAGTTTAAAGGGGTGGTATAATGCCCTTTTCACAAGATGTAAAATAAGTCTCTGATGTCCCCAGAGTGTGTATGTGAAGTTTTAGCTCAACATTCCCTACAGATATTTTTATATAGCATGTTAAAATTGTCACTTTTTGAGGGTGAGCAAAAACGCATCGTTTTTTGTGTGTCCCTTTAAATGCAAATGAGCTGCTGCTCTCAGCACAGGGGCGGAGCTTCAAGAGCTTGTGTCCTTTTACCTCACACAGACATGCACTGGAAATGTGAAAGTTTATGTTGTGAAAATCGTCAACTTCATCAAGGCTCGTCCGTTAAATTCGCAGATTTTTCGCACTATATGCAACGAAATGGTCAGCGAGCATGACACACTGCTACTGCACACAGAAGTGCGCTGGTTATCACGTGGAAAGGTTTTAGCAAGAATTTTTGAGCTCAGATGTGAAGGTCAGGAATTTTTTGTTCACAACCCGTTTCACTTCCGTCTTCATGCTTGCAAGACAAACATCTGGCTTCAGAAGCTGGCATATCTGGCAGACATATTTTCTACTCTGAATGAACTTAATTTAAGTCTGCAGGGTCCACCGTTTTCAACACCCAGGACAAAGTTGAAGCACTTATTAAAAAGCTTGTTTTCTGGGCCAACTGGATAAATACAAACTCCAACGAGTGCTTTCCTCTTCTATCTGAATTTTTGCAATCCGGGGAATCTGTGCTAAGTGATTGCGTCAAAGGCCTCATAATTGAACATCTCAACCAGCTCAGCCAAAATCTGTGGACTTACTTCCCCCTATGGACCAATCTCAGACATGGATTCGGAATCCTTTTGATGTCACTCCTCCAATCCCACATCTCTCATTTCAAGAGCAAGAAAAGTTACCATCTGATGGGAGACACAACATACTTTTTTAAAATAAGTCACTGGTGGATTTCTGGGCTTCAGCAATGGTGGAGTATCCAAGATTGTCAAAGCAAGCACTTAAAGTGTTGATGCCCTTTGCAACCACATACTTTTCTGCACTGACATTGCTGAAAACAAAACATCGACAAAGACTAGATGCCGAGAATGATTTGAGAGTAAAACTGTCATCCATTACCCCGAATTTTGATGATCTGTGTGCAAACATGATCACATGTGGGCCATCCATCTCACGAAAAAAAAAAAAGGTAATAGTAATTTTTTGTATTTATAACAGATTTTTTTTAATGTTTTCTAATCTACAGTGAATATTTGTATTTAGTTATTGCAATTAAAAATGTTACGTTTAACCAGAGTAAGGCGTTGGGGGGTGCTTGACAGGTGTCAAACATTAGAAAAGGGTGCATGCTGCAAAAAGTTTGGGAACCACTGATTGTAAACTGTTACACAATTGTAAAATTGTAAATTGTATGTAAACCGAACAATGCAATATTACAACACTGATTCTGACAATTAGTAAGAAAATATATATTTTTAAATTGTTCCAATTGCAGTGTATTTGTCTCAATTTCATTTATCAACATCACTGACAGATTGCACAAATAATTTTTTTGTTTAATAATAAAAGTTGCTTAAAAATGATGTTGTTTACAGTTATATTAGTAGCTTGAATTGCACAATTATAGGAGGTAAAAGAATTACCTGCAATTATTACCTTAAAGAGCTATTTCTACACAATACCTCTAAACCACTAAATACCACTAAACCTCTTTTTCTTTCTCCTCAAGGCATATCGACTCCAACCACAAACTGATTGCATGGAGATTTGTTTTTCACGGCTGCATTGATGGATTCAGCAGAACGGTTACTTCTTTGAGATGTGCCACAACAATAGTGCCAAAACAGTACTGTCATTTTTTTTCAAAATGGTGTCTCTCAATTTGGTTTTCCTGTAAGAGTACGGGGAGACAGAGGTATGGAAAATGTATATGTTGCGCAGTATATGATAGAAAGAAGAGGCACAGACCGAGGAAGTTTTATTGTGGGAAGAAGTGTGCATAACCAAAGGATTGAACGTCTCTGGGGGGATGTGAACAGGGTTTTATAGGCAGCTGTTTCAGTACCTGGAGTATGTGGACATTCTACACCCAGATAATGAGATGCACTTCAATGGAATTATCACAGTCTGAGAACAGAGGCTGCCATGAGTCCACTGGCATTGTGGAATTCTGGTTTAATTATGGAGCCAAACCTTGTCCTTACTGCATCTGACATAGAAGACTATGGAACTGACTTTGTAGAAGAATATGATAATGACACACGGGCCATCACAGTTCCAGAAAACACTTTTAGAGTCAGTGTTGCAGATACTGATAATCTTCGAACAATGCTGGATCCTTTCCCAGATGATGGAAACTATGGAATACAGCACCACTTATTTGTTATTAATCTAACTATCACACTACACATTATAATATTTTAAACAAACGACACAAGAATTCAGTTACAAAATGTCATTTATAATGCAAGTTTCATTTCATTTCATTTCATTCCACACATCCATAATTTCAAACATAGTATTTCATAGACAAATGTAGCTGTGTTCTCAGAAAATTCTCTGTAAATTTTTTAACAATAAACAACTATTGAAATTATGTTTTGTGACAATCAGTCACTAAAAACGATATTTTGGAACTGTTGGATGGCACAGCTAAAACTATGAAAAATGACATTCAATTAGATGTGACCTATGGCCTTTTTGTCTTCCGAAGTCGAACGAACCAGATCTAAATTTTCCCTAACCCAACTGAGCCTTTTAGTGCATATATCAGCAGGTTATCTAACTCTGATTCATCAAGTACCCCTCTTGGAAGGAAAAGCATTGAGCACGTTGATGCACAAGGCAGTCTCCAGGATCCCTCTTCTTGTGTGTAAAAGTAAATTTCAGCTTTTTTGGGAAAGCCAAGAGGAGGGGTAGCATCAGCACCAGTCATGAATGTCAGATGATCTGTCAAAACCAGTACCTGTGAAACCAGGCCCAAGTGAAATAACTACTAAGCTCATAAACCAACATTATAGATCAAAATAAATCAATTATATTACAACCTACCTTGAATGCTCTTGAGTAAACATTCCCAAGCAAAGATGGTATCCTCTTCAATCTGTCTGTGGTTGCTGCCTTCATCACTCCAGCTCACTTTAAACTCACTTCTTGACTGTGGCTTCTGTGTGTTAGTAAACAGAGGCTTGAAGACCATCCAGTTGTTTTCCACTGTCTGCCAAATGGATCCACATGAATTCATTCCTGCCTTGAACTGTGAAATCATGCTTGCAGACCTGGGGTAACAAACAAACAAAATAAAGGTGTTTATTTCAATTTTAACTGCACTGTTATAAAATTGTTTAAGGTTTGATGACTACATTACACTTTCATATTGGCTTAAGATGGGTTTAATGACCAGGCTGTAAACTCTGGGCATTTCAGGAAGGCCAGCATTGTAGATCCAGGGTACCCCACAATCTGCAATCCAGTCACCAAGAAAGGCCTTCAGTGAAATTAGGTCTCCCACACTTTTGCACTGTTGGATCTAAAAAGACCAGTTTTAGACAACATTACATTACCATTTAATTGTTCCTCAGGTTAATTATATAGGTGATAATAGGCTACCTGTTGCAACTTTAACTGCACTTCATTCTCTGACAAGTCTTGCAAATCAAACCTATCCAACTGCCCTTCCTGTCCAGACATCAACACATATAAAGCCGGATGAAGGGCTTTAATGCCTGGGAGGCATTAAAACTCTTAAAGAAATGAACACACATTTTTTTAGTTAATCAAGTAATGAAATGAATAAAACTGACATAGAGTAACATGCAGACAGGGTTGAATAAACTCTTACTTTGAGTACTTATTTAATCAGGGCTTGACACTAACGCTTGTCTGGGACAGGTGGATTTTTTTGATGGGGCAAGTGAAATCTTTATAATGAGAATATAGCTTCAGAATAAATTAGATTTATTTGTATTCCCTCTGACAAGTAAACCACCAATTGACACATTTTAAGGCTTAAAGGGAAAATTCACCCACAAATAATCATTTACTCACCCTCAAGTTGTTCCAAACCTGTATGATTTCTTGTGTTGAATACAAAAGGATATATTTTGATTACCCAACAGTTGATGTGCCATTGACTTCCATAGTATCTCTTTCCTATATGGAAGTCAATGGCTACCGTCAACTGTTGGGTAATCAAAATATATCCTTTTGTTTTCAACACAAGAAATGATCCCTGTAATGTCAGGCACTGATTAAATGATAAATTGTAATTCTTAATACATTCTACATTTAATCCTGGGAAAAGCAAGATTCAATCATTTTCTGAAATTTTAAAAAGCCAGTTTATGACCCCTTTAAAAAATAGCAACACAACATCATGCTATATACTTTGGATGAATTCCAGGGAGAGAGACATCTCTTTTGGTTATTTGATGTTTAAAACATAAAACAAAGAGAAAGTGTAGCTCAGGGCCACAACGGGGGAGGTGATGTGATCATTAACGATTTCCTGATCCACAGCAATCTTGAATCGTCCATCACCTTAAAAAGACAGCATATAGGTATTTAAAAAAAAAAAGGAGAAAACAAAACAAAACACTATGTTGGTTTTAAGTGGTCTTGTAGTTTCAGTCTACGTTCAAAGTAAACTGCACGTAAAACTGCCGGCTTCAAAAAGGAAAGGCCACTCTTCCATTATAGTTTTTATAGTGCTTTCTTTGTTGATGGTTGCACGCTGGATGCAATATGTTTCACCCATCATTTTTCTAAAGCAGGACTCCTGAAGATCATGGGATATAAAGGCACTTTTCAAATCATCTTGTTTAGATTTTAGTTCATCTGTACCTTCAATAGCAGGCTGCCACTCCACACATCCATAACAATCTGAATGTGTGGATTTTCCCCACACCGCATCTCCATCCTCTGCTGGCCTCTTTGAGCTGATGGTTAAGGGTCTCCGAATATTTTCAACTCTGTTTTCAAGCTGTATAAAGTGAGCATCAAATCCTGTTCCAATGACTTTTGTTCCATTGAGCTCTCTGTCTACAATCTGCAATGTCCCGTAGCTTTGCTCTTCCAGGCCTTCCATTCTCTTTATGGAGTAGATCATCAATGACGATGCGAACTAGCTCTCTTCTCTCACTGGGCTTTGGCCTTTTCTTTCCACTTAGGACAAGCATGAGGTTTGAGGGCATTTTGTGCCATGGTACAACATATACCTCATGGGTTGTGGAACACTCTATGGAACTTTGTGTCAGAGATGGTGCTGGGGGCACATGGATATTCTGACGAGGATGTGTAGAATCAGAGTCAAGTACAGCTTGTGGCCCTACGACCCTACATTATTTAAGCTATAACAATACAGTCTATGGTACATGCAGATACATGTCATGGCCTCTAATCTCTAAAGCTCTAATCACTTTAGTTCTGATCAGAATAATATACCAAGATTTGGGGCAGATTTATTTTTAATAATAATATATATGAGATACAAGTAAAATCAAATTAGCTAAAATGAACAACGCAAATACATTTAAGGTAGATACCAATGTTTAAATTGTAACCCATTACTTATAGGATACTGAAGCAGTGCAAAAAGATTAGGTTAAAGGCCTGTTCACACCGGGACGAATTTCGCGCACAATATTCGCCGACGTTTAACGCCTCGTGACTAAACAAAGGGCGCCAATGTGAGTGTGCACACCGACGCGGAAAACGCCTCGCGTAAAAGCGTCATTTTAAAAAAAAACGCCTCGGGTTCGTTTTTTGGGTTTGACGCGCGTTAATGTTTTCTTTGTATGATTTTGACAAGCGCGTAAATACTTGCTCTCTTCTTCTGAGTGACAAGCGAGTGTCAGAAGCGTAAAGTTGCGCAGCAACAGAATTCCATCTACGTCCTCAATCTTGGCAAAGCTAAGGTCATCTACACTGCTTACTCCAATCAACTCCAGTCTAGCCATAAGTGAATCCACCAGATCATTGCTGAGTGATGGCATAGCTTTCCCAACTATATCTAGTTATAGTTAAAAATGCGAACTATTTGCCCTAACTGTAGCTGTCTTTTGGTGTATTTCAGTAAGACATGCATACCATTTGCGTATGAAGTGCCTCTAACTTGGACTTTATCTGTGACAACTGAGTTAATTGATGTAAGTCCAAAGTCTGCAACTGCTTCTCTTATGCTACTATCATAGAGCTCTGGATAAAAGCTAGTGGAGTCTGAAACTTGAACCTGTGGGCGAAATAAATTGCCGCCACTCTGATATGCTTGGAACAACTGATGTCTGTGTGCAAGGGACTGGAAGTTTTGACTTGACCTGATGCACCTATTGAAATAGCTATGCTTACTTTCGAAGCGCATGGTCCAAGTATGTATAAGTGGACCAAACTGTAAAGTCAAGTCAGCATAGTGAAGCAGATAGTGGTGTTTAGATCTGAGATTTACATGTGGAAATAACCGTTGCCTCATTTCCACATTTTCTTCGATCAGCACTTTCATGTAAGCAATCTGAGACTCTGAAAGTCTAGGTGCACAGACAAATTCAACAATCTCCCTCAGTAGTAGTACCAGTTGCTAGAGCACTGCATTTCAGCCCGAGCCCGACGGGCCCCGACTTATTTACGCCCCTAGGGCCGGGCTTCGGGCCAATTTTCACGTCATAGTTCACATGCGGGCCGGGCCTCGGGCTTTTTTTGGGTTATCCTTCTTTTTATATTTTTAGACATTAATAAAAAATAAAATAAAAAAGAGAAGTAGACGTCGACGATAGAAAAACAAACATAGAAAGACATTTCATAACCTCATAACTTTCATAATCTTACACTGACATATAACTGACATGAAAGTCTCACGCACGCACGCACACAGAAGGTTTCCCATCAGCGCAACCCACGATTCACCTCATGTGCAAATAATGGAGAATATTAAGAGAAAAATCGCAGATGGCCAACTTAAAACGCAGCGGGAAGAGAGGAGGACTAGGTTAAAATCTCCTGTGGATGCTATTCTTTTTTCACGATGCTCTCTAGAGACTGTTCTAACCTTTCGTTTGATTGGGCTTTATTTTCGTTTAACTGTTGGAAACTACTGGAAAAAGAATGGCCATGTTCTGTGGTGCATTTTTGAGGTAAGATAACCTGCAAGTTTGTTTTTAATTTATTTTATTTTATTTGTTTAGATTGTAGGCTGTTGCTCATTTCGTTTGCGAGCGCTGTTGCGAGCAGCCTGAGCAAAAGGTATTTCAAAAATGTTGTTTTACTCACTGTGGTTTATTAAACTTACTGTCTGTGTGATATGCTTGAAGTGTTTTAGGCTATATCTATGGATTTTATTGTAGCCAAGTAAAGTATTAGCGTTGATTTGAGAGGCTAAACTGTTCACATGTTTTACTCGCTGTCGGCTCGGCTGCTTGGTCGTCATAAAAAAAAAAAAAAAAAATACTCCAAACATTTGTCTAAATTAACTTAATAAAGAAATGAAAAGAAACATAACTAACAAAACTGACCTATATTAATGGCTGCAAATAGGGCAGGCTGCCGCTGTGTAAAAAAAGAAAAAAAAAAAAAAAAACGGCTCGGGTCGGACTCGGGCTGATAATTCTGACGAGCTGTCGGACACGGGTCGGGCTAGGGGCTGAGCGTCTCGGGCCAGGGCCGGGCTCGGGCCTAGATTTGAGGCCCGTGCAGGGCTCTACCAGTTGCCAAACAGCATTTTCAGCATCTGCAATTTGGCACCAGAAGAGGCAAGAACCTCAATAGCCACCTGTTTTGGGTCGCATGGCCTCCAAGCTTTGCTCCTTTGTTGGGTAGAGCATTTGACTTGTTGCTGCTTTCACCAGGAGTGTGAGTCTGTCATTTAGTGACTCGTAACTGAACCACATTTTCGTTTTAATTAAGTAGTGCAAGCACATCGCTAGGTCATAATCAACAACACCCTCAAACAAATCATGTGCTAGTCAGGGTGGTAATCCAGGGTGACAAGTGGAAGTTAGACAATTTGTTGAAAACACTGTTGTGTTTAATGCCCTGATGCATGGTCACTTCAGGGTGTCTCTCCAAAAACTGCACAGACTCATTATAATCACCAGGATCTCTCTGAGTGACAACTGTGAGAGGGTTAGAGTGAAATTCATTTCTTGTCATTAGACAGTATCTACAGAAATACTCAGCAGTACTGAAATTTTCTGTAAACCCACCAATCATGTGGGAGCCGGTATATATCTTTCCCTCAACAGATACCCTTTACCTCCAGCTCACACAAGTCTGACACAAGTTTACTGAAAATTCTGTCCACTCCAAAATAGTTACAGTATTTCTCTATACAGAGTAGTGCCAGCTGTATTTGATCAACAATTGATCGGTTGTGTGGATAGAAATTTCCCAGAGTGAAGTAGAGCTAAAACTTAGTGCTTTTGCTTGGAAGATCTCAGAGGATTAGCCACCTCAAAAGAGTCTTGAAAAAGCATCACCTTTAATGAGTCTGGGTCTGACACAAACATGGCATTCGATCTAATGGCATGGCCATCAGTGAAATCACAGAGTGTACCATCTTCAACATGAAGATTCCATTGTGACTAAGAAGAGGTCTGTGCTTCTTGTTTCAAATTTGATGATGATCAACCTCAATGGCCGGCCAATTTCACTGTTCAACCCAGAAAACTATGTAAAGTCCTGGGCAAGACGACATTGCACTGCACATGACCCACAGTCACAGCAATGTAAATCAATAACAATACAATAGATGTTTTTGGAACTTACTGTAATTTAATAAGCAAAGCATACAGATTTAAATATAATTTAAATGTAATAATAATTGACATATTACTAATAAACAAACAAACATTTGTGACTTCTGTTTTTTGTGCGTGTGTGTCTGTGTTGTGGTTTGTTAGGGGTAATAGTATACCACTTTTCATTTTAGGACTACACCACTGAAACAATTCAGACAGTGTAAATATGCTTACCATTGGGGAGAATAAAGTCTGGTTTCACGTTAGTGTCAGGCAAACCACCAAAGAGCGAACGCAGTCTGCTCCGGTCCAGAAAACATATCGGATTCTGCACAGAATACTACTATATTTTAAAATCATATGGGAGATTAGGAGGAGAAACGGTATATAAACGAAATGCTATTGGATGTTTTAAAAAAGGGGAGGAGCTGTTTGATATGTCCCGCCCTGTCTTACTGTTTCAGTGGGGAATGTAGACGCCGTTGCTCCTTTCTTAATCCTGGTTCGTCCACTGGCTGATGTACTTATATCCTCTGGGGTAAAGTGCTGACTACACACGTAAGTGCTCCCACGGAGGATTTTAAAACTCGGTCCCTCGTCTCTTTTGATTGCCCTAACCCAACGGGCACGTATTTCAGCGTCCACTGGAAAATCGTGGAAACTTAAATAGGGAAATTTGTGTTTGTTGTTTGAACAACAAGGAACACTACAATAGCATCTACATGACTGTGCCATGCTTATTGGATGGGAAACTGTTGAAAAATGAAAACAGGAAGAAATGAATGATAAATCACATCAGCATATGGAAATGGTTTGACATTTAGCTTTGATAAAAATGTAACACTTGTTAGTAAACTTGCGGCAACACAGGCTGACCGCGATTTATCTTGTTGCTAGCTAAGTTAGTCTACTTTCCCCTCCTTAAAGAATGAAATTATCATTAACGACACAACACCTTTTGTATTTTCCTGAAGTAACGTTAACCAGCACGCGCAAGTTAAAACGGAAGTACGTATACCCTGCTTTGCGGAAAAGCGGAAGTTTTCTGACGTCATTGTGAAAAGGGCCTGTCGGTACACGATCCGTTCCACCTGCACGATCCGTTTCACGCATGCGCGTAGCGGTACCACGCATGCGATGAAACACTTGACGGCCAGGCGGCATATTTGTGTAACGTTAGTTGTATTGTATTTAACATTTCACAGCGGGTCTATTTTGATGCTTTTAAATGTAGCTTACGCTATGCATTACGATGTGTTTACGTGGTTGCCAATCCAAAATAATAAAGGAGTTGTGAGTTGTTACATGAACATACATGATCAGTTTCCTCTATACTCTCCTTTGCGATTCATTGCTGTATGGTATTAGGCTTAACTTACCTTGTCAAAGACGGTTTGTGTTTTTTTTTTTTTTTTATTAAAAGCTGCTAATATTAGTTAACTTTTAAGTTGAGTAATTTTGTATTAATATGGGTATATATAGGCTAATATATATCTATATAATCTAAATGAGGAAAATAATCCCTTCAATGTTGTTTACAGAAGACAATAAGGAACATAATATGCATTTCTGCCTAGACGATCTGCATGCGTGAAACGGATCGTGCAGGTGGAACGGATCGTGTACCGACAGGGCCTATTTACAGGCTTGTTCGATTTCACGCAGGTCTGCGCAGACCGATCGGCGGCTGACTTGAAGCAGTGCATGCCGGTTATAAATTTTGTCCGTCTTGATACAGTGCCGACGCCACGTGACTGTGACGTATGCCATCAAAGTACCACGAGAACGATTCGAGAGTAGCCGGAGAACTCAGCCAGCGCAGCTTCTCAAGAGCGGCTGCACGAGGGCTGATGACGACACAGCTGTTCCACGATTGGCCGGATTCACCGCATGACAACGACCACGTGTGTTTCGTGTTTGTTCGAACACCTTTAGTTCCTCTAAAGTTCACAAATCAGTTTTTTATAACAGTAAACACTCTTTTCATGTAGTTGCTATGTTATATTGTGTCATGTTTATCAAATTAAAACTGATTAAAAAACGTAGACTCCACTTCATTGATAGTAGCTTATGTTGAACTTTATTCTTGTTCAAACAGACGCTGTATGAAGCAGTACATAAAGTATTGAATGAAAATGTCTCTGAAACATCTGTGTATTATTTGGCAAATATTGCATTTATTTCACTTCAGCTGTGGTAAAGTATGCAAACACCACGTGAGCGGTCACTACGGGAACCAGAAAGTGTCCGACTTCACGTCTCCGTTTGCAGTTCCTTCCCGCCTACTCTCGCCGATCGGTTACATCCAGCCGCAGCCGATGTCGAACACACCTAACATCAACACACTGAACAATGGTTAGTGTTTCAAGGCACTGAAGTGGGCCTTTAACAAAAACTAGGCCCAAATGGAGAAGCCATGTGTGAAGAACTAAGTACACCCCATGATTCAATAGCTTGTATTGATGATAATAATGAATGTCTGTAAAGTTTGTGTGGAAAGCCCTTATATGGAGATGATGTGGGGTGTTATATAAAACTTGATAACCTTAGAGCAAGGTTAAGGAGAAATTCATGTTCAGTTTTTAGAGAATGAGACCCACTGAATCTTTTAAGTGTGCACTGGGTAAAAATTCTTGTAGAGTGTGTGTGTGTAGTTTTAAGGAACTGTAATTAAGGATATTCAGAAGTCATAAGTAGTCACATTTTCCCAACACCGCAATTTTGTACGTCTTTGTATACACCCGATTTGCTCATCAGCCCATTAGTGAAGACTGCAAGACTTGAAATGGGTGTATCAGACCAGAGAAACATTAAAAAAATGTAGTGCAATAAAACTTTAGGAGAAGGTTTGGGAAACTGCATTAGACGACACCGTGGAAATATCAGTATGACCAAAATAACTTTAATTAGTTTAAATTATTTAATAATTTTTTTCCTATTAAGCAAAATATTCACCAATACAGATGATTTTTTTAAAAGCAAATATTCGTTGAATGAAACTCCTCATCTTCACTCATCATCAGCTCATTGTTGTAGATCAGATGGCTCACTTCGACAATTTTGGACAATGCTTCTTTACATGAATCTGTCGAGCACTTGATGAGCTGAAACTCTTTCCACATGAAGGGCACTGGTACGGCTTCTCTCCAGTGTGCACTCGCTCATGTATTTTCAGCTGCCCTAACTGACTGAAACTCTTGTCACAATGTGCACACTTGTGCGGTTTTTCTCCAGTATGGATTCTTTGGTGAATTTTCAAGTCGCCGACTCTGCCGAAGCTATTCCCACACTCGGAGCACACATGAGATTTCACTCCAGTATGAACTTTATGGTGCATTTTAAAACAGTCCAGACGTGAAAAAGTCTTTCCACAAACAGAACAAATGTAAGGCCTCTCATTTGCATGAACGTTCATGTGTTGTTTTAAACGTGATCCCAGAATAAATGCTTTACCGCACTGGTCACATTTAAATGGCTTTATTCCAGCATGAGAGCGCAGATGATACGTGAGGCTGTCTGACTGTGCGAAATTCTTCCCACACTGATTGCAAGTGAAAGGTGTCGCTCCAGTGTGAATTCTGTAGTGATGCTTAAGTTTTCCTTTCAATGTGAAACTCTTCCCGCATTGATCACATTTGTAAGGCTTCTCTCCGGTGTGAATTCTCATGTGACAATAAAGGTTTCCTCTAAGTGAGAAACCCTTCCCACACTGAGAGCATCTGTAAGGCTTCTCTCCGGTGTGACTTCGCATGTGATCATTTAGGAGTGCTTTACGGATGAAACTCTTTCCACACTGCGCACATAAATAAGGTTTTTCTCCGGTGTGAACTCTCATGTGATCATTGAGAAGTCCTTTACGTCTGAAACTCTTTCCACACTGATCACAGCTGTAAGGTTTTGCTCCAATATGAATTTCCTTGTGAAGCTTAAGATCTCCCTCATTCGTGAAACTCTTTCCACACTGAAGGCATGCGAAAGGGTTCTGTCCAGTGTGGATTCTCATGTGATCATTCAAGAGTGCTTTACGCACAAAACTCTTTCCACACTGATCACATGTGAAGGGCTCCAACCCTAAGTGAATTCGTATGTGGTCAATGAGAAGTTGTTTACGAATGAAACTCTTTCCACACTGATTGCATATGAAAGAATGTTGTACCTCTTTTCTTTGAGATCTCTTTTTCAAAAACTGAAAATAATAATTCACAAAAGATTTTCCTTCAGGGTCTGGATACTGATGTTTCTCCTCCGCTTCATTTATTTCTTGACATTCCTCTTTCACCTCCATCAGACCTAAAGTGAACACATTAAAATGTAAAAAATGTATTAAAGAGACAAACGTCAAACAGAATGAAATAAGAGTAACTGACAAATGAATTCAGTAGTTTTAATTTTCATGTTAATCAGTGCTCGAAGTGGGCCGGTAGTACTGGCACTTCACAGTACAGGCACTTCTATATATTTTAATCTGTAGCGTAACCTCACTTTTTCTTGCGTTCAATGCTTCTTGCGGAAGCGCTTCAACGCCATTTCAACCGAGGTCTTACACTTGTGCATGTTCACCCAGAAACTTAATATAGAGCATTAATCAGCATTACTCCTGAGCACCAAACTACATTTGAGTATCATAAGGTAAGATGCAGGTTTTTGTGCTGCCGCCATGTAGTAAAATCTACAGTGTTTAACACATTTAATAACGAGTTCTGAGCCTTCTCATAACTCTGTCCTCATTCATTTCTATGTCTATCTGTAAGTTTTGTTTGGACTGCTTAATAATAGGAATTTGTTTTTTTGTTTTGTTTTTACACCGTGGCACTACACTTTATTCTATAAAACCTATTTAGTTTGAGAAAACAGAAAAAAAAAAGTGTCCGTCAATTTGGATGTTCTTAAATGCCAGGGTGGCAAAACTGCAAAAATTGGTATTTTATTATGAAGTGAAAAGGTAATACCAGTAAACATGATTGAATCAACCAGACGACCCCAGTTGATCCTTTCAGAGTGAAAAGGTTTGTAGATCTCTCTTGAATACTGATAAAAGTAGCTACTTTTAAGTAATGGGTAGGTTGCTGGTTCCTTTCCATGTCAGTAGTCAATTCTCTTTATACCAGACTGTCTGAGATCCATATTTAGCTCCGCATATGTCATAAAATAATATGGGAAGGGCATCTCTATGCACCTCACAATTCGATTCAATTATGATTCAGAGAGCTGTCATTCGATGATGAAACGATTATCGATGGATCTTTTTTTCCTATACAGATTTTCTTTTTTCTCACTGAGAGACTACTTGTTACTTTTAAAGCAAGTATTTGTAATGATCCATAATGAATTTACTTCCAATATATTTTATTAATCAAACAAATGGAAGAATGGTGATTTGGCAATAAATATTGCGACAGAGTTTGTTATTTGCTTTGCCTTTTTCGAGTTGGGTAGAAGTTTTTAAGGTTGTCTTGGTTTCCACTTCAGCGCTGTTTGATCTGACATGTGGTTTAGAAGAGAATTCTGCACCGAATTTGCTTCCAATTAGATCTCGCTGCGATGTTATTAGTGAATTCAAACGCTTTCTCACTGGATCTCCCAGCACTGTGTAATAACAGTGTCGCGTCGCGTGACTGAGATCAGCCCACGATTTAAAACCGCTAAACGTCCCGCGCAGCGCCGCTCAAACGAATAACTTTCGTTTCGTTTGCTGTTTCTCGTATGTAACAGAAGTTTCTCTGACTGAAAATATAACTGTACTGGGAGAGAGTGCTAAAGCTCCTCAGGTCATATTTTTGGTGGCATATTTGTAGAAATTATCATTCTTTCTAAATGTGATATAAACATACTGTCCTGACTCCTGTGACTACAAATAAACCGAAAACGTGTGTACTTGCTTTCTTTTGTGAAATAATGGTAAACCACTTTATTAATTACACTTTTATTTATTAACCACTTTATTTTTACACAAATTAATTCATTATGATCAATGTATCACTTTTTACTGTAAACCTGTGGTAAAACAACGATGCTTGGGTTTTAAATCTTTAAAGGTGACATATTAAGCCCCTTTAACAAGATGTAATATAAATCTATGGAGTCCCCAGAATGTGTCTGTGAAATCTCAGCTCAAAATACCCCCCAGATCATTTATTATACCTTGTCAAATTTGCCCCTTTTTGGGTGTGAACAAAAACACACCGTTTTTGTGTGTCCCTTTAAATGCAAATGAGCTGCTGCTCCCAGTCCCCGTTTTTAGACATAACTGGACGTTTCTGAATGCTTAGTGGATACATTTATGTAGCTAGTTGTTGTGGAGTTACATTGATTCATCTCATCGATTTGCATGTACCGTCATGTTTAACTTTTACATAAGTTGACACAGTTCCCTGAGGTCTTTATAAGACGGCTGTGACATTTTTTGGTCGAATAGTGTTCTGTGCTCGTCTGTGCAGCAACGACAGAACAGTTTGCATGCTTTGCTCGAACATTTGCCATTGCGTTAGAACTGGTTACACTGTTGTTGCTTGCGAAAACCAAATGGTGACGCTGTGGGTGGAAACGTGCAGATTAAGGGGCGGTAATATTATAATAATATCCCCTTCATACATCAGAAGGGGAGCAAAATCTGATCGGCTTATTTTTTGACATGCTTGCAGAGAAAGGCTTACCAAAACAAAGTTACTGGGTTGTCACTTTTCACGTTTTCTGGGTTGGTAGATGCACCGGGGACCCGATTATAGCACTTAAACACGGAAAAAGTCAGATTTTCATGATATGACCCCTTTAAACAAACTTTTATCGCTTTTATTTGACGCTTTTATCATGTTCGTTCGTTCGTTCTCGCTAGTTTCCAGTGATTTCTTTCTGATTAGTTTTCTGATAAACTTCCATTTGTTGATGAAATGATGGGTTTGTGTTAAATTGTTCCAGAGAGACGTGTTACGGGCGGGTTTTAGTGAAGCGCTGCGGAGCTTCTGGCCCAACTGTGGAAACCCAGCATGGTTTTGGGCTCTGTGTTACAGGTCCGAGGATATTAGCCCAGCACATCCCGTTTAAACCCCTGGCTCACACTGGCCCAACAGTGGAAACGTGGCTATTGAACCTTCCAACAGGACAATGACCCCAAGCATACCTCAAATTGCACCAAGGCTCGGTTGCAGAAGTAGTCCTGGAAGATCCTACAGTGGCCATGACAGTCACCTGACTTGAACCCCATAGAAAATCTCTGGTGGGATTTGAAGAAGGTATTGCAGCACGCAAACCCAAGAACATTACTGAACTGGAGGCCACTGCTCATGAGGAACAGGCTAAGATTCCTTTAGAAGCTGGTGCCTGGTTTTAAATCTCGTTTACAGCAGGTCATAACAGCAAAAGGCTGTTCTACTAAGTACTAAAAGATGCTTGCCATGAAGGGGTTGAATAATTTTGAGACTGCAGAAGTCATTAAAAGTTGAATTTTCAGTTGAATTTGGGGAAAGCACTTTGCTCATTGCAAACAGCTGAAAGTCTGTACATCAATTTTGTCAAAGAAGCACAAACTGGAACATGTGCTGAACTGTTTTCAATCAGAAACGGCTAAAACATGCAGACTGGGACTGCTTTTGTATGCACTCCTGAACCATGCTGAACTAACATTTCAAGCCAACCCGTTTGGTTTAGTAGTTATAGTTATTATGTAGTGTTGATATTTTAAATGCAAAATCTCAGCGAACTCAATGGAAAGTTGATGATTTTTTTTTGTATCAATATAAAACATGACTTTGTTATTCATTCACAAAATGGTTCAGAATGTGATGGCATGTGATTTATTCTGTTTTTGATGAATTCACTACTTTTACTTCACTTGTATTTGTATTTTGTAATTGAAATAAAAAAAATCAGTATTCACCATATATTCCCTGTAATTATTAATGTTGCCAGGTGGCTGATATTCATCAGGTGCAGCAACCATGTAAATTTTTAATTTAAACCAACAATTAATAAGTCAGAGTAAAAAAATGGCTGAAAACTAGATTGTAATAGTAATTTTATTTAATTCATTAGTATACTAATATGATAATTTTTCTGTCTTTAAAAGTTAAATCGGATGCTAAAGATACTAAATACCTGGCCACTCCAACAAATAATTCAGTGGCTTTGTGAATATCATAATAATAAGTAGGCAATATTAACTCTGAATATCACAATCAGGGCTTCAGACTAACTTTTTTTTTACCAGGAGCACTGTAGCCCCTTACTGAAATTTTTAGGAGCACAAGTAGAAAATGTAGGGGCACACCTTAAATGAACCTGCAACGCAGTTATTCACATTTTCCCGCATTTTACTGTATTATTGACAAATGACTTGGTAATGAATAGACTTAACTTACAGAAATTACAATGTGCAGTTTTATTTTAAGTTCACAGGGCTCCAGACTAACATTTGAGGGCAGCAGCACTGAAGCCAGAAAGTTGCGCCAGCCCCTGATTCGCTAGCGCTGGTGGGCTGACAATACTGAGCTTGAGTTGAGATGTGGATAAAATTAACTTTAATTATTATCATTCATAATGTCTAAATACTCATTCAAAAGAAAAACAAGTGAAAAATATATATATTAGGCTGTGAAAATAGCTAACAAGCGCTCCTCTGCAACCACTGGTTTCAATGGTAATTTAAGGTCTTTCTTATTTTAAAATAAGTGTATATCCAATATCTTGAAACTTAAGACTTAATTTTGGACTGAAAGCCTTCTTGTTTCTCCTGGTTTCCACGTCAGCGCTGTTTGATCTGATATCTCTGATTTATAACAAGAGAATTCTGCGCTGAATTTGAATGCATCTTCTCACTATATCTCGCAGCAATGTTATTAACTCAACAGCTTTCTTCACTGCATCTCTCGCTGTGTTTGGTCGCACAGGTGTCCTGACAAATCGGGTCCTCCCTCAAAATCGGGTCTTCCCAAACTGTCAATGAATTATTATTATCCTAAGCATATACGAATGATATTGATTTAAAATACATATCTTACTATATAATGTGTGTGAAAACACATGAATGCATAATAAACCAATTTAATGTAATTTCTTACAATTTATTAACTGTTAATAAATAATAATAATAGCCCATTATGTTAATAATTGAACATCATTAATTTGTTTTATTTATAACTGAACTAGTTGGACATTTAACACTTAATTTAACACAATTCCATAAAAGATGACTGAGAATGTATTAAAATGTCATATCATTTTTGATAATAGTGGCCACTTTAGCTGGTATTCCATTTTGAACAGTTTCTCTTGAAAGTTAGCAAAACGCTTAGCTGTAAAAAAAAAAAAATGTTATTTGACAGGTCACATATTTAAAAAAAGAAGTCTAGTGAACGAATGTTTTTGATGTTACCAGCAGTAATTAATGGAGACTCAAGAATGATCACCAACCTCTTTGTTCTTCAGTGTTCACTCTGCAGGGTTCTGCCTCACTCATGTTCACGAGCTACAATTTATTATGATTAATTTTTAAACAGCGATATACCCGATGTTTTATTAAGGCTCCGTAAAACTTAGAAACCTTTACTAAACGTTTATTTACAATCTGTGCTTCGGAGCTTGTACGTTGTTGTTGTTGTTCTTCTTCGTCGTCGTCTTCTTTGAGTTAATGGCGGATTGGCGCCACCTTGCTGTATGGAGTGCTAAAAACTAAAAGTTTTCATTTAGCTAAAATCGTAACCAAAAATTAAGTTTCAGTATAAATTAGGGTAACTGAACTCGATATAGGTTTTATATAAACATTTTAAATGTAATAATTCTTTCTACTCCAATTTGTTGTTGAAATATTAAAAAAAAATAATAATAATAAATAAAAAAATAAAGTCCACTCTGTCCCCATCCATGGCTTTACTATGTAGCCAAAATACTTGGATTTTTATATGGATTTTAAATTAGCAGACATGCAGGTCAATCATAGACCATATTACTGAGCTCATCTTATAGGGCTGAAAAACATTGAGGATATCATATTTAATGTTACTGAATTTCCAGAATTGACCCTCAAAAATCTTATACAGAGATGTAGCCAAAATACAGAGCATGCATAAATTGGTTTTCCAGACATGTAAAAAATAAGTTAAATTATGACTATATAGTACTATATAACTAAATGATGTGTGTGACGTTAAAAACTATAAGTTAAAAACCATACCAATATATATATATATATATATATATATATATATATATATATATATATAGCCTATATATATTTTACACTTATTTTCAATGAAATTATAAATTACAAATAATACAATATAGACACAAGCGGCGATTATCAAAGTTCAAGCCCCAATGGATCATGTAGACAATAGTGACACAATGGCCATGTCTCATTTCTTTATGGAAGCATTATTCTATGGACTATATTAATATGGACAAATAATTTTGTATCTTCATTTAATAAGACATCAATACATTCAGTAATGCCAATAAGTTTTCAATATCATTAGGGTATAAATGTGAATTTTTCACTTTTTATTTTTAATACATTTGCAAAGATTTCAAACAAACTTCGTTAATGTTGTCATTACGGGGTATTGTTTGTAAAAATGTTGAGGAAAATAATGAATTTAATCCATTTTGGAATAAGGCTGTAACATAACAAAATGTGGAAAAAGTGAAGCGCTGTGAATTCTTTCCGGATGCATTGTATATCTTAATTTTTATAGAGTTAAAACAATTTTATAACAATAATATCAAGAGGCCCTATACTCACAGCCCTATATTAAAATAAAACCGAATAAAATTAAACAAGTAAACTGAAAATAAAGAAAAGATTCAATTTCATCAGTTTACATGCATGTCCTCTTGTGACCGTTCCTCACGTCTGAAAATCATGAACATGCGAATTTGTGTGGAAATATTGAAATATTAGCTTCAAATCTGAGCGTTCTGCTGGCAAAAAAAGTTTGGGAACCTCTGGTCTAATTGAAGCTGAGGAAAGGAGCGGGTTACAAAAGAACAAGCGCTCAGAGTTGTGTGTTGCTTGAAGACTGAGAGAGAAAAGCCTGTCGATCGCCCCCTGGAGGAGAAAGACACAACGACGAGGCTGAGCTGTGCTTTACCACCCGAAAGCAGACAGAAGCCAGAGAGATATGGAGGACCAAACCTGCAGAAATGTAAAATGAATAAATAAATATCTAATTATACTTTTATTCCTTATTTATGTTTAATTATATATTTTTCCACATTTATTAATTTTTTCATTTTTTTATAAATTTATTTCCACTTTTATTTAATTTCACATGTATGTATATATGTATTTATTTCTACATTTATTTATTTCTACATTTATTGCTCTGTATGCTAATGAGGGGGGCATGTTTTACCTCAGACATAGCAATCGAGCTCAGAGTGGTAGTGCTGAAGCTTTGGGGCCACAGTGACACCTTGTGGTGTGACCAAACAATACGCAAGAGGTTTGTGGACGTACTTAGAAATGGGCAAAATGGCCAAAATCTTATATCACGGTTTATGTCCTTTAATATCACCCTAACTGTATGTAGCTATATAGGTTTACCATACATAGGCCTACTCTTTATTCCGGACATGGCCGTAAAACATCAGCAGGTCGGGATTTCTAAAATGTCTGCGCACACATGAACAGAATCCGCTGATAACAGACACTTTGACATGGAAGCGTGTCAAATTATCCACTATTAACCACATTTTATGCCATGCATTGTAGATCCATACACAGAAGCTACTGCATTTTTAATGTATTTTTCAAAAACAATGTTGACAGCAACAGAAACAAACTTTTCAATAAAGACGTGATATTTCCGCTATAAACTGATTTCCTGGGGCATTTTTTAAAACCTGATTAAATAGTAGGCTATATGCATCATCATGTAGCCTATGAGTTATTAAGTTTAACTGATCAGTTCAGTTAATAAGGCACTACTATAGGGCTGTTACCAGTCAAATAAAATCAGTCTCAACAAAATCCATCTTCGCGCTGCAGATGTTGGACGTGCAGACGCTGACTCTGAATGGCATTAGATATTATTTACACAGACTGTTAATGCAGATCCATGGATGCCATTTACACTGCAATTACAATTGCATAAATAATGTTATGAGATTTTTTTTTTTTTAATATGACATTTTGAATATTGAAATATGAAATGATAGAATCGATGAAATTATACGTTTAAATATGAAACTAAACCAGCCAGTAGGTGGTGCCAAGCCACCGTCTTAACGAGTGAGTTCAATCATTAATTCAGATGATTCGTTCAAATGTGCTACACACTCCATCAATGAGGGTTAGAAGAACTGCTGTCAAACATATAACATGAAAGAAACATAATAATCACTGCATCTGGGTGTTTGACATAATTTCCGCGTTTGACCACAGGAGGACACTGGTAGGACAGGGGTGAACCTCACGGCACAGGTCCGAACCTGGAGTCGACCTTGGAGAGCTGAGACAACCCATGCAGCACTGAGGATATTAGTGGTTGCGGCCTGAGGTTTTCCAGTCCTTTCCCAAGAGACAAGACTTGCGGGTCAGGGAGAGATCCTGAAACGTAAAATTAAAAACAGTAAATTATCCACACATCTCTTGCCGCTTGTTTTGGTTTTCAATTCTGATGTCAAGAGTCTTTCTGGAGAATTGCTCACTGGTCACTGCAGTGTTATATTTGCTACATAATCTATGTGTATAAAAGTGGCAAGATACAATTATGTATTATACGGCAGCCAACAGTATGATATTAGTTACAGTAGTAACATTACCTGTGTATGCTTGATAGAGTGTTGATTTGCATACACTCCTGGCGGATGGCTTTGGTCTCCTAACAACCAAGTCCTGAATCGGCTCTGCATGGCTTGGCACCACCTACTGGCTGTTTTAGTTTCATATTTAAACGTATAATTTCATCGATTCTATCATTTCATATTTCAATATTCAAAATGTTATATAAAAAAAAAAATCTCATAACATTATTTATAGCAATTGTAATTGCAGTGTAAATGGCATCCATGGATCTGCATTAACAGTCTGTGTAAATAATATCTAATGCCATTCAGAGTCAGCGTCTGTCCAACATCTGCAGCGCGAAGATGGATTTTGTTGAAACTGATTTTATTTGACTGGTAACAGCCTTATAGTAGTGCCTTATTAACTGAATTGATCAGTTAAACTTAATAACTCATAGGCTACATGATGATGCATATAGCCTACTATTTAATCAGGTTTTAAAAAATGCCCCAGGAAATCAGTTTATAGCAGAAATATCACGTCTTTATTGAAAAGTTTGTTTCTGTTGCTGACAACATTGTTTTTGAAAAATACATTAAAAATGCAGTAGCTTCTGTGTATGGATCTACAATGCATGGCATAAAATGTGGTTAATAGTGGATAATTTGACACGCTTCCATGTCAAAGTGTCTGTTATCAGCGGATTCTGTTCATGTGTGCGCAGACATTTTAGAAATCCCGACCTGCTGATGTTTACTACAATCCGCCGAGTTGTGAAAACACTGTTGTTCGTACAAAGGTTCGTACAATCATCTTGCTTACCTAGCTGTGATTAGTAAAACTCCTGACTACCTGCTATAGTGTTTTGTCCTCTGTAGAGGACATTATGTTTTAGCGATTTCTCTGAGACATTACATGTCCTGTACAGAGCACATTCAGGGCTTTTCAGAGATACCAAATGATTGGATGTTTCACCATGACCACTCCTTCTCCTTGGTCTTTAAAAATGGCTGACATTATTTAGTGATCAAATTTAACACCCTAATGGAAATATGATAATATTTTGTACTTATCATTTAAATTTGACTAATTTTGAAAAATAAATATTTTTCAAAATTATTCTTTTGCTCTAAACAATGTAATGGCACGCCAAAATACTAAATTCACAAAAGTTTTTTTTTCCTATGTATGTATTAATGATACTTTTCATTTACTGTTGTTCTGTTTGTACACAGGTTATGCACTCGCAGAGATTGAATGAGCCTCCTGTAAAGCCCTGGGTCATTGTGAGCAGCGCTGGGAAGGTGGAGTGTGCCCATTGAGACCTGTACTCATGTAGGTGCTCTCTTGTTTAAGTTGGAGGCAACAGTTCGAATTCGTGGTACAAAGTCACTGATGTGCCAGCATACTGGGTTTTGCACAGTAACTTGAGCAAGGTTCAACCAGAAGTGGGATATAGGATCAATACACCTCCTCAGTTGCATAAAGGAAGACATTAGACCAGCGAATAAATACGCAGTCCACAGCACCAGCCATAAGGAGTTGGGCACAGAAACTGAAAACTCCTCCAGGTAATCTTGAAGATTTATCACTGCTACTTGATACGTTACTGCACCATAGCAAGGCCGTTGGTTTGTCAGGGATGGAGAAGTACTATGCACAATACACAATACACACAACACACAGCTGCTGCATCATCGTCTGCTTTACCTCCATGCCTGGCAAAATCCCTGTATGATGAAAGCATAGATGCCAGTGACCTGTCTGCTGTCCTGCTGGCCTGTGACAAGCACATGAATGCTGTAAGTGTGACTGACGAGCAGGCAGCAGCTGTAGAAGAGTACACCAGGCAACAACATCTGTCATCCGCGTGGTATGATTACAGAAGCGGAAGAATTATAGCGTCAAAAATGCATGTTGTATATGCCACCTCTCTGGAGAGGCCATCCCACACAGTTTTGAAGCAGGTGTGTTACCCACACATACAGCACACAGTGTCAACTGTCCAAACCAGATGGGGTATAAGTCATGAGGGGAATACTAGAAAGGCCTACACTGAATCCAGAGCTGCATCTCACACAAACTTAAAAATTTCAAAATCAATCCGTGTGGCTTCATAATTAACAGCAGCTTCCCTGAAATAGGAGTGTCACCGGATGGCATGACTATGTGTGAATGCTGTGGGAAGGGCTGCCTGGAGGTGAAATGTCCTTTCAAGTATCGGTCCTGCAGCATCCAGCATGCATTGGACATGAAGGACAAAGACTTTTGTCTCCAGTTGTCCTCAAACAACCTTCAGTTGAAAAGAGACCACCGCTTCTACACACAGATCCAGACACAGATTTTTGTCACCCAATCAAATCACTGTGATCTTGTTGTTTGGACTGAAAACGATTTCTCTGTGGTGCGTGTCTTTCCATGCCAGGAGTTCTGGGAACCTCGTCTACAGAAAGCACAAGAATTCTTCAAGTGTGCCTCCCGGAACTTGTGGCAAAATACTACTCAAAGCCTCATGTTCCAAGTGAAAAAGAGCTGTAGTAAAGAAGTGGCTGTTGTTTATGAAAGAATTGCACTTAGGCCTACTCAGTTAAGAGTTTTTGTTTTGTTTTGTTTTGTTTTGTTAAAGTGTTTTACTTGACTCAGAGTATTAACCTGTTACTTGAAATTTGTTACTTGAAATTCAGTGTTTTAAAGTAGTTCAACACAAGAAGAAACTTGAATTTTTTTATTAAAAAGGTTTTTAATGATCAAATTGTCATCCATTTTCATCTGAAGTATTTAATGTACAAATAGCATACCATGTTCATTCTAAGGAAGGTACACACACACACACACACACACACACACACACACACACACAAAACAATCATGTTCAATCTCAGGAGGGTACTACACATTCACACACACCAAATAAAAACCAAAAATTTCTCCTGGGGTCTTTTTACCATTCAACATGCACACTTTTCTGTTTCATCTGGCCTTACAACAACACTTGGACACATTTTAACTAGAATACAGCAAGAAGTATTCTAATCTGATCCATCTTATCAAGAAGGGTAAATTCTTCATCCTTACAGGTAAGCAACAAACTAACTGGTATTGTGTTATGTAATAGTGTGTACTTATTGCGCAAGCTACCTATTACCCTTTCAACATGTATCCTAAGGTGTGCTATAGCACATGTGTCTTCCACATCCTTAGCATCGAGTTGACATCTGCTTTTACTGAATGCAGGAATTTTAACTTCTGCGCACATCATTCCCACACTGTCTTTGATATTAAATCCTCGATCCGCTAACACTAAATCGCCAGGCAACAGTTTGTTAAGAAGCCCACAATTCTCGGTTATGTGCTTGTCAGATGCTCGTCCCCCCCATCCCTTTAAAATCTGGCCTTGGGGTGTAATTCCTATCAAGAATTTCATTGTGTGTGTGCCTTTGTAGTTGGGAAAAAGATTGTGCATGCGCCATTAAATTTGACGGCCTCTCTGTACGAATTTGAAAACAGTCAACAATAATCGCAACACGCTTTCCAAGCTTCTAAAAACTTCTAAAAGCTTCTAAAAACTGATGTGGCATTGTGGCTTGTAAACAGTGTCTCTCAGGCCAGTACAACAAGGGAGTAAGGCGTGCATACAGCACATCTATGGTGTCGGCAAAGGTAGCAGAAAGAGTTCTACGTGACACATTGGAAGATCAAGCCTTAGACGAATGAGTGTCAGTAAAACCATTTGAAAGTGTGACAGCTTCTTTGCAACTGGCAGGAAGGGCATAACAGTAGTAATCATTGACAACAAAATTGCAAAACATGGAAGTCCTGTATAATATCGAAGCTTCCCTGTATTATCTTTGAAAAACTCTTCATCCATCTTCAACTTGTTTAACTCAGATTTAAGCATATTTTCCTGCAAAAGACGGGTTAGTTCTGCACTGCTTTGCTCACAGAACTGACATTCTGTTCTTAGTCGCTTAACAGCTGGTTTGTCTGTTTCTGTCTGTTCTCTATATTCCTCCTCTTCCGCAGCTCCTGCCTCTGCTTGATCCCCATGCTCTTCTTCTTATGCCTCTGCTTGATCCATATATTCCTCTTCTTCTGCATCTGCTTGGACTCCATCTCTCTCATCTTCGTTCATGTTGTTTTGTTCATTTTGGCCTCCTCCCTCAGATTCACTTAAATGATGTCTACGTTGTCTGCGGCCATGCCGATCTGACACTGTAGTTGTGACTTCAAAGTGACCCATGTGCAGGGTTGGAGCCCAGTCTGGATGAGACTCATCCATCTCATATGCTGGTTTACCTTTGGGGAGACAAAAGTATCCATATTGAAACAAATTATTGCAATCAACAATGGGAATACTATACACTCATATACTATAATACTAGGGAATACTATACAATAACACATACATACACATACACATACACATACACATACACACACACACACACACACACACACACACACACACATATATATATATACTGTATATATGTGTGTGTGTGTGTATGTGTATGTATGTGTTATTGTATAGTATTCCCTAGTATTATAGTATATGAGTGTATAGTACAGTATACATATACATATAGTCAAGTCAGTCAAGTCAAGTCATCTTCATTTATATAGCGCTTTTAACAATGTAGATTGTCTCAAAGCAGCTTCACAGAGATAAATGTATAATATAACGTAAGATTGTTTTGGCTTTATAGCGGTTCTTTAATAAAGTTATTTTCCAGCTAAAGTTAGTTTTGATTGATTCGCTTCCGTCGCAACGATCATTTGTTTTTAAATTAGGGCCGCCAAGACGACACCATTCTCTCTACACAGACTTTAAACGCGAACCTGTGAGAAACGCTGATGGCGTTCAGATGCACATTAAGAACGAGTTCTATAGTTATGTGCGTTTGAATATATGTGTGCAGGTTTGGAATTCCCTACAAACCAAACCTAAACAAATTACTGGTGTTTCCTTATAGTTTTGATTCAGAATTTTATTTTATTTTATCAATTCGGGGTAGATACGCAAATTGAGTTTTCCCGACGACGCGTTATCTGTAGAGTGGGAAAGGGATCCTCCATAGGGAGAGACTAGTTGGCCCTTCAGCACTGCATTGACATCGGGTCCAGGCGAAGGTCCTTCATCAGATCTGGAAACGGCCTGGATCCGGCAGGCTGCGGGAAAACCTTGGGATAAACAAAGACACTAAAATTAGCGTAGATGCCATTCTTCTCATGATGTAACAAGTACATCAGGATTTATGGGAAGTGTTCCCGGTTCCAGCTGACCTAATCTATGCAGCCTAATATTGAATTATAGAAGTCTATAATGTATTATGTGAACGCTATGTCAAAGAGATGTGTCTTTAATCTAGATTTGAACTGACAGAGTGTGTCTGCTTCCCGGACAATGGTAGGAAGGCTGTTCCAAAGTTTTGGTGCTAAATAGGAAAAGGATCTACCGCCAGCAGTTGATTTAGATATTCTAGGTATTATCAACTGGCCGGAATTTTGAGATCGCAATAGACGTGAAGGAGTATAATGCGTTAAGAGCTCGCTCAAGTACCGCGGAGCTAAACCATTTAGTGCTTTGTAAGTAATCAGCAATATTTTAAAATTGATGCGATGTTTAATAGGGAGCCAGTGCAGTTTTGACAGAACCGGGCTAATATGGTCATACTTCCTGGTTCTGGTAAGAACTCGAGCTGCTGCGTTTTGGACCAGCTGTAGTTTGTTTATTAAGCGTGCAGGGCAACCACCCAGTAGAGCATTACAATAATCTAGCCTTGAGGTCATGAACGCATGGACTAATTGTTCCGCATTTGTCAATGAGAGCATATGACGTAATTTAGATATATTTTTAAGATGGAAAAATGCGGTTTTACAGATACTAGACACGTGACTTTCAAATGAAAGATTGGTATCAAAGAGCACACCCAGGTTCCTAACCGACGACGAAGACTTAACAGAGCAGCCATCAAGTGTTAGACAGTATTCTAGGTTATTACGTGAGGAAGTTTTTTGTCCAATAATTAGAATCTCTGTTTTTTCAGAATTTAGAAGTAGGAAATTACGAGTCATCCAGTTTTTTATATCAGCTATGCATTCTGTTAATTTAGTGAATTGGTAAGTTTCGTTAGGTTTTGAAGAAATATAGAGCTGAGTATCGTCGGCATAACAGTGGAAGCTAATTCCATGTTTCCTAATAATATCTCCTAATGGCAGCATGTACAGAGTGAACAGCAGCGGTCCTAGTACTGAGCCCTGTGGTACGCCATACTGAACTTGTGATTGATAAGACATCTCTTCATTTACTGCTACAAACTGATAACGGTCAGATAAGTATGATTTAAACCATGCTAGTGCAATTCCACTAATGCCAACATAGTTTTCTAGTCTATTTAAAAGAATGTCGTGGTCAATGGTGTCAAACGCAGCACTAAGATCGAGTAACACTAATAGAGAGACACAACCACGATCGGATGATAAGAGCAAATCATTTGTTACTCTAACGAGAGCAGTCTCAGTACTATGGTATGGTCTAAATCCGGACTGAAAATCCTCGCAGATATCATTTCTTTCTAGAAAGGAACATAGTTGTGAAGATACTGCCTTTTCTAGTATCTTTGACAGAAAGGGTAGATTCGAGATCGGCCTGTAATTGACTAATTCTGAAGGATCAAGTTGCATTTTTTTAACAAGCGGTTTAATCATAGCCAGCTTAAAGTTTTTTGGTACGTATCCTAGAGACAAAGAGGAATTAATGATATTAAGAAGAGGATCTATGACCTCTGGAAGCATCTCTTTCAGTAGCTTAGTCGGTATAGGGTCTAACATACATGTTGTAGATTTAGATGATTTAACGAGTTTAGTAAATTCTTCCTCTCCTATAGCAATGAATGAATCAAATTTTTCCTCAGGGAGACTACAATGCACTGCCTGATGCGATACTGTAGTAGACGGTTGCATAGTTATAATTTTATCCCTGATATTATCAATCTTATAAGTGAAGAAGTTCATAAAGTCATTACTGCTGTGCTGCTTGGAACCTTCTGTGTTTGAAGCTTTCTTTTTCGTTAGTTTAGCCACTGTTTCAAATAAATACCTAGGATTATGTTTATTTTCTTCTAATAGGTTTGAAAAATAAGCAGATCTAGCAGCTTTTAAAGCCTCTCTGTAAGCAATCGAGCTCTCTTTCCATGAAATGCGAAATACCTCTAATTTTGTTTTCTTCCAGTTGCGCTCCATTTTTCTGGCTGCTCTCTTAAGGGCCCGAGTGTGCTCGTTGTACCACGGCGTTGGATTATTTTCTTTAATCTTCTTTAAGCGCAAAGGAGCAACTGTGTCTAAAGTGCTGGAAAAGAGAGAGTTAAAAGTTTCTGTTGCAATATCAAGTTTTTCTAAGCTATCCGGGATGCTAAAATGATGAAACTGATCAGGAAGATTATTAATAAAGCAATCTTTAGTAGCAGAAGTGATGGGTCTAACATATTTGTAACACGGAGTCGGCTTTGCAGCCTTGGCTAAATGTAATTTACACGAGACTAGATAATGATCTGAGATGTCATCGCTCTGCTGCAGAATTTCAACGGCATCAACATCTATTCCATGTGATATTATTAGATCTAGAGTATGATTACGACGATGAGTAGGTCCTGACACGTGTTGTCTAACTCCAATTGAGTTTACAATGTCTTTAAATGCCAATCCCAATGCATCTTTTTCATTATCGATGTGTATATTAAAATCACCAACAATTAGTACTTTATCTGCAGCCAATACTAACTCTGATAGAAAGTCCGCAAATTCTTTGATAAAGTCTGTATGGTGCCCTGGTGGCCTGTATACAGTAGCCAGCACAAATCTCAAACGTGATTTATCATTTTTACTATATATTTTTACATTAAGCACTAACACTTCAAAAGAATTATATTCGAAACTTGATTTCTTAGTGGTTTTGAAAATATTACTATAAATTACAGCAACACCACCCCCTTTGCGTTTCAGACGGGGTTCATGTTTATAACAGTAATCTTGCGGGGTGGACTCATTTAAAGTAATGTAATCGTTTGGTTTTAGCCAGGTTTCTGTCAAACACAGCACATCTAGGTTATTATCTGAAATCATATCATTAACAATGAGTGCTTTTGAAGTAAGCGATCGAATATTCAGCAACCCAAGCTTTATCATTTGCTCATCTGTATTATAGCTGTTTTTTATTTGTTGAACATCAATTAAATTTTTAACCTTAGATAGGTTTAAACATTTTTTGGATTTCCAAAATCGGGGAACAGACACAGTCTCTATATGATGATAGCTAGGTGAAAGAGGCTCTATGTGATGGGATTTATCTGACCTGGGTGACGTGAGGCCGCTAGCAGACGGTTGGTTTAGCCAGTCTGTCTGCTTCCTGACCTGGTGCCCAATTTGTCATGTTTGAGCTCTAAGACTATGAGCCATATTACTAGATAGAAGAGCAGCACCATCCCAGGAGGGATGAATACCATCTCTTTTCAACAGGTCAGGTTTGCCCCAAAAACTTTTCCAATTGTCTATGAATTCTATATTATTACACGGACACCACTCAGACAGCCAGCGATTCAGTGAACACAATCTACTAACTATCTCATCACTCCTGCGAACAGGAAGGGGGCCAGAGCAAATTACAGTGCCTGACATCGTACTTGCAAGTTCACACACCTCTTTAATATTAATTTTGGTGATCTCCGACTGGCGGAGTCGAACATCATTAGTGCCGACATGAATAATGATCTTAGAGAATTTACGATTAGCATTAGCCAGCACTTTTAAATTTGCTTTGATGTCAGGCGCTCTGGCTCCCGGCAAACATGTGACTATGTTCGCTGGTGTCTCTATTTTCACGTTCCGTGTGATCGAATCACCAATTACTAGGGCACAATCAACAGAATTCTCAGTGGGTGTTTCACTGAGCGGGGCAAATCGATTTGTTGTGGTAATCGGAACGGAAGAGTGGTTTTTTGATCCGCGACTAGAGCGATCCCTCACTGTCACCCATTTGCCCGGCTGCTCAGGCACTACTTCAGCTGGAACCGAATCATGTAAAGAGTTCACTATGCTAGGCGCATCCAAAATAGTATCTAAAGCTCTAGCACTCTTACTATCCTCAATTAAAGTTTGGATGCGTGTCTCTAATTCTGAAATCTTCTCTGTCAGCCTAACTGTCTCCTTACATTTATCACATATAAATCCTACATTGCCAACAGAGAAGTCTATGCTAAACATGTGACATGAAGTGCAGGTGACAATAACAGGACAAGACATTACTCACCGTGTTTGTTGACTGATTATTACTTACCTGAGCTTTTATGAACTCAAAGGCGCGAGCGCGCGAGAGAAAAAATAAATAAATAAAACAGCTGAGCGCACGGGTGGCGCGTTAACAGGCTAGCAGTAGCGAATTAGCGTGTTGTGTTAGTAGTAACGGATGCTAGCGATGTCAATCTGAGATGTTGGGTAAGCTGTATTTAGTATAAACAACTACAAATTGTAGTAAATGATGGTTCAAAACAAAGAAATACGAGGCTAAGACGGAGCTTACAGCACCGAGGCAAACACACTCACAGCAGGCAGCGAGGCAGACAGGAGCAATCGATCAGCGATCCAAACAAGGTCCAGTCCATATATATATATACAGTGGGGAGAACAAGTATTTGATACACTGCCGATTTTGCAGGTTTTCCTACTTACAAAGCATGTAGAAGTCTGTAATTTTTATCATAGGTACTCTTCAACTGTGAGTGACGGAATCTAAAACAAAAATCCAGAAAATCACATTGTATGTGATTGCATGACATAAGTATTTGATTCATCAGAAAAGCAGAACTTAATATTTGGTACAGAAACCTTTGTTTGCAATTACAGAGATCATACGTTTCCTGTAGTTCTTGACCAGGTTTGCACACACTGCAGCAGGGATTTTGGCCCACTCCTCCATACAGACCTTCTCCAGATCCTTCAGGTTTCGGGGCTGTCGCTGGGCAATACGGACTTTCAGCTCCCTCCAAAGATTTTCTATTGGGTTCAGGTCTGCAGACTGGCTAGGCCACTCCAGGACCTTGAGATGCTTCTTACGGAGCCACTCCTTCGTTGCCCTGGCTGTGTGTTTCGGGTCGTTTAGTTTCTGTTTCTCTTTCAACAGGGAAATCAAAGGATTCGGTAAACGGGCAGCTCGCCAGTCCAACCCCACCGATAAGCATACAGGAAGAGTTGAGGCAATCCACAATCCAGGAATGATTCACACGTCGTTCGATTCACATGCAGAGTGGATCACATTCATCAGCTGAACATCACAGAACTCACATGGAAACAAAAGCAGAAGGAAAAAAAAAACCTGGCCAAGGAACTTGTTTACATGTACATCGGAAAAACCAGGGAAGTTCCAGATGATACACATTCCAAAACGTCACTCTCAACCATGCACTGCTTCTCTCTGAACCCTTCGTTAGAGATATATATACACACACGTCATATTAGCTTTGAGCTAGCGTTAATATTGCGTCATTAACATACGGTCAACACACAATGTGAACAATCACATCACCTCAACTCGTTTTAACTGCTACTTATTTCAACATCATCGTCATATAAATGATATAGAGACAATTTAAACAACTCTTACATCAGTTCTCACTCAATTTGGAGCTTTAAATCTCCCGGAGCAGCAACAAGCATCCGCTCACATCAGAGGTTCATGGAGAAAAGAAACATCTAGAATGCGCTGCTCTCTAAAAAGCGTCCCTCAAAATGCGATCTAATTGGAGGCTTTGCACAGGGAGATAACGCTATTGGATATATTTATAATATTCAATATTTTATATTTCTCTATTTTTATATCATTAATTAATTTGTTTGCAGTCTTATATTTTCTCTGGCAGCAGTTTTCATACTTTTAATCTATTTAATTTGAAGTTCCTTCTGTCTCTGCCAGTACCCACTGGTAACCTGGGTTACACTTTCCTCCTACGTCCCCCACAGCCCCACGTCCTCGGGCATGCTTGGGGTTGACTTGTCACTGTAGGAAAAGCACCAGAGGTATTCAAGGACTGATCACTGATTGATGTGGATTCTTCCAAGGAAGTGGTAAGTGCAGAACTCAAACCTTGCAGTAAGGACTGGATAACTTGCCATATGTAACTCTTTAGGTATTTACAACACCACTGGTCACTATATGATAAAAGTGTGAAAATTAATTGTAAGAAGAAGTTTATATTAGTTCAATTTGGCTCGGTGTGAAAATTAATGATAAGTATAAGTTTATATTAGTTCAAGTTTGCTCTGTGTGTATGTATTGTTCTGTTCCAGTGATGTTCTGTGACTAAACCTTGAAGGGAAAATATATCACCTATGGGGTCAAAGCCTGTTCCCCAATGGTCTCTGCTGAAGCCTTTGCAAGAGGCATATATACCCCTCGGGTCCCAGCAAGTTTTCACCAAGGTGGTAGGACCCAGCGATCCTTTGCGCCACTTTGCATACCTTGTTTATTCGTGTAGCCTGCCCTCCAGGGGCCCATTCTTCGTACGTTGCTTAAAACATCCGCAATCAAATTACACATCCAAGATGATATCATCGTGCTAATCATGATCTGGCTAATTAGGTTCTTCGAACACACCTGCCGGATATGATTAGTATAGCTGGATTGAGTTCTGAGATAATTGCGCGTTCATACGCTGGTTAAAAGGGGATATGTATCGATAGTAGAAACATTGATCAGCAACGCTGCTATTGGCTGCTCAGCGTGGCCAAAGAGCGGGCTCAGTTTTTCTCCTCAGCAGAGCAAGAACTAATAGTCGAAGTTTATTCGGAATTTTAATGTTTAATTAAAACGCCAGGGAACACCTCAAAGTCTGCAAAAGCCAGGAGAGAGGGCTGGCAAAAAGTAGCAGACAATTTAAATCCGTTAGAAGTGGCCATGTTAGATGTTTTTATCACTTATTAGCCTATATTTTTGTATTTTAATAATTGCATAATTACTTTGCTTATTGTAATGTCAGAGTCACCACACAAGAACATGGGAACAAATAAAAGTGAAGTGCAAAAAATTCTACATAATGGTAATTTTTAGTTATATTATAGTCTCTTATATAAAAGGCACTGTTAAATAAATGGTTGTCTGTTTATAAAAGCAACCAATAAAAAGGCTGAGAAAAAAAATAGAAAAGATCTTAGTAGCCTACACTGTAAAATAATTTTTGCTGCATTAAATTAAGGCCGTATAGTCCTTTCAACTGTTAAATCTTGAGTAATGATGAATTGCTTTGACTTGTGAAAGTGAAAATTGATAAACTTATGTTAATGTAAAAATATTTTGCCATGAGTTATTGATCACATTTTTCCCGAGTGTAGTTCATTGTAATGACATTGTGTTTTCCTCTTTTGTGCACTTTTACATAATACACCAACACTTGTATCTGTTCCCAAGAAAGTGGTGGCTGAAATATGTGCAGTAAGTGGGCATTTTCTAACTTTCCAAAGGAAAGAAAGTATAAGACTTTGTAATGTCCATTTGTTTCCATTACACTGGACAGTGAATAAACCCTCTCAGATAACTGTCATCTGGAGGAACTAGCCTACCTGCAAGTGCATAAATAACTTTACTTAATTTATACTTGTATGCTTTATGGCTGCAATATAAGTTGCAGGATTCCACATCTACAGAAAGGCCTACAGAAGAGTCTGCACAGACAGAGGACACATAGGCCTACAGGTGGGCAGTGTATAGCCTTTTTATTTGTTGCATGAGGCTAATATCTCTTGTTGCAGGCACTTGACCACTGGCTTTTCTTTACAAAGAACAATTGAAATAATACTCAAGGAACTAAGCATATTTGTCTTTTATTAAACATTTAATGAAAAGGTTTTTTTTTTTGCCAATGTTGTGTAATATGGCACATGCAACAATGTCACAGGCCCTGTCAGGTGTGCAACCCTCAGACTTTTCAGACACTGAAATCTTCCCTTTAGTTAGAAAAAAGTTAATTTCATTGTGTGCCCTTGTCCTGGCTAGAGCTGCATTGTAACTGTTTGGGTCAGGAAATGGGGTCAAAAAACACCTGTCTGCAGGCAGGAACATGTCATAATCACCTATGAAAAAATGCAGTTCTGTTAGGATCAGCATAAGTGTATGTAACACAGTGAGCTTGATATTTAATTGTGGAACTTTCCTTACCACTTTCAAAAAATGTCTTTTTTTTTTCTTTCATGCACAGATCCTGGCCATTTTGCTTTCACATTTGTGATATGGAAGATTTTAGTCAACTGCCTTTTTTTAATTTGATATAATATTACTAATCTGGAATATTAATAATACAATAGTAACTGGGCTGCAGATTTACATTGTGAACCCCCTTTCTGTTCACATAATCCCCTTCATTGAGGCCTTGATGGCAGTCTATGGTATCAATCACGTTAGTGAAGCCTGAGTGACAATCGTGACAATACTGTAATCGGCATGGTCATGATTGCATGATCTTCATAAAAAATTATGATAGCCTAAAAAATTTAAAATAAACTGCTTTAAAAAAACTGCTTTACAACATTGGGTCTTAAGTGGCTTGGAAATGCCAAAAAAAAAAAAAAAAAAAAACCTTTAGGTTTTTTAAACCTAAAAGCGCCAGGTAAACTCCGAATGACACGACAGACAGCACTTTCCATCAAGTTCTCCGCATCTCCAATAGTGTAAAGGAAAGAGCCCCTTGCAAATAATCTTAGGGCAATGCAAACAGTTTGTGCTGTAGTTAAAGCCCGACTCCGACAAGTCGAAAATAAATGTGCGTTTCCAACAAATTAATAATGTAAACGACAATCTCACGAGTCACAAGAAAAAATATATATCTCAGAAAGTACACTATCGCGCTGCACTGGACTTCCCGTATCAGCTCTGCTTATGAAGCCGCAGTCTAATCCTGTTAACATGAAATAAGCCTGCTCCCGAATAGGGGGCAGGGGATTTTTTGATCACACATTTTTCCTTTGTGACGTTTGCAAAAAGCACAACTTGACAAGATTTTCCTTGCTGCTGCATTGGCATGAGTGACCCAGAACTTTCCTCTCAATTTGAAGAGGATGTAATTTCTCCCACCATGCCTCGTCTGTTCATGAACATTTTTAAGAATTAACATGGAGATGTACTGATCTTTACACAGGATGACTGGGTGTTTGCTCTCTTCGGGCATTGCAGTCCTGGACAATCTTCCACCTACTCTTAACAGTCCATCCTCTAGAACAGGATTCAGCTTGTAGATAGGGCTACACCTTTTTACGGGTTTTCCTGTCTTTAGTGCACAGATCTCTTTGTCAAATCTTTCCCTCTGACAGAACTGAAGGATTGCATTTTCTGCTGCTAATAGATCCTCAGTTGATACACTGTCTCGTGGCAATGACTTTCTGGCTTCCAACATTTTCTTGTCAACATAACAAAGATCAGCCATTTCAACCTTCACAAGTTGCTTCCTTCTTTGACTCAACTCCAATAGAGTCTTTTTGACCTTGAGTAACCATGCAACTGCAACCTTCAACCTTTTCCAGTCAGAGAAATATGTGATGAGTTGATTGGTTGCATTATCCTCTTGAATAGTTATTGTGTTTGTAGAGATCTCCAGTTTGACCTCTGGATCATCCTCTTCCAGTGTGGACTCTACTTCATACTACAACCATGTTTCTCTTGCTTTCCACAGAAATTCTGGACCTGATAGCCACGTTTTGCTGTTCAGAAGTTTATGGACTGTCAGTCCTCTAGATGCGTCATCTGCAGGATTTTGTTTTGTGTGAACATACCGCCACTGTGCTGGATCTGATGCTTCCCTAATGATGGCTATTCTGTTAGCCACAAATGTTTGAAATCTTTTGTTTTCATTGCTGATGTACTTCAAGAATGTACTACTATCAGTCCAGAAACAGGATCCTGGCAAAGAAAGCTGTAACTCTGGCCTTTCCAAGAAGAAAGGAAACATGAACATGACCTGCTTTGTTCTGTAACCTCAGGTATGTTACCATGCCATAACCCCTTTCGCTGGCATCAGCAAAGTGGTGCAACTGGGCATGGACTGGTGATCCAAAGTCGTGTGATTTCAAGCACCTACTCACTCTGAACTCTGAGATCTCTTTCAGCTCAGTCAACCAATTTATCCATTGTTGTTTTAAGGCTTGTGGAATTTCTTCATCCCAGCCATAGTTCATTCTGCACAACTCTTGTAAAATGTGCTTGGCTGGAAGAAGGACTGGCGCAAGGTACCCTAAGGGATCATACACTGAACTAATGACTGATAGAATCCCTCGTCGTGTTTGCATCCGTTCTTTGCAGTTCATACGAAAGTTAAATTTGTCATTTTCTATACACCAATGTAGCCCCAGTGCCCTTTCTACCGGGAGTGGGTCTATGTCCAAATTGAGTTCCCTCACACTTTTAGAGTGTTCTTTCTCAGGAATTATTTGAAGGACTTTGCGACTGTTACTGATCCATTGTGTAAGATGAAAACCTCCTTTCTGGCAAAGGTCAGCCAGGTCATGGACAATCTGTACCGCTTTCTGCACAGATGGTGAGGTTTTCAGACAGTCGTCCACATAGAAATTTCTATGTACCGTGTCAATCACTTCGTCCGAATAACTGTTCCGATTGTCGTCTGCAGTCTTCCTTAAAGCATAACATGCACAACTAGGCAACGACACTGCTCCAAAGAGATGTACAGTCATTCTGTACTCTTCAACTTGCTTGCACAGATCACCATTAGGCCACCATAGGAACCTTAGAAAGTCTTTGTCTTCCTCAGCCACTTTGACTTGATAGAACATAGACTTCACATCAGACATAAAAGCAACTGGTTCTTGTCTGAATCGTAAAAACACTCCTATTAAGGAACTTGTGAGGTTCGGACCCTGCAGAAGCTGTTCATTCAAAGAAGTTCCTTTAAACTTAGCTCCGCAGTCGAAGACAACTCGCAACTTGCCTTTGCGTGGGTGATACACTCCATGATGAGGAATATAGAACAGGTTATCTTCTCCACAACGCAATTCATCCTGTGGTACTATTTCTGCATAGCCACTGCTGATGACATTCTCAAGAAAGCTTGCGTATTCTTGGTGGAACTTCTGATTTCTTTCCATTTTCCTTCTTAGTCCAATGAGGCGCTGTTGAGCAATACAACGATTGTTTGGCGTTACCTTCTGGGTTTTGAATGATCTGCTGACAATCAAATCCAGCTAAGTGAGTTAGCGACGTACGAAGAATCACTGGAGATCTTGAAAGATCTTCCCAGTGTAGGTTACCGGAGCAGCAATAGAGTTTTCTCTGAGGAGCAGGAGAAAGTGTTGGCAGATTATTTGACTCAGGCAGCAGATCTGTATTATGGATTGGCTCCACGTGAGGTAAGCAATATGAAAGGTTAGCTACTGGAGACCAGAGTATAATTGAATACTAGCATAGGTTCCAGATAAATAGATTTTTTTTCTATATGATCATGTTTTCTATTTCACTTTTTTTTAGGTCAGAACGTTTGCATATGAACTGGCTGTAAAGTATGACCTCAAATACACACAAACATGGGGTGAGAAGCAGATGGCAGGGCCTGACTGGTTCACATTCTTCATGAAGTGGAACCCCAACCTGTCCATGAGGAGTCCAGAGGCAACCAGCCTTACACGGGCCACAAGTTTTAATCACATGAATGTGGAACGTTTCTTCAACAGCCTCGGACAGGTCATTAAGAGATACAACTTTGATGGGAGTGACATATGGAACATGGATGAAACTGGTGTAACCACAGTTCAGTCACCAGACCAATTTTCCCCCCTTCTTTGTATTCCCCCGTAAACGTTACAAGGAATATTTTATTCAGAGTGTCCCAACTGGGCTTCAGGATGGATGCAAGAGGAAGACTTCCTGTTATTCCTTGATCACTTTACAAAACACACAAAGGTCAGCCTAGACAAGAAGGTTTTGCTTTTGATGGATAACCACTGTTCTCATATATCAGTGAATGCTATCGACTTCTGCAAAAAAAAGGGGATTGTGCTACTTACCTTCCCCCCACACTGCAGCCACAAACTTCAGCCACTGGATCGCAGTGTCTACGGCCCATTTAAGAAAATGGTGAACACTGCAAGTGATGCGTGGATGAAGATGAATCCTGCCAAGACGATTACGATATATGATATTCCAAGTATTGTGAAGACAGCCCATGCCCACAGCTGCAACACCCAAAAACATTAAAGCTGGTTTTGTATCCACAGGTATTTGGCCCTTCAACCCTGACATTTTTCAGGAGTGTGACCATGCACCCTCACAGGTCACTGACCGGCCAGACCCAGGTACGTCATTGACATCTGGAGCTTCCCAGCTGGACTCTCCTCCAACTCACTCTGGGACGACCTCCTCTCCTCCTCCAACTTACTCTGGTGGTCTCTGCTGAAGCCTTTGCAAGAGGCATATATACCCCTCGGGTCCCAGCAAGTTTTCACCAAGGTGGTAGGACCCAGCGATCCTTTGCGGCACTTTGCATACCTTGTGTATTCGTGTAGCCTGCCCTCCAGATAATAAATATGCACTTGCTTTGCAATTCATCCATTGAGTTATTATGGAATCAAACTAATAAAGAGTTCTACACTTTGACGGGTTCTTCTTATTTGTTTTCATGTTGCTGTTCTCATGATTAATGTATGAGATTTTTATAGACAACTATGCCTAGGGTCTTGAAGTTCTATCACACCACATGTAGCCACTTACATGTATGCTTACTCTCACCAACTCCATCTCTGTATGTGCAGTGAGTTTAACGTGCATTTAGGGAAGGCAATATGACCTATAGGTTTCCTTTATTTACACGTTCGCAGTTCGCACAATTTCCGACATTTCTGTGGAGAGAAGTTTGCAGCTTTCACCAGTATTCGCCAAAGCATAAACTCGAACATCTGAACGTTTGAAAGTGAAGAATTTTAGACAAAAATAAGCATTCCAAATAAACAACTACATAAGTCACTTGTGAATAAATCAATAACGGTCTAAAGAAACTACAGCCACTGAATGTTATTCTTGGAGATCAGGTGAATTCCCTCCAGGACATTGGTGATGTCATAGATGCACCATTTCTTGACTTCCAGAACCTGAGAGTTCAAGTACCACCAAGCTCCATCTCCAGACTGCTTTTTTAAACACAGGCTTCTGGTATTGATGCCCTACCATATGTAGAAGTTCAGACTGTCCTGTCCTGCATCTGGGAAGCAGGTGACAGGCGATGGCATCCACAAAAGAGCACGGAAGGTCCTGGACATCGACAGGTACTACATTACGGCAACAGAGACTCTCAGGTGTACGGTAAGCAGGATCAGATTAACATAAGGGCGAGGTGGGGTTTAAACCTGAGCATGGAGGAGGCCCATGATTGGCCGAGGGAAGGATTGACTGGCCACTGAACTTTTCCTGGTGTGCCGCTTGCCAAAACCCCACATATTAAGCGCTGTTAAACCGTGTAATAAATTGATCATTCATACTGTATATGGGAAATATATTTTCTTTTCATAAGGGCCTGAGATTCCTCTTTGAAGATGAAGCTGACTGGAACCCACCTACAATTCAGCCTGCTCATCTCTCATCCCAGTCTGCCTCATTTAAAGTCTCTTCTGCTCACCAAGGCTGCATTTATTTAATTAAAAACACAGTAATATTACAAAATATTATAACAAATTAAAAGAACTGAAAATCATTCTGTGTGCCTGGGTCAAAACATTATCATTATTATAAATAATATTGTAATATATATATAGCATCATTTGTATAGCTCATTTTAAGCAATCTCACATTCATATGGGTAATAAATGAATATAAAAATGTATCCCATACAATGAAAGTGTTAAGGCATAAAAACATATTATGAAATGTAAAATAATGCATATATTTTATGCATTTTCCAGTGAAATATTAGTATGAGTTCACAAAGAAATTAATCTCGGTGACAAGTGACTTATTTTCAATCACAGTCAGCATTCTTTGTAGACTATTGGGTGATTTCAGCCTTGTCCGAGGTGGGACTCAAACCGACGTAATTCACATCAGTGATTTGCCCTGTGTAATAAATAAAAGGCACATTTTATCTACAAAATATGAATATCAAAGATTTGACATTTTTCCTTCTCCCCTTCCTTAAATTATTGCACATTATATGTACATGTATTTATTGTTTCCTTAGTTACTTTTGGTGCAATAAACAATTTCAAGTAGTTGTTTAATCTTGCAAAAAATTGTTCAAGTTTGCAAAAAATTACCAAAAACCTATGATTTATAATCAAAAAAAGTATACACAATTATTTCACACCCACTCTTTGTTTCAGAAATATTACAAACACACACAAGATGATTTTGCTCCTTTTTATTTCTATTAACTTCATTATGTACAGTTTGCACACTACATATTTGTGGCCTTGGTTATAATACACCTAAATAATGTAATTAATGCATCCTATCCAACCATAAACTCACACACACCTGGGCTTGACTGATTTTTGTTATCCAACAGTGTGAATACTAGTATACCCAAAACAACCATATTTTATTAGTAATATGTTGTGTTCATTTTGAACCAGAGATTATTTCTTTTTGGATCTGACTGGCTGCATTTACACTGCAAGTCTTAATGCACAGATCCGATCTTTTGACCAGATCCTTTTTTTTTTGGCCCGACTGTTTACTCTCACTTTAGAGAGGACTTGTATCTGATATCTGTGTTTACATTAATTCCCGCACAATATGATTTTCGGTGATCGGTTTACTATCCACACACGGTAGCGTGAATGGCCGTGATATTAAAATGATTTACGTAATTCCTGTTGGGTGGTCGTGATTATTTGCCAGCATGGACAAGATAACAGCTGTCATGACTCATGAATGTTTAGCAGCGCAAAATCTGACAGAACAGATATATAGTCCGGAGAATATTTTAGTTTATCTACAGATCAGATCTAGAATTCTGAAGTGAAATAAAGTAGCCCAATTTTTAATGAATTAACCGGAGAGAGAGTTTATAAAAACTCTCTCTGCCCATGACTTTTATTGTTTATAAAAGTCATGGGCAGAGGTTGAAAACCAGCTCTTGAATGTTTCAGTGTTCGCAAAACTTCTTTTCTTTACAAAGATAAATATTAAGTTCCCACCTCAATAAAAAGCTGTGAGCGAGCGCATACAGGCACGTCTGCCTCATAATACAACATTAAAAAGCTATCTTTGTGAACAAACGTGTCTTCCTCGCCTTGTGGTGGCTTGGAATTCAAAGGGGAATCGGATATGCGTGTTTAGACGTGGGTCGGATGTCCAGATATTGGATATCTGATTTAAAACCACATTTGGAAGTGGAAGATGCGAAATAAATCGGATCTCATGCGGATTTTTTTTGTTTACACATGGACAACCAATTCCGATCTGTGTCAGATGTGAGTAAGGGCCCTTTCACACCTACCTTGTTTGGTCCGGACTTTCGGACTTTTCAAATCAAAATTACGGGTGTGAAACCTCCCCCAGACCACGGTCCAGACCAAACAGACGAAATTTGGTCCGACGAAAAGAGGTAGTCTCGGTCCGGATCAAACTGAACAAAGGTTTGGTTCGTTTCTAGTGTGAAAGCAGTTTCTGTATGGTTCGGACTTTCGGACCATTTACAGGAAGTTCCGGTGGTTCCCGCGTAGCCTAAACAACTGAAGAAGAATGTTTATGTGCAGTCCTGCCCACAGCGTTTCTTCCAGCTGATTCGCACGCGCACACACACACACACATTTGTCCTGCCGGCGATGATAAAATGTTCGCACAACGAGGACGTTCATTTGGCGAATTTGAACTAGCGTCGAGTATAGTTGGTGCTGCAGGGAGTAATGCCGTAATAATAACAGTAGGCTATAGTGGCAACGACATGCGTCTGTTCATTCATTCTTGTCAAAGTTACCCGCCGACTTGACAACACGCTGACGTCAGACACACGTCCGTTTACAAACCAATCAATGTTAATGCAGCCCATATAGATGATGACGACAGGGCGCAAGTACGTCATGTAAAGTTCTTTAGTGCGCGCGCATAATTGCAATGTGAAACCAAACCAAAACTAACCAAATGTATACAATGTATCAAAACATGAATTTTGGTTCGGACCTTGGTGCAGACTTTCAGGTGTGAAAGGGCCCTAAAAGATCAGATTTGTTGTGCCAGTGTAAACGCAGCCACTGATCATAGGCCTCAGTGATCTGACCTCAATTTCTGAATGAAAAAGTTCACTCGAGTATTAAAAAAAGAACACTAGCTATGTTTCCATCCAAAGTTCAATCAGATCCAAAAAAGTATACTTTTAATGACCAAATTTGCAAGCAATTCCAAAGTCACTTTTGACCGGGAACACCAAATTAGTGAAATGATTTTCAGCACAGCACAAGGATTGAAGAAATAGTTAATCCACTGTTTTTAAAAACACACCAGCTGTGCCATTATTTACGAGACATGCGAGAACCAATGACATTTTTGACATCTCCGATGCCAAACCTTGATGTGACATGCCATACTCCAAAGGACAGCGATTACTTTAGAGTTTTGAGAGCTACAGCAGAGAAGAAAATTTACAGCAAATAACAACTATACTCTTTAACACTGGACTATCTTAATGGTGCTTTTTTTGGCTCTTGTTTGGAGCTTGCCAGCCCCAGTTCCCATTATAACAAAGAACACTCTGGACAATCTGCTAAAAATCTCCGTGTTCCACAGAGTCTCAAGTTTGTGAGAAAGTTCCCAGTTTTCCAACACCATTCTTTCCATGCATCACCTTACAACAAATATGATAAAGTATGTAATTGTTAAGCATATTAATGCAGATATAGAACTGCTAGTTCACCCAAAAAAATTTTTTTATAAATCCCTCCCTGCCAACAAATCACAACCTTTACTTCGGCAAATTCGGACAATGCTTTTTCTTATGAGTCAGCAGAGTACTTAACCGGCCGAAACACTTCTCGCATGACGGGCACTTGTACGGCTTCTCTCCAGTATGCACTCGCTCATGGGCTTTCAGGGAATCAGAAACCGTGAAACACATTCCACATTGTGCGCACTTGTAAGGTTTCTCGCCAGTGTGAATTCTTTGGTGCCTTTTCAAGTATATGATTCTCGTAAAGGCTTTCCCGCAGTCAAAGCACACGTGAGGTTTCTCGCCGGTGTGGATTTTCTGGTGCTCTTTAAAATTGTGGAGCCACAGAAAACCTCTGCCACACTCGGAACAAACAAAGGGCCTTACGGTCTCATGAGTTTTCTCGTGCTTCTGGAGATGTCGATTCTCAATGAAACTCTTTCCACACTGAGAACAGTGGTATAATTTCTCTCCTGAATGCTTTTTCATGTGACCTACTAGGTTCCCATGATAGATGAAACTCTTCCCGCATTGAGGGCATGTGAATGGTCTCTCTCCGGTGTGAAGTCTTATGTGAATCTTCAGGTTACCTTTATGTGTGAAATGCCTTCCACACTGACGGCAAGTGAAAGGCTTCAGTCCGGTGTGAATTTTCATGTGATGCAGAAGGCTTCCTTTGTGTGTGAAACTCTTTCCACACTGATCACATGCAAAAGGCTTCTCTCCAGTGTGAATCCTCATGTGATCGGTAAGATTGTCTTTATGTATGTAACTCTTCCCGCACAGCTGGCATACGTACGGCCTCAAGCCAGTGTGAACTCTTAAGTGATTCTTAAGGCTTTGCTTATGAATGAAACTCTTCCCACACTGATCGCATGGGAAAGGTTTATCTACAGTGTGAAGTCTGTAGTGCTCCATCAGGTGTTCCTTACACAAGAAACTTTTCTGACACTGTTGGCACGTGAAAGGCATATTGACCGTTTTTTGAGCTCCAGCTCGCACTGGAAACACGTTTGCTGTAGTCTCTGAGCAATTTTCTCCAGAGTGAGTTCTGAAGTGATCCATCAGGTGCTCTTTAGACTCAAAGTTCCTTTTACATTCAAGACAGGAGAAGAAAAATCCACTTCTATGAGCTCTTTTGTGCCCAAACCTTCTCCCAGACTCGGAGCAACTTAAGACCTGCTGTCCGGTAAGGACAATCTGAGGTTCCTCATTCTGATGTTTCTCGTCCACATTCTGTTCATCACTTTCCTCTTTCACTTCTGTCAGCCCTAATGTGAACATAAGAAGAAAAAGTTAAAATCACAGACTGATGATTGTCAAGATAATGGAAAGAAAATTAAGGAATATTCCATGCTCAGTACAAGATTAGCTCAATCGACAGAATCTATGGTGCAAGAGTATTATCCACCTGTCCCTACTTTACTTTTAAAACACCCCCACCCCCCTTAAAACATCTGGGTTACAGTGAGGCACGTAAAATGTAAGTGAATTGGCACATTTTAATAACCATTAAAATGCTTACTTTTTTGTAGTATAGCCATGAAACGTAAACCATATGGGGAAAAAAAATGCTTCATAACTTTTTCTGTTTAGTTACACGATAAATAAAAGTTACTGTCTCCCAAAAGGAAGAATCGACTCTGAACCGCCTAAACAAGTCGTTTTCCCACTTCGTTATACATCACTAGAAAACACATTTGCATAATGGCCCGCCTATGTTGTCCGTTGTCCACCTGCAAACAACTTGACCAGCCCTCAAACACGTCATTTTACTGACAACTGCGGGATTTGCAAAACGCTTGCTCTTGAAAGATGAGTTGGTACATTCCTCCAGTCTTCAGTGTCACATGATCCTTCAGAAATCATTCAATATGATGATCAAAGGTGTCAAGTAACGAAGTACAAATACTTCATTACCTTACTTAAGTAGAAATTTTGGGAATCTATACTTTACTGGAGTAATTATTTTTTTTAGGGCTGGGTATTGACACAAATTTCACAATTCGATTCGATTCAATATTGATTATTTTGGATATCAGGGACATGACAAATTTTCTCAAGGAAAACAAATCTCGTAACTAATGCTGTAAACTATGGGAGTCAGTTGTAGCCTATAGGCTTCATTAGCCTAATATAATATTGAAGGTAAAAATTAACTGATTTGTAAACAAACACTTAAAATACACTATTTATTTTTATAATAATAAAGTAATATGAAATATTAACATTTAAATGGTGGCTGTCATAAAAAACTTTCCAGATTTATTCAAACATGCATTAAATATTGAAGAACATTAAAAATTATAATGAATATGTAATATGGTGTTTAGCAAAATATTTAGCAAAATGCTCCTCTCTAGAGTTAATATTTCTAGCTGACTAACGAGTTTATGGTCACTGGATATGGTTTTTCTGAGGTAAATGTGACGTTACATGACATTGTTTACTGACGTCTTTCCACGGTTGAAACACTGATTGAGCGATTCCATGTGACATGATACGGACTTCGATAAGTTGTACTCTTTCTTTTAACACACTTTCAGATGCTCATTCATGTTTATTTCGCGCAGTAACTGGTGTTATTAAGGCGGAAGAGAAGATCATGTGCTGCTGCTTCTCTTGAGCTGAGCTGAGCTGCGCCAGAGCGATCTCACGCCACAGCGCTGAAACGGTATTTATGTTTTTGAATTTCGTAAGAAAATGGACGTAATTTGAAATCTGAGACTTTGTTTCATATCAATAGTATCAAAGCACAAAGATTATTGCGATTGATTGGATGGGATGCGCTACAATGTTACATTCATTCATCAACTGAAAACAGGATGACTAGGCTAATCGATTCTTGTGATTTAAGAATCGATATTGTTTCGTAAAAATGAGAATCGATTAAAATCGAGAAATCGATATTTTTTACCCAGCCCTATATTTTTTAGCCTACTTTTTACTTCTACTCCTTACATTTTCACGCAATTATCTGTACTTTCTAAGTTTCTACTCCTTACATTTTAAAAATAGCCTCGTTAATCCCATTTCATTTCAGCTTGTTTTCATTCCGGCTTATCGTAAAAAAAGAAAGAAAAACTATCTGGATAAACCGCGGCATCCGGATAGAGTGAATTTGATTGTGGTTGGATGAGAAGTATAAACAAACATATACCATTCCAACACCCTTTTGGTTTGTACGCGATCCATCGTGTACATCATCTGCCTCTAAAGTTTGACTTTTTGCACCAGTGTTGCCAAATTGGCCGGTTTTTTATTTGATTGTGCGGGTTTGGGCGGGTGGACAAAATTTGGGCTAACGAAGTTTAAGAATGTTTTTCAAACATCTACATTTTAAAGTCCAATTGGTTTAAAAAACTAAACTAAAGATTGTATGTAGTCCATAAAATCAGTCATCATTACATTACTAAACACACGCCCATGCAGAGTCAGCTGGCATTAGTGTTGACATCACCGACGAGCAAGCACTTTTAGCCAATCAGCGATCAGCAGGCAGACGCGATTTAGAACAATAATTTGTCGCTAATGCCAAAGTGACAAACATATAGGCTACAGTAAGTTCTACAGTAAAGAGTGAGACAGTGAGCAACTCTAAAAACGTACACGTGGTGGGAGATATCGATGGTGAATATAACTCTGAGAGGAGAGCACAGTTGAATGACTTGAATTGAAATCGAATATGGGACGACTCCTGTCCATGGTCATGTGCACACTAGCCTAACCAGACATCTGCAACTTTTACACCGTCCAAAGACTGCATGCACTCTACTCGTCCCTGACAGCTGCTGAAAAAGGTTTGAATTAACGATGAATCAGTTTTGACTGCTGAATTCTGCGTTATGTTCTGTAGTGTGTACTTCCGAGGGTCAAAGTCATCGGTTCATTTCTTGATTGGCGTTTTGGCAGTGTCCACCTGGACATTTGAGTCATATTTGCTAATTTAATCCCTTTTCCTAGAAAATGGATTTATTTTTTATTTTATTTTTATCATCGTTATTTTGTTTTAAGGAGATAAAAATGGTGCTTATCAACCTTGAATGAAATGGTAATAAAATTATATCACGTTATTTTTGGGCGTTTTTTTCTTGGAGTGGGGGGGGTTTTGGTGAGCTTTTGGGCTGGAAATCACTGTCCTAATCTGGCAACACCATTACAATACTTACAGGCAACTAGTCATCATATCTTCCACTCCATGAAACACGTTAATGCTCAGTAGTACACATATCTGGTTCTTTAATGTATTTGCATTGTACTAAAATGCGTTCATTTTCAATGGGCATATGCGGCTGAAACAGGTAGCCTAGCCCTAGAGCATCCCAAATTTTTCAACATTAACATTTTAATAAAACATTATAGGAATTATGGCCTTTAGAAGAATGTTTTTTTGAGGAGGTGGAGTAGTGCACTATAGGCCCCTGTGGCGCGGCCCAAGCTTTTGTCCTTAATGGCTTTTTTTTCCCTTGCATTACTTTTACTTTTATACTTTAAGTAGTTTTGAAACCAGTACTTTTAGACTTTTAAGATACTTCAACTTCTACAGAAGTCTTTTTAAACCCTAGTATCTCTACAGTATACCTCTACTTGAGTAATGAATGTGAATACTTTTGACACCTCTGATGATGATTTGATGCTCAAAAAACATTCATTAATATTATAAATGTTGAAAACAGTTGTGAACATTCAAAATAACTTTCCATTCATCAAAGAATCATGATTTTATTTTATTTTTTACATTATAGGCTAACTTTTTTTAACACTGATAATAATCAGAAATGTTTCATGAGCATCAAATCAGTATTAAAATTATTTCTGAAAGATCATGTGACACTGAAGACTGGAGTAATGATGCTGCTGTTGTTGTATTTTTAATCAAATAAAGGCAGCCTTCATGAGCATAAGATACCTCTTTAAAAAACATAAAAAATCTTACTGATCCCAAACTTTAGAACGACAGTGAATGTTGAGTTTTGATATCACAGGGCTTGTTTTGGACTATTTTGGATTGGCCTTCGGGCGTAGTACCCCAGAGTGCAGTCTGGACGATGGGGCAGGGCGACACACAAATGATAATTCACTGTATTAAATCGGACAAACCCAAACGCAAGCAGCTCATTTAAAATTTTGTTGAAGTGTTGTTGATTTTTATTTATTTTTTTATGAGATTTGTTGTCAAATGCTTGTATTATTTGGTACAAAGTGCAAATAAAATGTTTAATGGCAAACTCATGTTTCAATGTTTACCTGTTAATAAAATATGAGGGCCTATTGATTTTGTATAGGCCTATGTTATAGTGTTTAAAGGTTTCTATTTTCTATTAGGCCTTAAAGTGTCAACCGGTTAACATACGTCTATCTGTGACCGTGACATCAGGTATTAAAATCTAATAATTTATTCATCCACCCCCGCATTAGGCTATGTGTTCATGTTATAAACTGCGTGTACAGGATTAAAATAGTTTCTAATATCAACACTCACATATAGCTGCATGATTAAAAAAAAAAAAAAAAAAAAAAAAAAAAAAATCACTGCTGTAAATCTGTGCAATATAACGTGCAGTACTTCAAAAAAATTATAAAAATACCCAGTAGAGAAATGATATTAATTTTTTATTGCTTAAATAGACCTACGCTCGAGCACATAAATAATATTTGCTACAGATCGATATAACATCTGTTTTAGTAATTTTTTTTAGTTTTTTCACTTTTCAGCACTGCAGGGTTTTTAATTCCCATTGTACGCACAAAACCCAATAGCCAGGGCTTGTATTATTTGGTAGCCGATCATTGTCTTATTTGTCACCGTGGTTTTGCTTTAAAATAAATCAAACATTTATCCGATGTCTTGCTGAAATTGTGAATTATCATAATTTGTGTAAAATCCCAAAAATTTCATTTAAAGAAATCTTAAACATTATAGCCACACAAATGTGGTTCAGGCAACGCGTATTGATTATATTCACTGCATGTATAACGTTAGCCTATTTAAAACAAAACTAAATATAAAATACAACCCTGCCTCTTTTCGTTTAAATTTTAAAAATATTAAACTTATTAATATGGTTCAAGCAATATGTGCATTTGTGCTCTGATCATCTTCACTTAATAAAATAAAATAAAAGACAAAACTAAACCCTGTCTCTTTTTGTTAAATTTCAGTTTTATCAATAATAGTCATTATAAAAGTATAAGTAAAAAGTACAATAGGAAATAAAGCAAACAATTCAGTCAAACATACAAAGTCAGCGCTCTAGTCTAACGTTACAACGGTAACGTTAAAGTTAAATAGTCTAACGTTAAATATAAAGTTATGAAATTTCACTTAGCCCTCAGCCAAAACGATTGGCCAGGGAACAAATTATAGAGTCACGAGACCAAAGATCGTCTGTTAGGTCTACACAAGACGAATTACATCTCATGTTTAACCACTACAGAGACGCCAGAGTCAGCGGCAAACGTCAGAAGGACTAGCAGAGGAAAGGCTGTTCCAGGCGGGGTACGAGCGCCGAGCGCCCGGTGATCGTCTGGATAAAATTGACATAAATCTTTATAAATAAACCACAGATTTGAGCTTTAAACAACTACATTCTCGCCTGAAAAACTCTTAAAATTACATTTCGTGACACTAACAGTAGTATTATATTTCAACTGTATATAAAAAAAAGTGGCGCTTCTTATGTTGTCATTCCCCTTGTAGCACGCGCAAGTGACGATACTCTGTCAACCAATCAACGTCCTGCAGTGAGTCTAGCTCCACCCTTTAGTACCGTACCACTGTGCTAGGTAACGTTACCCCAACGCAAGGGTACCGAAAAAGTGGTACGGTACGGTTCGCCATTTTGGTACCATTCACAACTTTTGACAGTGGAAACGGAAATAATTGCGTACCGTACCGGTCAGTGGAAACGAGCCATTAAACATATGTTAGATCTCATTGATATTGTTCATTGAAGCTAGATAGTCATTTGCCTCTTGCTTCTCCGTGTTCACAAGTCTGAGTCCTTTCATTGTAAAAGTCTTCTCTACTGACTGACTCAGTCATAAAGACAGTTTTTGCCGCCATCTAATGCCGAAATAATGTATGTAACTTCTGTTGCTGTTTACGGTCAGGGACTATTTTTTCCAGCGGAAGGAAGGCGTTTAGTGATTTTACGTCATTAAAGTTTATGAAAAATAAACCGCCTAATAAATGCCCTTCAGCCGTGACTTATTCACGATACAGCACAGCCTCTCATACCTTATTGCTTACATATTTCTGTAGTACGGCCAAACAGCGTAGTAGATCATTCATAAACTCACATAAAGGAATGCGCATGCTCACGCCTCAAGCGTCTACACCAATAAGATTGCTGTATTATATAAACCAATGAAATTGGGTGTGGGCGGGGCTACACACTCCGGGGTCACTCCTGTGGGCTGGTGTTTTTACACAGACCTGGCAACCCTTGTCCGGTTGTGTGTTTTGGCCAATATTCCATTAGGATTTAATGTGTGTGTTTTTTTTACATGCCACCAACAGTAGGCAAAAAATAACCAGTAGAGACCATAACAGCTTCCATCAAAACCAAAACAATTCCCATTATAACCATTAAACCAATTACAGATTCTATAAGGGTTTCTATTGTTAGTTTTTTTTTCAGCAGGGTAACGTTAATCTTGTTTTATCAAAATGGTGCGCGTGGGGCTTTTTCTAGGCGCGTCGCCGCGAACTGCTACTCTCATGAACGGTCAATTATTATTTTATTTTTTAATTATATGATTTGTTTTCCGCTAAATCCCATCGTGTGCCTTCAGAAATGGATTATACTGAGTCACATGGTACTTTCTTGATCGATTATGTCATTCTTGTATTATTGCCGTCAGACCTGGCACATTACTAGCATATAAAACTATAGTCATGTATGCCATGCATCTTCCCTCTAAAGTTACATGTCAATGTATGCCATCTAACGTTAACTCTTATTTCACAGCCACCAAAACTAGCAGTGGAGCTTTGTTACCGAGCGCAGTAAATAAAGAAGAATCAAACCTCTTTGTTCATCTGTCTGCTCAGTTTTCACTCGCCATGGCTCTGGGATCGTCACTTCTTCACTCTCCTCTTTTATAAAGTCCATCTTTACAATTGTGTGTGACGAAGACATAATGTGATAAAGCTTGAGTTATTTGGGCCTGTTCAAACGCGGGTCTTCACGTTCAGAGTAACAGTAATATATGAGATGTTTTTATCCGATTCGCATAACTCCTACTATTCTCTAGATACACGCGTCCTTCTGAGAATATCCAAAGTCAGACGTTGTATATGTTTACTTAATACCTGCTGCTGTCCACTGTAAAGTGTGCTGTTGTTGAGCGATACACACACTGAAGATAACGCTAGCGGAACAAGATGGCAACGCTACTTTCTTCTTCTCGAGTTTCAGTGTTTGTTTGTAGCTTTATCCATAGGCTTTATCGCTGCCTACTGAACTGGAGACTGGCGTGAGGAGACATGAAGGCGTGATGATGACGCAGACAACCCCAAAGTTAGTAGCGCCATGTTATTTTATTTTTATATAGAAACAGATGAAAATATAAAAACATCTTCAGGGGGATATTAAGGAGTGTCAACAGAAATGTTCACATATAACAGACAAGAAAAACAAATACAATAAAAGGGTAAACACAAGCAAATTTGATTTAATAAAAAATAAAATAAAAATAGCTAATGTTAAATAATAAGAAATTAATAAGAAAACAGAAATATTAATAAGCAGAGGGAAGCAAACTAAGTCTCATCAATAGAATCATTACAGAAATTATCATATTGTTTCAAGAATCTGTCACATTTTATTTATTTAAATAAAAATATTTGAGAATCTCCCTCAATTCAAAAAAGTGAGGCCGAAAATTTTGGCTTATAGATAAAACCAATACCAATACCAAAAAAAAAAAAAAAAATCCAAAAAGGATTAAGTCTATTCCTTAGACTTGTTGTAAGCATTAGTATAGTAATTTACAATATATTTTAAATTAAAACATTGGGCAAAAAAAGCCCTTTAGTGAACTGGAGTTAAATATTGTTATTGTAAGAAAAAGAATTATTGGAAATTTAATGCCCTAATTTTTGAACATGTTTGTTTATTAATTTTATTCTTTTAATTATTATTATGTTATATATTTATTTAGATTTCTTAAATTACTTGGTGGACATTTTTTTCAAGGCACGTAAATGCTTTAAAAAATTACTGATGCATTTGATTTTGTAGAATAAAATGAGAAAATATCTTGAGCTTGTGTTCACCTTATATTTCAGACATTTTCAAAACCGACAAATCGACTTCAGGATGATGGAAGCAGAAAGTCTAAATGCAAACTCGTTTCTGGGTTTCAGGATTCTTGTGGATTCCTGTGGCGCTCTATTACCTTTAGACTATAAATTACACACACACACAAAAAATACATCTGTAATTATTACATTTATATTGTCTAATACAGGACCTCTTGTATGTAACCCCTCTTGTTTTTACCCAATAGATTTCTAGTGGTATAATTTGAATGTTAATAATAATAAATTGTATGTTACATACATTGGATTGCCTATGTCAACTTCATAAGTCCTATCAAAATGTGAGATATTAACATTTTATAGAATATGATATAATAGTGTGCTTATTTACTCATTTTACAATGTTGAAGTATGAAAATTGGTGGTGGAAATGGACGATAATTAATAAGAATAAATAAATAATAATAATAATTATTATTATTATTATTTTTATTTAGCAATAATATACATAGGCTGCATTTCGGCCACTCATAAAAAGTTAACATTATACACAACTACAGATGCAGACGATCCCACTACAGAATGGATGGAAGATACAAATAATTGTAATTGTCCCCATTTTAAGTGATAGTATAGGGCTGAGCAAATGTGGGTGCAATACAGCGCTCTGTTTCTACCGTAATCCCTTTAACAGCATACATGTGAATTGCTCATGGAACAATGCTCTTGATTGCCACAGTATGCTAATGCCTATCTGGTGCAAGAGATCATTGATATACGAATTGAGGACTTTTCGTGACCATTCAGGGACAGGACGGTCCTATCTAAAGAAGCAGAATAACACCTCTAATACATACCTGTGTCTCATGCTTCACAATGCCCCATTAACTCCTGTGTTAACTTTCTCATGTTTGGTCTCATCTGGCAGCTTAAAAATGAAATAGAATTCTTGTGATTTCTACAGAGATGTCCAAGAGATGTTCTCATATACAATTTTAGAACTATGGCTTAAGATGCACTGAGTGAGGAGATTATGGTAATGTGTTTCTCATCTCAATCACTATCCATTTGCCTAAGTAAGTTAGTAGTACAAGGGAATGTCTCTCCGTCTAAAGGCTTTCAGAATCACAAGACGACATTGTGAAGCAGTCATTTTTAATTGCCTTTGCTTTGGTATAATAACACTTTTTGAATTTGTGCCACTCAGAAGAGAGTAAAGAGAGTGATAAGATTGACTTTATTCAAGAACCATTTTATGGTTTCTTACAGCATTGCCACCTACTGGCACAGGCCTACAGAAATAGAGTCAAGTCGCGTTTCCACCAATCGGGCCGATCTGTTCTAAGACTGCATGTCCACCAAAGTGTTTTTATCCAGCTGAAAACGCCTAGCTGTGGGCGCTTGAGAGCTGTTTGGCATTGCAGAGTTTTTTCAGTTGAGACGCTTTGCTTGTTATGATACAGAATATCCACAGATGTGTTACTATGGGAGTCAGTTGTAGCCTATAGGCTTCATTAGCCTACCTATTATATTGAAGGTAAAAATTAACTGATTTGTATACAAACACTTAAATTACACTTTTATTTATTTTTATAATAATAAAGTTAAATGAAATATAAACATTTAAATGGGGGCTGACATAAAAACTTGCCAGATTTATTCAAACATGCATTAAATATTGAAGAACATTAAAAATTATAATGAATATGTGAAATATATGGTGCATACAGTATATTTAGCAAAATGCTCTCTAGAGTAATTTTTCTCGTAAAAAATAAAATCGATTAAAATCGAGAAATCTATATTTTTTACCCAGCCCTAATCTCAGCAATATTCACCAATTTGCATAGGCTAATATGTCTATTCGACTAATTCTCAATAGCTGTTATAGCATGCTAGCCTGACTACGTCAGACTTCTTACTTCCGCTCAATTTCATTTTGCTTCTGTACTCAGTCTGAGACAGCGTAATAGCTTTCCGTTTTCCTCCAGCCTGAAAACAGCCGGCCAATCAACGAACAGAGGGCGGGCTGAGAGCCGTGATGTAGACGCTGATTGTACCGTGGATGCGTAGATTTACTTCACATAATCTGCAAAAGTCGTTCACAGCCATGTTCACTCCGGTATTTCGCTCGATGGTTTTGTTTTCGCATCATACTACATGTGTTTACAGTGGAAGTTAGATGCAGCTGAGCATGCGCATAACACACGCCATAACCAAACGTTATGTGATTGGCTTACGGGAACCAATGATTTTAAACTTCAGACAAGCGCCTCCCTGCGAGAAAGAAAACGCTTTTCAATTATGCCATGCCAGACTCTGTCTACGAAGCAAAGCGAAGTAGCAGAGTTTGGTATTACCAGGCTAATAGCATGCAATCAAAGTAGTATGAACAGATCTTCAGACCATTGATATGGTTTATATTGCAGATTCTTTAAGCTTAAGCTCATATTTAGGAGAGACTGAGGGCACGTCAGAGTCTGATGACTCAGTAATGTTGATTAGAAGTCCTGAAAAAATCGAGCTGGGGAATGTCGTCTTGCCCAAGTAAGGATCACCAATCTTGAATTACATCTATACAGAATGACTTAAATAGTAACGATATTTGGAACTATATACACTTGTCAATTAATAATTTCTCATCTCTGCTCAATATTACATCATTCCCCCTTCCAGATGATTGAAGATATCCTAAAGAGCAGCCCTGGAGGCGAGAAGGTCATAAACGAATACACGCGCACTAAAAGTCTGTCGGATGGCAGAAGACATGACTTGGTGAAAATATTGGTTGCCCAGTTGACAAATGAACATGGGTAGGTTGTTAATACGTTAATTTGTAAATTGATGTTTATGATGTTATGGGTTGTAATTGGTTTGTGTGTGTATAGAGCAAGCCCTTGCCGGCGTTTGAAGGAAGAATATGCAAAGGGAATCATCTCCCTATTCCCATGCTTGGCTGACCCCAGGAGCAAGCTTTGTTATGTAAGTAGCTGTTGCCTCTCAATCTTTTTGATTTACAGGAGGAGGATATACTCTGTATATTGCAGAGTAAAGATGATCTACATTATAATTCATATGGTATTTATTTCCTTAGTCGTGTAATGTATAACTACTATTGTTCTGGCCATAGGAGCATTATTACAATCAAGAAGATGGAAGTGGATATCTGGCATGGAGAATAAAAACTCTGTAGAAAGAAGCATCAGAACGCCAACGGGTGCGAGATTTGATGTTTAGTCAGTGCTTTTATTAGCTTGGCTGGAAGGCTTGATAAACTTTTCTTCTTTTTTTTACATTTTATTGAACATACAACTTGCTTATTTTACTCATCTCACTCACATTTGTGACTAGTCTTTGAAGTATTCTTTTGTTCCAGATTGGTCTGTCATTAAGTCATAATGTAAATGAGGTCAAGTGTTACATAGTATCTCTTGAAAATATAATTGCTGTATATAATATAATATGTTTAGCATAATCATCCATGTTGGGCAAATTTAAAAGTCTGTGATACTGTATATGCATGTTTTTTCCTGTCATGTATCTAGTTTTGGTATTTGTGTTGTGCTTTTGAAAGAAAAGGAACTAAATATTTGGTTTTCATATTGTCTTCAACACTCTCAGGTGGGCCAACTACTGACAGGGATCCCTTCAAAGAAGACAGCTGGTTGAATGATGAACGTCAGTGTCAGGAAGCAATTGCCCTGATGAAGCATACAGCTGACGAGGCAGTGGTAAAGGAAAAGATGAGGTTAACACTGGCCTATCGCCGGAAGATGCCGCACGACCCTAAAGAGTCATCTGATATTCTATCTATTTTCCCGCAATTCATGGATATACCACGCTTGGTATGTGAGACTTCAAATCTTTAAACATGAAAACATACAAATATGAAATTGAGTGCTGTTGTTGTTGTGCAGTAACCCAGACTCATTACACTGTAAAAAGAAATTAAGTTTTCTCAACTTAAATTATCACGTTTTATCGTGAAAAACGTTGGTAGACCACTTCTCCAACTTCTCCAACCAAGTTGAGAAAACTTCATTTCTTTAGGTGTTACCAATTGAAGTAATTTTTTTAAGTTGATCCAACTGTTCACTTTTAAAAACGTTTCTGCTGTGGTTCCTACTTTAATTATCTTTGACATTTTGTACAGATTGATCAAGATTTTGGACTTCTATTATGCGACCTCTGCAAAGTTGTTGGAGAAGTGGTCTACCAACACAAAACCAAAGGTTATTGCACAGAGCCGTGGCCTCACTCAGACTAGTGATCTCCAAGACCTCATCCAAAATGCTGAAGTTGAAGAAGGTAACTATATTGTGCTATAACTTAAATTATTTAATAAGTTATGCATTTATGACAAGCATAGCTTTATTCAGATCTATAGAGTTTAAATTGTGGTGATAACTTTACCCATTAGACATGCTTGATTCATATGCAACACAGACTTGCAATGGGTAATCTGTCAGAATGGAAATCACCTGTTTCTCTAACATTTCTACCCTGATCTTTTCTCAAAGGCCTAGCACAGGAGTTGCAGATTTACAGTTTGACATTGTTTTCATTTGGGTCTCTGAAAAACAAAAGTATGGTTGATATGTAGTAGATAAAGTTTAACTCTATGACCTCATTTCAATATCTGTAGAGGTTTCACATTAATTCATCCACACATCTGTAGACATCAAGACTTGGCCATGAATGTGCTGTTAATACTGTGTGCAGTATAAACTAAAGTACTGGAGTGGTTAATGTATTTATACCGGCACATCAAATAAGTGAAGTTAAGTCTAAGTTAAACTAGGTCAACTGAGTAGGAGGGTATGTTCAACCCCTTCTACCTAAAAACCTAAAACAAATGTGTTTATTTTGTTTTCCTTGTCTCCAGGTTGGGACATGTCTTCCATTCAGATGCTGGTTCACCTTTTGCCACCCTCAAGTCAAGGCCGCAAAAGACCGGGAAAGATCTCAGCGAGAAAAGCAACATTTTATGGTGCATTACCCCAGAAAATCGGACCACTGCTTCATTGTTGGTGCATGCGTTACAAAGCGAAGCATAACTTTTTTTAAAAGCAGTTGAAAAGCTTTAAAAACATAATGAAAACATTAGCAAAAAAACACCAGTGCCAAATGGCTTACATCTGGCAAACATGTGATCCAAATGACATGAAATTAGGTCCTGGGAAAATGGCTCCCTTGAATGAAATGGAAGTTGGTGCTGAGATTGCTGAGAAACTTAATGTACCCATGTGGACTAAGGTCCTGAATGTGAAATGGGTCAAGCGCTGTGGAATACGATAAATACTTATCGGTTAGGGTTAGCCGTTTGTGTTCAAGTTCAAAATGACATGCCTGTAGCTCATGTAATCCAGAATATTGTTATCAAAGATGAGCAGGTCCTTTTGATTACAACTGCACTAAAAACATTTGGTTTAGCTGAACATACACTGTAAAAAATTTGCTGTAGTTATGCAGCTGTTTGCCAGTAACTTACTGTAGATTTAAATGTATGTTATTTACTGGCAACAGTTTGTTCAAAGTTAAATGAACATTAAACATTAACAAGTCTTTGTCTTTACAGAATAAAATTATAAAATAACAATCTAATGCAAAGCATTCTGGGAACCAGAAATCTTCATCAACCTTTTTCTGTTTTTTTCCTTCAGATTTTGGTTCCCAGAATGCTTTGCATGAGGCTGTTATTTTAGTTTTATTCTGTAAAGATAAAGACTTGTTAATGTTTAATGTTCATTCAATTTTGAACAAATTGTTGCCAGTAAATAACATCAATTTAAATCTACAGTAAGTTACGTGCAAGTAGCTGCCAGTAATACTGTAATTTCTACAGATTTTTCTAACAGTGTATCCATGCTTACACAGCTGCACATACCACAGAAGCACCTTCTGTTTTGGAGATAAGGGATATTTTGCACCACAAGTTGTTTGACATTCTTATGTCTTATGGTTGGGATTCTGATTTGTTTATTGTACCATATTGTTTCATGTAATTCTTCATCTCTTCTCTTACATTATCACTATCACAATTTTCTATTATTTTAGTATTATTGTTTTCATTATTTATTTATTTTATGATCCCAAGTGAATTAAAGAGGTGCTAGATTTTTTATTTATTTTAGTATTTAGTATTATTTAGTATTTTTTTTTAGGATTACAAGTGAATTAGGTGCAAGTGTAATATTTTTTAAACAGGTGCTTGAAAAATAAAACTTTGAACTTTGGTATTTTATTTTGTACAAAACAAGACATTCCCTTGCGTGGGCATCGTGAAACTGAAGAGGCACTGAACAAAGGCAACTTCTTCGAATTATTTCAACTGATCTCCAACTATCAACCAGAAATAAAAAGGCGACTGGACGAATTGCCTAGAAATGCGAAACTCACTAGCCCTGATATTCTAAATGAAATCCTGGAAATCGCCGCATCATTAATTATCCGCAAAATAAAGGCGGATTTGCACGATGAGACGAATGTAAAGACTTATCAAAAAAAGAGCTTGTGGCAGTCTGTATCCGATACATACATAAAGGCCTGCTGAAGGAAAGGGCTGTGGGTTTGTAGAGACAGGGAACATGAGCGCAAGTGCTATATCAGCAAAAATCCTGGAAGTATTGGAGCCATTGCAGCTGGATCCAGCTTTGTGCGTTGGATTTGGGTTCGATGGGGCATCGGTTATGTCCGGCAATAAAGGAGGAGTACATGTGATTTTAAAGAAAACCTTTCCAGTATATGTGCATTGTAATTCCCACCGCCTTAACCTCGTCCTGTGCACAGCATCAAAGGTGTCCCCTAGCATATCAACATTTTTGGACGTCATTAACAACCTGTATAGTTTCATGACGGGGTCACATAGGCATGCTAGATTTATGGAAATCCAGCAACAGCTGCGGCCAGGGAAAACGAATTTGGAGCTAGAGAGGTCCTGTGACGTCAGATGGAGCTCGTGGTCAAGTGCAGTGAGTAACGTGCTGACACTTTTGGGTCCTATATTGGAGACTCTTGCTGAATTTTCTGAAAGTTCAGGCAAGACAAAACTTGAGGCAGACTCACTACTGCAACAAATGCAAACTAAAAAATGTCTGTTTCTACTTGTAACGTTCAACAAGTTGTTTGAAACGAGTGACTATGCCACTGAGGGCTTGCAGTCTGCCACTATATCAGTAACAGATTGCATTGATCTAATCGAAGGGCTTAAGGAGAGCTACACTACATTCAGGAATGAAGAAAATGACATTGATAAAGTTATGGCACTGACGGATGATTTGATGAAAATGCATGACATTGTGAATTTGGACGTCACTGGGGCGCGAAAGAGTAAGTTGCCAGCTAAGTTGGGCATGTTGGTTGATCGAGTCTACCGTGGGCAAAGCATCACCTGTCAAGGACAACTCTGACCTGAAACAATTGTGGAATGATTTACTAGACAGGCAGATCATGGAACTGAACACCCGTTTTAAGGCTGGCACGTACGGGTTAATGAGAGCAGCCGCTGCTTGCTTGCCTCAGTCGAACACCTTCGGCAAAAAGACTTTGTTACAGCCTGCCGGTGCACACTTTAACATCGCTGTTGATGATTCTGAACATGAGGTGTTTGTTCAGCAGCTAGAAAAAAAAGTGGCATCAAATGTTAGGGCATTTCCATCACTTGTGGAGGTGCTCAATGCATGCCCATGCGATATCTTTCCAAGAATGAACCGTCTCCTACGAGTCCTCATCAGACTACCAATAACAAGCTGTACTGTCGAACGTTTCTTTTCCACTGTAAATAGGATAACAACAAGTATCAGAGCAACAATGTTGACACATAGACTGAACTCTTTGTCCCTACTCTCATTTGAAAGAGAATTGACTGAATCGTTGGACTATAACGAAATCATTGCAGTGTTCAACTCTAAGCCCCATCACTAGCTATTATAAGCTAGTCATCAAAAGTAAGCCAATCTACATTTATAGTCGAGTCCCAAAATAGATAAATAGCCCTGGATAAGATGCAGTAGGCATTTTTGAGGAAAAGTACTTCAAGTGTTGTTTCAATATGATTTTTAGGTGCTGAATCCATTTCTGCCGTATAACAAGTTGTAAACATCACTGTTTTGCCATAAACAATAAAAACAAAATGGCTGCCAAAAAAAGAAAGAAAACGTTTTAATGCATTTATTGCAGTTTAAACATTAAACATTATAACTAAACTATGCATTCTCAGAATATTTAAACATGTAAACAATGAAAAAACAACATTAACATGAAAGGGACAGTTTTTAATGGCTGCTGGAATTATGCCAAGGTACCAAGGTACACTGGGAAGCATATATCAGTGGAAATATGCAATTATGCCCAGCCCGAAGGGGGGAACTTGGAATACACATGACCCCAGGGGGCTGCATATTGAGAATCACTGGGGTGTCCAGCCGCAGGTGGAATATTTCAAACCCAGGGGTGGCAAGGTGGCTTGCCGAGGGAAAGACACATGCTCAGAGAGGCTTACACTGGACTACACACGTGGGGGTCGCCCAGAGGCCGTGTTAGGTGTCGCCCAGCCTGCAGCTCTACAGATGTCTGTTAGCGAGGCGCCATGCGCTAGAGCCCAAGAGGATGCCACACTCCGGGTGGAGTGGGCCGTCACACCAAGGGGGCATGGTCGACCTTGCTGCTGGTAAGCCAAGGCAATGGCGTCCACTATCCAGTGAGACAACCTTTGCTTGGAGAGAGCCTTTCCCTTCAGCTTCCCACCATGACAGACAAAGAGCTGGTCTGAAGTCCTGAAACACTGCGTTCTGTCTACGTAAGCATGGAGGGTGCATACTGGACAGAGCAGTGCCAAGGCTGGGTCTGCCTCCTCCGAGGGCAGCGCTTGCAGGTTCATCACTCTCGAAAGGGTGTGGTGGGAACCTTGGGCACATATCCAGGCCGGGGTCTCAGGATCACGTAAGAGTTAGCCAGTCCAAATTCCAGGCACGCTTCGTCAACCGAAAATGCCTGCAGGTCCCCTACCCTCTTGATGGAGGCCAATGCAACCAGGAGCACTGTCTTCATTGACAGGAACTTAAGCTCCACTGATTGCAGAGGCTCAAAGGGAGCACTCTGCAGAGCAGTTAAAACCACTGAGAAGTCCTAAGAGGGAACGAGAGGAGGGCGATTCCTCGCTCCTCTCAGGAAACTGATGATCAGGTCGTGCTTTCCAATGGACTTACCATCAACTGCATCATGATGTGTGGCAATGGCGGCACCATACACTTTCAGGGTGGAGGGAGACAGCCTTCGCTCCAACCCTTCTTGCAGGAAGGAAAGCACAACACTGATCGGGCCTTTCGTGGGTTCTTGAAGTTTAGAAGAACACCAGTTGACGAAGAGGTTCCACTTCAACGCATAGGCATGTCTCGTGGACGATGCTCTAGCGGAAGTGATGGTAGCCACCACCGCTGGTGGTAGGGTACTCAAACCTGCCTCGTCCCGTCCAGGAACCACACATGGAGATTTCAAAGATCGGGACGAGGGTGCCATAGGGTGCCCCGTCCCTGAGAAAGCAGGTTCTTTCTCAGAGGAATTGGCCAGGGAGGTGCTGTCGCGAGGAGTACTAGTTCTTGGAACCAGGTGCGGTTGTGCCAATACGGGGCAACCAAAATGACCTGCTCCTCGTCCTCCCTGATCTTGCGCAAAGTCTGCGCAAGAAGGCTCACTGGGGGAAACGCATACTTGCAGAGGCCCCACGGCCAGATGTGCGCCAGTGCATCCGTGCCGAGCGTGCCCTCGGTCAGAGAATAAAACAGGTCGCAGTGGGACGAGTCGTGGGAGGCAAACAGATCTACCTGTGCGTCCCTGAACTGATCCCAAATCAGCTGAACCGACTGGGGATGGAGTCTCCATTCTCCAGCGAGAGGCCGAAACCGAGACAGATCGGCTGCACGGTTCAGGTCTCCCGGGATATAAATGGCTCGAAGCGACCTCAGATGCTTCTGACTCCATATGAGGAGGTGGCGGGCGAGTTGCGACATACGACGGGAGCGCAGACCACCTTGTCGGTTGATGTACGCTACTGTGGCGGTATTGTCTGATCGGACTAATACGTGCTGACCCCTGAGCAACGCACAGAAGCGGTGCAGGGCGAGACGTACAGCCTGCAACTCGAGGCAATTGACATGCCAAAGGCGCTGGGGTCTTGTCCAGGAGCCCGGGGCAGCATGTCCATTGCACATGGTGCCCTAGCCCATTGTGGAGGCATCTGTTGATATAACAACATGCCAGGAAACTCGTTCTATGGGCACTCCAGCCCATAGAAAACTGAGGTTCGTCCACGGGGTGAAGGTCTGACGGCAGATCGAAGTCACTGGGACTCGGAGCGTGCCGTGTTGCCATGCCCACCTCGGGACTTGATCGTGAAGCGGTCTCATATGAAGCAAACCGAGCGACGTTACTGCGGCTGCGGATGCCATATGCCCCAGGAGCCTCTGAAATAGTTTCAGTGGAACCGCACTCTTGCCCTCGAACTGACGAAGGCAAGTTAGCAGTGACTGCGCGCGCTCGCTCGTAAGCTGCACGCACATGGCGACCGAGTCGATTTCCATACCGAGAAAAGAGATCCTCTGCACGGAGCAGAGTTTGCTCTTCTCCCAGTTGACCCGAAGGCCCAGACAAGCTAGGTGCCGGAGCACTAGGTCCCTGTGTTCGCAAACCTTGTCTCGAGAGTGAGCTAGGATCAGCCAGTCGTTGAGAGGAACAAGGGCTGCCTCGACAACCTTCGTGAAGACGCGAGGAGACAGGGCTAGCCCGAAAGGGAGAACCGCGTACTGGTATGCCTGCCCCTTGAATTTTATATATATATATATATATACTGGTATGCCTCATTTGCATATGTAAACATGACATTTCAGAAAACTTGTAATACAAAAAATGTCTGTCTCTATGTAAGTGAAAAACTGTAAAGGTTTTATGGTGATATCTATAACTTAAAATTTTTACCCTATCCACCTGTAGTGTTTCGGCTGTGAATAATGCACCTATTGTTTCAATAACAATTACAAGAAAATGGGACCCTTATTTCAATGTTATACGGTGGATCCTTATTCAGGAGACATTGAACTTTCCAAAAACGTGGTATAACAACTTTTCCTCAAAAATGCCTACAGGGTTACACAATCTTGAAGATTCGGACCTGACTATTACTATGTAGTTGCCTAGTCAACGTTGTTTATTTAACGTGGTTTATGTGGCCGCTGAGCCAGACTATGACCAAGCATTGTTTTTACACACTGTCCACTACTGTCCTGCTGATTTGATGATGGTATTGTTTTGCATCTGTCAGATGCGTGCGTGTGTGTGTGTGGTGTGGCCGCGCGCAGTGGAAATGCTGTTCTTATCGTTATGTTCTTAACACTGCTTATGATGACATACATGCTTGTGCTCTGATTAAACTGTGGTGTATTCAAGCAGGTGTAGTTGTGTTAGCCTATTTTGATAACAGATGCATTTTAGGCTGTGCCCACCTGATTTTCTCTGGGCCCACCTACATTGTGATTCCTGGCTACGCTACTGCTGTCAAAATCCTCTGTGGACTGTATGAAGCAGCATATATTTCCATTTTGTTTCCTCAGAATCTAAATGCTCCTTTTTAGCACTTTTGGTATGTCAATAAAATGCACAGGCTAATTGACTGACTACAGTAAGTGGTTTCACAAGAGTTCTGTGAACATTTTCGAGGTATGTGGTTAACTGCATATCACTGCAGCCAAATCCAAACAAGACACCTGTTGTTTGGGGCATGGTCAATGGCAAATCTTAGCTGATTTGTGTATTTTTAGGCCTGTCTTGGATAGAAATTTTCTTAAATCCACAAATCTATGCATGCAAAATAATCCAGGCAGAGTTGTCTTTGTGACACAAAAACATTTACAATTTTCAATCTCATTTTATTCATTTGTGAATTCAGTTAATTTTTGTGAAACTCCTATATATATTTGTGGATCTCTAATTTGATTATTAATGAATGTGCTTAATTTTTGTGAATGGTTGTACATTTATTAATTGTCTATTTATTTGGAAAAATAAACGATTCTAACCCCATAGCAATCGGATAAGCTAAAAGCAAAAACCCAGGCAGCATTTGAGCATTAATATGACATTTGATTAACTTAAAGTCCCCCTGTAGTCAATCATTTTATTCCCTTAAAATCTTTGATCACCAAAATGACATATTTAAACGCTTTTTCCTTGAAAAATTATGTCCTCATGCCTTAAAATAGCTTGAATGTATATCTACACCCTTAACTCATTTAGTATGCACGGTTCTATGAATATGCAAATAAGCCCCGCCTCCACTCACTCACTCGGCTCAGAGATCCACTCGTTGACGATCACACGTTGATCTGATTGGTTACAAGGTAGTTTGTGACGTCAGAAACAGCGATTTCAAACCGTGTTTTTGAGACTGTCTTTGGTTCAGTTTTAAGGAGAAAATACTCAGCAATGGTGTTGACTTATGAATTTACACATGGTTTGTCTTAAAGCATATTAAAAACACCACATAGACATATAAATAACATTAAAAGCTTGATTTTCACCACAAGGGGTCTTTAATAACAAGCTCTACTCAACATCACTCATGTTTAGCTTCTTTCAACTGCTGAAAATAAAAGCTCACTAGATCTTCATGAATCAAAAGTGCCATCTTTTTTATTTTAAGTTGCCATGGAACAGAAGTTGTTTTAGTCTTTTCTTCCCTGTTATGATGTATATCCGAGTGAAACGACCTCTGGAACAAGAAAAATGTAGGGCAGGACTTTTTATGGGGAATTGATTGGATTGAGTGACAGGTTGTCCTGCCCTTGTGCCAGTAAACATCATTAGAAAGTAAAAGAGATGTCACTGCAAGAGGGAGGGGAAGTTATTTTGATTACAACTAGGTACATGAATACATTTTTTATTTATTTAATTGATTTCAATTTCCATCTTTGACTTTGAGTTTATTGCATCATGATTAATAATAACATGAACTGAAGACACACTGGATTTTCTTTGTGGATATTTTAAATCCACTTCTTCAGTGTGTCTCTGCATTAAGCATAATCCTGTCACAACAAACTCCGCAGAGTCTGTGGTTGGTTTTATTTCCCCTATAGAGGGCTCAGTTGTACTGTAGGACGGGCATCAATTACAGTTTCTGCCCATCAGCGCTGTGTAACCTCAACCGACTGAAATTATAAAGCAAATTTCATCATGCATTACATTCAGAAGAGCATCTACTCGAGACTAAAGGCCAGTTAACAAGTTCTGTTGGCTTTGGTGGGCGCTTACTTTTGCCAATTGAACAGCATATGGAGGTAGGAGGGCAACAAGGTACGTAGCGAATCCACTGATCATGTAATCCTGTTTACTGAGATACCTTCATCTGATTGATTTTTGAGGGCAGCTTAGATGTAACTTTCACTGCCTATGATATCCCACAATCCTGTGCGTTCAATTCTCTTACAGTTGAAAAATGTGTAAATGTACGCTTTGACCAACTTTTTCCACTTTTGATGTAATTTCTAGTGAGAAATGACTTTTGTAGTAATGAAATGTTCGCTTAATTATCACCAAAGCTATCTCTATTTTGTTGTTGATCATTTAACCGCTATGCTGCCTCTGAAGTAGGGCTTGGCGGTATATCGAGTTTGTACAATATATCAATAGATATTTTATACAATACAGGATGAGGCAATAGCTAATGTTTATATAGATATACAGTAGTTTGATATTATGAGCGAAAAATAGCGGAGGACACAAAATGAGCTTCTGCAGGGAAACTGCATAATTTATCCTAAACATGAAATATGCTTTATATTAAAGGGTTAGTTCACCCAATGAAATTTCTGTCATTAATCACTCACCCTGATGTCGTTGCAAACCCGCAAGACCTTCATTCATCTTCAGAACACAAATGAAGATCTTTTTAAGGAAATCTGAGAGCTTTCTGTCCCTCCATTGGGAGCAACGCAACACATTCAAGGTCCAAAACGATGGGAAAGACATCATTAAAGTTATCCATTTTCCTTTTTGGGTGAAGTATCCTTTTAAGGGCTTAAAAATGTCACCTGATGGAGTTTTAGGTCACCATTAGGTCACTTGATGGAGTTTTTTCGGTTCCTTGCCACTCTTGCCTTTGGCTTGCTCAGTTGGGGATATTTGGGGGATATTTAATTTTATCAATCAATAAATTCCACTAGAAACAAACCTTGTTGTATTATTTTAATTTAATACTGTGAAGCTGCTTTGATACAATCTGTATTGTGAAAAGCGCTATACAAATATACTTGACCTGACTTGACTTAAAAATAATTTGTGAGCCATAGTTGATATGTATAGTTTAAAGCAGCTTGCCTCGACATGTGCTGTTTATTGTGTTTGAGATGTGGTGTTTTCTACAGTGCATAACTTACATTTCACAGGTATATTCTCCATCTGTAAATGTTAGAAGGTCATGCAAATATTTACTTTTTGCTGTCAGGAGTGGACAAGCCTTATGCAAGCCAAGCGATTCTACGCTAAACTTCACAGACATCAGTAAATGAGCACCAAACAGGTGGAGCGCAATAATTCGGACTAAAATCTAATGGGTCATTCCGTGTCAAATCAACCAAATTCGGAAACTTCCCCGGCTCAAATGTTAGATTTTGTTCTTTCTTTTTTTTCTGTAGAAAGACAAACATAAATAGTGAAGAAAGCCAAAATATTAAATGTCACAGATGTGTATTTACTGAGTAATCCACTATTTTGTAGAGAGGGGTCAAAATGACAATTTCACCTGAGATTTGGAGCCAAATTAGAGAGGTGTAAAAATTATTTTAGAAAGATGGCAGAATCCATATTTTATTTTTACACAGAGATTGGTAGGTCTATTAGTTAAATCTGTTTACTTTAGCAATCTTTGTCTCATTATATGCACTTATTGTGTTTTTTGCCTCAAGTTTGCATGCCTGTAACTCAAGAAGTATTAAAGATATCTGAATATCCTTTTAGATTCTGGTTCTTAACAAACTTTCCTTTTGTTAACTTCATCTTAAAGGCCCTCGATGGTTCAGTCCCAGAGATATGGAGACCTTAATGCGGCTCCATGAGTAAATTGGTAAATTGCACACATTTTCAGTGGTCAAAAACTGTGGGTCACTTTGCATACAGCTGATACTTTTTTCTTTAAACCTACACTGTGTAATATTTTAAGTAGATTTTTAGCAAAAAACACTGTTCTTTCAAAATTATATGTTCTCATTAATGAGTAATCACTTCAACCAACTAATTAAGTATTCTCGTAAGTGTATAATCTGCCATTTAGAATACATACGAGCGAGTCGCTCGAATGGCGGCAGCCATGTTGCGCATCCATCTTGAAAATACATTAGACAAAGAGGGACATACCTGGAAATTCAAGCCTCGCCTTTCGCGTTTATACACTCAGTGGCACCGTGACGAATGCGAGGGGGACATTACTCGCGACTGCCGGCAGATTTGAAATAATACGGCCACCGTAGGACTTAAAACACCCTCGGAATGGGAGGGGCTAGAAAGTAATATTCAGTTGGTAGTCATATACAATTTCACCACCAGATGGGAGTAAATCCTACACAGTGTAGCTTTAAAAGAGGAATATCTGAAGAACAAATAATGTTGAAACTATCAATGTATCTTTAACAAATTCTTGGGTTACAAGCATCCTACCTTGAGGCAAAAAACACAAGAAAGTGCTTTTTGCCATTTTTGAACTGTCATCGTTGGCATATAATGAGACAAAGATTGCTAAAGTAAACAGATTTAACTAATAGACCTACCAATCTCTGTGTAAAAATAAAATAATGATTCTGCCATCTCTCTAAAATCATTTTTACACCTCTCTAATTTGGCTCCAAATCTCAGCTGAAAATTGTCATTATGCAGCCACATAACCCCCCTATGAGTGAGGGATGGAGAGGAGGCGCGCTACAATAAAACCCTGGCCTCAGTTCAATATTCTGTTTCACTTGGAAATACGTCACAACGCTAAAGTAAAGTCGGGTACAACTTTCGGTTCACAGGGGCTTTAAGAATATTTTGAAATTGCGATGAACAACAATTCGCATATTTAAAAACATATTTATGTATTCTCCTGGGTTGGCATAGATTTACAAATGAGTTGCGTTACAAATCTTGTGAAATGGCGCACACTGCGTTCCCAGATTAACGTTATAAGCAAACCAAACTCACAGCATGCAGAGATGGGAGTTTGAGAAACCCGAGTATAATGCTCCACGCACATGACAGTGATAACAGTGCAACTATCAAACACAAACTGCGTCCGACTTTTTGCATTCACAAACGCACGTTATTGGAAACCTAAACACACAGCACATGCAGAGACCGAGTTCGTGTGGAGCAGCATTAAAGGGATAGTTCACCCAAAAATGAAAATTCTGTCATCATTTACTCACCCTCAAGTTGTTCCAAACCTGTATGAGTTTCTTTGTTCTGCTGAACACAAAGGAAGAATGGAAGAATGTTTGTAATCAAACAGATCTCGGTCCCCATTGACTTCCATAGTAGGAAAAAAATATACTATGGTAGTCAATGGGGACCGAGATCGGTTTGGTTACAAACATTCTTCCATTCTTCCTTTGTGTTCAGCAGAACAAAGAAACTCATACAGGTTTGGAACAACTTGAGGGTGAGTTTTGATAGAATTTTCATTTTTGGGTGAACTATCCCTTTAACTGTGAACGGAGCTGAGGTCATTTTAACACGTTATCTGCCCGGATACTCGACATGGGTAAATTGCAATCGAGGATTGTTTCAAATTGAGAACTCGACTTTAATCGAGGAATCGTTACAGCCCTAGTTCACAGTGAATGAATCCAGTGAACTCTATCTGTGCATGTGCTGAGTATATTGTTGACGATTACAGCATTTCACTAGATTTGTAACGAGACGCGTTTGTAAACTTGTTTTTCGCTAAAATAAAAGCTCGACTGCAGTTTACGTCAAAATAAAAGCTCACGGGTTTATCTCTTGCATTTAGCAATTAAGGCAAAACTAATTATGAACGTTTCATTTATTTTTCAGTGCATTTTTTTTTTTACAATATATGGCTATTACTGTCATATGAATAATACTATATTATTAGTAGTATTATGTAGTGTAACGTAGACTGCTAAGGGTTGTGTCCCATTTAAAGTTCAGGCACAAGTCAATGCACTGACTTTGTTCAAGATGCACACTGATTATGGGTTGGAGCTCATAATATCGTAATCTCAAAGTGCACCAGATTTATGAATTTAACTTTAAATTGTACAAAATTGTCTTCCTTTGAGGCCTAGGTCCATCCATCACAGTTTCACTAAATCCTGTGGGAAACGCTGTTAAATGTTGATTTTGTTTTCGTTCGTGATTGTAATGCATTGCAATTCTTCTGATGATCATATTAGGCAAGTTATGTGTGCCACCATGCTTGTTTAAACGCTCAAGCTGAACACCCCTATCCGCATTGTCAACATTATGGGAAAAAATAATTTGACAACTGTTAAACAAAGACAGAAAACTAATAGAGACAGAGAATGGGGGATCCTAGTGTTCTCAGCAATGTCAAAATAAAAGTCCTGCTTCTAGTGGCCAAACCGAAAAATGATTGGCCAATGAAAACAAAAAAACAAAAAAAACAAAGGAGCCACATTTTGGCCAGATGAAAATGTAAATGGATTTTCAATTATTCATAACAGGCTTATTCCTGAGGGTGAACTCAGTTTTTCAACTTTGGGCAAGCATTTTTTAAATGTTTCCCTAGATTTCCGTATCGGCTGAAAGTCTTCCCACATGAAGGGCAGAGGTACGGCTTCTCTCCAGTGTGCACTCGCTCGTGCACTTTCAAGGCTCCTGAAACTGTGAAACTCTTTTCACAGTGTGAGCACTTGTAAGGTTTTTCTCCAGTATGGATTCGTTCATGCACTTTCAGTTCACCGGCTCTAATAAAAGTACTTCCACAGTCCAAGCACACGTAGGGTTTCTCACCAATATGCGTTTTTTGATGGTCTTTAAACCCGTTAAGCCACAGAAAACTCTTCCCACAAAAAGAACACACGTAACGCTTTTCTTCTTCATGAATCCTCATGTGTGTCTTTAAGTGAACGGCCAAAAAAAACTTCTTATCACAGCGCTCACAGCTAAATGGTCTTTCTCCCGTGTGAGACAGCAAGTGAGTTTTGAGATTGCAGGCCTCTGAGAATCTCCTGCCACACTCAGAGCACTGGTGTAATTTCTCTCCAGAATGAACCTTCATGTGCCTTTTCAAGCTGTTTTGATGTGTGAAACTCTTCCCACACAACATGCATGCGAAAGGCTTCTCTCCAGAATGAATTTTGGTGTGTTCCTTAAGACCTTCCTTCTGCGTGAAACTCTTTCCGCACTGAGGGCAGGTAAAAGGCCTCTCACCGGAGTGAATTCGCAAGTGCCTCTTAAGGTCTCCTGAATTTGCGAAACACTTTTCGCACTGAGAGCATGTGAACGGCTTCTCTCCAGTGTGAATCCTTATGTGCCTCCTAAGGTCTCGTTTACATGTGAAACTCTTTCCACATTGTGGGCAGGTGAAGCAGTTTTTCAGTTCTGTTCTTTCTGGTGAAAGATCATTTTCAGATTGGGAGCAATTAAAAGATTTTTCTCCAATTATTAAATAATTAGGTTTCTGAACCTGCTTTTTCTCCTCCACTTCATTCTGTTCTTCACTTTGCTCTTTACCTTCCACCAGGTCTAAAATGAACACATGAAAGAGTAAAAAATTAGACTATTAGAGACCAAGTGTTTATTTTAATTGATGTTTCATGTGCTTAAAGTTATTTATGCCATTTTCATGGTGATGACATTAGACATGGTTGAAAAACAAACTTGGTGACCATGAAAACTTCTGTTCTCCTTAATTTGTTAATCATGAAAGACGAATGGAAAGAATAAAGAATGATCACCAACCTCTTTGTTCCTCTCCATCTGCATCTTTTATTCTGCATGCTTCTGCATCACTCATGTCTTCACTATCATCTTTAACAAACTCCATCTTTACAAGAGTATACCAAGTGTATATCTTGCCATTCACAAAACAATCTCTATTAGCACTTCACATAGAGCTGCGCATACTACATTTAATAATCTACAATAATTTCACGTTACTAGCACATAACAAACTTAAAACCAAGTCAGAACTTCCTTGCAGTTTTATATACGACCAATGCATTTGCGTTCAAAAGCACAAATCACTCCTTCCGCATTTCTCGAGCCCGAGCTGCGTACGACGCATGCGCGAATGACGTCACAACGCGAAAGATCAAAATAAAGGTCCGCCAAAATGCATACTTCTATAGACTTATTATACGAAGAAAATTTCATCCAATAACAAAGAATAATTGATTTACAAATATATATACTTCTTTTTGTTGTTGTTGTTGAAAAAATGAGAAAATGTTCAAGATCCTCCAACAGATGTAGCCTACTGTTTGCACTATTGACATTTCTCTTGCAATATTAAATGCATTTACATTTAATCATTTAGCAGATGCTTTTGTACAAAGCTACTTACAAATCAGGAGAACAATAGAAGCAACAAGGCAACAATATACAAGTGCACATACAACAATATACATACTTTACAAAAAAATATATATATAATATAAATAAATATATAAAGGTCTGCCAAGGCAGAACACCAGGGAACAAATGCGCTCTAAACGGCTCATAAATTCAGCTCACTACAGTTTAAAGTCATGAAATCAAAACTGACAAACTCTTATTTGCTATGGAATATTGCAGTGTTTATTATAAGTGAGTTATCCATAGACATTTTATCTTCATACTTCTTTCAGTAAATTATTTGGTCAAGATCTTCTTTTAGACAATGCAAGAATCAAGCACTCTGTAAAGTCTCCTCCTTTTGAAGGAGTTTTTTGTTTGTTTTTTGTCCCAGAATAAGAGAGTACACAAGACAACAGCAACCAGCAGAAGCTGCACAGCAGGATTTACAAGACCAGAATTGGCAAAACAAGCAGTGCAACTTTATGATGCGAATTCTCCATTGGATGAACTTTACCACGGTCAATTGTTGAACATCAGCATTTCATGAAAGTAATGGACAACAAATACCCATTGCAAGGAAAACAAATGTGAGAAAATGTCACCACCCAGCAAGCAATAGCCGTCATTTCACCACCTCGGTTAACTATAGACGCAATATAGTCCGGCTACTTCTAGCCAAAATAACCCTGAATTTGGTTACATGCCGGTTTTTTGCCAAAATAACTTGCGAGATGTATGATATTCTATCATGTAAGCAAAGTCAACAGTGATTAGTCTACAATGTGTTTGGTTTCATTCCTCTGACATGTGCTATGCGTAGCCTGTGTGTCTATTCTTGGGCTATGGTTAGACATCTATACATTTTTCACTGACAGCCCAAATCTTGCCTTGTTGTAGCCTAGACGTCAGGGCTGTGTTTGGATGGCTATTAGACGTCTTTTAAAAGCAAAATTGCTTGCTGGATATTAGTATGGTGGTCCCCACTGTACTGGATTTAAACACTCATCTGCTCCAAATATCAGAGTCAAGAAGTCATTGCCGGCCATTAGCCAATCACTTCTCTGGGATCTTTGTGAGAACCAAAATGGTTGAGCAAAATGGGAAAGTGGACCAGTTCAACCATAATGTCTATTTCTTGGCGACAATGCTTGACCATCAGTTTGGCCTTAACTGGGTTGATTCAGATGTAATCAACAGCGAGAATCCAGTTTCCTGGCAAATGCCTACAACTTCTAGCTCGCTATGGAGCCCACAAGCAGCTGAGCCTCTCAGCTAAGGATGCATGCATTTAAGCTCAGACACATAAGTACATTGATGCCATTCAAGACACAGACACAAATACAGCACTTACATTTTGGTCTACAAACAGGGAGAGATTCCCACAGCTTCACTCTCTGGCAGTAAAAGTGTTGTCTATACCAGCCTCCTCTGCACAGGTAGAGCGTGTCTTTAGCAAAAGATGCCCTCATCATGAGACCACATTGTGCACACTTAAAATGGTCACAGCGCTTGTATTTCTGAAAGGCAATATGGCCCTGGTTAGTGCTTGATTGTGTTCGACAGTACATTGCATTTTCAGTGTTACAAGATCAGAGCTGTGTTCAGAAATGAGTTTGTAGTCATTCATAGACAGATTTAGCACAGTAATAAAGCATGAAGCTGCTGTTATGACTAGCTGGTAGACTTAACTCTCTCAGCCTATATAAATGTGGGGGAGAGGCGTCAAATAATTGAAATGTCAGCTTGAACTGGAGGACTCAATATAGTCTGATACAATAACAAAACTGGTAAATTTGTATTTTCATACACTTGTAATATAATAAAAGTTCTACATATACCTCTATATCTCTTCTTTTCATTGAAACTATTGTTTGATAGGAAACTAGTTGAGGTTCTGTTGACATGAAATAAAAATATTAAATGGCAAGCTGTATAAGTGGTATTTTATTTATTTATTTTTATTGTCATTGGTTTAATGGGTCGAAAGGTTAAAATATTAATAGAAGGTTAAAATTTACAATTGCAATTTCAAATCTTTTTTCAATTTAATGACTTTCTGGACTCAATTTATTGCTCCAGCCATGTAGACAGCAATATTACGGGTTGTTAGTCAATATGATAATCTAACAAAATCCCAGTCTGATGTTATCGCTTTCTGATCACTTCTTGCTAGGAGGCTAATTTTGTGTAAATGGAAAGACTCTTCACCTCCAACATACAGACACTGGATTAAATATGTCATGTAAAGCTAGTGGGTGAACCACTGAACTCAAATGACAACCGGAGCATGATATGTTCTTATCCCAAATATCCCAGTCACTTAAAATCCTGGGAATATCTGCCACCAAACTCACCATAGCAGAAACCCACATAAATCAACACATCAACTACAAAGCCAGTCTTGGTTCGCAAAAGATCAAGCTTACAGAAACCTTCGGAAATTAAAAGTTTTTATTAAAGTGACTGTCAAATATTTCAACACGAGCCATTCAGAACAAGAGTCAGAAGGCAAGCAACATTCATAAACACAAACCACTGAAGAAAGACAGACAAGGCAAACAAATCCAAAAGAGTGCTCTATCTTCGAGTGACACAGGCAAGATACAGATGACTGTAGGTGTTTCTCAATGTCAAGGATACTTCCTTGGCAGGACTGGTCCTTCCAAGTCACTTCCTTCAGAGGCTAGGCGAGGCTCCTCTTTAGCATTCGGAAAACACGTAAATGGAACAGGCTAGCAAGTGCACGTCAGTGCGTCATTACGTCAGTGAAAATGAAAAACAGAGCGTTGCTATGGACGCAGTTCTGTTCACTCAGGCAATAAAATCGTTTTTAAATCAATAAACTCCTTTTTAATCATATTGATTATTTGACTGGTAAGTGTGTTTAAACAGTGCGGGTCAATTTGACCCATAACATAATGGATGTAATTATTTTTTAAAACAAATGTTTGGTAACGTAAATATATTTACATTTGAAAGCATATTGATCCGTTAACGCTCCGACTCCGTTAACGTCCAACATTTTTAATTTTTTGAACAAGATAGCAAAGCTGCGCGCATAGGATTGTGGGTGATTTGAGAGCGCGAAGGCTACACATATGCATCCTTTCCTGTATATGGGATATTTTTCGAATGAAGGACTCAGTCCTTGGTGGAAATTCCGAGGATCCTCGACATTGGAACAGTCCTTCGACGGATGTCGATGACGTAGCATCCTCGAAATTCTGGCTTCCGAGGATCCTTCCTTGACATTGAGAAACGCCTTGTGAATATGACAATAGTAAATCGGATAGTCGGAAACAGCGAGCTTCCGGTTCAGTTTCAGGCTTGAGGTGAGGGCTCCATCTGGTGGTGTAAAGGGGAATTTAAAGGCACATTTATTAAATGGTTCCACTTTACAGTGCTGCAAAAAACCAGTACAGGATCATTAAATATAAAACGACAACATTTAATGCTTCCATCAAGGCAGGAATCTACAGTATTACAATCAAGTTAAAATGAAGATACCAATGTTAAAAAAAAAAACACCTTAATTTGAAGTAAAATTGTGCTCATTGCATGCTCCTTTCTGGCTAGAAACACTACATCTTAGTTGCTGGTTTATTAGTCCATTAAGTGACAAATGTACATGATTAATGTACCCTACTAGAGCACAAACTGACACATTTCAAGCATGCATGTTTTTGCAATAAAAACAAATGATACTTCAATCATTTTCAGTACTGAAGAGCTATAATTTACTAAATTACATTTTAAAGATTTATTAAAGATAAATAAACTGGGCAGAACTTAACAATAAGGTCACACTAGTTAACGTTATGCATTAACTAACGTTAACAACGAGCAATACATTTGCTACAGTATTTATTTATCTTTGTTAACGTTATTTAATGCAAATTCAACTGTTCACGTCAGCTCAGGTCCATTAAGTAGTATTATTAGTAATTAGTAGAATTTAGTAATGTATTAGTAAATGTTGAACAATTTTTTATTTTTTATTTAACATAATTCCATTATTAGTTCACGTTAACTAACGTAGTAAACCAATGTTAAGAATAGAACCTTATTGTAAAGTTTTACCACTCACTGATATCAGTATAGCTAATAACTGCTACCACGTGCAAATAATAGTAATAATTTTTTATATTTCTATACAACTTTAAGGAGAACTTGGCTCACTTTCTCAACTTTGGGCAAGCCTTTTTTAAATGCTTCCCTAGACTACCATATCGGCTGAAAGTCTTCCCACATGAAGGGCAGAGGTACGGCTTCTCTCCAGTGTGCACTCGCTCGTGCACTTTCAGGCCTGATGACTGAGTGAAACTCTTTTCACAGTGTGAGCACTTGTAAGGTTTTTCTCCAGTATGGATTCGTTCATGCACTTTCAGTTCTGCAGCTCTAGCAAAGGTTTTCCCACAGTCCAAGCACACGTAGGGTTTCTCACCAATGTGTGTTTTCTGATGATCTTTAAAGCCATGCAGCCACAGAAAACTCTTCCCACAAAAAGAACACACGTAACGTCTTTCATCTTCATGAATCCTCATGTGTGTCTTTAAGTGAACGGCCAAAAAAAACTTCTTATCACAGCGTTCACAGCTAAATGGTCTTTCTCCAGTGTGAGACAGCAAGTGAGTTTTGAGATTGCAGGCCTCTGAGAATCTCCTGCCACACTCAGAGCACTGGTGTAATTTCTCTCCAGAATGAACCTTCATGTGAACTTTTAAGGTGCTCTGTTGTGTGAAACTCTTCCCACACAACATGCATGCGAAAGGCCTTTCTCCCGAGTGAGTTTTCGCGTGTTCCCTAAGAACTTCTTTTTGTTTGTAACTCTTTCCGCACTGAGGGCAGGTAAAAGGCCTCTCTCTAGAGTGAATCCGTATGTGCCTCTTAAGCTCTCCTGAGCTTGGGAAACTCTTTCCACATTGTCGGCAGGTAAAAGGCCTCTCACCTGTGTGAATTCGTATGTGCCTCTTAAGTCCTCCTGAATTAGTGAAACTCTTGCTACACTGAGGGCAGGTGAAAGGCCTCTCACCTGTGTGAATCCTAAAGTGATCCTTAAGGCTTCCTTTGCATGTGAAACTCTTCGCACACTGAGGGCAGGTGTACGGTCTCTCACCTGTGTGGATTACCATGTGAACCTCAAGGTGTCCTTTACGTGTGAAACTCTTTCCACACTGAGAGCAGGCGAAAGAGCTTTTAGCTTCAGTTCTTTTTTTTTCAGTCTCTGAGCAACTTGAAGACTTTTCCCTAATTTTTAATTTACGAGGCTTCTTCTTCACCCCATTCAGTTCTTGACTTTCATCTTTCTCTTCCATTGGGTCTAAAATGAACATAGTGAACAAAAGAAAAAAAAAAACTATTTAAGTACTAACAAATAAAACAATACGGACAAAAAACTAAACAAAATAATCCCAAATAGATTGACATTTGATGTGTTCCATCAGATCAGGATGAATGATTTAGAAATATTAGGGCTGTCAAAATGAACGCGTAAACGTTGGATTCAAGCGCGATAAGACACAGAAGAGCACGTCGGTGAATCTCCTGTCCGTGTGACACACACAAGACTCGTGCGCACAGAAACCCGCTTCAGACAGCGCTTGAACGGACAAAAACACACAAAATTATTGTTTATTATTATTGTTTGCTGCGAGTATCCTCACAAGCTCAGTCTTAAATTAGTTCAATGAAGTCTTAAATCAACGTAAAGAGTTGTGAGAAAATGGGGTTTTAACGTGACATCAGCCTAATAACTCCTGCTGTCTGTAATAAAAGGATAATCAAAGAACAAAAGAAAAATAGAAAATCACTCACACTACTCTTGACTGAATAAATTTTGTAGCTTTAATTATAATTTATCTATATTTAATGTAATCATTTATGCAGTGAAGACTGTGAAGTGTTTGACAACTTTATTCAATTTCTGCTTATTTCCTAAATGTTAGACCTACCTGAAAATCTTAAAGCACCGTTTACAAGGTTACATGGGTCAAAAACAACGAAAACAATATCTTTTTGTGCATTTTGACAAAAAATATGAACCAGTCTGACTGGGCCAGTAGAAAAAAATATGAATATATTTTTGATATATTGAAGCGCACAGGTAAATGTGGCATTTATTATAATGGGTTTATGTGAAGATTGTTTTAAGTACACACAAATTAAAAGCTGTTATATTTTTTAAAGCCTAATAAATGTTAAAATGATACTGTCATGCTGAATGTCTAATATACTGGCCTTCTTTCATAAAAAGATACCATTAAACAAACATTTAAAATATAGGCTACTGTCTAATGTTGTTTCTACATTAATTTGGAGATTAAATGTGAAATTATTACAATATAAAAGTATATTAAAAACTTTAATGTTAGGTGCGATTAATCACAACTAATTACAGAATAATTTGCGATTAACCTTTTTTTTTATGGATTGACAACGCTAATAAATACACTATAATGGAGGTTTGCTGTATTTTTATGCCATTTTGCCTCTATGAGGCTTTGTTACTTTAATGTTAATAATTTATTAATCAAGAATGATCACCCACCTCTTTGTTCCTCCGTATCTTCATCTTTCATTCTGCATGCTTCTGTCTCACTCATGTCTTCACTCTCCTCTTTAACTCGCTTACAGTATGTCAGGAAGAGCTGTCAAAACTCAAGACTTTCGCGTCTTCGTCACGTTTAAAATGATAATATCACTGGTGATAGAAAATAAACCACGAAATATAACAATCTGTTCCACGTGATCAGGAATGAAAAATCAATGCAAGTTTCGATATTTATAAGAACTCAACAAATAAAGCATTACAATATTAAAATCGAGAATAAAATCTATTAGTAAAATAATTACCGAGAATAACAATGTTTCTTGGATACTTTTCTAAAACATAAATCATTTAATGTCATTTGTCCACCTTACATGCATATTATTCCGCTCAAAAACACAAACCTCTTCTCGACCGATTTTCTGCAGACCTGGCGCAGCCCTGATGACGTCACTGGCAAGCGACCGAGGTTCTTCTAAATACCTTTTAACGGCGGTTTGCGAACTTAAACAGTGCATTGCCGCCACCGTCTGTTAGCCAAGACTAGAAATAGAAGAAGGTAGTAAAAGACTAAACGAGATTAAACGAAAGAAATCAGGTCATATCAGTCAAAAATGGAAAAATTCAAAAAATCTACAAGCATTTTTTTAAGTTTCCAGAAATTGTTAAAATTCTCCAGAAAATGTCACACTTGATAAGAAAAACATACAAAACCATACAAGTCTGTTAGAACCTATGATCAAATATTACCAAAACCCTCTATACTGCTACTTAGTCACTAGTCAGAGACACAATCTTAACACAGTGGCAGTGTTAATGCAGTTCTCACTCCTAGTTTCAGTCTTGTTGGGGCTACAGGTCTCTATGCTTGCAGCTGAGTGGTGTTGAATTGTAGGAAACACTGAGTGTATTACAGTACAAACAGCTTCAGACGGAGCTAGAAGATGCTGATCAGAAGTACACTCCTGCAGACTGAACTGCTTGACCACTAGCTGTTGCTGTTGCTAAATGCTACAGCAATTAAAACAGGTCTCTCTCTCTCTTTTTAAAAAATAAAATAAAATTGTATTGAAATAAAGAAGACACTATAAACTTCAAGGTGAAAGTATTTATTATGCATTTGTTTTTGTACAAAAATGAAAGTGAGCCTCCTATCTCTTACGTCTGTTGAGTTATTGTGTCCAAACTTGGCCTTCACCTGTAGAATAGATTAAATTAGGCTTGTGCTTTAACTTCAGTGTCAGTGAAGGAGATTCTTCAGTGAGGGAGGGCAGTGTAGTCTTTGTAACCAAAAAAATGATCAATCGTCCTTTAACTGCACAGGGAACGAGATTACATATAATTCTTTTAAAATGCATAATCTCTTCCTACAGGTAATTCTGCATCATGTATCGATGGCCATTTTGCTTCCAAAGTTGAGATGCATGACAATTATATAGTGGATAAAAGTAACGAGTTGCATTTTATTGTATAACCATTGGAGTATTAGACAAATTATTACATCACTATCCAAATTGATACAAAATTTTATTTTACTATTAGCATTAATAGTAAGATGGAACTCATACATTCACACTTCTGATGATATGTTACAGACATACCGACAAACATCTAATGAGATTATTTACAAGGACTTACAAAATTATGTAAGAATGTAAATTCTATAGAAAATTTTGCTGTGAAAAAATAAATGTGTGAGATGATGTCAAGCTGTAGACTATTTCTGATGGGAAGTAATGACTGCCGTGTATCATAACAATGCTTTACAGTCATGCATATTCACTTCATACCCATTGGATTCTCATGAAAAGCACAAGTGCGCTGAAAACCTCTGAAGCTTAATGACGTTTATATTAATTAAATCTCTTCTATGCTTTCACTATTTCTAAAGTGCCTCACAGTTATAGCCTGAATACTATTCTAGACAATGATTGGAACTTTCTATTGTAAACACAATTGTGTTATAAGATGAATCACTGTATGTATTCCTCATTTGTAAATCCCTTTGGTCTGCTAAATGAATAAAAGGAAGAGTAAATCAGTGAATTGGTAAAAGTACTCTAGTGTACTTCCACAATCCAAGCACACGTAGGTTTCTCACCAATATGTGTTTTCTGATGGCCACAAAAAATATTCCCACATAAAAGGGAGAATGCATTTGACTGGCTGTGAGTCATTCAAAGGTCTGAATGTACACATACACACTTTCACATCACTTTTTTCCACCTTAACTACAGTACCAGTCAAAAGTTTGGAAACGTTACTATTTTTAATGTTTTTGAAAGAAGTCTCTTATGCTCATCAAGCCTGCAGAAAAAACAAAACAAAAAAAACAGTAATATTATGAAATATTATTACAATTTAAAATAATGGTTCTCTTTTTTAATATATTTTAAAATGTAATTTATTTTTGTGATGCAAAGCTGAATTTTCATCAGCAAGTACTCCAGTCTTTGGTGTCTTATGATCCTTCAGAAATCATTCTAATATGATGATTTATGATCAATGTTGGAAACAGTTGTGCTGCTTAATATTTTTTTTATAACCTGAGATACTTTTTTTCAGGATTATTTGATGAATAAAAAGTTAAAAAGAACTGTATTTATTTAGAATAGAAATCTTTTGTAACAATATACACTACCGTTCAAAAGTTTGGGAACAATAACTTTTTTTTTTTAAAGAAATTAGTACTTTAATTCAACAAGGATGCGTTAAATTGATAAAAGGTGATGGTAAGGATTTATATTGTTAGAAATGTTTTTATTTTGAATAAATGCTGTTTTTATGAATAAATGCTGTTAACGTTTTACTCAATGAATCCTGAAAAAAGTATTCCAAAAAAATATATTAAACAGCACAACTGTTTCCATCATTGATAATAACTGAGTATCAAATCATCACATTAGAATGATTACTGAAGGATCATAAGACACCAAAGACTGGAGTACTTGCTGATGAAAATTCAGCTTTGCATCACAAAAATAAATTACATTTTAAAATATATTAAAAAAGAGAACCATTATTTTAAATTGTAATAATATTTCATAATATTACTGTTTTTTTTTTTTTTTTTAACTGCAGGCTTGATGAGCATAAGAGACTTCTTTCAAAAACATTAAAAATAGTAATGTTTCCAAACTTTTGACTGGTACTGTATATGCATTTGTCATCTTTCCATGATTTATGCAAATAAAAACAACGTAGGAAAACTGAAGTTACCTCGTTTCCTTAGACCCTTTTCATCCATACAATAATAGTAGTCGATGGCTAAGCTTACAATAGGACACTGATTACAATAGCACTCAATAAAATAAAATAAAAGTATTTTCAGTTCTTCTCTGAAGAACTATGATGACCAAAATTACACTTTAAAGATATGATAGAGGATATAAGAATGAATAACAGGCTTATATTAGCATTGTTTGACCAATGATGTGGAAAAAAAGTAGTCATTTAGAATATTACTATTCTCTTAAAGCATCCCCACAAATTGTGTAGCATTTCACAGAAATACACTTTGTCCTCTATTAATATTCCTGTCTAAATTTCCAAAAATGCTTTTTGGAGGATATTCTGTCCAAGTATTTGACTTAAAGTTAGAGCTGCATGATTGATGGTTAAAAGATCAACAAGCACCCACGCAATCTCATTCCTAAATGACAACGATTCGCCTGTGTCTATTAAACCTTGGACAAAATCACACTGGAACATTCAGATTGGTGTTGGCGCTGCCGCTGATCCAGAGAGAGCAGATGTCATGTGTAAAAACAGCTTCACAAAGAGTCTTTTCAACCACACAATATTTGTGTTGCAAATTTTCAAATTATCACAGAAGTACTGGGATAAAAGTTTATAATTCAGATACAAACACTTCCGTCTACGGAAGCGATCAAAATAGCGCAAATCAACTTTTGGAAGTAACTAGGCACTTTAAATAACAATGTGTATCATTGAATCTTTTACTCAAACCATTTTTTATAATTCATTTAAATTAATTAACCATTTAAAAAAGACTGCAGCAATTAACATTTTGTCAGAACCTCTAGTAAATGACATGTTATTTTGTTATTGTGTTGTATATTTAGAATCGTGATCTCTATTTGAAACAAAAAAATCGTGATTCTCAATTGATCAAGAATAGTGCAGCTCTACTTCAAGGTGAACTTTGCTCAGCTTCTCAACTTTGGGCAAGCATTTTTTAAATGCTTCCCTAGATTTCCATATCGGCTGAAAGTCTTCCCACATGAAGGGCAGAGGTACGGCTTCTCTCCAGTGTGCACTCGCTCATGAATTTTCAGGGCTCCTGACTGAGTGAAACTCTTTTCACAGTGTGAGCACTTGTAAGGTTTTTCTCCAGTATGGATTCGTTCATGCACTTTCAGTTCACCAGCTCTAGTAAAATTGCTTCCACAGTCCAAGCACACGTAGGGTTTCTCACCAATATGCGTTTTCTGATGGTCTTTAAACCCGTTAAGCCACAGAAAACTCTTCCCACAAAAAGAACACACGTAACGTGTTTCATCTTCATGAATCCTCATGTGTGTCTTTAAGTGAACGGCCAAAAAAAACTTCTTATCACAGCGCTCACAGCTAAATGGTCTTTCTCCAGTGTGAGACAGCAAGTGAGTTTTAAGATTGCCAGCTTCTGCAAATCTCCTGCCACACTCAGAGCACTGGTGTAATTTCTCTCCAGAATGAACCTTCATGTGCCTTTTCAAGCTTCTTTGATGTGTGAAACTCTTTCCACACAACATGCATGCAAAAAGCTTCTCTCCAGAATGAATTTTGGTGTGTTCCTTAAGACCTTCCTTTTGTGTGAAACTCTTTCCGCACTGAGGGCAGGTAAAAGGCCTCTCACCGGAGTGAATTCGCAAGTGCCTCTTAAGGTCTCCTGAGCTTGTAAAACACTTTTCGCACTGAGAGCATGTGAACGGCTTCTCTCCAGTGTGAATCCTTATGTGCCTCTTAAGGTCTTCTTGACGTGCAAAACTCCATCCACACTGAGGGCAGGTGAAAGGCTTCTCTCCAGAGTGGATTTTGAAGTGATCCTTAAGGCTTCCTTTGCATGTGAAAGTCTTCGCACACTGAGGGCAGGTGTACGGCCTCTCACCTGTGTGAATTATCATGTGAATCTTCAGGTGTCCTTTGCGTGTGAAACTCTTTCCACACTGAGAGCAAGTAAAAGAGTTTTTGGCTTCTGTTTTCTGCGCTGTTTCTTGTGAAAGATTATTATCATTCTGTGACCAACTACAAGACTGTTCTTCATTTATGAAATGATGAGGTTCCTCGTACAGATCTTTCTCCTCCACTTCATTCAGTTCCTGATGTTCCTCTTTGACTTCTATCAGGCCTAAAACATGTTTAATTGTCCAAATCAATTCAAGAATGACACATTAAAATGCAATCTAACAATTTCCCAGCTAACAGGGGAACATTCTCAGAACTTTAGCAAACCTTATGGTTTTCTCAAAGTTATGAACAAACGTTCTTCTAGTAACATTAATAGAACATTCGTCAAAACGCTAGCACAAAAAAAACATATATATATATATTTTTTTTTATACATCGTTAATGGAACTTAAAAAAAAAAAAAATCCTAATTGGTTCAGAGGGATCAATCAAATATAACATTCCAATAATGTTTGCAAAATTATGAATGCAATATTCCCTTAAAGGGATACTTCACCCAAAAATGAAAATTCTGTCATTCATTTCTCACCCTCATGTTGTTCCAAACCCATAAGACTTTCATTCATCTTCGGAACACCACTGAAGATCTTTTTGATGAAATCTGAGAGCTTTCTGCCCCTCCATTGACAGCTACTGAACTACCATTTTGACGCTTCAAAAAGTTCATAAAGATATCGTGAAACTAATCCATATGAATTGAGCAGTTTAGTCCAAATATTCTGAAGAGACTTGATAGCTTTATATGATGAACATATTGAATTTAGGCTTTTATTCAAATATGAAGATTGATCAGCAAACATAAACAGAAGCTCAACCGAGCCTGCTTGACGTGCGAGAGTGAACCTCACTGGCTCTTGCTGAAGCTCAAACGTGCTGCGTAACACGATAATTAACCTGATTGGATCTTATAGAAGCTCAAACGTGCTGCGTAACACGAGATTGAACCTCATTGGTTCTTGCAGAAAATCAAACGTGCTGCGTAACACACGAGAATGAACCTCATTGGTTCTTGCGGAAGCTCAAACATGCTGTGTAACATGACAATTAACCTGATTGGATCTTACAGAAGCTCAAACGTGCTGCGTAACACACAATAATGAACCTCATTGGTTCTTGCTGAAGCTCAAACGTGCTGCGTAACACGAGAATTAAACTCATTAGCTCTTGCGTAAGCTCAAACATGCTACGAAACAAGAATGAACTTTATTGGTTCTTGCTGAAGCTCAAACGTGCTGTGTAACACAAGAATGAACCTCATTGGTTCTTGTGGATGATCAAACGTGCTGCGTAACACAAGATTAAACCTTATTGGTTCTTGCTAAAGCTCAAACGTGCTGCGTAACATAATAATTAACCTTATTGTTTCTTGCTGAAGCTCAAACGTGCTGCGTAACACACGGGAATGAACCTCATTGGTTCTTGAGGAAGCTCAAACGTGCTGCGTAACATGATAATTAACCTGATTGGATCTTATAGAAGATCAAACGTGCTGCGTAACACGATAATTAACCTTATTGGTTCTTGCTGAAGCTCAAACGTGCTGCGTAACACGAGATTAAACCTTATTGGTTCTTGCTGAAGCTCAAACGTGCTGCGTAACACGAGATTAAACCTTATTGGTTCTTGCTGAAGCTCAAACGTGCTGCGTAACACGAGATTAAACCTCATTGGTTCTTGCTGAAGCTCAAACGTGCTGCGTAACACGAGATTAAACCTTACTGGTTCTTGCAGAAGATCAAACGTGCTGCGTAACACGATAATTAACCTTATTGGTTCTTGCTGAAGCTCAAACGTGCTGCGTAACACGAGATTAAACCTTATTGGTTCTTGCTGAAGCTCAAACGTGCTGCGTAACACGAGATTAAACCTTATTGGTTCTTGCTGAAGCTCAAACGTGCTGCGTAACACGAGATTAAACCTCATTGGTTCTTGCTGAAGCTCAAACGTGCTGTGTAACACGAGATTAAACCTTATTGGTTCTTGCAGAAGATCAAACGTGCTGCGTAACACGATAATTAACCTTACTGGTTCTTGCTGAAGCTCAAACGTGCTGCGTAACACGAGATTAAACCTTATTGGTTCTTGCTGAAGCTCAAACGTGCTGCATAACACGAGATTAAACCTCATTGGTTCTTGCTGAAGATCAAACGTGCTGCGTAACACGAGATTAAACCTTATTGGTTCTTGCAGAAGATCAAACGTGCTGCGTAACACGATATTTAACCTTACTGGTTCTTGCTGAAGCTCAAACGTGCTGCGTAACACGAGATTAAACCTTATTGGTTCTTGCTGAAGCTCAAACGTGCTGCGTAACACGAGATTAAACCTTATTGGTTCTTGCTGAAGCTCAAACGTGCTGCGTAACACGATAATTAACCTTATTGGTTCTTGCAGAAGATCAAACGTGCTGCGTAACACGATAATTAACCTTATTGGTTCTTGCTGAAGCTCAAACGTGCTGCGTAACACAAGATTAAACCTTATTGGTTCTTGCTGAAGCTCAAACGTGCTGCGTAACACGAGATTAAACCTTATTGGTTCTTGCTGAAGCTCAAACGTGCTGCGTAACACGAGATTAAACCTCATTGGTTCTTGCTGAAGCTCAAACGTGCTGCGTAACACGAGATTAAACCTTATTGGTTCTTGCAGAAGATCAAACGTGCTGCGTAACACGATAATTAACCTTACTGGTTCTTGCTGAAGCTCAAACGTGCTGCGTAACACGAGATTAAACCTTATTGGTTCTTGCTGAAGCTCAAACGTGCTGCGTAACACGAGATTAAACCTCATTGGTTCTTGCTGAAGCTCAAACGTGCTGCGTAACACGAGATTAAACCTTATTGGTTCTTGCAGAAGATCAAACGTGCTGCGTAACACGATATTTAACCTTACTGGTTCTTGCTGAAGCTCAAACGTGCTGCGTAACACGAGATTAAACCTTATTGGTTCTTGCTGAAGCTCAAACGTGCTGCGTAACACGATAATTAACCTTATTGGTTCTTGCAGAAGATCAAACGTGCTGCGTAACACGATAATTAACCTTACTGGTTCTTGCTGAAGCTCAAACGTGCTGCGTAACACGAGATTAAACCTTATTGGTTCTTGCTGAAGCTCAAACGTGCTGCGTAACACGAGATTAAACCTTATTGGTTCTTGCTGAAGCTCAAACGTGCTGCGTAACACGAGATTAAACCTTATTGGTTCTTGCTGAAGCTCAAACGTGCTGCGTAACACGAGATTAAACCTTATTGGTTCTTGCTGAAGCTCAAACGTGCTGCGTAACACGATAATTAACCTTATTGGTTCTTGCAGAAGATCAAACGTGCTGTGTAACACGAGATTAAACCTTATTGGTTCTTGCTGAAGCTCAAACGTGCTGCGTAACACGATAATTAACCTTATTGTTTCTTGCTGAAGCTCAAACGTGCTGCGTAACACGATAATTAACCTTATTGGTTCTTGCTGAAGCTCAAACGTGCTGCGTAACACGATAATTAACCTTATTGGTTCTTGCTGAAGCTCAAACGTGCTGTGTAACACAAGAATGAACGTCATTGGTTCTCAAAGAAGCTCAAATGTGCTGCGTAACACGGGAATGAACCTCATTGGTTCTTGCTGAAGCTCAAACGTGCTGCGTAACATGAGAATTAACCTGATTGGATCTTATACCCCTTTTCCACCAAGGCAGAGCTGGTGCTGGTTCGGAGCCAGAGCCTAGTTTCAAATCGGTTCTTTGTTTTTCCACCGCCAAAGCACCAGCTCCGAACCAGTAAAACTGGTTCTTAAGTAGCACCAAATCATTGCAGGGTCTAGAACGGAGCCAAGAAAGAACCGCTTGCGTCAGAGGCTGGGGGCGGTGTTACCGTGGCCAACAAGACTGAAGAGAAACTTGTGACCGCCATTTTCAAATAGCAGCTAATCGAGCTAACAGCAGCTAAACACGATGGACGCGATCTAAAATATAAATCTAAGGCTAAAGTCGGCATCTTATTGTTAAAAATAAATGTTATGTACATGCCGTTACTCTCGCTTGTAATCTCCGTCTGTACAAATAATGGCGAGCCGCGCGAACACGTTGGATCCGCCGTGTTTGGATGCCGATGTAGGTCCGCAAAGCCATGAACATCAATAGCAAAGCAACGTGCGCCGTTGTTGATGATGTGTTTGTGTTTGGCGCCGCCGCGCTAACGTTGCTGAGAAAGATGAGACGTAGCTGTGACGTAAGACCTGGCTCTGCGTTGGCTCTTTTAGCCTGTGGAAAAGCAAACCGGTTCTTTGGAGGCTCGTCAGTCGAACCAACTCTGAACCGGCACTAGCTCTAGCTCCGAACCAGCACCTGGTTCTTGTTGGTGGAAAAGGGGTATTATAGAAGCTCAAACGTGCTGCGTAACACACAATAATGAACCTCATTGGTTCTTGCTGAAGCTCAAACGTGCTGCGTAACATGAGAATTAACCTGATTGGATCTTATAGAAGCTCAAACGTGCTGCGTAACACAATAATGAACCTCATTGGTTCTTGCTGAAGCTCAAATGTGCTGCGTAACACGAGAATTAAACTCATTAGCTCTTGCTAAGAATTAAACTCATAAAGCTCAAACATGCTGCGAAACAAGAATGAACCTCATTGGTTCTTGCTGAAGCTCAAACGTGCTGCGAAACAAGAATGAACCTCATTGGTTCTTGCTGAAGCTCAAATGTGCTGCGTAACACGAGAATTAAACTCATTAGCTCTTGCGTAAGCTCAAACATGCTGCGAAACAAGAATGAACCTCATTGGTTCTTGCTGAAGCTCAAACATGCTGCGAAACAAGAATGAACCTCATTGGTTCTTGCTGAAGCTCAAACGTGCTGCGTAACACAAGAATGAACCTCATTGGTTCTTGCTGAAGCTCAAACATGCTGCGAAACAAGAATGAACCTCATTGGTTCTTGCTGAAGCTCAAACGTGAAGGTGACATGAAGGTGAATAATTAATGACTGATTTTTCATTTTTGGATTGACTATACGTTTAACATTTATATAACCAAGAAAAAAACGTTTTTAAAGCAAAAATGTTTTGAACGTTCACAGAAACATTCAGAAATAAAGTTTAAAAAAATAAAAAACATTAGCAAAACGTTCTTTGAACATGTTTTTGTTAGCTGGGTTAATGCCATCTGATCTGTTATGATCATTTATGTGCATTTTGTAACATTTTCACTAAAACACCGTTTCATTTCACAGCTCCTGAGAACTGTTCAAGAATGTATTCATTGTCAGCAGTCATTAATGAAGAATCAAGAATTGACACCAACCTCTTTGTTCCTCATTATCTTCATTGTCCATTCTGCACGCTTCTGCATGACTCATGTCTTCTCTCTCCTCTTTAATAAACTCCATCTTTACAATAATGTCACTCAGATCTCAGCTTGGGTTTTACTGCTTGTTTGGAAAGGAGACTTTGTCACGTTTGAGACTATTGGAACATTTGAATGGAAAGATCAAAGCTAAATAAATATGCAAAATAAATCGCTGTTCCATAATAACACTCATAAATGTTGCGCCATTTGAAAGAGACCACCAGCACTTTACAAAAAGCATTACAATAACACATGGCGATAATCTCCGTTCACAGTACATTACGCTAAATGCAGTAATACTGCCATGTTGTTTCAGAACATTTGTAAATAACATGAACTACTTTCGAAGGTTTCGTAACTATTTACACCTTAAACCATAACCACAATACAAATTTCACAGCAGTCTGAGTGCGCCGCAGCTCGTGTGACGTCATTTCAACTACGCAGCAAAATAAAGGTCTTTAGGAAATAATACAAAAATGTAAGTCAGAGGGTAATTTTGGTGACATTTATTTAAAAGCTACATTTTTTATCCAGTGGTATATTGATATATCAGCGTTATAAGAGCATACAATGTCAATTTAGTCTATACCGGTTTTTTTTTTTTTTTTTTTTTTTTTACACGTCCTCACTCCATCCCTGTAGATGGCAGAAAAGCACCGAGATCAGTTTGCAAACCTCTAAAAAATATAAAGAATTAGAAATACGTTTTCGCACATTAGAGGAGGAAGGATTTGCAAAGCATCTCCGATCTGGATAGGCGACAAAGGGTCGATCCGCTTAAAGATGTGACAGTGCTGGCTTATCATAAGCTCGGGAGTGAAAAACGTAAACAAACGCGGCACGTGCTTTTAGCGCGTAGTATATGTGTGTGTGAGAGTTGGCATTCAATCAGGCCAATAAATGGCACGAATATTTTAATCTCCGTAAACGTGGCAAAGTCTCGTTACCAAACGAACACCTGAAAAATTCAGGTGTAACAGCTCATATTTGATAAAGTTTGCATCATTGCTCGTTATTTTCCTGTTTATTACTGTGAAGCAGCTTTGAAACAATCTGTATAGAAATAAATGCTGATATCTGCCTGGCATTCTCGTAAAGATGGAGTGTATTAAAGATGAGAGTGAAGACATGAGTGATGCAGAAGCATGCAGAGTGAAAGATGAAGATACTGAAGAACAAATAGGTTGGTGAGTTTTCACTAATGAAACGGTGTTAAGTTCAAATAGAGTTGTTGAGTAGTTGGTCAACTTAAAAAAACAAACAAACATTCATTATCTTAAATTATAGATAAATGCAGATGCACATACACATTCTGTCAAATAAAAACCTACAATTGTAACATCAAATTGTTGCACAGAAGTGATTTTTTTACTTCAAATTGAGTTTTGTTCTGAAAATCCTTTCAGATACTTACAACATCTGATGTCGTGTATGTGATTTAATCCCTGTAGCTCATTTATAACTGGTTAAACTGTTTCACCTTACCATTTGATATACAACACTCCCTGGTCACCTACTAAAATAACATTGTTAAAGGGATAGTTCACCCAAAAGTTTTATGAATTTTGTCATAATTTGCTCACCCGCCTCATGTCGTTTCAAACCCATAATTCTTTCGTTCATCTTCGGAACACAAGTGAAGATTTTTGATGAAATCTGAGAGCTTCTGTCCCTCCATTGACAGCTACGCAACTACCACTATGACGCTTCAAAAGTTCATAAAGAGATCGTAAAACTAATCCATATGAATTGAGCGGTTTAGTCCAAATTTTCTGAAGAGACACAATCACTTTATATGATGAACAGATTGAATTTAGCCTTTTATTCACATACACCAACTCACACATCAGTTGTGGTAAACAGAAGCTCAAGCATGTTCACTTGTGCAAGAACCAATGAGGTTCATTCTTGTGTTACGCAGGTTTGGTTGAGCTTCTGTTTATGTTTGCTGATCAGTCATATGGATTGACTCTATTCATATGGATTCGTTTTACGATCTCTTTATGAACTTTTTGAAGCGTCATAGTGGTAGTTGCGTAGCTGTCAATGGAGGGACAGAACGCTCTCAGATTTCATCAAAAATATCTTCATTTGTGTTCCGAAGATGAACGAAAGTCTTACAGGTTTGGAACGACATGAGGGTGAGTAATTAATGACAGAATTTTCAGTTTTTGGGTAAATTATCCCTTTATAATATAAGGACAGATACTGCAATGATCATTAATTAGCATGCCATTAAGCTTGGATCATTGTTGTTTTTGATTTCACCTTTTGTGAATTGATTTTTGACCGTATACTGTTTTCGTTTTTAGACCTGGTGCAAGTGAAAGAAGAAGGTCAAGTGAATGACACAGAGGAGACATATCTGTATCAAGAAGCTCATAGTTTCAGACGTGGAGAAAAATCTTCAGAATCGAAACAGAACCTCTCACAAGAAAGGAAGTCGAGAACAGAAGCCAACAGTTGTTTCACCTGCCCTGAGTGTGGGAAGAGTTTCACACATAAAGGACACTTCAATGAACACGTCAAAATTCACTCCGGAGTGAAGCCTTTCACCTGCCCTCATTGTGAGAAGAGTTTCACATGTAAAGGACACCTTAAAAGGCACATACGGATCCACACCGGAGAGAGGCCGTACACGTGCAGTCAGTGCGGAAAGAGTTTCAAATGTGCAACGAACCTCAAAGATCATCAGCGCTCGCACTCTGGAGAAAGGGCGTTTAAGTGTGATCAGTGCGGTAAGAATTTTATTTTGGCATCAAACCTAAAGGCCCACATCAAAATTCATACAAACGAGAAGCCTTACGTGTGCGCTGTGTGCGGAAAGGGCTTTTTGCGCTTGGGCTGTTTTAATGATCATCAGAAAATACACACTGGCGAGAGAGCTCACATGTGTTTTGAGTGCGGGGACACGTTTACTAGATCCAGTGCGTTGAAACAGCACCAAAAAATCCACACTGGAGAAAAACCTTACAAGTGCTCATATTGCGGAAAGGGTTTCACTCATTCCGGAGCCCTGAAAAGACACGAGCGAGTGCACACTGGAGAGAGGCCGTATCACTGCGCTGCGTGTGGGAGGACTTTCACCCAGTCCAGCGATCTGCAGAATCATATAAGAAAGCCTTGTCCGATGTTGTCACACAGTGAGCAAAGTTCATCTTCAGTTGCAGTTTAAACAGTGAGAAGTTGCAGGTTTGCTGAATGAGCTGTCCTTCTGTGCTTTACAAAACAAGCTTTTCCCTTAGAAAAGTAGGGTGTGTTGTCGCAGTCAAATGCCACAAGTTTGAAGGAACTATTTTCTTCTGTGATGGGAGTAGAAATACTACTAATTGGATTGTTAATGCACCACTATTCTTTCCTTTCATTTGTCGTAGTTACTCAATCAGTTCGGCTGAAAATATTTCAAGAAATAAAGTTAATTTGGTCATTTTGGTTTTTTAACTGTGGGCAAGGGGTCATGTTTGAATAGGGTAGCCTGTCTCGTACTGTATCCTCTAATCTCGGACAGACACTAACGTGTAGTGTGGTGGTGACTACATGCCATTTCCAGAAATAAAAAAGGTACATTAATCTTCTTCTGTGTGTGACTTATTTAATGAGAACAGAAGCGGTTTATGTCAGTTTTAATCAACATGAATGTAAATGTTGTATCTCAGTTCTGAATTAAATAAAACATTATTTTAGGAAGTGCTCCAGGGCCTGTTTTCCATTCATATAAGATCAGCTTAAATTATTTAACTGTCAAAGATTTGACACAATTCTTGTGTCAATTGTTCGTTATTCCTCACAGACTTGTAGTCGTAGCCCCAGGTCCATCGCCTCAACCTGTTTAATGTGAACAGAATTAGGGTATGTTTACATGATGACGATGTACTAAAAACGGAAAGGTTTTTCCACGTACAGACGACAACATTGTCAAAATGATCCCCGTTCAACACGGATCTGTGAAAACAACTAAAAACGCTGTATTACTCATGCCAGGGCAGTAGCTGATTTCGTTTTGTAAAGAAACACCATGTGCCTGTAGACTGAACACGTAATACACATGCGCAGGGTGTCACCGGTTTCACAAATTCACATGTTTATCACATTTTTCTCTGAACGTTGAGACGATAACGGTATCGGTTTCAAAATCTTGCACAAAACAAAACGTTGTTGTGTAAATGAATGGCTAAAACATGTAAAAAAAAAATCAGTTTTTAGTTGCAAACGGTGTCGTGTAAATGCCCCCTTAGATGGAGATACTGTAAACAGTCGCTGCTTCAGTCTATAAAGAGCAGCCGGTTAGAAATAATAGGCAAAAATATATTGTATTAGATCAATAAAGGCCACACAAGTGCTTTATTATTTTTGTGTAAAAAAAAAAAGTCTGTTAACATTAAACAGTGTAACACAAATGACACTTATATTTAAAAAAAGAAAAAAGTTCAATATGGTTGGGAAATAATGTGCACACTTGAATTGTCCACTAAACTATCATTTCCTCTGGTCAAATTGAACAATAATTCATTACAGTAAATGAGTTTAAATAATTGTGGGAAAAACCTCAGTTGGTTATTCAATACCAATCATTGTAATTTTGGTTTGCTATATATTTTTTTTCTTTTAAAAAATCAATTGATGAAAAATCAAATAGGGCATTTCAATGAATACGAAAACTTTTATCTCTTTGGTATCAGATGAAGATATGCTCTCTGATTACAATTTTGTGTTTACCTAATTGTTAAAATCACTGTTAATAAAAGTATTTACCTATATGCTAAAGTAATTTTTCAACAGAAATGTAACATCATTTATGCAACAAATTAATTCAGAGGATAAGCTACAATCACTTTAACTAACAATTTGGATGTTTCCTTTTAAGGGATGTATGTTTTGTGTTGTGTTCAGCAGAATTCTCTACATCTTTAAGACAGAGATGCACAGACACAGAGGAAAGGAAGTTCAAAAGAAAGTTTTATTTAGAAAATATATGCAGAATCATAAGTGAAACTAGTTTTTGATGCCAAGGGCCCTCAAATATGACAATCAGATTGCAATACCTTCCTAAAACATAAAAGACCCAGAACATTATGAGCAGTCACAGGTGAAGTGAATAGTGTTGATCATCTCCTAACAAGGCCACACATTAAGGTCTGCATATTAGATGGTAAGCAAACAATCAGTTTTCATAATCAATGCGTTTGATCCAGGAGAAATGGGCAGATATAAAGATCTGGGTGACTTTGACAATGGCCAAATTGTTATGGCAAGGCAACTGGGTCAGAGTATCTCTGTAACGGCAAGGCTTGTTAGGTCAGCAGTGGTGAGAATTTACCAACACAGGAGGGACAAACCACAAACTGGCGACAGGGTGTTGGACGCCCAAGGCTTGATGCACAAGCACTCAAAAAAATAAGCTGTTGAACGAACTTGATTAAATGAAGGAAAACTTTTCCACGAAAATGAATACAAATTTTCCAACAAAATCGAATTTGTTTGAAATGATTTGTTGTAATCTTGTTGTATGAACTTAAATTCATTTAGTCATTCCTGCTAGATAAAGTTTTGTCAGGTTGACTACATTTAATATTTGCCCTGCCTAAAATCACCAACATTATAATTTTAGTTAATTTGACTCTACAGTTATTTCCAATGATAGAAGCTACTAGTGTTCAATTTAATTAAAACCACCTTTTACAGAGTAATATTGAATATTTCTTATGCAGGTCTGCAAATGAGGTTTAATGCATGTATAGAGTATACTGAGTGCCCACTGCCCTAAACTAAACACAGTCGCCACTCTTCTACCACAAAATTCAAAAACATTACAGAGAGTCCTCTAAGTTTCTAACATAACTGAATATTAAAAACTAACATGAGGGCATCGAAGACTATCTGGTCCAAGCCAACAGAAGGTCAGCTGTGGCACAAGTCACACAAAAGTGTAATGTTGGTTATGGGAGGAATGTGTCACAGCACATTGCACCAATCTGAGTGCCTATCATCACCCCTGTCCACCGTCGAGAGTGCCTTCAATGAGCGTCGGACCTTGGAGCAATGGAAGACGGTAGCCTGGTCCGATGAGCCTCGTTGTCTTTTACATCACATGGACGGCCGTATACATGTGTGCGCCATGTACCTGGGGAAGTGATGGCACTTTGTTACAACAAAAATGTATCATCACTGAACTTACTTAAGCTGGACTATGACACTATTTTCTTCTAGAGCTGCTGTACAGTTGAAACAAACTTTGTTGCATTATTTTCCTGTTATCTCTGTAAAGCTGCTTTAAAACAGTCTGCATTGTAAAAAGCAAAAGCGCTATATAAATAAAGGTGACTTGACTTGACAGGATACACTGTGGGACGACGGCAAACCGGTGGAGGGAGTGTGATGCTCTGGGCAATGTTCTGCTGGGAAACCCTGAGTCCGGCCATTCATGTGGACGTAAGTTTGACATGTGCCACCTCCCTAAACATTGTTGTAGACCAGTAAACCCCTGGTAGAAGTGGATAGCACCCTGCCACACTGCACATATTGATCAGGAATGGTTTGAGGAACGTAATGAAGTGTTGTCCTGACCTCCAAATCCCCCAGATCTCAATCCAATTGAGCATCTCTGGGATGTGCTGGACCAGCAGGTTCAATCCACGGCGGCTCCACCTCGTATCCTACAGGACTTGAAGGATCTGCTGCTGATGTCTTGGTGCCAGAAACCACAGGACGCCTTCAGGGCTCGTTTTTAAAAAAAAAGACCACAGAATGTGAAGTCATATCACATCTATTGCAATGTCCAAAGTAGACTTGCCAAAATATCATCATTTTGTGTACAGGTGTACAGTACCACTTACTATAAAGACTATTATGGTCTAGCCCTGATATTATATCTCATAAGTAATGATGTGGAATAATTTTTTTTCTTTTTTCTTTACCAATCCTCCTTGTTTGAAAATGGTTCCTCAGCATCTACAGCATTACAGAGCCTGTGAGGATCCATTGCACATATAGTTGTCATCAGGGGTGTGAAGTAACAAATTACAAATACTCACGTTACTGTAATTAAGTCGTTTTTTTCAGAAATTGTACTTTTTTGAGTAGTTTAAAAATTGTGTAATTTTACTTTTACTTGAGTATATTTTAAGTGATGTATCGGTATTAAGTGAGGTAAAAGATAATATTAGTGATTCTCATTTATTTATCTAAACACTAAAACTGGTACCGTTTTGGAGAGAAATTAGGTGTTTTTTAATCTCTCTAACCCATCTCATGGTGTGTGATGCTGAACTATCATATGAGTTTCTAAAGATTTCTGAATTCTTTGCACAATTATGAACATTGATATTTTATGTGCAACAATATCAGGCTCAGTGGCCTTACACCTAATTTTAAATGTTTTTTTTTTTTCAAACAATATGATTTAAATACAATGTTACTTTCACTCACTCCTACGAGCCTACATCCCTACCAGACGCCTACGATCGATCAATGAGCGACGTCTCGTGGTTCCATCACAGAAAGCCACAAAATCACTTTCCAGAACATTCTCATTCACAGTTCCATGCTGGTGGAACGCTCTCCCCACCCTCATCCGGAATGCAGAATCCCTGACAACATTCAAAAAACAGCTGAAAACCCATCTCTTCCGTGAGCACTTAACTTCATAAAAAAAATATAAAAAAATAAACCTTTCCCTTATGCTACTCTGAATAATGCCTGAACTTCGTATTTTGAACACTTCTTGTGTTGTTGTTGTTGTTTTTGCCTCTTCATGATGACTCGCTTAATCTAGTCCTAATTTGTAAGTAGCTTTGGATAAAAGCGTCTGCTAAATGACTAAATGTAAATGTAAATGATGAATGTACTGATTTGATGCATTTTAAAAAGATGGATGATAGCCATTCTTCAATCTTTCTGACAAAAAACAAAAGATAATGTCAATTACAGGTTGTGCAATGTTTTTTTTTTATTATTAATTGTAGTGCACAGTGTTTATTATAAGGGGGTAGAATCCGCAGCTCACTACTCATGAGTACTTTTAAATTAGCTACTTTTTTACCTTTACTCAAGTAGTTTTTTGGACAAGTACTTTTAACTCTACTCACACTACATTTTTTGGAATGTAATGGTACTTTTACTTGAGCATGTTTTTTCAGTACTCTTTCCACCACTGGTTGTCATTGAGACATGTGATCTTTTCCCTTTTGATTTATCTTATCTCAGTGAGCAAAGAACAGAGTAAGTCTCATTCATTGCGGTGTGGGAAATATTCCCAACTCCTCCTCTGAATAATATCTTATAGTTTTACATTAACAGCTAAACATAAGAACTTTGCTACTCCATCCTCAAGTTAACCCATTGATTCAGAATAAAGTGGCAGTGATGTATGTCTTTGTCTAGGGTGTTGTTCACTTATGACACAGTAATGCCCTGCACCAAGCGCTCTGGTCTCCAGAAGTGAGTAGAAACGCTCTCTTTCAAATGGACTTTGCTGATATAGTAGTAAAAAGGCCCTCGAGCCCCCCTCAGTCATGCTAAATATGACAGGCACTTTCTGAATTAGAAAACAAATGTGCACTGTTTCCGAAAAACAAGGGGCTCACCCAACTTACCCACTGGCTCATTTTACCCCATGCATGTCCCGCCTGATGTCCGTCCTCATCTTTGCCAGATCGGAATGATTCTTCATCAGCCGCATCATTCATCCTTCTTGTAGGAACTGGAACTCAGGACTAACAAATCTGCCTCTTTTTCCCCAAAACTAGACATTTACATATCCTTGTTGTTAATGATCACCTATACCTAACATTAATGGTAATTAACATACGGTCAGTTTTCTCATATGTGCCACAGAAGAATGGGATCCCTCTGCTGAATCTTGGTTCTTCATTAAAAAAAAAAAAAAAAAAGGTAACACCTTACGGTAAGGGTACATGAATTACTGTATGCATTCATTCATGCATTAATATCTCATGAATCATCAGGAACTAACACGAGTTCAACGTTTTTCATTCATGACTTCATGGATGAACAACACCTTAATTAAAACATTAACTAAGAGGAGTACATCATCATGAATTATGATTTATTACGCATGATCATGATGTTTTCTTTGTTCACAGTTATGCCACCATTAATAGCACATTGTTCATCAGTGTTTCAAAGGACCTAGTCAACACTTTAGTTTAGGGGCCACACACATGATGAAGTCATTAGATAATGCTTAGTTAATGATGACTACTGTATTTGAATGTCAACAGAATTCGTGTGCTATGAGCTGTGATTGGTCTATTTTGGGGCCTGTCCAATACAGTAGTCATCATTAACTAAGCATTATCTATCAATGACTTCATCGTGTGTGGATCATGCGGTAATAAATCATAATTCATGATGATGCACTCCTCTTAGTTAATGTTTTAATTAAGGTGTTGTTCATCCATGAAGTCATGAATGAAAAACGTTGAACTCGTGTTAGTTCCTGATGATTCATGAGATATTAATGCATGAATGAATGCATAATTCAACTCATGATAATTCATGTACCCTTACCGTAAAGTGTTACCAAAAAAACAAATGATGGTAGGATTGTTTTTAGAAAACAAACTCCCTAAATTTATGGTTCTATTTCTTATTTTCTAACAGCCATGTTTTGCAATGCTGTTATCTCTTAAAGTACACACTTCACTCATCTTGTTTCTGATCAGATCTAACATAACTCTATTATCAGATTTGATTTTGAAAAGAGAACCAATCAGATGAACTTAGCATTTACTGCTCTGTCAATTATTGATCTGCTGTTACTCCCTATCAGGTCCATCATGCTAGCTTTGCACTTTTTTATCATTTTATGCATCTTTTACAACATTGTTGTGCTGATATCAGATCAGAATTCCTCTGTCAGTCGTTCTGTGCTTCATAGCTCAAACATGTTTCGCATGTTTCTGTTTCTTTTGCATTTCTTATGTCTCTTTGGCTGTCAAGATAGATGTGAGGTGAGTGACTCTTTTACACATCTCATTTATTCCTATGTTATAATGGATATTTCAGTTTTTGTGCAACAAAACAGCAAACAGAACAACTATATTTTTACTTATTCTAAAGTAATTCTGCATGTATCAATGTGAAGTATTGGTTGTCACCTGAAAAGTCTTTGATATTTAGCACATATTTTAAAATCTTTTCTCTTGTCATGATTTGCCTATTAGGCAACACAGCGAGTGACCGGTAAGTGTGCTTTCTTCCTCTCTTCTTTGCTGAGAATGTATTTAATGTACATAATGTAAAAACTATGCCTAACTGCATTGACATTGATTTTGCAGAATATAATGTAGATGGTGGAAAAGAAGATCTGTTTGATGTTAATGAAGGTAAGGTGAACATGTCATCACTGGGTCTATAAGTGTTTGCTTTGCATGATGGTTAGTCTCATTGACCATGGCCTTTCTGTCTTTTTTCTTGTTTGTCATGTTTTCAGATGCGGGTCTTGATCTTTTCGAGGGAGATATTTTATATGATGAGGTAAGAGCTGATATTTTGTTTATCAGCAGACCAGATACTAACTAATTGACCTGAAAAACAAAAACGATCTGTTTGTGAGTGGTTTGCTGTTCTTATAGCATTAATGCTGTATGTGTGAATAAAATAATTCAGCAGTGAATTGCATATGTGACAGAATGTAACGTCCTGTTTCTGTCTCAGAAATGGGGGAGGAATTCTATAATCGGGGATGAATACAGATGGCCAAGAACGATTCCTTATTACCTTGAGGATGATTTGGGTGAGTTTCTTTAGTCCATTTTTTGATACAGAATCACAAATATAGTAAAACAGTACAACAATAAAATAATAATATAAAACATTTTTATTGTAATATATTTTAAAATATATTTCAAAGCTGAATTTCCAGCATCATTACTCCAGTCTTCAGTGTCACATGATCCTTCAGAAATTATTGCTGAAAATGTGCTGATTTGCTGCTATTGTTATGATGTTGGAAGGGTGATGAAGGGAATGAACCCAATCGCAGCCAGTAGTCACAGCACACGGTTTATTATATGCAAATAATAGGGAAAACAAAGCCCACGAGGGGGCAAAACAAGACAGGACAATGGTGACTAACTAGTCTATGACAGATAACTAGACGAAAACAAACAGCTGATACAAGAAATTGCTCAACAAGACGTCAACTCTTGACAGGATACTCACAAATGTGCTTGACAAAGTTTGACAATGAACCGACACAGGACAGCAAACACGAGGGGATTAAATAGAGAGAAACTAATGAAGGAAACAGGTGATAATGGGGAAGCAATAATGACTAAACGAGGATAACAAGGAGGGCGGGCTAGATGACGAGACAACACAAGCACATGGCCCAACAAACATGGGTCTGTCATGATCCTGCCTCAAGACTAATAAAAACACAAGTACTATATGGCAGGATCTTGACAGATATCAATGTTGAAAGCAGTTGTGCATTTATATATTTTTGCGGACACTGTCATATATATCTTTTTTCAGGATTCTTTTTTTATGAAAAGAAAGCTTTTATTAAAAAAAAAAAATAGTAACAATTTAAAAGTCTTGGCACTTTTGATCAATTTTAATGCAATATTAAAGGGATAGTTCACCCAAAAGTTATAATTCTGTCATTAATTACTCACCCATAAGTCGTTCCAAACCCGTAAGACTTTCGTTCATCTTCGGAAAACAAATGAAGATCTTTTTTATTAAATCTGAGAGCTTTCTGTCCCTCCACAGTTACCCAACTACCACTATGACGCTTCAAAAAGTTCATAAAAGGGATCGTAAAACGAATCCATATGAATTGAGTGGTTTAGTCCAAATTTTCCGATCACTTTATATGATGAACAGATTTAATATAGACTTTTACTCACATATAAACATTGATCAGCAAACATAAACAGAAGCTCAACCGAACCTGCTTGCTGAAGCTCAATTGTACTACGTAACGCGATAATGAATATCATTGATTCTTGCAGAAGCTCAGACGTGCTGCGTAACACACAAAAATGAACCTCATTGGTTCTTGCTGAAGCTCAAATACGAAAATTAACCTCATTGGTTAGGGTTGCCAACTGTCCTGAATTAGTTCGTCCATTGCCTGGAGAAGCTTGGCCTGAAATACCTGTAACGCCACCATGGTATAATTAATAACACCACCATCTATTGGTGATAGCCAATTGTATCCGAAGGCAAGTCCTCTAATGTTAATGTAATCTGTTCACAAATATCCATCATGCAGTATGGTGAACTGGCTGTTTCACAGAGTCTCATATCTCAGATACTGTGCAGATTTGATAGCTTCTCGCTTTCCGAAAGCCTGTGATTTATAGTAAAAACTGTTGAAAAATTACTTATGACTTAGTTATGACTACAAAGGTATAGCTTAATTATAGTTTCAAATACTTACTGAAATTGTTCCAAAAGAGAGAGCAGTGGGAGATGGTGATCTGCAGGTACCAACCAACGACCACCACCTGCCAACTGCAAAGCCCCAACATTCCCAAACTGGCAGTTAGTCAACTTTTGGTCCTTTTTGGAATTTTTTCTGTAGTTTTTTTTTTTTTTGTTAGTAATTTGCTTAAAAATGGTAAGCAAGCGCTCCTTTGTTTGTGGTTTACCTGCAGTCTTAGTTTTGCTTTCCCATTTTGAATGATGAATATAGACATATACAGTATATCTGCTTAAGTAGACAGCTGACACTGACAGTCCTTTTGGAGTGTTCAAGCACAGATTTTCTTTCCTGATCCACGCTTTCAGCAGGGCTTTGTTGTCGGTGTGGTGTGTCCCTACCTTTACACATTTTATAAGCTCTTGACTCAGCTGGTCAAAATACCATCATTGCACATACAACGAGTGGATTTAGCCCAGCACACAGCATAGTTTTTGATGTTCGGTAAGTTCAGTCGCAAGATAAGGTAGGGAATGTATCCCTATGCCTTTAGGTTCGTTAGGTTCTGGACCAAACAAATCAAGTAAACCGAACTACAAGTGTGAACACACCCTTATTGTAGCAACATTTATCTGCCCCTATACATGATGTTGAACAAAATAAAATGTTATAGGTCTCTTTACATGTCAGTCAGACGACCTCTTCCTGTCTAAGTGGACAGTCATTGGTATTGAAGCGGCCGGAGAGGCCATATCTTATGTTGCCAGTCAAAGGCTATGCCATATTAATTAGGCCCTAACAAATCACTTTCTCTACGGACAGATATCAATGCAAAAGGGGTTATCCTGAAGGCCTTTGAACAGTATCGGTTGAAGTCATGTATCGACTACACACCATGGAGTGGAGAAGAAAACTATATCTCTGTATTTAAAGGCAATGGGTGAGCAACTAAACACTTATATACATGCTTCTCCACACAGTATGAGCTGTGTAGAAACCATGATAAAATATGTATATGTATGTGTGTGAATAGCTGCTTTTCATCAGTTGGGAACCGGCGAGTTGGCAAACAGAGGCTGTCCATTGGCAGTGGATGTGATCGTATCGCCACCATTGAGCATGAGTTTCTCCATGCATTGGGCTTCTGGCATGAGCAATCCCGCTCTGACCGTGATGACTATGTCTCCATCATCTGGGACCGCATTTCAGAAGGTATTTTTTGATTCAATATATCCTATGCACAAAAAATATTGTATTAGGTCTGGTATTCTGTCACAGTATTGGTGGCTGTAATGACAAAGGAGTAAAAACCTCTTAAAATAATAATTCCAAGAGGAAACACACAGGAGAACAGAATAAATCGACCACATCCAGCATAAACAATACCAGAAAATGAACAGAGGAAACTAAAGCCCTATTCGGACGGGACTAGTTTAACATGGAGAGGTGGGGTAAAGTAATAATTAACAGAGCTTCTCTGTGATTTTAGTCCCATCCGAATGTGCATCTCAGAAATCATTACGGACAATGTCAGTAAAAATTACGGCGAGTTTTACCTCCAGTAAAAAGGTCTGGAAAAATGACCTCAGGTAATACTAATCCCGTGCAAATAGACCCGCTGTAAATATGTACATAAATATTTTGTCATTTCCTGTTTAAAAGTAGTTTTCCTATGTGTATAGGTTATGTGTTTGCGCACGTGATATCAGGAAGCAACGTAATACGCACATGACGACAGGAGGGTGACGGCGATGCGCAAATCGAGTTACTCCTCCCACTTCTGCTAGTTTTACTGAGATATCTTATCCCGTGTGAATTGGCCATTAATATTACAGACGTCCTGTGGTAAAATTACATTACTCCATCTACCCTTGTAAAGTGAATCCCGTCCGAATGGGGCTTAAAGGAGAACTTGGTAACTTTTTTAACGTAATAAAACTGTCTAGAAATCATTTGGATGGTTAAACAACCTGTTCTGGTGATATTGGTGACTTTCCCCGCTCCCCCCAGCGTTCCCAGGCGGAAAACCAACCTTGCAACTTGGGGACTACCGTCCCGGCAAGATAGAAATTGGAAGTCTCGTGAGAAGCAAGAACGAGAACGAGTGCGAAACACAAATTGCTTTACGGCAATTCGACATAAACACACGCATGTATGATGTATTACCAGATTACCCACCTCGGTAGACGGCTCCACACGATACAGTTGGCTTGCTCTGATCAAAACAAACGCACATGTGCAGCGGTAGAGAGGGGGAGGAGGCCGCCGCAAGTGAGTTTTTTACGACCGTGTTGTGAAATATACGTCCACCACAGCTGTAGGATGAGCTTGTGGGGAAAACATGCGACAACAAAAGGGAAAATCAGCGAAGAAGTGAGTAGAGTTCGCTAGAGTTACCCATAGATATCATATATAAACGCTAGATGTCTTATGGCGCAGTCACTTCCGGCATCATCGTTCGGCCATCTTGTCACAGTGCTCTGTGCATTAAGGTGAATGATCAGCACGCACACAAATCCTCTTATCTCGCTGAAATCTTGACGGATTTACAAACGGTTTGGTTTCTTACAAACGTTATTAACGTGGCTATAATTCCGAATGCTTGAACATGTATGTTATAATTTTTCATATGTATGAGGTGTATGTATGCAGTGTCATAACTACATCTCTGACGTTTATAACAAACCAAACCGTTTGAAAATCGGTAGAAAAATGAGCAAGTTATGGTTATTTAAAAGTACATGCACCATTGAAGTAGTGAGCGAGTACACTGTGGCAAGATGGCCGCCACGTGCGGACGTCGACCTCCATTGGCCAGCAGTGCGCACGAGACATCTAGCCTTTATATATGATATCTATGGAGTTACCGAGTTCTCCTTTAAGAGTTTAAATACGGAGAGATAACGAGGTAACTAAATGAACAACAGGTGAACATAATCCAGTCAGAAACCATAGAAACTAACTAGCAAACAGAACTCAGGCAAAGCACAACAGAGAACAGAATGAAAATGAAACCAAAACAGAGCAGAACAGGGGTGTGTTTCCCAAAAGCATTGTTATATGGTCGCTAGTTCCGTCGTTATCAGCATAGTTCAACGAGTCTGTGTTTACCGAAAACATAGTTCCAACGAACATTCGCAAACAGCAGCGTAGAGTGGTGTGGTTGGAACGACAGTCATTGTTTGCATGACGTGGACTCAATAAATCATTATCTTGAGCCTAATAAGCAAACTGACATTCAGTACAATCTATATATTTTATTTAGAATGCATACAAATGTAATTTATGTCTTTTAGTTTGTCAAGAGATTTAAAGCACCGTTTTTGAAAAGTGTGCATGTGCGAACGTGCTCTAGTACGTAAGAACGAGCCTGTGGATGAATCTGGAAATAAAGCAAAATAACAGAAAAATGAGAAATAGTCCTCAGATGCCATGTCCATAATTTATAGCAAAACATCTAGCATTAATTTGATCTCAAACAGATTCATTAAAAGGAGTTATTACTCCACCACCTGTGTGAGGTCATTAACCAACATGGTTGAACGACCAATTTGCGACCAATTAGCGAGTTACGTCGTTTTACGGGAAACGTACCCCAGAACGATACCGTTACAGAAACAATGGGGCATGTAATAATAAATATGTAAAAAATATGAAAAATAAAGATTAGAACTGGAGAAAGTAAGAAACATGGGTAAAGAAGCATTCAATATGCAAAGTCTTCTGAAAGAGCATGCAAAACAATGTAAAAAATATAGAATATAGAATAAAATATCTTAAAAACAGGACTAGAAACTTTTTTTTTTTTTTACCTGCTCCACACTGTAGTCCAGATGATAGCGTTAGTGACTGCGCTGGTAGGTCACATGATAATGACAACATCGCAAATATAGTACGTCCAGATTACACTCATACTACACACATTCATACTATTTAGAACATACTTTTTTAGCGGTCGTGAAGTAATTACTTATTCAAAATAAGTACCTACTCAAGAGAGTATGCGATTTCGGATATAACCAGTGTTTAAGTGGAACATTAGAGACCTTATTCCTAAGTGAATTATTCCCAATATTATTCCCAATTTGGGATTGGTGGTACCAATCGTAGGTGTCTAGAAGACATAACTTAAGTCAGGTGTACATAGGGGAATATCTACCACACTATCCCAACCCTTTTCTCTTTCTTAATTTCGACAAACAACAATACATAAGACAAAAGATTTAACAGATAGCACTTCCTGAAGACAAAGAAACTGATGACGTCTAATGCAGGCACCGTTTTAAACTCAAAGAACCAAAACACAAACAATATATGACATTTACATTGTGTATCACATGTATATTTACAGTATGAAAAAAGAAAAACCTTATAATTTAGAAGATTATTAACAAACAGATTATTGTTTATGCTCGTTTGATACAAGGAGATATTCTCAGGGATGGATTTATTTTCAAAACACTTTCATTTCACAGACAGGAAGCATAACTTCGTCAAATACGACGACACTAGATCCAGTGCCCTGAACGTACCTTATGATTATGGTTCCATGATGCATTACAGCAAGAAAGCTTTCCAGAATGGGACTGATCCCACCATAGTCACCAAGATCCCTGCCTTCAGTGACGTCATAGGCCAGCGTATGGAGTTCAGCGACAGCGACCTGCTCAAACTCAACAGACTCTACAACTGCAGTAATGCATTTTACACACTATCACATGTAAAAGAGACAAAACCTCTTTCCTTCATAAAATGTGCTGTTTAGTTTATGTCAATGGTTCTCAACCCTGTTTCTGTTGAGAACCACTGTTTACATCACAGTCATGAACCTGATGTGCTTTTTGCTTAGGGCTGGGTGTTGATACAAGTTTCGAGATTTGATTTGATTTCAATTCTTGCTGGTCTCAGCAGGAGGGACGTTCTCAACATTAACAAGTTGACAATGGTCAAGTGTACTAAATACTTTGTTTGCAACAAGATCGTACAGAAAGAACATGATGAAATGTATGAATGTTTAAAGTTTGCCTGTACTACTGGTTCACCTGACAGCATGTGATTACTTCACAGCAAGCTCCTCCACATTTCTGGACTCCTGTGACTTTGAATCGGAAAATATCTGTGGAATGATCCAAAGCCATGAAAATGCTGCAAGCTGGCAGCGTGTTTCCAAAGCTACAGGTGGACCAGACACTGACTACACCAACATGGGACGTTGTGATGGCAAGTCTTGTTGATTTTTAATATTTAAAAACTTAAATGAATTCTTTATAATTGAAAAGCTTTAAAGGGATAGTTCACCCAAAAATGAAATTTCTCTCATAATTTACTCACACTTGTATCATTCCAAACCAGTTTGGCATTATTGATGTCAAATCTATCATTACAGCAATGACCATTTTTCATTGAATAACAACTTATATTTCAGTCTATTTTACAATTTTAAAACTGTTATGGTGCTTTTTAGTTCACTCATTCACTCTGGTTGTATGGAAAAGAGCACTTCACTTCAGGTTTCATTTTTCTTAATCTTTTGTCATACATACATTTAGTGCAGTATGACATTTGCAATATCAGTTTCATTTGTAACAATCCCTTTAAAACAATAATTTGTGCGTGAAGATGAATGGAATGCAGAATATTTAATCTGTTAAATGAAGTGTTTTGCATTGTGAATGTGACCACTCTGAACAGGGTGCTGATGTAGAACACAGATTAAAGACCCTTGCACACATGGACATGTGAAAGACACTTCTGTTTTAAAATCCAGCAAATTTATTCGGATAACTTTGAAAATGTTGCACATGAATAACTTACCTGGCATGTGAATACTGAAATCTCTCTTGGAATTTAATGATTTTTTAAAATGTTTTCACAGTTATATATTTGTTAGTTACTATATATGAATGTTATATGCTTCAGGGTACGTTAACGTTTACACTACAACAGTGTACTAAACACTAAAAAAAATTTCGCTTGCATTTTTTCACAAACTGGCGACAACGTTGTCAAAACGTTTACCGTTCACACAGATCTGCGAAACCGATTAAAAACGTTGTATTACTCATGCCTGGCCAGTAGTTGGTGATGTCTTTTTGTAAAGAAACACTAAGCACCTGAACACGATACTTTTTTACAAATTTGCATTTTTGTAGTTTACACGGAGATGATAACGGTATCATATTCAAAAACTAGCACTTTAAAACCAGTTTTCAAAAGTTTGTGTTTTCAGGCCCCCAAAATGCAGTTGACGTGTTAATGTGTTAATGAAGGGCCAAAACTCTGACTGAAAAGTTTTCAGTTTTTAGTTGAAAATAGTGTCGTGCAAATGATTCCAGCTGGTCAAGCCATTCAGGCTGATTTTCAATCTGGGTGAAAAAATTGTTGGCGGGCAATATCGCATTAACAAGGGAATTTAGCCAATCCTGACTTTGCGCATGTATTTCATGTATTGTTCAGGCAGCGTCGCATATTATATGCCCAAGCTAACATGTTGGTAAGAAAATTCAACATGTGCACGGATGATGTCAAAATTAGCCTGTTTAAAGCATATTGCACTCCTTTGTATACTGCTCCTTTATGGACTAAGTTTAAAAAGGCAAGTATGCAGAAGCTTAAGGTTGCTTATAATGACTGTATGAGGATACTGCTCAACAAACCCAGGAGCTCCAGTGCAAGTGAACTGTTTTGTAATGCAGGGGTCAGTACCTTTCAGGCATTATTAAGGAGACTCATTTACAAATTTATTTGTCGCTTGAATGCCTCCAAGAACAGCATTGTTATGCGGTTGGTAAATCCTGGGTTTAGTACCATACGATATCAATCTTCACTGTGGAAACACTGGTATAACTGTCTTTTATAGAAATGTTTTAGTGTTGTTTCTCCTGTTTTTACCTCTTTGTATATGTTTATCTTTCTCTTTTTCATGTATGTTGTATGTCATGTCTCTGCCTTCTGAATGGACCATGAGTCTGGAATAAAAGTTGATGATGAAAGTTGATGATGATTTCACGGATGTAACAGGGGTTTTGTCAGTTTATGTCAGTATATATATATATATATATATATATATATATATATATATACATATATATATACACACATATACATACATTCAGTACATGCATACATTAGAGGGGTCACATATTTAAAACTCTAAAGTGAAATGGCCCAAACTATGGAAGCTTTTTCCACTAGGGAACAAATAAAATAAAATAGGTAATTTCGACTTTTATCTCGCAATTCTGACTTTATTTAGAGATTTCAACTCTCAATTCTGACTCCGAGTTTAAAACATTTAATTGCGAGTAATAAAGTCAGACTTGTGAGAAAAAAACTCGCAAGGTATAGAAGGTATACCAAACTTCAAGGGTGCAAAAAAAAAAAAAAGGTTATTTAAATAACGTATTTGAAAAAATAGTAATTGTACTTGAGTACTATTGAAGCAGAAAGCTTGTACTTGTAAGTCAAACATCATGCTTTTTACTTTTTAACCATTTTTACTAAACACACAACACAAGCCAATCAAATCTCCCTACTAAACATTTACAGTTAGTGACATCCAGATTAAACTGTGTTTGGACACAATTGTAATATTTCGATCTGGTGATGACGTAATGATAAACAACTCAAAAGTTGAGCGATAAAATCAGCTGCTGCAGAATTTCACGTTAAACATTTTCAGGTACCAGGTTTACTACATGGTTGAACAGGTAAATGCGTTAGTTACATTAATTATAAAATCTCTAAAACTCTAACATGCAGAAAACGTTTTCAGAACAGTCAAACACTTCTTTACTTTGACTACAAACACCTCTCATAGTCACTCAACTTGAGCATTTTTGAAACGTGGAAGGCTTTGCAATTGTCAGTTCATATACTTTCTGTATAACCATCATGTTTTCAGGAAAGGGTTATTTCATGCACTTGAGCACAGCGGTTGGGATGGAGGGGAACAAGGCGCTGCTGGAGAGCAGGATTCTTTACCCCAAGCGAGGATTCCAGTGCCTGCAGTTTTTCCTCTACAACAGCGGTCATGCAAGTGACCAGCTCAGGATCTGGACGCGAGAGTTCGACATGGCAAACCCGAACGGGACCCTGCATCTCATTCAGAAGATTGAAGGTACAAATGTTCAGACGTTATTTTAAATGTGACTGTTGTCAAAGTCTTTTTATTTGCACCACACAGGTTTTTATTTATTTATTTTGCATTAGTCTTATTGCACACCTTAAATGTCTTGAATGAAATTTGAGCGTCTCATTCCATTTTCAGGGAACTGGGGTTACATGCGTAGCCCTAAGATGTTCCCTTTTAGGGCTAAGCTGTGAACTGTGCACAGTGAGCTAGGTATAACAACTCTGAAAATGAAAACTGGAGAACCGGCCCAGATAACTCTCATTCTTCCAGCTCTAACCACTTTCACTTAGGGAGTGGCTCTACAGACTGGTGTGCACAAGACATATCTCTTTTTGCCTAGAAAGATGCCATATAGCAACCCATCCACAGGGGAGCATAAGATCCTACTTACAATGCAACAAAAATTTGGGAGGAAACAGAATGAGAAATTGGGACAGTATGAACATGCCCAAAATAATTCCCATTCGTCAACTCCAACCTTGGGAAAGAATAAAGATACATACGAAGTAAAAGTATCTTCATTGACGAGCGTGATTGTTCCCGGTGCCCCCTGCATCATTGGTCTACATCGCACGGCTTTCACATTCATGCGAATCACAGCAAAGTTCCAGTGCAGCCGAACTCAGACAAGATGGTCTCTGCATAACAGCTTTTCATAACATACCCCGTTTTAAACTAAACTGCCAGTGTGAAAGCACCCACAGAAACAATTCAGTCTGTCTAAGCACTGCTCATAGAAGTGGTCACGGTGAGATGATGCGACCTCTTAACTTTTGGTTGCTTTAGCTCCAGTGTTATCTGAAGTGTTAGCAATGAACTGCTGAAGTTGGAGTTTATTAAAGGAGTTTTCGCAGTTAGATGATGTGACGCGCTTTACAAGCCATAGAGAGGACGGGCACCTGTCCTGCGATAGTCCTTCTCACATCTTTATCATAGCCCTCCTGGCGATGGAGAAATTGCACTCAGGGCAATCACAACAAAGAGGTAACATAACAACCATACCTTCTGTTAAAAGATCAAACTACAATTTAAGGGGTTGCATCATCTCACTGAAACCACTCCTTCAGTAGGCTGCCACCTCACCTCCATATAGAGGGTGAGCGACCGAAAGTGAGGGGGTTGTAAGGTTCTACTGCCACCAACCCTATTAAGAAATAGTTGTCTAGAGGGTGATAACGTGACATCAAGGAGAAAAGATTTTTCCCTCTCCTTGTTCCCCAACAGACTGAGCCGGAGATGCCTCTATGAAACCACCATAGTCACCATGAAGCAGCCAATGGCAGCAGATGTCTGTTTAGTTGCCTGGAGAGACAAATCCGCAGTGCGGCGTAGTTCGGCAACTGCTTCAAGCGACAATCTCTGCCCATTATCCAGGACCTTCAGGAGGTCAGCCTGATAAGCCTGCAACACTGCCATTAGCCGTGTTTCCACTGTCGGGCCAAAAGTGAGCGTGCTAGTGCATGCCAGGGCTTCTGGGCCAATGGCCAGTGGTTTTTGGCCCGCTGAATACCATGTTATCATATCAGGCTACCGGCTAACCCTTAGCATTTAAGAAATTTAAAAAAAAATTCAGCTCAAAACTCACTTTCAGCCCCCAGCAAGTGTTGGAAATAACTTCCGATTGTGAACCGATGGGGATTGTGATCACCATATGAGGAAAAAATATACCTAAAATATGCCGGCGTCAGTATCTGCGAACGTAGTAGTGGGTTATAACCGGACTTATATCCTCCATATGTTGAGTGATGATTGGCTAGATCTGTGGTTAATGAATGACGTTACTTCCCGGTAGAACTTGCGCTGGAGCTCCCATTTCTGGCATTAAACTCTAGATGGGGCAGGCTGATAAGTCTTTGACTCATTTGGTAGCGATCCCATTATCTACATGGCACAGCTGATTGGTTGCTGTTGCATAAATGAGCGTTTAATTCATGTATGTTATATGTGCAGCAGCAGCAGCATGTCTTACCTGCTCACAGCATAGTCTGTGAATGTATTGGCAGTAGTAAGTCTCAGTATTTGCTCTGCAGCAGCAGCAGCGTAGCAGATCTTTTCCGCCAAGACCAAATACATTACCATGCCAATCTCTATTACCAGAGATTTGTTATAACTCCTGTATTCTTCTCATGAGCTCCCTCTGTTGCTCTGGCTGGAAGGATAACATTATAGTGACATGGGAGAGATTGCTCAAACCTTGCCAGATCGCATAATATCGTGGGAAATTAATAGAAATGCTCACACTTTCTAAAGAAATTTAACAAACAAATATTATTTTATCAATATTTTTCTAAATGTGTAAGCCTTTGGACTTAAAAGACTTAATGGAGTTGTTTTGTGCATTTCTGTGATCACAATGACCTGCCCTGAAGCGCTCATCCAACCTTAATCCTAATCTAACTGTGGCACGGGCCATGACCTCTAATAATTTGTGTGTTGTGGCGTCATTACCAGGAGATGGGAAAATCAAAGTAAATTTCACGCTTTAAGAGATTTCCTTATTTATTTTAATCAGAAAAAAAGCTCTACTTTTAAATGGGTATCTAACCAGCTGATGCACCGTTTTCACAAACTATAGTTGTGAATGGAAACTAAGAAACAATCCACTATAGCTGGATGACTTTGCAAAAAAGGAGGAAAATTTCGCGAGATTGATTACATTGGCCATAATATAGATATATATCAAGTTTGCAGCTGTATTAGAAACACCCAGGAAGCAGTGAAGCAGTTATTATTAGTATTAACAAGTTAAGCAGTTATTAACAGGAAGCAGTTATTATTAGTATTAACAAGTTTTCTGTAATTCAATGCTAAACCAGTATAACACAAAGTATAGTGTAACGAATGCATGTACTGTACAGAACTTTTTTTAATAACTGTGGAAATGCTTCATCAGTGTCTGTGAAAAGGGTCCATTGGTCCTGAATACACAGGAGCTTCTCAACAGAAAGAACAGCACAAGAGAAGTGTCTTGTTGCTTTTATAAAACAGATACTAACTAAGAAATATATTTAGGAGAAAAAATGTTGTGAATCAGATAGATTGGATTTGTCCTTCCACTAGCAGGTATAAGGATAATAGTTGGGCTCTTGGAGTGCTATGCAGTAACATACTGTACAGGGTAGCTGTTACTAAATAACCACTGGAACACTAGGTTGACTGAATTAACAACACAACCAGCTGCTTTATTCATTAACAGTGACTCTTTTATGTCTTTTATTTGAAAGCTCCTCCCGGTGGCCTGTGGCAAATCCACCACGTGAGCCTGAACGTCTCCAAAAAGTTCCGTGTGGTGTTTGAGGGAATTAAAGGGAGTGGAAACACAGGCGGACTCTCACTAGACGACATCAACCTATCAGAGACGACTTGCCCTGAACATGTATGGATGATCAAGGACTTCAGAAGCATTCTGGAGAACACGTCAATGGACAATGCTATTTATAGCCCGCGTTTCAGATCTAAGGATGGCTACACCTTCCAAATGGGCCTGTATCCCAATGGCACAGCTGGATACCCAGGCGAGCTGGGAGCTTATGCTCATTTAACGTCAGGGGACGATGCCGTGGATGACAGTCTGGTCTGGCCTGCTCGCTGGAAGCAGATGACCATGATGCTGATGGACCAGAACGCAGACATCCGCAAACGTATGTCCAACCAGAGGAGTGTAACAACAGACCCCACAATGAAAGTGGAAGGTGAGGTGTTGTTGATTTGGGTATATGATTCCCATCATGTCCTGCTAGATTTCTGAAATGTTTACATGCCAAATTTAGTGTTTCCCATTAATTACATAGACTAATCTAACCACAGTGTCCCACCACAGTGTCATAATGAACTGACAAATATATTTACACTCCCCATAATAATATAAAAGATCTCAAATATTGTGTTTTGCTCAGTTGAACCAAAATCAAAAGTGCCTTGTGGCTTAGTGCCCTTATCAAATCAAAAGATTTAATCAAGTGAAGTCAAGTCATCTATAGCGCTTTATACAATAGAAATTGTTTCAAAGCAGCTTTACAATAATAATAAAAAAAAGCTAATGATACAAACTTAATCAAATATGAGAGAAGTTCAAATTCTACTGTAAAGCAGCTTTAGCAAGACAATAGTGAATTCAACTCAATTGAGTCAGTCAAATCAATAATATCACTGAATATTAAGTCTCACCAACTAAGCAAGCCAAAAACAACAATGGCAAGGAACCCAAACTCCATCAGGTGACAGAAACTGAGAAAAAGAAATGGAGAAACCAGGCTCAGTAGGAGACCTGATCTGCTCTGGCCTAGATGAACATACGGTTTGTCACACAGGCATTAGGTGGGAAGGAAAATTTGTTGTCTGTCCGGCAGGATGAAACATACATGTACTGTAGAGTTGCCGTTTAGCCAGTAGCACGATGAGATTCCAGCTGGTCCCGACATGACACGTTCATAGCTGTCATAGGAATCTGTGCAGAGGGCTCATCCAGTTGCCCTAGCAGGTCTTAAAATTAGGTAAATACAACCTCAGATGAATAACAACACATGACATCTTACACTGTGTCATTATTTATTTAACAAAAACTAGGAGAACCATGTGTGAAAAACTAAGTACACCCTTACTGCTTCCATAGGAATTATGAGTGTAAGTAGTATTCAGACGCTGCTAATCAAATGGCGAATTGATTGATCGATCATCAACAAATGTGATCACCAATGTGATAAAAGCAGAGGTTTTGGAAGTTTGCTGGTCTGGAGCCCTCAGGTGTGTGTTAACACAATGCCACGGAAGAAAGACATCAGCAATAATCTTAGAGAAACAATTGTTGCTGCCCATCAAACTGGGAAGGATTAAAAAGGCAATTTCCAAACAATTTGAAGTCCATCATTCTACAGTGAGGAAGATTAAGACAATCTTCCCAGGAGTGGACGTCCCAGCAAATTCACCTAAAGATCAGACCATGCAATGCTCAAAGAAACTGCAAAAAGCCCAAGAGCAACACCTCAGAATCTACAGGCTTCCATAAACATGTTAAATGTTAAAGTTCATGATAGTTCAATTAGAAAAAGACTCGACAAGTTTGGAAGGGTTGCCAGGAGAAATAATCTTCTCTCTAAAAAGAACATGGCAGTACGTCTTAGGTTTGCGAAGTTGCATCTGAACAAACCACAAAACTCCTGGAACAATGTTCTTTGGACAGACAAGATCAAAGTGGGAGATGTTTGGCCTCAAAGCTCCACGTTTGGGTAAAAAACCAAACACAGCATATCAGCACAAACACCTCATAGCAACTCTCCATCACGCTGGTGGAGGTGTGATGATTTGAGCTTGTTTTGCAGCCACAGGACCTGGGCAACGAGCACTCATTGAGTCGACCATGAACTCCTCTGTATATACCAAAATGTGAGGCCATCTGTCCGACAGCTAAAGCTTGGCCGAAATTGGGTCATGCAACAGGACAATGATTACAAGCACACCAGTAAATCTACAACAGAATGGCTGAAAAGAAACTAATCAAGTTGTTGCACTGGCCCAATCAGAGTCCAGGTCTCAACCCGATTCAAATGCTGTGGCGGGACCTTAACAGAGCTGTGCATAAACAGATGCCCACAAACCTCAATGAACTGAATCAACATAGAAAAATGTGGTACAAAATTCCTCAACAATGATGTGAGAGACTGATAAAGTCATACAGAAAACGATTACTTCAAGTTAATGCTGCTAAAGGTGGTTCTGCAGGCTATTGAATCATGTGGTGTATTTAGCTTTTCACACATGGCTTCTCCATTTTGGCTTTATTTTTGTCACATAAATTGACACGGTGTAACATGTAATGTGTTTTTATTATGTGCTGATACGTAAAACCATAACATTTAAAGAGGGTGTACTTTCTTTGACACATGACTGAAGTCTGTTGCACTGCATGTGTTAAAGTGAAGTGTGCACTTTGCTCACGCGATCAGCTCGTGATCCAGTGTTATCAGAGTGGCTAAGTTTACAGTGAACTCCATCTCTGCATGTGCTGTGAGTTTAACTTGCATTTGGGAAAGCAACGGGCACCAGTTACGCATTATTTTCACATTCGCATTATATCCAACATTTTTCTAGACAGATGATTACAGCATTTTACTAAGAAGTTGTTGTTTTATTTATATAGCACCTTTCTGTAGCTCAAGGTCACTTTACATTGCACATACTAGATTTGTAACGACCTGTTGTCACAGACATTAAAGGTCTCCATGCGGTTTTGTGGCAAAATAAAAGCCTGAAGTTTTAACTCTAGCAAGTAAAGAAAAAAAATAACAGTATTGTAATTTTACTACTGTAATGTGAAGAAAAAATATTAATATACTTACGATAAAATAATTATTTCGTATTTACATTTATTTTACAATGCTGTTGTATTAAAATAGTAACATATTAGTGTCTTAATATAATATTATTATATAAAATTGTTTGACTTCCAAAAAAAGCAGTGTGAATATAATGTGGACTGAGACACTAGGCCTATATAACAACTAAAAAGACGTTTTAGTCCATTTTAAAATTCAACTACAAGTTAATTCAAAACATTTTAGGCCTACTCTGTTCAATTTGGTCACTGAAAAGGGGTTGGATGTCTTAATTTGGAGCTCTCTTGATCCCAAGGTGTAGATTATCAGATTAATTTTGACAGAATCCTTTGGAGAAACCCAGAATCATCACTCTTTTGTTCAAATTTCCTCTTTAGGGACTGAACATTTCTTCTGGGATGATCCACGTAAAGTTGGGATGAAAGTAACAGAAGACGACGGGACAGAGTACTTCCGTGGTCCAGGTGCCGGGACCCCTGTTTACCTCACCCAGGCCAGAGCCCTGAGCCGAGACTTCATCAAGGGCGGAGATGCCATCTTCCTCCTTACAATGGAAGGTGAGCACTGAGAAACACAGGGCCATTGCACAACTCAGAGGAACTTATTTCTCATTAGCTGATAATGTATTCAAAAAGACTTTGAGTGCACAAAGGAATAGAATGAAATCTCGTTTACTTACTCTCATTTCGATCTAAACCTACGCTCTTAAAATAAAAGGTTCAATTGAGTTCTATATAGACTCAGTCAATTTTAAAGAACACTTTACGCCAAAAAGGTTGCATATAAAGAGAAATGTTGTAAATGATTGTGTCTACTTTCATGTTTAAAGTTTTTTTTTCTAGTTATAAAGTATGTTTACAAGCTGTTTAATACAAACAATGAAATCAAACAAAAAAAATAATCAAAACTAAATCATTCATTAAAACTAAATCCATAAAATAATCCCATGATGGGAACCCCTAATTGTCATGAAACTGCTATGACAGGGTTGAGGAGCCAAATCCATACAGGCAATAGGTCAAAAGCACAGGGTCAACAGTCCAAACAATGTCCAAAGTCCAAGGTACAGGCAAACAGAGAAATCCAAAACAACAGGAAAATAATTGAAAACCAAGACACGGGGAAACAGAAATGCAGTACATAGAAAGTAGAAAGACTAAACCAGTCTTTTAAACTCCTTGATTTCGCTTAAAGGGGTGGTTGATTATGATTTCACTTTTCTAACTTTAGTTAGTGTGTAATGTTGCTGTTTGCTCATAAACAACATCTGCAAAGTTACAACGCTCAAACTTCAAAGCAAAGGGAGATTTTTTTGGGACTACAACAAACTACACAACATTCCTCCCGGGTTAGTGACATCACCAACCCTAAAATTTACATAAACCCCGCACCCTCAACACGATTTATAGATTATCAAGACAGAATTTGCTAATCAATGACTAGAAGATAACTACACATAAGCTACATAAATTCATCAACTCCATTCAGAAATGTCCTGTTGCTTCTACATGTTGTCACTTCTTCTTGAGTCTCTCCATCATTGTCTGACACTGGTTTGAACATAAAAGGCTGAACGTTTTTGAAATTTCCAGTGCATGTCTGTGTGAGGGTAAAAGGACACAAGCTGTTGAAGCTCCGCCCCCTGTGTTGGGAGCAGCAGCTCATTTGCATTTAAAGGGACAGACACAAAACGGTGCGTTTTTGCTCACCCTCAAACATTTATAATTTTAACATGCTATATAAAAATATCTGTGGGGTATTTTGAGCTAAACCTTCACATACACACTCTGGGGACATCAGAGACTTATTTTACATCTTGTGAAAAGGGCATTATACCACCCCTTTAACAACTTAAAATATAATCTGAATGCATAATAAACTATAGAAAAATGTATTTACATCTCTCGACAGAAAGGTTTTTGAAGGTTTAAAAAAAAGTTATTTAATAACAGCAACAATAACAATAACAGTAGTCATAATAAGCATATGTCCGGTACGTGCCTCAGGCTTGCATAGTATCGCCAACTCACTCATCAGACTCCTCGGTAATCCTCGGCAAACTTCGACAGCTTGTTGAATCGGCTCATTCGGTTCTTTTTGAGTCAGACGTGCTACTTCGGCTTGTGCGTCATCAACCCAGAACTAAAGTTCGATTTAGTTTGATTAATGAACCGGCTCAACCGGTTACTTCCTATGAACCAGTTCAAAAGAAGGATTCGTTCAAGAACTGAACATCACTAATGTGGGTTGGAACTAAACTGTGCACGGCTGTTGCAGCTCCAACGTTGGCCAGACGTCAAATTTGGGTTGAAAATGAAACCTGGGATGACGTCTAAACCCAACATTTGTATCATGTCAAGCAACATTGTTGGCAAGGCATGACATTTTTATTGAAAGTTTATATTGATTTGATATCAAAACCTATTGTTGTCTTTGCATCAGATTCCAACGTTGGGTTGGAATAAACACCAGAGATCTATCAAACCCAAACCCAACCTTAGCTGTCAATTCCAACATTAAAAAAAGATGATTAAATATAGTTAGTATGGAATTTGTTGGCATGACATGAAACTCTTTTTTTAACCAAGCCAGGTTTTTGTTGTAAATGAACAATCAGTAAACTGTGAAACTTGAATACCACAGTCAGACAAATGTCAAGATCCACTGTCAGCCTGACCCAAAGTATTTATTTTAAGACATCAGCAGAGAAAGTTAATGACCCAACGTCTGCTAAACGTCATGACGTTGATGTCCACACAACGTAAGATTAAAACATCATTACACGTTGATATTTTGTTGGTCTTAAGTTGTGGTAATAAGGAAAATCCAACATCTTCCAAACCCTGGCGACATCTAATTGTCGCATGCTAACGCAGTACTGACAACAAACACTGACCTTCTTCTTAAATTATCATAGCAACGCCAATATGTCATTTGCATTAAACATTTTAAAGATGTTGGATTTTAATTACAATTTGATTACGATCACAATTAAAAAACAACATAATATCAATGTCTAATGATGCTATAATTTGACGTTGTGTGAACGTTAGTCTTGTGACTTTCAGCAGACGTTGGGATTTGGTTACTTAATACTCTAACTTAATTAACTATATTCAACCAATTTGCAACGTCTTATAATGTCCATTGCCTGCTGGGTATGAAGGTATTTCTTCCATGGAACATAAAAGAAGATGTTTAACAGAATGTTCACACTGCTCTATTCCATATTCCAGATTGTCAAGAGGTGAAAAAGCACCACAAAGTATTGTAACATCCAACGTCACGTTTTTTAGGGCAGTCGTGGCCTGATGGTTAGAGTCAGACTGGTGACCCGAAGGTTGCAGGTTCGATTCTCAATACCGGCAGAAAATGACTGATGTACCCTTGAGCAAGGCACTTAATCCCCAATCGCTCCCTGGGCGCCATAGCATAATGGCTGCCCACAGTGTGTGTGTGTTCACTACTCCTAATGTGTGTGCACTAACTTGGATGGGTTAATAGTTCACTTCAAAATGAAAATTCTGTCATCATTTACTCACCCTCAAGTTGTTCCAAACCTGTATGAGTTTCTTTCTTCTGCTAAACAAAAAAGAAGATTTTTTTTTTGAAGAATGTCGGTAACCAAACAGTTGATGTACCCTATTGACTTCCATAGTATTTTTTTTCCCTACTGTGGAAGTCAATGGGGTAAGACCTCAATGGAAGTCAACTGGATGCTATGTTACTTGTGTGCTTACGTTTGTCCATCTGTTTGTGTTCTTGTAGATATCTCTCATTTGGTTGCTTCACAGCCCTTCCCTTCCACAACCATGACTCCAACAAACTCAACTCCTGGAACACCCGGTCCAACAAATCCAGACAACAACACGTCAACTTCTGCGACTTCCCCTACATCTGCCACCACCACCACCACTACACCTCACGACCCATGTGTGTCAGTACAATGTGAAAATGATGGCGTGTGTGTGCTGAACGACGCAGGAGAGGCGATGTGCAGGTAATACATGAGAGGCCAGTTCACTGGACTTTTTTAGGTTTTTTTAACATTGATTAGTGGAGCCGTGACCAACCACTTTGGTTCTTGGAAGTATTCCATTGGGTTTTCCAAAAATTCTACACTAAAGGGTGTAAGCCATGAATGAAACCAACCAGCTCTCAAAACAAAACATGAAAAAAAGGTTTAAATAAATCAGACAAAAAGACACTAAAATAAAAAATGACAGTATGAAGCTATTATAAACTATCGATGTAAGTATTTAATTATAAAGTATTTGATTGTCTGAATAAAATAAAAGATAAATGAGACACTAAACTACACAACCCATGAAGCGCTGCAACTTAAGTAAAATAAAAAAATAACAATATAAATCTATTATTTGAAATGTTATTATTAAGTATTTGCAGTTGATTGCAAAATGGATCTCAGTGCACACATCTGTTGCAGTGATTCTCTGTTACCAATGCACAGTTTATATCGCTGCGTCTCAATTGATATACTTATACTATGCCCTAAAGGTATGTACTGCTTTTAAGAAAAAGTACATTCTTTTGAGTGTGTAGCACAAGAGTAGGCAAGCTTTTGGACAAACTACTTTATCATAATTTCATCTTTAACGGACCGCTCTGCATCTTAGTTACATCCTGTCACCGTTTAAACTGCCCTGTCAATCATCTTGTCAAAGTTACAATCCTCCACATTCAATTTAATTTCCTACCGTTTCGGAGAGAAATGTAGCAGCACGTTGATCCGCCAGTCATGGGAGACTCTCCCCATGTGTTTGCAATTTGCATAATGATGCATTTTAAAGTTAATGACCAAACGTATTTTTACAAAAGTCCACCAATCTGTTGCAGATGAAATATAATGTGGATAACATTGAATACATATCTTTTCGTCAGGTTAGATGCTGATTATTAATCACTCAAACCCCTTTATCTAAACCTTTCAACCCAGGGGGATGCGTTGTTGCTAATACAATGCTATATTAGATATGTACAAAAACAAATGTAGAAAAAGTAACATTACGACATCCAGAAATCAATTTCAAAAGTAGATTTTGTTTAATGTATCGACATTTCATGGTTAATGTGAGTTTCATTCTTACATTTACTATATCACAACATATCATTATAGTCCCGAGATTCTTTACGTTAGTGAATGAATATATAGACACGCAATCAGTATTTATATTCACTAATGTCTGGTGGTGGAACTTTTGGTAGACGTTTCAGAGAGTTTTTCCTCATTAAGGAATTGTTCATTAATGATTGTATATCGAAAGCAGGGACATGTTGTGTGCATTTTGTTTTGTGATTTCACCGGAAAGAATAGTACGGTGGCCCAGTAGTGCACAACACAACGAAATTTAAAAAAGCATACACAGGTTCACAGCACAACAAAATTTAAAAAGCATACATAAGTTCACAACACAACGAAATTAATCCACAACACAACGGAAATGAGCCACAACGGAAAATGTACAACACAACGGAATATAGGGCTCTCTGAGTGCGATAAAGTTAGTTTTCCTTGCCACTGTACTATAGAGTCAGCAGTCTAAAAAAATATATCAACAGCACGATTAGTTTTAACAGTATGTAGCTAACCATTGTATATCGACATTTATTAATTCAAAATCACCTAAATGCATTATAGCTGCATATTTATACTCTAGAATGCTTTGACGCGCTACCACAGCTTAATTTCGTTGTGTTGTGAACTTATGTTTGCTTTTTTTAATTTCGGTGTGTCGTGCACTACTGGGCAGAGGTGGGACAAAGTCATTGTTATGCAAGTCACAAGTAAGTCTCAAGTCTTTGCCCTCGAGTCCCGAGTCAAGTCGAGTCAAAGATGAGGCAAGTCCCGAGTCGAGTCAAAAGTCAAAGCCAACAAGTCTCAAGTCGAGTCCAAAGTCCTACCATTTTAGTTTCGAGTCATTTCAAGTCCTCTTACCACAGAAATACAATTTATACAAATCATGTACGTCTGTAAGATTTGTATTTATTTAAACCTCTTTTTATACTTTGATTTATAATCAAATACAGTAAAAAACTGAAAATTTAATTTTCACAAAAAATGCTTGTATTTCAACAGCATATTGCACTAGAACAATGCACAGCATGCAGCTTCAGTCCTGACTCCTGTATTGTATTAACCTCATATTGCAAAACAGTTTAACTTTCAAATAGACATGGGTCGTTTTAGCCTAAACCTTTTTAAACATGTCATCAATAAAATCCTCACTCCTCAAAATTATCACTTCTGAAAAACTGGACCAACCTGATAATATAATTGGAATGCGTTTTGCAGTGCGTATGCGGTGCAAGACCAGCACGCGCAATAGTGCTTTCACATATGCTGCGTTTGCAGTGCGTGATCCGCGGCTGTACCACAAATGCATACTCACTATTTGTATTTCAAATCCAGAAGTTATTAGCATCTTTTATTTTAAAAAATTGTTTTGTCAGCATTGCGATTCTCTTTATACACACGTATACACTCTTTAATAGACGTATTCACGTTTAAATACAATTTAAACAACGTATTATTTAATGCATTACTCTTATATAATTATATATTAAGTTGCTCAAACAAGTGGTAAAATATTTAACTTATATTAAAATCGCATAGCCTACATTTTAAATTAAAACTTAAAATTGACAAAAACAGCAGACTCATACTCTTTCTTTTGCATAATTTAAATCTTTATACAATAAATCTCGCATGTCACAAAGAACTTGTTTTTCCACCTCCACGAATGAGTTATGTTGCCTTGTTGAAATATGTATTTTCCCTTGATTTAGGCTACCCCGGTCTTACATCTCAGCATTGCGATTCTCTTTGTACACATATACACTCTTTAATAGACGTATGCACGTTTAAACACAATTTAAACAACGTAGGCCTATTATTCAATGCATTACTTCTACTTATATTAAGTTCCTAAAGCAAGTGGTCAAATATTTAAGCATGTAGGCTACTTATATAAAAAAACAGCCGATCATGCCTTTTATTTTATATTTAAATTAATACAATAAATCTTGCATGTCACAAGGAACATGTTTTTCCACCTCCACGAATGAGATGAGATTTGTTCATTATGTCGCCTTGTTGAGGTAAATTGTAGTTTTCCTTGCTTTACCCTGGTCTTAAAGTGAAAATAGTATTTAATTAAATACATTTATGGTGAGATTAATACATTTTATTTAATTAATCGCATTTATGGTGAAATTACTACATTTTTAGGTCAATCTGTGTTCATGTTGACCACGAAACATGCGCTGTCACTTTAATTCAGCGCGTGCAGCACATGTGCAGCACAGCAGAAATAGACTCGGTGCGGAAACGATCGCGGCACTGCTGTATACGCACCGCACCTGGAACGGATCGACGGACTGCAACCGCGTGCAGTGAAGCTCTAACCTGTTAACATGGGTACGGAAAAAAATACGCACCCGCTGGCGCATACGCACTGCAAACGGAGTATGTGTGAATGTGAAACGGGCGTTAGATGCTGTCGAATCAAAACAACGTGGGACTAACGTTACAGTGATCGGATGTCGTGCAGGCAGCGCGCGCGCTCTCTGCATGCATACAGGTGGTGCACATTTTTTTACAGATGCAGATAAACTGAGAGCGGCGGCCATGTGGACATTTTTTCCCCCAGTTTTCATGGGAAGTAGCAAGTCTTCTCGAGTCAAAAGGCGCAAGTCCAAGTGAAGTCACGAGTCATTGATGTTAAAGTCCAAGTCGAGTTGCAAGTCTTTGTACATTTTGTCGAGTCGAGTCTGAAGTCATCAAATTCATGACTCGAGTCTGACTCGAGTCCAAGTCACATGACTCGAGTCCACACCTCTGCTACTGGACCACCGTAGAATAGAGTCTCCGCAGCGGCATTAAGCCTTGTTTATACTTTCGCCTGGCTCCGCAGCGCGAGTCTCCGCAGACTGCGCGCGCACCTCCGCAAACGGACGAGGTGTTTATACTTGACGCGCTCGCCGTTGTACTATTCTTTGAAACGACAGGGGGCGACTCGAGTAATTGTCCTTGAACCATCAGGAATCAGCAGTGAGAAGAAGAAAGCTATACACACGTGACAATGTTTATTTTAGTACAACACCAATACCACACTACAAAAAGAATCGTGTAAAACCCAGTAAACCCTGAGATTATTACTTGTGACAATAAAACAAAATATATGGATATGAGAATGTGTATAAAACAACTAAATAAACGATCTCTTACATATTTTCTAATTTCACTAAACATTTCATTAAGTTTTGTGAACATTTTTATTAAACATGGATCTTTATGTTCATTAAAAATACTTTTTATGCTATTGTATGCTCATTTTTTAAATGTAAGCAACTCATTTAGACGTGCAAACTGGGTGCCGGTGTGGTGAGAAGTTCGAGCTCGGCAAGATTCGGCTCGAAGTCGTTCATCTTCGGATGCGGCGCCGCGCGCATTGTTACAAAAAATGTCGCGCACACCGCCAGGCGAAATTGGGTCTTGCGAACCCAACGCGCACGACCGCCCACACCGCAATGACGTCATTTTTGCCGCGCGCACCTTCGCGCTCGTGCGGACGCGTCGAGTATAAACCAGGCTTAAAGCCGATAGATTGAAGCGCTCGTCTGTGTGAAGAGTGAAGCCTGCGCACGACCCACAATTCACGATTCACTACCGTTCATTAATCCTCTCCTGTGGCCTCATGGGATAGTAAAGTGCTCATCGTAAGCACACTTCAGAATCTTGCTGGAAGTAGTGGGTGATCCGGGTACTTTTTGCCTTCTCTTTTATGAGTACTATGAATTCAGACATACTTATTTTGTCACATACTGTTTTTTGCCTACTATATAGCAGGGAAGTATGCGATTTCGGACGCAGCCCAGGATCTCATACGTGTGTTTCCGATTAGGGAGACATATAAAATGTGCAGTGGAGTCAGTCTCCAGGACTGGCTTGGAAAGCTGGACTAGACTATACCTCAGACTATACTGAAATACATGAACGCTTTCAATACTCATTTCCCACAGGATAGATACACAATACCAGCTGCACTTTCTCATCTCTCCAACAGCGAGTTACACACAATCCCGCCTCTCCTCACTCACTCACTTGTTTCATTTGCTCCGGATGGATATAGTTGGTGTTACAGCGCTGGAATTTCAGTGTGGGATTGCGCGTATTGTGCATTAATTGACTCATTCCTGCACCCAAAGTGTGAGAACATAAAGCCGCCTCTCAGTACTAAATTTAATTATTTTTCGTTGCTTATTGCGCTTAAACAGTCAAATACACACATTGGACATGGCGAGTATTCACATAAACACATTCAGTTGTGTTTTAAGTGAACTTAAACAGTTGAGAAAGAAATCACATGTGTAACAGTATAATGAATCCGTGAGTCAGGTCTTAAAGTGACAGTAGCTTAATAAACCTGCTGCCAAATTATGAGATAATATTAAAAATATCTATATGGCAGTTTCCCCCCCATGGTATTAATGTCACAATTGGCTAGTAGCAACTATGGAAAACCACTAGCCACAGTGGCTGGTGAGCAAAAAAGTTAATGTCAAGCACTTTGGTCAGAGCGGAATAGATGCAATTAAATATTTACATGCTTATTGTGTTTTTTTGCGATTAAAATCAGCATACGCCACATATTTGCGATTATGAGTTCAATCACATCAATTTGATCAAAGTATTGTGTTTACATGAGGTAAAGTTTAAATGCAAAATTGCCTAAATCTCATTATAAACGCATTATGACCTGGATAATTGAAAAAGAGATGAGTGTTTATGTCATGATTAGTTTAGTCTAAAAGATGTTTTTGTAGTCACGAGCAGCATGTGTGTGTTGTGTCTCCCTGCAGGTGCGCGGTGGGTAACGACTGGTGGCATTACGGCGACAGATGCCAGTTTAAGAGCTCTGCCCAAAACAACATCATCACCGCCGTTCTGGCGTCTGTCGTGGTGTTTGCCGTCATGCTGATCGTGACGGTAGTCAGCGTGGTCTGTGTGAAGAAGTCCAAGAGAAAAGCACAGCTTAATGGAGAGGGAATCACCATGAAAAACATGCACTCGTTCAGAGCATGAGGATCTGATGTGTTCTCTAAAGGCCCATTCACACCAACACAGAAGACTATACAGATAACTGTGACCACAACACACACACACACGATGTCGGCGTACGCTGCAGTTTTGTCACCTTCCGCTTTAAATGCTCAAGCTCTTTAAATCACGAAGGATTCTGAATGGCTGTCAATGTTTTTATCGTTCATCAGCAGGAAAATGCTGTTATAGGTGTGGTGTGGACTCTGATCCTCGTTTATATTTAGAGTGATTTTTAAGTCAAGACATTTTTTTTTCAATACAGATTTTTTCAATGCAGCTTTACAGAGATAACATGAGAACGATGCATTTCGGCTGTTGTTCAGATAAAATTAGTTCAGTGTTGATTCAGTTCCACAGTAAAGATCATCAATTATTAAATTAGTTCATTTCATCTATAAAGCAGTTCTGGAAAAATTATGTCCATCGTCCAGCTCAGTTCAGTTCTCATACAGCCGTGTCAGTGCAGTCAGATCAATAATTGAGTTTCCTCAACTAAGCAAGCCAGAGGCGACAGTGGCAAGGAACCAAAACTCCATCAGTGACAGAGTGGAGGAAAAAACCTTGGGAGAAACCAGACTCGGTCGCTCAGCTCTCCTCTGGCCAACGAACAAACAGTGTTATGATTCAGGCTGCTTTTAGAACTACATCATTATCAGTATAGTTGTCGTCCTTGGTGTGAACGGGCCTTAATGTGTGTCTTACACAATAATGCTCTGAGAATGATTCATGAAAAATGCTTTTATAATTGATGAGTTGATGTAATTAATAGGACAAGACGTGGTTTGTTCATTGGCCCCAAAAAGCATTTGTTCACTGTCTGAATGTCATAACATGCATGAACACACTTATAATAAACCATCTGATAAAGAACCAGGGTAAGTCACTATTAGAAACACATTTCGAAGTCCAAGAAACCTGGTTGATTGACAGTAAGACCGTATTAATTCTTCCTGTCAGAGTTTTTCTTTGAGGTTTAATTTTAGTTTTCCAAATAAAAGAGAACAACTAAAGTTGAAGATGTTTCACATCTGCTCCATTGAGAGAAGTTTTGGTTACACTTTATTTTAAGTTGATACACTGTACTTACTCAAATAAGTACTGAGTAATATTAACTCCATGTACTTACTAAAGAGTTACGGTTAGGGTTTGGTTTGGGATTAGTTACTTGTACTGTAATTATGCACAATTTACTGTTATTACCATAGTAAGTACATGTAGTAACGTGTAACTACGTCACCTTAAAATAAAGTCATCACCATCGTCTCTCAGAAAGAGACACGAATCATCAGCTAGTTGATTAATTGAAAGTGTTACAATCCATCATCCATGTTCAGCCTAAGAATGTCTTATTCATATTGGCAAAAAATATTAATAAAAAATAAATGAAAAAAATGTATTGCTAATATTATTGTATTATTTTAACAAACATTTTTTGTTAAAAATTTGGCAGTGGATTTCAGCATGCTTGGAATTAAAAGAGTAAATGTTAAATTATGTTATAAATTATTATTTTATGTGTCATTGAGTAAAGGGGAAAACCTGTTAGTTTTTAATGTACAATTATGTTTGACATTTAAAAGAGTTTCTGTTATTTTGATGTTTTTGTGGTTATCAAAGAGTAGAGGGAAAACATCATATTGTGCACCAAAAAATATATATATATAATTTGTTACAGCCAAATGTATTAGTTCTGAAATTATATTGGTTCAGACCTTAAATTGCTATGTAATATTAATGAAAAAAATGTTTTTCTAAAGACAAAGAATTACATTCATACAAAGTATAATCAAGAAAATAAACTGAAACAAGTGTTTATTACATAATTTAACCATGCACATCAGTAACAAACAATGTTTCCACGTACCTTCAATTAGTTAAGCTATTATTAAGTGATCAAATTAAGTGTATAATTCAATTAAGTACATAATTTAAGATCAAGGAGATTGCACATTTTAGAGAATAACATTAATTGAAATCAGTCAAGTTTAGAAGAAACACAATTTTGTTGTGTATATACACTCACCTAAAGGATTATTAGGAACACCTGTTCAATTTCTCATTAATGCAATTATCTAATCAACCAATCACATGGCAGTTGCTTCAATGCATTTAGGGGTGTGGTCCTGGTCAAGACAATCTCCTGAACTCCAAACTGAATGTCAGAATGGGAAAGAAAGGTGATTTAAGCAATTTTGAGCGTGGCGTGGTTGTTGGTGCCAGACGGGCCGGTCTGAGTATTTCACAATCTGCTCAGTTACTGGGATTTTCACGCACAACCATTTGTAGGGTTTACAAAGAATGGTGTGAAAAGGGAAAAACATCCAGTATGCGGCAGTCCTGTGGGCGAAAATGCCTTGTTGATGCTAGAGGTCAGAGGAGAATGGACCGACTGATTCAAGCTGATAGAAGAGCAACTTTGACTGAAATAACCACTCGTTACAACCGAGGTATGCAGCAAAGCATTTGTGAAGCCACAACACGCACAACCTTGAGGCGGATGGGCTACAACAGCCGAAGACCCCACTGAAAAATGTTGCCTGGTCTGATGAGTCTCGATTTCTGTTGAGACATTCAGATGGTAGAGTCAGAATTTGGCGAAAACAGAATGAGAACATGGATCCATCATGCCTTGTTACCACTGTGCAGGCTGGTGGTGGTGGTGTAATGGTGTGGGGGATGTTTTCTTGGCACACTTTAGGCCCCTTAGTGCCAATTGGGCATCGTTTAAATGCCACGGCCTACCTGAGCATTGTTTCTGACCATGTCCATCCCTTTATGACCACCATGTACCCATCCTCTGATGGCTACTTCCAGCAGGATAATGCACCATGTCACAAAGCTCGAATCATTTCAAATTGGTTTCTTGAACATGACAATGAGTTCACTGTACTAAAATGGCACCTTGTTGAATCAATGCCACGTAGAATTAAGGCAGTTCTGAAGGCGAAAGGGGGTCAAACACAGTATTAGTATGGTGTTCCTAATAATCCTTTAGGTGAGTGTATATCACAGTATCAGTAAATCAGACAACCTGCATGTGTTTTTCCATTTTCTCAGTGTATTTTCTTTAGACATTAGCTAAAATGTAGGCCATTATGACTTTTGGGGGTTTTTATAAATGAATTTCACTATAAACAAAAGCTAAATATGAACCTTGATTTTTCTGCACATCAGCACTCTTGTGTCAAGCCTAAATACTATTTAAACAAAACTGTATTTTGTTGTTGTTTGTATATATTTTCTCTATGGGGAGTGTTGTTTGCTTTTAGATAAACTGAACAAAAGAATTTTAAACAAGAATGATTTCTGATTAGACCAATATAAAACTTTAGATGACACGGTCATTAACTTCATGCTTCAAAAACTTCAACATACCTCCAGAAACTCTTTTAAAAATGTCCAACATATAAACATTAAACACTACCCAGACAGCAACACAGTGTCGGCCCACATCTGGTACGTGTGGATTCCACTGGTTCCAGATGTTGGCCGGGTCTAGGCCGACACTATGTTGCTGTCTGGGTAAACTGTCCTTGTTACTCTCCGTAGGGCACCAATTTGACCAGCGTCATTGATTAGATCAAAAATTGTGAGTTGTTGAGGGAATATTCACACAAAACAAATCAAATGAAATTAAGTTTAACATTTCTACTCATCAGTACAACTCCACCTAGTTTGAGTTCAGATTATTAAATTCAGCGGTGTATAAAATGTGTCATAATTGTATTAATTTAGACCAGGGGTCTTTTTGTTAGGTGACAGAGACGTGTCAAACAGAGCTACATATTAACCGTATAGCACTTCAATATAAATAGAAACCAACCATTGCATGATAGTTATATTATATTAAGACAGTAGATTGGAACTATGCACGTTATTGTTGTTGCACATGCATCATTGTCTGTATATTACTTTTTATTGTTACAATTGAGATTTAGGCATCATAACAAGCATACCTTACAATAAGAATCACAATTCATTAGTCATTCACAGTTGTTGTTATTTTAATTGTAGTCAGATGGACAATTAAACATTTACTTGAACTTTGGATTCAAGTTTATAAAAAAAAAAAATAGCATTTTAATTTTACTGTCAGATGGACAATTAAACATTTAATGGGATATCAAAAATATATTGATACAAATATTTTTCTATTAGTCTGCATTTATTGCGCGCATTTTGACATTCCATATTTTTCTCCCGCGGTAGTTATCTCTATGACAACTGCAATTTCGAGCGCGAATCCCGCATTTATATGTAGATGTCACTTACGAAAGCAGCGTGTAATTGACCGATGTTACTCTTAGCAGCGTGAAAAACAAAACTTAAATTCAATGGATTAGAGAGGCTATAGCTTCGAAAGCGTGCAAAGAGCGCTCCCTTTACAATCACTAGAAAGCTGTCACTCATCTCAGTTCGCGATCTCAAGTTCCATTAAAATCAATGAAGTTGTCTACACTGCAAAATGTATCTCTTTCTTGCAAATCATGTCTTTGTTCGCTATTGAGAGGATTCGCGAGTGTGCAGAACTTTGGCGAAAACTTTGGCGTTTTGAGCGGTAAGTGGATTCTAACTGAAACACCTCTGATGGGCCATTGCGTCCAAGAGATCAACAAACATTGGCGGACCCCCTGCCATACCGGTGCAGACCCCCAGTTGAAGACCCTTGATTTAGACAAATTCTTTTTTTAACGTACTTACCTCTGTATATTACAGTTTTTACAATCGCTAGGACACATTTCTCAATCATTTTTCAAAACTCTTCACACAGTTCTCCTAACCAACTTTTACCTTGGCAGAGCAGTTCATTTCACATTCAAAATGCACTAAAACTACCAAAACACTTCATACACACGTGTCTCAAATCAACTCATTCTTCTATAACACTAGCAAAAGTTGTCACCCAAAAAACAATGACATAAAAACACTGACAACGGGTAGCATTACGCAATGTTTTCTTTCTTAAAACTTCTTTACAAAACAAGAATGGCACCTCTCTGCTGTTTAGAATTCACTGTAGTTTCTGTTACATGATGATACATGTTTACATTACAGTAATTACAGTACATTTTCCCCTTTTGTATAGATGGTAATGAAATTAAAAGATGTAGGTGTTCATCTACATCTAATTGTATTGATAGGATTCCATTTTGTAGATTAGAAATATATTGGCAATATGGTATTACTGTAGAAATGAAGCACATTTTTGTAGTTGTGTCGAAGTAGGAACAGAATGAATGTAATTTGAAAGATGAAGTCATCGACTGGATTTTGTGCCAAAGCAATGGAAAACAATCCAGTTTGGCTCACAAAGACTGCTGTTGTGCTCACTGTGTGAAGAGTTTTGAAAAAGTGAGCTAAATATTGAGAAACTGGTCCTAGCGATTGTAAAAAACTGTAAACTGGCATACATGGAAAAATATATTAACATAATATAAAAATATATTATGTCAAACACTCATATCAGAAAGCACCACAAGAAAAGCTACTGTAGAGTCATAAATTTAAGATTTATTGTAACAAAACCAGGAACTGTTTGTGTGGTTGGTTTGAGCATAATTTCTTACAGATAAATTGGATTGCATTACAGGACTTGACACAGTCATGCTGGTGTAAAGAGGCGGATGAGTGTGTGTTTATGTGTGTGTGTGTGTGTGTGTGTGTGTGTGTGTGTGTGTGTATGGCTCATTGATCAGCAAGTGACGACAGCACTGGGCAGAATGCACAGTTCATTTACAACTGGTGCGTGTGTGTATATGTTTCTGATACATATACATCTATTGGCATGTATGCATAAAGGGTCATCTTGTTCTAGACACACAGTTCCCTTAAAAAGCATTGGTATACAATATTTTTCTTATTTACAATCATTGGAAAGAGAAAAAGAAACAAAAAAAACAAAACAAAAAAAATCACCATTTCTCGCAGAGAAGATTAGTAAAAAGTGACGAAGTCACCATAAAAGAGTAAGCAACTCCTAGGAGTTAGTCTTTCAAATTTCCACTAAATTTCTAGTTTGTATACAGGCCCGAAGCCTTGATTTACTGAAGAGATACAGTATTACTTTAAGTGCCCTATCTACAACAGTTAAGTGTGGTATTACTAGTGTGTACCGTACAACACAATTTAATGTCAACACAATCTTCTGTTTTTAAATCAACTTAAAGTCTGTTGTAGCTTCTCTCACATATGGTAACTAATAAACAAAATCAAAATATCCAGAGACTTGATGTTGGTAATGACAAGTTAACATCGCAATAATAGTGTTGAATTATATAGGTATCGGTTTAAGGTAAATAAAAGTTAAAACAGTCAGTAATCAGTAGTGAACTGCTCTTAAAACTCTAGTGAAATGGGTGAGGCACGGTAGAACACACTCTTGTGTTCTCTTAAAGGGATTGGTTGAGATCTTGGTGGACTTCGTGGGAAGTGGCGTCATAATACGTTGCCTGTTTGGCCCAGTTTCGTGACCTTTCAGAGCCGTTGTAGGTAGATTACTCACAGCTTCATATTGGTTGACTGCAGTAAAGCAGAGTATACATTCAGTCATCATCCACTCAGCCTCATGTCATTCTAACTGATTTACTCAAAAGTGGCGGCATTGGTGCAAGAAATGCTGTCAGAGTATGTCAGTATTCGGCAAAAGACCAAAAACTGCGTAATAAAGCCAATGACACGAAGGTGAGTAGATGATGGCAGAATGCAACGACTCCTTCAGAGCGGTGTGTCGTAGTAGTCCGCAGGTCGCTCACTCTTGGCCGGCCTCTGTTGGTCCTGCTGATGTTGTTTCATGATCTCCTTCACCTCCTCCTCCAGCTCTGGAGGTATGATGAACTGGTCGTCGGGGTCGGGTTGAGCGGGGGCCGTGAAATAACCCCCAGATTTCTTGGAAGGAGCCTCGGCCACCTCAATCAAGTTGTGGCTCTGCTCCTGCGGCGCCACCGAGCCATTCCCCCTCCGCTTCCCCAAGGTCTTGCTCCAAGAATCAAAGTTCCCAATTTTGTCCGTCTCCAGCACAGGCTCCGGAAGCTTCTCTGGGGTTTCCGGTGTGCAAGGTGGAGGTGGCGGAGGTAACAAACAGTGGACGTCAGCCTCCACTTCCACTCGACTGCCGTTAGAGAAGACGCCAGCAATGGGCTCCTCGTCCTCGCTGTCCAGGCCGTTGTCCGAGAGTGCGCTGGAAAAGGTGGCGCTGGAAAGTTGCCTCTGGAAGGAGCCGCTGGCATTGGGCGCTAGGTGGAGCGAGCAGCAGGGCAGGCGCGGGTTCAGCTGTGGCGCGTGGCTCTGCGGATGGAGGTGGATGTGCGAGTCCTGCAGGAGGAGAGGCGGCTCGTCCGAGGACGCGGTGGATCCCACTTCGGAGCTCATCTCGGAAGCGCTGACCTCGGAGCTGATCTCGCTGCAGGAGGACGGGGGCACCCCCGCAGAGGCGGCCGGGTACAGGCCCGGCCCGGGGCTCGGCGGGGGCTGTGGCGGCGCGTGGATGCTTTCGGACGCCGAGCAGCAGCAGCAACAGCAGTCCTCAGCCACGCTGAGCTGCACCACCACAGCGCTCAGGCTGTCCGTGCAGCCGTACGACTGCGCCAGAGTGCACAGCTTCTTGGCAGCCGCCAAAGCGTCGGGGACCTTCCGAACGGCCTCCACCGCCTCGCTGGGGTCCATGACGTCGAAGAGACCTCTGCTGCCCAGGATGAAGAACTCATCTCTGGGGGTCAGCGGGAGCGTGTTGACGTACGGCCGAGGCAAGACTGCCGGGTAGAGGAATGAATAGCCCATTATGCGGGTGGAGTCTGTTACGCCGTTCACTTTGTTGTCCTGTTTAAGAAGAGGAATTCGCCGTAGCGGCGCACTTTGGTGAGTGAACATAGCTCTTTGTTAATTGTTATAGTAAAACGATGTTCAAAGACTGTGTTTGTGTGAGTTAAAGGAATGGTTCACCCCAACAGTCAGCCTCAAAGCTGTATTGTATTTACTTTCTTCCGTTTGACGAATCGTTTAGCTGTTTTATGGGATTCAGCAGTTTCAAGCCCCAAGAAGCATATGCTATAAAAGTAGGGTAAAAAGGTTTAATCCAGGTCATCTGAAGGTATATGATCACTCTGCATGATGAACAGAGCAAAATTTAAGTTGTTGTTCTTCGGTATTATTCACTTGTTTCAAGACGTGAATAATTACATTTTACTTTCACTGTTACAAATTGATTGCTGCTTCAGGGGAGCTGTGCGGATTTATTTCACCTTATCATTATGTCCCTTTGGAGCTTGAAACTGCTGGACTATTATTGTACATACAAAAACAGCTGAAAGATTTTTCAAGTATCTTCTTTTGTGTTTCACAAGAAGGAAAAAAATGACACGAGTAAGGGCATGAAGAATGATAACAGAAATTTAGTTACTCAGTGAACCATCCATTTAACTTCTATATAAGCAACAGATAAGCAGAATCCACCTTAGAGTCAACATGAAATGGCATTTCACTTCCTTAATGTGACTTTCTTCAATGAGAAAAGACAGGCTTTTAGTTTCTCACAGTGAGTTGGTGTGCTGATATAAAATGGGCATTTCATATCAGAATGGAGTCAGAGCTGAATGTGAGCAGCCATGTACCCCTATGCTAACGCTATTTTCAAATCTATCCTTATTAACCAGCATTCAATTACCGCAGTAACTATTGGCGAGATTTTACAAAGGCAACAGCCTCAAACTAGCGGTGTGCGATATTGACAAAAATGATATCTCAATACTTTTTATATTCAATAAGATGCTATAGTGCTGTTACCAATCAAATGAAATCCATTTTAGCACTGTAGCAGTGGCACAGAAGCTGCATTTATTTACACTGCAATTACATTATAAATAATGCTATGAGATTAATTTATTAAATGAAACTAAAACACCAGTAGGTGGCAGCAAGTCATGTCTTAATTCAGTGAGTCGCTCATTCAAACGATTCCTTCAAAACGGCCGATTTATTCAGGAATTAAGCAAGTGTCGCATGTCGCCCCAGTGTGCATGATATACAGTAGTCAACATTTGAAGTGGATCAAAAAAAGTTCATCAAAGTTGTCCTAAGACAAGAACGGGTATTGTTCAAAATTCATGTATAACTTTGATGAAACGTTTTGATCCACTTCAAATGTTGACTACTGTACATTTTAAATAGTAAATGTGTTTTTCAATGAATAGTATGTTGAAAAGTGTATGCCAAAAGTCCCAGGATTGGTCTTCTATTTCCGGTAGATTTTCAAAGTGTGGATCTGTGCAAACTCGGCTAATATCGGCCACAACCCATTGCGCTTTAAAGGAGGATTTGGTTCAGAACTACAAAAATGAATAAAAAGAACTACAGGTATGGTGGATGTGCGTGAGACCAACGGTTAAGCAGAGACGCCCTGAAAGGGGTTTGATTTATTTGATTTAGCAATATCTAACCTGATGAAAAATATTTTGTATATATTTCATCTGCAACAACATTGTGAACTTGTATTAAGACACAAATAGCACAATCGCAAGATGTTTGTAGATGCATTTGACAATTAACTATTAAATGCATAATTTTGCAAAAAAAACATTAGCAGAGTTCTCTGAATGAAAGAACCACAACTTGCAGATCAGTAGGAAGTATTGTGTGAGTAGTATAAATGTAATTAAATAAAATGTGTAAATGAGGATGTTAACTGTGACAGGATGATTGACAGGGCGATTTACGGTGACAGAACGCTGCGACGGAGGGCCATTTTATGACGTGGTAGTTTGTCCCAAAGCTTGCCTACTCTTCTGCAACACACTCCAAAGTATCTACTTTTTCTTCACAAAAAGAGTACATACATACTTAGCATAGTATACGTAAGTAAACTGGGATGCAGCATCTGTCTTTATGAATGGATTGTTGAAACAGTGATTCGTTCAAAAACTCTGATTCATTCAGGAATGAAACACCAGTGTGTTGATCGGAGGATCAGTGTTGATCGGACACAAAGAGTTCTGTTGTGAATGTGTTTGGAACTATTTTCTATGCCAAAATATAGCAAAAACAATTAACTTAAATTAATATTTACTGAACTGTTGTATAAAATCAATATCACATTTGCAATCGTGCTGATATTCGGGAAAAATAGCACGCTCGTTCGTGTGATATTGCTTAACTATATCATACATAAATCTAATAGGACTCGTTATGGCGTGTTTTTGTTTGTTTTTTTGCAAAGTGACATACTCGATAATGCCAGCTTCCACATCATTAAACAACAATTACATTAAATTAACATTACCATATTATCGTAGAAGATTCGCACACCTCAACCTCAAACAATGACTAAAGAACTAATCGACTGTGCAGACTCTTATGACATTTTTGATGCAAAGAGACATTTTTTTTTCTTCTGGAAAAACGTGCACAGATGAATAGAATAGTTCACAATAAGACCGGGAACAGTGAAACAAACTTTCATTTCATGTTGACTTTAATGCCAGAGGGAAGCGTTCCTCATACCTCAGTGATGATGGCTTTATGCTGTCGCACGCGGTCGTATTCCTCCTTGATGCTGATGTTGTGCAGCAGCGACAGCGGGAGCGCCTTGCCGTCGCGACACAGCACGGCCTGACACTTGCCCACGTTGGCGGAGGTCAGGGTGAAGCAGCCAGCGGGGTCTGTGGGGTCGTGACGGATGTGACAGAGCGCTGCCGAACCGCCCAGCTTCTGCCCTGCAGTGCCTAACTTACTATTAAATGGAGAGGGAAGAGGACAGACATGTTTAGTATTAATCAAAATCTCTCCATACCGATTGTCACCACAACACCGCTTATTACGCGTGCATTTACCGCTGCATGACCAGGAAGGTGTTGGTCATGTAGTCTTCCTCGCTCTTGGTCCTGTGCAGTTCTTCTGCCAGTATGTCGTTCATGGTGCACTGGAGTAAATACGGCACCTCCACGTTCCTGTCGCCGTCGAACACACCGTACAGAGCTTCTCTACTGCCGCAGAAGCTGTTCACAGACAGCGCAGCCACACACAGTCTGTGCAACGCAAACAGCACACGTCAGACACTCAGAAACCGTTCACACAGAGGATCTCGGAAGTCACAAGTCACTCACTTGTTTTTGACGCCTGAGGCTTCGGTGTAGCCGTGACTCCAGACAGCTGGCCCTCCTGCACTCTCATTGGCTGAGAACGACGAGGGAGGCGGATCGATTCGGAAACAGCGGATGTTACTGTAAGTTGAAAGATGTGGAAGTGAAAATATGCATTTTTACAGTAGGTCGAAAGCAGACGTCAAGTCACTTTTATTTCTATACATTACAGATGGTTGCAAAACCATTCACAGTAATGAACACGAAAATAACGATACACTTGTTTGTTCACAGTTTGAACGTTCTTGATTCCATTTGTTTAATTTCAAAATCTGAGTTGAATTATCCATTGTTGCTTTTACAGCTACAAAGCTGGGAGCACTAAATGACATTCAAAGTCACGCTTTTAACACTAAATAAAGCACATAAACAGTACCTTTGATTAGCATTGCCACACTTTGTGTTTGTTGTTCAAGCGCGAAGTCGCCGAAAAATATAAAACATTTCTAAAATAGAATCGTCGCGGCTGGTTAGGACAAAAACTCTGATTAACATGGAAAAGATACCTTTTATCAAGTGTCGCAGTGTGTGTAGTTAGGACACAGTGTAATGATGTCTCCCAAGGGTAGCATGTACAGAGTGAACAGCAACGGTACTAGTACTGAGCCTTGTGGTACACCATACTGAACTTGTGATCGATAATACACTTCTTTGTTTAGACAAACAAATAACGGTCAGATAAGTATGATTTGAACCATGCCAATGCAATTCCACTAATGCCAATGCAATTTTCGAGTCTGTTCAAAAGAATGTTGTGGTCAATGGTATCAAATGCAGAACTAAGATCCAGTAACACTTATAGAGAGAAGATCGGATGAAACCACAATCAGATGATGAACTCTGATGAGAGCAGTCTCAGTACTAAATCCTGACTGAAAATCCTCGCAGATATCATTTCTTTCTGAAACATAGGTGTGAGAATACTGCCTTTTCTAGTATCTTTGACAGAAAAGGTAGATTCCAGATCGGTCTGTTATTGACTAATTCTTCAGGATCAAGTTGCATTTTTTTAATATGAGGTTTAATCATAGCCAGCTTAAAAGTTTTTGATACGTATCCTCATGACAATTATGAATTAATGATATTAAAGGTAGGGTAGGTAATCTTTTTTCTAAAAAAAAACATTCCAAATTTGTTTAAACTGTCTTTATATACCAATACATAATTAAAATGTAAGTACTCTGAAAAAGAAAATATAAAAATCGAGTGACTGTAGACCTTTTAATCTGCAATAAACACAACTCATTATTTCCATTCACTCCCACCCCCTCCCTTCTGAGCTCCTTCCAGAGCCACGCCCCCAAAACACATGAACGCGTGACGCCAAACGCTCAGGCTCAGCTGGAAGACGCATTTATTACCTGAGACGAGTGGAGAGGAAGGAGCGCAGTACATACAGTGACATCATGTCAGAATCACATGTAATAAAATACCTAACTTTATCACTATGAATATAAACAAACAAGATTTCTTTTAGTACTCACTATCAAGCTAGCATATCGATAATGGTAAAGTTTCATTCGGTAACGAGCTATATTTATAAGGCACAACTAAAAACAGGTTGCATTGATACACGTTTTTCCATTACCATCAATTACACTGTGATGAAGGTGAATTTAGTGTAAGATTCATAACATATACGGTGTTTTGCATGTAAGAGTTTCCATGATGAAAACATTGTTGACTCTAATGAAGACTAACGTACACTCCGAGTCCGGAGACAAGTACCGCATCGTCGGTTCGAGGACAGGTCCGGGGTTGAGGGCGAAGCAGAGGAGGTCGTTCAAGAGTGCGGGCAGGGTCCGAGGAAGTAGTTTTTGCCTTGTTTGCCTTCGCTGACTGCATATGCAGGTGCTTTGAGCTGAATATTTCCGGAACGGTGACATGTGATGAGTGCACGCAGGGCAGCGCGCGCAGTGGGGCTCGGGCACGAGACATGAAGGCATCTGATTGGTTCTTTACATTCGCACCGAATGGCAGTGATTGGTCAGAGTTTTTACTGTCCTGCAGCTGCTACAGAGGTCTGATTTTTTTCATTCCTTTTTCTAAACACATAATGTATTGACTACTATCAGGATGGAAGGACCATTTCACCCAGTATAAAAAAAAGTGTTTCTGAACAGGATTACCTACCCTACCTTTAAGAAGCGGATCTATAACTTCTGGAAGTATTTCTTTCAGTAGCTTAGTCGGTATAGGGTCTAACATACATGTTGATTTTGATGATTTAACGAGTTTAGACAATTCTTCCTCTCCTATAGCAACGGATGAATGGAATTTGCTGTAATTGGACAATTGCTGTAATTGGACACTTCTGAGCTTCAAAGGTGTTCATCATAAAGGTATTACTGAATTTGTTTGAGGTCAATCAGATGAAATAGTTGCACATATCAATATTTGCTGAGAAAGCCCCCAAATGAAGACAATTCAAAGGGATTATTATGTCAGACAAAAACATTAGACAGATATTTAAAAAAGTGGCTTTGTACGAGTTAAGGAACACGTTTCTAGAATTGTAGGAAAATCCCTTATTGCAGAATTTATTGCAGAATTTGTACATTTATCTGCATTTAAATTTTTTGCACTTGCATTTAATAATTTTTTTACATTATTATTTTTGTACATCATCTTTTGCAATTAATCTCACTAAACTATTGTGTTAATTTCGACAAGTTTCACAGTTGCTGAGTATGTATGTATGCATGTACACCTGGGAAAATTCTCATTTATGGCACTGACAGAAGTGGAAGAACATGCACGTTTCCCCTTACTTGAGCTGCTCCAGGGTCTTGTGGTCCAGATTCAAGCGCAGGTTTCCCGTCAGATCCAGCTCCTGGAGTTTGGGAGGTAGACTCTCCGGTAAGGTGATCTCACTCAGCTCATTACAGCTCAGATCCACACACTACATATACAACACAAGCGCAAATATATGAATGCCATACAAGCAGTGTAGCGCACAGTAGGATGTTTGATTAATCGTCTGATAGTGGTTATTCGATCTAACTGCAGTTATTTGAGATCAATTTTAATCACATTTTGCCAGTTTATAAAAAAATAAACACATTGTAAAGTACATAAAAGATAGTCAAGGGTCTTCCTTCATACAAAATAAAGGTTTGTGGGTTTAATCGGACTGCATTATTAACATATTAGGTTTACAATAGCTATGTTTCCATCCAAAGCTTCAAAATTTACCTTGTGCGCAAAATTGGAATATTGCATAAATGTTTGCGAATAAAGCACCGTTTCCATCCAGTGAGTCGAAGAGAACAAAGCCGGCAGTTCCTGATAAACTGGCGCTAAATATCACTAAGTAAAGTACGAGAAGCCACTGTATATAATAAATTAAATGCATCTCAGAGCGCCCAGACGAACCGCAATAAACGTGTTATCTTGCTTTGGGAGGCAGATTTTGCTGTTTGGGAACACAATCATGTGACAGTTCAGGGAGGGAATTATCCTGAACCACTTTGACGACAGACTTTGCTCAGGCATTTCAGAATGACCAAAACAGCAATTAAATTGTTAAAGTCCCCCAGTAGTCAATAATTGTATCCCTTAAAACTCATCTTTGATCACCAAAATTACATTTAAAAATTTTTCCTCATGCTTTAAAATAGCTTGAATGTAACTCTACACCCTTGCCTCAATTAGTATTCGCCGTACTATGAATATGCAAAATAGCCCTGCCTCCACTCACTCACAGCAGCTCAGAGGTCCACTCGTTGACGATCACACGTTGATCTGATTGGTTACAAGGTAGTTTGTGACGTCAGAAACACCAGTGATTTTTTTGAGACTGTCTTTGGTTCACTGCAGTTTTAAGGCAAATACTCAGCAATGGTGTTGACTTTTGAATTTGCACATGGTTTATCTTAAAGCATATTAAAAACACCACATAGACATAAATAACATTAAAAACTTGATTTTCACCACAGGGGGACTTTAATTGCAATAAGTTGGTATGACAATTAATTGCCAACACAAAGTTCATGATCATGACAGGCCCAGTGCTCGGTGAAATCTCACTAGTCCAAAATAATCCATAACATAATTTGCATAACTGCATATTAAACATCACATAGGAAAGTTTTGGTGTCCTGCAGTATTTTTGCTTCTAGTGTGGACAGTAGGGTTGGAAACTCGCATTTAAAACTCATTTAAATCTCGCAACTGAATGACTTTCATGGCACGATTTGTTTCCATAAACAGTTGCGCATACATCATTCTACCATACTAAAATACACGGACAAAAATGTGTGAATTACAGCCAGTTTTGTAAACTGAAATGAAGTAATGTGAAGAACACTGAAAACAACCACAGCGTGAGTGATCTGACCTTCATCTCCATGAGCTGCATGACCTCGGGGAAGACCTCGATGCAGTTGGAGTGAGCCACCAGCGTGTGCATGCGCCTGCAGTTCAGGATGGTGGTGGGCACTGCCTTCAGCCTGTTCCCACTCAGGTCCACCTCCTCCAGTTCCTCCAGCTTGGCCATTTTACTGCACAGCAGACAATATTGATTTGCTGAATATACTGAATATAATATACTGCGCATACACACATTCTATGAATCAGACTGAATTTCATTTGGATGAGCTTGATGTGTGTGTCTGTGAAATTTGCCATGCGTCACTTCTGGTAATTTGCCGAATAAGCAGGTCAATTTTAATTGAGGATTTTTTTAAATGAGTAATCAAATTTAATCAAGCAGATATTGTATGTGTAGTACAATACCCGTTTACACCTGTTATTTTACTCCCTCTCTTCTGTCCACTTTCAACCACTTCTGTCCTGATTTCTTCAAGGGGAGGGTCTATGGCTGGGTGAATTTATGCTTTTTTAGATCTTTCCATCTAATAGACGAAATAAGCTTGCACAATTTACATATAAAAACATATGGAGAGCATTAGCTTTCGTTTCTGCTCTGACAGCCGCAAGACCAGCCAGACGCTGTGAGTGTGTGTTTGAATCAGGAATGATGAGAGAACATTTTGCTTGGTACGTTTTTCATCGTCAAACCAAACTTGGGTCTCCACTCTCCAGCCAAAGTTTAAACCTGTCTGTCCCATAATGGGCTTCCCATAATGTTTACGCATTAGGTCAGTAGGTGGAGAGTAGATGGTCATTTGTGGCTGTTTGAACACATTCGACCACATGAGCGTTTACTCTACGAAAGCAATCTGGGCGAATGAGTTTTCGGCTCCCTCTGGAAGTGGTCGAAAGTGGACAAGCTCAAAATGTTTTAGACCCCGTTTACTCCTGTATTTAGAGTCGTTCACTTGTGATCCGATCGACCAAAACACATCTTAATACCAGGTGTAAACAGGGCCATAGTTGTGCCCTTAGGCTATCAACAGTATTTTCAAGTGTGTGTGTGTGTATGGTAGCTTTAGTCTGGGAATAAATTTGTCACAGTTTTTGGACACCTCCCTTTGGGGACGTCTTCAATTATTTGTTATTCAATTGTTGATATATAAATAGATGTTTGAGAGTGTCACCTGGCTGGGAAGGTCTGCAGGTGATTGTAGGCCATGTGCAGGATCCTCAGGTGTGTGTGTCCCGTCAGCTGAGGCACACACTTGTCCGTCAGGTGGTTGTTGGTCAGATAAAGCTCCTGTAAGATACTGCTGCTCTCTTCTGACAGACTGGATGCTGGGAGATTCTCCAGCTTGTTGGCCGACGCATTCAGACACCGTAAACTGAAGACAAATCACGTTATTGACAGTGAGTTACTGACAGTCTCACTCGAATGCAATGCGTTCAAACGCTAACATTCAACTTCTGAGACACAAAAGCCCTTAGTAATGGCGTTTTCAAAGTTTTCAGCGGTGGAGTTTTATTTTACTGCTTTAGGGGGCGTTTACACGACACCGCTTTCAACTAAAAACAGAAAACTTTATATGCATTTTGGCTGTTCATTTGCAACGACCAACTTTTGAAAACAGGTTTGTGTACGTTTTTGAAAACGATACCGTTATCGTCTCAATAGCGGTAAACTACAAAAACGTGAATTTGTGAAAACGTGACATCATGTGCATGTGCTCAGTCTATAGGCATGCACGCGTTGGTTGGTGACAACCAAACCAACAATGGCGGACTACAGGACTGTGTTTGTGCTACCTCTAGATACTGAATTTATTAACGCTTCTTCATCAAAGTGTAGATTTACTGCACCACTTCTATGACCAGCGGAGACATATTATTTACATACGCAGAAGCATTTAAATACGTAGTTTGTTTACAAAGTGACATCGCCAACTACTGGCCTGGCAGCATAATGCTGCGTTTATAGTCGTTTTCGAGGATCCGCTGTGAACGGGCATCATTTTGACAACGTTGCCGTCTGTATGCGAAACATTTCACAAAGTGCAAAGGAAAAAAAGGCACACTTTTAGTACATCATTGTCCTGTAAACATACCCTTAGTTTGCAGTGCACACGGGACCAAACTAGATCCTCCCATTCATATCAGATTACAAAAATAGATTAAAATTCATAAACTACTGTGCAAAAGTTTGGTATATATTCAACTTTTAGTTCATCAAAGAATCCTGAAAAATATGCATTATAATTTACACAAAAATATTAAGCAGCACAACTGGTTTTCAATATTGATAATAATAATCAGAAATGTTTCTTGAGCATCACATCAGTATTAAAATGATTTCTGAAGGATCATGTGACACTGAAGACTGGAGTAATGATGCTGAAAATTCTGTTTTTATCACAGGAATAAATGACACTTTAAAATATATTAAAATACTTTTAATATTTTAATAATATTGTAATAACATATCGCAACATTACTGTGTTTACTGTATTTCTGATCAAATAAACGCAGTCTTAGTGACCAGAAGAGACTTATTTTAAAGTAGTTTAACTGATTTAGGACAGGTTAATGTATGCAGCGAGTGAGAACAGCACATCTAAACTCTGATCCAAACTCCTGTGAGCTCGTACGTCTGATGGAAAAAGTAAGCGCTTTGCAACACTGCGTAGACGGTAACTCCGACGTTAACGTGTTGCTAGTCTAATAACGTGTGCTGGTTTGCTGATCTCAAATGTTGGGCTGGTCTTCTGGTTTTAGAGGTGTCTTGGAGACTTTTCAGCTGGTCAGGACAGCTTAAACCAGCGAAGACCAGCAAACGAGCTGAGGCTGGATGAATCGTTTATTTTTTTAGCAGGCCACATACAAACATTGAGTAAAATAATCAATGTTTAACTAGATCACCCCTGTTTTGGATATTTTCATCACTGAATAGACTGTAAATATTTTTACAATCAACGCTGCACAAGGAACTTGTCGCACTGCCTTCTGGGATTGTTTTCAGGAGCATGTTTATAATGTGGCGGCTCACTAGTGTTTGGAAGAGAGCTCTGATGTGTTCAGTGTGTTTGTGTTTCACCTCTCTGATTTCAGGAAGAGATTACAGGGAAGCTCGATGAGATGATTGTGCTGCACATCCATCACCTCCACGACGGGACGCTCCACTCGCTCCGGCAAACGCTTCAGCTGGTTGTGACCGGCCAAGATCTTCCTCAAACTGCCACTGCACAGTAACCTGATGGTGGAGATTACAGGGAGGTCAGTGTGGCAGTGCAGAAGCTCACATCAAACACACACACACCTTGTGTTTTCATGTTTTATGGGGACTTTCCATAGACAATGATTGTAATGCTGTACAAGCTGAATATTCTATCCCCTAAAAAAAAATAAACAAGACAATAAAAAAAGAATCAACATTGGCTTGGCTTTACAGAACTGAGGGATTTGAAATGTTGTAAAAAAGATGCAGAGATGACATTTTTATTACTCAACAGGTGAGTAAGGTATTTTATTGAACAGATAAATTGCCATTTGTAGCTCTAACAGAGTTTATTGTAAAGCATTATCTATTGTGAAGGGTCATTTCATTTTGGTTGTTGTGTTGTGTGGTTGCTGTGCTGGAATTAATTTTCAAGGAAGTACCGTGTCTATTAATGGGTAAAGCTACTGTAGCGTTTCCAGCTAGTCAGTCTGAGATCCGTTCCATCTAAACTGATTATATCTCTTAAGCCTAGTAGTGAATGCCGAAGCGAAACAAAAACAAAGTTCTTCAGTAAAATGCATGCCATTTTGTTTTTTATCTGCTAGCTAGAGGACCAAAAGTTATTTTGTGAACGTTTAATTGGTTATTTCAATAATAGGGCCCTCTATAAATGTATTATCAAAAACGGTGGTAATCAAATGAATAAATAAAACTTAATTTAATCTTTTAAAATGTAATCAAATGAAATTTTAACAATTACATTTATTTTTTTTGTGCTGTACAACAGAGATTTATAGTAGGAAGCACGAAGCAGACAGACTGGCTAAAGCGACCGTCTGCCAGCCGTCTCTCGTCACCAAGGTCAGATAAATCCCATCACATAGAGCCTCTTTCACCTAGCTATCATCATATAGAGACTGTGTCTGTTCCCCGAATTAGGAAATACAAAAAACTCTCAAACCCATTTAAGGGGTGAAAATTAAATTGATGTTCAACAAATTAAAAACAGACATAATACAGATGAACAAATGATAAAGCTCGGTTTGCTGAAAATTCGATCCCTTACATCAAAAGCCATTTTTGTAAATGATATGATCACAGATCATAACCCACAGTAGATATGCTATGTTTGACAGAAACCTGGCTAAAACCAGACGATTACATTACTTTAAATGAGTCCACCCCGCAAGATTAGTTATAAACATGAACCTCGTCTGAAAGGCAAAGGGGGAGGTGTTGCTGTAATTTATAGTAATATCTTCAGAATTACTGAGAAGTCTAATTTATAATATAATTATTTTGAAGGGTTGGTGCTTTATGTAACGTTATCTAGTGTAAATGATAAATCCTGTTTGACATTTGTGCTGGCTACTGTATACAGGCCACCATACAGACTTTATCAAAGAATTTGCTGACTTTCTCTCAGAGTTAGTATTGGCTGCAGATAAAGTCCTAATTGTTGGTGATTTTAATATACATGTAGATAACGAAAAAGAGGCATTGGGATTGGCATTTAAAGACATTCTGAACTCTATTGGCGTTATACTCGAATATTGCGTAGGCAACACGTGTCAGGACCTACTCATTGTTGTAATCATACTTCATATCAAACATTGTCACATGGAATCGATGTTGATGCCGTTAAAATTCTGCAGCAGAGCGATGACATCTCAGATCATTATCTAGTCTCGTGTAAACTCCATTTAGCCAAGGCTGCAAAACAAACTCCCCGTTAGACCTATCACTTCTGCCACTAAAGATTGCTTTATAAAAAATCTTCCTGATCAGTTTCTACTCTTTGGCATACCAGATAGCTTAGAATAACTCAATGTTGCAACAGAAACTATTGACTCTCTCTTTTCCAGCACTTTATTCACGGTTGCTCCTTTGTGCTTAAAAAAAATATTGAGGAAAATAGTTCAACGCCGTGGTACAACGAGCACACTCGGGCCCTCAAGAGAGCAGCCCGGAAAACGGAGCGCAGCTGGAAGAAAACAAAACTAGAGGTATTTCACATTTTGTGGAAGGAAAGTGTTATCGTGTACAGAAAGGCCTTAAAAACGGCTAGATCTGCTTACTTTCCGACTCTCTTAGAAGAGAACAAACACAACCCTAGGTAGTTATTTGATACAGTGGCTAGATTAATGAGAAATAAAACTTCAACTTCAGACATTTCCTAACAGCACAGCAGTAATGACTTTATGAACTTCTTTACTTGCAAGATTGATAATATCAGGGAGAAAATTATAATATGCAACCGTCTACTACAGTATCGCATCAGGCAGTGCATTGTAGTCTCCCTGAGGAAAAATGTCATTCATTCGTTGCTATAGGAGGAAGAATTGTCTAGACTCATTAAATCATCAAAATCGACAACATGAATGTTAGACCCTATACCGACTAAGCTACTGAAAGAAATACTTCCAGAAGTTATAGATCTGCTTCTTAATATGATTAATTTATCATTGTCATTAGGATATGTATCAATAACTTTTAAGCTGGCTGTTATTAAACCTCTTATTAAAAAAAAATGCAACTTGATCCTGAAGAATTAGTCAATAACAGACCGATCTCGAATCTACCTTTTCCTGTCAAAGATACTAGAAAAGCCAGTATTCTCACAACTATGTTCCTTCTTAGAAATAAATGATATCTGCGAGGATTTACAGTCGGGATTTAGACCGCATCTTAGTACTGAGACTGCTCTCATTAGAGGTACAAATGATTTGCTCTTATCATCAGATCGTGGTTTCAACACTCTCTATTAGTGTTACTTGATCTTAGTTCTGCATTTGATACTATCGACCACAACCTTCTTTTGAATAGACTCGAAAACTGCGTTGGCATTAGTGGAATTGGATTAGCATGGTTCAAATCATACTTATCTGACTGCAGTTAACAAAGAGGTGTCATATCGATCACAAGTTCAGTATGGAGTACCACAAGGCTCAGTACTAGGACCATTGCTTTTCACCCTTTACATGCTACCCTTGGGAGATATCATTAGGAAGCATGGCATTAGTTTTTACTGTTATGCTGATGATACTAAGCTCTATATTCTTTTGCGCCCTGACGAAACATACAAATTCACAAAATTAACGGAATGCATAGTTAATATGAAAAATGGATGACTAGAAATTTCATACTAAATTCTAAAAAAAGCAGAGGGTTTAATCATTGAACTAACACTTGATGGCTGCTCTGTCAAGTGTTCATCGTCGGTTAGGAACCTGGGTTTGCTCTTTGATACCAATTTTTCATTTGAAAGCCACATATCTACCATCTGTAAAACCACACTTTTCCATCTTAAAAAATATATCTATATTACGACAAATGCTCTCAATGATAAATGCCGAAAAGATAGTTCATGCGTTCAAGGCTAGATTATTGTAATGCTCTTATGGGTGGTTGCCCTGCACGCATAATAAACAAACTACAGCTGGTCCAAAATGCAGCAGCTTTCCTTACCAGAACCAGGAAGTTTGACCATATTAGCCCGGTTCTGCAGACAGACTCTGTCAGTTTAAATCTAGACTAGAAACACATCTCTTTAACCTAGCATACACATAACACATTATCAGTTAAATGATTGTTAGGCTGCATAAATTAGGTCATCCGAAACCAGGAACACTTCCTATAAAACCCAATGTACTTGTTACATTGTAAGAAGAATGGCATCCACATTAATATTAGTCTGTCTGTCTCGTCCTTATCCCGAGGTTACCGTAGTCAGCCGGATCCGGTCCATATCCAGATCAGATGGTGGACCTGCACCAAGACACGACCAAAACGCAGCCCTGAATGTCAGCAGAGACCGTGTCTACTAGACAATCCCCTGTGAAGGCATGGTCGCCACGACAGCCATCGTCACAGATCCTCAGCAAAGACCACGAGAACCAGACAGGTCCTCCGCACAGACCCTATGGCCAGCTTTGGCTCCATACCGGCGTGATGATTCGATCTTCAAGCAAAAGGAACTGGATGAATATTTGAATGCTACCTGTTACGTGGGAGTGTTCTAACCTGTGTTTTGTGGCAGTTACCTGGTAGCTCACCTGCAATCAACCGCTTAATTGGTATCACCTGATGGGCGCCATTTTAAATCCAGGACACATGCTCATTCTCTCTCTGGTCTTGCAGCCAGCACTGCAGTAGCAGTGTTGTTATCTCTACAACCCCCTTTTTCTTTTATAATTCAATAAACTTTATTTTTGATAGGCAGACTTCAGTCTTTGTGTACTTTATGTTGCTTCCCTAGTGCCAGGTTTGTAACACTTCTGATCCCTATCTGAATTCTGACTTGTGATGCTGCCTGAATCATAATCACACCGTGTTTGCTGCCCTGCACTGGCAAAAGTAGCCTAATGATAATGAATGTGTCGGGAATAAATAGCAAGGAGACATTTTAATAGTTTTTTTAATAAACTAGTGTTTTCTGAGTCAGTGTTGGTGGCAAAGATGACGATGCTGACTTGTCATCTCCGCAGTATAGTAAACGCGTGTGCGCCTATAGAGAGAAATGCACCTTTCATTTGGATTACATAATCAGAGAGTATTTGTTTTCGAATTGGTTCGTTTAAAGTAGACACTTCAAGCTTTCTATAGGCTATTTCTCATATCTGTGAGGCAAGTATCCTATACGCTGAGTTTCGGTTCATTTGTGACGTGTTCCAGTTCTTCTTGCTGTCGAAGACGGAGCAACTTTCTGCTTGTAAATTAAGTTTATTCCGTGCACTGTCAAGTGCTTCATCAGATTTGTCGTGTTGACGGTCTTGGCAGCAATTATCTTGTTGCAATTATTTCGTGCTGTTGGCAAGCGAGCCTGGTGAAATACAGCCACACTTTTGATCTTTTCCACTTCTTTTACATCTATGGGGGTTGGGACGCTTACACACTACAGCCTAACGTGTGAGCCACATCTCTGTGGGCAACCACGTAACACTAGTGTTTTTCCATGATGCCTCGCCACTCATTGGCTCACTGACGTTGAAGAGATTAACCCCTTAGTCATCGAAATTTGGTACCAAACAACAAGACGTTTTTTGATACTCTATGGTATTGAGGCAATTGGGTTGGTGCCTAGAACAGCCTTTCTCAAACTTTTTTCCGTCAGGGCACCTTTCAAAAGTGCATAAAATCTCAAGGCACCCCAGTGTAATATATAATTTAAAAACACTGCATAACCCAAATGTAAATGCAAATTTTATATATATATTTATTTATCTAAAATGAATTTACAATTTTATTAATCCGTTCATATGTTTAACCCTTTCACACGTAAATTTAAAATATTCTGGCTGACCCCCCAGCGTGAGTTTTTCAAGGTGACCGTTATTTAGAATGTGTCACTTTATGGTTTCCATGGTGACGCGTCATTGCTTGTCACGTGACACACCGCAGCAACAACAGAGATGAATGATTGATGATCTGCTTTTATGTCATTTTTCCTTTTTTATTCAAAATTTTCACAAATTGGTTAGATATGGCATGAGATATCTGATATTCCGATTGTCAAATATATGCAAGTGGAAGTGTTTTGTTTTTTGAACACCTTTATAACGATCGCGTTAGTTGAGCTGTATGCGCGATGGGCGCCGCCATGTTAGTTTGTGCCGCAGATGCAGTTCAGAGAATCGGATCTGTTGGATTTACAACAAGTGAATTCATCCACTTCTCCCGAAATACATAAAAGTAAGTGGCAGGTGAACTGGGAGAAGAATAGAGTAAACTTTAAAGTTACTTACACAATGTGTATCTGATATGAATAAAACTAATTATAATGAAAAGGATTATTATTGCCTCTTCCTTTGACATCAGTGTGTACTTTACAAACTCTAAATGTATTGTTTTTTTAGTACTTATGTCTGAAACCTAAAACAAACATTATGTGGATGAAAACACTGAAAAGTTGTGATATATGACAGCTGAGCGCGCCTGTCTCTGGCTCAGCTCCAGCCAACGCGCGAAAGCACATTTGAATTTAGCTGTTGATCACGTCATGCATTGACCGTTATAATCACACCGGTGCTCCAGGGACCAGCCTAGACTGATCACACCGGTGTGGTCGTACGTGCGAAAGGGTTAAAAAGAAAAATAATGTATTTATGTAAATTCAAATATATTTATATATGAAATGTCCGATTTTTTTTTTTTTTTTTTTTTTTAGCCTACGAAATTTTTTGGCGGCACCCCTGACACAGTCAGGGGGCACCCCAGTGTGCCGCGGCACCCACTTTGAGAAAGGCTGGCCTAGAAAGTATAGAACACAATATCCTGTCCTACCCAGCATTTTTTGCTTTGCGGAAATCATAGGGCCCTACATTTTGATTAAAATTATGCCGACTTTAAATGGCATGATTCTTTCCCTTAAAGTTGTTAAATTGTCATTAACTATTGGCATCAATGTTAGTGTTTGCAAAATGCCAAACTGTTGCTATGGCAATGACTATGTAAATCATCAGGAGTCCATGAATGACTGAAATGTGGCTGAACGCACAAACCACTGCAGTTTCACTCAGACACTCACCACGGAGGAAGTTCAGCGATGTTGTTGTGACTGACGTCTAGAACCTCCAGTTTCTTGCTGTCACTCAACCAATCGGGAAGAGACGTCATACAGTTCCTGTAAGAGAGCGAACACACACAGCTGATGACACACGCAAGGAAACTTAATGTCACGATGTGGGTTTGACCGCAGTGATCAGATAGTGACAAAGATACAAGTGAGAGAGATCAAACCCACCTGGAGATGTCCACGTACGTGAGGTTAGAGGCCACAGGACTCACGTCTAACTCTTGCAGCTCTGTGGAACAGATGTCGTAAGGCATCAAGCAAACGAATGGATGTTGTGTGTTAAATAGTAAAGGGATAGTTCACCCAAAAATTAAAATTAGCCCATGATTTACTCACCCTCAAGTCATCCTAAGTGTATATGACATTCTTCTTTCAGGCGAACATAATCGGAGTTATATAAAACAAATGTCCTGGCTCTTCTAAGCTTTATAATGGCAGTGAATTGCTGTTTCTGTTTTGAAGTCCATAAAAGTGCATCCATCCATCATAAAACTGCATCTATCCATCATAAAACTGCATCAATCCATCATAAAACTGCAACTATCCATGATAAAAGTGCATCTATCCATGATAAAAGTGCATCTATCCATCATAAAACTGCATCTATCCATCATAAAACTGCAACTATCCATCATAAAAGTGCATCTATCCATGATAAAAGTGCATCTATCCATCATAAAACTGCATCTATCCATCATAAAACTGCAACTATCCATCATAAAAGTGCATCTATCCATGATAAAACTGCATCTATCCATCATAAAAGTGCATCAATCCATCATAAAAGTGCATCAATCCATCATAAAACTGCAACTATCCATGATAAAAGTGCATCTATCCATGATAAAAGTGCATCTATCCATCATAAAACTGCATCTATCCATCATAAAACTGCATCTATCCATCATAAAACTGCAACTATCCATCATAAAAGTGCATCTATCCATGATAAAAGTGCATCTATCATCATAAAACTGCATCTATCCATCATAAAAGTGCATCTATCCATGATAAAAGTGCATCTATCCATCATAAAACTGCATCTATCTATCATAAAACTGCAACTATCCATGATAAAAGTGCATCTATCCATCATAAAACTGCATCTATCCATCATAAAAGTGCATCTATCCATGATAAAAGTGCATCTATCCATCATAAAACTGCATCTATCCATCATAAAAGTGCATCTATCCATGAAAAAAGTGCATCTATCCATCATAAAAGTGCATCTATCCATCATAAAAGTGCAACTATCCATGATAAAAGTGCATCTATCCATCATAAAACTGCATCTATCCATCATAAAAGTGCATCTATCCATCATAAAACTGCATCTATCCATCATAAAACACATCTATCCATCATAAAACTGCATCTATCCATCATAAAAGTGCATCTATCCATCATAAAAGTGCATCTATCCATCATAAAACTGCATCTATCCATGATAAAACTGCATCTATCCATGATAAAACTGCATCTATCCATGATAAAACTGCATCTATCCATCATAAAACTGCATCTATCCATCATAAAAGTGCATCTATCCATCATAAAACTGCATCTATCCATGATAAAACTGCATCTATCCATGATAAAACTGCATCTATCCATCATAAAAGTGCTCCACAGGGCTCTGGGGGGTTGATAAAGGCCTTCTGAAGCGTAGCGAAAATATTCATATTTAACACGTTAAAGTAAAATTCTAGCTTCTGGCCAAACGCAGTCTCCTTACACCTAAGGCGCAACTAACTCAACTTGTGACGTCAGAAGTAGCGTAGTGTATCATGGGGCGTAAATATCAGCAGTACGTTGCATTACTCGCATAAGTTGCGCTCGATCCGTATGTTCGTTTGGCCGGAAGCAAGTTATTTTACTTTATTAAGTTTTAAATGTGGATATTTTTCTTACACAAACGCATCGCTTCGCTCCAGAAGGCCTTTATTAAGTTCCTTATTGAGTTCGTTTATGATGGATGGATGCACTTTTATGGACTTCAAAACAGAAACAGCAATTCACGCCCATTATAAAGCTCGGAAGAGCCAGGACATTTATTAATATAACTCCGATTGTATTCGTCTGAAAGAAGATGTCATATGCACCTAGGTCCTAGGATGACTTCAGGGTGAGTAAATCATGGGCTAATTTTCATTTTTGGGTGAACTATCCCTTTCATGTGAGGTAAAATGGTGTGTGCGCTACCGTTGTTGGAGGCGTAGAGAGCCTTGAGCGCGCAGCCACGCAGACGCAGGCGAGCGATGCGGTTCCTCTGACAGTGCAGGACCTCCAGCCGCGGGAACATGGACACGTCCAGCTCAGACAGGCGGTTATCGCGCACGTCCAGCTGCGTCACGTGACGCAGAAACTCCGGCTCGTCCGGCACCACGCTGGAGATCTGGTTCAGACTGAGGAGATGGAAAAATTCACCAAAGCTATTGTAAATACATTACCGACACAAATTTTTTTTGTATCAAATATGCAATCATGATCAACATGATTAAAATGTTGCTGAAATATTTGTAGTACACAATCTACTACATGATTTCTGTCGTCTGATTGATAGTTCATACTGTTTTAGCAAGTATAAGGCATTTTAGAATAATTGTAAAATTGTCCACTTTTAGCTTGTGGTTCACATGTCTTTTTGCTGACTGTAAAACCTTTAATGATTTTTATAAAGTGAATGTAAGAACTTTTATATTGTTAGTAATATTTTAAGATTAATACTGACTGGACTGAAGCAACTTAGCTTTACTTGATTATCTGTACATAATTTTTTTGTTAAAATGTGAGTTCAGATATGTTCCATCAGCCTTCTGAGAAAGGTTTATTTGTTCATCTCTCATTCATCATTGTATTGCATTATATGTTGTAAAACTGCAGAGCTTTGATCATAAAACCAAGCATTAAATATCATCTTCTTAAGACACATTATTGGCAGATATAGAGTAAAGACTGCTGTCTGTTATAGTGTTGATTCATTCATTCAAATAGCATATTCTTGCTCTAAATATAATTGAGGTGTTTTTTTCCTTCTCAAGTATGAGCTCCATATTCTCACTATATCATACTATATGAGCCATAAGAGTGTAGCAAATATTATCCTCAACAAAAGCTCCTATGCAAACCTTTTTGTTTGCTATTTTAATATTTTGTCTAAAGGTTCAATAAACTGTTACTTTAAAAAATAGATTTTTCTGACTTTTATTTCATCTGTCAGGCTTTACATGGTTAACATTAGATAATCCATTAGCTAACATGAAGTAAAAATGAGCAATGATTTTTTTTTTGAAAAAAGTCTGAGAATCACACATTAGTAGACGTTCAAAACAAGCTCACGCGGAAAAATGGGCCTTGTTGAAAAATGAAAACAACGTGTTCTAAAATGGGCTCACAATATCAAACATGTTTGATTTCATCCGTCTGAATGGAATCACAGTCTGAACCTCTGCTCATCATACACTACGTGATTTTCTGTCAAATCTGTCAGCTCTGACTGCCGAATATATGCGGACTGATTCTGACTGGCATCGACTCGTCCTGACTGCATATCAGGGCAAAACATCTGGGTAAAAGTATTCAAGCTTGTGATTAGAGATTTACAATACAGTTGCTCGTTGTTTTTTCATGTTAATTCAAAGAGCATCAAAGGGATAGTTCACCCCAAAAATGTAAATGTTCTCTCCCTCAAGTTGATCCAAACCTGTGTGGGTTTCCTTGTTCTGTTGAACACAAAAGATGATGTTTGGAAGAATGTTGGTAACCAGACAGTTGATGTAAGTCAATGGAAGCATCAACTGTCTGGTTACCAACATTCTTCCAAACATCATCTTCTGTGTTCAACAGAACAAAGAAACTCACACAGGTTTGGAACAACTGATGACAACATTTTCATTTTTGGGGTGAACTGTCCCTCTAACGAATGTTACCAGACACAACTTTTGATTTTAAAACTGTATTAGTAGCCTAAATGTTGAAATTAACATAAACTAAGAATATTAAATGCTGAAGAATTATTGTTCATTGTTAGATAATGTTCACAAATTACAGTTGTGTTACCAATATAATTCATCTCTGACGCATTCTCACAGAGTAAAGTAGGAAAAGTAACAGTGTTTGAATGTCTAAATCAAACGTAATATGATTTCAATTCACTGTAGATTTCACAGCCACGTGAGATACCAGACGGGTATTGGCCAAAAGACAAACTCCAAAACTTGAAGGAACATTTGAATTATTACACATTAAATTCAACTAATACATTAAATAACTGAATAGACTTGAGGCAGTGGTTCAGTGTGAGGTGTAGCCTACTATCACAGCTAGTGTGATGTGCTTGTGCTCACCGGAGGTCGACGTGCTTGAGCGTCAGCAGACGGAAGGCCTGTAGCGTCAGCACCGGCACTTTATTTCCAGCCATGCAGAGTCTCTCGACGGCGGGCAGCCGCTCCAGCACCGACGGCACCTGTGTGAACTCATTGAAGGACAGGCCCAGGTAGGCCAGCCTCTGCAGAAAGCCCAGCTCCACGGGGAGAGCGCACAGCAGGTTCCCGTCCAGGACAAACGTCTGCAGACTGACACAGAGACGGACATGAGCTCAACCACCACAACCACAACAACAACGACACGGCACACAAAAATAAGTTTGAAGAACGTTTTGCTAACATTCGCTTTATGAATGTTTTAAAAACATTTTGTTTTCTTGGTTAAGAGAATGTTAAGGAAACATTCCATGTTGTAATTTTGCATACAATATGAGATTTGAATGTTTTCTGAACCTTCTGAATCAAGTAGTAACGTTTAAAAAATGTTAGATGAACATCCAACTAAAGCGCTTCAGGACAGACCGATGCATACGTATTAGTGCTAACATTTTGAGAGCATTATTAATAACCGGATAACCTTGAACGTACATTCTATTAATGTTCATAGCTTTGAGAGAACGTGAGCTAACGTTTCCTGTTAGCTGGGTATAACTATGCAAAGCAAGGAGGCTTTTCTGGAAGGAGGCCATCGTCTGTTGTTACTACAGTAAAACTCTGGAAACTCAACACTTGAGAGGCTGGATGAGCACGAGTGTGTCCAGCAGGTGGCAGCAGTGCAGTGAGTGTCACATGACTGCCTCATGACTGCCTGACTCCACATCACATATCTACTGTAAGTTTGGCTGCGTTTAACTCCACTTTTAGATTTACACAGGCACTTCCCTAAGCACTTTCCCTCGGGGGAATCCCTACCGTTCAACTTTGTGAAGGAGGGAAGCTTATTTGGACAGGCCATCGACCCCTCAATTTTGGCCGAGGGAACAAGTCTACTCAACATGTACACTTCAGGCCGACCCATGGACCACAATGCACCATGATTGTGACGTCACAGCAGGCCAACTTAATTTAGCCCCACCCCACACAACTCTACTGTATGATATTGGAGTTATTTTGACATTTAATCACGTATTTTTTTTTCACAGTTATAGATAATTGTATTATAATTGTAGTTTTTTTTTATATTTTATATAAATAAATTAATACATTCATAATTAATATTTGTTTATATTTAATATTTTAACAGCCCAAGAATACATTCTGGCCTACAGAATGGTGCATAAAACAAATTCATAAGGAAAAAAACTATAAATATTAAATCAGCTCCATTGCGGATTCCAGGTGATCAAGTAGTGGGCACTCGTGCAAAGTAAGTCCTTGGTAAGCAAAACAGTCCTCGTAAAATAATGTATTTTCACTGGACTGCGATCCTTAGACTTAATATTTTTGGTTAATATTGTTCATAACAGTAATACAAGGAAAGTAGCAAGTTATTACATATAATATGTAACATTTGACATTTTGTTTAGACTAAACTGCACTGATGAAACAGTCACAATAAGACCAGAAAAGTGTGGCTGACGCGTTACATGGGGGAAAACATAGTTACAGAAGTGCAAACCAAAATTTAGACCTTGAGAGAATAATAGTTCATGAACATGTCAAAGCGAACAGGGTGTTGCAATGCTACGATGGACGCTTTGATACCATAGAGCATCATCATCCACCCATTCAGTTTCTATGATGCTTGCGTTTGCTCTAGACAGAGTGTTAGTCTACTCAACTGCTTCCTCATGACTCGTAGCAACACAGCTAAAAGTATTCCTAATATGCCGGACCTTTTAGTGAAAGTAGCCAGTTGAGACAAGCCTTCACAAGCACCCGTAAGAGCTGAGTTCGTGATGTTTGTGTTTGGGGAGGTGCAACTCGCCGTTTGCAAGGACGTCTGAATGTGCTTTATTTTTGTAGTTCCGCAGAAACGACACGCTTCACCTTCAAACACATCCGCGGCGGACACACTCACTTGGTCATTTTGCCCACGTCAGGATGGATGGAGGTCAGTTGGTTGCAGCTGAGGTTGACCTCCGTCAGCGTGCTAATGGAGCAGATGTGCAGCGGGAAACTTCCCAGCTGGTTATTAGAGAGATTGAGACTCCGCAAACGGGAAAATCTGCAGGTGAAGAGAGGAAATTTGGCAACTGTTAACCTCACACAAGTGTCCGTCTTATAGAGGAACCATGACACTTTAGCTTACTTCGTTAAATCTTCTTTTCATCCACATCGTGTCCTTAATAGTTTTAGCATGTAGCATGAATGTAGCATTTAGCATGACCTCATTACATCAGTATTACATAAAATTCACAAAAAAAATTTTTTTCATGTTCTCATTTGACAAAGCTGTTGATAGATATACTGATACTGACAGTTCTAAGAAAGTGCGTAAATCCTAAAGTGACTAAATATCGTCCTGGCCTAATCATACAGAATCTCATCATTTACTAAATACTGGCTACAACCGTACAGTTAAACACGGTTTACTTTAAATGCTTTGGCAACACAAGTTATACGTTTTATCTCCGCTTCTGGTCAGACGGGATTCATTTCCCATCTCCAACAGATGACAGTAGATTCTACCGAGTGGGGCGGTAAGTCATTTGATTATTATCCTCGACATGTATTCATTTAATTCACTTTAAACAATTACTTTCTGTACTTTTCATTTTATATGAGTTGCACATTAAAATTCCAATGTTGACATTCTTGTCCAAACACCTGGGGCACAATGAATTCAGTTTAATTTCCCAAATTGCGTGTTTTCCGGATTTTAAATGGTTCTGGATTCTACTGTAATGGTTTAACTTGTTTAATTTTAATAATCCAAAAAATGTCCAATCGATTGAATTAATACAAATAATAATGGCCTATGAAATGTATGGTTTTTAGAAATGTTCTGTTTTTCTGATTTAATACAAATGTATTATTAAAAATGCTGGAATTCACCAAACTTTAGATGAATTAATCTTTAAAAATGTAATCAAATTAAAACGTGAACAATTTGAGGCGGGGGAAAGCTGATCTGTGAAACACACACTGACCTCTGGAGCTGCAGCAGCGTCTGGTCAGCCGGCAGAAAGTTGTGCTTGAGGTTGAGATGCGTCAGGTCTTGACTGTACAGCAGGTTGGGCGGCAGTTTCTCTAGACTACAGCAAGACAGATCCACCGAGCTGATCCTCTGAGACACCATCTGACGGACGGGCAGACAGACAGGTCATTCATTGAAGTATGGGGTCACAGCAAGATCAACAAGGAATTGCGCATCTGTGGGATTTTCTGCAGGGTTATTATAGTTAACCGAAACTAGTTAATAAAAAATAAAAAAATATGTGTTGCTTGAAATTAAAATAAACCTGAAATAAGATAAAATATAACTATAGATAATTTCAATCAAATTAGTTCTGTTAGTTGCCAAGACAGCATTTCCATTTGCATTTTGTTTAACTTCATGTAAAGATGTATGCACCTCTTGGTGGAAATAACATCACAACTCTCATTTCCATCAAGAGGTGCATCAATATTTGGTCCAGATCTTGTGTTGTCAGTGCAAGAGTCCAGCGCTCTGTAAAGTCTCCTCCAGCACATCCCAAAGACTTTCAGTGAATTTAAGATCTGGACTCAGAGGAGCAGATTCATGTGTGAAAATGATTCTTCATGCTCCTCACAACCATTCACAGTTTGAGCCTGACGAATCTGGACATAGTCATCCTGGAATATGGCCATGATGTGTCTTCATACATGGTTATTAAGCTACACACTCCATCAGTTAGGGTTAGAAGAACTGTTGCCAAATGTATAACATGCTAGAAACATAATAATCACAGCAATAATGATCCAATCATACACTCTTAAGCATTTGCATATTTAAATCAAAACAGCGACTTTTAATTTTTGGCCGGGCAGCGTATAACATCTCACTGATACTGAAATAACACGGGTTTTCTGGTCCAGCAGGTGAACATGGTCACTTAGTAAAGTAGCAGCACACTCTCCTCAACAACAAACTGTCATGACTTAGTGAACCAGCATTCATTAATAACACAGCACACGTCGCTCATAACATGACACGATCACATTAACACAGCAGCCTGAAACCTCTTGTGAGGTTTTTCTAATCTGAGGGTCCCGGTGGGCAGGACGGCTCTCACGGCACAAGGTTGTCTCTGGGAACGGCACAGTAAAATAGGCTGGCCAGGCTTGCCCTACTTGCGTTTGTTTAGGATGGTTCGTTCGTAGTAAAGTATGCTAAAGTAGGACTCCCAACTAGGGCTTTTCACACTCTTTCTGTGATGGAATGATGAGGTGTCATTTTCAGGGCAAATATAGCTTAGATCAGAGCAACGAGGAGCTCCAGAGTATCTGCGTTTCAACAATGTAAAGAGGTGAGAAGGTGTGTGTAAACGTGCTGCGGAAGCACAGAGGTCTGAAGTCCACGAGCAGAAAAACACACGCTGATTTACAGCAGGGGAACGAGTGCACTTCTGCCAGATCCAACCAGTTTATTTCTCATGAGCCCTTTACAGTATGTTCAGGGCTGAAATGAACGCACATCACTAGATAAATGTTAACGGCAAGAAAAAATTAGACAAAGTTCACCATACTGTGAGAACCGAGTCACATCATAAATGTTTAACAAACATCCCCAGTCCCGGTGTGATTCAGACATGTATGGTGATAACGCTTGTGTTAACGCTTGTGTTACTATGTGAGTAAATGAGCCCTGACATTTCAATCGTTCAGTCTTCAAGTACACTTCTCTTGATTCATTCTGTGCTTTGCTTCAGTTGTGTTCGGGTCTCACTACATTCCCCGTTCACACTGTTAACAGAACGCAGCCCATTACAGTAATGGATTATTGCTCAGTCCCTGCAGGATTTTTAACAGAAACACCAAATATATAATATCAACTATCATCTTATGTACATTATGTATTATAACAAATGCCTGCGGAAGGTGTCAACGGCCTTGTGATTGTTGTGATCAAATCCTTTAATATTTAATATTATTGGCCAAACAACATTTAACTCAAATGTTCATTTAATCTTTAGTATTTGGCCACTTCTTTATGAAAGAAATGCTACAACCGCTGTCATTTCTTGAACAGGAATATGAAATCAAAACATGTGAACTCCGAGCGAGAGTTTAAACTTCTATTTTGAAATGGTTTACGTGACAAATCTGATAAAATGGTGTACATTGCGTTCCCAGATGACCGTTATAAGCAACTCAAACTCACAGCATATGCACAGAGATGGAGTCTGAGACGCTCCACACATGTAAATAATCAAAAGATCATGTTCATGTGAAGCAGCATTTACTGTGAACGGAGCCGCACATAACCTACACACATGTAAATAAATAAAGCACATGTATATATACACACACACACACAGTTGTAATCAAAATGATTCAACCCCCATTGCAAATCAGATTAATTGGCAAAATTTACAGACTTTCAGATGTTTGCAATGAACAAAATCAAACAAAAGTAATTGAAATAGCTCAACACAACAAATGCTTCAAGAGGTTTCACCAAATTCAACTGAAAATGCAACTTTTAATGACTTCTGCAGTCTCAAAAATTATTCAACCGCTTAAGCATTTTTAGTACTTAGTAGAACAGCCTTTTGCTGTTATGACCTGCTGTAAATGAGATGTATAACCAGACACCAGCTTCTGGCAGCATTTCTGATGAATCTGAGCCCGTTCCTCATGAGCAATGACCTCCAGTTCAGTAAATGTTCTTGGGTTTGCGTGCCTCAACCGCCTTCTTCAAATCCCATCAGAGACTTTCTATGGGGTTCAAGTCAGGTGACTGTGATGCCACTGTGGAATCTTTCAGGACTACTTCTGCAATCAAGCCTTGGTGGAATTTGAGTTATGCTTGCATTGTCCTGTTGGAAGGTCCAATGACGCCCAAGCTTCAGCTTCCTCACTGACGGCATCACGTTTTCTCATAGGATTTCCTGATATACAAAAATGAATCCATCTTGCCTTCCACATGCTGCAGGTTTCCAGTGCCGAGGATGCAAAGCAGCCGCAGAGCATCACAGATTCGCCATGCTGAACTGAGAGACAGAGATCTTCACAGCTAATGCTTCATTCTTCTTCCTCCAGACATACCACTGATCCATAGGGCCGAAAAGTTCTGTGGCTTATTTATATGATTTTGAGCAAATTGGGGCCGACTTTTCTTGTGCTTTTGGGTCAGTAGTGGTGTATGGCTTGGAGTTGTGGCATGGAAACCACATGCATTTAGTATGTGCCTTACTGTGCAAGCTGAAACCTCAGTGTCTGGTGCCTCCAAGTCTTGCTACAGTCACTCGAGTTTTTTTCTGGTTGCAGCCGTTGATAGCTTCCTTTTTCTGCCCCATCCGGGTAGTGTAACCACTGTTCCTTTAACTTAGAACTCGCAAACTATGCTTCACACTGTGTCTCTAGGAACATTTAGTGCCTTCTTTTTGTATCCTGGTCCTTGTTTGTGAAGGGCAATCATACCTTCTCTTAACTTTTTGGGCCATTCTTTTGACTAAGCCATATTTCTAACATGCAGTCAAACGTGACACTCAACAAACCTAGCCACTTCAGACATTTTGTGTGTTCTAGCTCAAGCACACCTGGTGTAACTAATGAAGCCCTTGATTAGTCGCATCAGGTTTGCTTGAGACAGCACTTGTTTTGCAGATGTGTGCTGTCAAGAGGGATTCAATTCAGGGGGTTGAATTTTGAGACTGTAGAAGTCATTAAAAGTTTAATTTTCAGTTGAATTTGGGGAAACCACTTGAAACATTTGTTGTGTTGAGCTATTTCAATTACTTTTGTTTGATTTGTTCATTGCAAACATCTGGAAGTCTGTAAATTTTGCCAATAAACCTGATTTGCAATGGGGGTTGAATCATTTAGATTACAACTGTACATATATTAAATCTGCAGCGCATTGCAAAAAAGCAACGAAAGGTACCACATTAGTTCCATGGTTTTTGGACATTTACCAATGATAGAAAGATTCAGAATCATGGTCTGTATAAAAATATTGGCAAGTGAGGCAAGCTCACTAGAGTTTGGGTCAGCTCTAGTGTGTCAGGTCGTATTATTTCTACAAGGTGGAAGGAGAGAGGCGGTCACACACACACACACACACACACACACACACACACACACACCTTAGCAGCCTGTCGGTGCCAGCGCAGGTGTTCAGTGAAGCTGTCGAAGCTGATATAGTAGGTCTGACTCTGAGGTCCCGCTGAGCTGAAGGCCAAACAGTGACTGTGTTTCTTCACCTCTTCCACCTGAACACAACAGAAACACACTCAAACTCACACATGAACAAGACACGCTCCCCATGCAGTGGGGTGAAAACACATCATCATCATCAGTGTCAGAGGTCTGTCCACATCAAGAACTCAAACTATGAGCAGCAGCAGCAGTGATGCTTGATGTGGCAGACAGCACTCAATATTTAGTCTAGCGGTCTAGAACATAAATGAACACAGAGTACGAGTACTTTAAACGCGCCTCTGTTTGTTTAGCACTTCATCAACTCTCAAAACCACCATAAAACTTTACAACTCACTAACCAATGTCCACTATGTTTGTCCTCTCACTGAACTCTTGTTTTAAGTGTTGCTCGTTGTTAAAGTAACTAGGATCTTGGGAAAGATGATTTATAAATATAGACTGGGGTTCAACACACACAGGCAATATAAAGTGTGAATGAACTCTGTGAATATTGAAGTCACCTTAAATAGTCACCTATTTTAATTACATTTATACTATACAAGTTCCTAGGGCTGGGCGATAAAACGATAACGATATGTATCGCGATAGACACGTAATCAATATCAATAAAAAATGCGTTCGATAAAACGTTCGATAATTTTTTTTTTTCTTCGTCGGAACTCGGAAGAAACCAGAGGTTGCGAAAGCAAATTTGGTTGCATGAACAAAGGCACTCAACTCTCTGGTAACCTTGCAACGTAGGGGGTGACACGCAACAGCCAGTCAGTATGGTTGCGCAATATTGTTGTCTCGTGTTGGATTCTTCAGTAACAGAACCGGCGTGTAGTGATACAGCAATTGTTGATAAAACAGGAAAAGTCAGCTCGCCTGACTTCAAGTCTGACCGTAGTCAGACCATGTCGTCTGCAAATTATGCAAGACCATCGTCAGTTTCTCTGTTATTCGCGTGCTTATGAGCTGTTTTAACGTGTGCGTTTCTCAGCGCGTACATGTGAAGCTCACATGCACTCTGTCTACCAGCGCCTGGATACTGGACTGTATTTCGAGTCTTATTGTGCTAATACTGTTATATACACACAAGGTTTACATAAACTAGTTGGATATGTCTAAAGTGAAAGCAAACTTGAGAAAATTGAGAGAAAATCTGCTTGTCAAATGCCTGTATATTAGACGCGTCGCGCGCAGCTCTTAAAGAGACAGTATAGTAATAGTAAACACGCTGCCGCTTGTCCTTAAAGGGATAGTTCACCCAAAAATAAAAATTCTCTCATTATTTACGCACTCTAATGTTGTTCCAAACCTGTATTCATTTCCTTCTTATATTTTCAAATATTAATATTTTGAAGAATGTGGCTATCCAAACAGTAAACAGAGCTATCCCTTTAATGTTAATAAAACAACAAAATGCAAAGAGAAAATCATTCACTGCTCTTGACTGATAACTTTAATAGTAGCTTTAATAAGTATCAATGTATAATTTATTCAGTGAAGTCTGTTTTGTTTTATTTTCATATTTGTTCATTTAATTACTTTCTTCAATGCTACTGTTAAATACACCTACTGTAGCTGAAAACATAAAGCACTGTTTATTAAATCTGTATATTAGGTTGTGTACGTACGTGTAATGTGTATCTTTGATCTTAATATTTAATAACAAAGAACATAATGAGAACTTTTTTGTCTTCGCCCCTGTCTGCCATTCTTTTTTATTTTACATTTTGTTATCTAAGGCTTTGAGCATTACAGCCAAACTAATGTCCATATTTTAAAAACAGCCACAAAATAGTAAAACCAACATAAAAAAGAATCATGATAAAATCATTAATCGTGATTTTCCTGAAAAAAATATAAAAATATAAACATATTATATTATATGTTTGCCATATCGCCCACCCCTTTATAAAGCATTTCTTACGTATTCTTTAATTTTGCACCTTAATGTTAAGAGATAATTGTTAAGTGTTCATTGAGATTTTAGACAAATTATTTGAGTGAGTGTTTTCCATGGTCGTGTTGACATTTCTGCCTTTATAACTGATGGGATTATAATCAGAAAGTTTAAAATAAAAAATCTTTAAATGTAATGTATTTGTCTCCTGGACTGGTCCTTATTTTAAATATGTCATAAAAAATATCAATAATTATCGATATCGACCGATATGAAACACTTATATCGTGATACAGTTTTCAGCCATATCGCCCAGCCCTACAAGTTCCTACATAAAACATTGACTTACAGCATGGTCTATGTGAACATTCAGTTCTGATCAATCATTTTAAGCCATGCATAATGTCTGAAGAATATCAATTCTTTTTTTGACTACTCTTGTCCAGTGCACTTCAGGTGGGGTGGCTGTAGGATCATTGGTGTGGGACATACATTCTGCCTAATGAGCATATGAGATAAGCCTGGGTTCAGTACCTTTCCTCCGATCAGTGGCAGGATGTGCATCTTGCCCGTATGGCTGGCCTTCACCGAGGAGACCATGAGACAGGTGCCACATAAAATCACCTGCCGTCGACTCCAGCGGTTCACCGGTAGCTGCAGCTTTCCTTTCCGTACGTTATACGTCCCGGAGAGCTGGATGCGCTCCGAGCTCTCGATGCTGTGAGGTTTTCCTGCAAAACAGAGAAAGACATGAGCCTGACTTCTCCGCTCCTCTCCTGCTGTCAACATATCCAGTGCAGCTTCAGATGCACATCACATTTCACACTGCAGAATCGTTGCTCTACACAGGGAATGAACTGAGTGAGGTCAATTACTATCAGTCACAATTACTAACAGTAGCCTAATTTCTAGTAAAGGTCAGATTTCAGCGGTCAGACCTAGAAAATATGGAGTGATGTTCAGCAGTCACTACTAGTAAAGAGAAGAAATCGGCAGTCAGTACTAGATGAGATAAAGTGGAGTTCATCAGCCACTACTAGTAATGAGTGGAATTAAGCAGCCAGTATTATTACTATTAAAGATTACAATTAAGTAGGGATGGGCACGAGTACTCAACTTATTTATACTGTAGCACCACTAAAAACAACAATTATTGACCACGGTTCTATACACTATATCAAATATGGTCAACATTTAACACCATGTACAACATAAATTACAGAACAGACCAGACACAGCACAAATCACAATCAAAAGCCAAAGAAACAAGATAGGTTTTGAGTTTTGCTTTAAACTCCTGCAGTGCACAGGCTGATCTAAGGTTTCGGTGCAGCAACGGCAAACGCTCGATCTCCTCTCGATTTCAGTCTCGCGCCCGAGGAACATTTAACAGTCTCTGGTCGGATGACCTAAGAGACCTTCCAGGATTGTGAACAGATAATAAATCGGAAATATATACGGGAGCTATTTAAAAACTAGCGACTTCAAAATCAATTACGTAACGAATTGCGAGCCAATGCAGAGATTTCAGAAGAACAGGAGTGATGTGCTCTCGTTTACGCACACCGGTAAGGTGCCTATAGCAGCTGTATTGCAGACGGTTAAGAGATGCTTGGTTAATACCCATATAAAGGGAATTACATTAGTCAAGCCTTGTTGAAATAAAAGCATGAATCACCCTTTCAAAGTCCTTAAAAGAAAGACATGACTTTACTTTAGCTAGGACTCTGAGAGGAAAAAAACTACATTACTAATCTGTTTGTCAAATTTGAGATGACTAATGAAAAACACACCCAAATTCTTCACTAGTGGTTTCACACACAGAGACAAATGGCCAAAATTTAAGCAAGGAGAGATAACAGCTTCTGAAGATTCAAAAACTAGACTCAGTTTAGTCTTCACTGAGGTGAAGAAGATTGAAGAAGGGACATCCAGGCCTTTACATCCGCTAGACAAGCCAACGGAGTATCAAAACCCATGTTATTTGATCCCAGGGGCAAATAGATTTGGGTATCGTCAGCGTAACAGTGAAATGAGACGCTGTGTTTCTTAAAAATCGACCCATGGGGAAGCATATACAAGGAGAATAAAATGGGCACAAGAACAGAAGCTGAAGGGACCGCACACATAAGAGGAGCTGCATCCGAAGTAAACTACCCAATATTAACAGAGAACCTTCCACTATTAAAATAGGATTGAAGCATTTCCCTGAATGCCCACCCAGTGCTCCAAACGAGAGATCAGAACCAGGGCAATCGTGTCAAACGCCGAGAACACAGCAGACTTGCCAGAGTCGAGTCAGTACAATATCGTTTAAAACTTGAGGAGTGGGTTTTCCTAAAACCTGACTGGAACTTCACAAATCTTGCTTTTATTCAGAACGCTCTGTTAGTTGATGAAACACTATTTTCTCTAAAATTGTAGATATCAAAGAAAGATTTGAGACTGGCCTAAAATATGTCAGAACTGCCAGGTCTAAATTTGGCTTTGTGAGAAGTGGATGGACAATGGTCATGTCATCTGGTCCCGAAGCCGTTTCAAGGCAGCTGTTCATACTCTTTTGAACTGTAGGTCCAATCACCTCAAAAACGTATTTAAAACACCGTGGGGGAAGAACGTCATGGGGGGGATCCAGAAGGTTTGAGCTGGCCTAACAAGACCTTGTAAAGCAGGAAGAATACTCGAGTACTCGGACGTGAAAACGATGATCCGACTTTTAGATTGGGAACTGCATTCACATGTGCAGATTCTTTGAATAATTCAGCAATGCTCCATATGGACTGAGTTTACATCCGCCATAGAGAAACAAATGTACAATATGTTAAGCATGTTAAGCATTCTTGACTAACTATGCAGCAACATTTCTGCTTTCGCCTCTGAGACAGAGCGAGCGAGATCTGACCCAAAAGCAGCAGTAGTACAGTATGTGGGTCAGGACCCCACGGTACGCCACATGGAGCGCTGAAGCCCACTTTACAGCGCCACCATCAGCAAAGGGTTAACATGACACCCAGGCCTATCCACACACAACAACACCATAGATCTGCAGAAGAACATAACAGTACAAGACAGACACTGATGTGCAGTAGTAGAGTAAGTGACAGTCTGCAGGAATCAGCTTCATGTTGGTGAACACACAGTTATTGCACGTCTGTATTCATGAAGGCTTCTATTGTTGTTGTTAAAAAAAAAAAATGACCAGCTACTTGATCAGATAATAATCTCACTCAAAAGCTTTAGTTACAGTGTTATCTCTAGTGACCTGTTACAGTGAAGGAAATAAGAGAATTACAGACAGAGAGAGAGAGAGAGAGAGAGAGAGAGAGAGAGAGAGAGAGAGAGAGAGAGCTCACATGGATCTTAAGCATGATTTAGGCGTGTTGTCTCTTTCCATGGGCGAAAGGAAACCACAGCCCTTCCTGCTCGTCTCTGACTGACATTCACCCTGAACTAGGGTTGTCACTCGTCACGTTACCAACATTTCAGCAGTCGGTCCCAATACTAGTCACATTTCAGTTCAAATCGCAAACAATTTTGGTACATGGCAAAAACTTTTGTAATTATTTCGTTTTTAAATTGAACTATTTGAAAATTATTTATATTAAATAAATGAAACTAGTTCATTTTTGAACGCTATTAATGATTATAAGTAAATTATACAGTAAACAGCATTAAAAAAGTTAATGCTGCATTAAAAAAGTCAAATGAAAAGTTAGTATTAAAACGAAATTACATGTTATTACATTACAGATAACAGAACAACTGGCAGGTTGTTACACTTTAAAGGGTTAGTTCACCAAAAAATTAATTTCTCACCCTCACGTCGTTCCAAACCCGTAAGACTTTCGTTCATTTTCAACACAACTGAAGATCTTTTTGATGAAATCTGAGAGCGTTCTGCCCCTCCACTCACAGCTACGCAACTACCACTTTGATGCTTCAACAAGTTCACAAAGAGATCGTAAAACTAATCTATATGTATTGAGCGGTTTAGTCCAAATTTTCTGAAGAGACACAATCGCTTTATATGATGAACATACTGAATTTAGGCTGAATCTTTGATTTAGCTGAAGAGCTCAATAAACACCTGTGAACTAAAGAGCAGGTTATTGAACTCAACGAAACATCCTATATGAAGTTATTCAGATATTTATACAAAATAAACATATTAATACAACTTAAATCTGCACAAAATGATGCAATGACTCTCATTATATCATCATTCTCATTATGATTTTGCGTAGCCTATATGACAGACTTGCGCTGCACATGATGCACTTTGTATTTTTTCTTTTCAAAATGGATTTCAATCATATTTCAAGAAATTCAAAACCATCATGTTGAGCATCTGAAGTGTCTCAGCTGAAGGACACAATCCATTATTTATCGGGCTTTTATAATATATATATATAAAAATTTGGGGGACTTTTTGGGCGATAAGATAACATTAAAATTGAACATATTACATTTACATTTACATTTACATTTATTCATTTAGCTGACGCTTTTATCCAAAGCGACTTACAATTGCTATATATGTCAGAGGTCGCACGCCTCTGGAGCAACTAGGGGTTAAGTGTCTTGCTCAAGGACACATTGGTGTCTCACAGTGGATTCGAACCCGGGTCTCTCACACCAAAGGCATGTGTCTTATCCATTGCGCCACCACCACCCCATATTATCGGCCGATGCCGATATGTTCGCCGATATATAAAGCATGCCTACTGTAAACAGAAAACCTTTGACGTGTTTGACCCGGTCGATGAAGTGAGTCCCACATTACAGAATTCATATGAATTCTGCATTGCTGACTGTGACTCACTCCAGGCCGCAGTAAACGGGACGTCCCACTCACTCGTCTCCCAGCCCTATGGATGACTCCCAGAGTTTGCCATGGCTCTGCTTTTACACGCCTCATCCTGTTTTGAGTGGTTAGGCAGATCCAGAGGTATCCGGAACAAAGCAGAAGAGGGTGTGTGTGTCCAGGCTATATTTGTCCACGTTCTTCTGGTGCGCTCTAATGCACCGGAGAAACCGCCTGTATGACATATTGGGGCTAGAAACTCCTGAATAATTTCTTTCAGGAGTTTAAAAGGCTCGTGACTATGAGTGACACGTTCTGGAGAGCTTCGGCTCACCGACGCAGATCAAGCTAACCGTTTTCAGCATTTGTCAAAGCATCTTAGAGCCGATGCCTCCGTACTGTTGATTCTTTGGATGAGATTTGAGATATATCTTGATATTATTATCAGAGGAAGCATCATTTCAACCAAACAGTTGCTCAAGTCAATGAGATTCAGAATGCAAGGGAAACACAGTAAACTTATGATCATATTTTCACAGTCTGTCACTAGATTCGCACAATAAAAAGACAAACACACGGCTGAGTTAAATAAAAGTTAACGTACGGCAAATTCAGATTATGTCATCCAATCTAACAATACCACCTGACAATATCAATTCAACTGATCCCCCTTTTTTAAAGTAATCTAAACTATTCACTGAAAGATAGGCTATTTTTCTGTCAGTAACTTTGTTGTTGAACTTATTGCTAATTTCTTCACAATTCTTTCAATCACAAGAACAAAAGTTGTCAAATCTTTCTTGCTGACAATTTCCAAACTGCAAAATCTCTTAAACTCATAAATAATAGTAAGAATCACACATTTCTTAAACACTATGTCCTTCTCTTTCTTGCAGACTGACGTTTCCCTTGTTTACCTCTTTGTACTTATTTTCGCCCTTCCCTTTCCTTTATGTTGTTTGTATTTTAAATGCAGTGCTGTTTCTTCTTTGCAATATAAAAGAAAAAACCTGCTAGTCCACTGTAGACATTTTACTAACTATACTGTAACGTAACTTTGCAAATACAAGTCAACTATCAGTCATTAGAGTATTAGTAGACTGTCTGCTTAATATCCGCTAACACTTTATTCTGATGCTCCCCAGCAGACATTATACTGACTAGAAGTAACTTTGTTAGGTAATGGTAAGGGTTAGTACAACAAGTACTCTAATGAGAGTACGTTGACAGTTGCAAAGTTACTTTAAGTTTAGTAGAATGTCTAAAGAGGATCTCTGAAATAAAGTGTAACCAAAAAGAAATCAACATCAATTGAATTAAGTGTATGAGGTCAAACCTGTTAACCAACAGCATGGAAATAACCTCTACTGATAAAATAATGAATGAGTTGTGCTACACGAGCTTCATGATACAATCATTTAAAACTCAAAGCAACCTCTACGCAGTTTCAAACCCATAAAATGAATGAATAGCACTGTAAACCAGTGATACAGCAAAATTATTAGCAAACAATGGCTTCCATTCACTTGTTTTTCTGTGTACGGGATTGTCTACACAAAAAAATGAAATGTCGTTCAAAAGCCTTCTTTTCATTTCAGAACAGAAAAGGAGAAATAAAACACGTCCTGCTCACGCAGACAATGAATGGTGACCTTCCTCAAAGTAAACTTTAAGAAAGTATATAATATATAATCTTATGCAACTCGGTCTGTATATTCCAAGTGTTCTGAAGGCATGTGGAAGGATTTAGCAAAAAACTAAATCACAAGTGTTTATTTATTCCATTCTAATTCATTCTAAAGTTAAAATCTTGACCTTGCCCGTTGCACTTCTGTGTCATTTATGAGTGCACAGCAGTTTCACACCCAGTTCCCTTCGACCGCAAGCATGAACGAGATCACAACACAAAACACAAGGCCTGTCAAACTCAGAAAATCTGTTCTCTGAGGTGAACGTCTCCGTTATGCTCCGGACAGAATGAAAGTTGTCGCGTGAACAAGGCCTTGAGCAATATATGATTAATTCTTTGTGTTAATAATTAAAATTATTTAATTTAATCATTTAAAACAAAAACAAAATCTAAAAGCATGTTGTTATGTATAATGAATTATTGGGCATTTACTGCCATACACACTGGACGGCCCAGCTCATAGCCTGTAAACAGCTCTCTCTGACACACACACACACACACACACACACACACACACACACACACACACACACACACACACACACACACACACACACACACACACACCTGCACATCTCTGAATGAACCCAGCCGACAGAAAGCGTCGCTGTTTAATTATAACATCACACGTGTGCGCAAAGGTCTCAAAGTGAATTCACATACATTATAAATCATAAACGTAAAAAAAACATGATAAATGCTGTAACATCTAACGGGGAATGATATACTGTAGATGTGTTGACTTAAAAAGTAGGACTGGAACGACGGGTCAACCAAATCGGTCACGTCGATTACGCTCTGTTTATGTTCATCCCTGTCATGTTTCACACGAAACAAAACTCTGGAGCAGATGCTAAAGGTTCGTATGGCAGCGCCGCTTAATACGGTTGCGTTCAGACAGCGTTTTGCTTTTCACAAGCGTGAACCGTATTCTATAACATTGTTTTTTACACGGCTCTGTGGAATGCTTGATTCTGATTGGTCAATCGCTCCATCCAGCGGTGTGTTTTCCCGGATAACAACCGCTGAGAACAGAAACACAGGCTCATCCGGGTCACTGAATCAGCAGTGCTAGGAACGGTTTTTCTTTGTGGAAGTTTTGCGTTTGGTGAGCTAATATCAATATTTTGTGTCCAGTTATTTAATTATGCCATCCAGTCGTGGACTCGCTCTCTCTTGTTTCATTCAAACGCAGCTGCTGCCATTTTGTGACTATTGTTTTGTACACTGTTGGATTATAGGATAACAAACAGGTACGATTTTAAAATGTTTAAAATACAAACGTCCGTCTAGTTTGAACTTGCCGCGCTAGCCACTGCTCTCTCCGCGGAAGCTTTGCGTTTAAAGACCTAATAAAATATTTCAACTCCGATCAATATTTTGAGTCTAATTATTTACTCATGTGGCAAGTAGCAGTGTAATAAGCGGGATAATGTACATCCAGCCGATTGTTATCTGAGAATAAACCCCTTCAGGCGGACGGAAGACCGCTCTTCACCTCATCGCCCTGTCGGGGTTTATTCTCAGATAACAACCGGCTGGATGTACATTATCCCTTACTTACCGGTATACAACACTTCGCACTGGTTCTCGAATCTGATTATCCGAGAGCCTTTTCCAGCTGTGTGATATTCCCACAGTATCAGCACTGGAAGCGTTTCACCGTTTGTATCCGCTTGCCACATTTCTCACAGAGAACCACTGTAAAACCACCATGATTTTACAAATACTAGCCCACTGTTGTTGTGTCACGGTATGTAGAAGAGTTTTTTAGGCAAGAACGTAGTTATTTAGACCTCAAATAGGCGACTTATACTATAGGCCTAAACATAGTGCAAATTTGTTTCGATGTTTTCGGAGATTGAGCTCCAGGCCATCAGCGGCCATTGAGCGCTCATGAACCCGCAGAGCAGTGTTGTCAAAAGTACAGACTTCGGTACCAAGTAGCGGAATCGCAAACGCCTCTGATTGGCCATTGTGCTCACACGCTCATCAAATATGTCTGTGACTACAATGATCTAATGTACTGAACAACTAGGCTAATCTCGGCCAGTCCTTCCAGTCCTTCCCCTAACAGTGTTTAAACATGAGGTATTAATTCATTTTGGGTATATCAAAGGGGCAATTTTTGGTCTTATTCACCAATTAGCCTACTTGTTCCAGAGCAAATGTACTATAACGTTGCTTATAATCGCTGCTTTTACAAATGAAGAAATGATTTGTCAGCACCCACCTTTTTCAAGTAAAAGCTTTAAAAATATCACTGGGGATATTACTGATGTATTTTATATTGTAGAATAAAATGTGAAAATATCTTGAGCTTGTGTTGTTCACCACAGACCTTATTTCAAGCATTTGTCCAAAAACCCATTCAAAAAACCCATTGACTTCAGGTAGTGCTAAAATGCTAACTCGTTTCTGGGTTTTGGCCTACAAAAACACGTCCTCCCTGGACCACTCTATTGAGTAAGCACTCAGTACTCACAAACTGTATTTGCACTATATATCATATTGTTTTTTTAGGTTCTTTGAGTCTATGTGGCACTTTTGTGAGGTGATCCCTGAATAAAACATGAAGCAAACGCTAATTTAAAGCAAGCGCTGTCTGGTTTCAGCTCATTCAGATGAGTTCACCGTTCCCACTCGCAGCTATGCTTCAAACTCAAGAGTCAAAGGACGTCCCGCCACCAGAAGACTAATGAAGACTAATGAAAAGTCTTGCTAGTTCGGGACTCTCTTCAGAAAGATCTAGATGTTCAGAGCGACAGTGTCGTCTGTCCGGAGGATTTACTGCGTAAGTAGAGTCAGATCTTCTGCAATATGAGACCCTGGACCACAAAACCAGTCATAAGCCGCACGGAACGCATATTTGTGGCAATAGCCAACAATACATTGTATGGGTCAAAATTATCGCTTTTTCTTTTATGCCAAAAATTATTAGGATATTAAGTAAAGATCATGTTCTATGAAGATATCTGGTAAGTTTCCTACCTTAAATATATCCAAAAAGTATTTTTGTGAGTGGATGCAGCACAATCGCCAACAGAAATGGACAAGTTTAAAGGCAATTTTCTCAATATTTAGTTTTTTTGACGATTTTCAAATAGTTGTATCTCGGCCAAATATTGTCCTATCCTAACAAACCACACAGTCTCAATTAAAAAAAAAATACCCATAAGAGTTCAGTTTTGTGGTCCAGGGTCACATATGTGACTTCAGTGCTTGCAACACAGATCCTAGTTTCATCAACCACACTGCTGTAACTTGATATTACCAAAAATATGAATTGCACTGAGAAGAAATATGTGCAAAAAACAATTTATTATATAACTATATCTAAGATGTGATAATGATGTGTATTAGGTCCTATATGTTGTAACTCTTGGCCTGAACAATGGCAGCAGAAATTAAAACACTAACTGGATTGACAGACTATTATTAAATGAAATTAGGAAATTTGTTGAGGTTATGATGAAGGGTAGGGCATTGTGTGCATGCAGATCAGTCGCCAGGCAGCTCATAACAGTGCCTGATATGGGACTGATAAAGTTCAGTTATTAAACTTTCTAATCTTTAGAAAGTGATTCAAAATGAAGGATTCCAGGTGGCCAATAAAATGACAAACGATGCACAGACAGAAATGAACAAGACTGTCAACACTGCAACTCACATGACTCTCGATTTGAATGAACATTTAATCAGGTGAGCACTGTCCGGTTCATGATTGGTTGTTTGATGGTGCCTAAATTTTTTCATACTGTGAATATGATATAGGATGATGTGCAGAGTGGCGTAGCGGTTAAAGGTCAGGATTGGTCCAGTAAAGTGCCGCCATATTCATATTACTGTGCCAAGATAAACAGACTGTGTTCAGATAAGCAGCACTATCTAAAAAGCGAATATAGGCTACTTGACAAGTTAAAAGACGTGCTTGCTGTGCCTATAGTGTCAGCACAGTTTCTGTTTTCACATATTTAGTAATGGTCAACCAGTTTGTCTGATGTCTGAGAGTGCCACGTGATCTCATTAGGATTCTTGTGTATTTTTACGTAAAGTGTGGTTCTGCCACATGTACATTTACTTACGTTTCCATACACATACTGAAACGTACAATATTGACAGCACTAAAACGTAAATTATTTACGCATGTACAACTTTTAGACTTACAAATGTGTACGAATTGTTATTTTTCAATATTAAATTCGTGGCATTCTGGACTTTCAAGGCCCAGAAAGGTAGTAAAGACATAGTTAAAATAGCAACCAGAATATTTTTCGTGCGCAAAAAAAACCAAACAAAGATAAGACTTTATTCAACAATTTCTTCTCGTCATTGTCAGATCTCCTACGCAGTTTCCATTGTAAATACAGTGCAGCGCTTCGAGTTCTGTGTCAGACTGACACAGACGAGAAGAAATTGTTGAATTCGAAGATGAACGAAGGTCTTATGGGTTAGGAAATGACATGAGGGTGTTATTGTTTAATGTGTAATATTTGTTTTGTTTGCCATGGGACCCAAAAGGCATTTTCTCAGTATAGTCCTACGGTGTGCCTGACAAAATAACCAAAAGATCACAGATCTTACAGTAGGCGCGTTACTGTAACTGCAAAACTTTTGCGTTTTTTTTCTAAATATCGATAAAAAAAACTATTGCAAAATTACGTCTTTTCCATTAACCGATGTTATGCGACTAAAACGTATTTTTTTCCTCTCACAAAAGTCATTCCAAAAATCATGGCAACGGACATTGGTAGGTTTATATATATCACAGCCACCGCACTGGCCATTATTATTATTAATGGAAGGAGATGTATGTGTGTTATCCAATCATTAATGGCGAGGAAAGACCCTGAAAGATACTGATACTGAAAGCGGCACATATGTTTCTCCCTCATTTCTGCTCCGAGGTCTTGATTGTGGCATTTCTTTGAGATTTAGAATCCAATATTCCTGTAATTATTTTGTCTTATATGAATTTATTAAAGAACTATGTCTCGTATTCTGTCCAAACACACCGCGTCATCTACGTCGGCCGTCAGGTGACCTGTAAACGTGCAAAAACTGTTTCCATTGCAGTTTTGCTAAATATTTCTTTTTCGAATTGCCTGAAAAACCTCCTCATGCGAGCGTAAAAACTTTTTTGCGATAAATGGGAGTTTTTTGCGAAATTGACGTGTTTCCAATGGGCGTATTTTCAATTCAAAATTTCAATTTGCGCAATTTGAAGGGTAATGGAAACGCGGCTACTGTGAAATGTCTTACAGCGAGGATCATGTTAGTAGGGTCCGGCAAGCAACAATCGTAAAGGACTTTTATAAAATCGCAGTGTGCACCCGTGCAATCCATTTGTTTGCGAGGAACAGACTCAAATCCTAGTCTTTATTCAGCGATCTTCCTCTCCATTCTCAGCAGCGACTACAAACGTCAAATCCTGCGTTCACTACAAACTCAAATATTGCTGCCTCAGTGATATCAAACGCTCACTGGCTCTCGTCTGCTTCGTCACAGAATGTCAAATACCCTTTACATGCGGTTATAACTTCAGACACCTGTCCTGATCTGTGTCCGTTGATGTGCGTTTTTAGGGCTGTGAAGCGATTAATCGCGATTATCCAAAATAAAAGTTTGTGTTTACATAATATATGTGTGTGTGTACTGTGTATAATTATTTTGTATATGTATATATAAATACACTCACATGCATGTAGTCACATCAAGTGACTAACTCATATTTAATGAATTGTAAATGTAAATATTGCATCAAATGAATGCATATTTCATTTCAGACATTTTGTGTGTTTGCTCTTTTTTGAGCAAAGATCTAAACTTACATGGTTGTAATGCTTTGTAATACAGACCTAAGGCTGTTCTCTTTTTAAAACCCTTTTAAATGATAATTTATGATGATTACTAAAATGTGTGATGGGGAAAAGGTGCTAAAACAATTATGCCTGAACTAAGCTTAAGCTTCAGAGGTGGTGTGATGGACAGTCCGAGGACAGTCGCAATTACAGTGCATTTATATTGATGACACCATCCCGCAGACACACGTCGTGTCCTCTAGAGTTACTCACAGACAGCTCAGCACAGTCACAGATGCTGCTGAATCTCCTGAAATCTCATCTGGAACCAGATGCTCAGTACAGCAGTTACACACACACACACACACACACACACCCCATCTGGGCCTCGACTGCAGAGCTTCACCAGCACACTGATCATAATGAAGCAACACTTTAACCATTAAAAGAAACGATTCTGGCTTGACAGCAGAGTGTTGATGCAGCCTATTTTATTAATTTATTATTAATTATTGTGGGTTTTATGAATTTTTTCTGGGTGTTTTTTTTTTCCCTTTCTTGCTAGTACGAAACAGAAAAGATAATGCATGCTTTAAAAAGACAATCACAATAAACATAAAGGTCTTTCAAAGTTGTTATAGCAAGTAAACTAAATAAAATATTGAGTAACAAAATGTTCTTAGTTTTATCTTAAGTGAAAGATCTTTCATATTACAGCTAATTTGGATTTTTTAGTTTATGGTGAAGTAAAGTTGTAAATGTAAGGTGTAAGGAGTGTCTTTTCATTACAGTTATAGAGAGAGTGAGTGAAATCTCCTGTAGCGCACAGTCACATTAATGCTACACAACAGGATTCAAGAGAGCCGCTGGATCTCAGAACAGCCTACAACCTTTTTATGAGACGCACTGTAAATGCCTGTACTGTACTGACTCATGAAACACTGCAGCAGTGGTTTCTGGCAGCCCATACCCGGAAATTAGTGCACGCATATTAGGAGTGGTGAAGTGTGAACACACACACAGCAAAAAAAAAAAAAAAAAAAAAACCTTGTGTGTGCAGAAAATGAGATGCGTGAGAGTGTTAAAGAGTAGGATGACACAGTGTGTGTACATGACAAACACACACACACACACACACACACAAACGTGCCTGAGTGGGTCGAGATGTTCGTCAGGAGACTAACAGTTACGTAACAGACAGATTGAGTATGTGTTGGTGAAGAGACCGCGACAGAGAGATAGCCTACCAATTAAACATGACAAAAAAATACTGCAAAAATAAATCAAGAACTAGCTTTAAAACATTTGTCAAGACAAATGCTGTCAAAGAGTTGGAAGAAGTTTTATAATCTTGAAGTTTGAAGGCGGGCAGTGGAGTGGGGGGGGAAACGCAAGGTCTCGAGGCGTGTTTAAAAAAAATATTAACTTCTTTTGGGATCACCGCTTTTTTATAACGCAGTGTCATGCGGGAGATGCTGCAAAAGATGCAAGACGCGAGTCCGTCTAGCGCCTTTTTACACTGAAAAACAATGGAGTTTAAAGCTAGAATTTTGAAGATATACAGACAGACAGAGAAAGAAAGAAAGAAAGAAAGAAAGAAAGAAAGAAAGAAAGAAAGAAAGAAAGAAAGAAAGAAAGAAAGAAAGAAAGAAAGAAAGAAAGATTTAAGCAATAAGCCCCTTGAAGCCGTGTTTTACAGTGGATTTAGAACAGCTCTGGGGCGTTGTTAGGCACGACGTGGAGCGGAGTCCACTGTAAAACACGACTTCAAGGGGCTTATTGCTTTTATAAAACGGTTAGGCCTACTCCATAACAATATTCATTCTAATATTTATTTTATTCATAAAATAAACACCAGCAACAAAAAAATATACCGTTATAACACATTTATTCCTCTGTAAAGCAATGTAGTTCCACAGAGGTTGCTAAGCAACACATGCAGCAACAAAGTATCACAAACGGCAGTTGGGCAGTAACACTAATGTAATGCGGTCACAGGTGTGTGTTTGTTGAGTCATTCCAAAGTTCACAACGGCTTCTAACGCGGCTCAACCAATCAGAATCAAGGACTGGAACTATCCATTTGATAGAACATTGTTTAAATTGACGATCACTTAATCGATTAATCGTTAACAACAAGCTTGGCTTTACAGTGAATATAGGGAATATGACCATCACTTTAACAAGTGCTTTTAAATTTGCTGACACATTAGTAAGGCTCTATATTCATCGAGTGAAAAAATAACTGCTTTTCATAAAAATGTGATCTGTAAAAACAGACTTGTGTCATATATCACTGAAAAGGACTCAACTAGCAGAATACAAGAAGTATATTCGCACGACGCACGTGCAAACCGTAAACACATGATGCTTTGCGCCATGTTTTGGTTTGTAACTTCCGGAAACATTAGTAAAGCAGGCCCGGCTCCATAGGGCCGCCACACCACATAACATTAACAACCTATCACGAAGATGGTGGATTTAATTAAACCAGATAACAAGCTGGAAAACAGTCAATAACCTGTTAAATTCATCGGGATGATGTTTCACTATCTATGGAAAGCACGCTCTACCGCTCTTGCACACACATGCGATACAGAGACGTATGCGCACAACATTCACATGCACAGAAACTTCTCGCCAGCGCTGCCCCACGACTTTACCAATACAATAGTTTTGCATATGTCAAAACAGACAATGTCCCATTGTCGACAGAATGTGAGCGTCAAGTGACGCAAGTCACGTGACAAAAAAGTTTGAACTTGTAATTTCAAATAAGCGTTTCTGTTAAGAACAATTAAACTTCATTTCGGTTTTTTTTTTATGTTCCTGTAAAAATTTCATTCGTTTCCGTTTCTTGAACCGGTTCGGAGCCCTTAGATATTATATGTCTAATAATCTAACCTAAAGTTGTTTTACAGGTTGACAAAAAAACCTGACAGCGCTTCTGCTTTATCTCAAAGAAACCATGACACGACTTTAGACTAACTATACTAATTATACAAATAAGCCTTCAGGAAACAATTGTTTCCTGTTCTTGGGCTCATAAAACAGCACCTCATGATCAAACACAGTATCAGCATTTGAAGTGGATCAAAAAAGTTCTTCAAAGTTGAGAAGAGGTTTAGCTCACAATTAATGTCAAACTTTAAGGAAAGGTTTTGATCCACTTCACATGTTGATACTGTATATTTCTTCAATCAAACAAGAGCTTGATAAACTCTAGGCCACAGAAGAAAACCTATAGCCATCAGTCATTTATCATATCATTCATTTTTTGACAGATCTGCAGGATAAAAAGTTACTTAGGCTGATGTAACACATGATGTAATACACACTTCAGTGAGCCGGACATGCCTGACATTCCCGAAGAGTCTGAGTACATACTTCACATGCCTTCAGACGGGGGAGGGAACGAGGGAACGAGCCTTCGGACACCTCTGAACCAAAGCCAGGAGGAATGAGGAAAACACTGGAGGAAACACTGTCCCTTACACTGCCTGATGATTGATGGGTCTGATCAGGTGACCGGCCATTAATCCTCATCACATGAGCGCCGCAGCTTTAATCCAGCCAACATCTGCCAAGATCCCAGTCCAATACGAACCTTTACGTCAGGCTCAACAGAGATTATCGTTATCATTATCGACTATCATACCTTTTCCATGCCCGCACACGTAAATTTTCTTAATTTCATAGAGTTATTATGCAATTAAAATGTAGCTTTTTTCAAGCTAGTGTTTTTTTTTTCTCCCCCATTTAATTTGGTCATTTTTTTTTAAATTGAACAGGCTACTTACATAAAAAGTTCCCAATAATATAATAGAATTAGTTCCCAATATATGTATATGTAAATAAATCAGGTCAAAATGGTCAGGTCATGATCAAAGCTCTGCAGTTTCCAAACTTATAATGCAATACAACAGCGATTGAGAGATGAACAAATGAACGTTCCTCAAAAGCTACAAGTTGCCTCAGTCCAGTAAGTGTTCATCTTGAAATCACAACATCAAAGTTATTCTTATGTTTGCTTAATAAAAAAATTAATAAAAAAAAGATTTCACAGCAAAAAGACTGAAAGTGGTTTACAGTTAAACTAAAATGCCTTTTACTTGCTAAAAGCGTATAAACGATCAAATCAGACGACGGACGGCATGAAGCAGCAGAATGTGTGCAACAGGTTTTTCAGCAACATTTTGACCATTCAGAAAGGCCTTAGAAACGTGCGTATCAAATACGACACAGTGGGCTTTATAGGGTTAAAGTAAGTGCAGTCTCTGCTCAACACTGTAAAAGTCTGCAGCTCATATTAAATCAGCTCTTAACCCTAAGACAACAGTTGCTAAGATCCACTCCTGCTCCCACAACCCTTTCCTTCCCCCATGCGTGTTCCTCACAGCCTGTTTTTCTCAGCGGCGTGAATGAAAGCGCTTCCTGAAGCCCCACTGTTGGCCGACGGGCCAATGGACGCTGGCGTGAGACGGTGAAGGGAGCGCGAGCCAAGAACAGGCCGGGTGAACAGCATCTAAATATCCCCAGCCCCTCTCTCTTCACCCTCCACTGCACCAACACAGCATTCAGCCTTTCATTTCAATGATAATGAACAGACCGGAACAAGAGCGCCGTCCAAACGACAAGAGCGGCTCACAATGGTTTTGTGGCCATGTCATGTGCATCCGTGGGAGCAGAGAACGCTGCCATGTTTATTACCAACGAGAGAGAGAGAGAGAGAGAGAGAGAGAGAGAGAGAGAGAGAGAGAGAGAGAGAGAGAGAGAGAGAGAGAGAGAGAGAGAGAGAGATCCATGGGAACATAAACATGGAGAATCATTGTGAATTCATGTTGTTCTTCTTGCGCTCTGAAGTTTTAAAGACAGCTACTGCAGGGTCATGTTCGGCAGTGACAACACATCAACTCATGCTAACTTTACAGTATGTGTTTTTAAAGTTCGTAAACACTTCATTAAGGTTACATCTGCAAGGCTGTTCGGTCCAAAATTATATTAAGTGCCTTTAACTATCATATAGTAACATTTAGGCCCTGTTTACTCCTGGTATTAAGATGCGTTTTGTTCGATTGGATCGGAAGTGGACGACGCTAAATACAGGAGAAAACGTTTTGAGCTTGTCCACTTTCCACCACTTCCAGAGGGAGCCGAAAACTCATTCGCCCGGATTGCTTTCGCAGAGTAAACGCTCATGTGGTCGAATGTGTTCAAACAGCCACAAATGACCGTCTACTCTACGCCTACTGACCTAATGCGTAAACATTATGGGAAGCCAGACGGGTTTAAACTTTGTCTGAAGACCCAAGCTTTGAGGACGAAAAACGTACCAAACACAATGTTCTCTCACCATTCCTGATTTCTAACACACACACACACACAGCGTTCGGCTGGTTTTTCTTTTCTGTTTTCTCCTTTCACGTTCATATGTACATTTTAGCTTATTTCAAGCTTACTTCGTCCTCTAGATGGAAAGATCTGAAAAAGCCCATGCATTCACTCGCCCATAGACCCGCCCCTCGGGAGAAATCAGTCAGAAGTGGTTGAAAGAGGACAAAAGAGAGGGATTAAAACACCAGGTGTAAACAGGAATGTGTCTCACTCGTCTGCTTGTGATCCGATCGACCAAAACACATCTTAATACCAGGTGTAAACAGGGCCCTAAACTAATCATTTGATTAAATGTAATGTGTGTATTCATGTTTTACATTGTACTGTACATAAAAAATACCAGCATGTAATCTGTAATTGCACATTGTCCCTTTCCTTGCCCCATTAGCCCCTGTCCCTAACTTTACCCCGTATCCCGTCGCAATAGCAGCAAGTGTTTTGCAATACAACACAATAAGCACATTGTGCATAAAGTTTTTTTGTCAGTCCATAATAGTTAAAGAGACACCTAATATAAAGTGTGACCAGTCATTCATTTGTAACGTGCGTTTCTGAAGTAAATAATTAAAGGGTTGTAGCACTATTTTTGACATGCACGTGTCACATAACGACTGCTTGACCGTGACGTCACGTGAACTCAGTGTCAGCGAGCTCATCTCCTGAGTCAAATCTTCTGCATGCACGTGTGTTCAGGGTTTCTAAAACAAGCTTGTGCAATATGCAAAGTAAGAAAAATGTGTATAACGAGTCATTCGAAGCCATTGCAATCACAACTAAAGATCTCTCTAACAACTGAAACTGCTCCTCCTGAGATAAAGCCGCGTCTCACGTGTGTTTCCTCTGGACTGACAGAACCTCAGATTTGTGCCAAGCTGCCACAGTCTGCAAATCCCTCTTTGAACTAAAACCCTTCTTAGATGCTCGCCACAATATTCATTTAGCTGACACCTTTTCCCAAATCGACGAATACAACTCAATGAAAACTACTACTTTGGGCGATACATTTCTCTAGGAAGTTTGAAAGGGATTTGTCACTTAACTAACTGGCTTCTCACACACAGAGAAGGTGAACCGATCTCGCCTGCGTCAACACGCAGAGACTTGTGTACATGAGCCACAGTCGCTGTTTCTACTCTAAATTCAGGGGTCGTTTGCATGAACACACACATCAGCTGACAGCAAACTCTTCATGTGTGGCTGGAGGACGATGTGACTCTCTCACGACTCTCTCACACAGGCCGTAAACATGAAGTAGTAGTACATGCATCAGTCATTTACCTGCGTAGAAGCGCAGGAGAGATCCCAGCTCAGTGTTCATCCCCTCCTCCTGGACCCGCCACGGGTCCTTAAATCCCAGTTTAAAGAGAAAATCATTCTGGATCTGTAGGGGCCTCTCGTCGGGGCCCAGGCGCCGGGCGGCCTCGCCGTGCAGCTGAACATATAGGGCCGGGCCGGAGTCCGAATCGGGCGGTGTGCCCGCTGACCCCGGGCTGTGCCCGAGAGCAGGCGGTGGGTCACCGGTCACGGGCCCCGGCAGGACGGGCTCCGTGGGACAGTCCAGCTCCAGCTCGTCCGAGGAGCTCCCGTACGTGTCCAGGCCCTCGGCGGCGCTGCTGTCGAACGCAGACGCATCCGTGCCCAGGATCATGTCGTCGCTGAGCGAGTCCCGGTGCTGGCTGAACCGGGCCCCGGAGCTCAGCTCGTCACAAGCACTGCTGGTCTCCACGTCGGACCCCGCGAACCTCTTCAGGGAGTCCTCGTCCTGAGGGGACGAGCGGTCCACGCTGGCCTCCGAGGGCGTGTAGATGTCGTATTCCTGCGGGTGGTACGGATGGTCCTTCTCCAGGAGCAGGAGGCGTAACCGGTCACCGGGCTGATCCGGGAGGCTCTCGGTCCCGGTGTGAAGGTGCCGGAGCGGGCACTCTCCATCGCAGTTCCCGTTCACGTCGGTGGACAGGTAGCTTTTGGCGTTCAGCCTCAGGACGGAGCACGTTTTGCCGCCGGCCTGTTGCAGACGCTGGGCTATCTCGGTCGCGGTGCTGTCCACGGTGCACAGAACGGGCCGGGCCGGGTGAGACCACGCCAGCAGCCGGTCGTGGACGTGGATGGAGCCCCGGCGCAGGTCCTGGCGCACCCACTGGCGGTCTGACAGCTGTAGTTGAGGACTGGCTCGGTGTCTCAGCAGCGTCTGTCGGTCCAGACTTCGGCTGTGAGATGAGTTTATACCGGACACGTGCCTCTTCACCCTTCTCTTCCTCAGCAGCAGACTGGAGCTGCCTTTACAGGCTTTGTTTACCATGTTGAGCTCAGCTGGGCTCTGGCTTCTTGTCCTGGGCTGGTCTGAGCTCGTCTGGTTCGATACTCTCTGGCCTTCATCATCTTCTTCATCTGCTGTGCTTCTCAAGGCCACACTGAGAGCACTGCTCTTCTTCAGTTTAACGCTCTCCATCCTCACAAGATCATTCCTAGTCCATTTGAGCGGAGATGTGAGCGCCGCACGACGCTCCTGAACGCGCGCGGAACACGCAGTTATGATCGCGCCGCTCCGCTCGGGATCAGATCATGGAGTCTGAGAGCGAATGACGCGCATCTCGCGAGATGCGCGCGAGAAACACGCGAGAATTGACGTCGCCCTGAATGCTGTAACGAAAGCGGAGGATAAACGTTGTTGTTTTTTAATCATACCCTGTAATTTCTATCGACATGTAGTATTTCTGTGCTGTTCTTTGGATGATAAAAAAAAAAGAAAAACAGGAAGTCTCTGTAAGCTCGAAGGAATGGTAAACCATCGCGAGAGTTCACGTCCTCAGGCTGACACTCCAGAGATGTGATGTGAAACTAGCGAGTTGGCTGGAACTGGTTGTATTCAGAAGCTGGTAAGCTGTGTGCGTTTGTTTTAAACCATTTTCTCATTCGTTCTCACAGCATCACTGCTTATTGTGCAGTAATAAATAAAAAGAGCGTGGAGACGCCACACTCCACGTAAATCTCGCGAGAATAGAAACACAGTTAACGCCCATGAAGCTTATTTTTGTAGCATCACTGTTTTGAACTCATTCAAACATGAACATATTTGATTATTTTTCAACTTAATTTTCACGTTGGGACACTACATTTATAGTGTCGCTGACTCGCTGTCACCCTTTATTTTTTTGTGAAGAGAAATATTAGTAAACTCTGCAAGTAAGTGGATGTGCGTATCTTCGATATACAACTCCATTTCCCGTGATGCGCTGCGGCGTGTGTTTTTATTGGTGCGTCACAGTAATTCATGTTCATCCGTTTATGTTTCTAAAATATAAATCAGTCGCAGTCATCGGTTAAATTACAGTAACACTATATTCAGTAAGATGAACACATAACCAGATTTATCACATATAAAAAATAACAATGTATTATTTCTGCGTATTTAAAAATCAAAGTGATTTATTGTGGTCGCTTTTATTTTAACAGTCTATGATTGTTGCGAGTGCTTTTAGTTGATGTATGTTGTTTTTGATGAATACAAAGTGAAGGATAAGTGCGTGAACTGAATTTAGATTCGCCATTTCAGGCAGATAGAGCTGCAGCAGAAGTGTTTTACTGCCCTCTGTCGATCACACAGAGTCACAGACGTCGAGTTCAAAATACGGACTAGGGATTTATTTTACATCATTACAGAAACGTTACGTAACCATCGAAAAAAACATATCTAACAACAAAATAAAATACAAATAATGAAAGATCGAAGTACGCCACTGATATGAACAAGCTAGTAAAAAACAAAAACAAAAAAAAACATGCTAGCAAAAAGCAAACCACTGAAAGCATTATTCAGTTAATTATTTGTAGTAATAAATTAAAATTTATTGAAATAATAAGTTTATTCTAAAATGTATTAATATTTGTATTTAATATATAGTATTATATAGTTGTAATTAATATAATAATATATAAAACTAGATGAAAAAGTTTGTAGGCAAACTTTAAGTTGGCATGAAAAAGCCTTGCCAGAAAGTTTGAAGAATTTTTAAAAGCTTTAAGTTTGAAGTTGATACCAACTTACTGATATCAGTTTATTATTTTAACTTAACAATACAATTATAAAAAAAAAAACAATAAAAAAACTGAGCTCTCTTCAACATCGCGCGCACAACTGGAGCATGTGACTGCGCGCGCACAACTGCAACAGCCGGCGCGCCCACATATCCATTCCGCGGCAAAGAACACTGATCTTTTTAGAGGTGAGGTAATTATTAAATGACAAAAAATTAAATGAATGATTTTTTAAAAAGTTACTCTAGACACCAAAGTAACTTGACATCCTTACGCAAATGACTTAAAATCATACATACGTCATACACGATAGTCTGACAGGAAACTTTTTAACGATTATGAAGATTTTATGACTGTTGACAAAATACTAACTTACCTGGCAGGATAAAGTGTTTAATAAGACACTTGACTTTAGTTTTGATCTTAAAAGGACTTATGAGACTTTGAAAAGGTTGACATAAAATTGTATGATGGTCATTTATGTGAAGAAAACGAAAAATAAGTAATGTAATGTAGGCTACAGTAATATAAATATAGAAAGAAAAATATATTAATAGCAATAATATGTTGCAGTTAATATGTGGGTACAAAATGTGGTCAAAATCAATTTAAATCTGTCCTGTTAGAAACTGTCAAACTATAATGGCATTAAGTCATTTCTGTCATGATATCTTAATGTTTTAAAAAGTCATTGAAAACATAATGAAAGTCATAACTATTAAAATGTATTTTTGTTTTTGTTTGTTGGTGTAACTGAATTTAAGACACCATTGGCTGTAACAGAGGAGGCAGAAAGAGCCGCTAGGAGGCCATGTGCGACTGGTGAAGAAGAGGACATCATCAAACGCTGGTTATCTGAGTCTGCAGGGAAAAACGAAAAAAGTGAGAGAATTTAAAAGCATAATTGAATATTTAGTAGTTTGTCCTGGTTTACCTAACCTAGATAAATGTAAGCTATTGTACCCCCTAAAACTCTTATTTGAGATACACAATTTAGGTGAATCAACCTTGAGAAAACATAGGAAATATTCAGTGTTGGGGATTCCTGGACCAGGACTGGGAAACATCCTTTTGCTGTCATTTTCCAGGTGCAAGTGGCCAGGATGACTCCAGCCCAGATTCCTATCCTGGACCTTTGTCTGTGATGTGGAGCCAAACTCCATGATGTCTCATTATGGAGAGAAGAGGCATTGGTCGAGTTGTACGTAGGAGACAAGGTGGAGGTTACCCACCTAAAGGCAAACATTAGGCCAGATGGCATTGGAAGACTGTCCAGGTAAACAATATGATGCACAAAGCAAAGTTGCTTCTCCAGAGATGTGTCATGCCCAATCAAAGATTTTTGAGCCAAATGGATTTTGAATGCAATTTTCATAAACAAAAATCAATAATATTTATACATTTGATACGATCACACGGGTGTGATTAGAACATTCAGTGCAGCACATCGTCAACTGCTAAATTCAAATCTGCGTTCACGCTGAACCAGAGTAAAGGGCCCTTTGAAATCCATTTTGTTTTGTCCCAGATTCTTTTTTTTCCATTTTAATTTTTCTGGATTTCGTTTTTTTTTTTTTTTTTTTTTTTTTTTACTCCATTTTAATGGTAAATAAAAAAAAGCTAATTGAAACTTTTACAATTTAACAACAATTTATTAAAATGAACAAAAATTATATGTTTAGGGCCCTGTGAAATACGTTTTATTTTATTTATTTGATCAAACTTCAGTTTTCTGGATTCTATTTTTATGGTTTAATTAAATTGTAATAATCAAAAAGCTTGTCTAATTAATTTAACTCATAAAAACAACAATTTATTTATTTAAAAGTACAATTAAATTTCTAAGAAAACATTATTATTTTTATTTCAGAAATTCTGTGTTGTGTATTTTAATATTTCTGGCAATCAAATAAAGGCATAAAACATTAATTTTTTATTTATCTTTTAATCATATGAAATTTAACAAACTTTTATAAAAAAAAAAAAAAAAAGATATATATGAATGGATCTATATATAAATACACGGATAATGTGTCCTGGGATTTGTCCCGGGATTGTTTGATTTTGGTTCATTCACACTGCCAGTGGTTTTCGGATTCTGTGAGTGCGTTCACACACATCCCGTAATAAAAGATTTTATTCTCACGCACAGAAACATGGAGCATCTTCGTGAAACCGTATTTGGAGAGCCCAACCATCACAAGACCAAGAATTATCCCTTGCAGACTGGAGAAGGGAGGGGCACCACCACACATCTTACAGTCACCAGAAGCTAGGGCTGTAGTCAAGACCACCTTTGTCGAGTCCAAGACAAGTCCAAGACCAGGACTAGTCGAGTCCAAGTCAAGACCGAGTCCAAAGAGGTTCGAGTCCGAGTCAAGACCGAGTCCAAAAAGGTTCGAGTCCGAGTCAAGACCAAGTCCAAAAAGGTTCGAGTCCGAGTCAAGACCGAGTCCAGGACAGGAAAAAAAAAAGTCTGCTAAAAAAATATAGGCTATAGCCTATAGAAATTAAATCACTATGTAATAATGAAATAATGAATAATTTTAATTTTATTTAAAATAATTGACAAATTCAAAGAACAAAAAAAAAAAAAAAAATTATATAGGCCTAAAGGAGCACACACATTCGTTTCGACTGTCTGATCAGCCTCACATTCTGTTCCTGTCAATCATACACGCAATGTCAACCAATTAAACTGCATGAGGGAAGGCCGAGCCAACTCACAGACACACACACACACACACAAGAGATGCGGATAAACCGCGGATCGGGCGGATGACGTGACGAAAAATAATATTTTAATTAAATTCAGGCGGGTGGCGGCTGAAGCAATCAAATGAAAAAAGTTTGCCACTAAGCAAACCTGCAAGTTATGAGCTGGGTTATTTTGTTTCGATATTAGCTATATTTTAAAACAGCCAGTCATTGGAGCCTAACGTTACCACTCGTGGAATAGGCAAAGAAAGAAAGGTAAGAAAAAAAGTCGGAAACCTTTGCCCATTAATTAGATGTGCAAGGCAAGCAGGCTAGTTTTCGGGGTGTTATGGACAATCAAAAATGTGAATATTCACGTTGCACTAGCGGTGGACTTTCAGCGAGTTTATTTAAACATTTATTTTTTAAAGAGCCGTTTGTGAGTCAAAAGAGCCGGCTCTTTTCAGTGAGCTGATCAAACGAGCCCGTTCACGAAAAAGACCCGAAATGCCCATAGTTATTAAGTGGCCAGTGTTTCACTTTTCCTCCAATAATATTTTGTTTTAATATCGCGGCGACGTATGTGTGATTACTGGGAACATAATAAAGACTCCTGGACTCGGTCGAGACCAAAAGCCATATTTGGCAAGACCAGTGGCCGAGACCGAGACAAGTCCGAGTCCGAATACCAGCGAGTCCGAGACAAGTCCGAGACCATAGAAAAACGGTCTCGAGTCCAGACTCGAGTCCAAGACCGGACTCGAGTACTACAGCCCTACCAGAAGCAATGCACAGACAGCAGTATAATGAAATAATTGATGCTGCAACAGCATCTCTGCACCGCAGATTCAGTCTACCTGCATTTAAGCACATGCAAGATACTGAGGATTTCGTGACAGGAAAGGGAGACTGTAAAAACATCTCACAGTTCTATGGGGGTGATTTGGCTGAAAGCAGACTGAGGCTCCATCGTGATATGTGCACTTACACTTACGAATGACCAGAGAATAAATAGTTATGCGTATTTGGCGTGCTGTCCGGGGGGAGGGCTCCGAGCTCGGAAATTGGGCCCGAACCCAGAGTACTCCCCCCGTATCTCTTGGTTAGGAAGATAACCAGGCAAGTATGAGGAGATTGGGGGGGGTGGAGGGATGCTGAAAACTGTCGAGGGTGAGTCGACTGTGTGTATTTATAGGCCTTTAATCATGCTGATTGAGTGGACCTGTTGATTACCGATTGCTGACAGCTGGTTGGAATGACTTGATTGTTTGATCATTAGAACATGTTCCTCCCGAACCTTGTTAATAAAACATCATATAGCAAAACAATGGTTAGTTAAATACCTTTCTGGATGTAGTGGATTTCCTCAAAGAGGATAAATGAGACAGTTTGAGAACCATGTTGCCAGAACTCACCAAACTTCTGAAACTGGCACTAACAGTCCCTGTTACGTCCTGCACTTCAGAGAGGTCGTTTTCAGGACTTAAGACGTATCTGCGTTCCAGAATGGGGCAAAGACGACTGAATCCTATTGCTGTATTAAACTGTCACAAGAACATGTCGAGGAATGACAATCTGGATGTCATAGCAGATGAATTCATCAAGCGTACAGCCGCAAGAAGAAACGCATTCTTCCCGAAGAAGTAAATCCAATTGTAAGTAAAAACGCTTAGCGAGCTATTTTTTTATTATTATTATTATAGCCTATAGAAGCTGTCAATATGTTTTATGTGAATGTCTTGTGTCTATAGCTCGGTTTTGGAACTTAAGATCTGGAGCAATTTAAATTATTCGTTACATTTTCACAAGTAAGGTTAACAAGTTTTAATCTATCATTTGCTCATGTAGAGCTGAAGTTAAAGAAAAATGAAATGTGTATGTGTGTAATCGTAATTTAAAGCTTATGTGCATAATATTTTCTTTCTTGTAAGCTGTCAGTTGTCACTGAAGAGTGACTGTGTTTTTCCTGAGGTTTAATTCATGGGACCATTTCAGTTCATACAATGAGTAATCAGTTTAAATAATTATTAAATATTCATATGTTGTCAAATTCTTTAAAAATATCATGTTTTACATTAATTAATATGTTTAGTAAATTCATATGAAGTTAAAAATCGAAATGTTAACGCTGTTAGCGGTGCATCTGATTGGTCGTATGTGTGCGTGCGTCTTCTCGTTATCAGGGAGGGAGCTCTCGCGATTCGCTTCATTCTCAGTAAAGTTATTATGATTGTGAAGCATTGCATTTTGAGTGTTACTGATAAACATACTCCCTTTCAGGTATATATCACGCATATTTGCACACAAATGTATAATGTGTTTTCTAAATACATTCAGCTAAATATTGTTTGTTTTATAAACGTATAAATTGCAATGCGGGTTGAATACACCATAAAGATATCGGCTAAAAAGCATGCGGTTGGCGCGCTAACCGTACAGCAAATGAGTCTGAGATGATTAAATATAAATGTTATTCTGTTATTTTAAGAGTTATTCTGTTTGCTTAAAAGATAAATGTAAGAGAGTAAATGTTTTAATGTAGATAGGCCTACACTACCTCAAGTACATACTCAGGTTAGGGTTGACTTGAACGACTTGGAGCTGGGCTCATCCAGCGACGGCTTGGAGCTGGGCTCATACAATATTGACTTGAACGACTAGGAGCTGTGCTTATCCAGCAATGGCTTGGAGCTGGGCTCATCCAGCGACGACTTGGAGCTGGGCTTATACAGTATTGACTTGAACGACTTTGAGTGACTTGGAGCTGGGCTTATACAGTATTGACTTGAACGACGTTGAGCGACTTGGAGCTGGGCATATACAGTATTGACTTGAACGACTTTGAGCGACTTGGAGCTGGGCTTATACAGTATTGACTTGAACGACGTTGAGCGACTTGGAGCTGGGCTTATACAGTATTGACTTGAACGACTTTGAGCGACTTGGAGCTGGGCTTATACAGTATTGACTTGAACGACTTTGAGCGACTTGGAGCTGGGCATATACAGTATTGACTTGAACGACTTTGAGCGACTTGGAGCTGGGCTTATACAGCATTGGCTTGAACGACTTTGAGCGACTTGGAGCTGGGCATATACAGTATTGACTTGAACGACTTTGAGCGACTTGGAGCTGGGCTTATACAGCATTGGCTTGAACGACTTTGAGCGACTTGGAGCTGGGCATATACAGTATTGACTTGAACGACTTTGAGCGACTTGGAGCTGGGCTTATACAGCATTGGCTTGAACAACTTGGAGCTGGGCTTAGCCAGCAATGATTGAGACGACTTGGAACTGGATGGGACCAGGTGTGATGAAGATCTGGAAGCACCTCATCCAGCTCATCATACATCAATTTTATCGAGCTCCAGCTTGGTTTACTCACCTCAGCCTCGGGAGTGTGGGCATGGCTCCAATTCATTTCTTCGAACTCCACTAAAATGCTCACCGTGATGGATGCTGTTGCCGGCTTGCACACCTGTGTTGGCCTCGGGCTCTGGGATGAAAACAGACTCTCACTCATTCTTTGTGGTGGGCTCGGGCTCCGAGTCAGCGGTGGGTTCCGGCTCTTGCTCTGTTGCAGGCATATCTGATGGCTTGCTGGGCTCTGGGTCCGGAGTGGGGCTGGCGAGGTTTTCCTCAACGGGGTAGACGGTGAAAGGTGAGCCACACTGCACCAGCACCCACTCACAGCGATCCGAACCGGTTCAAGGAACGAAAACAAAATCCGGAAACAAACGGTTAAATTTAACCGTTCTTAACAGAAACACTTATTTTAAATTACAATTAACCGGTTAATAATGTTATTTTATTGTTCTAAGATTTTAATTTGGGAGTCAACCAATCATGAATTCATACTGTACGGCCTATGCAAATGTGACGCATCCAAGAGTGAAATGCCAGCGCTCAGTTGTCAAGTCATCCTAAGTCGCAAGGCATTGTGCTGGCATTAGCTGTTGGATCGCAGGAGTTTATCCAAGGATATGTTACCATGGCAGGTTATACCCAGCATGGTGTGTTTTGAAATCAGCAAAAATGAAAGGTTAGTGTAGAACCTCTACTATTCAGGACACTTAAAAAAAATCTTTATTTAATTTAATTATTAAACACCTGTTGTCAAAGTTAGTATTGTGGCTTTATTGTATGGTCAGACACTTGGTTGTGTCATTATATTATTGCCATTTTCCCCAAATCAAGCCCAACCAGAGTTACAAGTTTTTTTTTTAACCTGTGAATGTCAGAGATTTGTGTTTTGTCATTAGAACGGTCGCATCTGAGGCAGTAAGTGCATCGCATTAAGTTTTTATCAACTTACTAGGTAATTGTAGCTATGTGGGTACTCAGTTTTTACTGTCGTTTAATAAATTCAGCAAAAACCTTGTGTTGTAAAAGACGAAGTGTTATGACAGGCTGTATTTGCTATGACTAGACGGCAAATACCAGACTAAGACACTCTTTTTCCACTCGTCTGCACAGCTCCTCAAATACATAAAACATTAGCCTTTATACACATCGTGTTTTAAATAAAGAAAACGCTGTACTTATTCAAAGAACCAGTTTTTTTATTTACCCTTGCACTGCAAACAAGCAGAGACTCTTCAAAATGTGTGCAGGACATTCACTATTAAGGCGGGTGGAGTTTGAGGATCCACTCAAGTTATGAGGTTTAGTCTTAAGTTTACTTAGGCCCAATCCCAATTCTATTTTATACCCCTTCGCCTACCCCTAACCCTTCGCCTACCCCTTACCCTTCGCCTACCCCTTACCCTTGCCCCTTGAAACAGAGTGGCAAGGCGTAGGGGTGAAAATATTCCCCTAAGAAATGGGACACCACCACTTAACTACACCGTTACACTTATACGTCGTTGCTAGCTAAGTTACAGGAGATGCGCCAATGTTTATCACAAACTTCCAAGATGCCGTCGTCAGCTGTAGTCTTGCGTGAGTTACAGCTATTTTTTTGCATTTTTCTTCTGAAGTTCGCAGAAAACAACGGAGATGACGATATCTTCGACGTCTGGCGCGAGTGATTTCAATGTTAAGACGCGTTTACGCGCGTCTGGAGGTCTTGAATGAGGCGTTTAGCGCGGCGCGGTGGACGCGAATTCGCCTCATTCGTGCGTCCCACTTCGCTTCAGACTTTTGCTTTTTACACGCGTCATATTGTTAACGAACTTTAGCGATGATTTTTTTTAAAAAAATTTGCTACCGTTTATTTGAATAACATGACCGTAAATATGAATACAAGATTGAATGTGACATAAAGAAAATGATTATTGGCAGTCGTGTTGCCTCTGTAGGCGGTGTATGCAGGTACATTTCTCATACCACTTCGTTTGAAGTGTGGTCCCGAAAAATCTTCGTTTCAAGGGCTATTTGGCCCTTCCCCCTACCCCTACCCCTCCCCCTCCAACCAAAAGAGAATCGAGACAACCCTACCCCTTCATAGGAACGCGCAAAACAGAGGGGTAGGGCCAAGGGGTAGGGCCAAGGGGTAGGGGCAAGGGGTGAATTGGGATTGAGCCTTAGTCTTAGTATAAAGTTTAATTCAAGCTCTGGTACAAAGTATAGGTAAAAAAATAAATAGCATTATTAACAGGTATTTTTTCTAATCAAACTGTTTTCGGAATGATAAGGTTACAGAAGGAACAGGAATCAAGAACCTGATCAAGAATCAAACCTTGTGTGATCTTGGAGGGAGCAATTCCCCAGGAGAAGGAGGAGGACTGTGGGGATATCCATGATATTTTTGGCATTAAAAAAATACTTGTCGACTTCACACATGGTGGGTGTGTTGTAGGGCTGGTCCGAATACCATTTTTTGAGCTTCGAAGCTTCGATAGGAATTAACATCGAATATTCGAAGCTTCGGAGGGAGGGGGCTGAACATATTTTTCTCTCTAATAAAGGCAGGAATCTCTATGTGTCTGTCTGTTTGCATTTAGATTATTTATCTTGCATTTTGAACCGTTCATCCAATCGACTTCACGAGTGCAGTGTCACATTTGGTGCAATATAGACACGCGAGACGTGACACGTTCAGAATTAATACATTTTTAATACAGAACAGCGCGAGTGGGAAGCGCGCGCGCCTCACGCCGCACGCGCAGGGCTCCGAGAACGGACACTGCACTAGTGATACAAAACACAGCCTAATATTTTTCTGAGTAACAAATAACTCTCAAATCAGAAATCAGCAGCACAGTAATTACTGACACAGTAAAGGGTAGGCTAATATATTGTTTCTATTCTATTTCCACAATGTCAAAGCAACGTGCTTATAGCCTACAAGCTCAGGCATGCACTTCTGCCCATACAAACACCGCTGTTCTGCGCTCTAAAATAAGAGTATTGTATTTCGCCCAAAAATGCTAAAAAAATAACCGTGTCAGAGCGTTTTAGGCTATATCATGTTATAGCCAGATATGACGACGCTTACAGCACGCGTCACCGCAGATCAGCATCTATTCATCAAGCCAACGTGCAACTAATCAAAGTGAAAGTGGGTCGCAGATGCTTTAACACACAATCAACTTCATTAAAAGTAAAGAACCGAAATGATCTTACCAGGGCTCTCTCTTATTGCGGTCTTTGATTTAGAAATTTTAGCTGACGATCAGTAAAATGCAGCTGTTGCTGGTGACGTGCACTCCATTACATCTGCCTATAGCGCAGGATTTGAAGTTCGGATTCATATCCGTTTTGCAAAAACACATGTGTTCATTGTTCATATTGACAAATCAGAGAGAGCTATCCATCTGAGAAAACGCATGACAGCCCCATTCAAGCGCGAATGGGAACCGTTTCTAGGGGGATGCCAGGTGTGAAAAAAAAAAAAAAATTAAAACGAATATTTGAATGTCAAATTTGAAAATCGAATACCAACCCACCGAACGAATATTCGAATACTCGAATATTCTGGTACAGCCCTAGTGTGTTGCTGCGGACCCAAGGGAGTGCAGTGTTGCATTTGGTGCAATATGGACACGTGACACGTTCAGAATTAATAAACTTTTAATAAACTACAGAACAGCTTGAGCCGGAAGTGGTGCACCTCACGCTGGCAGGGCTTATAATGCTCCGTGAACGGACACTGCACTAGTGATACAAAACACACAGGTCTGTTAAGAGCAATACTTTTAAGCCTAACATTTTTCTGACAAACAAATCACTCTCAAATCAGAAATTAGCAGCACAGTAATTACTGACACAGTAAATTAATTATTGACACAGTAAAGGATAGGCTATTTAAATAAATGAACGAACTGTAATAAAGAACACAGTAGCATACTTTCAATTACAGCATCACACATTTCAATTAACGAACAGTTTAAATAAAATTAAATGAATTCCATTATATAGAACAAAACAAACTGTAATAGGCTAAATAGAGCCAGGTAAGGTTAGGCTGGCTAGCGCAATTAGCGCAACTCACATTTCAATAAACAAACTATTTCTTTACAAAGTCAAACTTTCAAATAAATCAGAATCAGGTTGCAAGCTACCTACTTAGTCTACCTACTCTATCTTCATGTTGTGTGCGAGGAAGATGAGTTTGTCCACATTTTCAGGTAAAAGGGAACTTCGGGTCTTATTAACGACGTAGCCAGCTTTTGAAAAAATACGTTCTGACGTGGCTGGAACGCAATGGTGGTGTTTGGCTGCAAATGCCAGTTTAGGGTAGCGGTCACTGTTTTGCTTCCACTATGCAGGTGGGCCCGACTGTACTTTAGTAGTGTCTCTCAAATATTGCTCCATCTCTTTCTTTGCGCTGTCTCCGTGTTCTTCTTCCTCTTCGTCATCGGACTCAGACTGCATCAGCATTGAAATCTCCTGCTGTTTTTTTTTTTTTTTTTGGTGGGGCGTGACAGTCTCCTCTTCTTCATGGCTTGCTTACAGTGGTGCATATGTTCAGCTCGGCAGACAACCTTAAAATCAGGTAGCATTTTCTTAGTCAAATCTATGCGTTGTGCACAAGATAGTAGTAGTGTGGCATAATCATATTAAATTACATTTAAATTATTTACTAATTTAAATATAAAATATCAGTCCAACCTCAATGTAGACCAGGTCCTTCTTCTCTTTGGTGCTTGAATCTCTGGTCTAGTGCTGAAGAACGGAGGTAGATGCTGCTGGGTCGATCTGCTGTCGATCTCCGTGAAGAGGGTCTTCATTTCTCTGATGGCAGGACTGTCATCCTCCTCCGGTGACAGCTGGTGTTTCTTCAGGTTGAAAAGCTTTGGCACTGTTGCAGACAACGACAAGTTTGCCTCCTGTGACAGTAGTTCTGTGAGTGTTCCCCAGTACTTCTTCCTGTGCCAGTTTCCACTGGTCTGCTGTCAAGTCAAGGGTGCAATCTCCTTTCTTCATGATGCTGGGATCTGACAAAACAGCTGTCACTGGCCATCGCTTCTCCACCAGTCAGTTAAGCATTCTACATGTAGAGATCCAACGAGTAGCGACATCTTGAATGAGTTTGTGCTCTACAACGTGTCCTGAGCAGCAGACCCCTTAAACGTTGCCCCATTTCTCTGGTTTTTCCTTCAGCGTCTCGGTGCACAGATTCATATGACTGGCATTGTCGTGAACAATGACTACTCGCTTATAATTCGGAATGGTGAAGGTGACCGCCGCGTTTCCAAGCTGTTGTGCAATGTTGACTCCCGTATGGCTCAGCTCAAATGCTTTGGTTTCCAAAACGAAGGCAGAGAGTTCCCACTCCTGAGTTATAAAGTGACAGGTGACACAGCCATGTATGCCTCCATACTCACGAGGTCCAAATGTCCGTTGTGAAACTTAAGGGCGCTGAGTTTACAACAAGAGCAGAAATTTGGCCTCACAGATCGCTGTACTTCAGAAACAGGGCGTTTGAAATACTGGAACGGTTTGGGACAGTTTAGTTGGGCTCCATCTTCTTAATTAATTTTCTGAAGCCTTCGCCTTCAACTAGATTAATCGGGTCTCATATCCATAGCGATGAACTCCACTATGGCATCTGTTATCTCTTTCTTTCTTTTCTCCGTTATCGGTTTTCGGAATTGTAGGATCTGCTGTGAAGTTTTGGGTGTGGTTGAGGATGTTGATGGCTGTGATACCTGGGGATGTACCTATATACAAATTATTATTATTAGGCTGGGGTACTGAAAGTTTTTTTTTTATTAATTTTTTTTTTTATGAAAAGCTAATTTTTTTTACACCAACAATATGCTATAGGCATACTACTTACAGAACTCAGGTGATTTTTCAAACTTGATGTGCTGTTGTGAAAGGCCAGTTTCATATTTGTTCGCATATTTGGCACACGGCCTTTGGCTTGTCATCACTCAATTTAAAGTGCTCCCACACAGCTGAGATCTTCAGCATTTTTGTCTTCTCTTCCAGATGAACTGAATCATGACGTTCACTCATGGGCAATTTTACCGGGGCACTTTACTGACGTCCCAGTAAAATCTCACGTTTGAGAATTAAAATGGCTAATACGTTTTGTTTCTATTATTCTATTTTCCACAATGTCAAAGCAATGCAGCTTAACCCAAAATACAAGCTCAGGCATGCGCTTCTATCCATACAAACTCATGCAGTTGTGCGCTCTAGACAGAGAATAGCCCTAGATAGCATACACATACCAACGTAACGTTAACACGACAATGAAGTGAAGACAGAGGGCTTATACACAGAGAAAGATGGCAATCCAAGAAACTGAGAACTACTGAGAAACCATGACAACAATGACGAAATGGGACAGAGGTAAATACAGACAACTAAAAGCTTAAGACAATAAACTAAGCAAGACCGTGAAACAGAACATGACTGTGACAGGACAGGAGTACAGTTACAACACAATTGTCTTTACTCTTGGAGAGAATTGATTTGTTAGATGAGTGGGTCTCACGAAATCTTTGTTTCAAAGATTTCAAAAATGACATTTTTAAAAAGGTTTACATCAACAAATTTCCTTTACAGGCATTGAGAGCAAGGCCTGAAGTGATTGAGCATTCATTGTAAAAGTTTACTGAAAATTAAACACCTTTTTGAGCATATTTTTCAAGATAAGTTCTTAAAAATATCATTACCGCAACAGTCTGAAAACATCTACACCATTATGAAAGCTAATACATTTAGACTGATTTTTATCATTACCACAACACCTTCCACAATTTGCAACCTAATATGTTTAATGTTTTATTGAAATCTGACATTTTCAAAACATTGTGGCAAACCTGAAAGAACAATGTTGTAACGTTTATACACAATGATGATGGAGGTAGGCAAAGTAGATCCAAAATTCAATGTGATTCAAGATACCAAATTTCAATTGAAAAAAACACAGGCAATATAATACTAACAGACAAAAATGAAACAGTGTACCAATCACAAACAATACCAGACGTTGAACAAAAGGAACTTAAATACACTTGGTGACGAACTGAATAACAAACAGGTGTTCTTTTTTTGGAGGTAGTATCATAGCAGGCTGGCAGAGGCAGATGAAAACCCCAATTACAGGAGGCAGAAGAGAGAACCAGGTTGAATCAGATGGTGAGAGGAACCAGGGAGGAGGCGATGCTAGGATGACCGCCAGCGCCAACGATGGAGTTGAGAGATCTGGAGACTCAGGCAAAGCTGAGGCGATGACATTACCAGACGACATGTAGGATCTGGAGGCCAGAGTATCGGAGGACTGTTCACACAGCTCCAGTGTGACCAAGGACCAAGACAGAGCCAGAGGGAAGACAGAGTCTGACGGAGCTGAAAGGGGTGGAGGGACGAAGCACAGCCAAAGGCCCGGAAGTCTGTGGCACAGGTAAAGCGACGTCTGACCAAGGTGAAGCCGGAGGAACGAGGGATCCCGGTTGAGCCGTGAGCACGACTGTCCGAGGTGGAGCCGACTGGTCGACAGCCGAGGTGGAGTTACAGGAACGGCAGTCCAAAGCGAAGCCAAGGGGATCCACACTCCAAGGCAGAGCTGGTGCCCAGCAGATCTGAGGCGGAACAGACTTGCAGTGTTAATCCAAAAGTGGAGCCGAGGGACTGGAGGGTGCCAGCAAATCGGGGCCGAAGGACCAACTGCTCTGAGCAGAGGAGGTGGGATAGGGGTGCAGGATGCGTGTGTTCTCAACAACAAATGTTTAAAATTGATTTTTAAAACAGATCCTGACCAATATAATACTAACAAACACAAATGAAACAGTGTGCCAAGCACAAACAATACAATACAATGAACATAAGAAACAGAGGAACTTAAATACACTAGGTGATCAACTGAATTACAAAATGGTGTGCTCTAATTAGGACACAAATAACCATGACAACTGATTAATAACGTCCAAACAGGAACATAGTTTAATTTTCATGGACTTTTATTAGGTTTCTCTTTGTTGCCAACTAAATGTGACAAACGTATAGATTTTGCACATGCATTTAAAAGCAAACTACTATTTTTCCATTTATTGAATAATCAAATAAGGTTGATGAGTTCGGTAATGATAATAAGTATGCTGAGGGGCCGTTAACACAACACCGTTTTCAACTAAAAATGGAAGACTTTGTATGCATTTTGGCTATTCATTTACATGACAACAGCGTTTGGTGGCCTGAAAATGCAATCTTTTGAAAACGGGTTGCAAAGTGCACGATTTTTAAAACGACACCCTTACATCTCGGTGTAAACTACAAAAACGCGAATCTGTGAAAACGGTGACGTCATGCACATCCGTAGGCTATTCTTGTTCAGTCTGTAGGGTTTTTTTTTTTTTTGCAAATGAAAGGTTACAGATATTAACAGTAAGAAATTAGGGGGGGCGTAGAGACATCACAAGTGGTTAGAATTACACAAATCAACACAATATAACATTTTGTCATGAAAACTTGAAGGTTCCTTACAACAGATTCAAGGATGATATACGTTTTCGAAGCCTTTGTATTACTGTTTTGACATTAAAGGAAGTAAAAAGGGACTTTTTATCTGAAGAGAACATTCTAAAATTGGGAAAGTGAATGTTCTTGGCTTTGTGAAGATGAAATTTACCCAGAGGAAGTAATACAGTATTAAGAATTAAGAATGCGTATGTGCGCAGGCGTGTAGTCTTTGTTTAAAAAGTGACATTGCCAACTACTTGTCTGGCATGCATAATATAGCGTCATTTGCTCAGGGATTATTTTGATAACATTATTGTCATCTGTACAAAGAAAAAAACGTTTCCGTTTTGAACACATCGTTGTCGTGAAAGACGTACCCTAAGAAGAATGTATAGCGTAGATCAAAAGAATATAAAATGTAATGTAGAAAATAAATTAGATCAGTTATGTCAAGGAAAGAGACTCAATGGCGATAGGTGAGTAATAAATGGAAACAGTTTATTGATAGACGGTAAGTGAGGGCAGATGCAGAGGATAAACAACAACCAGAGTGATGGAAGAGTGAATGAGTCCAAACAGGTTAGTAGCAGCTAGCAGCACACACCTTTGAATCGCTGTTGTGATTGACAATGATAATGTACTATTACTTATCATTGCAGGAACAGATCAGACCATATGGAAGCAGTGAAGCAGCAGCACAGGGGAACAATGCAGGTCAGACACAGACACAGACAATGTATCAGTCCTAGTCAGCGACGAGACCAGACAATCTCTGTGTGTGTAGTGCTGGCTTACGTAGAGCGGTAGATGAGAATAAAGGCAGACAGGTGTGTTGAGAAGAGTGTGCAGGTAATGTAGAAATGTAGTGCACATAGGTGACAGGCATGGTGATGATAGGTGATCCTGACAGGTTATTAGACGTTCTCATCCTGTCAGTAAAAAATCGAAATTATTCAAATAATATTGTCTCTTTAATTTAATTGGACAGCAATGTATTCAGTCAATACATGACAAATATGTTTTCAATATCATTAAGAGGTACGTAGTTGTATAGAAATGATCTTTAAGTATTTTGGAAATCACAAATTTCTTTGCAAACTAATTCCAATTGATTAAACAAAACCTATAATGAATTTCAGGATGCATTATTTTTATTTATTTATTTATTTACTACAAGTCAATATACACAGATTGTAATCTTTGAGATCTACAAGGGCTTCTTCTCCTGTGGCTCCTACTGGTGGACATTAACAGTATTATGGCCTTTATAATTCCCATTGATATAAATGACTGATATTTTAGAAATTTCTGGTAATTTCTGAATACACAGTTATTAACAAAAAAAAGTGGAGTCCTTACTAACAAGCTGATGTGTTGAATCAGGTGCGTTTGATTGTATTAGATTAGATTGTATTGATGGTTTTTAGATTTGTTAATTGCATTTAATAGATATTTAATATCTACTTTGAATAAAACATTTGCAATTGGTTTGTAAAAGGTGTTTTTAATGCATGTATGGGCTGAGTTCGCTGCATTTACACTCTTTTGACCAGCAGGGGTCACGAGCGCTTCGAAACACTGAATCATTTTGTGGTTATTTTAGACCTCTTTTATTCCTGTTGTGACAAGAATCACTGATTCTTTTGTGAGATCTGGGTCTACAAACCCAGGGAGTTTTACAGTGTTGTTAAACATCTCCAGAATATCCTGAAGACAGATTTCCAGTCAGATGGTATGAATAGTGCCACCACATTCCAAAAATGTTCTTTTGTCAAGGCATATACATTTCACACTTTTTTTTTTACTTTTTTTTTTTTAACTTTTGTCAGATTTAATTGCGAATTATAATACACATTTTCACTGCTGTACTTTATACAGAAAGCACAATTAGAAATTAATCTCACAAAATGATTATTGGTAAATAAAAATAAAAATGTAAATCCCAATTACATTTCAACCACTTCATGCTGTATTTGTTTTCTTACAAATAATGCCAGTTGGCTTTCAGTAAAACCTTTCTATGACAACATAAAAAAGAATACATAATAGAAAATAAATAGAAATGGGTATGTCCTTTCTGTGTGTTTTAACCTATTCAACACAACATTTCTTCCTTTTATCAACAAAAAAGAAATAGAGCAAAACTTTCAAAAACCTTCTTTCAAAGCAAAACTCAAAAAATAAGGCACTTCTCTCTGGCCTAAAGGTTAGTTTTCCACAAATGTGTTTCAAAGGGTATATTGAAAGCTGTGGTGTGCGATGGTGTTTTAAAATAAGGAAGCAAAGTCCTCCTATTGTTTAATATATCAAATGTAAATTTATGTCCCTGTTACACTTAATTTCCTGGTTAAATAAACATCATATAAAAAAGAGGCCAAATACAATTCTATTTTGTATTTTTACAATTCATAACTATGTAATGTTCTATTTATTAAAACCAAGTATAAATTTCATCAAGGTAGTGTTTTAAGCATTTTTACATTTATTCCAAAATAATAACTAAAGGCAGTAACAATGTAAACTATCTGTATATATATATATATATATTATTTGTGAACAAATGTTTAGCTTTTTTTTTTAATAGTCAACTTATTACTCTTCTTAGACAAGAAAATGTACCTTTAATTTCCCCAAGCCAACTGCTCACTAAAACCCCCACAGTCATCATGTTTTCAGTCCATTTCTAATTAGATTTGAACTTGACATAAAGTGATGATATATCTAATTTGTTTACTTACTTTTTAATTAGTCTTCTAATTGACGGCATGTCTTCATTCAGGACGATTCGAGAACGCGCATGAAATCAAGAGGCGGGATTTATTGCACAAATCAATCATAACCAATCCCACTCAATCATAGCGTGATGGAGGAATTGCCTCTTCTCACATGACTTTCCCCCAATCATTCTCAGTTACTCCCCACTAAACCCAGCGCATGCTTTAGGGGTAAGGCAAGCCTCCCGCTGTAACTTTACCTGTGGATGTCGCTGTTGGACAGTTTTACTTTATAAAAACGAGTGACTGTTACACTTTTTAATGTCACATTATGTTGGTAATTGGCAGGTCCAGCACAGTCTGATATCTCTTAAATTGCCCCTTTATCCATTGAAATGGATTCATTTCATTGACTAAGAGTCGACTCTTACTTTTGAAAGACAATAACTTTATATATGGTGCACTTTCAGATTTAAAACTTTGCAGGATGTTTTCATTCACTTAGAGCTATGTTACACACTTCATGAAAGGTCATTCTCAAAAGGCGAAAAGAAAGCGAATGCGGTTAGAGCTGAACGGGTGACAGTTGATTTAGACTTATAGTGTTGGCCCAGGTCTGGGGGCCCAGGGAGTTAGTCAAACAACAGGGACATCCAAGGACTATCATTGAGACTATTATTCATGTGGTTGAACTTTAATCCTATTAGTGTTGTCACGATACCAAAATTATTGTTTCGATACCGATACCAAGTCAAGTATTGCGATTTCGATACTTTTTCGATACTTTTCCTGAAAAGGGAGAAACACTCTCAAATATCATTGCTGTGCTTTATTTTAAAACAGGGACAACATTCTAATCATATAACACTAATAAATGAACATATGAACAGCAGATATATTAAACATTTGAACAAAATATTAAATATCAAAATATAAAAAATAAATTAGAGCAATGACATTCAAGGTAATTTTTTTTTAATATAAATTTAGCAGCATTATCTCATTTATCATAAGAAACATAAGAGCTTTATCTTGATTCTGAACTTTGAATAAAAATATGAACAGCGATTATATTAAACAATGTTTAATATTGGTAACATATGATAAGCCTCATTGGTGATATATTTGACATGTGGGGAGAGAGTTGTGGAATATAGCAGCAAAGACAACGTCGGCAGTGTTGACGGCAAAATAGGCTACAGAATAATTCGTTCTGTATTGAGAGGTGCAATATTTGAAAATCGATCATATTTTTTTAAATTACATTTATATTGTATTTATGTCAAAACTTTCAAACATCAAAATGTCATTTATTAATATGTATTCGTGTCAAAATGACATAGAAACATGTTTTCCTATTCTATTTTGCCTGGGAACGCTTCCAACACGCTTGCGTGACGCGTGAAAAATAGGCGTCGGTTCTATTTATAGCATGCACGCGTTTTCCACGCGTCTCGAGCTGCGCCCAGACTCGTGTGTCACGCAGGCAGTTAACATGGGAGCCGAAATAAAAACGGACACGACACGCAGCCAGTGTGTCGCCGGCCTTACAAATCTGGAACGCGGTCATTCTTAGAAGTATGGATACTAATAAATTAAGGAATCGTGACGTTTTTAATTTCCGCTTTACTTTTGAAGTATCGGTGCACCGTGCAACAGAGCAAGGTAGGCTACGTACTTCCATATGTCACTCCTCGCGTCAACTTTTTCTACGAGTCGTGGATCACTTGTGCTCGCACATGCAGCCATCTCGCTGTAGTGTTTTGTCCATAGACGGTTTTGTCACATGACACTGACAGCGGCAGGTTCTTTGCTGCGTGCGTCAGGAAAAAAACACAGACGTCCATAGGGAGGCGTTTTTAAAAAAAAATTTTTTAAAGTATCGATACTGATAAATTTAGGTATCGTGACGTTTTTCATTTCCGAGTATCGCGATACTTTTGAAGTATCGGTACACCGTGCAACACTAAATCCTATTAAGGCCTTCTTGTTGTTGCTCTTTGGGGGCATAGCGGTCTTTGGTCTCCCTCTTGCCTGCTTGGTAGCCACTTTTGTTTTCCTTCAGAACAACATACCTGATAGCCATCACCATAAAATGATTAGAACCTCAGTGGTTATAAAGCTGATCAATATTGCAAGGAGAATCTTACTTTGCTGGTCTTGTGCTCTATGTGGGATCCTGGGCTGGTGCGGAAATCCACAAACTTGTATGAGGAGTTTGAATGCTTGGTGATGTATGGACTCCAGAGCATTGCCATTCTCATCCAGGACATTATTGGTAATGCCAACGTAGGAAGAATGTGGTGGGTCACATCCATCAGCTTTAAGTCGGAAACAGTAGGTGCTGTCCCAGATAGCAAGCAATCATTGAAACAATGTTGAGTCAAAGTTGATGTGGCAATGCTAATTGCATTGAATTAATGTTACAAAGTGATGTTGATTCAATATCACTTTTGCACCCGCAATTAATGTTGAAACAATGGTGAGAAAATATCAATGACAATGCCATTGAATCAACATTATGAAGTGATCACTATTGAACTCGCAATTAATATTGAAACAATGGTGAGATTTCAACAACAAAAAAATCAATGGTAATGCCATTGAATCAACGTTACACTATGACTGATTCTACATCACCAATGCTGAATCAGTATTGAAATGAACAAAAATGAATCAATATTGTTGAATCAACGTTAGACTATGATTGATTCGACATAATCAATGCCGAAAAAAGGCATAATCATCGCCTTTACATCCAGAAGGTATACACCCTCACACAACAATAGAAACAACATAAATGCCAATAAAAGCATTCAGAAACAACACAAATGCCAATAAAAGCATTCAAAATATTCATTCAGTCCTCTATATCATGTGAGTGTGAGAGAGAGAACCATTTCATCCAGAAGGTATACACCCTCACAATCATTATCGCTCAGCGCTCAACGCAGTTTGCTTCGCGCTCCACTCAAATCGCCCCCCGCTCGCTCCAAAAAAGGAAAAAAATCTACATGTATATCACTTGTAGCGGTCCCCAAGCTTTTTTGCGCCACAGATCGGTTTAATATCAGACAATATTTTCACGGACCGGCCTTCAAGGTGTGGCGGATAAATACAACAAAATAAAATGATACGAACGGCATAAAAACTGGGGTATTTTTTTTTAGCCTATAATAATAAACGTGAATCCAATGTGTGGGCCTACTAGCAACTTTATTAGCAGCATCCTCTAACATCGCGCCTTAAAACAACTGAGAAAGTCTGAACACAAACGAAATGCCCCCAAAAGAAAAGAATCTCTATGTTTTCGGTGCTGATGCGATGTAAGGGTGGCGCTGCTGCCAATAAAGCACTTAAAAGCTGTCACAACGAACCGGCAAAATTAATGATTATGAATATGTAAAATATAGCAGGAGACATTTTAATTGTTTACTAATAAACCAGTTTTTTTTTTTTTTATGTCTGTGTCGGCTGGAAAGATGCTGACTCGCGATCTTCGCAGTAGTGAACGCGCCAGAGAGAAATGCACATTTCATAGGGATTACATAAGAGAGAAGTATGTTTTCTTTCGTTTTGAATTGTTCTGTTTAAAAGTAGACATTTCAAGCTTTATATATATGTCTCAGGTCTGTGAGGCAAGTAGGCTATACGCTGAGTTTCGGTTCATTTATGAGACAAGCTCCAGTTTCTCCGGCGCCTTCGTGTCGTGATTATCTATTTTCTAATATATTCACTTCTAATTTATTAAATCCAGACAATTGGTTGATGAAACATTGATTAAAATTAAGATACAATTAATACAAAACGAAATTAAATTTAAAGACAGGCTTTGTGCTTTCTGCTTGAGGTCTCTGTGAAAGTTTTATAAAGCAGTCTTTTAGTGCAGCTTTCAGAGCGCTCACGTCCTAACGGAGAACTGTCCAGTCTGTAACATTGTTTTTTTTTTGGTGAAATACATTTTTAAATAAATGCGACTTATAGTCCAGTGTGACTTAGGCCTATATGTGTTTTTTCTTCTTCATGGCGCATTTTTTGACTGTTGCGATTTATAGCCTACTCCGGAGCGACTTATTAATTGTAGGCTACACCTGTATGACTTCTCATTTTCCTTTTTGAAGTAGGCTACTTTTTGAACTCCATTATTGAGCTGAGTTTTGACTGAAAATAGTATACTGTTGATGACTGTGCAAGACAGATGGATTCAGGGTCAGGCTTGACTGAGCATGCTTCAGACTCGTGGTGTGAGCGGGAAATAGGGCAACGCTCCGTCCTTTTGAAATTGCCGCTCTGTGCTCTGTCCAAGATCCGCCCGCTCGCTCCCGCTCCACTCCGCTCCACTCCGCTCACATGCTCTGCTTTATACATGGAACTTGGACAGGGCCAGGGAATACAGGCCACTGTGGCCGTACGATGATTTTTTTTTCACGGGGCATGAAGGCCAAAGTGTAGGGCAATGGCGGCCGTGGCCGCGGTATAATTCCCACCCTGGTAACATCAAAATAAAACAATGTTGCCATCTGATATACATTAAAACAACATTCATATTTCAACTACACTTCAATGGTGTCACAAATTCCTGACCATTTCAAAACTTGGAGAAATTATTTTCAAATATAAATGACACTTTTCCAGCAGTCGAGTCAATTTATGTTATTTAACAGTTTAACAATCAATGACAAAAAAAAAGATCATTATTTTAAAAAAATTAAATAAAAAAATAGGAAAGACAAAAGCACTACAACTTTTAAAAATAAAACAAGTCTGATGTCATTATAACTACAAGTGATCAAATGATTCAGATTTAAAAAATCTGGCTTTCATCTGTTTGTTTTTTTTATATTCCAACTATGATTATAGTATCATTAAATTCTGTTTATTTAATCAAATTTTTCTAAAAATAGGTTAATGCTTCAATATCCAATGAAAAGCCCTATGGCAGGGGTGTCCAAATTTTCCAGCCCAGTTTATATCCAGCCCTTATTAAACACACCTGAACCAGCTAATCGAATCATACGATCAATGTAAATTTCCAGAATGGTGTGTAGGAGCTATGGGGAATAAACACCTCTAAGCTATGGCCATTACTATAAACTATATCTCAGTTCATTTTCCATGAAACGACATACCATTTAAGTCAAGTTTATCTTGAAGAATAACAGAGTTTTTTTTTATTTTTATTTTTTTTATGAAAATATCTTTAAAGCTGCAGAATCACTTTAGACCTTAGTCTCTTTAAATATCTCAAAATAGCCATGCCAATCGCTTTCTCATAAACGTTTTTTTTGTGATTGTGTTTTTGAGCGTTTCACTGGTGTTTCAGGCTAAACTGAATGAAGACATTCCTCAAATGTTTCAGGAATATGAATGATTACCTGATAAAGCAGTAATCGGGGAGCAGGAGATAAAGCACATTATAGCATCAAATCCCAGGTCAAGTTATTATGCTGAATGTACAACTCAATGTATAATCAATGTCAGCATTATCAGGAGAGTGCTTCTAATTTTTTTTTTATCGTCCATCCTTATCTGCCTTCACTAAAGGAAAGAATTGAGCATTGAGTTATAGATGCAATACGTGGGCTATGTGTGAAGTATGATATTCTTGCTCACGTTCATGTCACTTGCACTTAAAGAAGTCTGTTAAATGTTGTTTGCACTTGAAAAAGTGTTGATGCACTTTTGAAGAATGTAGAAAATGCCTTCCAGCCGTTCCTAAAATTGTCCAGGAGGGAGTTGGAGTGGAGGCGGACCCAGGTGTGGGATGGAGGGCCAGGCCCGTGGAGCGGAAGAGGGCCTGGAGACTGAGGCGGAGCAGGCGTCCAGGGCGGATGCGACGCTTCAGGGGTCCAGGGCAGATACGACGCTTCAGGGTGCCAGGGCGGATGCGACGCTTCAGGGGGCCAGGGCAGATACGACGCTTCAGGGTGCCAGGGCAGATACGACGCTTCAGGGGGCCAGGGCAGATACGACGCTTCAGGGGGCCAGGGCAGATACGACGCTTCAGGGGTCCAGGGCGGATGCGACGCTTCAGGGGTCCAGGGCGGATACGACGCTTCAGGGGTCCAGGGCGGATACGACGCTTCAGGGGTCCAGGGCAGATACGACGCTTCAGGGGGCCAGGGCAGATACGACGCTTCAGGGGGCCAGGGCAGATACGACGCTTCAGGAGGCCAGTGCAGATGCGACGCTTCAGGGGGCCAGGGCAGATACGACGCTTCAGGAGGCCAGTGCAGATGCGACGCTTCAGGGGGCCAGGGCAGATGCGACGCTTCAGGGGGCCAGGGCAGATGCGACGCTTCAGGGGGCCAGGGCAGATGCGACGCTTCAGGGGGCCAGGGCAGATACGACGCTTCAGGGGGCCAGGGCAGATACGACGCTTCAGGAGGCCAGTGCAGATGTGACGCTTCAGGGGGCCAGGGCAGATGCGACGCTTCAGGGGGCCAGGGCAGATACGACGCTTCAGGGGGCGAGGGCAGATGCGACGCTTCAGGGGGCCAGGGCAGATACGACGCTTCAGGGGGCCAGGGCACTTCAGGGGGCCAGGGCAGATACGACGCTTCAGGGGGCCAGGGCAGATACGACGCTTCAGGGGGCCAGGGCACTTCAGGGGGCCAGGGCAGATACGACGCTTCAGGGGGCCAGGGCAGATACGACGCTTCAGGGGGCCAGGGCAGATACGACGCTTCAGGAGGCCAGTGCAGATGCGACGCTTCAGGGGGCCAGGGCAGATACGACGCTTCAGGGGGCCAGGGCAGATACGACGCTTCAGGGGGCCAGGGCAGATACGACGCTTCAGGGGGCCAGGGCGGATACGACGCTTCAGGGGTCCAGGGCGGATGCGACGCTTCAGGGGTCCAGGGCGGATACGACGCTTCAGGGGTCCAGGGCGGATACGACGCTTCAGGGGTCCAGGGCAGATACGACGCTTCAGGGGTCCAGGGCAGATACGACGCTTCAGGAGGCCAGTGCAGATGCGACGCTTCGGGGGCCAGGGCAGATACGACGCTTCAGGGGTCCAGGGCAGATGCGACGCTTCAGGGAGCCAGGGCAGATACGACGCTTCAGGGGGCGAGGGCAGATGCGACGCTTCAGGGTGCCAGGGCAGATGCGACGCTTCAGGAGGCCAGTGCAGATGCGACGCTTCAGGGGGCCAGGGCAGATACGACGCTTCAGGGGGCCAGGGCAGATACGACGCTTCAGGAGGCCAGTGCAGATGCGACGCTTCAGGGGGCCAGGGCAGATGCGACGCTTCAGGAGGCCAGTGCAGATGCGACGCTTCAGGGGGCCAGGGCAGATGCGACGCTTCAGGGGGCCAGGGCAGATGCGACGCTTCAGGGGGCCAGGGCAGATACGACGCTTCAGGGGGCCAGGGCAGATACGACGCTTCAGGAGGCCAGTGCAGATGCGACGCTTCAGGGGGCCAGGGCAGATGCGACGCTTCAGGGGGCCAGGGCAGATACGACGCTTCAGGGGGCGAGGGCAGATGCGACGCTTCAGGGGGCCAGGGCAGATACGACGCTTCAGGGGGCCAGGGCACTTCAGGGGGCCAGGGCAGATACGACGCTTCAGGGGGCCAGGGCAGATACGACGCTTCAGGGGGCCAGGGCACTTCAGGGGGCCAGGGCAGATACGACGCTTCAGGGGGCCAGGGCAGATACGACGCTTCAGGAGGCCAGTGCAGATGCGACGCTTCAGGGGGCCAGGGCAGATACGACGCTTCAGGGGGCCAGGGCGGATACGACGCTTCAGGGGGCCAGGGCGGATACGACGCTTCAGGGGGCCAGGGCGGATACGACGCTTCAGGGGTCCAGGGCGGATGCGACGCTTCAGGGGTCCAGGGCGGATACGACGCTTCAGGGGTCCAGGGCGGATACGACGCTTCAGGGGTCCAGGGCAGATACGACGCTTCAGGGGTCCAGGGCAGATACGACGCTTCAGGAGGCCAGTGCAGATGCGACGCTTCAGGGGGCCAGGGCAGATACGACGCTTCAGGGGGCCAGGGCAGATGCGACGCTTCAGGGGGCCAGGGCAGATGCGACGCTTCAGGGGGCCAGGGCAGATGCGACGCTTCAGGAGGCCAGTGCAGATGCGACGCTTCAGGGGGCCAGGGCAGATACGACGCTTCAGGGGTCCAGGGCAGATGCGACGCTTCAGGGAGCCAGGGCAGATACGACGCTTCAGGGGTCCAGGGCAGATGCAACGCTTCAGGGAGCCAGGGCAGATACGACGCTTCAGGGTGCCAGGGCAGATACGACGCTTCAGGGTGCCAGGGCAGATACGACGCTTCAGGAGGCCAGTGCAGATGCGACGCTTCAGGGGGCCAGGGCAGATGCGACGCTTCAGGGTGCCAGGGCAGATACGACGCTTCAGGGTGCCAGGGCAGAACCGACGCTTCAAGGGGCCAGGGCAGATGCGACACTTCAGGGGGCCCAGGGAGGCGCCGACAGTTCAGGGGCAAAAGTGGCCATCTTGTCCGAAGACCCCGGCATAGACACAGGCGTAGAGGCTGCCATCTTGTCCGATGACACAGCTTATAAAAGCTCAGAACAGGCGATGAATATACAATTCATTAATAGCCTGATTCTATGTTTGCGCTCAGGGTACCGGCAACATGTGAGAAGTGCCGGTGTGAAGTGCAGGGACTGCGTACCGGTGCGTACCAGCCCACTCCGAGGAGTGTCAATAAGTCATAAGTCAGAGGTCACTCTTCCGTCGGAACTAGACTCGCATATGGAAGCCAGTGATTCAAGTTTATAAAGTCATAAAAATGTAACATTTTCTTACAAAAACACATATGCCATTTATTAACCCCCTGGAGCCGTATGGATTACTTTTATGATGGATGGATGTGTTTTTTTTAATTACTCCCATTATAAAGCTTGGAAGAGCCAGAATATTTTTTAATATAGCTCCGATTGTGTTTGGCTGAAAGAAGAAAGTCATATACACCTAGGATGGCTTGAGGGCGATAATTTTCATTTTTGGGTGAATAAACCCTTTAAAGATGATTGTGAATACAGTACATGTAGGTTAAGTGCAAATGCTTGTATAAACTAAGCTATCAGGCTAATTCGGGTATCTATATGCTATGCTAGTACAGAAGCAAACTAATACAGAAATGAATGGTCATAACATAGTTTAAACAGCACAAGATTATTTTCGTAAACGAAAACTGAAACTAAGATTAAAACTATTGTTCAAAAAACGTTTTCGTTAACTGAAATAAAATGGAGATTTCAACATAAATGAAAAACTAAATTAAAATAACAGTTACTGAAAAACTAACTGAAATAAAATTAATAATTAATTAATTAATAAATAATCCTTTTCGTAATTAATAAGCTATCCATTCCACTGCGCTACTTTATTTTTCAATGTAAACACGTGCTAGACGAACATGACCGTTGCACTCGCTTCTTTTGCAGCGCCTCATGCATGACACTATGGCCCTGTCCCAAATGGCACCCTAAGCACTTTCGTGATGTAACGCCGCTTTGACTGTCGGGAAGAAGTCAGTGGCAAAAGTGCACATCGAGGACGCATATCGACCGCAAAGGGGGGGCTCGCGAGCACCCTTCAGAAAACTAAAATGACAAATGGGAAACTCTACGGTCTCATGGACTTAACAGGCATGCACACGTGGCAGCCATTGTAAGCCCACAAGACCGAAAGTGCATATGTAGTGTGCCATTTGGGACATGGTTCTAAAAACGCGTCACTCAAGTTAAAATAAGTTAAACTTTTAAAAGACGCGTCTCGAGACCTTGTGCTTTTTCCCCATTCCACTGCCCGCGTCTCGCTTTTTTCAAAGCAAAAACGCTTTGTGTGAACCAGCCCTAAGAAGCAGAAATGGCCAAATAAGTATTTCCATCATGTCTAGACCTTATGCAAATGCAGCTGTACCTTAATTCCAAGTAAGATAACCATCTCATGTGAAAATTTGTATAAAGAAACAATTTATTGTGACTATGTGTCTTTTGACATTTGTGTTTATTCTAATGTGAACATTTTGGAAAAAATATATATAACCCAGCAAGACCGGAGCTTATCACACACACATTGCTGTCTTTTGTTTATTCCACCAGTCCACAGATTGCTGGGAACACCGGATACTGAGACTGCTAAAACGTCCCTGCTACAATCCTGTATGTTAACTCTGCAATAGTCCCACTGTCTGCATCGGTGTCTTCCACATCCAAAACCTTGTCACCTGGCTGTCACCTTGTCAGCAAATTCTATCACATACAAAGTGGATAAGAAGACCGGAGAGTTGATGCATTCATTCATGTCTGTCACTTGCACCTTCAGGGAGTTTGTGCTTGACAGTACAGGGTTGCCAGAATTCACTGCCACGATTTCAATCCTGTAGTCTTTGATCCACTCATAGTCCAGTAAATGTAATTGTCTGGAGGAAGTTATTCGTCTTGCAGCTGGAATGGGACGTCCCCAGCGACCACGCAGGTCACAACTGCATTTTCACCTTCATCATGATCTGATACATCCACCAGAGCCACAGCTGTGCCCACAGGCATGTTCTCTGATATTTTAGCGATGTCATCTTCATGCTTCACAAGACCGATGCCCAGGATCCTGATCAAGGGTGCATTGTCATTCTTATCTGTCACTGTGATGGTCATAAGGGTTTTGGAGCTTTTAGATTGGGGACCATTGTCTTTAGCTTGGACGTTAAACTTGAGCATGTTGCTTCATGATACACAGAGCCTTTGCCCTCTCCATTGGGCCCCATGTCAGAGCCACTGGCCTTCACTTGTGGAACAGTTTATGTTTTATGTTTATGTTAAAATATATTTTTTATTAGTTTAATTTTAATAAACATTACCAAACATTAAGGTTACATGAAAATACTTTTTACCGTTAAAAAGTTAGTGTCATTAATTTTTTTTAACCAATTTATAAAACTTTTTTTTTAAAAGACACTAGATCATGGGTTCACAGTGATCATCGCCCCCTAGCAGGGAACCATTGAAATTCCTAAATGCTTTGAAACAATGATGTAACAAAGCATTATTTACTGAAATCACATGACTTTGGCATTTTGATATGTGCTCTGAATCACTTGTTCGAAACAAATGATTTGCAAAGGATTTAAAGCTTAACGAAGGATGTTTCAAAAGTGGCCATTAATAATGAATCACTAGACATGAGCAAAAACCCCAAATAGACATGACAGTAGGCTTGTTTGAGATTAGCAAAATCGGCACAGAACCAATCACCTCTGATCACCGTGAGAAGCATGCTGGTTAGAAATGTGTCCAAAAGTGGTCCGACTTGCTCTGATATCATGCTGACGTATATCAAAAAACCTTCGGCAAGGCAGCTGTGCGGGATTCTGCAGTCAGACACAGTTGCTCTGCAACAACTGCTCTGCTCAAAAACACGATGGGAAATTACTTGCTGACGACACAGACTAATGCTCAAAAAATGTTTGATTTTGAAACTCTGATATCATGTTTTTATGTGTATAAATTATGTGTGAATATTCCCAAACTCTCTCACAGTGATCTCTCTATGGGATATGTGGTTGTTGTCATATTTAAAGAAAAAACAAGTCTAAAATACATGTCTAAATTAAAGTTATAATGAATGGAAAACATCTTTCGGATGGAAGTAAATAAGTACTTTGGGTGTCATGTTGATCATAATTATTTTAATATAACAGCAAACACTTAGGGCCCTATTTTAACGATCTGAAACGCAAGTATCAAACGCGAAACGCAAGTAACTTTGTGGGCGGATCTTGCTGTTGCTATTATACCGGCGGGATAAATGACTCTTGCGCCCGACGCAAATCTAAAATGGGTTGGTCTGAAGTAGCTTCATTAGTCATAGGTGTGGTTTGGGCGTGTAGCGACTGGGCTATTTGAATCATTCATTCGTTTGATTTGAATTAACAAATTCAGACTCTCTGTGTTTTCTAAGCACAGTCCTTCCCAAAACGTTCTTTGCTAAGCTTACTAAAGCTTGTAACCTCTTGACTCACAATTACAAATCATACGCCGGCTCCAGAGAGACTGGAGCAAATGGACTTTTCTGACACTTATGGCATCTCAGAGATACTCCAGAAACTTGAAACCAACATTCTTCTTCCCTGTGGGGAGCCTCAGAAGGGCCCACAGAGAGATAACGAAACTTCCTATGTGACATACACACACATACACACACACACACACAAAACATCCTTTGGGTGCAACTTCATATAGAAATATGCTCTTGAATGTATACCTTCCGATATGTATGTGTGATTAGTTTTGCTTTATAATAGAGGAGTGGTTTTGAAATGTATTCTTTAATCAATAGTGTTTTAGTTAGAGAATGTTCACCAACATTCTCTGGCAATCTCTTGGATGTTCATTGGTTGTTCGCCCGAACAGAGGCGTGAACCCATCCTCTCCATAAGAGACTGACACCGAAGTCTCTCGGAGAGCACTTTTACGAACCCTCTTTGTCAGGGAGAAGATCCATATGGCTCCCTTTTTGGGAGCGTTCTCTGTTTTTCTTTTTCTTTAAGTCTTTTCTTTATTTTCGTCTTCGGACTCTCCCTACGTTCAGCAAAGCAAACGTAGCCGGCAACCTCAACTTTAAAGAGACTTGAACATCCCGCGGCCGCGCTCAACCGAAGCAAGCCCTGCTTTCTTAAAGAAACACACGCACGCTGCTCTTAGGACACACGCACGAACTCTGCGTTCTTCAGCAACAAAGAGAACCATTTTGCAAGATAAGTTTATTGAACTTTTAATGTAATCTGATTTCTTGTTGTCTCTCAAAGGTGACCTGGTCTGTGATTTTGCCTAACTGTGATCTTTTCTTTGATCGCACATGTTAGTTTCACTTTCTCTCATCTCTCCCATTTTCCGGTCTCATCTCCCTCATTGTCCGATCTCTCTCTCTCTCCCTCATTTTCGTTATGCGTTTAGTCTTGTATTTGTTTACGTGTTCTGTATATACATACATATTTACTCTGTGTGAATCGTAGTTATGTATTCATTAGTTCAATTATTAAATTCCATATATTCCTGATTGTCTCAATGCTCATTTTACGAAGTCAATGATTTGTTTGATCTTAAGCTACATGCTTTATCTTGTTACGATTTCAGTAACCTAAATTCTACAAACGCAGAGAGTTTCTTTTCAAGGCCTGGAAAAGATAATCTTTCTTGTGTTTGTAAGAAGGATAATTTTCCTTGAGAGTTAAGTTAATCTTACGTTAATGTTTGCTGGACAAACAGATTGTTTGATAGCTAAATTAATTCCATTAAAGTTATCCCATAACTTCGAGCTGAAATAAGACTATTGATGTATTAATGACGAACCATAACCCGTTATGGTAATCATTCATATATCAATCTAGTTCAGCTGCGATAAATTAATGTAACTGTAATATGCAAAATATTAATCATATTCATGGTTAATTATTAAAATTCCCTATAGATCATTTGAGCTAATGTTAAATGTACTACCCAGTGCGGTTACAGGCGTAACATGAAATAAACCAATCAGAGCGTCATCTCACATTCCCTTTAAAAGCAGGCGCGCTTGTTCCATGGCAGATTGCTATTATAACGGCGGATTTGCCAGGCGTACGCCAGGAGCGGTTCACAGCCGAGGAGACCGACGTTCTCGTCAGGGCCGTAGAAGACAGAGAAGTGACATTGTATGGGGATGGGAGAAACCCACCCAAATTAGCTTCGGTTAAACAGGCGTATGATAATTTGGGCAAATGTGTAAGCTAGATTTATGCCTATTTTTTCACATCTTCATGGACACCACAATGATTTCCCTCGTGTGGAATATTTTTCCTTGTAATTCCTATGTATGGTTTGCAAAAATGTCAACTGCTGCGTCTGTGTAGAGTAGAGAAGCAAAGTGTATGCGCGTTGTGCACACGCTACATTATGGCCAAGCATGCACCCTTAAAATAGCATCTGAATAATAAAATTTGTCAGCATGTATAAAGAAAAACATTTATTATGATGAACCTTGTTTTCTGCAATGGAGGATGGGAAGTTTAAGTCTGATCAATGGACCTGTGGGACCTTTTCATTATAAGGTTCTAGCCCCTTTCACTGTCACGATCAATAAACAGGAAGCAAGGATGCAAGTAATCTCTTTTATTGAATGTAGTAGAAGTCAGTGTTGTAGTCGAGTCACCAATGTCGAGTCCGAGTCGAGTCTCGAGTCCCGAGTGTTCGAGTCCGAGTCCAAGTCCGAGTCACCAAAGTAGAGTCCGAGTCGAGTCACCATTACCTGAGTTCGAGTCCGAGTCGAGTCTCGAGTCCCAAGTCCCCAGTGTTCGAGTCCGAGTCGAGTCATCAAGGTTGAGTCTGTTATATTTCAAGGCTGCCTACATTTCTCCACTCTGGCACCTTTAAAGAGCTGATATAATTGTAAAAGAGGGTCTACATTAAACAAAAATGACACTGCTGTGTTAACAAATAAAACTTTTGATTTCAATAGTGTATAGGCTATTAGTTGCCTAAATGTTGAAATAAACTTTAACAATGCTGTAGAAGTGCAGTTTATTAATAGTAGCCTAAATGTTAACTAATGAAGTTAACTAGAGTTTAATAAATGGAACATTATTGTAAAGTGTTACAGATTTGTTATACACCAATTCAGACGTCTCGTGAATTCATTGTTGGACAGATGGACAGTTGTTTTAACCATTCCATTAAAGTGAGTCGGTTCAAAGGAGTCAATAGTTCGCGAATCGGACGTGTCAATAATGGACGTGTAGCCTACGGAACGCGTTGTGTGATTATCTCGGCAGTTTAGGACATCGCACAAGATTTGTGTCAACACAGAAAACATTTCATCACTGGATAGGTTTTTTTTTTTTTGTTTATTGAAATTGTTGTTTATGTCAGCTGAATGTGTGGAACGCTTTTCAGAGAAGATAAGGCAAACGTTTTTTTTTAGAACAATTCACACCCCGCGGTAACTCAGGAGAAAAAATCTCTGAATGCTCCACGTGAAACTTCATTCTTTCAACCTTTTACTATCGTGTCTTGATTTTGATTAATATGCGCGAGGGAGAGGGAGTAAGACAGCGCTCGTGTTGTTTGAAGATGGTAAGTGCGTGCGCGGCCTTCTTGGAGCACGAAACAGCAAACGTGTAACATCTTAAATCAAAATTGTATAACCTATTTGGTCAGAAACTTAATCTAACGTCATTCATTTGATGAATGCTCAAGTCCGATTTTATATATCCTCGAGTCCGAGTCCAAGCACGAGTCATTAGTCCGCGAGTCCAAGTCAAGTCACGAGTCAAGGGAATAGAGTCTCGAGTCGGACTCGAGTCCAGAGAATAGTGACTCGAGTCGGACTCGAGTCAGATACCCCTTTTCCACCAACAAGAACCGGGTGCTGGTTCAGAGCTAGAGCTATTGCCAGTTCGGAGTTGGTTCGACTGACGAGCTTACTAAGAACCCGTTTGCGTTTCCACCGGCCAGAGAGCCACAACAGAGCTATATCTTACGTCACTGCATACGTATCATGTTGCCCAGCAACGCTAGTGCGGCAGCGCCAAACACAAACACACCAGACTTGTTCGAGATGCATCGGCTTCTCGCAGAATGATCAGCACATGAAATCAAAGCACTGCGAAAGCGATCAAAAAGCACAAGGAGTCGTATGATCTCCAAACACTCCCGAATCTCTGATCGGTCCACGCTGCTCCGATGCATCTCGAACAAGGCATCAACAATAATAGACGTTGCGTTACTATGGATGCTCATGGGTTTGCGAAAATAAATCGGCATCCAAACACGGCGAATCCAACGCGTTCGTGCAGCTCGCCGTAACTTACATAGACGGATATTATAATCAAGCTGCTATTAGCTCCACTAGCTGCTATTTAAAAATGGCGGTCACAAGTTTCTCTTCAGTCTTGTTGGCCACGGTAACCCCGCCCCCAGCCTCTGACGCAAGCGGTTCTTTCTTGGCTCCGTTCTAGACCCTGCAATGATTTGGTGCTACTTAAGAACCAGTTTTACTGGTTCGGAGCTGGTGCTTTGGCGGTGGAAAAACAAAGAACCGATTTGAAACTAGGCTCTGGCTCCGAACCAGCACCAGCTCTGCCTTGGTGGAAAAGGGGTACGAGTCCAGGACTCGAGTACTCCATCACTGGTAGAAGTAGAACAATGATCGTGGGCAGGCAGGCAACGCAGGGACTAGATGGTCAGATACAGGTGCTGAAGTGATGAGGTGACGAAACAGTGAAGAATCCAGATGAAAACGAAAACCAGTTGAACAAGGAACAGGAAACGAAGACACGAACTGAAACTCCGACTGGACTGGATATACACACTGGAGACATCAAAACAACGATCTGACAAAGAGAGGAGAGTGCGATGAGAATTTATATGTGAGTGAATAGGCAGCAGCTGGTGCGGGAAATGAGATCAGCTGGCGCGCTGATCAGCTGAAACGAGCGGTAACGCCCACTCACACACACCCACACACACAGAACAACAAATACACGAGACACGAAGAAAACAGTGAATTCATGAACCGTGACAGTACCCCCCCTCCTAGGAACGCCTCCTGGCGTCCCCAGACTCCCTTACCTGTCGATTGTAATCATCAATAAGGGAGTGATCCAGTATGTCTCTAGCGGGAACCCAACTTCTCTCCTCCGGACCGTAACCTTCCCAGTCCACCAAGTACTGGAATCCGCGTCCCCTCCGCCTTGAGTCCAGAATACGATTAACCAAATATGTAGGTTCCCCTTCTACGAGTCGCGGCGGGGGGGGGAACCGGGGCAGGCGGATTAATACAAGAACGAAACACGGGTTTTATTTTGGAAACATGGAAGGCGGGATGAATCCTCCTGTACACTGGAGGGAGTTTGAGGTAATGATCTTGGTGACAGTGAACGGGCCGATAAATTTGGGAGCCAGTTTATTAGAAACGGAGCGGAGAGGAATGTTCTTGGTAGAAAGCCACACTTTTTGACCAACGACGTATACGGGAGGCCTAGACCGGTGGCGATCGGCTTTGGCCTTGGTGCGCTCCCCCATTTGGAGTAGAGTCTCACGGGCTCTAGTCCAAGTGCGGTGACACCTCTGAACGAAGGCGTGAGCGGAGGGAACCACGACTTCGGATTCCAGACTAGGAAAAATTGGTGGCTGGTAACCTACACTACACTCAAACGGAGACAGGCCCGTAGATGACACTGGTAACGTATTGTGGGCGTACTCCACCATTGACAGTTGTTGGCTCCATGAGGAAGGATTCTTAGAGACCAAACATCGCAACGCCCTTTCCAGATCTTGGTTGGCTCTCTCAGTTTGACCATTGCTCTGGGGATGGAACCCTGAGGACAGACTGACAGTCGCTCCCAATAATTTACAAAACTCTTGCCAAAATTTGGACACAAATTGGGGTCCTCTGTCGGAAACCACGTCTGTCGGGAGGCCATGTAAGCGAAAGACGTGATCAACGACGGTCAACGCTGTCTCCTTGGCTGAGGGTAATTTGGGCAAGGGAATGAAATGGGCCGCCTTCGAGAACCGGTCCACCACGGTCAAAACTACCGTGTTGCCTCGAGAGAGCGGGAGGGCGGTAATAAAATCTAGCGCAATATGGGACCAGGGTCTCGAAGGGACAGGCAGCGGTTGAAGTAACCCCTCTGGGGGTCGATTGGAGGTCTTACCAATGGCACAAACTGAGCAAGCCAAAACAAAACTGTGGACATCACGAGCCATGAGTGGCCACCAGAATCGTTGCTTAACCAAAAACTTGGTACAACTAACTCCTGGATGACAAGCTACGTTGGAACAATGCCCCCACTGAATGACGTCAGACCGTAATCCCTCCGGTACAAATAAACGGTTCGGTGGACAACCGGGCGGAGGCGTTACCCCTTTCAAGGCCGCCTTGACCTTCGATTCGACCTCCCATACGAGTGTGGAGACAAATAGGGTCTCGGGCAAAATGCACTCGGGAGTAGACGGGCGTTCGGAACGGTCAAAAATGCGCGATAAAGAATCGGGTTTGATGTTCTTGGAACCCGGGCAGTACGAGAGAGTAAAGTCAAAACGTCCGAAAAAAAGTGCCCACCGAGCCTGCCTGGAGTTCAATCTTTTGGCAGTCTTATATATTCCAGATTCTTATGGTCGGTCCAGACGATAAAAGGTACCCCCGACCCTTCTAACCAGTGACGCCACTCCTCCAACGCTAACTTGACTGCCAACAACTCTCTGTTACCAATGTCATAATTGCGTTCGGCAGGGGACAAACGATGAGACTAAAACGCGCATGGATGCATCCTGTCGTCTGCGGGAGAACGCTGGGATATCACTGCACCTACCCCCACCTCTGACGCGTCGACCTCCACCACGAACTGACGAACAAAGCGGCCCTTCAGTTTGGCAAACGCAGCCTCAGCTGCGTCTGACCACCTGAACGTAGTTCTGGGGGAGGTCAAGGCAGTCAGAGGTGAGGCTAGTTGGCTGAAGTTGCGAATAAACCGCCGGTAGAAATTGGCGAACCCCAGAAACCTCTGCAGGGCCTTACGGGAATCTGGATTTGGCCATTCCACCACAGCCTTAACCTTCTCAGGATCCATACGTATTCCCTCAGACGACACAATGTATCCTAGGAAAGGAACAGACTGTGCATGAAAAACGCATTTCTCCGCCTTGACAAAAAGCCCATTCTCTAGCAACCTCTGAAGCACTCGTCGGACGTGCTGCACATGTTCCTGGAGAGAAGATGAAACTATCAATATGTCATCCAGGTAGACATAAATGAACTGGTCGACCATATCTCGCAGCACGTCGTTGACGAGTGCCTGGAAGACTGCTGGGGAGTTGGACAACCCAAAAGGCATGACCAAGTATTCAAAGTGCCCCCTGGGGGTGTTAAAAGCAGTCTTCCATTCATCCCCCTTCCTAATGCGGACCAAATGATAAGCATTACGTAAGTCCAATTTAGTGAAGATAGACGCTCCCTGCAACCTCTCGAAGGCTGAAGACATCAACGGCAAAGGGATAAGTATTCTTTACCGTGATGCTGTTCAGCCCCCGGTAAACAATACAAGGTCGCAGAGAACCATCCTTCTTCCCCACAAAAAAGAAGACATTCACACATTCAGGAATCCCTTCCAAAAAGTCAGAACGTCGTTGCTTGTGTGAACAGCATATTTGTGTATTTACCGGTCAAGTAATTCTGGCAATTTTAATTACCAGGATTGCTGTGTGAAAAGGGCTACTGATATGGACCTTTTCATTGAACTAAAAAAAAGAAAAAAAAAAAAGTCGTTCCAAACATTTTAGTAGAAGAAAATTTGGGTGTGTGAAAATTAGATGTGTCCTATGACCTTAAGGTACTGGGATTTATACAATGCATATCTATCCCTTTCATTGTTGTTATGTCTACCCTGACTGAGGTCATAAGTCATATACATCCTCAAGTGGGTTATTGCAACTTTATTATACTGTTAGTAATGTAAATCTTTGCTGAATATATTTGTCAATTCAAAATACTTGCAAAGGGCCAAACACTGAATAAATACGACTTATACATTCATTGCTATAAAACATAAAGTGTAATGCTTTTAAGTATTTAAAAACCTGTCATAAATCAAAGTGGGGCTTTGGTGTTATTACTCAACCCACTCTCATATGGTAGAAGTAGGAAAAACGTTATCACTCACAGTGGTGTGGAAATATTGTATTTCTTGTTTTTAAACTAAACAGTCAGACACGGAGTCTAGTAACATGGAAACGTGTGGATTGATGTGACATGGGGCCCTCTCAATATTTTCACAGCTTTAACATGGATCCATTAGCCCCATTTGTTCAAATTAACATCATGGTGTTCTGACAGTGAGTGCACTACATCAATGCTTTGTGGAACAATGTGCAGTAGCTTTCTTTTTTATATATAAAAGTGTGTTTTGATTGAAGTGCCATTTGTTTTTCAATGAAATCCACAGTATTGCAGTATTAATCTTAGAATGGAAAAAGTAAGCACATCTAAATCTAAATGATGCATCTAAAACGTCCAATATAACATATTTTCCATTAAATATAGCCTGCAATGAATGTGAAGAATGTTCTGATAAGCGAAAATATAACCATGTAATCATAGACATGTATGCTTCAAGCTGCTATCACAATCATAGTTAGAGATATAATTACAGGTAATTGCTCTCGAGACCCTGTATGCAGAAGTTTTGGAGGCCCACATGCTCTCATGGTGAAAGCTAGGAAGAAGGCTGTATGGAGACATTATTGTCTCCATACAAGCTTTTCTTCAGCACTACACTTAAGTCTCTGAATATCTCACATATTTGGATAAGTGGGCAGCCAAAATGCTCGATGGTCTCTGCTCTCTGCCTCTATGGTTTCATGCTTACAATGACAGGATATGGGGTTAGAGCAACATCCATGTTCTACACCTCCTTTCAACCTTTTTTTTTGTTCAGCTAAAAGCAACACTGTTTTTTTTTTTGTGTCAGAAATGTGGTCAATGTTGTTTCTTCTTTTAAAGGTTGCTTCCTGTTTTATTTAGTTTTTGCTAAAAAGTTTTAAAAGGTACATTTGTGTTTGTAATATAAAAGGTTTTGCTGACTGTCTGGCTGTGTCCGAAATCGCACCCTATACCCTTAAATAGGGCACTATTTGAGGGGACAGCCATTTGTAGTGGTGTCCGAAACCATAGTGGACGACGTTATCGAGTGCACTCATTCAGTTGTACACTCACCACAATAATGAGTGTACAACTGATGTATGTGGCTAGAGAATACGCATAATGCACTGTGATGGTCATGTCGAATGCTGAATCATCCATCCAGTGTGTGATACAATAGTGCTTTGAAAACTACATCGGAGCTCCGGTATCAACCGTCCCATCACTACCGAACAGTATAGTTTTGCAGCGTTTTTCTTCCCACTTTCTTTTACTTGTTTTTTGTTTGTTTGTTTTTCTTCCCTCCATGGACCTGTTGTTGTCGCGTCGGCATCTGCGAACTCAAACATGTGTAAGTACCGATCTTTTATATGGAAAGTATAAAGACGTGATTGGATAGAAATTAAGGTAATAAGTGACGTAGTAATTAAGTCTTCCTGGCAGAACTTAAGCTAAAGCTTTCATTTCTCCGATTCCCTGGTTCCACCTCGGACACTCTTTGGCATTGCTCCACCTCTGTCTCCAGTCTCATCGATGTTACGTGGGCACTTCAGCTCATCAGCTCCACCTGGGTCTCTGTCTCCAGTGGCTACGTCTCCAGTGGCTACATCTCCAGCGGCTACATCTCCATCGGTCTGAATGTTTGTCCTGGACTGTTTGTTTTTCTTTGGTTTCACTTCCCTTCCCAGCATGTTTGATTGTTGTATTCAGTTCACCTGTTGTCTGTTAATTAGCTCATTAGTTCCTCGTTTGGTATTTATACTTCTGGTTTTCCTGCTCTCTTTGCCCTGTCTCCGTCAATTGATACTATAACCACCTGTGACACTGACAATGTTTTACAATGTGCAACATTGTTCTACAAAGGCCAGTTATGTTACATAGACTAAAGCAGAAACAGATATTTGACTGTATGGTTTTGACAATAATAAAATGTTGAAAGACTTTTTTTTGTTGTTGCATGACTGGTGATTCTCAATTTAAAAGCCATTACATAGGCATTTATCAATGCATAATGCAATATATTAAAGGGGTCATTGATTATGTTTCACTTTTTAACTTTAGTTAGTGTGTAATGTTGCTGTTTGAGCATAAACAACATCTGCAAAGTTACGACGCTCAAAGTTCAATGGAAAGGGAGGAATTTTCCTTTTACAGAAATCGCTTTTTAAGGACTACAACAAACGGCTGGTAGGGACTATAACAAGCTTCTTCCTGAGTCGGTGACATCACAATCCCTAAAATGATGCAGGCTATACGCACAACAGCTTTTCCTGAAAGACGGAGCCATTCCCATTTTGTCGGGACAATTTGTTGTTGATGGAACACAACTTAAGTATGTCTTATTATTTGTAGTTGTGTTTTCTATGAACTGTTCCAATTATAAGCTTTATAGTTGCTATGATGTAATTGAATGGCAAAGCTTTGCCTCCGCTTGCCTGATAACTAACATTACAGAATTGATGTAGTTTACTGTAGCTTTTGTAAGACTCTTCACAGCCCCTTAGGAAAATTATTCATGATTTTGTGTTCGATTACTGTTTGTATTTCCATAGTTTTCACACAAATATGACTGAATGGTGGATAACATTGTATCTATAAGAAAATGACAAAAAAAAAACATATAACTCTGAAACTTCCTGTGAAATCTCTGCTTGCAAAGTCCGTGCTTGAATTCTATTCAGCACAATCCTCTTATTCGTTACATTTTCAGGATCTGAATCGGGCTCAAAATGGTTTGAATTGTTAATATTTACATCTGAGCAGAGCTCGCGGTTAGGAAGGGGCGGGGAAATGCCCGAACACGCACTAAGCGCTGCCAATCACAGCACATTTTGTATTCGGAAGGAGGGGATACATAGAAAACGACGCGTTCAACCAGACTGGGGACAGAGGAGCTGTAATAATGTTAAATATGTTAAAAATTTTTGTATTTTTTGAACAATCAAGCATGAAAACATATTCTAGTACACCCCAAAAACAAAATCCAGACTTCGTAAAAGGGCATAATTGGACCCCATTAAATTATACTGATTATACTGACATGATCATGTTTAAGCAATATGGTACGAGTGGCCATATTTTGAGAATACCCATGTGTTAAACACAATGTGCACAGATTAAAGTGGACAAAAAAAGCAAACAAAAAAAACACCATCACCTCATGCATGACATTCTATGTCTTCTCAATAAGACTACATTCACACTGCAAGCCTTAGTGCACAATTCTGGTGCATTGCTCGGATCTGATTTTCTTGTTTGGCTTTTGGATTTTTTTGAATGTGGCCAATATCAGTTTTTGCTTGTATAGAGCTGCACCGTAATACTTATGAGACACACTTCACTGTCCCTCTACTAGCTACCTTTGCAGTTGTCTTCCATATTAACTCTTTCCCCGCCATTGATTAGATTTTCCATTATTTATGACACAACACTTCCCTGCCATTGACAAGTTTTGTCTTTCCATGTTTTCACTGTTATACGGTAGGGGCAAAATGGAAGTGGCTCAAATTAGATAAAAAAAACGAGATCAGATTCCATATGGATTGTGCTGTACACACTATGCTATGAAAAAACAGCTATGAAAAAACATATGATGCATGTGAGAAAAAAAAAGAAGAAGAAGAAAATCCACTTTTGCCTGCAATCTGAACACAGTCTGATCGTTAGGAGCAAAAAAAAAAAAAAAAAGTTTTGCAGTGACAATGTTCGCATCTAAATTGTCTAATTTGTATTGACATTCAAAAATCACATGAAATCATTTTGGTACTTCATCATTAACGCCAATACACTACTGGTTTCTTGTGTATGTTGTAATCCAAAAGCAAAATGCCAATATGCAGTTTAAATGGATAATGACATTTGAGAGCGGCATGGCTGGCGAAGATTTTATTTGAACAACTTCAACTTTGGTTTGTTCCTCATACAAAGCTATTTTATGGCTTCATTCTATTGTTACTCAAGTTGTATGGACTATTTTATGATTGTTTTATTGTGTCCTTTTTAAAGCTTGATAGCCCTTGGTCTTTATATGGAAATGTCTAAAAGATTCTTAAAATTTTGTTTTCCATTTTTTCCTTGATTCTTTTATGTTCCACTGAAAGAAATTAAATAATACAACACATCCAGAGTGACTAACAATGGAGGAGTAGGGCAACAGATGGTAGATCCTCTGGTAGGAGAAGATATACGTTCTGATGACGTAGTAACATGTAAGGGGCACAATGGATCTGAGGGAGCCAAGGAAATGAGAAGTTCCTCTGCATGCATCTTGTATGCAGTGTCCTATACATCAGGAAGCTATACCAGCGGCTGCTCTTAGGGGAATTAAGCCTAATCTCTCCTCTACACAATGCGCTCTGAAAACACCATGACGTTGCAGAGTGTCCTTGACATTTAAAAAAAAGAAAAAACCTCAAAACAGGATAAAATGAAGCACTATTGTATAATTAATTGAAAAATAAAAAATAATAAATACAAAAGTTTTACTCTGGCAGGTGTATTCCAAGGTGAAAGGGTTTGGTAAACCTTCCTAAATATTACTGGCTGGGCAATTGTGAATTCGTGTTTCTTGAAAACAAATGTTCACACTCAGTTAAATGCATTGATTTCCTCTTGCGGGGGATGGGGGGTCTTGCTGTGCCTCTTACTAAAGGGATTAAACTCGGGGTAGCCTCTTTCAATTCATTCAGGGGCAACCACTCTCACAGTGGATCTTGTTTTTGAGTTCCAGTGGGGGACTCTCTGAACAATTAGAATAAAGTAATACTGCTGAAAGGATTGTCTCAGCACTTTTAAATAGTAGATATTGCTGATATATATTAAACAGTGCAAATAAGTTATCTTTATGAAAAAGGTGTTTAAAAAAAGTATTTAAGAGAATAAATAAATAAGATCTATGTCTAATTGTAGTTATGAAGTAATCAATTGAATCAATTGAAACTATCTGCAAATAATATATATTTTAAAATGCACACATTCACTCTTATTCGTATGTTATGACAAAAACGCAAACGTTTCTTTTCTCGTCTCGCATATTTTCATTTCAAAATGGCTCGAGTAATTTTCAACACTAGACAGCTATATGCTGTCGTTCGCTGAATATTTCTATCATAAATCAGTTGTCTAATACTTACATCTATTTACATCTTTCCACAATCTCTTGTTGTGAACTCCGCCTCCAAACTCTGCCTATGCTGTAAATGTCTTCAATACTTCTATGTAGCACGGCACGGGATGCTTTAAACGGCAATGGTGTGAAGGCTTTATTGTAAATTAACAATTTAGAAGATATATAAAGAAATGTTTCAGAATAAAGTTGTAACAAAAATGATCAAATAATTAGCTTCAGAAAACTCTGGCTCATGGAAGTGAACAGTCTTGGCTTTTACCCTTGCTGTGAAAGACTGTGGTTTGTGCTTTAGTGAAAAGCCTGGAGATCATTCAGAGGTGTTTACTGCTAGCTTTCACTTATTTTTTGGTGAAAAGCCTGGAGAACATTCAGAGGTGTTTACAGCTAGCTTTCACTTCAAAACAATGCCATTAATGGTCACAGCAATATGCTTTGATAAACACTGCCACTGACTTTGATTTCTACAAAAAGCCTGTGTTTAAATCTGATGCTGACTGTGTTTTTCTTTGTGATTTAAATGTGTATATCTGCTAAGACAAGTGCAATTCAAAAAGATCTTTTTTGAAACACTGACGAATAGTAAGCAAATGGTCAGTTAACATCAAGGTTTCCATGTTGATTTGGCACTTCCTGTCTAGTTCCATTGCCAAGATGAGCTGAATAGCTTGGGTTTTAACTAAACAGTGTCCCATTATTGGCTGTCCATTGAGTGAACCTGGGATCTTGTGTGTAGACTACAAAAACGTTGCTCCAACACCCCAAACCTGCATAACACAAGCAGACAAAATGAGAGTTCTTATTTTTCAGGAAATCATTAATAACCAATTTACTGAATTAATTATCCTGGTGGTTTGAACATAGTATTCAGTTATGGTATTCATATGTTCAATCTGGGTTTTTTTCGGAACAGCTTGTTCATAAGTTCAGTTCAGTTCAGTATTTATTTATCCCCGTAGAGATAATGCATGGTTAGTGACAGTAACTCTGTCAAGGATGTAACTGAATAACTGGTAAACGGTATTGCCACAGCTTTGGCTTTTCTCTTACTCTTTGCTGCATCTTCTGTTTGCTTGAAGAAGAAATATACAATTGAGGGAAGTAGATTCCAGATTGCTTCCTTCCCATGAAAAGCCCTTTATGGCCACAAAACAAGAGAAAGACGACAATTCAATCTCCCTAGAGATGGTCTTTGTGAGATTCCCTAATCTATTTCTGCTGTCACGTCACTGACTCTCATTGACTGAACATTCTCATTGGTAGTCCCAGCCTTTGCTGTCTGCTTTGCACTTAAATTGATGAACTATAAGCTGGCATCCAACATGCAAGTAGTTAAAACTTCTTCTTTTTTTTTTTTTGGTGGGCCATGTGAATAAGTCAGAACATTGCCAGACTTGGGGATCTTTGCAAGCCTCATGTGCTGCAGCAACTTTGTGTTTAGGACTGGATGACACTAAGAGTGACATAAGAACAGTGTCACTAATTATAAGGGTTATAAACACTTTTACCCCAAGTATTAAGCTTAAAATGAATTCAGCTCAAACTACTTAACATACAGACTACATCCAGATATGTCTCAAATAAATGTTAGTAAAATCAGTTATGTTAATGTACTGTTAAAAATAATGAACTGAGACCACCACACTTACTCTCACATTTTCTCTAAGGCATCTTTAATAGAACTGGCACACTCGAGACGGTGTAGGCATGGGAAGGGAAGCCATCAGAGGCTCTCATTTCTTGGTGGGTTCATATCTCTTGTGCAAAGTTCTCGAGGAAATTCATTGTGTCTCTCTTTTCCTTTGAACTTGTATTTAGTCTGCCAACACTTGTTGCCCAGACAGTCATAATGTTATTATGTACTTTTCATCATGGTCAGAATATACAAACGTAATGAAAATTACGTTTGATACCCAGTTGAGATGAAATTTTCAATTTAGTTTCAGTAAAGAACATTATTTTATTATTATTATTATTATTATTAAATTTTATTGGTGAAGGTGAAGTGTAGGCCTTAAAAGAGCCACTTTTAAAAAACATTCCAAACAGAGGGTCAAAATGAGAGTTGAAAATAATGTTGTTTTTTTTGTGAATATTTGACTTTGTGTAAAAAAAAACCTTTACCAACATTATGAGAGAACCTCAAGGAACATATTTAAATAAAAAAAGTCATGTCATGACCGCTTTAATGTGAGAAATTCTGTCTTCTGTCTAATGGCTCAAAGGGGGGTTCTGTCAAAGCCTTCAGGACAGTGCCCAGATCACATGAGGGAATCATGGGATTCAAGATCTACGAGATCCTTTCAGAAAGCGTTTTACAAGAGGTTGGAAACCAATTGAGTAACCTCCATAACCCATATGGTGATCAGAGACAGCCACTACGTATTCCCTCAAGGTTGACTCTGTAAGACCAGTCTCCAACAGAAACTGGAGGAATGACAAGAGTGAATCAACCTCACATGAAACTGGGTCCATTTCTCTTGACTGACACCATCAAGAGAACCTTTCCCACTAAACAGCTTAAAGCCACCTTGTAGAAGGGGCTTTGGCTGCTTGAAAGGTTGTTAGAAGTGCAGTTGTTTGCCAGAGAATCCATCCCCGAGGGATTCCCTGGGGACCATCATTTAATACCACAGGGGACAATGAGTGGTTTCCTGTGAGGAGTGAGAGAGTTCAAAGAGTTCCACCTGGGCTTTATTGAAATGAGCCAGGGTGGTCCGCACCATTGCTGGGTGAAGTCGCCATTCTCCGGGCCTGGGGCCTCACCTGGACAAAAGGTTGGCTTCTGTGTTGTCCTCTTCCAGCAGATGGACAGCCGTCAGGGACACCCCTCAACATGTGCCAATAATGGCAGATCTCAAGCTTTTCTTTATAGGGATGTTGAGCATACCCTGGCTTGGCCTACCCTGCCTTATTAGACTACTGCATTAAATGTCTGAATGAACAGTCACATGCTTCTCTTGAAGTCAAAGCAGAAAATAGATCAAGGTGTGTGTTCCTCTTTACAAGGCACCCCATTGTCTCCATACTGGATTGCCTCACCAGATAACACCCCAGCCTGTCTGTGAGGCATCTGTTGATATAGTCTGATAATGCAACTCCCTCTTTCAGGCCTGAAGTCAAGAGCCACCACTGAACTGTTGGAAGACAATCCAAGTCCCATGGAATCAGTCGCTGTCCATTCTCGTGTGGACTCACTTTGTACTTCGTAAACCATAACTGTAGTGAATACATGTGACGCAACCCCAATGGTACCACCTGACTGGTAAAATTTCACTACTAGGTGGATTCCATGGTGTGCAGGGCCCCACAGGCCTGTCTCGCTGCCGCATATGCCTCGCCATGAGCCACAAGGTGGTAAAGCATAGGTGGCAAACTCATCCACCTTGGCTCTACCCACCTGCAACCCCATGATCAAAGGTGGAAACACTTGACTTTCATTCCTTTTTTAAAAGAAATGAAGTCAAGAAATAGGGGTTTTAGCTCCCTCACTGTGGCTATCAACAGTAAGAGCATTCAGTTGCCTTGAGAGCCGGACACACTCTCTCTCCACTGGCAAGGCGGGAGCCTTCCAAGAGGATGCAGCATCAAGGTAGAGGTAGCATGTAAGCAACTCATCATCTGACTGCTCACACAGCCCCTCCACATGCGAATAATTCGTTACATGGGAGTCACTATACAAGCTGCATGCAGATTCCTCGATTATCTTGACACATCAATGTGGAGGCAATCATATGCGGGGGCATATGGAAATCCTCAGAACTAGGCACTCTTAATATGCTCTCAGTCAGGTCGGAAGCGGCAGCAAAGAGGCTTCCTGAACTGACATAAGACTGACATAATGGTGTTTAATAAATCTCCATTCAGATCAGAAGAATTTGCTCTATTTTTAAGAGCAAGCTTCCAAATCCACCAAATGGGATTGAGAGAAATGGATCTATTAGGATAAGCCCAAAAAGGAGAAAAAAAAAGAAGAAAAAAAACAGATTTATCCCTAAGCTCCGCCTACAATCTTCACGATTGATCCTACCCTGCCACTTCGGCAGCCATGGGACCTGAACCGCAAGGTGCAACACAGCAAACAGTGAATGCATTCAGCTCTCGAGAGAGTATGTGATCCGTGCAAACGCTTGACTCTCATCACTCTAAGAATATCAAGCAAGAACAGAACTTTTTACTGCAAATGTATCCCTATGAGTGCATCCAACTCCTCGAGAGCCAAAAACGCTTTGTGCGCATAGATTCTATCTAGCATTCTATCTAGATAGTAACAGAGATGGATCAAATCAAACAGGTGAGTTTATTAATGAAGTGGCAAGGAACACAATCCACAAACAGGTAAGATGAGTAAAAGTGAGCAATTGGAAATACTGGAATACATGGATGGTAATGTTGAGCTTGTCTTAAAAGTTATCTGAGCACACACAAAAAAGGGAACAGACGAGATGACTTTGGATGACTGGTTTACGACTTAGGGGCCATTTACACTGCACTGTTTTCAACAAAAAAAAGAAAAAAAAAATGTTGTGAATTTTGGCCGTTCATTTACACAACAATGGGGGCCTGAAAAACTGCAAACTTATTTCAAAGTGCAAGTTTTGGAAACCGATACCTTTATCATCTCCGTGTAAACTACAAAAACGCAAATTTGTGAAACGGTGATGTCATGCACATTACATATTCAGTCTATAGGTGCATAGTGTTTCTTTACAAAGTGACATCACCAACTATTTGTCAAACAAAGTCAAACATTTTGACATCATTATCGTTTTTCACACCTGCCAACAACAACAGCATCCTCAACCAATTCATAACAGAAGACTTCACCATGATGGATCTAGCAGTTCGTATCATCAGCTTACGCCAAGGTAACAGATCAGTTAAGGACCATATTCAAGAGTTTTTGGACATAGCATACGTGTCTGATCTCCCAGATTATGCTCTCATAGAAATGTTTTGTTATGGACTCAATAATCCGCTCAAAGAGCATTTTATCTGTAATGGTCCTCGAGGGTCACTCGCTGAGTTTTTGCCAAAACCACGCCAAAACCTTCAGTTGTCACGGGTGTTATGCAAGAGTCTTCAGTCATCATGGACGCCACGCCAGAGTTCCCAGTCATCATGCACGTCGCACATGAAGCCATTAAAGTGGTCCCTATGCGAGTGAGACTGGCATCCAGCTTGAAGGACACTTCGCTGACGTTGGTGCGTGCAGCCAGTATCCCTAGACCAGCGCCATCTAGCCCACCAGCCTCAGCGCTCTCAAGCATGCCGGTGCCTGCGCTGTCCATCCCAGAGGTTGGCAATGGCCATTTTGTGTGTTTGAGCCGCACACTGCTCTTCAGCCCATGAACCCGCTTCAACCCATGAGTCCGCTCCAGAGCCCTTTCTGCCCCAGAGTCCAGTCCTGTGTCGATTCCAGCTTAGGAACTTCCTGTCTGCCTCAACATGACCGCAGAGGTCATATCTGAACTTCCTGCCTGCCTCTACATGACAGCAGAGGTTGTACACAAACTTCTCGGCAACCTGAAACATGTTGCTGGTCCAGTTATGCGCATGGAGGAAACCACTGAGCCGCCCGCCTGTTTTGACACAGCTCCTGTGGTCAATGCTAACCTTTCTTTGCTTTGTGTTTCAGTCTTGCTTGATCAGCAGTCTTGGTCTCTTATGTTACCAGATTTGCCCTGGGGGTCATTGGCTCCACCTTGGTGGCCTTCAGCAATGCTTTGGTGGACTCCGCTGTGGGGGTCTTCAGACTCGTCTACAGTGTTGTGGTCTTCAACTTTGCCTTCTCAAGCTTTGCTAAGGGGGCGACCTGCCTGGCCTGCATCACACTGGCCATCTGCCAAACCTGCACCACCCAGGTCCTCTACTCAGTCTGCTCCACCTTGGGTTCCTGGTCTATGTTTGTCTGGGGTCCCTCTTCCTATGCATGGACCTGGCCAACCTTCCCGCCTCCGGATCCACCTCCGGATCCGCCTCCGATCCACCTCCGATCCACCTCCGATCCACCTCCGACCTCCGGTGTGGGGGCATCTGGAAGCCGCTCCTTCGACGGGGGGCTATGTCACAACCGCCAACTGCGAGTGCCCTTGTACACCAGCAGAGGGCACTCTTACCGCTCACTCTACACACATCATGGACTCAGTTTCTCACAATGCTTTGTCTGACATCTGTGTAATCATGTGCAACTGTTTCCCATCACCTCATTATCCCTTAGTCTCTCTGCCTATTTACCCAGTTCAGCTGTTTGTCTCATGTGTAGTCTTGACCTGTATTCCACATCATTACTGAGGATTTCCTTGTTTTTTCTGTTGGTCCTGGTGTTTGATTTCTGACTGTGTCCTGAAATTTTCATTCCTGTCTTGCCCTCTGGATTTGTATGTCTGTTTGGACTTATTTTCTGTGATCTGACCTTCTGCCTGTTTTATGGCCTGCAACTTTGGATTGTGCTATCAATAAACTGCATTTGGATCCTCAATCGCTGTGCTCAGTGCTGTACGTTACAACATTTTATTGTTTCCTGTTTTACTATAAACAGATGTCCCACTTTTGCCACCCTTTTTATGTTTTTTGAAATCTTATTGTCTTTTAAAATCTTTGCTGATTCTTTGGTTTACATTAAGAGTGTAGCTAATTTTTCAGAGGAAGATATATTTAGAGAATTTGCAAAAAAAAATATTTTTCAGAATTGTCTCCAGATCACAATGTTGGCATACAGTGAATGTGATTACCTCGCCTTGGTGGTGCCATTATTGTGTTTGTTGTTGCATTTGTTTATAAACATTCATTGTGAAACCAAATAAAATGATCCAACTGTCAGATTATTTGGCAACACCTTTTCCTGAGTGAATCAAAATGCTGCAACAGACTTCTGTCTTATTTTGAAAATAACATTCCCAAAGATCTCCTTGATTACAGCAACTTTGGGAACATAAACTGTTTTTGAAATCGCCCCCTGTACCCTCATTCACTGTTCCCTACATTACTCCACTAATATAGTCCACTTGAAGGAGTGAATAAATCTGAGTGAGTGAATTTGGACAGTTTGTGCTTGTTGTTTAATAATCTTTTGAAACATGGAAACTGGACAGCTGCAGTAGTAAAATGAAAAGATTTATCTTAAAACCTGTCATGGAAACTAGCATGTATAAACCATAAAGGTGGGCATACACTGTGCGATGTCTGTGCGATTTCAGCAAGGTACCTACTCACACTGAACGAGTAGATCGCATGCAATGTAAAGCCAAAGCTCAGGATTTCTGTGCTCACACTATACGGTCCGAACGTCGAGCTGCGACTTCACTGCTCACACTATACAGTGGGTACGGAAAGTATTCAGACCCCCTTAAATTTTTCACTCTTTGTTATATTGCAGCCATTTGCTAAAATCATTTAAGTTCATTTTTTTTCCTCATTATTGTACACACAGCACCCCATATTGACAGAAAAACACAGAATTGTTGACATTTTTGCACATTTATTAAAAAAGAAAAACTGAAATATCACATGGTCCTAAGTATTCAGACCCTTTTCTCAGTATTTAGTAGAAGCACCCTTTTGATCTAATACAGCCATGAGTCTTTTTGGGAAAGATGCAACAAGTTTTTCACACCTGGATTTGGGTATCCTCTGCCATTCCTCCTTGCAGATCCTCTCCAGTTCTGTCAGGTTGGATGGTAAACGTTGGTGGACAGCCATTTTCAGGTCTCTCCAGAGATGCTCAATTGGGTTTAAGTCAGGGCTCTGGCTGGGCCATTCAAGAACAGTCACAGAGTTGTTGTGAAGCCACTCCTTCGTTATTTTAACTGTGTGCTTAGGGTCATTGTCTTGTTGGAAGGTGAACCTTCGGCCCAATCTGAGGTCCAGAGCACTCTGGAGAAGGTTTTCGTCCAGGATATCCCTGTACTTGGCCGCATTCATCTTTCCCTCGATTGCAACCAGTCGTCCTGTCCCTGCAGCTGAAAAACACCCCCACAGCATGATGCTGCCACCACCATGCTTCACTGTTGAGACTGTATTGGACAGGTGATGAGCAGTGCCTGGTTTTCTCCACACATACCGCTTAGAATTAAGGCCAAAAAGTTCTATCTTGGTCTCATCAGACCAGAGAATCTTATTTATCACCATCTTGGAGTCCTTCAGGTGTGCTTTCATGTGTCTTGCACTGAGGTGAGGCTTCCGTCGGGCCACTCTGCCATAAAGCCCCGACTGGTGGATGGCTGCAGTGATGGTTGACTTACTACAACTTTCTCCCATCTCCCAACTGCATCTCTGGAGCTCAGCCACAGTGATCTGGCCGGACAGCCAGCTCTAGGAAGGGTTCTGGTCGTCCCAAACGTCTTCCATTTAAGGATTATGGAGGCCACTGTGCTCTTAGGAACCTTAAGTGCAGCAGAATTTTTTTTGTAACCTTGGCCAGATCTGTGCCTTGCCACAATTCTGTCTCTGAGCTCTTCAGGCAGTTCCTTTGACCTCATGATTCTCATTTGCTCTGACATGCACTGTGAGCTGTAAGGTCTTATATAGACAGGTGTGTGGCTTTCCTAATCAAGTCCAATCAGTATAATCAAACACAGCTGGACTCAAATGAAGGTGTAGAACCATCTCAAGGATGATCAGAAGAAATGGACAGCACCTGAGTTAAATATATGAGTGTCACAGCAAAGGGTCTGAATACTTAGGACCATGTGATATTTCAGTTTTTCTTTTTTAATAAATGTGCAAAAATGTCAACAATTCTTTGTTTTTCTGTCAATATGGGGTGCTGTGTGTACAATAATGAGGAAAAAAATTAACTTAAATGATTTTAGCAAATGGCTGCAATATAACAAAGAGTGAAAAATTTAAGGGGGTCTGAATACTTTCCGTACCCACTGTACGTGTGAAATATGCGCGAATCAGCGCGATAAACCCTCGTGCCGGGTTGCGCCTATAGACGATATCATGTATCCAGAGATATTGTCAAAACAAGCATCAGCTATCAATATCAAGATGATTTAGCATTTCCAATTTAGGCCTACGTATTAAATTATTATTAGTATTATTGTATATTATTATTATTATTAGGAAAGGCCTAGGCTACTTTTAAGTGATAGGCTGTTAAATTGCCATGCGATAATTTCATAGCGCATCACCGCAAAACCAACGCGCTGTAAGGATAATAAAATATCACAAAGAAGCTTACTCCTCCTCATTGAAAATTGTCTAAAAAATTTAGGTCGATTACAATGAATTATAGGCATATAATTAATTATTAACCGTCTATAATATGTCTGAACACTGCAATAATTCATCAATGAAAATTAAAAACAGCTTTATTTCAAAAACATTGTTTAACAAATTAATAAAAGAAGCAAAGTGTACATCGCAGGTGGCTTGGAAGAAGTGGGTAATGGTTAATCCATTTTGCAACACGAACTGGAGGTAAGCAACAGTAATTTGTAGCTAGTTTGAACTACAGAACTTAAAGATCTCCCTCTTTTCATTTTTTTTTTTTTGCTGCATATGAAATGGTTAAACTTCTGTTTCCGCGCAGGCGCAGTGAGGGAAAAACGCTGAGTTTAGTGCAATCGGTTCGTATCTCTGCTTTAACTGCGCGATATAGTCACGAGGAGCGACCAAAATTTCTAACATGCCAGAAATTCATCCGACCATCCGATTGCCGGCCGGGAGAGGTTAATCGCCTCTCGTTTCCCCCTGTACACTGCACGAACACTGCACAACAAACGACGCACGACAAAGCTGAAAATCGGCCCGACCCGAAAAAGAGTCGCACGAGTCAGAATTCGGCTCAAAATCGGACGAAAATCGCACAGTGTATGCCCGCCTTAACTAAACAATTTAATATTCAGGTAAAAAAGGAATGTATACCTGTATGATATTACGCTGTATCCACATTGGACATTTTGGAAAATGGATGTATGGATTATTCAGCCGCGGGCGCCATCTTCTAGCAAGACATGGGAAATAATTTGGAGAGACCATCACAGTGCATTATGGGTACTCTTTAGGTGTTGAGCGTGCATCGGTTGTAGACTCGATATTGCGGTAAATTGTGGGATTGAATAAGTGCACTTGACAACGTTCACTATGGATTTGGACACCACTACTGTCTCCTCAAATGGTGCTCAATTTTAGGGTATAGGGGGCGATTTCGGACACAGCCATAGTCTCCTGTTATCGCTTAATAATGTGTATAACAATTTTCTAATGGAGAAAATGTACATAAGAGGTCCAAAAGTCTGGAATGCCAAGGTCCTAAATGGAGTAAACTGCTGACCCAGCTAACAAAAATAAGTTGTCAGAACGTTTTGCTAACATTCCCATTAGGCTAGAAAACGTTATTTCGGAATGTTTTTTAAACATTGAAAACGTCCAGTTTTTTTTATGTATTAAGAACGTTTTTTCTTGGTTAATGTGAACGTTAAAGTAACATTCCATTCACTCATTTTGAAAATGTTATCAAAACGTTATTTCTGAATGTTTTTTAAACGTTGGAAACGTCCAGTTTTTTTTAACGTATTAAGAACGTTTTTTCTTGGTTAATGTGAATGTTAAAGGAACATTCCATTCACTCATTTTGAAAATGTTATTAAAACGTTATTTCTGAATGTTTTTTAAACATTGAAAACGTCCAGTTTTTTAATGTATTAAGAACGTTTTTTTCTTGGTTTGTGAACGTTACAGGAACATTCCATTCACTCATTTTGAAAATGTTATTAAAACGTTATTTCTGAATGTTTTTTGGATGTTCACATCACCCTGATGTGGTTGGCCCATCCATCACCAGGCTTACACACAGACACTTGAGTGTCGCTAATTAACCTATCCTGCATGGGTTTGAACTGTGGTGGAAACTGTTGTAGCCTACCTGAAGGAAATCACAGAGAACCTGCTAACTCCTGGCTCAGCCGGGACTCAAACCGGGGACCTTCTTGCTGCGAGATGATAGTGCTACCCACTGAGCCGCTGTGTTGCTCTGTTTCTTTTTCTATGAATTTATAAAATGTAATAATTTAATGTTTCTTACAGCTACAGGTCTGGATTTCAAAGTAACAGGATTTTTACGTACCAAAACCTGTTGACACATTTGTCCAGAGTGTTTACATTTTTCCAGAGTATAAAGTTTCTAAATGAATTAAATATTTGAATTACAAAAATAACAGAAAAAGACTTTACTTCAAGATTCACATTTTACTGTGTAGTACACAAAATTTTGTACGAGTCTCTGGGTAGTACACAGTCCAAACAATGGAATCATAAAGAGGAAAAATTACATTTTCTAAACCAAAAACACAACCCCACCACAAGGGAAAAAAGAACACAAACTCAAACATACAACTAAACAAGTCAAATCTAACAAGACATGTGGAAAACAACACAATAGAAACCCAGCTAACAGGGAATGTTCCCATAACTTTCACTAATGTTATGTAAAAGTTATGTAAATGTTAGTAAAAAACTTTCCTGAAACAATGTTTCTGGAACGTTCTTATAATGTTTAGAGTTAAAATACGTTACGTTCTCGTAACGTTGACTGATGTTCTCATAATGTTGAGTGAAAACGTTCTTATAACAAAGTTCATGGAACGTCCTTGTGATGTTCTCATAATGTTAAATGAAAACGTTCTTAGAACAAAGTTCATTGAACGACCTTGTGATGTTCTCATAATGTTGCGTGAAAACGTTCTTAGAACAACGTTCATGGAACGTGCTTGTGATGTTTTTTGTACTTGACTGATGTTCTCATAATGTTGAGTGAAAACGTTCTTATAACAACATTCATGGAACGTGCTTGTGATGTTCTCATAATGTTGAGTGAAAACGTACTTAGAACAACGTTCATAGAATGTGCTTGTGATGTTTTTTGTACTTGACTGATGTTCTCATAATGTTGAGTGAAAACGTTCTTATAACAACGGTCATGGAACGTGCTTGTGATGTTCTCATAATGTTGAGTGAAAACGTACTTAGAACAACGTTCATGGAACGTGCTTGTGATGTTTTTTGTACTTGACTGATGTTCTCATAATGTTGAGTGAAAACGTTCTTATAACAACGGTCATGGAACGTGCTTGTGATGTTCTCATAATGTTGAGTGAAAACGTACTTAGAACAACGTTCATGGAATGTGCTTGTGATGTTTTTTGTACTTGACTGATGTTCTCATAATGTTGAGTGAAAACGTACTTAGAACAACGTTCATGGAATGTGCTTGTGATGTTTTTTGTACTTGACTGATGTTCTCATAATGTTGAGTGAAAACGTTCTTATAACAACGGTCATGGAACGTCCTTGTGATGTTCTCATAATGTTGAGTGAAAACGTACTTAGAACAACGTTCATGGAACGTGCTTGTGATGTTTTTTGTACTTGACTGATGTTCTCATAATGTTGAGTGAAAACGTACTTAGAACAACGTTCATAGAATGTGCTTGTGATGTTTTTTGTACTTGACTGATGTTCTCATAATGTTGAGTGAAAACGTACTTAGAACAACGTTCATGGAATGTGCTTGTGATGTTTTTTGTACTTGACTGATGTTCTCATAATGTTGAGTGAAAACGTTCTTATAACAACGGTCATGGAACGTCCTTGTGATGTTCTCATAATGTTGAGTGAAAACGTACTTAGAACAACGTTCATGGAACGTGCTTGTGATGTTTTTTGTACTTGACTGATGTTCTCATAATGTTGAGTGAAAACGTTCTTATAACAACGTTCATGGAACGTCCTTGTGATGTTCTCATAATGTTGAGTGAAAACGTACTTAGAACAATGTTCATGGAACGTGCTTGTGATGTTTTTTGTACTTGACTGATGTTCTCATAATGTTGAGTGAAAACGTTCTTATAACAAAGTTCATGGAACGTCCTTGTGATGTTCTCATAATGTTGAGTGAAAACGTACTTAGAACAACGTTCAATGTGCTTGTGATGTTTTTTGTACTTGACTGATGTTCTCATAATGTTGAGTGAAAACGTTCTTATAACAACGTTCATGGAACGTCCTTGTGATGTTCTCATAATGTTGAGTGAAAACGTACTTAGAACAACGTTCATAGAATGTGCTTGTGATGTTTTTTGTACTTGACTGATGTTCTCATAATGTTGAGTGAAAACGTTCTTATAACAACGGTCATGGAACGTGCTTGTGATGTTCTCATAATGTTGAGTGAAAACGTACTTAGAACAACGTTCATGGAACGTGCTTGTGATGTTTTTTGTACTTGACTGATGTTCTCATAATGTTGAGTGAAAACGTTCTTATAACAACGGTCATGGAACGTGCTTGTGATGTTCTCATAATGTTGAGTGAAAACGTACTTAGAACAACGTTCATGGAATGTGCTTGTGATGTTTTTTGTACTTGACTGATGTTCTCATAATGTTGAGTGAAAACGTACTTAGAACAACGTTCATGGAATGTGCTTGTGATGTTTTTTGTACTTGACTGATGTTCTCATAATGTTGAGTGAAAACGTTCTTATAACAACGGTCATGGAACGTCCTTGTGATGTTCTCATAATGTTGAGTGAAAACGTACTTAGAACAACGTTCATGGAACGTGCTTGTGATGTTTTTTGTACTTGACTGATGTTCTCATAATGTTGAGTGAAAACGTACTTAGAACAACGTTCATAGAATGTGCTTGTGATGTTTTTTGTACTTGACTGATGTTCTCATAATGTTGAGTGAAAACGTACTTAGAACAACGTTCATGGAATGTGCTTGTGATGTTTTTTGTACTTGACTGATGTTCTCATAATGTTGAGTGAAAACGTTCTTATAACAACGGTCATGGAACGTCCTTGTGATGTTCTCATAATGTTGAGTGAAAACGTACTTAGAACAACGTTCATGGAACGTGCTTGTGATGTTTTTTGTACTTGACTGATGTTCTCATAATGTTGAGTGAAAACGTTCTTATAACAACGTTCATGGAACGTCCTTGTGATGTTCTCATAATGTTGAGTGAAAACGTACTTAGAACAATGTTCATGGAACGTGCTTGTGATGTTTTTTGTACTTGACTGATGTTCTCATAATGTTGAGTGAAAACGTTCTTATAACAAAGTTCATGGAACGTCCTTGTGATGTTCTCATAATGTTGAGTGAAAACGTACTTAGAACAACGTTCAATGTGCTTGTGATGTTTTTTGTACTTGACTGATGTTCTCATAATGTTGAGTGAAAACGTTCTTATAACAACGGTCATGGAACGTGCTTCTGATGTTCTCATAATATTGAGTGAAAACGTTCTTATAACAAAGTTCATGGAACGTCCTTGTGATGTTTTTTGTACTTGACTGATGTTCTCATAATGTTGAGTGAAAACGTTCTTATAACAACGGTCATGGAACGTGCTTGTGATGTTCTCATAATGTTGAGTGAAAACGTACTTAGAACAACGTTCATAGAATGTGCTTGTGATGTTTTTTGTACTTGACTGATGTTCTCATAATGTTGAGTGAAAACGTTCTTATAACAACAGTCATGGAACGTGCTTCTGATGTTCTCATAATGTTGAGTGAAAACGTACTTAGAACAACGTTCATGGAATGTGCTTGTGATGTTTTTTGTACTTGACTGATGTTCTCATAATGTTGAGTGAAAACGTTCTTATAACAAAGTTCATGGAACGTCCTTGTGATGTTCTCATAATGTTGAGTGAAAAAACGTTCTTATAACAACGTTCATGGAACGTCCTTGTGATGTTTTTTGTACTTGACTGATGTTCTCATAATGTTGAGTGAAAACGTTCTTATAACAACGGTCATGGAACGTGCTTGTGATGTTCTCATAATGTTGAGTGAAAACGTACTTAGAACAACGTTCATAGAATGTGCTTGTGATGTTTTTTGTACTTGACTGATGTTCTCATAATGTTGAGTGAAAACGTTCTTATAACAACGGTCATGGAACGTGCTTCTGATGTTCTCATAATGTTGAGTGAAAACGTACTTAGAACAACGTTCATGGAATGTGCTTGTGATGTTTTTTGTACTTGACTGATGTTCTCATAATGTTGAGTGAAAACGTTCTTATAACAAAGTTCATGGAACGTCCTTGTGATGTTCTCATAATGTTGAGTGAAAAAACGTTCTTATAACAACGTTCATGGAATGTGCTTGTGATGTACGTTAATGATGTTTAGTGGTATGGTTCAGAAGTTGTTTCAAAAGTGTAATTATAGATGTATGTACATAAATTAATTATAGATACCGTGAAACTCAAATAATAGCCCAGGCTTTTATTTTCCCAAATCGCCGAACTGCACCGGCTTGTATTTGAGACAGGCGTCTATATGAGACAGGCCTTTAATTTAGTGTTGAGATGAGCATTACAGTAGGAGGTTACCAAATCTGTGTTTGTGTTTAACAGATCAGTTAATGTAAGAATTAGCCTACTATATTTCCGTATGTCTAAAGGGGTTCGCACCCCAGACGGGAAGTGCAGTGCCACGTCTTTAAAATTCTAACACATTATTCTCTATGAGTGTACATTGTCTCAAATCGTCATTAATGTAGGCTATATACTGACTTTACCCTTTGCTGCAATATACTGTACATTCAGTTTTACATTCATTAGAAATCAGCTGAATCAGCATTAGGAATAAGCAGAAATCAGCTGCTTGAATGAAAATTGCTGATATTATTGGATTTTCAGGTGATATTCTCAATTCATTCAGTTAACGGACTAAAGCCCTGCATTTCAGCCCGAGCCCGACGGGCCCCGACTTTTTTACGCCCCTAGGGCCGGGCTTCGGGCCAATTTTCACGTCATAGTTCACATGCCTCTGGCCTTTTTTGGGTTATCCTTCTTTTTATATTTTTAGACATTAATTTAAAAAAAAGAGAAGTTGACGTCGACGATAGAAAAACAAACATAGAAAGACATTTCATAACCTCATAACTTTCATAATCTTATAATTACACTGACATATGATTGACATGACAGTCTCACACACGCACGCACGCACACAGAAGGTTTCCCGTCAGCGCGATCCACGATTCACCTCATGTGCAAATAATGGAGAATATTAAGAGAAAAATCGCAGAGTGATAGAAGAGAGGACTGGGTTAAAACCTTCCACTGTGGATGCTATTCTTTTTCTCCACGATGCTCTGTAAGAGACTATTCTAACTTTTCGTTTGATTGGACTTTATTTTCATTGAATTGTTGGAAACTAGGCTACTGATGTTTTTCGTTTTTCGTTTGATTGGACTTTATTTTCGTTTAACTGTTGGAAACTACTGGAAAAAAGAATAGCCATGTTCTGTGGTGCATTTTTGAGGTAAGATAACCTGCAAGTTTGTTTTTAATTTATTTTATTTTATTTGTTTAGATTGTAGGCTATTGCTCATTTCGTTTGCGAGCGCTGTTGCGAGCAGCCTGAGCCTGCATATTTAATATACATTAAACTAACTGTCTGTGTGATATGCTTGAAGTGTTTTATATCTATGGATTTTATTGTAGCCAAGTAAAGTATTAGCGTTGATTTGAGAGGCTAAATTGATCAAACATGTTTTACTCGCTGTTGGCTCGGCTTGCTTGGTCGTCATAAAAAAATAAATAAAAAAAATGCTCCAAACATTTGTCTAAATTAACTTAATAAAGAAATGAAAAGAAAAGAAACATAACTAACAAAACAGACCTGTTTTAATGGCTGCAAATAGGGCAGGCTGCCGCTGTGAAAAAAAAAAAACCGTCTCGGGTCGGACTCGGGCTGATAATTCTGATGAGCTGTCGGACACGGGTCGGGCTAGGGCCTGAGCGTCTTGGGCCAGGGCCGGGCTCGGGCCTAGATTTGAGGCCCTTGCAGGGCTCTATAATGGACGCTCTGAGGTAAAGTGAATTCAGACTGCAGACTAAGCAACGATTGTATTTAACTGTACAGTACAATCATAACATAGTACAGACATGATCTTAATTCCATAATATCCTTAAACATAACTGCTGGCCAAAAACCGACGCGTCTGTGCGATACCTCGAGTTGTCATAGACGCGACGCGGCGCTGCGCTTCTCGTACGGTGTGCGACCCCCTTTAGATTATTGGCAGCATAAAAAAACGAAACAATGTGACAGCCATGGGCTGAACAATACAAGTTACCGGTAATATCCATCGAGCCTAGGAACTAGTTGCCAGAAACACATCAACAAGAAAGAATGAAGGCTACCCTGTAAAACAACTGCAATCATGTGATACAAAAGGACCCTATTCATCACTATCATCATCACCGCGATCCTCAACTACAAGTTCATTGGCGAATTCCTCCTCCTCGTCGCTCTCCTCCACTTCTCCCTCTCCGGCCTCCGCTAACTCTGCCTGCCTTGCTTGCGCTAACAGCTCTCGCCCAGATGCGCAGGGCTCACTTGCGTGCGCAATCTGCTCCATAGAACTGGCTTAAACAGATGATCTGAGGGGTTTTAGAAGATTAAGTACAACCCGAAACTAAAAAACAGACCAGGCCTCTATTTGAGACCGGCAACCTGTAGCCACACCAGGCGTGTAAAAGAGAGAGGCATCTATTTGGGACTCGGCTATTATTTGAAGATTTACGGTATATGCAGGCATTTAAAAAAAGTAAGTACAATGTAAAAACATGTATGCACATAATAAGTAAATTGTATCAAATGATTCATTTCAATGTTAATACATAGTACTTAAAGACACTTAACATAAAGTGGGCCTGAATATGTAAATATTCAAGCAAGACAATGACAAATAGTTTTACATTATCACACCATTGGTCACAACCACTGGCTCTCAGTCGTTTCAAACGGCTGACACTTGTCTACACTGGATGTGAGCATTAGGTCCCATCAAAACCAAATAGAACCCATTATAATCAATGATACTGTCTACACTGGTTACAATATACAGATGCCCGTTCAATTTCTGATGTACTTCACGCAACAACAGGACAAATAGAAGAGTATTGGAACATTGCTTTGATGTGTCCAGTCTAAACAGCATGTTAGCATATGTACAGCATTCGGAAGGACCCCAGCATAAGTATTAGGGGTGGGAGAAAAGGTTGATGCATCGATGCATCGCGATTCATTATCTAACGATTCAGAATCGATTCTCAAAAATTCAGAATCGATTCTGTGTTCAACTGACCCTTCGCTAAGCCCCGTCCTCCTTAGTTACTGTTGCTACGCCTGTCAAGCTTTTGCGCCTGGCACGTCTATTACAGTATGTATGCACCGGTCTCAGACATTCCTAAGGAGATAATTAATCATTTTTGGCGAACAGGTGAAAATCTGAGAGAGCAAGACAAAAGGGACTGCAGTATGCATTCGAGGGATATATCCACGACATAATATGCAACCGATTAGAGAATAATTTAATCAAAATTGAAGATACAGCCTATAACGTTTGGTCCCAGTGCAAGCAGCCGACGCCTCATACACTGACCATTCAAATGGGAAACACACAAATTGAGGAACAGCTATGTTCATGCACAGCAGGGTAACAGGTAAGTGAAATTTGAAAATATTCTAATATTTATAAATCAAACATCTTATCCATAAGTATTGTGGAATAAACACAAGACATTAGCCTGACCACTTTGCAATGATAACATTCTCCCGCTTATATTTTTAGCGTGCCAGGCTACTGCTCACACGTCGTGGGTCACATAAGTGACTACTGTTAGGAACTGATTAAGTTTGCATACCAACCTTTTCCTTGGAGATCTCCGGCAAGCCCCTTGATGTTCCCTCCTTTTACTAACTACCTTTTACTTTTACTAGAACTAACACCGGGAGAGTCGCGATCGGATTGGGGTACTAGTTTAGCCGTCGATTAACAAAATGCTGAAATATATTTTTAAGTAACGAAAGCTTGCCAGACCTCATGCGCCTAGTTACGGTTGCTAAGCCACGATTGGCCAGTGGCGGTTTTCGGGCGTGGCTTAGCAAAGGGTCAATTCAAACTGCCACTTCACCACTGTGCGGTCACTGGCCAAACAGAAAAACCCGTTGATAGACGAACGTTCGTATGCTAGTGAATTGGCTTCGTTTAAGATAAAATGGACAAACTACGACCTGCTCCATCAAATTTGAAATCGACTGTGTGGCAACATTTTGGATTTTCTGAAGACACCGAAAAAGGTGTCGTTGATAAAAGCCATACTGTGTGCAAAGTCTGTGGCACCAAATTCAAATATTTCGGCAACACAACTAATATGAGGAAACATATTACGCGGTTCCACTCAGAGCTGGAGAAACAGCATTCTGTTCCAATCACGAACACTCCCGGTTACAGTCAAAGGACCCTCGAGCAAGTAGCAAAGCTTCCACCGAATTCTGAAAAGGCGAAACGAATTACTCGGTCAGTGGCGGGTTTTATTACCAAAGATTTGCGCCCTTACTCCGTTGTGGATAACCAAGGATTTCGCACGATGTTACAGGTACTTGAGCCACGATACAGTTTGCCCTCACGTCGTTATTTTCACGAGTTTACACTTACAAATAAGTCAGACAGAATAAATTCGTATTTGGCATGCTGTCCGAGGAGAGGGCTCCGGGCTCGGTATTCGTCCCGAACCCAGAGTACTCCCCCCCGTATTCCTGGCTGTGAAAGAACAAGCCAAGAGTGAGGAGTCGGGGTGGTGGAGGGATGCTGAAAACTGTCAAGGAATGTTAGGTGAGTTGACAGAGTGAATATATATATGCTTCCTCTCATAATGATAGGGTAGACATGGTAATTGTTTGATGACGAGTTGATTATTTGAACGTGCTCCTCCCGAACTTTGTTTATAAAACATAATTTAGTGAGACAGCGGTCCCCGCACTCTACAGTGAGTGTAAAGATCACATCTTAGAATCCCTAAGTAATACGGACAGAGACTTCATCATGGACATCAATTACAACAGAATCATATGTCACTATTACGGCACACTACATTACAGATGAGTGGAAGCTTGCGGCTTGTGTTCTGCAAACGCGTGCTATGAGCGAAAGTCACACAGGGGCGAATATTGCTGAACTACTGCACAATGTTTCAAACGAATGGAAAATTCTGAACAAAGACTTAGTTTTGGTGAGTGACAATGCCTCTAACATGGCTGTTGCAGCACAGCTCGGCAAGTTTTCACATGTGAGATGTTATGCGCACACACTGAATTTGGCTTCTCAGCGAGCGCTAAAGTTGCCGTCAGTGTCAAGGTTGTTAAGGGAGGGTGAGGCGGATCGTGACTTATTTCCACCGCAGCGCAATTGCAAACCATCAGTTGAAGGAGAAGCAAAAACAACTTAATCTTCCGTGTCACAAACTGAAATCAGACGTCATCACTAGATGGAACAGCGCATACGAGATGGTTGAAAGATTTCTTGAACAGCAGCCGGCTGTCTGTGCTGCGTTACTGTCACAGGAGGTGAGAAAAGGCGGGCTGAAATCTTCACTCTCACGGAATCCGATATTTCATGCGCTGAGGATGTAATAAACGCTCTTAAAGGGGTACTTCACCTCTGGGAAGATGAATGTGTATTTAAAATAGGTCATTTAAGTAGAAGAAATGTGGTGAAGAAATTTTTGAATTTTGAGCTTTCTAGACTGAGAAAAGCCAGAAAAAGTATTTTTGGCTTATGTGGATGAAAGACAACAACTCCCAGAATGCACTTGCTTCGCTGCCTTAGGAGGCCACGCCTACCGGTAAGAGTGCGCATATGAAAACAACAAAGCTAGCCTACGTGATGATGAGTTTGCGAGGGATTTCGAGATCGTCCAAAATGTCCGGGATTCGGCTTTTGCGTTCTACAGTCGGCATTCATCATGTTTACTGTGGCGAGCAGGACGAGGCTGACGGCCGCGGGAGAACAGCGTGATTACTGAGACGCGCCGGGTCTCGCATCTCTCACGGAGGAGCGGGAATTTTTCTTAGCAATGGTAAAACGCACATCAACCGATCACTTGTTTAGCGTTCATGTAAACACTACATTCAAATTCACCAATCGGAATGAATTCAGTTAGATTGAAAGGTGTGCATGTAAACAATGAATGGCGACCGCAGAAAGCAAAAGCTGAATCCCGGACATTTTGAACGATCTCGCCCGCCGGACAAGTCCGGGAAAAGGAGGATGGTTACTTACTCAGCTTTCTCCTACTATTCAGCTTTCTCCACAGAACAAGAGCCTGCTAGCTTAGCTTCCAAAGAAAGACGGCTGACACTGTGTACATTCTGACTGAGTGAGATCCCACCCTCTATGGGCGGGCTGAAAACATGCGGAACAACGCCATCTACTGGCTGTAGTCTTTAGCCTCTGTCCAGAAAATCCTCCAATGACGCAAAATGACGATTTTTGCGTCATCGGAGGATTTTTTCCAGACAAAAAATACATAAATCTCTTGTCTCAGGGGGATATGAGGGTGGAAAGCATGGTAATTCGAAAATACTACAGGTTTTCTACTAATACAAAGCTTAATGCTAAATCCTGAAGTAACCCTTTAAGCCTATGAAAGATGCCACCCTTCTAATGTCAGAGGAAAGCAGCCCCACAGCATGTTTAATTGCCCCACTGCATGCTAAACTGATCCAGGACATGAAAGAAAACACTGAGGAGAAATCAGTGATGACCAGGGAGATAAAGAGGGTCATATGTGAGGACCTCAGCAAAAGGTACACCACTGAGCAGGAGACTAGCCTTCTTAACAAATGTGCTTCTCTTGACGCGCGCTTTAAGGCACTTCCTTTTCTTTCCAAAGAAAAAAGAGAGGACACTTACAAAACAGTGATTACTGAAGCTTCATCATTACAAGAGGTAATTATTTTTACACAATATCTGTGATCATTAATGACAAAAAGTTTTAGCATGTGACATTACAGAGTGCAATATTACTGTCTTAATATTATTAAGGCTTATTTGTGTGTTGATTTCATGTCTTTAATTTATCGAAGGAATCCCTCTAATTTCTCTAAATCTAAAAATATTTATCAGTGTGTACAAATAATGTATACTGTGGATTATATTACCTCAATGAATTACTGAAACAGTTATTTTTGATCTATGCTCTGTGTTTATTTCATTTTCTTGTTATTGCTTAAAAGCAGGAATATGGGGCAAAAGAGCATGACAATCTAGAAGACAGCACAGTGAAAGAAGCCAACATCTCAGTGAGCCCACAGCCTGAAGTCACAGAGTTGCAGGATGACTGTCCTACAACTTCAAAAGGAAGAGCTTCATCTCTGCTTCACAGTCTGCTGGGACAGACCTTCTCTGATGCTTCAGATACACCACATCATCATCAGTCAGCCTGTGCCTTGGTTGAAGAGGAGATGACCAGATATTGCAGTACCCCACCACTCCCTCTAACAGAGGACCCCCTCAACTGGTGGCATGTCAACAAAATGTCATTTCCTTTGCTCTCCAAAATGGCAAAGAGATATTTATCCATTCCTGCAACCAGTGTCTCTGCAGAGAGAGTCTTCTCCACTGCAGGAGATATTGTTACCGCACAGCGAAGCACACTTACTTCTGAACATGTGGACCAACTGCTGTTCCTACACAAAAACTTAAACTTAAAAGTATAATATAAAAGATCAACTATGGTAGGCCTAGATGTTGAATATTTAAGTTCGTATTTAATTTGTCACCTGACGTTTTTCTTCTGCATTAGCCTATGTTTAAAAAAAAAAAAAAATTTGTGGCTCTAACCAAAGTAAACTTTTTTTTGCTTTAAAGACATTTTTTTGTTAAAATGTTCTAAAGAAACTGAAAAATTGTCACACTTAGTTGTAAATTGAGAACTGTTTATTCTTACCATGTTTCATTCAGAGCTTGTTAATCCTGAATATAACTTGTAACTTGTATGGCAATACTGTCAAACAGATATTCTAACTATAAACAAAAAGCATAGTAACTCCAATTTTGGTTAAAATGTAAAGTTCATGTATTTGCACACAGGATAATTAGTTACCAAAAATGTGTGTTAAGAATCGGTTTGGGAATCGGATCGTTACTCCCAGAATCGGAATTGGATCGGATCGTTAAGTGCCTTGAGATTCAAGATTCATTTGCGCTCGAGAGGAGGGGCTTACCGATAGGTCAATTGTGTTAGAAAATCACAACAGTGGCCGTTTACTGACCAGCCTTAAGGGATAAGCCCACTAAAATGGATCAATTCAGACATAGGGCCAGATTAACATATTAATTTTTTTTTTTTTTTTTTATTAAGTACATGTCATGGCCACATTAAGGGTACTGCAACAGTGACAAACTGTTGTACCCCTAAATGTATGATTTTTTTTTTGAATGTAATGAACTTTTTAAACATTTATTGCACTTTGCAACTCTAGAAACCCCACTCCAGCCACTTTAAAGCTCTGATATTCACTGAGAAACAGGCATGGATTGGCTGTTGAAGTGAGCACAAGGACTTTACCCAGTGGGCCATTTGGGTTGTGGCCTGGATTGTTTATACATAAATGGTTAGATTAATGGTTAATGATTAATGGTGAACCATTAATTAATGATTATTGGTTTTAGGTTAATAACAAAAATATTGCAAGAATTAGATGCTTTGTTTCCAGACAAGACTTAGAGAAACTTGTTCATGCTTTCATCACCAGCAGGGTGGATTATTGTAATGGACTCCTCACTGGCCTTCCCAGCAGAACCAGAAAATATGAACATATCACACCAGTCCTCAGGTCTTTACACTGGCTCCCAGTTAGATTTAGGATTGATTTTAAAGTATTATTACTGGTATATAAATCATTCAATGGCCTAGGACCTCAATACATTGCAGATATGCTCACTGAATATAAACCCAACAGATCACTCAGATCATTAGGATCATATCAGCTAGAAATACCAAGGGTTCACTCTAAGCATGGCGAATCTGCTTTTAGCTATTATGCTGGAACCAGCTTCCAGAGGAGATCAGATGTGCTCCTACAGTAGTCACTTTCTAATCCAGACTCAAAACACATCTGTTTAGCTGTGCATTTACTGAATGAGCACTGTGCCAATGCTCGTCCGACTGTTTGTACTGTACTGTATTTTATTTTATTTTTCTAAACTGTTTTAATTATTCTTATTTCTTTTAATTATTTTAATTTATTCTATGTAAAGCACTCTGAATTGCCATTGTGTATGAAATGTGCTATATAAATAAACTTGCCTTGCCTTAAGAGGGTAAAAAAGGCCCAATATTATCAGGCACAGCAATTTGGGTGACCGGGAGAGTAGTTCAACTGATCTCTTGAACCCTTTCACAACCTCCTTGTCCAGCTGCACACCACCTGCCAAACTTTGTGAAAGATACAAATTAATTGTTTATAATTTTGCAGTAAAATGCCAAATGGTTGATTTAAAAGCAGTTGACTCAAAAGTAGAGTATGTGCAACATTTAACATGTGCAGTGTCAGGCAGTGAATGACACAGGGATGTGGTACAAACCCAGATGCAGGGTATTTATTGTAAACAGCAGATGAACAGGTGAGTAACAACCTGAGGAATAAGCAGATGACAGATGAACCAGAGCAGATGAAGAGCATAGATGATGAGGCAGGCAATCACAGCAGTGGAGTATACAGCAATATAAGGTATAAAATATGTGTAGCAAGACTTGGTTATGGAGAAGATCCAAGAACGAAGTCAAAGAGAGTATCCACTGGGAATGCAGCGCAGTCATCAAAGTCCTTGGTGGTGAGACTAGACAATGGTAAGTGTTTGTGTTGAGTATACTGTATATTGACTCCTTAATTCCCTGTGTAAATGTGTACAGGTGAAAGTCTGGGGAGAGTCTAATATGTCAAACATGGCATAGAGAGGACCGGCCTCTATGAGCAGCGTTGAAAAGATGAAAGGTGATCATAAACCTCACCAGGCTCTGTGGAAAAAGGAGGAGAAAGAGAAGGATGATGAGGTATGAACAGTGACATGGAATAAAGGTGCAATTCTATAATGTATTGGTAACAGATAGCAAGTGACTGGGTTAATCTGCTAAATCTGATGACCTGGATGGAGAGCCAGGCCTTATGTCTGGGCCAGTACAGCGGTGGATTGGTGTGCCGGACATCTGTCAATGGACAACTTGGACATGGGCACGGTTCCAGTGGTACAAGATGAAAGGCTTTTTTTTAATGCGATGACTGGAATGTATGAGTAACCATCAGAGGGAGGAAGATCTGTGAAATTCACTCTTAGATGTGATCATGGGCATTGAACAGGCAACTGGATCTCTCCGATCGATCGAAAGGTGACAAGGAACTCTATCCATGACACAGTCACCTGGGGTCTCATTTATAAAACTGTGCGTAGGATCCTTACTAGAAGTGTGCATGCACCCGAAAGCCAAAAATGGCATACGCAAAAAAATATTCCGACTTATAAAACCGTGCGTACGCCAGAACCTGCGCTGAGTTCGCTTTATAAATCCCAGTCAGCAGAAGATTGTGCGCACATGCGTCTCCCCCGAAATAACCATATATGGAGCTTACAACGCCTAGTTTTACTATGCATATCCTCATCTGCATATCATTTGCATATGCATATTCACGTTTAACAGTACAAGCCATTTGGAAAATATGAGATACAGATGTGCCGTCACATTACATTGCTAAAAATAATTTAGTAGCCTATCCTTGCCTTGATTTTTTATAATAAATCCAAATAGTATAAAATACATTTCAGAGAAAGTTTTTCTCAATCTTTTCCACTGGCCAAATAGTATTTTTAATTTCTTTATATGTTTAATGGAAACAGATAGGCCTATTGTGCATTATTGATCATTATTTGCGCGAAAATATTTCCTCAGACCATATCATACTGTCAGGGTCCCGCCCTGACAGTCTTGTCTGTTTTGTCACTGTTTAATGTGTCCTTGTTTGTCTTGTGTCTGAGCACATGGCTCTGTCTTTGTTTGTGTTTGCCATGTGCTCCTCTTGTCCTGCCTCCTTGTTTCCTGCTACCACGCCCCCTTGTTTAGTCCACGTCTTGTCCTCGTTTCACTAATTGTGTTCACCTGATCCTCATGTGCTCTGGTCCCTTTATATTGTGTTCCTCTCCCTCATGTGTTGCTGGTTCGTTGCATGTGTATATGTAGTGTTAAGACTCGTGCTTGTCTAGTGATCGTTTAGACAGTGTTTTCCTGCCAGTTCTAGCTTTTGGTTTTTTCTTTCATTTATATTTACTTTAGCCCAGTTCCAGTCTTTTGCTCTAGATTTCTGGAGTTTTATTTTGTTCTTTATTTAGATCTTGTCGTTCTCTTAGTAGCTTTAGTTGTTTATTTCTATTATTCCTTTATACTATTTATTTTCTTCTCTCAGTTTAGTTAGTTTATCCTTATGAAATAATTTTGCCAAGTCAGTTTTTATTTCTGTTTGGTTTTATTTTCTCTTGTTGTGTTTGTTCCGGCCTGTTCCTGTTCCCCGTCCTGACGGCTGCTTCCAAGACCCGGCAGTGAGACTGACTCTGCTTTGGTTGCAGCTCTCTGTGTCCAGCCCCTGGTCCCTCGAGCTTCTGCCTGTTTCCGGTCGTTATCTGGAGCATCCCCATTCCCTGGATTCTCCAGCATAGCCTTGCCTAGGTCGGATCTCACCTGTCGTCCATTTCCCCTGTTGACTGCCCTGTCCTACTGTTTGGATCATCATCATCACTCCTATCCATCCCTTTTGTGTCTTGTCAATAAATATTTCAATTCGTTGGTCATTCTGCATCTGGGTCGTCTTTCACCCTAAGACTGCCGTGACAATACCTGACATAACGAACCAGCCAATAACAGGACCCAGCAGAATGAGTTTCAAAATTGTTCCCCCTGCTACGGCTCAAGAGAGGAGGGCACTTCAGCAAGCAGTGATGTCACTTCGTCAGCAGGGCCGGGAGGTGCGGTCCTTCGCCCAGTTCTTCTGGACTATGGCCAAGGGCCTTGAGTACGAGGATGAGGCCCTTAAGGAAGTTTTTAACCACTGCCTTGATGACTCCCTGCCACAGTGGGAGATTGAGCAACTGAGAATTCTGGATTTCTGGAGCTTCACCAACTATCTGCACCATCGTGAGGACTGGCAGATTCTCACACCACCAGAGTCAGCCTGCAGTGACCATACCGCCATTCCCTCCTCACTGAGTCAAGTTCAAGGTCCTTCTCTGACCCCAACAGTAAAGCGTAGACTGAGAAGGAGGAGGGCAGCCCAGACTGCTGTAGTCACCCCTAAATCAGACAAGACCGCTCCAGTCACTCCAGAGCCCGAGCCCGCTCCAGTCACTCCAGAGCCCGAGCCCGCTCCAGTCACTCCAGAGCCCGAGCCCGCTCCAGTCACTCCAGAGCCCGAGCCCGCTCCAGTCACTCCAGAGCCCGAGCCCGCTCCAGTCACTCCAGAGCCCGAGCCCGCTCCAGTCACTCCAGAGCCCGAGCCCGCTCCAGTCACTCCAGAGCCCGAGCCCGCTCCAGATACCCCAAGGGCAGTCAAATTTAATGCAGTCACCCCAGTGCCAGCTACGGCCGCTGCAGTCACCTTAGAAGCGGTCGATCGCGCATTGTTGTGCCCCCGAAAGCAGAAGCCTAGGAGGGCCCATATTGTGCCGTTTTACACTCCTTGTCAAGAGGTTCTAAGTCCAGTGATCCAAAAGGGTCAGAGTCAGGGGATCCTGAGTCCAGTGGGCCAAGAGGGCCCGAGTCAGGAGAGCCCGAGTCCATTGATCCAAGAGGGCCCAAGTCAGGAGACCCCAAGTCCAGTGATCCAGAAGGGTCAGAGTCAGGGGATCCCGAGTCCATTGGGCCGAGAGGGCCCGAGTCAGGAGAGCCCGAGTCCATTGATCCAAGAGGTCCCGAGTCAGGAGGCCCAGAGTCCAGTGGTCCAGGGGGACTTGAATCAAGTGGCCCTAAGTTCTATGGTCTTGGAGGACCAGAGTCAGCAGGTCACAAATCCAGTGGTCCTGGAGGACCCTACTCCAATGGTCCCATATCCAGTGGTGCCAGAACCATGTAGTCTGGTGGAACCACATCCAAGGCTACCCACTTCACCAGTAGTCTTTGGCCTAGTGAAGAAATCAGAGACTGTCAATGTTACTTTACCAGAACCACCTGTTAGTCCTGTCACATCTGAGGAGGGCATTCATACTAGACAAGTCATGTCGTCAGAGTCTGTTCCTGTGCTGGCCACGGAGGCCACCCCTGAGGTTCCAGTCAGCTGTGTCATGCCCACAGAAGTTGATCTTGTCACTCATGTTGTGTTATCTGAGACTGTTCCTGCTCCGGCCATGGCGGTCTGCCCAGAGTATTCTAATCTGCCTGCTACGGCCACGGAGCCCGTATCTGAGCTGCTAACCAGTCAGGTCATGCCAACGGAAGTTGATCGTCTCAGTCATATCGTGCTCCCAGAGACTGTTCCTGTTTTCAATTGTGTTTCTTCAGAGATTGTTCCTGTTCTGGCCACGGAGGCTTTCCCTGAGTTTTCTAACCTGCCCATTAAGGCTACAGAGGCCACATTGGAGTCGTTTGACAGTCATGCCATGCCCTCAGAGACTGTCCCTGAGTTTATTCCCAAATCCAAGTCCGCCCCTGAGACCAAGTCCAAGCCTGCCCCCAACACCAAGTTCAGTAGGAAGCCCTCACCAGTAGAGAAGGTGCCTGTTTTTAGAGGCCCCACCAACCATGTCCCCACCCCTCTTATCCCACCCTCTGTTTTTCATGGTCATCTCAGTTTCCCTAAGCCGGTACCTCCCTGGTCAACTTTGAACTTGTTACCTGGTCCTATTCCCACCCACCCAGTTCCACCCTCTGTGTTTCCTGGCCAGTATGGGGCTTCAAGGTTTTCACTCCATCCGCCCTCCCTGGTGGTACCTCCTTTGACTCCATTGGCTAGTTTGGACGCCAGGAGGCGTCCATTGGGGGAGGGGTACTGTCAGGGTCCCGCCCTGACAGTCTTGTCTGTTTTGTCACTGTTTAATGTTTCCTTGTTTGTCTTGTGTCTGAGCACATGGCTCTGTCTTTGTTTGTGTTTGCCATGTGCTCCTCTTGTCCTGCCTCCTTGTTTCCTGCTACCACGCCCCCTTGTTTAGTCCACGTCTTGTCCTCGTTTCACTAATTGTGTTCACCTGATCCTCATGTGCTCTGGTCCCTTTATATTGTGTTCCTCTCCCTCATGTGTTGCTGGTTCGTTGCATGTGTATATGTAGTGTTAAGACTCGTGCTTGTCTAGTGATCGTTTAGACAGTGTTTTCCTGCCAGTTCTAGCTTTTGGTTTTTTCTTTCATTTATATTTACTTTAGCCCAGTTCCAGTCTTTTGCTCTAGATTTCTGGAGTTTTATTTTGTTCTTTATTTAGATCTTGTCGTTCTCTTAGTAGCTTTAGTTGTTTATTTCTATTATTCCTTTATACTATTTATTTTCTTCTCTCAGTTTAGTTAGTTTATCCTTATGAAATAATTTTGCCAAGTCAGTTTTTATTTCTGTTTGGTTTTATTTTCTCTTGTTGTGTTTGTTCCGGCCTGTTCCTGTTCCCCGTCCTGACGGCTGCTTCCAAGACCCGGCAGTGAGACTGACTCTGCTTTGGTTGCAGCTCTCTGTGTCCAGCCCCTGGTCCCTCGAGCTTCTGCCTGTTTCCGGTCGTTATCTGGAGCATCCCCATTCCCTGGATTCTCCAGCATAGCCTTGCCTAGGTCGGATCTCACCTGTCGTCCATTTCCCCTGTTGACTGCCCTGTCCTACTGTTTGGATCATCCTCATCACTCCTATCCATCCCTTTTGTGTCTTGTCAATAAATATTTCAATTCGTTGGTCATTCTGCATCTGGGTCGTCTTTCACCCTAAGACTGCCGTGACAATACCTGACATCATGCGCTAAGCAATCCTCGCTGTAGTTAAAACATTAAATCACAGCATGCCACAGGAAAAGTGTTCAAAAGCATCGCATCCACTACAAATATTTATATTTATTATACTATAAAAAATGTTATAACTTCATGATAATGATTCCATGTAATTTAAGTGCTTAACTCCATTAATGAGAATGGCATATTTAATCTAAATGTGTATATCAGATGTAGCCTAAAGCATATTTTATTTATTTAAACTGTTATTGTGAACATGCACTGTATTTATGATTTGGACTCATAATGAAGATTTAAAGTGGTTTTCCTTCATCTGCCGTCAGTCCCTCAGCTCACCATCGGTGTCGCCAAACTGCTCCGTCTCCAAAATGTTCGTACGCATGGGTCAGAGTTTGCATGCAGGTGTACAAATTTTCCCGTCAAGTTTGTTTTTATAAATCACAACTTATGCGTCAGAAGTGGCGTACGCCTCTTTCAGGGCATGTTTTGTGCGTATGCAACTGTTATAAATGAGGCCCCAGTTCCTTAGCCTTAACACAGGTCACCGTGATTTTGACATGTTCCTGGATCAGCATATGTTTTTGATCCTGGAAAAACATTCCTGTCCAAAAATTTTGTCCTAACTCTATCCATAACTTATCCCTAAAATCAGAGGGAATTGATAGGTGAATAACACTAATGTAGTTGTTGTAAATGTTGTTTCAGGATCAGCAAAGATGAAACATATTGTACTTGGTGAAATCACATGCACTCATGGCACAGGTACCAATTCCTGAGAGAGACAGTCTGGGTCATCCCTAGTTGTACAGACCCAGGGGACGAATGAAGAGAATCAAGGTTCAAAGAGCAGTTGGCACAAAGGTGCATTTTGGAGGTCAGTGAGTTGGAGCTTAGTCTGTGATGGTGACTTGTGATGATTCATTTCATCAAGCTGATGATGGCAGAAGATGGCTGATGATGATGGGCTCAGGAGTAACATTGGAAATATCAGAAGAGTGGTGTCTGGAGAAAGCATCTTGCCTTGGAGTTTTTGGACCCTGGATAATACGTGATGGTAAAGGGAAAGTTGATTACTTAAAACAGGTGACCAGAACCCCTAAGACACTCCACTCCTCTAGTGCCAGCTTGAGGAATGCAGATTAATGAATATTTCTATGCTGGTGTCATTATTACCCTGCACTGTAAAAAGGAATACGCTATATTTACTCAATAAAATTGTGGCAACAGATTACAAGCAATATTATTAATTAAATTGAACAAATTAGAATTGAGTAATAATTAATCAAATTAATTCCTTAAAAGGTAACCAATTTACATTTAAAAAAATAAAAATATCGAAATAACAGACAGAGGTCAAAGATGAATTAAGAACTCTTTATTTTTTAGTGGCAACATTGAAGACACCTGATGTTAACAAGCAGAATCACTGAAGGAGAAAACCGTAATTGTAAGTCACCGTTATGGTGATCGGTGTTTGTTTTAGTTGGGCTCTTGACCTTAAATCATTAACTTTAGATTTTGTTTGGCTGCTGTACCTGAGTTATAACAGCCAGATGAACAAAGCGAAAAGGTGATCTGATGGTGTTGGTTGTGTTTTAACAATCATTATTTCACCTGAATCGCTGAACTCATACAGAGCCCAATGTCTGAGTTGTGTTTATTTCATTAATTATAGCAGCACTGTCCTTGTACAGCATAATATGTTTAGCCTTTTCAATGAAATCCAAATGATAAAAAAAAAAAAAAAAAAAAAACTTTTTTTTTATGTAGGTACACACAGGCATCAAGATTTAGCATATGAATCTCAGCAATGGTGACAAACAGATCACTTCTGATCATAAGCTCATTATATATTCATGCAGCAATGCATGATGGGAGCCATTAATGAGTTTTGATTGGTGGAACCCAGAATGAACTGCAACATGCTTCATAAATGTCACCATTGTTGAGATTCACAGGCTGATTCTTGATGTCTGTGTATTTAAAAAACTAAATCAACATTTTTTTTATATATGTATTAGATATATTAGATAATTAATTATAGCAGCTCTGTCCCTGTACAGTATAATATTTTTAACTATATGAGTTCAGAGAATCAGGTCAAATGATTGTGAAATAATGATTATTTTAAAACACAACCAACACCATCAGATCACCTTTTCTCGTTGTTCATTTGGATGTTATAACTCATGTACAGCAGCCAAACAAAATCTGAAGATAATGATTTAAGGTCAAGAGCCCAACTAAAACAAACACTGATCACCATAACGGTGACTTACAATTACGGTTTTCTCCTTCAGTGATTCTGCTTGTTAACATCAGGTGTCTTCAATGTTGGCAATAAAAAATAAAGAGTTCTTAATTCATCTTTGACCTCTGTCTGTTATTTCGATATTTTTGTTTAAAAAAAAAAAGTAAATTTTACTCATTTTAAATGGTTAACTTTTAAGGAATTAATTTGATTAATTATTGCTCAATTCTAATTTGTTCAATTTAATTAATAATATTGCTTGTAATCTGTTGCCACAATTTTATTGAGTAAATATAGCGTATTCATTTTTACAGTGTGTGCATGAGTGAGCAGGAGCACGACTGAGTTCAACAAGCATCTTCAAAACACTGTCTACAAAACCAGATGCCACTGACTTTGCTGTAAAGTTAACAGATTCTGGCTCTACAATAAAATGATTACTGGACTCTTCAGAAGGTGCACGCAGATCTATAGAAATATGTTTTTCATTAAAAAAAAAAACAGTTCTCAATTGCTGTCACAGACCAGTGCCTGTAACTCGCTGTCAGACAGTATTGACATATCAAAGGGCAAATTAAACCATCTCACTCTAGATTGGACAAAAGGGACATGAAACTTCTGAGAAAGAGATTGAAACAGATATTATAACAGACTGAAATAAATATTATGTGTATGATGCTGATATGTGTTACGATGAACCAATATAGGTCCCAGTTAGATGTCATTGTTAAGCATGCTTGCATTAGCTTTTTTGGCAACACTTCACAATAAGGTTTCATTTGTTAACATTAGTTATTAGTTAAAATAGACTAAGATTTAACAATACTTCTGCACTTATAAATCTTTTATCAACATTTATATTTATAACAGTTGTATTTGTTAACATTAGTTAATGCACTGTGAACTCACATGAATAAAAAATTAACAGTTGTATTTTTAACTAATGTTAACAAAGATTAATCAATACTGTAACAGATTTATTGCTAATTGTTAGTTAATATTAGTTCATATATTAATTCATGTTAACAAATGAGACCTTATTGTAAATTGTTAATGCTTTTTCATACTTGTGTATTTACTTTCCTATTGTCTATTATCTTGTGCATTTGTAAGTATGATTGAGAAATGTTGGTTGTTGCAATGCTAAAATTCCAAGAAAACAAGATAATCTAATTTTTAATAAATAACTTGAGCATCTGCCAGGAACGTTCCTCCTGCAGAGATAAACACAGTTTTGAGAGCTAGGGAGAACTTCTGATCAAGATTAAAATCCTTCAAATTATTTCACTACATTTTTAACAGTTTGTTTCTTCACACAATTGGTTTCATGCCCCAAGAACATGACGCAACACAAGTTGATCTAGGTTAGAGTCTTGAGGCGAGGGCTCTCTGTCCAGTGGAGATGTTGTGAAACTACTTCAACAAACAAAACAAAGAGATAAACTGAATGAAATCAAATCAAATATCCCCGCTGAAATAGCACAAGTTTAGAAACTGAAGCACCGCCTTTCCCTTTGTTTGCTGACACATGGGATGTGCATTCCTCACATACCTTTTTTGTTTCTGCAGCTTACACAGGCGCAGTCCTTATAGCATCCCAACACCTGACGCTGAATTAGCTCCATCTTTTCATTTTCACCAGCATTGAAGCTAATTCTCCAGACATCACAGGTCCCAGGGTTACTGGAGCACTCAATCCCCTTCATCACAGTAAGATGGTGATCCATAGAGGAAAAAAATCAAGTTATGATTGTCAGCATTGGCATGTTCATTAGAATAATCAGAGAGAATATTGGGAATATCGCGCATGAGTGTTATGTGTTTTACCAATTTTATAATGAATGCTTTAGTTTTTGAAGCATTGCATTCTTTTGAGGCTTGAAAGCTCTAGATCCCATAAATTGTAACGGCGTGTAACGATTGACCAGTTTTTATTTTATTTTTAGTGCATTTATTTAACATTTTCTCTTTGTTTTCGACGGAATAAAATGGCCATACATGTTTGAAACATTGGAGAGAGTGAGTGAATAATATGATTATTATTTTTTATTTTTTCATTTTTGGGTGAACCACTGTTTAATGGAGTTTACAGTTTTAAAGGTTCTCACAAATGCACACTGCAGTTAACATTTGCACACACGCAAAAACAAAACAAAAAAACATTTGAATGCACAAATAAATGCCGAATCATTCGCTTTTGTATTACATGTCAAAAAAATATATATCTGTGTTTAATAACTTTGCAATGTTGTTTCACAAATATTTGATTAAATTCATGAATAATAGAAGTGGTTTGATCACTTTGCACACTCACAGGAAGGACAGATGTGGTTTGTTTCTGACACTAAGTTGAATGAGCATACTTCTACTCCTTAGAAAATAAGAGGCAAACACCCTAAAACTATCTCCAGTTTGTTGGCTTTGTAGAGATAGTAGCTACGGCAACTTAGCACACCAAACACATAGAAAGTTAATGACGCTGTTGAGTGACAAGAATGCTAAAATTGTTTAATGATGAATACCCTTCAAACAGTTTTTAGACATGCATGTCTACATATTACAAATGATTAGCTTAGCACAGTATGCACAAGGAGCAAGCTAAAAATAAAATATCTATACTTTCCATATTTGAGTACATTTCATTCAAAAACAGGATATCCTACTGTACTGATCACATAAGATAAACTGCCTACAGTATAGCAGACTAATAACAAGGCCATAGAGGGCAAGCCCAATAAAGCTCAAACCATTGAAGCTGGCTAAGTGTTTCCTGGCCCTGATGGTAAGACCAAACACTGTCTTGGATGTTATCATGTTCCAAAATTAACTTTATGCCCCACCTGCATTTGTCAGTATCAATGTTCGGCTGTTTAGCATGGCAGGATAATCACTACTGAAAGGCTTGAGTCTATCTGCATTCTTGTGGTACCCTCTGTCAACGTCAGAGTAGTAAATATTCATGTGGCATTTACGGCTCAGGTGATTTAACTTAAACCATGACCCATGAGCAAGCATTTTAAAGGATTAGTTCACTTCAGAATGAAAATTTCCTGATAATTTGCTCTCCCCCCACGTCATTCAAGATGTTCATGTCTTTCTTTCTTCAGTCGAAAAGAAATTACGATTTTTGAGGAAAACATTCCAGGATTTATCTTCATATAGTGGACAATGGGGTCCAACGGGTTGAAGAAATGTCAGTTTCAGTGCAGCTTCAAAGGCTCTACACGATCCCAGCCGAGAAATAAGAGTCTTATCTAGTGAAACCATTGCTCATTTTCTAAAAAATAAACATTTATTTACTTTTTAACCACAAATGTTTGGCTAGATAAGACTTTTATTCCTCGGCTGGGATTGTGTAGAGCCCTTTGAAGCTGCACTGAAACTGACATTTGGACCTTCAACCCATCGGACCCCATTGTCCACTATATGGAGAAAAAAAATCCAGGAATGTTTTCCTCAAAAACTTTAATTTCTTTTCGACTGAAGAAAGAAAGACATGAACATCTTGGATGACGTGGGAGTGAGTATATTATCAGGAAATGTTCATTCTGAAGTGAACTAATCCTTTAAATCAACGCCCATTGAGATAAGTAGTTTTATCCAGATTTGATATACCTCTTCTAGGTATTTCTTTCAATTGATTCTTAGAAGATGCTCTATTTTTGGGTTACATCTTCCATCTAGAAAATGGGGTGTGTTTCCTCCCAGGAACATATGGGAAAGGACAGCCCCAACACTGCCTCTACCAGTCCCACTCCAAAGACCATTTGACCATTTTGGTGTATACCTAGAGAGCCTGTGACAAAACACGGCAATACTGGAATGCTAGAGTTCAGCGTAAACAGTTTTAAACAGTGGACATTGTTTCATTGTCCACTCGCTGTGTTGACATGATGTCAGTTCAGGTTACGTTTTAATTTATTCTTTATGAATGTATCATATTTTCTAATGAATTACATAACGATTCTGGCAGTAAGATTTGCTCCTGTGGTGAGCCAAGGTCATGCTCATTAGAGACAGCCCTCATGACTGATTTGGACTTTAATGTTACTGTCATCCTGAGCTGAATGGGACCTTTTGAGAGAGTAGGGTTCCTGGAGAGATAGGGACAGCAAAACAAAGTTGTGGCGGGAACACTAAAGCTTCCAGACATTAAACAATGAGGGAGTGGCATTATTATAAACAGCTCACATTCTTCGGCTATCTCTGACCTGATTTTTATCAAGAATTCATTCAAAAGGTAATACTCATTCAAAAGTGTGTGGTTGCGTTAAGGCAGTACTATTAGACATTACTATTACTGATGCTCATACTTAAGGTTAGGGATTTGACCAAACCCTATTAAATTTTGGTCGCCACCAAAAGATAGCAGCACTCACATTTTCTTTGGAAAGTGCAAAATTTTACAGTCTACTTTAAAATGTGTCTTATGAGATTATTATAAGATCAAGCTTATCGAGAATCTGCCGTTTCTGTATTTCTCAGTTCTTTTCTTTGATATTCACATGCTTATTTTTCTCACCCCCTGGTTTCCTCTCAAACCTCCTCCTTTGAAGCTCTCAATGGATAGTCTTCATTTCCCATGGAAACAATAGCTGTCGGAGATCTCAGCCTTTGTTTGGGCATTCCTCTCTGCCTGGCGGCGATATGAAGCAATTAGGTACATGTGAGCAATTAGTGAACCAAGTTTTTTTTTTTTTTTTTCTGTCACACAGTGTTTTGTGGCTGGATTACTCAGAGCTCTCACTATTTGATCTGTACTATCAACAAGGGGACTATGTCTGTGCGACAGGTCTTATTGTGTGATGAGTTTACATTTCTTCATCTATAGTGGATCAGTATATATTACGCTCTATAAAAAAAGACCTTTGATCTAGAAACAAATCCCATCCATTTTATTGGACTCCATTTAAGACATTATAAAAACATCTTTGACCTTCTTATTTAATGTAAGCTAATACAGCTAATAAATTACATCTCAACAATCACTACCCTATCTTTAGCTCTTATCTCGTATACGTTGTACGAGTATGTATGGTACTAGCTGGTACAGGCTTATATCTTCTTACTACGCCTGGATTTGTGCATGTGTGTTTTGTGTCAGCCTGCTATACATTCCAATGACTGTGTGTGTGATCTGACCCCACTGCTCGGCACCCACTCCTGTGTTTACATGGTAAACGTCATAGTAAAATGTAATCTCCCTTATCATATAAGTTGAGAAGCCAAACTCTTAGGAGATTTGCTGTCTTGTCTCCTGTATTTCTTTTTATTAAAGTAGTCATTTTTAACATAAAATACACACACATAGTCAGTGCGCCTTTCATTACAAAGATTCACATCATTCATTTTTTCAGTACATGTCCACCTTTATTTTTGATGGAGGATACGAGTGTTTCTGGAGAGATGTTCTGTCATTCTTCAGAGACAATATTTTTCAGCTGCTCTTTGCTGGAGGGATTGTGCTGCCCTAGCTTTATCTTTAAAACACCTCAAAGGTCAGGTTTTCACTTTTTTCAATACAAACTTTTGCATGATTTTGACAGTGTGCTTTGGATTGCTATACTAGAAAATTCTCAGTGCCAGATTTACCTCATATTGTTATATTGGCAAAAGACAAAAACCTACTTTTCCGCTAGTAAAAAAACGCTACTTAAAAAAAAAAAAACGTTGATATTGTGGTATTATATATGGTTATATATGGTACTCGCTTGTTTTGTTATATTATTAACATTCTACCAAAATCAAGCTTAAATGGATTTTTTTGACCCAGGATTGTCGGACACAGGTTTCGTGTTTTGTCCATCATGAGACGGCAGTAAGTGCATCGCATTACATTTTCAGCATCTCGTCCGGCGCATACCGGACGAGAATAATCTTGTACTTTTATTTTTCATATTTGGCATGTTTGTGTGCTGCTGTGCGTCCCTGTGTGTGTAATAAGTAGAGTGTACGCGTGTTGTGCACCCGCCTATAGGCGCATATTACTAATCCGCCCTTTAAATAAAATAATAAATATTGCGCCATAGCAACGCGCCAACAATGCGCCAGAACATGGGCGCAAAAACGGGTGCAAATGCATTTGCTATTTAAACAACGTGGTGCAGGACGGGAAAATGATAACTGCGTCGGGCTGAAACTAGCAAAAAACATTTATATAAACCCTTATGATAGGGCCCATGGCGTTTCTGCCCGATATTTTAAATTTTGTTCATTTATATAGTAATAGTTTTACAGAGTTTTAGCATTATTGTGCGCCACAAGTAAAATACCTTATGCAGAAACCCAGCCCTGCCAAGTTTCTGGAGTCATCGTGTCAGCCAATATTTTGGTATATCCACCACAGGCATTGATGGTGCCTTCTATGAATGTAATCTCCCCAACATCTTTTGCGTTCCCACTCACCACACGCCCACCCGACCAAAGAATGTGTTCCCAATATTCATCAGGCTTTTTTTTCGTGTTCTTAATCTTGCAGTTTTGTGTCAGGGCGCAAACATTTTTTTGGACACTGTCCATAGAGGTTATGTCCTTTGCACTGTCACAGAAACTCACTGTCACGCTGTCTGTGGCATCAGTTTAGGAGGCTACTTCTCCTCGAATTAGTGGTACTATGGCTCATTTATTCCTCCTGATTGCTTCTGCATCTAACTGTGTTTTGACAGATTTTTAGTTATGTATCCTTTTCTAACTTTGTGAAGCCTCAACAATCAGATTTTTCAATTTGTCAGTCTATTCTTTTCCATGCGGCATTGTGATGCAGACATGCAGATAAGCACAGCCCCTTGGTCCAAAATTGAGAAAATGTTGGTGTTCACAGGTCATTTTATAACTATGTATTTTATAACCATACATTGGGCATCACAGGTGTACTCAATTTTGTTTCAGTCATCACAGGTTTTTTAACATGTGCATCTGTGAACACAGGTGTTTTTACTACTGCATTTCTGCTTTGGGGCCTATAGCATATTTCTTTTGACACATACTGTTTTTTCTCTACTATATAGTAGGGAAGTAGCCTATGTAATTCTGGATACAGCCAGACAAGTTGCTGTCTGGTCTCCTGTACAAGTTTTCTATATATACTTTCTAAAGCAGGGGTGCCTAATTCTGTTGCTAGAGATCTACCTCCCTGCAAAGATAAACTCCAAATCTTATAAAATACACCCAAACCAGCTAAATAAGATCTTTGAATCTTTGAACCTAGAAGAATTGGTCAATACAAAAAGGTGTATTGAAGCAGGGTTGGAAATTAACTCTACAGGAAGGAAGATCTCCAGGAACAGGATTGGGCATCCAAAGAATTTGTGTTTGTCTTTGATTGTTCATAAGAGGAAATGCTCTACTTTTCAACAAAATGCAATAATGCAATTAATGAGATCACTATTTGACATTTTGATATTGCATAAATGTTGTTTGACCTATTAATGAAGAAAGCATACTTTAAATTTAATGTAAAAAAAAAGTACTATTTATGAAATGTTTAACACCATGCATTGCTCTGAGTGTTCGCTGCTGTGCCCCTCACATCATAAAAAAGAAGACTGCATTAATGGAACACAGCCAAGAGCCTCAAGTGTGTGTCTGATGGCAGGACATGAGATTTATTAAGAGTCTTTTGACTTCTGCCCTGTACAGTCCATTAAAAGAGTCATTCCTTACCATATACATTTACAGGGAGTGAAATTAGTTTTTACTGAGGTTTTTTGAGCTAATGCTTATTAATCATTAAGTGTTTATACTCCCAACATTCCACCAAATTTTATCCATATATTCCTTGTTTTTAAGGAAATAAAACTAATATACTCTGAAAATACACTTATATATACTCAATATACATACGCAGATTACACATACACACACACACACACACACACACACACACACACTGTTGAGTAACTACAAAATAATTTGAATCTTTTGTCAGCCTGTTTAAGCTTCACGTATCTGAAAGGGTGACACTAAATGCAAAGTTATCAGTGGCCGTGTAAATACTCTGACTGGGTATTTGAAAATATCCGTGGCAAGCATTTTAAAGCATTTTAAACTGAAAATAGGTCAAGAATTGTATTTCTGATAAGACATTAACAAGTGGTATTTATTCGAATTCACAAGAAAAGATAAACCTGAAATTGGTTCATTTCAACAAGACAAACAGTAGTGAAAAGGGTTATATATGATAATAATTATGACAAAAGATAAAGATAATGTGTGACTTATGATTGGTGCATATCTTTATTGGCACAAGCCCTAGATCAGTAGTTCTCTGTCTGCCATATCTAATCCTAAACCAGAACACTGTCAGTCGCTTGGATTACGTGTTTATCTTCTGCAAATCTTGATCTTTCCCAGCTATGTTTCCAAAGAGAACCAGACCATGGCATTGTTTGTAAAAAAAAAAAAAAACTGTATTTAAGGGTGTAAAATTACACTTCATCTGTGCATAGACAAATTACCACCTGGCTTTGATACAATATAGCTAATTTCTTTTTAATACATTTAAAATGCTGTTAAGGCATTTAATTTACAGATAGTAAGCGTAATGACTTAGCCAGCAGGAAACCCTAAAAAAAAAATGTAAACACACGTGTGCATGTGTGTGCCTTATCTATGTGACCACAAGTTCATTTGCAGAAGGATCCATGATAAATCCTCAAATCACTGATAGCAGATGTCCTCTAAAGACTTTATTTTGGCAATAAGAACCATGTGTTGAGTGCAGTTATAGCTGTAATACAATATGTGAGAGAAGGAGCACGAATTGTTTAATTTTTGTGTCATTAGTTTACTTTGTGTTTTGCCCAAAAACAATCTCACTGTAATCGCAAAATACAGCTCAGTTAGTTCCGAGAAAAGGGTCTTGAATCTGAAATCTCCAAATAATTGTTTTGGATTCTGTATATCGAGAGAGGTAAAAGTTGCTGGTACTTTGCTGTTTTGTTTGAGTTAAAGAGGGAGCTGTATGTGTGTGTGTGCGGGCGCGTGTGTGTGTGTTTGGCCTGGCCTGGCCTGGTAAACCCTATGTTATGGGGACAAAGATGGCAATATCCGAAATCTTTGACCTTGTGGGGATATTTTTTGGACCCCATGAGGAAAAAGTATACAGTACTGTGGAAAAGTCTTAGGCACGCTAGTATTTTCGCCCCCCAAAATAGTTTTAAACCTGTTATTTGTATCTTTTGCTATATTGTGTCAGTAGGAAATATCAGTTTACATTCTCAAAAATTAATTTAGCCATTAATTGTAATAATCCAGTGAGATTTTTGTATGCACAAGGAGACTGACAACAACTGTTATATGATCCACACAGAGATCTGATCTCACCATCATCGAGTCCATCTGTGATTACATGAAGAAACAGAAAAAACTGACACAGACTAAATCCAGAAGAACTGCGGAAACGTCTCCAAGACGCTTGAAGAAACCTTCCTGCAAAGCTTTTTAGGTATTTGTGTATAAAACAGCTGTTGTCCAGGTACACTTGCACATAGTTTTTCAGGTAGCTTTGCAGGTTGGGTTCTTCAAGCGTCTTGGAGACACAGTTTTTCTGGATTTAGTTTGTCTCAGATTTTTCTGTTTCTTCATGTGATCCCTGATGGACTCGATGATGGTGAGATCAGACCTTTGTGTGGATCATATACCAGCTGTTGTCAGACTCCTTGTGCATACAAAAATCTCACTGGATTATTACAATTAATGGCAAAATTAATATTTGGAAATGTAAACTGATATTTCCAACGCTATCTCACGACCAATTCGTACAAATTTGTACGAGTGAGTACGAGGTGGCTAATTCGTACGACCCCCCTAGTGAAAAAAGGGCATACTTTATTGTATTTGAAATATATTCCCTTTTTCAATAGTACATTGCAAATATACTAACAAAAATAGTACTATCTTTAAATATATAAGTATATTAGCATCATGCTTTTACCTATTTTCACAATACAACTTTGAACACACTTTAAAATAATTGTACTTTAGTATATTTTCTAAAAATATATTTTCAAAAAATATACTTGAAGTGAAAATTCAGTTTATTTTTAAAAGTGTATTTATTTGCACTTTATTCAAAATATATTTTAGGTATATTTTAACTGTGTGCTGGAAATGATCATTGTAACAATGCATTGAAAGTATACTTTCAAAATAGACTATAGTATTTTGTACAAAGTATAGCCAAGTTTTATTTGTCTAATAATGTACATTTGTTATTGAAGAAAAGTATGCAATTCGTAGTATTTGGAATGAGCCAAAGATATTAATGAGCCTCTACTTTTTACTCAAATATATCACACCACCCTGGTGGACAAGTGCGCCGGCATGTGCTTCGGGAGACCCGAGTTCGAGTCCCGGCTCCTGGACCTTTCCTGATCCCGTCCCTCCTCCCTCACTTCCTGTCTAGCTACTGTCCTATCCTAATAAACGGCAAAAAAAAATATTTTTTTTTTTTTATAAAAATAGAAAATATATATAAATACAATTACGGTATATTGCTTGTATGTTTCGAAGACACTCGTAATGAATTTGTAATGTACTTGTAACACAAATAAAGTACACTTTAATATCACTAATCAAGCATGTAATTAGCCCTTACAAAGGCATATTGTCATGAAACAGGAGGAAGCAAACAGGTAAGTGATATAAACAAGGTCTTTATTGAGCAGAGGCACGGAGTGGGACAGCAATGGAGACTGGTGGTGAGTATGTGGCAGAGAATCAGAGTTGAATGATGAACTTGAGTGAATAATCTAGGTTACTTGATTGTAGATCGTCGAAGAGGATGAGGCAGACTGAAGGCGGAAGGCGGAAGACAGATGACAGATTGAAGATGGAGTTCGGTAAAGGAATCTTTGAGGCAGGAAATCATGGATAGGTATCAGAGTCTGTAAGTGTACGTAAGGACGAGACCAGACAAGGAGGAGAAGGAGAAGTATCTCTTTATAGTGTGTGCTGTTGATGATGTGCAGTGAATCAGAATCCCGGGGAGAGTGAAGGAGTGGGCGGAGCATGCTGATCTGGTGACTCCGTGACACATATACTTAGAGTATACTAAGTATACTTGAAGTTGGTCCAATTTAGTACACAAAAGTACACTAAATACACTTAAAATTATGCTTTACTACAATTTAATTACAACTAAAATATACTTTTAGTTGTTTCAAAATAGCACACTTCAAGTTAACTAATCATTAAAACACGTGAAGTATACTGATAATTAGTCTGGCTGCAAGTATACGTAGCAAAAAAAAAATTTCACCACGGCTCACTTATACGAATTCGTACGCTTTGTCTAAACCCCAGTGTTGGGTCAGGGGTAGGTCATTCGTACGAATTTATACGAATTAGCAACCTCATAAAATGCGTACGAATTGCTGTGAGACCATATTTCCTACTGACACTCTACAGCAAAATATATAAATAACTCGCTTAAAAACATTTCTTTGGGGCAAAAATACTAGCGTGCCTAAGACTTTTGCGCAGTACTGTATATATATATATATATATATATACAGTATAATATAAAGTTTGTATAGTATAAAACCATCATATCTATTGAAAGTTCCCATAAAACATGAAAACCCAACACACCCATCCCACTACTGAAAATTACATACAGTCATTTGGTCACACCTGAATGAATGTTTCTCATGGTCTTGAAAATTCGTCTTGAAATTTGTAATCTGTAATACATCATTTCCAAATATAGCTTTGATGAAATTACTAATATTATTTGTATAGTTTAGCTGCTCATAGCACTCAAATCAACTGGAAATTGATGTTTAAATAAGCTGAGATCTTGCACTTCTCTGAGATACTTAAAGTGTCAATAAAACGAGAGTTAAGAAGCAGGGAAAAAAAACAAATATGTCTCATTAATTTCGCCTGCCTTTTTTCTTCTCTCTCACTCACTCTTTCTGCTCCTGAAGCTTAAACCCGCCTCCTGTTTCATTAGCAGGACCTGCCCTATAAATACTCTCTTTTGGCAGAGAAACGTACTTAGTGCCCTCAGAAATCCTCTCCTTCACACCGCTGAGAGTGCCCAGAGCTGCCAGTCATGAAGGAGCTAAAGAGCAAGGCGTTCTGGAGGGCTGTTTTGGCTGAGCTGGTCGGCATGACCCTCTTCATCTTCCTGAGCATTACAGCTGCAGTTGGAAACACCAACAATGACAAACCAGATCAGGAGGTCAAGGTGGCACTTGCATTCGGGTTGTCCATTGCCACTCTTGCCCAAAGCCTCGGTCACATCAGTGGAGCTCACCTGAATCCAGCTGTGACGCTGGGCTTGCTGGCCAGCTGTCAGATCAGCTTGCTGAAGGCTGTGATGTATATCGTGGCCCAGATGTTCGGTGCAGCGTTGGCGAGTGGCATCGTGTATGGCGTCACGAAAGGGGACACCCTGGGGCTGAACACGGTGAGTGAGCGGATCCTTCTTATCTCTGCTAAGTCACCTGTTCTTCTCTTAGTCCCTGTTCAGTTCACTTACAACTATGAACTGTCTTTACTGGAATAAGCCAAGTCTAGAAATGGATTAAATTAAATGGATTAATAAATAGTTACAAGGAAAGAAGGACACATTTTGAATTGTGGGTAACACTTTATTTTAGAGTGTCCTTATTACATATTACATGTACTTACCATAGTAATAACAGTAAATGATGCATAATTACATGCAACTAATCCTCAACCAAACCCTAACCCTAACATTTACTGTTATTGCTATGGTAAGTACATGTAATATATGTAACAAGGACACTGTAAAATAAAGTGTTGCCCAAAATTCAAAATGTGTCCTTCTTTCCTTGTAACTATTTGTAATAAACTATTTGTAACTTGTAAATGCATAATTTACTGTTATTGCTATGGTAAGTACATGAAACATTTGTAACAGTGACACTGTAAAATATAGTGTTACCTAAAATAGTTTTTTACTATTTTAAGTCAAGTCAATATTATTAAAAAATCATTATGGGTTAATCCAACAGAAGTCATTTTAAGGTTCGAATAACAAAAGAAAATTCCCACTTTTTTCAAAGTAATTTACTACTCTGGTTTAAATTACAGTATATATTAAAATGTTAGAAATGTACTTAATAACAGTCTGTAAACAGAGAAACCCACACGTTAGAATCCGTCACTATGAATGGGCGTGTGGGCAGACAAGATCTGATGATAAACTTATCATGCCTGTTCAGAGGCAGTGTTCTTTCTAGTGAATATACTTTCTGAACATTTCAAGAAGGCGTAATGTATTTGCTTTGCTAAAGCTGCTGGCTGTCAGTGTCATGTTGTTATTGCTGAGTGACATCAGAGCGCTGTCCTCTGACCTAAAAACTATTTCTAACTTAATTACATCTTGCTTATACATCATAAAATGAGTCTCTGAGTGTTTCTTCTGCTTTACGTTTATATACAGGGTGGGCCATTTATATGGATACACCGTAATAACATGGGAATGGTTGGTGATATTAAAGTCCTGTTTGTGGCACATTAGTATATGTGAGGGGGCAAACTCCTCAAGATGGGTGGTGACCATCACATATACTAATGTGCCACAAACAGGACTTTAATATCACCAACCATTCCCATGTTATTACGGTGTATCCATATAAATGGCCCACCCTGTATATATATATATATATATATATATATATATATATACAGTAGTCAACATTTGAAGTGGATCATAACCTTTCATCAAAGTTATGCATGAATTTTGAACAATTCCCGGTCTTGTCTTAGGACAACTTTGATGAACTATTTTGATCCACTTCAAATGTTGACTACTGTAGTTGTGATGTCCATGCATTCAAATAAACTTTTACTACATATATATATATAATTTAATGAATTAAATTTTTGTATTTATTTATATATATATAAAATTATTTTTATTTTTTTACTACAGATCAACAGCGATATCTCTGCAGGTCAAGGTGTTGGTATTGAACTCTTCGCTACCTTCCAGCTAGTGTTGTGTGTCTTAGCAACCACAGACAAAAGAAGGCGGGATGTGTCTGGCTCCGCCCCTCTGGCCATCGGCCTCAGCGTTTGCCTGGGACATTTGACAGCCGTGAGTAATCAGCATTCAGACATCTACTGCTACTTTTTCTTTGCATGAGCATTCCTGTAACTGTTGTAAATATTGCCAAGGTTACCATATGAATATATAAAGCAACATCACACAAACAGAGCAATGTTTAGCTATGTAAATCAGTTTCTGCTTTAGGAAAAATGAAAATAAAGCAGGCCAACCAATTCAAAAAATTTGCGCTCAATCTCCCATGACCCCCAACATTGTCTCCATCCTCTTTTGTTTGTCTTTGTGCAGATCAGTTTCACGGGATGTGGAATCAATCCAGCTCGATCCTTTGGTCCGGCCGTAATTCTGAGAGATTTTACCAACCACTGGGTAAAATTACATTTCTGTTTTCACCTTTGCAAATTAATACATGCTATCTGAACATATCTAGAGAATGCAGATGTTAATTGTAAACCTTTCAGGATCTTATCAGAAGACAGAATCAGCTAATGTTGAACTTTTATAGTTAATGAGTAACAATGATATTGTTTTAGATGAATGCCTAGTCAAGAATAATCTATAGTTAACTTAGTTTTAACTTAGTCATGTTTGTGTATTGTTTGCTAAAGGTTTCTTAGTGTACTCAGGGTCGCAGATAGCACATGTTCATCCGGTATTTTACCTCAGCTGTAGAGAGTTTGCTCATTTGCTATATAATGTTGAATAGAAATGTCTCTTAAGATGTTTATCAGATGTGTATGTGCTTCCTAGGGTTAGTGATGAACAAACCGCTTACCTGAAGTATGTTTGGTGCGGACATGAATGATACCTTGTTGAGAAGAGATGTGCTATTAAGAAAATCTGATTACAAGTCAAGTCAAGTTACCTTTATTTATATAGCGCTTCATACATTACAGATTGTTTCAAAGCTGCTTTACAGTGATAACAGGAAAATAATGCATTTCGACTTGTTCAGCTGAAGTTAGTTCAGTGTTGATTCAGTTGCATTGCGAAGATCAACCATTATTCAATAGTTAATTTCATCTATAAAGCAGTTGTCATCGTCCAGCTCAGTTCAGTTCTCATACAGCCGTGTCAGTACAGTCAGATCAATAATATCGTTGAATATTAAGTTTCCTCAACTAAGCAAGCCAGAGGCGACAGTGGCAAGGAACCAAAACTCCATCAGTGACAGAATGGAGGAAAAAACCTTGGGAGAAACCAGACTCTCCTCTGGCCAACGAACAAACAGTGTATAATTATGATTCAGGCTGCATTACTGATTACACTGCATACTTACATTTGAGTTGAACTTGAGTCATATTTGGGAACCAAAATAACAAGGATATGCAACCAATCTCTAGCATTGACAACAAATCAGAAAAAGCGTAGCACTGGCAAGCACCCTCAGATGTTGTTTATAAGATATTACCATGAGATGTCCTTCCATAAATGCAAATACTTTTACACTGTTCCTAAAGGATGTTTGAAATGATCTCTACACCGTTTTCAGGTGTACTGGGTCGGCCCCATGTGTGGAGGTGTGGCAGCCGCGCTGGTCTATGACTTTCTGCTCTTCCCTAAACTGGACGACTTCCCTGAGCGCGTGAGAGTGCTGGTCTCCGGCCCAAACACAGACTATGAGGTCAACGGTACTGACGACCCCCCTGCTGTAGAGATGGCTTCAAAGTGATGCAATACTCGGCATATTTAGTGAATGATATTCCTCAAGACCACAAAATAAATGTAAATATATCCTTTTTTCCCCTACAGGGAAATAGCATTCATTTTAAATTTACTATATGACAGTGTGGAGTTGCAAATGTAAAACCATTTATGTAGTTGCTCAAAAGGACAGTTGGCATTTTGTATTGACTGATTTGAGTTTTGTATTAATGTTTTTACTCTTATTTAGTGAAACAGAGTATGTACCTCAGGAAAATTATACAGTTTTTCACTATTTTTTTTCACATATAAGTTTTCAAAATTTAGATTCACTTTTTGTGAACTTTTTTTTTCACTCTGTATTGTATTATGTGTACACTATGATGTTGTTTTTTGTAATTAAACTTCAGGATGTTTAATCTAAAATATAAGATGTTTTTCTTCAAATTACTAATGAAAGTCAAATGACAAAAAGCTTAAATATTAGCTGAGATTTTCAATTTGAACTGAACATTTGCACTACATATCAATCAATCAATCAAATATATCAATCTCGATAAGATTTTTGTGAATCAATAATGTATTTCTTGGGGTGTAATGTTTTTGAATAAGCCTGCTGTGTTTTAAAATGTGTGCAACCGTCACACAATCCTCTGACTGTAAAACAAAACTAAACCCAAGTGCAGTTAATTTTACAGATAGTGACAGAGATACAAAATAAACAGAACCAAACTTAGACTACACTTGAACTATGAACCTGAACCATGATAATAGAAACTCACTGACAGTGAAATAACTCAAACAAAACTCAACAAGGTGTAGGGAAACAAGAGGGCTGTAAATACAAGGGCTAACAAGACACCGGTGGGAACAATCAGGAAATCACAAAGGGGAAACAGGAAAAGGAACAGGAAATACAATTTCTACAAAATTACAGACTAGATAACAAAACAAAACAAAAAAGCACAAAAGCACATTTCAATATCAAGTTTTTATATTTTTTTTTAGTGTGCTATCTTAAACGTTTAACATCTAGCTTTCAATATTTGTACTATAATTTAAAAAATTGCACATCTGTGGTGTATGGCAAGCCACACATCTTACTGTTGAATATTGTGTGATCTCTAAGTCACCTCGAAAAGCATCTGCTAAATGATTTAGGCCTGGTTTCACAGACAGGGCTTAGATTAAGCCAGGATTAGGCCTTAGTTAAATTGGGACATTTAAGAAATTACAAAAAAAACACCGGGGTGTTAAACAATAGAATTTTAAATATGTGATTGCTCTACATATAAGCAAAATGGCACAAGTGTGGTTTATGACTGTGAGCAGTGAGCTTAGATATAACTGGTTACTACAGAGCTCATTGATCATTGGTTTTGGCTGTCAAGATGAATAGAACATTTGGTTAGAGAAAACTGACTTTTGGCATCATGCATGATAATGCAAAACCTGTTTCATAAAATGACCTTTAACCTTAACAGCTTGGTTTGGCTGTTTAAATGTATGATACATTTGAAATCTCTTGCTTTTTTTGATTGCTGTCTTCTGGAAAATGGATGAAGGATTATACAAGGAGGTTAGAAAGTACATGCATTTGTTTAACTCTGGCCTAAAAGATTATAAAGGGGTTATAACTCTTAGCGAGAGATCGACCGACAGTGTTCGCGTACACGTCAAATGAAAGGCCATGTGTACATGTAAAAAGAACAAGGTATACTTTGGGCTTTAAAGCTACCCATGCCACCAAACCTGTCCCTAACTTTACCCGTATCCCACCTCAATAGCAGCAGAACTGTTTTGGGTGACACTTTATTTTACTGTGTCCTTCACTCTCAGAAAAAAAGGTACAAAAGCTGTCACTGGGACAGTACCCTTCAAAAGGGTTCTAATATGTACCATTTAGGTACTAATATGTACACTTTTGGTACCAATATGTACCTTTGAGGGACTAATATGCACTCTTTAGGTACAAAGGTGTTCCTTTTGAAAAGGTACCGCCACAGTGACAGCTTTTGTACCTTTTTTTCTGAGAGTGTTGTTACACATGTTACATGTAGTTACTGTAATAATAACTATAAATTATGCACAATTACATGCAACTAACCCTAAACCAACATCTCATCCTAACCCTAACCCTATAGTAAGTACATATAGTTCATTATTATACTGTAATGTAATTATACTGTCATGTAATTATACTGTAACACATACACCTTAAAATAACATGGTTACACTTTACTTTAAGGTGTCATTGTTACAGTGTAATTATATATTTAAGTACTGAGTAATATTAAGCAACTACATGCGCTTATTATAGGGTAAGGGTAGGATTAGGATTAGGTTTAGGGTTAGTTGCATGTAATTATGAATAATTTACTGTTATTACTATGGTAAGTACATGTAACATATGTAACAAGGACATTGTAAAATAAAGTGTTACCAATAACGTGTAACCCTGTTTTGCAGTACAACATGAACACAGTAAGTACATTGTACCTAACTATTGACTGATTGATTGATTGATTGATTGATACGTATGAAAATGGGGGAGGGGTAATTTTCATGCCATAATGTCGCAATACAAACAAATCTTAATACATTTTTGCAGATATAGTTTCTAATTTTATTTTATTTTATTTTTGTTTGGATTTCGGAGTGAAATGTGACCTGGACATTTTTGTATGTGTGTTACATAAGCTATAGAGGGATATGAAACAGTGTGTGATACATGCTTTTCCAAGGACGGTGTCTGAACAGCACATACAAAAATAACAATAATTTGTTAATTTTCCTATTTTTGGACACAAACACCAATTTGTATCTAGCAATATGAATCATTTATAAATAAGAATATCAATATTATACAAATTGTGTAATTGTTCATCATTACATTGCTGATGTTGATTTTTAAGACCGTGTCCTAGTTTTATGGTCTATGGTATTGTTTGCAAGTGGTAATGATTTACCGTGATTTTCTTTCATATTGGCTTTACTGAGAAGAGGAAAGCAAAGTGTTGTTTTTAAATCTCACTGTTAATATACAATATAATTAGACGGAAATATTTCATACAGGTGCATAAGCCATCACGTGCTTCTGTAAAGGGTTTTAATGGACTATAGCTACCCCATGGATAACCCCTGGAAGCCCACCTCCCTCCTTTGTGCATCTTATCCTGTCTCGTATCCTGTTCCACACCAAGGAATGTCACATCTCTTTTCCATATTGTTCGAAATGTCATGTAGTAAACCAGTGTTGTGACAAGAGTGTCACGAACAAGTAGCCCAATAATAAATACATTTTCTGCAGAATAAAAAACAATGTTGTATTCCAAATTTGAGTGCATGTTACAAATCTGAGTCTGAGCCCACTTGTAAATTTTTTTCTTTTTCTAATGTAATTTAGAAAGATATGTTTTAATTGCAAATTATAAAAGTTGAATTGAAAATTAACATGAATTTGAGGATGTCTCAAAATAACAATAATAAAGCTGTAATAATCGGTCTAATTCTACAACAGTATGGAAATCCACACCACTGCTATAATGATAATGACAGAGGAACAATATGATTTTTCCAGCTGGTATAATAATAATAATACAAACACTGACAGCCAAGCAGAATCCATATGGGTTTAAAGGATTTAAAAGCACCACACGCTTATACAAAGAGAAAGTTATTGTCCGTTGGTATGGATCCTATATAACAATATCTGTTATAGTTTTTGTTCATTAGTTGTTGTTATTGGTGTAAACAGGTCTTTATCCCCTGCTGGTAGATGTCATAACTACAAACTCTGCGGGCAAAAGAATCTTTCTCCATTGATGGCTGTTTAAATCTAGCTGTGTAATCTGACTAAATAAACAATTTGATTATTTCTTTTTACTAATGATGATGTGATATTTTTAAATGCTTTTCCATGTCTGCTGCCTTTGCCGTCACATCTCAGGATAGTCACTATACTTAAGGACTTGTGCTGCATTCCAGACAACTTCAAATTTTTCCCAACCTCCTACTTGAGAATAAAAATTAACCTTACCCCTGCATGAGGCGTCACTTGACTTTATGGCGGCGACCAACGAGCATAGCGAGCTGGTTTATACAACAGTGTAATCCTGCAATAGGTTAATATTTTCAAAAGGGTTACCAGTCGTTATGTTTAGGGTTATGTGTTGGCCAGGAGAATATCAATTAAATTAAAATAATTAAAAGAATGAATCATTCCTGAAAGTTAATAATACAAATACAGAACTGAAAAGTACAAGTGTCCTAGGACTGGGGTTTGGCAGGATTGTGCGAATCGGTTTGTGTGGAATATAAAAATGCAGGAATTTGAAAACTATTACCATACTGGTAGTTAATACCATTATATTTGACATTAGATGGTTTAAAACTTTTGTATAACAAATGACATGTACTAATTTTGGGGTAATATGAACATTGCTTATATTTATGATTTTGCTATATTTGGCAGAACATGAAATGGCCCCATCTTGTGGTGTGATTGACTGGAACGCACTGAGATTGAAAGTGGGACATTTCTCCTTGGATATCCCCACTTCTGACTTTGATTTGGTGCCATCAGCCAATCAGTGTTGTCACTTCCATCACAACCAACAATATTGCCAAACTACAATTTGATCAAAAGTTTGTTTAGGTTACCAAGGAGATAACAGTGTTAGTGAAGAGCATGCTTGATAAATGTGATATGCAAAGGTAAATAACTCAAGTATTTCAAGCACAAGTCAAGTATTTTGTACACAATCTCCTATCAGGCTGTCATTTTGTCATATGTGAAAGTGATCATATAATTTCATTGTGTATTGAAGAAGGTTGTTTACACCACGCTCTCTGATCTTGTATGTTGCCCCATTTTGGTAACATCAAGTACATCAAGTATTCAGTTAAAAAAGTTCAGTTTAGGAAACAAACACTTGTTGTAAAAGGATTCTGACATTTTATTTAAAAAAAAAATACTTAAAATGGCATTTCCACCACCATAATTTCTACCACAGAATACATTTGAAATCATGGTGGAAATATTTGTGTTGTTTCAAAAAAAAAAATACAAAAAAAAATTCAAGTGTGATTTTAGAAATTACTTTCTAAAAGTCCATGTTATCAAAAGTATCCATAACAGTTTTGAAGAAGTCAACAATTTGGTGTAGAAATATAATTATGTCTTTAAAAGTGTATTATAACTTTATAATTATGAAAACTCTCTTATGTGCAATTTAAATTAATTGTTAGTTGATACAAATGTTTAATTGGTACAAATCAGTTGTTCATTTTAACCTTTAATGTTATAATGTTAATGTTATAATAGGCCTAATGTACCAGCTGACAGAATTCTCTGTACTCTGTAGTTTACAACATTAATTGAGACAATTTTTTTTCTACATGAATTGCACATGATAGACAGTATATCTAAATTAATCGATATCAAATCAAACTGAATAAAGATCGGAATTAACCCTTAGGTTGTGTTCGGTCATTTTAACCCAAAGAGGATTTTCTTATCCCCAAAAATGCTAGTTAACGTTATCACATTGGACTAAAACTTACTGACTTTACTCACCCAGGGTATAAGTACTTCTCCCACATTTTTTGATAACTTTTGTACATTTTTGTGATTTCCCCTTGTTACACTTAAGATGTTCCCGGTCAAAAATGACCATCCAACAAAATATTGCTTTTAAATCTTTCATTACCCTATATTATCTTTTTTTTTTTTTTACCTTGTTTTCATTCAATTACGACAGTTTTTGTATTTCTTTTCGGATCTGATTGATCGTAGCCCTCTTTTATCATGAGCTTATGCACCTAAATTTTGGCAATATTGAATACAATTAAAAAATATTCTGTACAATTTAGCACACTAGTGTGCTTCAATGTAGGAAGTTTGTTTTGAAATGCTACAATATTGAACAAAGTCAACACATGTGGTGTTCCCAATGACCTGCCCACATTATGCTATATTGTTGTAACACACACACACACACACACACACACTGTTTGGACTTTGTTTTCAGTTTGCACAGTTTCCTTTATGTGAAGCCACCAGGCTAGTGCCAGGGCCTAAAGTGGGCAGACAAAAATTAGACACAAGAGCCACCATAACGACACCGCACTTAAAATCATTTACAGGGAACGATGGGTATGCTTCACCGTACTTAAAATCATCTACAGAGGATACAGAGAACAATGGATAGGCGTCATCGTACTCAAAACATCTACGGAGAACAATGGGTAGGCATCATCGTACTCGAAACATCTACGGAGAACAATGGGTAGGCATCATCGTACTCAAAACATCTACGGAGAACAATGGATAGGCATCATCGTACTCAAAACATCTACAGAGAACAATGGATAGGCGTCATCGTACTCGAAACATCTATGGAGAACAATGGATAGGCATCATCGCACTCAAAACATCTACGGAGAACAATGGATAGACATCATCGTACTCAAATCTACAGAGGATAAAGAGAACAATGGATAGGCGTCATCGTACTCAAAACATCTCAAAGTTCAACATGCCCACTGGTGCCACACGTTTCACCAGGTCCAGAAGACACATCAGAGCCAAAGAAAACTCGTGAAGACTCTCCCCCTCTCGCTGTTTCCTGGAAAAGATTTCCGGGTCTCCCCGCTCTGCATCTGAACGATATTTAATTTCATCCCTGGCCTCACCTTCCGCAGCCACACTGGTAGATGGCCTTGCTGCAATATTGTCACAAAGGGCCGGAATAAAGTCCATTGACACAGTTGCCGCCGGCTCCTGGCGCAAACGTTCATTTTCAGCTTTCAATTGTAGCACAGTGTCTCTAAGTTGTATCAATTCATCCTCCATGACTATAAAAGAGGACAAAAACAAAAGAGAGAAAACAAAACTACACAGAAAACTCAGGGAAGATGTTCGTTCAGAAGGGACCTCCATTAGTCCAGGGCTTGGGCGTCACCTCAGAGTCAGAGTCGGCTGCTGTTTTTCAAAAATAAAACACAAAAGAAAATATAACTTCAAACAAAATAATCAATATAAGGTTACAGAATCCACGTCTCTGCTTTAACAATGCAACCACCCTGCCGACTACGCCAGTTTGTGACCGGAGCGGTATTGTTTTTGGTATAACCAAATCCAGATAGCACGGACTACGCCACCTTGGGAATTGCACCCAAGGAAATATTAAAGGAACCCAGGTTCGGTGGTGCAGAGAAAAGACAGAGTCGTGTCATCAAATAAACAAATAAATACTTTTATTTTTGGGGAAAATACTCTACTGGCATCCTTTATTCATAGTGTAAATCACTGACAAGTTTATTATAAGAATAAGATATATCAGTTATTAAAAGAACATTCCTCCCCACATGGCTGATTCAAACACTGAGTCACATTAAACAAACATCACAAAAGAAATTCCCCACAAAATAAAACAAGAAAATAATTAATAGAAAAAGAATATAAACGACAAGGCTAAAGTTTACTTTAGGGGTGGCAAGCTAGCTGTAAACAATTGTGCTCTCAACCATTTATGTGTGCACGGCAAACCAAATAGGAAGAGGTGCTCGAACCCTGGTGCTCCAACCTCACGACAAATGTGTTCACCCAGGTGCCTAGCCTCCCCCTCGGTACACTCAGCCTTGACTCAAACCAAAAAAAAGAAAAGAAAAATTAGGCCTAGTGGGTGCGATACAAATACAAAAATCACAATCTCACATCAGACACAAATATGATAGACCAGATCAGCTGGTGCACGGAGAATCCATCCTACCTCATCGAGGACCCCGAAATACTCAACAGGTGTTAGATAGACGCTACACACTGATATACAATTACACCACACAGCCACTATGGCCCAAATCACACTGGTCAAACCAATGTCATTAAAGAAATAACCCAAACCATAAAAACGAAAGCAAAACAAAACACAGAAATTAATATCTAGTCACGAAAAACAAAGAAAATAATCTAATCATGAAAAACAGCAGCACGACCTGAGTTAACCGTCACGTGGTACGCGAGACTGCAAAACAAAACATAACAGACAATGATTTACTCCACTCAAAAGATACAAAACATTCACTAAAGCACACATACCACACGAGAATCACACATGTCACGAGGTCAGGATGCACTCACGAATGTTCTGCTAAAACACACAATAACCCCCATTAAACTCGACTAAGCCCATAGGAACTACACCACATCGCGATAGCCAACATACCTTAACATTCCATGAGCACTTGACGCAACTCCCAGGGAACGCCGCCGAGACGGCTACAGCCATCACTTCAAAAGATAAAAACTCTAAGCACTGTTAAAACCACACAAAACTCTACATAACCTCCGTCACTTACCTCGGCTAACATGACACCAGTAACGAGAAGAGGGGCGGGTATGACAAAGCCTACGTACTAGGGCTTCCTGTTTACACACTTAAATACACCGGCCCTAATTACCTCATCCACCCATTACCATATAAGGGTAACGAACACAAAACAAGGGAAATTCCCTACTACTACTACATTTAGATTATTGTCATGGTTATTAATTGATTAGACATTTAGTACAGCTGTGTTCACCCATTATCACTAGTATTTCAGTTCTCTCTCTGTTTGTCTTGCCTCGTTAATGCTATGTAGATGTTTCCTGTGTTCCTGTTGCCTGAGACTTATATTAAGCAATATATGTGTTACTTGGGGTCTAAATATTTTGTACAATTCAGACGGATAACCATCTGTGCCTGGTGCCTTGTTTGCTTTCAGCTTTGATGTGGCACAATTTAATTCTTCTATTGTTATTTCAGCCCGCTGTCAGGTTTGCACACACGAAGCAGACAAGATGGTAGGTTTGATATTTTAATAGCAGAATGGATTGGACACAGTGTGAAAGGTGAGTAAACAGGAAGTAGATAATCAGATGAAGCTTAACTGAATGATAACCAAGTCTATCTCTCTCTTGCAGATGAAGATGATGAAGTTTCTCTGAAGACGGAATGAAGACAGGCTGAAGAAGATCGGGATCGACAGTGAGTATGCAGGTAGGTAATGTAGAGGGTCTGTGTGTCATGAATCGACGAGACCAGACGATGACTGAAGGGTGAGTGCTGAATATAAAGGGGTGAGATGACGAGGTACAGGTGATGATGAATACTACTTAGAGGAGAGTGAGTGCAGGTGTGCACCAAGGAGGATTCTGGGGAGTGTAGTGCAGAGACAGATGAGGAAGACAGATGGTGAATGTGACATTACTCCCCCCTCCCGCTAGGCGCCGTAGAAGGCAGAACACGGGAGGGGGGGGTGGGCATCCTGGAGTCTGTGACCGGAGGGTGGACAGGGAGATGACAGACAGGAGACTCCAGGATGGTATCGCCGACCCCGGCGGCGCAGGACGAGACCATGGCGGTGCAGGCTGAGGAGGTGGCCATGGCGAAGCAGGCTGAGGAGGTGGCCATGGCGAAGCAGGCTGAGGAGGTGGCCATGGCGGAGAAGACCCATCGGTGAAGATCCTTCGGGCGGCCACGGCGGTGAGGACCTTTCTGGTGGCCATGGTGGTGAAGACCCTTCGGGCGGCCACGGCAGAGAGGACTTTTCTGGTGGCCGTGGGCCCTTGGGTGGCCACAGCGAGGACATATGGCCCCCCCCATTTTCGTGGGGAGAGTGACGGCGTCAAGACAGGCCTCTGGGACAGGCTCTGGGACAGGAACTGGGACCGGGACATGAACAGATGAGGAAGACAGATGGTGAATGTGACACCCGCAGTATTGTATTCTGTTGTTCCCCTATTGATGGAAGATCTAAAGAATCCAAAAATCATTTTATATTTGGAGTATCGGCCCTAATTGGTTGAGTATATAAATCTTTGTAGTATAATTCAAAAGATTTTTGAATATCTTTTAATCTATTACATACCTTTTGGATTTTAGGGTTTCTAATTGTATAAATTGTATTTTTTGTCTGTTGTTTCCTTATCCTCCAGAATAGAAGTTTCATTGCTTTAGGTCCTCTTTCATAATACCTTTGTTTAGCAAATTGGATCTGTCTCTCTATTTCCTCATCATAAATCCCATTTAGGTATTGTTTAACTGTTCTTAATCGAATTAGTATCTGAGGGTCTTTCTGTTTGCTGCATTTGATCTCCAAGTTTTTCATTTCCTCCTGTAAAGCTAATAATCTTTTTTTGTTTCTTTGTTTAATTCTGCCTCGAATTACAGCCTTTGCGGCATCCCACAGGGTACTTGGAGATACTTCTCCATTATCATTGCATTGGAGATACATTTCAAATTCATTCTCAATCTGCTTCTGTATCGCTGTATCATTCAAGATACTCGTATTAAGTCTCCAAAGTGTATCTTTCTGTTGATTATATAAATGTAGAGTAAGGTATACCCCTGAGTGGTCCGATACATCCCTAGTACCAATATTACAATTTCCAATTTTATGTCTATCTGAGTTATACATAAATAGATAATCAATTTTTGAGTACATAGAATGGCTTGAAGAATATAATGTAAATTGTTTCTCCCTTGGGTGTAACTCTCTCCATATATCCATCAAACCCATTTCTTTAAGCATTCTTTGAACCATTTTAGTATTTGAGTTTTTCTTTTTAGAAGGATTAGTTGTATCCAGTCCAGGCTGAAGTTGCACATTTAAATCCCCACCAAATATAAGGGTACCATAGGATTCTGTGGCTATTAAATCAAATATTTTCTTAAGAGATTTAGTGTCTTCTGGTGGAGCATATACATTAAATAACGTTACTTCTTTATTATCTATTTTGCCTTTAACTAAAATATATTTTCCCTCTTTATCTTTAATAAAAAATGTAATTAAAACTTAAATAAAAAATTCACCGCATTAGAAATCAAGATAGCCACTCCTCTACTGCATCCTGATTTATGGGATGAGTAATAAGTATTTTGAAAACCAAGTTTCTTTAGTTTCTCATGTTCTGGTGGAGATAAATGGGTCTCTTGCCAATAAATTACCAGTATTCTTTCTCGTTTCATTTTTGCAATAATTCTACTCCTTTTAATCGGATTATGTAGCCCACAGACATTAAGTGTAATTATTTTAGATTCTGACTATGCACTTACTTGTTTCAATTCGCATAACTTTGTATAACGTTTCCCATGGCAACCTAATAAACAGAGTGAACAAAGTTTGAACAATCATAACAAAGAGAACAGTAAAATAAAAAAATAAAAAAATAAAAAATAAAAATAAAATAAAAAGACTTCCAAGTCCGAGGTTTAAAGTAGATACTCAATTTGAGAGGAAATCTAGAAAAGAAGATACTTTTAAGACATTCTATGCACCAGCAATTTCTAAGCTGTTCCCACTTAACCGCTTTAAAGATTCAACTCAGGCAGGCTCAGAAAAAAATTGAATAATAATAGTAATACAAATAATAATATTTAACCTATAGTAAACTAGAAAGGAGATACATTTACGGGATATTAACCCTTTTATTTAAGACTCGTAAAAGTTTCTCGGGATTAGATGGTCTAAAAGAGATTTAGGGTCTACCTTAATATACTGCACAATATCGCTCATCAGGATGTCCTGTCTTAGAGGTTTATGGCTTCTGCCACAGACCTCCTGATCAAACAATCAATTCCCGACTATCATGCATCAATATCAGTTAATCCCGGAGTGACAGGGTGAAAGCTTTGTAACTTCTCCCGTATCCGTTCTTGATCCACGACTGCGTGGCGTCGATTTGCACCTGCTCTTTCCCACGTTGCAAGTCTCTGCTGTTTTGATTCAGGCTCCTTGAAGTTATCAAAAGATAATCCTTTCTTCTTCAAGTCTTTAACTGCTGCATTCTCGTAGATTTGGGTACCATTTTCGAAGAACACTCTCAGCTTTGTTGGGTATAGCGTTTGAAATCGAATCCCCTTGGATTTGAGCTCCTTTAAAATCCCCACATATTCCTTCCTCTTTTTCAATATCTCTGGAGAGTACTCCGAGTCGAAATAGATCCTCTTTCCTTCGAATCGAACTTCTTTCTTTTTCCATGCTGTGTGGTGCATCGCGGGGAGGCTTTGGTGCGAGTGCTCTGTGGCAGCGCTGTATTCCAATCTCCGTTTCCGTGAACAACAGGCCAAGCTCCGACTTTATAAGCCTCGTCACAAACTAGGTTGCTTCCCTCGGACCCTCTCTACGGAGGTTGTTGCGTCTAGAGAAAGCTTCTATGTCAGTTAACTTTGTTTGCAGAGCATCTTGATTCTCCAACACTTCAAGGAGTGCGTCACTTGCCACTACATTCCATTCTTCCATGCTGGCTATGTGTTGTTCTGCTTCCCTCACTCTGGTGTTCGTGGTTTGCAGTTCAACTGAGAAGTCTTAAAATTTCTGATTAATTTCTCCTCTAAAATCGTTCAGCTCATTCCGCATATCATCCCGAAGTGAGAGTCGAAATGCACCCATATCATTTTTGAAGTCCACTCTAAATGCTCGTATTTCATCTCGAATGGCCTGTATACCAGAGCTAGCTACTGCTTCATTTGCTTTTCCGGCACCGCCGTTATTTCCATTACCGTCGTCTCAGCCGTCAATATCTTCGGTTGTTTCTCCTTTTTCCCGTTTGGAGCCTGCTTTATTTTTAACCCTTTTTTGCTTCTCCCCTTCCATGTTAAACTTTAGCTTGTTTTTAACTTCCCAAATGTATTTTCCAGGGTATTACAATCGACTTGTCTGTGGACGTTATCTCAAGTAGCCATCTGCTTCAGCGCTACACTGGAAGTCACCATGATCATACTTTTGCTTCCAAGAAACACAATGACACATGAAACTACTGTGCGACTAGATGGAGAATGTCTCACAAGTGCCTAATCAAGACGAGTGTCACAAACCAGTCATGCAACAGCTAATAGCCATAATGTACTGGAGTGTTGCGCTGAATGAATTATGTTTCAGCAGTAGTTGCTGTTCCAAAGGAATCATACAGGGTTCTCACATTCTATTGAATAAATAGGAAATAACGGCTGTAAAAGCCCGTCTCGCTCAGAGAAGGATGCACCTTTTCTATAGCCCCTTTGCACAGCAGCTTTGCTATTTCTGCCTGAAGCAGATGCGCTACTTCTGTATTCACTCTCGTCTCGGTCCGTGCTAGAAGCGCGGGGGACGGCGAGCGAATTGTAGTGAATAGCCCTGCTTTATAGTATTCAGCACCCATTCTGACACGCCCGGAATCGCTTCCCATGCTTTGGGACGGGCACGGGATCGTGGGCACATTTCCTACGCTTAACACTCGAGCGGCGCGTGCCTGCTTTATGAGAGTGAGCTCTGTGAGAGACACCGGGGAGATCGTTCTTGTGTGTAGGGGTGAACACTGGGACGTGGGCACATTTTCTACACTCATAACACCATCGGCGTGAGCCGGATAACCAGACATTATACTCTTTTGAGATTTCTCAGCTTATGAGATTTCTCTGGGGTGCCGTAAAAAACGGTGTTTGGGTGCAGGCAAGCGAGTTGTACAACGCGCTCGTTGGCTGCAAAATACACATCTGCAGTCGCCTTTTTTGAGGGGACTGACAGAGCGAAATGCTTTGAAGACTCATATGTTTAGACGCTCATAAAACTCGAGCACCGTCATGCGAGCGGGAGGGTGCGAGAGGCGGGTTCGCTTTCTGTATGTAAGAAAGCTGGCCGCGAGCTCGGAGAAGGAAACAGCATAATTTTATCTGCCGTCCGAGCCGGGATTCGAAAACGGGTCTCTGGCGCGAAAGTCTAACGTTCCACCACTGAGCCACAGCGAGAGAACACATAAGCTTTCGGTTAGCGCGAGCATATAAGAGAGCGTCATAATGTTTTGTGTCGGCGTTTGTTTGCAGGCGTGCGTGTATATAACAGGCTCGTTTACTGCAATATAATTTTTCCAGCCGCCTGAACTTAAGAGGGGACTGAGAAATGTGTGAGAATTTGAGGTTGGTCCGGCCTCTTGCGGGACTAAAAACACTCTTTCTCTTCCTTTCGCCGGTGAGTGAGGCACGCGGGGTGCTGAACATCGCTCGTGACCGTCCGCTCTGAAATCCCTTGTGAGCGGCGCAGTTTGCGTGGCTCAAACAAAAGGAGAGAGAGAGCGGGAGAGGGGTCGTAATAGGCGAATAGCCAGAGAGCGTCGTTATGTCTTGTGACGGCGTTTGTTTGCAGGCGTGCATGTATTGCAACAGGCTCGTTTACTGCAATATTGATATTTCCAGTCGCCTGAACTTAGGAGGGGACTGAGAAATGTGTGAGAAATGGAGGATGGTCCTTCCTTTCGCCGGTGAGTGACGCACGCGAACGGGGCGGGGCAGGGCCGGAGTGGGACTCATTTTCAGCCCTGGAGTTTCATGCCTTAGACCGGCCCACTTTAGTTCCCGACTGACTAAAATAATGTAATTAAACCCTCAGTATATAAGGTCCAATCTTTCAAGGGCTATCTGGCCCTTCCCCCTACCCCTAGTGCTGCCCCTCCAACCAAAAGAGAATCGAGACAAGGGGACAAGGGGTGAACTGGGATTGAGCCTAAGTCTGCAATAGTGCACTGTTCTGTACAGCCTTGTAATTCATTGTATTTTTCAAAAATATAATTTTCTATTCAGTGCAATATCAGTACACAGGGTTTTATAAATACAGAGGTCCCAAAAGTGATCTTGCTAGGGGGTTCGGGGGCATATTATTTTTCCACTGTCATTGGCAAAGAACATCTGTGTTAAATAGGAATCCATTGTAATAAAGTTATTCTCATTATGGGCACAGTATGTAATAGGCTATTGCTCTACCTGCTCTCCTCTCTCGTTCTTCTTCTCTCAGTCTCTTTATCTTTACCTGTAAATCTCCCCTTCCTGAAGCTGAGCTTAGATTGATACAGTCTTTGCAAAGTGATTATTTATGTCGGTCGGTTAAAATTTCTATCGTAAAACAGCTGTTTAGTTTAACCACTTGCACCTTATCTCGTGAAGCATCGCGTTAGGATTCGCGCGCGGCCGCGGCTCGCGCTTCGGTGAACATAAATCCCGCTTGCTTTGATCGGTCATCTCAAACATTTTGCCATTGCCAACGAGCGGTGTTTGAGTGCTGAAGCAGCTCAGATGATGAGGTCGGTTATCGTCGCGATATGCGAATCATTGCAGCACCAAATTAGAGGTAATATTAGGCAATTATTTCACAACGTTCATTTACTCAGGAAAAATTACCGAGGTCCGGACCTCGGAGACCTCAATGGTCGGTACGGCCCTGACTCCTAGGCTATTTGGCCGCTTCAGTTTCTAGAGATGTTTTATTAGCCTAGGCTAGGCCTTTGCGCCTAGGCTATTATCCTCGTTTTGTATCTCTTATTTTTTGTTAGCACATCTCTAACAAAGTGACTTTATTCTTTTTTGTGGGGCTGCGAGAAAATAATAATAAAAAAAAATAGTGGGGCTGCGCTATGACTGGAGCCTATAGGGAAAGCATTCAACCCAGTGCCATGACAACACCGGCCCTCCTGGCCAATAAAACAGACCGGCCCACCGGGAATTCTCCCGGTGCTCCCGATTAGCCAATCCGGGCCTGGGGCGGGGTAGCTTTCTTATAACGTAAAGAAAAACTAGCCTCGTGACCGTCCGCTTCTGACATCCCTTGTGAGCGGCGCAGTTTGCGCGGCTCGAACAGAGGGAGTGAGAGGAAGCTAGCCCGTGACCGTCCGCTTCTAACATCCCTTGTGAACGGCGCAGTTTGCCCGCGGGAAGAGGGGCGAGTAGCCAGAGAGCATCATCATGTTTGTATCGGCGTTAGTTTGCAGGCGTGCGTGTAACAGGCTCGTTTACTGCAATATTGATATTCCCAGGGGCGAGTAGTCAGAGAGCGTCATCATGTTTGCGTCGCCGTTTGTTTGCAGGCGTGCGTGTATGTAACAGGCTCGTTTACTGCAATATAGATATTTCCAGTCGCCTGAACTTCAGAGGGGACTGAAAAAACCCCGACTGAGGTTGGGTTCAGCCTCGGCGGGACTAAAACACTTGTTTCCTTTCGCCGGTGAGTGACGCGCGCGAACGGGGCGGGGTAGCTTTCGTATAACGTGAAGAAAAACTAGCCTCGTGACGCGTGAGGGCGCCAAGCGCCCTCATTGGGCGTGACGTCACGCCAGGCTCAGTGGTAGGCTGCTGCAGTTGCCGCAGGGCAGCCAATGAGCACGCTAGATAGCCTGCTCTAGGTCTGACTGCTGCTGCACTGCGTTGACAAGATTATAAAAATTAAGGATAATTTTTTGGCTTCATATCTCGAGAAAAGATGACTTTACCCGTAGCGTAAGCAACTTACGCAATACGAGAGAACCTCTCGTAAGAGAACTCCAGATCAGCAGTATGTTATGTGGGTTTACTTAGACCTGTTCGGAGGCTGATTACTTTATTGACTGGCATACTGCCAATTAAAATGTAAACCATAAAGTGCCCTTTATAAGTGCCCTCATAAGACTAAATAGACTAGACGGATTTCAGAAAAATGGCCTTCTATAAGAAGTGAGGAGCATTTATAGGTACAAGTCGGGAACCGGCCTACCTTACATATTTCAAGGGTGCTGAGTCCCAAAAAAATGGTACCCGAGCGAAATTTTGAGTTTTTTACCTTCTAATTTGCATATCAAAATGGCCGCCAAATTGCCTATCTTGCTCAGTCATTGGACCATTTTCCCCTAGTTTTTTTGTAAGTAGGCAATCAAGATGAGGAAATTAAGTTTCTAGATCGATAGTCAAGGGTCAGAGCAAAGATATAATGGAGGCTCACTGCCTTTTTTCTGTATATATATATGCAAAATACCTTTTAAGCATTATTTTATATAAGAAATTAAGCATTATTTGTGTCATTTTTTTAAGGCCGACATACATATTCAATCAATATCACTCTTAAATGTTCCCAGTGTATATATGATATGTGATGTATTCCATATTACATAATAACTAAGAAAAACACCATTGCAAGTTGTCTGAGATTTAATTTTTTTATGCAAATTAAGCATTTGTTCTCTAAATTCTAAGACGGGAAAAACCCAGGTGAATAGGGAAAAAAACACCATGAAACTTCCTCCGGGACATCGTGCGTAAAACGGCCAGCCATCGCTGTCTGCGAGCCGCCGTATTCAAGCACCGAGAGCGCACGCACTGCGCCCGCGCCTCCGAATAAGGTTCTCGAGCCCACGGAATGCGGCAATCGGTGCCCAGAGGCCATTCTGCCCCTGGCCGTACATGCGAAAGTGTGGGAAGCTATTCTAGGTGCGTCAGAATGGGTGCTGAGCACAGTAAGGGAGGGCTATTCATTGCAGTTCGCTTGCAGTCCCCCGCGCTTTCGAGCGCGAACCGAGATGAGAGTGAATGGGGAAGTAGCACACCTACTTCGTGCAGGAATAGCGAAACTTCTGTTCTCTAAATTCTAAGACGGGAAAAACCCAGGTGAATAGGGAAAAATATTCAAAAAGAGACCACCATGAAACTTCCCAAGCTGAATATTTAGATCAGGACATAGCATGGTCAGTCCCATCTCTGAGGACCCTTTGCCTGAGGTGAATGTAACAGCAAAGAGGATCATAACAGTTTCACACGCTTTGGTAAATTTCCTGTTTTTTTTTTTATTTTAGACAAACAATGTTTGTTGTTTAATTTAAACAAATTCCTTAGTTATTGATTGAACTTGTTACCCTATTTATCCAAAATGATACTTTTTCAACCATAGTGGGTCAAAATTTAGGGCCATATGATTTTCGCGATCACGGAATCGCGGACGGAATTGCGGACGCGGAATCTAGTTTTAACGCGGAATTTCGCAGAATTGGACATATTTGGAATGGAGTACTGGTACTCACTAACGTTTATAGGCTCGGCTGCTTTCAGACGCTTCCGTGTCTCTGAATGGCGCATATGCGAACCGAGGCCACGTTAGGTAACCGAGTACGTTCTCTTACGAGAGGTTCTCTCGTATTGCGTAAGTTGCTTACGCTACGGGAACCCCTTGTCAACGCCGTGCGCACCGAGCATCCACTGCATGAGTCCCAGGGGAGCCCGGGGAACACAACATGCGGGAACAGGCGGCCAGCAGCGCGGGCCAGCACAGTACATAAGCACATCATAGGGAGAATATAGAGCGGCTTCGCCGGTATGTATACATAATGTATAGAGAGTATAACCCCTCCTAGCGTCCACTATCCATCAGGACAGGCTCTGTTTCCAGGCGGCGAGACCCCTGGTGCGCCCACCAAACGAAACAAAGAGCTGCTCAGAACGCCTAAAGGCGGCGGAGCGTGTGATGTAAACTCTCAGCGCCCTGATGGGGCATAAGAGGTTATCACTGTCCTCACTATCGGATGCTGGCAGAGCCAACAGGGAGATGATCTGCGCCCTAAAGGGAGTGCCAATCGCTTTGGGGACGTACCCGTGTCTCGGTTTGAGGATGACTTTGGAGTCATTTGGTCCGAACTCGAGACATGCGGGGCTAACAGACAGTGCATGTAGATCCCCCACGCGTTTTACTGACGACAGAGCTGTCAGAAAAACGGTTTTGAGCGAAAGGTATTTCAGTTCTACCAGAAAGACTCGGGAGAATTAATACTGTGACAATGAACATTTATTTAAGAGCTCAGCAAACAATCAAATTCTTTGACGTAGGCCCCGTCCGTAACTCGCATTCCGAGGGTACGGAATCTGCATATCCTGCCTGAAGACGAAGGCAGGGGCGCAGCTCACCCCCATGCGAAGTAAGGAAGGGGGCCATCTGGTGGTGGTGGGGTGGAAGGAGGAGAGGACATCCTGGCGTCTTCAGGGTAGAGGGGAGAGCCCGTCTGTAGGTGATGGGGAGGATGGAGGGGAGGACCCAGCATAGAAATGTTAGGGAGATGAAGGAAAAGTCCCGTCTTGGTGGTGGATGGGGAGGATGGAGGTGGTTGAAGCGACAGCATCTGTGAACTCAGACATGTGTAAGTACCACCCTTTTATACTGGCTATTAGGATATGATTGGATAGATGAGAAGGTAATACATGATGTGAACGATTGAGTCTTCCTGGCAGAACTTGCGCTAGGCTTCATATCCACAGATTCTAGCGGTTCAAAGGGAAACGCTTTCAGGGCCTCTAGGACCAGAGAAAGATCCCAAATAGGAACCGAGGGGGGCCGCGGGGGGTTCATCCTCCTGGCTCCTCTAAGGAAGTGGATGATAAGCTCGCTCCTTCCTATTGCACGGCTGCGCATCGTCTCCGCGAATGCTACAATAGCCGCAACATACACTTTGAGCGTGGAAGGGGACCTGCCCTTGTCCAACAGCTCTTGTAGGAAGGACAGCACCCGTGAAACCCCACATGTGCGTGGATCCAGACTCTTAGTAGCGCACCATTTAGAGAACACTGACCATTTAGACGCGTAGAGCCTTCTCGTGGAAGGAGCTCTAGACTGCTTGATCGTGTTTACGACCCCTTCTGGCAAATCAACGGGTATCCGTTGATTATCCACGCATGCAGAGACAGCGCTCTGGATGGGGATGCCAGATTGATCCACCGGCTTGAGAGAGAAGATCTTTCCTCACCGGGATCGGCCATGGGGCTGAGTGCGACAGCCTAACTAGCTCTGGGTACCAGATTTGGTTCTCCCATCGCGGGGCTATGAGGAGCACTGAGTGGCGCGTTTCCCTGATCCTCTTGATTACCTGTGGTAACAGCGAGATCGGAGGGAAAGCATACAGCGGGTGGCTGGGCCAGGTTTGGGCCAGCGCGTCCTCGCTCTTTGAGAAAAATGGTCGGGCAGTGGGCGTTGTCTTTTGATGCAAAAAGGTCGACTTCCGCCCTGCCAAACAGGCGCCACAGTAGCTGGACTGTCTCTGGGGGTGCAGGGACCATTCTCCCGGGGAAATGTTGTCTCTGGACAGTCTGTCTGGGCCGACATTCAGGTGGCCCGGCACGTGCGTGGCTCCCAGCGAGCGCAACGAGCGATGAGCCCACACAAGAAGGCGTTCTGTCAATTTGCAGAGATTCCTGGATCTGACACCGCCCTGTCAGTTCACGTAGGACACCAAGGACATGTTGTCTGAGCGGACTAGCACATGGTGGTCCCGTATATGTGGGAGGAAGCGCTTGAACGCGTTTTTGACCGCTATCATCTCCAAACAGTTTATGTGGAGGCATTTCTCCTGGTCTGACCACAGGCCAAAAAACGGTTTGCCCTCGAAAAGAGCGCCCCAACCCCCATGGATGCGTCCGTCGAGATAACTTTTCGGTGCGAGACGGCTCCCATTGTCACTCCCCGCTGGTACCAGTCGGCCGCTAACCAGGGTCTCAGTGCTGAAACGCAGCTCTGAGTCACTCTGATTCGTATGCCGCCGGACGCCCAGGCTCGGTGAGGCACTCGAGCGTTCAACCAGCGTTGCAGCGGGCGCATACGCAGTAGACCCAGCTGAAGCACTGGCCGTTTTACGCACGATGTCCCGGAGGAAGTTTCATGGTGTTTTTTTTTTCCCTATTCACCTGGGTTTTTCCCGTCTTAGAATTTAGAGAACAAATGCTTAATTTGCATAAAAAAACTTGCAATGGTGTTTTTCTTAGTTATTATGTAATATGGAATACATCACATATCATATATACACTGGGAACATTTAAGAGTGATATTGATTGAATATGTATGTCGACTGAGCAAGATAGGCAATTTGGCGGCCATTTTGATATGCAAATTAGAAGGTCAAAAACTCACAATTTCGCTTGGGTACCAGTTTTTTTGGATTCAGCACCCTTGAAATATGTAAAGTAGGCCGGTTCCCGACTTGTACCCATAAACAGCGGCGGTTTCTTCATTAGGGCGATTGGGCGACGCACCACCAAAGTGTGAAAGGGACTTTTTCAATCACAATCTCATTCAACCACAGAGTTACGCTAGCAGTCACTCACTGTTGTTCTGCCTCTGGATATAGTCCAATCAGCACCAAGTCACGTTCTGTGGAGTACCGCCTCTTTTTGGGCGATTTCACTATGGCCGAAAATCGCCCAGAGTGTTCCCATAGACTTACATTCAAAGATTTTTTTTTTCGAACTGCAGGCACTGCAACAGAGAATGTCTAATAGGAAGAGAATTGGCACTCTCTGCTTACTTCCGGTTTCTGGACTGGCTGCAGTAACACGTCTCTGTCCATGCGGGGGCGCTCGCAGGCGAGTGCAGAATGAATGGAGGTCTATGGCGAAAAACCCTCAAAATCCACTTTTCTCAGGATATAATTTTTTGTCTAGTAATTTGAATGTTGTATTCGAAAGGAGATGCAAAGAAATTACACATTGCTGGGTGTTAGATTTTTTAGAGTCACTTATTTGGTTTAAAAAGTCTTTTAAAATGTCAATGACGTCAGAATGCTGACGTCATTAGCAGAATGGTAGCGTGTTATGGGCAACAACAACTCAACCTGTAAGAAATCGAAAAGAAATAAGTACTCGTTCATTCAACTTTCGACCTATAACCCATGTTGAACTTGCAAAACTTACAATAAAATCTGAGATTTCTCAACGGGAATCGGGTGAAAGAGACACATTTAGCCGTCTAGCCCCATAGACTCCCATTCAGTCTGCACTCGCCCGCGATCACCTCCAGTGGAATTCTAATGGAACTGCAACCAAGATCGATACAATGGGGCTAATAGGAAGTGCCAAGGCTCTCCGTAGACGGGCTCTGACTGCAATGCATTCTCTATGGGTTCCGGGAGGGTTCGCACTAACGTGCTTTCGTCATCACACGTAAACTTCACATGTGCAGCGATTGGTTGAAACAAATATACCTCTAATAATATTTAGCCATAAGCTGAAGTGACATCCAATAATTTCCTCAGTGCATAACTTACATTTCACGGACATATTCTCCATCTGTAAATGTTAGAAAGTCAATATTTCCAGCTTGCTGTCATGAGCTAAACGTCCGTGAACGAGCGCCGCCGCGTGCATGCGCGCCGAACAGACGGAGCGCAATAGAATAGGAGCGCAATTATTCTGACTAAAATATACATTAGCACTAAATTATAAATATATTTAGCTAAAATATTTGTTGTTGAATATTTGTTGTTGTTGGTGAACATAAATGTGCTAGAGAATTTCAAACCTACATGTGTATTTTTATGATATTAGCTTTTTTTTTTTTTTTTTTTTTTTTTTTTTTAGTTTAGTAAATTTAACTACTTCTTTAAAAAGCATTATTTTGTTTTTAGATTGTAATGTTGCAATGTTAGAATGTAATGTGATTTGACCCCTTTTTTGGATAGACTGCAGATAGACAGCAAGGTTACACTATGTTTTTATAACCTTCAATATGAACATTGTGCATTAGAACAGAAAACAGCGTTTTCGTTTAAAAATGCTCTCCGTCCCACTTTAGAAAAACGCCTGAAAGAGATGAGAAAGTGTAGAGCCTGCGGTAAGCAGAACTACTTTCAAAACACTTAGGCTCTGTCATGAGTGTAGGAACCCATTACCCAGTTACGCATTATTTCCACATCTGCACTATGCAGTTGACGATAACCGCAATTTACTAGAATTGTAATGAGACGCGTTTGTAAACCATGTTTTCCGCCAAATAAAAGCTTGATGCAGTTTCCGTCAAAATAAAAGATCATGGGTCTCATTCATGAAACACAAGCAGAAAGAATTTCAGTGTAAATCGTGTGTAAAGTGGTTCTGGTGTAAATTTTCGGATTCATTAAAATGTTCGTATTTTCCAAATGTTAGTTGGTACGAAATAAATCTACACCTGCTCCCAGCCACGCGTAAATGGTGCGTTTAACATCCGAACGTTTTGCTCATTAAGGCTGCATTTTAATTCACCTTAATCGGGTACATATTTACACAGCACTTTGAAAAAATATTATATATAGTAATTACATACGTTTTTTCTTTTTACTTTTATTATGAGAGCCAGTAATAGCATCTGCAAACGGAACACTTTAATCAAATAATTAATTGCTGTCAATAGGGCTGGGCAAACTAATAGCCCCTTAATTGTTACGGAAATGGTTTCCTATAAAATATCCAAAATCAGGCATAACAAGAAACATTTACAATGGCTGATATAACGCTTTTGCTAGATTTGGCAGATAAAGCGCTGCGCAAAAGGCGTATTTTCAGAGACCGCGCAGACTTACTTGCCGAGACTACTATGTACGCTTGAAAATAAAATGTGGCGTTTTGAATGAACTTCTGATAATAAAACTTAAATTTCTGCATCTGGGAAATTTCTCTTTTTCATTCGCTTTTGAGAAGACATGTTGAAATCCTTAGTTTGGTGTCATAATATGATGCCCATATATAGTTGTCAGTCGGATTTAATGGGCGGGATTTATGGTAATTGAGAATGAGCGTGCACGCGCATCCCATTTACGACTGATTGGAATTCATTAACACACACACACATTTCACTATCACATCTGACGTTTACGAAGTATTTGTGAATCAGGAGAAGGGTTTTCGGGAAGGTCTCTTTACGCGCAAATCACTCACATATTTACTCGTATATTTACGAATGTTTCATGAATGAGACCCCATGTGTTTATCTCTTTCAAGTATAGAAATTAGTACAAAACTAATGGCGGCATGCCCCCGAACCCCCCTAGAAGGCCCAAGGCCACACAACACAGATTTACCAAAAATCCCGTGAGAAACACTGGTATTGCTATGCCAGTGCAGCTTATAGCTTGTTTTAGGATTCATCACTGTGGAGTCTAGTCCAATTGTATTAATAAATGACAGTTCTGTACTTATTTCATCTGTTAACTCTCACTCGTTCCTACTCACTCATTACGGGCTTTAAGAGTACTGGGTCTGCATTTACTTTTTACAGTGCCTTTCAACTCTCTCTGTTCGTGGGCATCTAAAATGAATCAATAACACAAATTAAAGTCAAAGTGAAGTCAAAATGTATTTCTAAAACACATTTAAAAGCAACAGATTTTCACTACAAGTGCTGTACAATAAAACATGGAGCATATAAAACACAAACAAAACAAAACATATTAAGTTTAACATATTGGTCAGTGCTAAGCATTCCTAATTTATCTGTGATATAAATAAGATGCTAAAATTGTTATTTATACAGTATGTACAGATTGGTCATATATACAGATTGGTCATAAATAAGGCACTATATTTAAAGATGACTTTGTCTTGACTTTTAAAACGAAGCAAATGTGTCTGTGATGACTTGATGACTTCTTTCCAGTCTTCAGTCTCTCATGTTCTTGCTCAGACGTGGACAGGCTCTGAGTTTCTGTCAGGATGGTGTTGGACTTCAGGCTTCGGGTCAAGTCTCGAGCTCAGAGCTCTCAGCAAGAATGTTATTTCCTATCCAATACAAAGATGATATGAACAAGTCAACTCATGAATGATTTTTTAGAGCTTGAACAGAATTGAATTCTGCTTGGTTCACTGATTCTGTTATTCTCCTGTTTACTACAGTGAAGCCGCTTTAAAACAATCTGTATAGTATCAAGCGCTATATAAATGAAGGTGACTTGACTATATAACAAGAACATTACAATGAACACAAATTTGAAAATCTCACTACAAATAATCCAGAATTTAAGACAACAGATAATATCCTACTCTGCTGTTACACTTCCTCACACCTGAAACTGATCGAGAGAATCTCCTGAACTTCTCCAATCTACTGTAGACCATCACTAATCCACTGATGTTGTAACATCTGCTCTAACGTCGGGCGTTTAGCTGGATCCCGGGCTAGACACTGGCTAATCAGATCCCTGCATTCTGTGCACATTTTAATAAGGAGAGAGCTGGTTAGCCATGACCATGTGACCTGGCATTTTTGAAAACAGCATCTAAAACATGATTAATGTACTGTAAAATGTTCCTTATCATTAGTTTAACAGTGAAGTATGTCGTTTCTGCGACACTAGTGGCAGCGAGTGGAATAAATTACCAAATAAAGCATATTTTCAAAAAACCTTGCAAAGGCCCCTTCTTCCCTTCATCGCGTCTTCCCCGACTCAAACATCACAAGCGCAGCTCTTACTGGTTCATGTGAAGGCATGTTTCAGGTCCAACATATTAGTAATATTTTTAGCTGTGTTGCGTTTGTCTTTATGAAAATGTGCCTTTCCGCATCACAATGCTCTGTTCACTTTGACGTGTTCATGACCTGTTTAATCTTTGAAGGCATAAATGCAGTGAATTTTGGCTTTCACTTCTGTAACTAAAGCTGCATTTCTTTTCCCATGGCTCTCGCCCCAAACTCTCGCTATATATAAAACATCTTACATACTTCACCTTTAACTGTTTCTGTACAAAGCCTTTGCTTTATGTGTGTGTTTATCAGTGTTATCAATATTACTCACTTTTGGATAAGTTGGGTTTCTGAAATGTAACTTTGGCTCGTTTGATTTCCGTTCTCTTGCAAAAAGGAGAACATCCGTTCACCATCTTGTACAGCAACACTCCTAGAGACCAGACGTTTGCTGGGACGGCGTGGAATCGAGGTTCTGTCAAGACTTCAGGTGGGCAGTAATCCGCAACTCCTGTAAGAAAGACATTTGCACATTGTTGAGCTTTTTTTTTTAAAGCATCAAATAATTAGCAAGTCACTACATTCAAGTTTCTACACTCCCAGATGCTCACCAATGTATATTTTGCAGCGCCACTTCTGTAACGAGAGGTTCGGGATTCCCAGGCTAGAGAGAAGTAGCAGACCGAAGGTTAGCTGGGTAAAAATCTGAAGAAAACATCATTTTGAAATGTACTTTTCTTTGATATTTTTAGATCCGTTCAAAAGAGCCTTTTCAGCTCAAAGTTATTTGGTGCCTCTAGGCTTATTTGTTGATCACATTTACACCTGATGCTTCCTACGGGTGTATTAACTACAGTAATCTACACTTAAACAACTCAATACACATTCAGCTTTTGGCCAACTTACAATATTAAGATAACGATCGTTGTGAATCTTGCGCATCCGCTTGATGGCAACCTGCAAAAAAAAAAACACCCCAGTTTCAATAACAGTAACAGTATTCAAGCGCCTGACCTTGCACTAAGGATTAAACCATCTGTACATTGTTTTAAATGTGTTTTGCAAGAGCAAAATGTTTGTACAATTAAGTAAGATTGACCTTTTTGCCATCAAATCTGCGTGTTCCCAGGTACACCTTGCCAAATCCTCCGGATCCAATCATCTTTCCCACGTTGTAGAGAGACTCAAAGGACTCTGAAAAACAAACAGAAAAATATGAGACAATTATTAGCTTGCTAGATCCAGTGCTGGTCGAGAAAATAATATTATAATGGGGGAAATAAGATTAATATTCTCTAAAACCAAGCCTCATTTTGAAAACAAGATAATACTGTTCAAAATAATGTTGGAGAAATAATGATTGACCATTATTTGTCTTGACGCCGGAGTGATCTGGAGCGGGTGATGATGGTTCAGGATCTGCTGGAGGAACAAAAGCCTCCACAACATCCACAGCACTGCAGGAACAGCAGCAGAAGACACACTTCAATGCCTTCCAGAGCCGGAGGAGACAACCAGGTACTTTCCTCTTCCTACGTTCTGGAGCTTTTTCTGAAATGAAGAAAAAACTATTGAAAACAACTATTAGACACATCTCTGATGTCAGATTAAACAATGATATAATGACATAACTTACATTTTACTGTTAAATTCTTATCTGTAATGTTACAAATCTAAAGTAATGGGAATTTTTCACGCTATCCCCCTGACTTCTGCTTAATGCCTGCATAAATGTCCCAATATCATATTGCACAATATTAATAGTCATTTTATTTAACATACATTTCCAGGCTTCATTTGGCCAGCTCTGGCACATGTGGCTCAGTTCTGGTAATGGCAAAGATCATATGGGCCATATCTTAAAATACATTTATATTATATTAAACATTGACTTTTATTAAATGCATAGCAATGTCTTATTTATGACATAACCGACTCTGTAATGCTCGGCATGACAGCCATTTTGACAATTTTGCGTGTATTTGACAATTCAAGAGCAATAAGTGGGGAAATATACCGGTGATAATTTTCTGGATCGTATGCTGTCTGAGAAGCGGCTTTCTGTGCGTGTGTTTCTGGTGTGTGTCAGACAGCGCAAGTGCCATCGAGTTCATGCCTTTTTGAGAGCGTTTTGCTAACATTCCCATTAAATTAAGGAAACATTATTTCTAAATGTTCTCTGAACGTTCAAAACGTCCAGTTTTTTCAACGTTTCAAAAATGTTCTATCTCGGCTAAAGGAACATTCTATTTTATAATTTTGCATTATGGGAACGTTACTTTTGAATGTTCTCGGAATGTTCTGAAAATGTTAGATGATTGTCCAATTAAAATATATATATATATAAAAAGGTTTCACTTTATTTTGATGGTCCCTTTAACACATTCTGTTGACTATAAGTAACATTGCACCTATGTCTACTAACTCTCATTAGAGTATTAGTATTTAGTATTAGTATTCTAGAGTTAGAATAAGTTGACATGTAGTTGTAAAGTTACTTATAGTCAGTAGAGTGTCTGTTGGAGGAGCATCACAATAAAGAGTTTGCAGATATTAAGCAGAGAGTCTACTAATGCTCTAATGAGAGTTAGTTGACATGTAGTTGTAAAGTTACTTATAGTCGACAGAATGTTCAAAAGGGACCATCAAAATAAAGTGTTACCAAAAAAATTAAATACAATAAAAATCAGAAAGAAAATTTCAGTGAAATTTTGCTGAGCAACAGTAAATGTGACTGGACATTAACATGTTAAAAACTTGACTCAGTTATGCATGAAATAGCAAAATCTCTCTCTGTAGACTTTACACTGCCCAGCCTTATTTCAGGCTCACCTGTTGAGCTCTTGTTCACTGGAGAAGCCTCCACGGCACCCTGAGCAGTTCGGCCATCTGAAGTCTCTTTTGGCTCGACAGGAACTTGACCCGGCAGCGCAGGACACAGAAACCCTTCCAGGCTGTCGGACCTGGAGAAACCCTGTTGGTTTGGGCTCTCCGATCCATCGCCACTCCACCTCCACTCGACGCTGTACGAGCCTCGGCTGCTCAGACTCAACGGCTCTCTACACCTCCTCTCCACATGGACCTCAGAGAGGAACGAACCTGAGGAGGACGTGATGCCCGGAGAAGAAGCTGTGGAAGCAGTTCTCCAGGATCCTGAGGATGGAACATTTCAGACATCAGAAACCGTTTTTGTTTTATATATTTTTTATAATATTAATAATCAATGTCAGTGGTCACATCAAATTGTTACTTTGGTTTCACTTTATTTTAGTCCCTTTAAGATATTCGGTTGTCTATAAGTAACATTGCACTTACATGTCTACTAACTCTCATTAAAGTATTAGTAGAGTATTAGTAGAGTATTAGTAGAGTTAGAATAAGTTGACATGTAATTGTAAAGTTACTTATAGTCAGTAGAGTGTCTGTTGGAGGAGCATCACAATAAAGAGTTTGCAGATATTAAGCAGAGAGTCTACTAATGCTCTAATGAGAGTTAGTTGACATGTAGTTGCAAAGTTACTTATAGTCGACAGAACGTTCAAAAGGGACCATCAAAGTGTTACCGTTACTTTAGTTGGTTCAACTTTCTTTTTTCAATGACAAATCAGCCATTGAAAATAGAAATAGAAACTAAGCCATTACTTCTTTATTAAAAGCCTATTCTGACCTCTGCGAGAGTGTTCAGATGAAGTGGACGGACGTCCATCATCAGGGTTCTGCTTCGCCCTCGTCCAAACCTCCTGACCAGCCGTCTCAGAGAAAGCAGCTCTCCTGGATCTCGAGCGGTCTGATGATGGAATATTTCACACATCACATAATTAATAATAATCAATAATCAATGTCTGTGGTCAATTACAACTTTTTACTTCAGTTACTCAAATTCAAAAGTTTATTTCACATGCAAGGAATCAAATAAATGTGATCAAATGGGTTAATGTAGTCAGTCATCATTGTACAACATCATACCATAAACCATAAATGAAAAATTAAAGCACTCACCTCCTCTAGTTTCACCCATCGACATCCTCCTGCAAACTTCAATAAAAACAATACAAAATACAACACAAAATACAATACAATAAAATACAAATCTCCTCAGAAATACTGCCCTAAAAATAAATAATAAAACAAAAAATGAAATTAACTCCTTCTAAAATAAGAAAAGAACAATCAAAAGTATTCTCGGAAATGATAAGACTTTAAAAAATATAACTCTATAAAAAGGATATATCGTCCGATGTCCTTCTAGAATAAAAGTCTCCTTTCAGAAATCCAGAAAACAGCTTCAAAGTCTCAAGATTTGCTCAGAAAATTCTCTGCAAAAAGTCTGTCAATTCGCCTCGTCTCTCATTCAACAGACTGCGATCGGTTCAAGTGTAAATATACATGCAGATTGCAGAAATTCATAACGCGCGTCGCTATAGCAACTAACATTCAAATCACATGTATACGCATGCATGCGCACATCGAATCTGATTTATTAAATAGTTACACATATTTTATGTTTACGTTTTCTTTAATATGAGATTCTTTGTTTCAGACCAGTTTTATTATTAATATCCGTGGAAAATGCGCATAAAAGGCACAAGGGAGAATAAATCGGACATCATCAATTAAATTTGCCCGTTTCCGCATAACCATCAAGGCCAATCAGCTTTCAGTATCACTAAGTGTCATCAAACCAGTTAGTAGTAGTGGTGATGAAATCCAAATTATTGTTGAATTCTCTATTAAAATTGATCCATTAATACTATCACTTTCTCTTCTATTCTATATGAATGAATGAATGAATGAATGAATGAATGAATGAGGCATTTATATAGCGCTTTCATATGTACTACTGTACACCCAAAGCGCTTTACAATCATATCAGGGGATCTCTCCTCAACCACCACCAGTGTATAGCATCCACTTGGATGATGCGACGGCAGCCACAGTACAACGGCGCCAGTGCGCTCACCACACACCAGCTATAGGTGGAGAGAGGAGAGAGTGAGAGTGATATAGCCAATTCAATGGAAGGGGATTATTAGGAGGCCATGATTGTTAAGGGCCAATGGCTGGAATGTGGCCAGGACAATACGTGTTACTTGTAACACTACTTGTAAATACTATTTACGTGTTATAAATATATCTATTTATAAAAAATAAAATAAAAAAGTAGGCTACTATTTGTAATTAATTTACTACTTTTTTGCCAAATTTTATATTCATAAATGTACATTTTCAGAGAAAATCCTTCTTTTTTATGTTTAAGAAAGAGTTTGAGGACATCTTAAAACTGTAAGACTGTCATGGTGTAAAACATTTAAGCTGATTTAATATTCTTTGTGGTTTTGTCTTGTAACCATCATTATTGTCTATTATTGTTTGTTACTGTTTTGTCTTGTTTTTGTATTTGTTATTGTTGCATAATAATAAATCTATAATAATAATACAAAAATAAATCCAAATTAATAAAGGATCCCAAAACAAGACCAAACGAAAAAGCCCATTTACGATTTTTTAAACGTTTATTAAAAAAATACATGCAACATTTCAAGAGATACAAATGTTTCACATATAATGCTTTAAAGAATTCCACTGCATCATAAAACATTAATAACATTTTTAACATCAGGTATTGTTTATGATGAACATTGAGGATAACATTCATATCAAAGATATTAAAGAAAAATAACTTTTATTTAGCAAGGACGCATTACATTGATCAAAACATTCTATTTCAAATAAATGCTGTTCTTCTGATATTTCTATTCATCAGAGAATCCTGACAAAAATGTATCAGGGTATCATTAAAAAAAAAATGAAGCATGCATGCAAAAAATGGTTTTCAACATTGATATAAAAATAAGAACCATAATTGAGCACCAATAATGATTGATAATAGAGCACAAAATCAGCATGTTGTATGATTTCTGAAGGACCATGTGACACTGAAGACTGGAGTAATGATGCTGAAAATTCAGCTTTGATAACAGGAATAAATGACATTTTAAATAATATTAAAACAGAAAACAGCTATTTTTTAAGTGTAAGAATATTTCACAGTAAAAAAGCCAACTTACTGACAGTTCTCCAAATAAACATAAAAACAGTAAAATGAACTGAGATATTTTTATTGGAAGTGTTCATGCATCATACTAAGTTGATTCAACAAATTCATTACTTAAATGATGAAAACGTACCATATTTTGTTGTTCAAACTAAATCGTTTTAGTTTTCATTGAAGTTCGCGTTTTTTGTTAGCGCGTGCGCAGTTTGAACCCTGAACGCATGCGCAGTTTGAGACTTCAGCTCCTCGGCGGTCACGTGTCTGTCTGCTGCTGGTCAGAAGGTCTGCCTTCAATTCAGCGTTTCTGCAGAATCACTGGTATGTAATAAATGCTCCTCACTTTCACTTTTTGGGTACATCCCATCTAGACTAAAAACTTCAATGTTTGCTCTTCACAGAAAAGCAACAGCTGCCGTTGACGAGCAGCAATAATGTTTGAACCGGACTTTTTTTAAAGTTATATTCAACTGTCAAAAAACAAAACAGGGTTCACAACCTGTCTAAATATGTTCACCTTGGACCATTTATGTACATAATAAAGTATACACTATATAAAATCTCATCTTGGTAAGATATGTCAACATTTGAACCAATTCTAAGGTTTGGTTCAAAACCAAGTTTTTTTTTTTTTTAAGTTTGTTTTTGTTTTTTACATTTGTATCATTAGTTGAAACCCAAGTTGAAGTTCAAGTTGAAACTCAATACGACAATTCACCATGACGTCACAACAGTAATAGACGTTCTTCCGGGTGGCAAAAGCTGAAGCGTTCCTATGGCAACGCTAGTAAATTGCTTGAAAGGGAGACCCACCGTCGACAGTAAAAATGTAATAAAAAGAAAAAATTTAATTAAATATAATGCGTTTTTTTTATCATAATAACAACTGTGTTTAATGATATAAGTAAAAAATATAATAAATATGTAATATAGTAGGCCTACACATAATTAGCAAAATACTTGCTCTAGCTCTTTTTTTCCAGCCAAAATAACGTGCTATATAGCCTATCATGGTCATTAAATGGCTTTCCTGAGGTAAATGTTATGTGCTGTTCTCCAGCTGTTATATTGACCGTTGCGCGGTTGAAAAACACTGATTGGTCGTTATTATGTATGAGGAATATACATTTCGGTAAGTTGCGTGAGAAAATTTATGTTTGGCGTGAGAGCGTGTGAAAAGTGATAACTGCGTGAGTCTCACGGTCAGTGCGTGAGAGTGGGCAGCCCTCTTTTACTTCAGGCAGTGACTGGCAATGAGTCTGATCTTCAAAAGAGACAATTTTACTAACAGTCTCGAATTTCCCGGCGGAAGATAAATGCTCTGCTGTGATTTTGTAGATGGACCGTTTTAAGAATACATGAAGCAGAGTTGAAGGGCAAGCAGGGTTGGCAGCAGAAATGTAAACGTTGTGTATGAATCATATAATTTAGGGGATCGTTAAGATTTCCTACTTTTGACGACACGACGTCCACTCAGAGCCGTTGAAAAACAATAAAAGTAGGAAACTGTTGCAGTCGTAAAACTTCAGTTAGTAGAAGCCGCTCGCGTTCTGCCACCCGGAAGTATCTTGGTGGCCATTGTTTACAAACATTCTGAAAAGGCCTATACTTCTATTTAAAATGTAATTCGGCAATTTCTCAACAACAAAAAAAATCCTGCCATACCTGGCACGCAATGAATTCTGGGGTAGGAAAAGCTGCGAAGGATTCATCGTTGTATCCTTCATTTCATGGGAAACGAAGGATGTATTTTGAGGCCGTATTTGAAGGAGACTTTGAATTAGGACAGCCTTCATCACGCAGCAGTGATGCAATCGACCTTTGAATGCGCCCTTCGAATAAACTAATTTGTTTAATTTAAGTTTGCCCTACTCAAATCAATTAATTATTTGTATTATCACACATAAGTGTTTTGGGGGTATACAGTAGGGTTTGGTTAAAAACATACCTAAATTTAATGTGTTATTTGATGAAAATCCTGCCCATTGCCGTTGGTCTCCTGTGCACAACTGTGTGTTCATGACACTGTTAGTTAATTCTACAGTTCACTCCGCTGGCAGAAAAAGCACACAAGTTGTGAGAACTCAACATTAATAAAAACACTTAATGTAATGTGTACTAACACAGTAAATAGGGACAATTTTGATTTCATGCAGACTTTAAATAACATTTTAAATAAAAATGTCTTTCTTAACTGTACAAAAGTTAAGAATTAACCAAGGTGTAGCTCTAGGTAACGTTTTGCTGAAACTTGACTATATATGATGGTTTTCACTGTTGCACAGCGGTTTCCTTTCTATTGCTGTTTATATTGCTTAATATAACGTAATCATCGCAATATATCTAATATTATCTAAATTGTCACATATACACACCGTTTGGACTTTGTTTCCCTTAGTTTGCTGATAAACTACTCAAGTTACTACGTTACAAAGTACTTTAGTATATTTTAATAATATTATACGTGTTGTATCCATTAAAGAAAAAGCATTTAGTTTCATATTTATGTTTAAATAATATAATGTCATTGTAGTGGCCGTTTGTCAAACAAAAACAAAAAAAAACAAAAAACAAAAAAAACATTAATTAAACTTAAATCAAACTTCAAACGACAACCTTTATAGCACCCTGGGCAGGTGATGCACGCAGGCAAGAAATGAGTCCAATTCCAGGCTGATTCAAAGTTGTGGCTGATTTATTTTCCAAACGGAGCAAACAATACAGCATCTCTCGCGCTGGTAAAAAACCATATGCCCATCACCCAGGTGCTACAGATTACCTCCTACTTCCTACCTATATTCACCTTTACCTGTGCACACTACTGCCCTCAGGTGTCTAAATCAAAACATTGTAGTTAGTAAACTAACCAAAAAATAAAGACTAAACATATAAATAAAACAATTAACTAAACAAACAACTAAATAATATTACCAAAATATATATTACTAATGTGAGAAAAATTATAATGGTACACAAATCAATTAACAAAATTACCACTACTGAAAGCAAACTAATGTAGCTCCAACACTCCGGCCCCTAATTGTGCATTATGACAATTACTGAACTCTCAAAACGGAGCTACACACTATATATTCTAACTATATCAGGAACAGATGTCTTGCCGCACCTGCAAGAAAAGAGAAAGAAAGAGAATGACAGATGCAGACAGAAAGAGAGAGAGTCAGTTCATGTGATCACACTGCCGCCTCCAGCAGCAGGCACAGCTTCGTCACAGGCCTCTCTAAGATGCTGGTCTTCGTTTGGAGGCGAACAGAGCGCACAACCCCATTCACATCCGATCTGACATCCAAAACTTTCCCCATCATCCAAGATCCTCTTGAAGCTGTAGCATCTGCCACAAGAACAACATCTCCAGGTATAAGGTTTCTTCTTAGTACTGCCCATTTTTGTCTCTGTTGCATCAATGGCAGGTACTCCGAAATCCATCTCTTCCAGAAGAGTTCCGCCATGTACTGTATCTGCTTCCATCTTTTTCTGACATACAGATCATTTCTGTCAAACAATCCTGGTGGCATAATTGGTTTACCTTTCAACAACAGAATGTGATTCGGCGTCAAAGCTTCCAGGTCATTTGAATCATCGGAGGCCCTTGTAATAGGCCTATCATTCAATATTGCTTCAACTTCGCAAAAAATAGTTTGGAGTGCTTCATCGTCCAGGGTCTGCTGTTTAAGGACTGAGTTAAGAACACTCTTCACTGAGCGAATCAGGCGCTCCCAAACGCCACCTTGATGGGAAGCTGATGGGGTGTTAAATCTCCATTCTATGCTGTCCTGAAGAAAGGCTCTTTGAATTTTACCATGATTCAGAGCAGCCAGACTCTCCTTGAGCTCACGGCTGGCTCCAACAAAGTTAGTTCCATTGTCCGACCTGAGAGTTGAAACTGGGCCTCGTCTGCAGATGAACCTTCTCACTGAATTTATACAGGAGTCTGTATCCAATGTGTATGCTACTTCCAAGTGTACAGCACGGCTGGTCATACAGGTGAAGAGTACTCCGTATCTTTTGAGAAGACATCTGCTTCTTTTAACTTCAATGGGCCCAAAATAATCAATGCCAACATGAGTAAAAGGGGCTTCCTCAGGCAACACTCTTTCAGCAGGTAAGTCCGCCATTTTTTGTTCAAGGAGTCTTCCTCTGTTGCGTCTGCAAACAACACAATCTGATATGACCTTTCTGGCAGCAGAGTTTGCATTTACAATCCAATACTTCCGCATTAAACTGGACAACATATAATTTCTTCCAGCATGACCTATCTGCTGATGAATGTGGCGCAGAATTAATGTTGATACATGCAGGTCTTTTGACAGAATAACAGGACGCTTGGATTCCACTGGCAGTGAGGATTTGCTTAACCGACCACCCACTCTGAGAATCTCACCATCCATCACTGGGTCCAATCTGTACAGTGGACTGTCCTTGGATACGGATTTTACACCACTCTGCAGCGAGGTAATTTCATCCTTAAACCGTTGATGTTGTACATACCGGATGATTGACAGCTCTGCCCTGGTCACATCTTGAGGTGTTAGACTCTGTCCTTTGAGTGTAGCCTTAAAGCTCTGCATTTGGCTTTCCACCTGTTGATGACAGTCTGTAGTGTCCATACTGAGGTCAGCAGAGGCATAAAGCTCCTTTCTCCTATGTCCCAATAACACAAGAGTATCCTTGATCTTAAGAAGCCAAGCTACAGCCACCTGCAATCTCTTCCAAGATGAAAAGTAATGAATCAGGTGGCTCATAGCATTGTCTGTGTCTTTAACAACAGCATTCACTGTCAAATCCCTTTTGATCTCAGGGTCAGCGCCAGGAATCACATGAAGATCTACATCCAATTTAGGCCATCCATCCTTGGACTTATAAAGGAAATCAGGTCCCATCATCCATCTCCTTCTGTTCAGGAGATCTTCTGCCCTCATTCCTCTTGACGCTTCATCTGCTGGGTTTTCCTTCGTCCCCACATATCTCCATTGATCAACATCAGTTGCCTCTCTGATGACTGCAATTCTGTTGGCCACAAAGGTATAGAATCGCCGGCTTTCATTTGATATATATTTAAGGACTGTTGTACTGTCGGTCCAGAAAACTGACTTCTCCAGCCTAAGTTGCAACTCCTTCTGTAGCATGCGGTCCACCTTAACAGCAAGGACTGCAGCTGTTAGCTCCAGGCGAGGAATTGTTGTCTGCTTCAGCGGAGCAACTCTGGCCTTTCCCATCATAAATGCAACATGTACTTTATTATCCCTTTCCAATCTTAAGTAAGAGACAGCTCCATACCCAACCTCACTGGCGTCAGAGAAGTGGTGAAGTTGTACAGTGACAGGGTTGCCAAAGTCATTAGGCTTAATGCAACGGTCAATCTTGAACTTTGCCACCTTGTGGAGATCTTCCAACCAGCCAGCCCATTGCTTAGCGAGAACATGGGGAATATCTTCGTCCCATCCAAGATTTCTTTTACAGAGTTCCTGCAGTAACAACTTAGCCACCATGCTGAATGGAGAAAGGAAACCCAATGGGTCATAGAGGGAGCTGACCACCGAAAGAATTCCTCTTCTCGTCTGCGGTTGCTCTTGTGCTGAAGCCTTAAATCCAAATTGGTCAGTCTCAACATACCACTGTAGTCCTAATGTACGTTCAACAGGAAGTTGATCTGTATCCAAATCCAGCTCCATCATGTCTTTTGCTCTGCGGCCTTCGCTGACAGAGCGCAACACTGCACGACTATTGCTGACCCACTTTGACAGAGTGAATCCTCCTTTCTGACAAAGTGCAGTTAAATCCTGGATCATTTTCTTAGCTTCCTCTTCTGAGGCCATTGAACGGAGGCAATCATCGACATAAAAATTGTTTTTCACTGTACTCACAACCTCTGGAGGGAAGTGTTCTGCGTTGTCATCTGCCGTTCTCCTCAAGGCATAACTGGCGCAGCTTGGCGATGATGCAGCTCCAAATAGATGTACCTTCATGCGGTATTCCTGCGAAGCCTGTGCAGTGTCACCATCTGGCCACCAGAGGAAGCGGAGAAAGTTAACGTGCTTATTTGAGACATGAACCTGGTGAAACATAGATTGGATATCAGCCACTATTGCAATAGGCTCCTGCCTAAATCGGACTAAAACTCCAATGAGGCTGTTAGTGAGATCGGGGCCTTGCAAAAGCTGACTATTAAGGGATGTTCCTTTGTAGGAAGCTGCACAGTCAAAAACAACTCTCACTGCATGAAAAGTGGGATTTTCGACAGTTACCGGCGCTGTAGATTGTCGTGGAAGTTCAGGTTTACGACTGCAAACGGCAATTTACAGGCAACACTGCAAACTGTCGGAAATTGTCGGAAATTGACGTGGGACTTGCTTGCCCCGTGACCCCCCTCCCTTTAATGCTTTAACATGTAAATGAGACTGCTGTGAGCTTTACAAATGCAAATGAGGGTAGCAGGGGGAGTTTTATCCCAGGTGACTCAAAGGTATTAACTTAATTCTAAAAAAATACAATATTTATTTATAACGCAAAATTAAAAACAGCCAAGGCTGACCAAAGTGCTGTACAGGGCAATAGATAAAATGCAGGGCAGAAACAGGACAATTAAAAAAAAAAAACAATAGTTGTGTCAAGGGGTATTCAAAGTTTTCAAGGATGTTTTGAAGATGGAAATTGAGGGAGCTAGTCTGATATAGAGGGGTAGACTGTTCCAAAGTTTTGGGCCTGCAGTCGCAAAAGTGCAGTCGCCTCGTTTTTTAAGTCTGGATCTGGGCACGATGAGAAGACAGTGATCACTGGATCTCAAAGTACGAGATGGAGTGTACGGGCAGAGGAGATTGGTCAGATATTGGGGGGCCGGTTTGTTAAGAGCTTTATACACAAATAGTAAAATTTTAAAATCAATCCTGAATGTGACAGCCAGTGGAGTTTGAATAAAATAGGGGTGATCGACTCATATTTGCGTGTCCCGGTGAGAAGTCTAGCCGCTGCGTTTTGAACTAGCTGTAGACGAGAGAGAGAGGCCTGAGATAGCCCAAAATAAAGTGAGTTACAATAGTCTAAGGCCATCCTTAAAAATATTCTTGTTTGCCGTAACCCGACCGACCCTGTCAATTTAGTAGCCTACCGACCCAATTATTTATTTTTTCCCCCTTTTAGTCCGACCGACTTGCCGGCTGAAACTTGTGTTAAGACCGACCGCTTTTTTGTAACTCTTCAAACAACTAATATAAATGCAATAAAATAATATTAGTTATTAAGTATTGTGAATATAAATTCCGTAGGCCTGCATACAAACATAAGCTATAGCAGTGTGATTTTTATTTCAAAATAAGAGATTTTTGTTTAACAGTAACACCAGTGACACAACTCCAGGGGACCACTACTTTCATTATAAATTTTATAATATGTATTCTGCATTTTTTTTATATATATCATTTACATAATATATTTGATAGTTATGTATACATTATTGTATTTTAAATGGTGTAAAAATCTGTTATTGACCTCAAACTAAAGCATTTTCCCTCTGTACATGACTGTGGGGACGAGCACTTCTGCGGTGCTTGAAATTCTATATAATTCATAAAAATCAAATATTGCCACATTGATGGCTCAAGAGGGTGTAATTGTTCAAATAACATATTGTTTTATTTTAAAATGTAAAGAAATTGTAACCCTAAAGTGTTTTTTAAGTGTAATATTTCTGTAAAGGCTAGGGACAGAAAAATGGACATTTTCATAGAATGACCCTCTTACATTTTAGCTTAAATTGATATATTTAATGAAAGTAGCTAGATTAGTTACTATGTGTCATTAGCAATAGCCAATGTTATGTAAAAAAGACACAAAACCATTTATTTCAACAATTAATTTCAATCAGGCTTTGCCACAAAGGTAAAATGTGCATTCCATGCAAACAGCATCACAATCTCTTAGAGCCCAACCACTGTGCATAATACAACACGAACAGAAGATTGTATTTGACTCATGCTGCATACACATACGCAATGACAAGAATTATGCCTACTGTACATATAGAGTTACAACTACGATTAGAGTTGTTTACATAAAATGTACCTCGTTTCTATTTTGCATTAAAAATGTTTGTGGCCCCTTTAAGAAATCCCTCTCTTCTCGCGATACTATTCACTTGTGCTGGACGCGTGCGCGCGACCAGAGACGGCAGCCATTTTTCATTGTTCAGGAGAGCTCCATGACGGTGCGTGCATCGATCGGATTCTGTGTTATACGTTCTTCTTTCTTGGTAAATATTACTCCAATATCTTTAATATGCACAAATAAGTTGTGAAGCGAAGTTAAAAGAACATTTGATGTGTACATTTTTGTTTATAGATTTATTTGGAGCGCATGTGTGACGAGTGAACCTCGTGGTGATCGGACGGTAAAGGATTGGGTATGTACGTTTCATGGTTTATGGGGGAAATTACTGATGGCATGTTTATTTGATAAATCTGTTAATGAGTTGAATCTATATTCTGTGATTATACAGTATAACTTTATGGTTAAATGCATATTTCTGGTTCTGCATGGCATGATTAAACGTGGGTTGTGGCTTTTTTAAAGTGCTTTTATTTCTCTTGTAACTTAGGCCTAAGTTACCTCAGCCACTGCCGTATTCCAGTTTGTGTTATCGTATTTATTTTGGTTTGGAGAAATCAATTTAAATCTGACCAGTTGCAGTGTATTACACTGCATTTCAGTTTGAATTGAGTTAAGTATTCTGTGGATTTGGGCATTGATCCACTGGTTAAGCTTTTTGTGACATTTGATTGTCATCTTCAAATTTACTGTAAACTGTTTCTACAATTTCTTTTTTTTTTTTTTTTTTTTTAACTAGTGAAATCTATTTTTTTTCTTGTGAAATCTCTTCGAACAAGGCAAACTTTTTTCTTAATCAGACTTTTATCTGTTTAATTGTGCTTCCATTGACCGCTGTCACTTATTTTAAACAGCAGTCAGAATAAAACCCCAATTTCAAAAAGCATAGTTTGCTTCCGGTGTGTATTTCTTCAATTTCACCCGGTTGCATTTTTTCTCCTTTGTTTAATTTTACTGTGACTTATGTTGTTCTTATTAATTTTACTGTGACTTATGTTGTTCTTATTAATATCACTCTCAATTAATTGTTTTCCAGCTGCCTTTAAGACATATTACACGACAGTGCGCAGGAGCTTCAGGTACAAACAACCAGATCTTGCATTGCAGGCGGAAGCTGTGGTGAATTCAGCTCGGAGTCGAGCGAGAAGAAAGACGGTAAGATTTATTAGATTAGATTCGTTTTTGGTCAATGTGACTATTTTTCAGGTGCATTAATAGATGTGTGTTGTCCATACGCAGTGCATTGCGCAGTATTGATTGTCTTTATTGGTTTTAACAGCTGCTAAAAGCGAGACAGAGTGTGCTAGCTGAGGATGAGGTGGGCCTTCGGAAGTGTGCTACCATAGACCTGATGTCTGATGAGGAAGACGGCATCGTCGGCGGGGTGTCTGGATGGATTGTGCGACCTCCGTCCTGTAGTCGAGATTAGAGGCGACTCCAAAGTACAGGGCAACGCACCACAGACGTCTGCAAAATGGACCGAATTCAGACAGAATGCCGCTAGTTACCTGCAGCTGTATTTTGTCAGGCCTTGTGAAATGTAAGAATATTCTGTTTTTCATGATTTCATCATAAAGCAAGAGATCATGGGATTGATGGCTATTATTTGTTTAATAATTGTAAATAATCCTGTAATTTACAGGAAGCAGTATACCATCTTCTCAACTCTGAGACAAATTGTGGGCGCTACGAACTGGAGCAAGGTAAAAAAAAAAAAAAAAAAAGAATCTTACATTCTTTTATTTTTTTACTTTCATAAAAGCTTACAAACATTTTAAAGGTAAGATTCAAAGAATATGCTTTCATTCTCTTGTATAAGAAAATAGATCCGTTATAGTTTACGATCTTAATCATACATTTTGTTTCCACAGAGTAACCTCGCCTCATAACGAGGGCGTAACCTCACATTTACTCAGAGCTTTGTCTGCAAGTCCAGATTTTCATGACGCTGATCATGACGACATTGTAAGTAACTTTTACTATTTTCTCCTTGTTTCATTTTACTGTGACTTGTGGTGTTTTTATTCATATCACTCTCATTTAATTGTTTTCCAGCTGCCTGTAAGACATACTACGAGACAGTATGCAGGAGCTTCAGGTACAAACAACCAGATCTGGCATTGCAGGCCGAAGCTGTGAAGAGTTCAGCTCGGAGTCGAGCGAGAAGAAAGAGGGTAAGATTTTTAGTCAATGTGACTATTTTTCACGTGCATTAATAGATGTTTTGTGTCCATACACAGTGCATCACAGTACTGATTGTCTGTATTGGTTGTTTTTACAGCTGCTAGAAGCGAGACTGTGTGCTAGGTGAGGATGACGTGGGCATTTGGAAGTGCGCCACCATAGATCTGATGTCCGATGAAGTTCAACCACCAGCCAGGAGCTCACAGAGCTCTGTGCTACGCTGCAGTCGAGATTAGAGGCGACTCCTAAATACAGGGCAACGCACCACAGACGTTTTCAAAGTGGATCGAATTCAGAGAGAACGCCGCTAGTCACCTACTACAGCTCCGAAGATGAAAACAGACACTGAGCTTCCAATTTGTTGTGTGTGCAGATGATCTATGCTTTGTCCATAGGTGTATATTGTTTTGTGTCTGTGCTAATAAAGCTCTTTCTTTGAATAAACAGCATGTCCCTGGCAAATTTTCCTTTCCTTTATAAATTCTTGTCCTTGATGGTAATAGTGTAGTCCATAGGTTAACAATGACATGAATATACCACAGAATAGCATATTATGAATATAAAAAAAATATTTATATATTATTATTTATATGAATATTATAATTTTTTGAATTTATAATGAGCGAGTGTGACCAATAGTAACAGATCTGCCAACCAATCACGAGTGATTTTTCTTGTTTAAACCACGTGGGTTCAACCAATAGTGAGTGAGGAAATTCAAGCCTTTCTCTGGCGGGAGCTGCTATTCATATGGTAATTAGAGCCATTCACACCTCCGGCGCGAGCGCTCTGCATACGTCATGGTTCGTTTCCGACAATATTCGGCACAGACGAACGCGACGTTCACAGGCTGTAAATTGTCGTTAACTGCCGAAAATTAGGGAGATTTACGGCCGTTTACGGGGTCGGAAATCCCAATTTTCATGCAGTGTCTTAGCTTGCCCTTCTGAGGATGATACACCCCATGGTGTGGGATATACCACAATTTCCCATTGCTCTGTGTCAACTGGTCAAGAGGAACTGGCTCAGCATGTCGCTGTGTTATCATTTCATTTAGGAACGTGATATATTCCTCCTTAAAAACACTGTTCCTGTCAAACTTTCTTTTCAGGCTACATAAGCGCTGCTCTGCTATATAACGATTGTCTGGCAGGGTTACATTTTCCTTTCTGAATGGCAAGTCAATGCAGTAATGACCTCCAATTAGTTTTGCTGTGCTACTGACAATATCCATGAACTTAATATCTTCTCTGGACATTTCAATCTGCTCTTCTGATGAATTTTCATTAAAGTCATGGTGATACTGCTTAACAAGCATTTCTTGCAGGTGTTCAACAGAGATGCGATTTGCTGTCACAGCAGAATAGCCACTCTTACCTCTACAGCTACCATGAAGAGGACCATTAATGACCCAGCCAACCCTGGTTCTGACAGCGTATGGGCCCTCATCTAGGCTATTTATTACTTCCCACGGCTCCAAAACCTTAGGGGCATCAGTTCCAATTAGCAGATCTACATTTGCATGAATGTCATGGAGTATTACATCCTTCAAATACGGCCATGGATCAATATCTGCTTGTCGTGGAATATTAAGTGTAGACACAGGTATAGTTTTTTGAGTCAAAACATCAGGAAGCTCTATAAAATCTTCAGCACTCATGCCAGACACCTCAAGACCTGACAAAACATGAGCATTCACAACCTTTCGTTGGCCCATTGTTCTCAACAAAATGCTTGTCTTCTTACCTCGCAAATTTAACCTTTTCGCCATGGTTTCTGTACAGAATGTGCCGGAACTGCCAGGATCCAGGAAAGCATATGTCTGCATGATCTTATTAGTTAGTTTGCTTCTGACCTTTACTGCAACAATAGAGAAGGTAGAATCATCTTCCACACCGGCCCCAATATGGCCACACGTCTGAAAGGTTACAGTTGAATCACTTGGAAGGCTCACAGGATGTTTGGCTTGTTCTACAGATGTGCCTTTATCCTGTCTTTCTATATGAAGGACCCCAGGATGTTTCTGATGACATACATGGCAATCCAATCGACTCCTACAGTCCTTGCTTGTATGGCCTACCTTCAGGCATCCAAAACAAATACCCTTGTCCTTAATGAAGTTGATCTTGTCCCGGTGTGTCTTGGCTTTAAACTGTGAACACTGACCTAGTGTGTGGTTTCTCTGCAGGCAGAAAAGACAGCAATGAGTGGAGGGGGTGCTATGTTCTGCAGGCCGTACAATAGCTTCTTCCCTCACAGGAGTGACATTCGTAACGTAGCTGCTTCCCTTCCTTCTTTGTCGTAGCTGGCTGTTAAAGGAGGCCTTCACATTAGGATGTTGAGGATCTTGAATGTTTCCAAAAACTGGATCTAAAGCAATTTTCACTTGTCTCTCAATAAAATTTACAAGATCAATGAATGTAACTCTCTGTCCACTTCTTTCTTGCAAGTCACATGCAATGTTCCTCCATTTTTCTCTTAGTTTGTAAGGAAGTTTTACAATGATACTACGCATGTTAGATGGTAAATCCAGTTCCCTCATATACATTACTTGTTCTGTTAGGTTTGAACATCCTCGGAGAAACAGAGAGAATGATTGTAATCCCTTTACATCTTCACCTTTAATGGGTGTCCAGTTAGATATTTTTTCCATGTAAGCAGATGCAATTTTATATTCATCTCCAAAATGCTGAGCAAGAAGACTCTTGGCTCTGTGATAGCCTTGATCTGGAGGTATATGTTGACAACTGTGCACAAGATCCTTTGGCTGCCCCCTGGTGTATTGTTCAAGGAAATGCAAACAGTCGCTGGGATTATTCGTTTTCTTCTCCACTACATTTTCAAAAGCTTTAATGAAGGATTTATATTGAAGAGGGTCTCCATCAAAAATTTGCAGATTTCTTGGAGGAAGAACAGAGGATATATTTTGCTGAACCAACATTGCAGTGATTTCGTTTTGTTTTTGCATAATGCCCACCATGTCATTTTGGTTGTTACCGCTTTGAGTTTGAGAATTTAATATATGTCCCATTTGACGTCCATTTGCAGTCTGTAATTCTTGATATTGAACTTCTGGCCCAAACGGCCTTCCATACATTCGTTCAGCAAATCCTTGTCTTGGCCTAACAACTGATGCAGGATCAGGTACAGCAAGAACATCATTTAGATCCAAGATGGCGGCGCGAGTACATCGCGAGGCTCGCGGTCTCTCCAGATTCTGTAATTTAGCAGTATTTTTCTTGCTCATTTCGGGTCTGTTCGTCCAGAACAGTTGTGCCTTAACATCGTACACCCAAGGTGAGCTTTTGGATATTGGTTTGCGAATTTCCGACAGTTTTATGGACAACCTTCGACTCCTTCCTGAGATCGCCAGATCACCCGAGGCTATGCACTCTGCCCGGCCGGGCGGAAGTGCTCGCAGGCGCCGGCGAGATCGTAAACAAAGGCGGGGGAAGCGCGGAGGACTAAGAGCTAAGCTAAAGCTAACACCACACCGGCTCTCTTTACCCAGCATTTTCCTTGCCAATGTACGGTCGCTGTTGAACAAAATGGAGGAGATTCGACTCAACATCACATACAGCAAGAGACTTTTGAACTGTAATGTTCTAATTTTCACGGAAACATGGTTAAACAGCGGAATACCGGACAACGCTATTGAGCTAGCGGGACGCCATACATTCCGGGCGGATAGAACATTACATGGCTCCGGTAAGACCAGAGGTGGTGGATTGTGCATTTACATTAACAAAGCTTGGTGCACAAACTCTGCTATTGTTGGGAGACATTGTTCAGCTAACCTTGAGTTTCTCATGGTTAAATGTAGACCGTTTTATCTACCGCGGGAGTTCACTTCCACTATTATAACTGCAGCCTATATTCCCCCGGATGCTGATGCCAAGTTTGCTATGAAAGAACTTCACGCAGCCATCAGTAAACAACAGACCGTTCACCCGGAAGCTGCGTTTATTGTTGCGGGTGATTTTAATCATTCAAACTTAAAGTCAGTGCTACCGAAATTTCACCAGCATGTTTCCTGTCACACCAGAGGAAACAAAACCTTAGACCATGTTTACACAAACATGGCTGAAGCTTACGTCGCGACACCCCTCCCCCACTTGGGACAGTCAGATCACCTTTCTTTGTTCCTCACCCCCAAATATGCACCTCTGATCAATCGCGTGAAGCCATCAGTGAAGACCATCAAGGTGTGGCCTGCGGGGGCAGATTTCTCACTCCAGGAAAGGTTTCTACACACAGACTGGAGTATGTTTGCTTCTCAAGCCACCAGTGGCTCTCACACGGACATTGACTGCTACACCTCCTCTGTACTGGATTATATTAATACCACCATTGACAGTGTTACAACCCAGAAGCAGATCACCACATACCCAAATCAGAAGCCATGGATGAACAGGGAAGTGCGACTCCTATTGAAGACACGCAATACTGCCTTCAGATCAGGAGATGCACAAGCCTATAGCACATCCAGAGCAAATCTGAAAAGGGGCATCAAAGAGGCCAAGCACTGCTACAAGCTTAAGATAGAGGGACACTTTTCCAACGCTGACCCTCGGCGCATGTGGCAGGGCATTCAGGCCATCAGTGACTACAAACCCTCTCACTCCACCCCCGCAGCCACTGATGTCAACTTCCTGAACGAGCTAAATGACTTTTATGCTCGCTTTGAAAGAGACAACAGAGAAACTGCCACCAAGCTCAAATCCTCAGCTGACCACCCACCGATCACACTCTCCTCCACAGATGTCTGCAATGCACTGAGCAGGATCAGCGCGCACAAGGCTGCTGGACCAGACAACATCCCTGGACGCGTACTCAGGGCATGTGCGGAGCAGCTCGCTGGGGTTTTTACAGACATTTTCAACCTGTCTCTTGCCCAAGCAACTGTACCAACATGCTTTAAATGCACTTCCATTGTGCCAGTGCCAAAACACTCCAGCCCGAAGTGCCTTAATGACTACCGCCCTGTAGCACTCACACACATCGTAATGAAGTGCTTTGAGCGGCTGGTCCTGGCACACCTAAAAGACTCTCTACCATCCACATTGGACTCACACCAGTTTGCCTACCGTAGCAATAGGAGCACAGAGGATGCAGTCTCCATGGCACTGCACTCTGTGCTCACACATCTGGACAATAAGAACACTTATGCACGCATGCTGTTTGTTGACTTCAGCTCAGCATTCAACACTGTCATCCCAACTAAGTTAATAGCCAAACTTGGAGACCTGGGCTTCAACACCTCCATGTGCAACTGGATTTTGGACTTCTTGACCAACAGACCCCAGAATGTTCGATCAGGCTCCAACTGCTCCACATCCATCACACTCAACACTGGTGTACCACAGGGCTGTGTGCTAAGCCCGTTCCTCTACTCCCTCTTCACCTCCGACTGCAAGCCTGTGTACGGATCTAATTCCATCGTCAAGTTTGCGGACGACACTACGGTGATTGGTCTCATCAGCAACAACGATGAGACTGCCTATAGGGAGGAGATCAAGCACCTGGCCACATGGTGCACCGAAAATAACCAGCTCCTCAACACCACCAAAACGAAGGAGCTCATCGTGGACTTCAGGAAAGTGTCAAGAGGCACACACGACACCATCCACATCAATGGAATGGCTGTTGAGCGTGTCTCCAGTTTCAAGTTCCTGGGGACCCACATCTCGGCGGACATGACCTGGACAACCAACACCTCCAGCCTGGTCAAGAAGGCTCACCAGCGCCTCTTCTTCCTGAGGACACTGAGGAAGAATCAGCTTTCCTCCACTATCCTGGTGAACTTCTATCGCTGTGCAATAGAAAGCATCCTGACCAACTGTGCTACAGTGTGGTATGGGAGCTGTTCTGTTGCAGAGCGCAAGGCACTGCAGCGGGTGGTGAAAACCGCCCAGCGCATCACTGGGACTCCACTACCTGCCATCGAGCACATCCAGAGGAAACGCTGTCTGCATCGAGCTCGCAGCATCCTTAAGGACTCCTCTCACCCAGCCCACAGACTGTTTTCTCTCCTGCCTTCCGGCAGGCGTTTCAGGTGCCTCCGGACCAGGACCAGCAGACTAAAGAACAGTTTTTTCCCCAGAGCTGTCTCTTTATTAAACTCTAACCCTCATTGATCCCACTCCCCTTATATACTGATTGACTCTCCTCTCCCTCCTCACACCTGCCTCCATTTTGTTATTTGCAATACTATAATGTTCATTTGCACTGCTGACTGTTATTACAGTAACAACTGTTTACATATGCATCTTGCACTACTACCTTGACTGGAATATGCTCATTTGCACTGCCGACTGTTTATTTACAGTACCGACTGTTATATATACATTGCAATATCGTACCTTAACTGTAATATGCAATTACTTTCCACTGCACTCACTCGGATAGCTTCTGTCCAAACTTTATTTGCACTACTTTAAATCCATTGTTATACTGCTCATTAGCCTAACTTATACATATATCTATTTGTAAAATTCTGTTTATAGTAATATCCATCTGTATATTATGCTCACATTCTGTTTATAGTAACAGCCATCTGTATATATATTCATAGTACATATCTATCTGTAAAATTATGTTTATAGTAACAGCCATCTGTATATTATATTCAGTACATATCTATCTGTAAACATTCTGTTTATAGTAATAGCCATCTGTATATTATTATATTCAGTACATATCTAGCTGTAAATTCTGTTCACAGTAATAGTTATCTGTATATTATATTCATAGGACAATCTATCTGTAAATTTTTGTTTATAATAGTATTCAACTCTATATTTATTCAGTACATATCCATGTTCTGCACTTATGAACCACTGTATATCCTGCACTTGCTGCTATTGCACTTCTGGTTAGACCTAAACTGCATTTCGTTGCCTTGTACCTGTACTTGTGTAATGACAATAAAGTTGAATCTAATCTAATCTAATCTAATTTTTAGGTGGAACAAAAGCTTTGGCAAGAGGATCTAAACCGATGGATCTTTGGGCTTTGCTCCTCTCCAAATAAGAGTTCATTCCATCAGATCGTCTTGAACCACGCTGTGATGAGTTCATTTCTAAAACCTGAAGCCTTGCCGTTGTAGCTGCCAAATCTGTTTCAAGCGCCAATTGCTCCTTTTCTCTACGAAGCCTTTCCTCCTGCGCTTCTATATGATGTTTCCTTTTTAAAGCTTCGGAGCGTTTAAGAAGAGCTGCTCTCTCGGCCTCCGCATTAATGCGCGCCGCGGATATTGCAGAAGTCGGTAACACTTTAAAATACGGATCCTTCGTTAATGAATAACTACACAGGAACAAATGAGTAACACAATATTAACAATCTAGTAACTACAGTTAACTAACAAGTAACTCTGATTAACGAATTAGTAAGTAATAGCACACAGATTTAAGTGGTAGTTCACTATTAACTAATCAATAACTACTATTTTTTAATACTTCACAGAGAACTACTGAATTTTTTTACAGATTTAAGTGTTAGTTCACTAATAACTAATCAATAACTACTATTTTTCAATACTTCCCAGAGAAATAATGAAAAAAATTCACAATTCATGCAAAACTAATTAATAACTAATGCAGGACAAATTACTAGCACTAGATTAACATTACTGCTAGATACTGTACACTAATTATCAATATGTAATAGCTTAGCAGACTTATGATTTGGGAAAGCTGTCAATAATTAGCCTATGCACTGCTGTCTTTTAGAGAACTATTCATAAACTAAATAATTTTTAAGAATTGTTTTTATAAATGCACTTGTCTGGAACACTTACCCTGTGGCCGATTTTCCGGCATTCCTCTGGACTGGCTTTGAATAACTAGACTCATCATGGTGAGTACTGGAACATACTGAGTCATCAGCCATCCAAATACCAGTTATTTTATTATAGCTTGAGTCATTTGAGACACTTGAGTCATTACTAGTTAGTTAACATGATCTTCACTTTAGAATACGGATCCAAATAGGGGTATGTAGTAACACTTGAGTCATTACTAGTTAGTTAACATGATCTTCACTTTAGAATACGGATCCAAATAGGGGTATGTAGTAACACTTGAGTCATTACTAGTTAGTTAACATGATCTTCACTTTAGAATACGGATCCAAATAATTAGTAGTTCCTATAGAGGTATGTAGTAACACTTGAGTCATTACTAGTTAGTTAACATGATCTTCACTTTAGAATACGGATCCAAATAGGGGTATGTAGTAACACTTGAGTCATTACTAGTTAGTTAACATGATCTTCACTTTAGAATACGGATCCAAATAATTAGTAGTTCCTATAGAGGTATGTAGTAACACTTGAGTCATTACTAGTTAGTTAAAATGATCTTCACTTTAGAATACGGATCCAAATAATTTGTAAGTCCTATAAAAGTATGCATTAACACTTGAGTCATTACTAGTTATCATGATTCCATGCTGTAGTTACTAATGAAGAGCCAACCCGAAAGGGTAGAATCATCTAATCATTCACATGCAGGATATATACACACACACACACACACATATATATATATATATATATATATATACACATATGAACAAAGAGACATACATAAAAACAATTTTGAGAGGTAGGTTAAATAATAAAATAACTGGTATTTGGATGGCTGATGACTCAGTATGTTCCAGTACTCACCATGATGAGTCTAGTTATTCAAAGCCAGTCCAGAGGAATGCCGGAAAATCGGCCACAGGGTAAGTGTTCCAGACAAGTGCATTTATAAAAACAATTCTTAAAAATTATTTAGTTTATGAATAGTTCTCTAAAAGACAGCAGTGCATAGGCTAATTATTGACAGCTTTCCCAAATCATAAGTCTGCTAAGCTATTACATATTGATAATTATAGTGTACAGTATCTAGCAGTAATGTTAATCTAGTGCTAGTAATTTTTCCTGCATTAGTTATTAAGTTTTGCATGAATTGTGAATTTTTTTCATTATTTCTCTGGGAAGTATTAAAAAATAGTAGTTATTGATTAGTTATTAGTGAACTACCACTTAAATCTGTAAAAAAATTCAGTAGTTCTCTGGGAAGTATTAAAAAATAGTAGTTATTGATTAGTTAATAGTGAACTACCACTTAAATCTGTGTGCTATTACTTACTAATTCGTTAATCAGAGTTACTTGTTAGTTAACTGTAGTTACTAGATTGTTAATATTGTGTTACTCATTTGTTCCTGTGTAGTTATTCATTAACGAAGGATCCGTATTTTAAAGTGTTACCCAGAAGTCTTTGATATGCCGGTGGCACGTGATTTTACAGAACTTTCTCTTACACTTAAGACGTTAGAAATACTGTCTTCAGGTTGTATTCCATCATCAACGCATCCTGCGCCGATAGGTTCTTTTGGCGGTGAGTATTGATAACCAGCTTTAGACAGCCACTCCTTCACATCTTCAATAAATGCATGACATGATTTCATTTTCTCCTCAAAGCTTTTAGTTTTAGTGATGAGTATTTTATCTTCTGGTAGAGGCAATTCCATAAATGTTTCATGAATATCAAGTGCTTCTTCATAACACTTAATGAACAAAGCGAGCTGAGTGTTCACTGCGTCGGCATTTTCATTTAATTCTATTAGGGCACGGATTTTATCCATAAGCTTTTTTGCCTGGTTAATTTTTATTGCGTTTTAGTGCGTTTTTCTTGACAAGTTTGTATGTAAAAGCACATTCCTTTAGAAGTCAATTTAATTGACCGCTTTGATTCTGGCCTCTCCACATCTGTCATTTTGCTGCAAACGTATTGCCAAATTTTTGATAATATCAGTGAATGTTCACAATCGGGTAACAATCGGATACCAACAAATCCTCTTCATCCACATAAGCGCACATTGCGCTGGCTTTACTTTTTTATGAATGTAGGCCACACGGTGCGTTAATAGTTCAACAAAGCACACAGCCAATTTAAAGCAGTCCAAGTTTAAGTTCATGTAACTTTTCATGAAACCGTTTTCCTATACGGCATTTCTATCAGTACATACCAACTGGAAATTTCTTAGCTCAGGCCAGGCCTCTGTCTCATGCCAGCAGATAATCCATGAATGGTGAATAAAACAATCCATGCTGATTTTCCATCGGGTATCCCAATAATATCCGAAGCGAATTCCAAGGAAAGTTCTTCTTCTTTCTTTAATCAGTGGACAGGTTTTTTACTTCTTGTAGTGGCCGTTTGTCAAACAAAAACAAAAAAAAACAAAAAACAAAAAAAACATTAATTAAACTTAAATCAAACTTCAAACGACAACCTTTATAGCACCCTGGGCAGGTGATGCACGCAGGCAAGAAATGAGTCCAATTCCAGGCTGATTCAAAGTTGTGGCTGATTTATTTTCCAAACGGAGCAAACAATACAGCATCTCTCGCGCTGGTAAAAAACCATATGCCCATCACCCAGGTGCTACAGATTACCTCCTACTTCCTACCTATATTCACCTTTACCTGTGCACACTACTGCCCTCAGGTGTCTAAATCAAAACATTGTAGTTAGTAAACTAACCAAAAAATAAAGACTAAACATATAAATAAAACAATTAACTAAACAAACAACTAAATAATATTACCAAAATATATATTACTAATGTGAGAAAAATTATAATGGTACACAAATCAATTAACAAAATTACCACTACTGAAAGCAAACTAATGTAGCTCCAACAGTCATAATCTATGTTGATTATATGAAAAGTGAACAGCAAGATAGGGATAAGATAGAGTAAGATAGGATCATAAGCATGAAGCAGCTTTTGTGGATGGTTCATGTTCTCATTGCGGGAACATTACTATCTTGGTGTTGAGATTGAGACTCGCCTTCATCCGTGAAGGTAGAGTCCCCATTCCCACGTCCCACTCTAGTGCCCCTTCTGGCCAAACCCAGAAGAGAGCTACTGCGCCGTGTGGGATGGGTGATCTGAGGATCACAGTGAGGGCTTCCCCACCCGGTAACCAGTCCCCGTGGGCCCCTCACTCCTCTGTCACACCGCAGCCGGTGGAGCTTCCTAGGGCTTGTGTAAATGGTCGATAGGTACGACGGTGAGCGACGATTTACAGGACACCAGCACCCACTCAACGAATTCCATGACGCTCACTTGAGGGCCTTCCCTGGACAGCTGCGCTCTGGTAGCGGTGTTCAGGCTGACGAGCAGAAAGGTACTAAGGCAATTGTCCAGGAATGATGTTTGATTGGCGATTCTGAGAAATCTGGAGGCATCTGTGGAGACCACAGCATACCTGGACACATGTTCTAGGGGCACTTCGGCCTGGAGAAACGAAGGGTCTGACCACGGGCTGAGGGTTTGGCGGCAGGCCGGGGTGATTGTCACATGGAGCGTGCCGCTCTGCCACGCCCATCTCTGGACTCGGCCGTGAAGCCAGTGCTGAAGCGGTCTCATATGAAGCAAACCCAGCGGGCGTTACTGTGGCTGCAGATGCCATATGCCCCAGGAGCTTCTGAAAAAGTTTCAGTGGGACCACTGTTCTGCTCTTTACAGTATTCTAGCAGTTCAGCACTGACTGAACACATTCCTCTGTGAGGCGTGCCGTCTGGTGGACCGAGTCCAGCTCCATACCGAGAAAAAAGATCCTTTGACCCAAAGACCCACCTGATGTTGGAGCAGCAAGTCCCTGTGCTCGCACAACTGCTCCCGAGACTGAGCTAGTATCAGACAGTCGTCGAGATAGTTGAGGACACGAACACCACGCTCTCTCATGGGAGCAATGGCCGCCTCCGCGACCTTCTTAAAGACGCGGGGCGACAGGGTCAGCCCGAAGGGTAGGATTTTGTACTGATATGCGGGCTGGGCGGTCTGCCTGTGGCCGGCTCCACGCTGAGGTCTGGGTGAAGGCTGCTGCTGTGGCCTAGCGGGAGTGGAGGCGGCGGCAGGGGGACGCCCTCGGCGACTCTCCAGAGTCCAGCTCTCCATCCAATGCAATGATCAACATCCTGTCCTCAGGAGGAGACCTGAACGAAATGGCTGGTCGGTCCACTACAGAGGGACCAGCACGTTCAGTATCTAGTGCCCAGCCAGAACCACACCGACTGCGAGGGTCGGCAGAATTAGCAGGCCGCGAGAGGGTCTTCGCCGTGACGTTCGAGTCAACAACGGCGACCGAGCAGGACATCACCACGGAACCTGAGCGACGTGAGTCTGACCAGGTTTGTGTGTGTGTGTGTGTGTATATATATATATATATATATATATAAAATCTGCTTTTGGTATTTATATGTGCTTACTGTGTCAAATTTAGAAATTGTAAATAAATGCATCCATTTAATCACTTTGTTTACAAAAAGTACAATGATGACAAAATTGTACAGATTGGTTTTATGTAGCTGAGGCCAACACAAAATGTTTTGTGCTGAACATTCAAATTTATTAGAGGAAAGTGACAGGCTTTTGAGGTTGTGGTCAACCTAGAACTGTAAGTACTTTGACAGACTTAAATAAATTGTGAATCTTGTAATATCTGAATTATATTTAACATTATCTTTATTACATATTAGCACTCACATCCATAAAAAGCCCTCTACTAAAGAGAAAAACTTTAGGAAATCATTTAGAGTGCTGAAATATCTGATACAATTTACATTACCCATCATAAACATCTTAAAGATTATTCTTAAATATCTGTAATTAACAGCAAACTTTATATTTTACGACATATTGTAAAAAAAACAAAAAAAAGAAAAAAAAACATACAATTCATAGATGTCTGTTGTCACGATCTCAGCCTGTTTCCCTGCTCCTATTGTGTATGTGGTTGTCCTAGCTCTTGTTAGTTAGAAAAACGTTTTGTCCTGCTCAGCTCAATAATGCCGTTGCATGACCCTAGTTGGCCATTCGAATTTTACATCAACTTAGCATTACTGTCAGGTTTAGAGAAGACTCAAACAGGTGAGTAAATATAAACAATGTTTATTGAGAACAGAAGCACAGAACCAGCAGATGTAATGGTGAGTAGGTCATGCAAACTTGAGATGAAGATATAACTTAGCTGATTAGTAATATGAATGTCTTTGCAGGTGGAGTGGAAACCAGAGTGGAGAACAGATGATGAAGATGATCAACGGAGAAGGCAGATGGGAATGTAGAATGAAGATGAGTATGAGGTGCAGGTGTGGTGAATCAGTATTCCGGGGAGAGTGAACGAGTGGGCAGAGTGTGCAGATCTGGTGGATCCCTGACAATTACAGCTGTCGGTGCCTCCCTGGCCCCCTGAATTGTCAGATCCGCCCTGGCCGCCTGCTCCGCCCTGGCTCCTCGATCCACCTCAGTCCTGTCCTTCTGTTCTGTCCTTCTTTTCCCTGCTCCTGAAGACCGCCGCCTGTGACACCACCTGCTTTTGTTAATGACTGTCAGCATGATGTCAGAATGACATTTAGGGTCTGTTCTTCATACGTTGCTAACTCAGTTAGCTGGATTTGATTGTTGACGATTTGGCATGATCTTGTATTGTTTGGTTCTTCGACGCTCATCCCGGACTTCCTGTCATAGCAACAAGTGCGTATTTTATTACCTAAAATCAATGTCTTTATTCATAAATATGTCCTCATTGGTGTAAAATTACCTCTGCCAATGATCTGACTTAACCTCGCGCGCGAAGAATTTCTTATCTTTATTTACATTGGACGGGTAAGTCAAAGGAGGCTTCCATGTTGTTCCGCCATTTTGAAAAACTATAATAGCAGAGAGGGACAAAAAGCACTAGCCTACCTCAACGCGTTTCCACAACGCGTTTTCGTTCAGAGCCAGCGTCACGTGACTGAAACCAGCTGAAACGGACAAGGAGATCAGTGAGAGGCGCTTGTCACTGCCCCGGCAAATTTGAAAGGCTGCACTGCACGGTACTTCATAATGCAGAATTATACTTATGCCGAGCCACAGGAGAAGGAATCCTTGTCGCCAAAAAAGGAAAGGAAACATGACCGGCGAATTAAAAAAACGAGGGTAAATATCGGGATAGCTTTTCCCAGGTGGAAAGAGCTAATGAAGGAGAAAGACTTTGAAGTTGCCTGCTTTCTTCTCGACAGGTAAGTCAATGTTACGGTCTAAATTACAAGCTTTTTTTTCATTGCTTGGTTGTGTAATTCATTATATAGGCAGCATAACAGTCGAACATGTATAGTTAAACTCGATGAACTGCTATTGGAAGACATGTTATCATAGCTTATTGGTACATAACAGCTACTGTAGTTGCAACACGCATTTGAAAAAGCGAGGCACTAGAGAACACTATTCATTTGAATGCAAAATACAATTTCACCGCTAGATGGGAGAAATTCCTACAAAGTGTACCTTTAAACCTGCTCGGGAGTAAGCTTATTTCATGTAAACAAGATTATATTGCGGCTTTATAAGCGGAGGTGATATGGGAAGTCGTGATTGGCAGCGTGATAGTGTACTTTTTGAGAGATATCGTGAGGGTTCTTTCCTTTACACTATTAGAGATACAGAGAACTTGGTGAAAAGTGCTGCAGGTTTTAGGTGTTTTTGTGGTATTTCCAAGCCACTTAAGACCCAAGGTTGTACAGCAGATTATTTGATTTTTTTTTGCCAATGCAAGTACATTATAATTTTTAATGAAGATCATGCAAATGATCATGATCATGCCAATAAGTATAACGTACAGTATGTGTTCCTCAGGCTTCCCTTATGTGATTGGTGCCATAGACTGCACACACATTCCCATCAAGGCCTCAATGAAGGGGATTTTGTTAACCGAAAGGGGGGTCACAATGTAAATGTGCGGGCAAGTGCAGATTCTTAATATTCCAGATTAGTACTATTATATCAAATTTAAAAAAGGAATAGAATAAAAAAAAGTATGCAGTTGACTGACTTAAATCTCTTAGTATGAGAGATGTATGTCTATGTTCCATATCACAAATGTGTAAGCAAAATGGCCAGGATCTGTGCATGCCTCAAGAATTTTCAAAGAGTCACATTTATGCACATTTTTTGAACGTGGTAAGGGAAAATATAAATATCAAGCTCACTGAATTACATACACTTGCTGATCCTAACAGAACTGCATTTTTTCCATTATACAGGTGATTACCACAGGATCCTGCTTGGAGACAGGGACTATGCAAGCAGGCAGTATTTTATGACCCCATTCCCTGACCCAAACCCCGGACCACAAACCCGTTACAATGCAGCTCTAGCATCTCACGCATTGAAAAGACCTTTGGCCAACTAAAGGGAAGATTTCAGTGTCTGGAAAGTCTGAGGGTTGCGCATGGCAGGGCCTGTGACATTGTTGTATGTGCCATATTACATAACATTGTCATATCAGAAAGGAAAAGAGAACAAAAAGAAAAAGAAAAAGTACAAAACTGCCAACCTCTGTATCACTTCTTTGTGCAGACTCTTCTGTAGGCCTTTCTGTAGATGTGGACTCCTGCAATTGCAGTCAGAAATAATAGGTACACAAGTGTAAATCAAGTAAAGTTATTTATGCACTTGCAGATACTTTCTCCAAAGGACAGTAATCTGAGAGGGTTTCCTCAATGTCCTGTGCAATGGAAACAAATAATGGGCATTACAAAGTGTTGACTTTCTTCCCTTCTGATGTAAAAAGTTAGAACTGCACTTACTGTACATGCTTCAGCCACTACTTGCTTGGGAACAGGTAAAAGTGTTGGTGTATTGTGTAAAACTGCACAAAAGAGGAAAGCACAATGTCATAACAATGAAGTGCACTGGGGTAAAATGTGATTCAGCGTTTTGAACGAATCGGTTGAGTCAAAGATTCAATGACCCATTCATAAACAACTGCCTCATTCCTGAATGAATCATTTGAATGAATGACTCAATGACTCATTAGGATGGTCACTTGCGCCACCTACTGGTGGTGGTTTAGTTGCTTCATGGTTAAAAGTATAATTTTTCCCCCCAACATTTCTTATTTGTATGTTCAAAAATATTTAAACCTTGGGTTACCTTGTGGTAAATATAACAAATATGCAGATTTAAATATTTTAAAGCTGATGAGAATTTTGTTTTATATTACAAGACAAAAATCCGATATTTTCCGGAAAAGCAACTTTTTTACATGGACAAGTGAATGACCTATTTACTTGTCTGAGGGACAAGCACGTTAATGGCTTAATGTCGAGCTCTGCTCAAAAGCACTTGTTGTTAATGATATAATTACACTGTAAACCCTAATAAGTTGAGACTATTCAAATGATTTTTTAAGAAAGTAAAATTGAGTAATGGCAAAATTGACAACTCAATTCAATTGAGTTGACCTAATGTTGGTCTCTTCATTGAATTAACTTAAATGTTCAAGTACAGATAACTTAAACAGGGAAATAGACTTAACTTAAATTTTCCAGTTTTATATGGTTGTTTACTTGTTTTAATTTATAAATTATTTAATACAAATATTGTTTTTCCATAAACTGCTTTATTAGGTTTATACATTTACATTCATTTAAGAAACATTGCTCACAACATTAAGCTCGTATTTTTAAGTCACATTAAGACACATGAACAAAACTTTAAGCTCATATTTTTAACAGTAAGCTCACATTTAAAAAAAAAAAAACAGTAAGCTTATATTTTTAACAGGAAGCTGCATTTTTAACAGTCACATTAAAAAACAGTAAGCTCATATTGTTAACAGTAAGCTGCATTTTTAAGTCTTTAAAACTTTATTTACAAAATATTAATCTCCAACGCACGTTCACGCAATTACGTCTGCTCTCGCATGAACACAAAACTCAAGCGTCGTGGTGCTATGTGTGTTGTGTTCACGTGCGAATCTGAACACAACATGCAATACTCTCATGAACGGGCGTTGCAGATAAACGTTTTCAAAAATACACTGGTAAATTATGTTTTTATGCACAAACATAGCACTCGTTTTGCTTCATAAAATTGAGGTTAAACCACTGGAGTACTGTAGTACAGAGTACTGTAACAAAGTCTTTCCTGTCGTCCTTGAAAGTTAGTTGCGTTGGATGTCAATGGAGGGACAGAAACTTACCAAATTTGTCTTGAAGATGGAACGACACAAGGGTGAATAATCAATGACAGAATTTTCTTTTTTGAGTGAACTAACCCTTTAGATTGAGATTGATACAATCTGTGTGTGTGTGTGTGTGTGTGTGTCTGTGTGTGTGAATGACAGAGAGTGTGAATGTGTGAGAGAGTGTGTATAGGTGTCTTTTGGACATTTTCTCCTTGGAATACTTACCAAACATGTCTTAAAGAAAGCAGGAGAGTCATCTACAAACCAAAGGGGTAGTCCTTGAAGCACCAGAGTTTGGACCTCAGTTGGCTCTGATAGCTTGTGTGGAAAAAATTAAATTGTATTAAATCCAACCACTTGTTATTAATACATTATTTTTAAGGAATTCATAACAGCCTTTAAACATTTATTCAGAGATCAACTCTGAAGTCTATATTGCAGTTTTTACAGGTTTCATATCCATCTACTTTCTTCTAAGATATATCTAGGATACATTTTTGGGACTTCTAACTAACCTTTGTTTGCTTCAGAAGGTTCATCAAGAGCTGACCAGCAACTCCCTTTTTGGCTCTGAAAATGTCCAAGAGGCATGTACTATGTTGGTCAAGGGTCTCGTAAAATTACTTTTTCAAGTTCTTACCAGCAATCCTATTAAGCTTGTGACTTTTAGTCTTCAGGCAGACCTTGTGGGGGTGAGACGTGGATTCGTGGTGAGCTCCAGATTACCAATCGGGGAATAGTGCTGCCTGGATACCCTGGAGTCGCAACTTTAGAGCTTGTAATGAGTTGACAACGACGACGAGTGAATTGGGATCCGGATTGCCTTGGGCTGTGGACGACCGCATCTGACGAGACAAGAGGAATCACTTGTTAATTAGTATATGTCCAGTATAGACAGATCACCTGTATAGTAGCCAACGACCCACCAGCCCCATTGTACTATTCTAGCGACTTCCATATTGGATGTGCATTATTGCTGCCGTGCCTGTGTCGTAGCCAACGACCCACCAGCCCCACTGTACTATTCTAGTGACTTCCATACTGGATGTGCATTATTGCTGCCGTGCCTGTGTCGTAGCCAACGACCCACCAGCCCCACTGTACTATTCTAGTGACTTCCATACTGGATGTGCATTATTGCTGCCGTGCCTGTGTCGTAGCCAACGACCCACCAGCCCCACTGTACTATTCTAGTGACTTCCATACTGGATGTGCATTATTGCTGCCTTGCCTGTGTCGTAGCCAACTTCCATGAGTGCTGTTGCATTGTCCTATAAAGCCTTTGCATCATTGTGCCTTGCCATTACCAGTTTGCATTACAGCTTGAGGCCTCCAGCTTTTCGCTCTAAGTGTGTAACTGTAACCCCACCATCCAGCTTGCCTCACCCCTGGCGTGTACCCGACTGAATATCGCACTCCAGCACCGACGTCGCTGCCTGCCTGCCACTGTCCTGAGTCAACCGCCTGCTGACTGTTGGTGTGAAGATTGTGGTGAAGTCTCACTTGAACCTTGGTGTGTTGTGGTGTTTTCTTTCAAAGTGTGTCCCACGTTTGCAGTGGATTTCCCCAGGCCTCGTTGACGGGGCCGTGTCAGACCGAGCGGCCAGCTGAAGTACCTTGGAGCGAGCCGGGCACACCTTACCGCCAGGTAATAGCCTGTGTAGTGTGCTAGTGAATCATTGCAATTCAACCATTGGCAGCCAGGGCTGCACCGAAGTAACCTCTTGTTTCGCCTTTCCAGTTCATCTGCTGGGGGGGACTCTTCCGGCCAGGTAGTGGCACCCTCTGAGTGGGGGAGTGTGGGGGGAACTAAAGCCAGGCCCAGAGATACACTGTGGCAAAGGGCGACTGCCTTGCTTTTAGAGATGCTCTTAATTGTTCGACTTCAATAAATTCTTTGTTTTAAATTATTTTGTGGGCCTCTGAACCTTATTGGTGGGTGTGGTCTGCTCCTCAGGGCAGTAGGTTGGGGTGGTCGTGCATTAGCATTATTAACATAATTTTGCTTGCTGAGCTGTTAATAAATGTATACTTGTTACGGTATTTGTTCTCCCGAGTCTTTCTGGTAGAAATTTAAGCTTTAGCGTAAGTTCTGCCGGGAAGACTCAATCGTTACGTCACCAATTACCTTCTCATCATCCAATCGTGCTATAAATACTTTTAGTATAAAAGATCGAAACTTACACATGTCTGAGTTCGCAGATGCTGACGCCTACATTCACCTCCATCCTCCCCACCACCACCAGGATGGTCCCTTCCCATGCCTCCCTGGGGGTCGGCTGCGCCCCTGCCTTCATCTTCAGGCAGGAAATGCAGATTCCGTACCCTAAGAATGCGAGCTACGGATGGGGCCTACGCCAAAGAACTTTATATCACAATTTTGCTTGCTGAGCTGTTAATGAATGTATACTTGTTACGGTATTTATTTTCCCGAGTCTTTCTGGTAGAACTACAATTTAATAGGGTTGTTGTGTGACACTAGCTCTCGGACAGTTAGCAATTAACTACCTCCTACCATTTTCTGGTCTAAAACTGTGGTTCCTTTGTTAAAACCAGTTTCCTGTCAGTCATCTTTCACTAAGTGTTTATAAGTGGCAGCTTAGCAGGCATTTTCATTTACCAGCTAAAAGGCAGAAGAGGAACAATTCTTGTAATGGCTCGAGAGCTTAAAAGTTGGCCCTTTTGGCGGGCAGTATTGGCCGAGTTTGTTGGGATGACCATTTTTGTTTTTATTGGTATAGCCTCTGCCATTGGAAACAGGCATAACAGATATCCTGACCAAGAGGTTAAAGTAGCTTTAGCTTTTGGTCTGGCGATTGCCACGCTGGCTCAGAGTTTGGGGCATATCAGTGGAGCCCACTTGAACCCAGCTATTACTTTAGGACTTTTGGTTAGCTGTCAGATCAGTTTCTTCAGGGCCTTCATGTATGTCATCGCCCAGATGTTGGGAGCTGTGCTGGCAAGTGGCATTATGTTCAAAGTTAGCCCTGACCCTGACACAACACTGGGGCTCAATATGGTAAGTTGCTTTATACAGTATTACATTTCAACCACTAATGCTACATTCAGAATTGTATTACATGGTTAGTTGTCATATGGGGATATTTTAGTAACTATAAGTTACACAAAAGTTTTTTTTTAGTTTTTTTATCTAGCTGTGACTAGAACTAGAATATTTTAATTATTGTTTCCTCCTTCCAGGATCTTTCTTATTTATTCCAGTATTTCTTTCTTTTTATTTGGGGCTGCAAAACGGTTCTAAATGTACAGAAAAATTAAGGAAGAAAAGAACTCAACATGTGCATTTAAAATATTACGGAAATATGTTTAATGTAATTATTGTAATAAGCTGTCAACTCAATAAACAATGTAAATATTTTCCTGGTAATATTTTAACAATTTGCTTTAGTTCCATAACAAAATATAAAGACAACAATTAACTTTTCTTTTCTTTTTTTTTTTTTTTTATATTATATTTATATATTACTATAACAAACCTACAATATTTATTGGTAAAGGTTCCCATTCTGACCATTTTTCCCATGTAGTGTGACACACACTGCTAATGGGGTAAATGTTTGTTAAATGAGCTGTCTTTTTCTTCTGATAATAATGGTGCAAATGTTAAAAATTCATTCAGATGTTAGGAGGTATTCTTGAAATCACATTTATTATCTTGTCTTATGATTGTAATATGACAGTAGTAGCATCATGTTGAACTTTTTGCATCATTGCAAGGTAATCCAATATTTTTTTATTTTCTTATTTTCCTTATAGCTGAGTACCGGTGTGTCACAGGGACAGGGATTTGCCATTGAGCTCTTTGCAACCTTTCAGCTGGTCCTCTGTGTCTTGGCCACAACAGACAAACACCGGACTGATGTCACAGGCTCTGCACCCCTAGCCATTGGACTGTCAGTGGGTTTAGGGCACCTGGTAGCAGTAAGCACTTGATAATTGACTTTTCATCGACCAAACGTAAATGATACGCAATGTTCTTAGATCAGTAGATTTCCAACCAAGCTTAGTCAAGACTCTTTTCTGCTGCATGCATAACCTTACAAGCTCATCATTCTCATCCCCAGATCAGTTACACCGGCTGCGGCATCAACCCTGCTCGATCTTTTGGACCAGCCGTCATTCTTGAATCCTTTAAAAACCACTGGGTAAGTTCGCACCTCATTTTATCAACAAGGTTTTTGTCAGAACAAATTGCAATTGCTGTTTGAGTAAAAACAAAAATGAATGGCAACTTAAATGCTTTGCTGAGGGTAGAGATTAGTCATTTTATGATTTGGTTGCATTATAAACATTGTGACATATATTACTTCTTCAAAAGCATTCATAGGCCAGAAAAGAAAACGTTTGGTTCTGTTCTTTTGCGTACTATGTGCAAAATAACAATTTGATCAAATGTAACAATTATTTCCTTGTATAGATATACTGGATTGCACCCATGATCGGTGGGGTGGCTGCTGCTCTTGTGTATGACTTCTTGCTCTACCCAAAAAAGGAAGCGTTCGGCAAGCGTATGAAGGTTCTGAAGGGCACGGCTGATCCGGACCCCTCGGCGACAGAACCCCTAATCGAACCCCGAACCCCCAGATCTGGGTCTGGTCAGTGGCCTCGGCCCTGAAATGTGTCTTTAACCTTCATTAAATGTCTACATACATTACCAAAATATACAACATCATTTATGTTGTTGTTGTCAAAATGATTGTTTAGTTGGCTTCTTCTAGTGTCTTACTCTGTGTAGCAGCATCGATCTGGCTAAATTGACTACTTGCACGGCTACTTCCAACACTTAAGGAAGTGTTCTGCCGTCTTCTGTCTATAATATATCTCAGGAATTTCCTGTAACAGCATTCAGCGCACTTACAGATTTATTCTTGGGGAGGCAGATTATTTTTGCTTTACGGGCTGGCAGTTGATTGAATAAATTAATCTTGTTTTCAGCATTACCGTGACTTATCTTGACTTTTGAGTTTGCCATAATTTTTCTATCTATATTTATTTTCTTATCAGTAATGAGTCTCAAATGGTAACTTGCTGGTGGTCCTATACAGTAAACATACAGTTGTGGTTATAAGTTTAAATAAACCTTGCAGAATCTGTACAAAATGATCATAATAATTTTAACAAAATAAGAGGGATTATAAAAATTGCTTGTTTTTGTTTTTTTATTTGGTAGTTCCATGAATAAGCGACTTCACATAATAGATGTTTACATATTGTCCACAAGACAAAACAGTAAATACATTTACAGAATGTTCATAAGTTTGCATACACTTGATTCTTAATACTGCATGTGTCTCTTTACCTGGATGATCCACGACTGCTTCTTTTCTTTTTCGTAGTTGACATGATTCCCTTACTGTCTTATAAGAGCAGTTAAACACTGTTCTTCAGAATAATCCTCTAAGATTTGTTCATCTTCTTTGGTTTTCCAGCATCTTCTGCATATTTGAACAACACTATTTTCCAACATTAGACAAAATAAGTACAACTTACTCTGATCATCCTGTTGTTACTCCTCTTATTTAGTTAAAATTATTAACATTATTATGACCACAACTGTATAATAAGGTGATGTCGTTTAGATCTTCTGTTCTTCTCTCTCTTAGATGCATAATGGGTTCATGAAGTCTCTCTCCTCTCTCAGACATTGCAGCATTATTAGACTGTGGTTGTTGAAGACCCCCAAAACAGTAATATTCAGAATATTTATTCTGTGTTTTAAAATATATGGACTGTGAACAGTATGATTTTAAGGTGGCATTTTACAAATTAGACAAGAACCACATTATGTCAAATTGAAAGTACAGAAGTTGCTGTGGCACTAGCATATCAAATTTGCAAAACAAGTGTCCCCAACACTATCCCCATCTGCCATTGCTTGAATAGAGGATCCAGTCAGGCTATTTGGTTAGACAATGTTGTTATGTCGGCCTAACTGGGATAATCAAACAAACACAGCAAAGCTTTGAAGAAGTTAAAAAGCCACAGTTTCAACACATTTCAAAAGTCTCGCATTATGAATGCTCTCTCTTGATATTACACTGGGAAAGAGGAAAGTGTTTTAACATTGAAAGAATTAAGCATTTGCAAATCTGTAGCAATATATGCTCAGCTTTGTACTGAGAGGTTTATGAGAACACTTCTGCAAAGCAGTTAACAAGTGTAACCAAACCGACCTGATGTCAACTTCTGTATCACCTCCGGACTAACCGATGCTAAAGCTGTCACACAAGTCAGCATTTTGTTGACTGCCACGAGTTACAAAGAATTAACAAAACTCTTTGTTGGACAATGTCACGAACTGAATGTCTCATGCTGTTTGCTCTGTACTAACTGTTAACTAATTGAAATCAATATATCCACTAGCACATTTTGAAAGGAATTATTTTGTTTCCTTCTTGGCGCAGTCAGATGTATCGCACGCATGGATGCCGCTCACTTAGGCATTTATCATTTTAATGAGCACTACAGCAAACCCTGTCAGGTATCTACAATAAATCTATTTTAGGGAGAGCATTTTGCTTATGAGAAATAAACATCAATGCTTAGCATCTGTTTTTAAAACCACAAAAAAAAAAAAAAAAAGCCATCCCAAAATGCATCAGAGTGGATCTGCATTTGAGCATTGCCATGAATTTAAGGTGCATGCCTAAAATTCTTGGCCGGCATTCAAATGGTAATCATAACTTTTGACTCGGTTTCACTGGAAAACTATGATTTCTGTTTTATTGTCTTTATAGGTAGATAAAAATTAACACAGTGAAGGAGATCTGATTCATTAGAGACGCAGATGGCGGTTTAAAAAGTCAGTTTTAGTCTTTTTTCAAATGATTTTCGACAATATTTGTATATCTGGTAATCAACGATTGGAAACAGCACAATTTAATGGACAGGTGATGACAAAGGCATTCGATTACCTGTTCCCTTTACTCAAAATACTTTTTTGGGCCTCATTCATAGAACATGTTGCATATTTGCACATGTAGTCTCTTTGGTAATTGTTGCAAGTAATTGTAAAGCAATCCTTATGTATATCCATGCAGAATCTGTCACAGAATGCAAATAATTGTTTGTGAAACAATTCATAAATTGTCACAAAAAATTATAAATTTAAGTGAAATGATTCTTGTGATAATTTACAATTTTTCGGATACTTTACATGTTTTGTTTTTTGTTTGCCAGACACAGACTATCCATCTATCCATCCATTGTCCAAACCATTTGTCCTCTGCAGGGATGCTGGAGCGTATCCAGTCATCTAGTGATAATGGGAATTGCAACATTTTTTAAACTTGCACACTCAAAGATAATAATAAAAAAAGAATAATAAGAATAGTCATTCTGCAACTGAAGAAAAATTGTAAACCAAACGTGTGATGAAAATGTGCTGGCTTAAGAGCTTTTAACTTCCCCTGCAACCTAAACACATAGAGAAGAGTTTATACTGGTGGCTTTGCTGAGGGTGGAGTGAGACTTTTGAACAACATTTATCAAGTGACAGAACTGCAACACCCAAAAGTTCAGTTATCAGTTTCCTCACATTGTGCTGATGAGGCATAAACAAGCACACACTGCAGATCTCCTCGAGCACACTTGCATTGCTTGACAAAAGCGAAATGCAAAGCAAATTCAAGGAGGGGACTGTGAGTTCGTGGAGTGAATTTCAAGGGGGGACCAGTTCAACTTCACAATGTAGAGGATTTGCATCTTTTATCCACGTAATACCATCCAAATGCTAATTTCATACATAAATATAGTGGGAATCTATGGTTTAAAAATAAAAAATATACCCCCACCCCCCAGTGAATCTCAGGCATTCCCACCACTAACCCTAAAGGTGTCTTGAACAATGTGAGCAGCATGAGCCGCAATCTATAGGAGAGAAGAATGGGATCGGGATTCAAACTCAGGATGATTGTCAAAATATCTAATCTCCATCTTTACTCTCCACACCACTATTCCTGTAACAGACTCTTCTTTTTATTTGTTTTGTTGCCAAGAGTGCAATTTTAGGTTTTGTTTGTTTTTACAGAAATACAATAAAAATGCATAAAAAAAATTTGAGTTGTTATCTGACTTGTGTTTGTCTTTTTTGTTTTTGTTGCAGGAGGTCAGGGAGCTGAGTAAACATGGATTACAGAACAACCAGGCAAACTCCTCTCTTGACAGATTTAAGTTAACTGGATACCCAGCAAGCAATAGCCTAACTATAGACCCCATATAGTCCGGCTATGAGTAAACCGCTTCTAGCCAAAATAACCTTGAACTTGGTTACATGTCGTTCTTGCCAAAATAACTTGATATTCCATCATGTAAGCAAAGTCAACAGTGATTACAATGTGTTTGGTTTCATTTCTTTGACATGTTCTATGCGTTCTATGGTTTTTTTTAAATCAATTTAAAGCTAATGTACCTTGCAAAAATTAAATGAAATTTGCGACCAACTTTACTTCTGTATTGTGATATTTTTGGGTGAAACAGCTTAGGAGCCAACCACACAGAAAACATCTCCACTGCTTTGCTTTTTCATTGTTTTTGTAGCATGTAAACACATACAAATGTGTTTGACCATTGCGCTTGCTCGTGCGCATGACGCTGGCTTCTAAAAACATGGCGCTCAAGTTAAAATAAGTTCAAATTGAAAAAAAAAGAGAGGCATGATTTTTTCCATAATTTGTGATCTTTACTGAAGCAAACAGCAGACCAGTGGCCCACCCAATCAAAAGTTATCCATTTTCCAAAGATGTATGAAATAATTTAATCTACAAATAATAATTATACTGAATGTATACTTTTTTTTATTATTATTTAGTTAAAAGAATGATTAAATGCAAGTTTTCATGGTCAATTGTAGGCGATTTCCTAGTTTTCCCTCTTCCTAGGTGCATATCATAATGTCAAAATAAAAATTAAATAGGCTTTAATTCGTCAGTTTCTGTTCATCCCATCCACAATGTTTTCTTTAGATCCAAGTTATAATTGTAAGAATTGATTATGAGTTCATCTCCGTTTTTAACCAGAAGTTCCATCGTCTCGGACTAATGTTCAGGGTTGTAGCGCTGGTCTGAAAGGTGGTGGTGGGGGTTCTGTCAGTTTTAATATGAAATGGATTATCAAAATTAAAACAACACACAAAAAACTGAATATTTCAGGTATATATTGGCAAAACAATTTTTCATTTGCATCTTAAGTGAGAAAAATATATAAATCCAGAAGTTTCATAGACAAATGTGTAAATGTTTTAAATGTGTCACTTTTATTATATGTAATGTTTAAAAAAAAAAACTGATACTGATAAACTGTTTGCAGATATATAATGTGAGCAAAGTATTACTGTGAACTTATTTAATTTGAGACCATTAAAAACTATTGTAAATAAATAGATTTGCAGTGGACCAACAACTATACAGTCATCGCCAACATACAGTGTATCATCAATGTTTCTAGATCTTCTCCTGGACTGAAGCACAGGCTCTACTCTTCAGCACAATGGTGACCAACATTTTTTTTACAGTAAACTACTGCCAATAGTAGCCCAACTAAAATAAACACTGATCACCATAATGGTGACTTAAGATTTGTGATTTTCTCCTTCAGTGATTCTGTTTGTTAACATCAGGTGTCCTCAATAATGCTCAATCATCACTCAATTAATCACTTAATTATCTTATTAACTTTTTAACACTGCTTCAGCGTTACTTATAACACTCTGAGTGTGGATTATATAAACACTGAGCAGTGTTAACTTAACACTTTTGCTGTGTGCTTATCAGGTGTTTTTATCAGTGTCTCAATTCACTCACTTCTTTTCATTCTAGTGGACTATATTAGAGAACTAATGTAGGGAATAGTGAATGAGGGTATAGGGTGTGATTTGGAAAACAGCCTCTGATCGTCTACTTTGAGCGGTGTTAATTCACAGTATATTCCTGTAGGCTATTTCTTCGAAAATGACAAATATAACTACGGGATATGACTGTTTCAATGGAAAATGGTATGATGCTGTCAAAATTTGGCCTTTTATTTACAGCAAGGGTTAAGAGTGTAGGTCAATTTTATATCATTTTAAACCAGATTACAAAGCCACAGTTTAGCATTAGAAAGGCGGTCTGTTTAGACCCTTTTCTGTTCCACAAATAATAATTAAGGTAAATAAATTAACTGACACTGTATTCCAAATGAGTAAAACAGTTTAGAGATGTATAACTATGCCTCCTTCTTTTCAGATATCTGAAAAATTCCAGCATATTAAGTTGACATTTCATACTAAACTGAACTCTTTTAGGAGGTCTGCGTAATCGGGGCCGTTCCTCTGTTGTGCACACTTGGATGTTTGGACCTCAGACAATAAAACAAAGACTTTTAAAATAAAAATGACATATGACATTACCATTGTTGTTTTGATCATTAAGCAATAACTTTGCTAATAACAAGTTTGTGTCTGTTCTGTGGTAGTAGCATACCGTGTTTTTAATTATACAACATAACTCAATGTCACATATTGATAGGTCATTTCCAGTCACTCAAATTCACATGATTTTGAGAGTCAACTTTAAATACACAAGCATATTTCCCTCAAAATATTAAATTCATTGTGTAATAAACTAAATCATTTAGGGGATTTTACATGATTTATTCAGGTAGATTCCATGAAAGAAATCAAGCCTTAACTACTCAAAAATATCATGTTATTTTTTTTTGTAAGTAGCACATAACATTTTTTACAGTGTACTATGACCTTATTTTCTGATGCACTGCCATCACTATCATCAATACTTCTGGAAAAGGTACAGCTTTTCCTCTCTGTCTTCTATAAAACTTACTAACGTCAACCTAAAACACAGGCAATACTCAAGAAAATATGTATCCCATAAAAGGACTTTGTCATTTATGCATAACACACAGAGTTTTTGGTCCTTGAGTTATTGATTTTTTTTTTTTAAATGGGCGTTAAAATTTATCAAAAACTTAAAACTCATTTGGATGTACAATGATTTTTTATTTTTATTTTTATATTTTTTATATGCATTTCCTGAATCAACTCACAAAGGAGCCTTGACAGCATGTGACCTAACATGTGCTAATGTCTCCTTTACTTCCTTGTTGCAACAATTGTCAAGCACATGGCACATAGATTTTAATTTTATTGGCTGAGGGGAATGTCATATATGATAATCCAAAAATGTGATTATTTTTTTTGTTTGAATATTATTATTGTATTTTAAACGCAATTTTAATCTCTGCGTCATTTATAAATGACAATATACCATAGATGTATTGCTCAATATTGGCAACAGGTGTTTGTGCAACTCCCCGATCTTAAACCCAAAGAGAACCTGTGGTCAATCCTCAAAAGGCTAGTGGACAAAAGCCAACAAATCGTGACCACCTCCGAGCGCTAATAAGGGAAGAACGGATCGCTATCAGTCAGGATTAGGCCCAGAAGCTGATATCCAGCACACCAGAGGTTATGAAGAAGGGTCAACACTGTAAATATTGACTCTTTGCATATATTAAATGTTTTTGACAATAAAAAGCCTTTAAAACTTATTAAATGCTTATCATTGTTTTCCAGCATACCATGGAAACATGTGAAAAAAAGAATCTACAAACTTTGCAAAACACAAATGTCACTGCAAAATGTGCCAATACTTTTTGTAGAGCTCTGTAACATTATCATGGATTTCCTGTTGCTTCATTCAAAATAGATATTTTGAAAAGGGCCATGAGAGAAATGTCAAACAAAATGATTATGTGTGGTGATTTTAATGCTCACAATGGTGTTTGGGGTTAGCAGGGTTACAGATAAAAAATGGGGGATAGAAGAATTCATGGAAGAGAACTCTTCAGTGTGTCTAAATAATGGGAAACCAACTAGAATAGTCAAAGAAAGAGGTGGAATGTCATGTTTGGATATCACAATAGTTTCAGCATCATTAGCTTGTAAATGTATATTGTCAATATCTAAATATAAAATAGGCAGTTATCATTTTCCAGTGACCTGTGAAATAAATGTAAAAAATGTAATTATTATGGTGTAAGATGGGCATATAACAAGGCAGATTGAATGCTATGTGAAGAACAATTCAATCATCCGTCAGTAGAGGGTAGTGTTGATAACAGTTATATAGTAAAGTGGTGAATGGCTTTCATTAAGCAGCTTCTCAGTCTATCCCACCATCATTGTGTAAGTTCTCGGCATTATGTTGGTGTTGTTCTGCTACCATTGTGTGATTTCCCATTTATCTGAAGTGTTTTGAGTTTTTGTTGACTTGTGTTTGCAGCCTTTTGACAGCTTCAAAAGGATACATGTAATGGAAGACAATAGAAAGTCAGCTATACCAAAAAAAAAAGGTCATTTTCGCTAACGCTAAAACACAACGCAATGAAGTTCAACATTCAAAATACAGGTAAAACACCTGTAAAAAATAAATACGGAAAATTCCGTCAAATTAATACAGTGCCCTATTTTTACGGATTTTTTTTTATAGTGCGGGAACCGGCAAACGTTCAACGTAAATTGAATTCCAAAATAAACACAAATAAGTAAACAAAGGTAAGAGGCAGTCCCTCAAGGACGACTGCCGCACACATATAAATGAAATACAATGTAAAGTCCAGGCCTGGTCCTTTCTCATCCTTCACTGTCGTCACTCCACCTGTCATCCTCCCAGGGCTCCTCCGTGAGAAACTCGAGGCCACCGCTGTCCCTCTCGCTCCGTACCCGCGGCTCTCTGCCCCGTCCTGCTTACACAACTACATAAAGAAGATTTGATAGTTGGCTATACGTTTGGATTCCTGCCCATGAATAGATGGAAATGAGGTTGTTGATAAACTGGCTAAGTTATTACCAAAAATTGCAAACAGTAAAAATGAACATCCCATTAAAGGTGCACTGTGTAATTTTTAGTGGCATCTAGTGTTGAGGTTGCGAATTGCAACCATCAGAAGTTACAGTGGCCGACAGGAAGTGATGTCGTCGTCTGAGACAGCAGAGAGTAGCCAGTTCAGCAATGAGGTTTCTTTACAAAGATAAATTAAGAAATTATGTTTACTTAATTATTCAGTAAAACGATATGTTATTGCGAATATTATTGTAACTTGTTCATCATTGTGTCAGTGTTTTATTCGCTGACTTTAGCTTGCTTCCTTGCACGAAGAACAACATGTTGATGAAACATGTTTGTCCGTTTAGGACTCCTGTAGAAACATGTAGATGTAAGGGGACCCGCGGTGTGTGTAGGTAGAAATGGCTCATTCTAAGGTAATAAAAACACAGCGGCTCATTATGTAAGGTCTTTATACACCTCTGAAAACATAGTTATGTATATGATATTGCATTTCTGTCAACAGATCCTCCTAAATTATACAGAATGCACCTTTAAGTAAAGCTGGGGGGAAGCGCTTATAAAGAGACAAATGGTGAAAATGGCCAGAAAACTGGGAAATAAAGGATACAGGTAAACATAATATCCAGAAACAGGTTGGTTGGTAGAGTGGTGGGGCAGGAGCCGAAAGGAAGAGGCAGTCATTACTCGATAAGGATTTATGGGCACATCGGACTCAGGTAAACACCCAATATGTGCAAATTGTGATGAAATGGAATCGGAGCAACATGTGCTGTTGGAGTGTAGATGAGGAGGAAAGAAAGATTGGAGAAAAATGAAAAAGATCATCAAAATATTACTGTTAAAAGCCTCTTAGAAGGTCATTTTAAGACTGGGATAATAGAGAGAACTTCTTTCTTTCTTTCTTTCTTTCTTTCTTTCTTTCTTTCTTTCTTTCTTTCTTTTTCTCCTTCTCCACACTCCAGTCTGGTAGGTGGCGGTAACGCGCCTCTAAAGCTGGTTGCCAACCGCCAATCAAATCAGAGGAAGAAGAAGACGTCACCACTAGCGCCCGCCCCTTATGTTACGTCAGTGACAGACTCCCCTGAGCTGAGGTTAGTTCACAGTGCTTCTCATATTTATACACTTATAAAAACACAGTTTGTTCAGGGTCATTTCTGAATTGTTTTCAACTGGTACAGCGCTATTTGTGCGTATTTTCTTCCGGTGCCTTCGAATAATTTCGACCGTATTTGTCATCACATATGCGTTTTTTCATAATTTAATTTTTTGTTTTCATATCACTTTATACAATAAATCCAAAATGTATAAACAGCATAAATATGCACCTTTTTCGCTACACATATTCTTATCCGTCAGTTTGACTGAATGAACTGTAAAATTTAATTTTATATACTTTTTTTCAGACGTCAAGAGAATAACGTAACTTTTGGTATTTTAATGTGACATGATAAATAACAAGATTGAATATATGGCAAGAGCTCTTCTCAGTCGCTGCTGTTTTTTCGGTAACACTTTACAATAAGGTTTTATTAGTTAACAAATTTAGTTAACATTAATAAAGAATGTACAAAACTTGTGCAGCATTATTATTAGTTAATGTTAATTTCAACATTTAATAATGCATTGAAATCAAAAGGTGTATTTGTTAACATTAGTTTATGTACTGTAAACTATTAACAAAAAACTGTATTTTTATTAAATAACATTAACAAATATTAATAAATAATGTAACAAATGTAAGTCTTATTGTACCCAGTTTTTGTAAATTATTAATATTATCGTGTTCATAGAGTGAATGATTAGCTGATTGTTTACAGTTTATTGGAAGTTATTTTCATAATTAGCACATTGTCAAGGCCATGGGGTGATAGGAGTGCTGCGGTAATTACTTATTTTTGTGGGCCGACCTGGAAGTTATCATTACCCTGGCTCCCTCAACATTGGCTTTTTTGATTATTACAGAACAGAAGGTAATATGACTTAACAAAAGCTTATGATTCTTACATGTTTTGTTAATTGTGATAATCTTCACAATTGAACACAACTTTTATGAATTTTGAAGCGTAATTACAATCGGCAGAAGTCAAAACCTAAAGATTGGCTATAAACTACACCACAGTCACACTTCAACATCACCATCACTTTCCAGTCTTTAAAAAAAAAAATCCCTGAAGGTTATAATATTTTGCAAGAGCGCAGTTATAAACACAAGAGGCTGTGAAAGCAGACTATAGTGAGTAGAAGAGTTTTACCTGTTAGCAGAGGTGTAGCTAGACCCTTTTACAGTAAAATCTAGCTGTGTCTTAGTAAAATTCCTGATAAATAATTTTCTGATGAGGTAGATTACAGTAGATACGTCTGAAAATAGGCTTTCCTATTCATTGAACATTATAATTTACATTATTTGAATTAGGGATGGGCATTTTTCAAAAATATTGTATTCGAATATTTGGGCTCATAAACAACGAATATTTGTTTATTTAAATTACGTTTAACAAGAAAGACGTTGTATGTTATGATTGCATAATGATTGTACACTGGCCGGGAAGCCGATATTTAAAAGTGAAGCGTTTGTTTACCTCAGGGTTTGTAAAATAGGCCACGTGCACGCGCACGAAAAAACGAGATTTTGATTTCTTCCCCCTCTTGACGTCAAGACGGGGGAGGATATACCAAATATGGACACCGCAAACCTATGCCGCGGGAAGCCCGCCCCTCTCCCCCTCAGATTCAGTTTAGTCGACTCGAGAAAGATGGAGAAACCGAGTGCACACCTGAGATGCTCTGTGGTTGACTGCCACAAACAACATGCAAATGTGTTTTCTCTACCAAAAACGGACGAAACTATCAGGGAACAGTGGAGGAAATTCATTTTTAATGACGCTGTCCCAACAACTCTTTCAAGTGGCGTATCGTTAGGTGTGTGCGCTAAACATTTTACACCGGAATCATTTAACAGTTACAAATTTGGGGCAATATCAGGCGAACTTGGCCTCGAAGCTCCGTTTGGGAAAAGGTGCCATCCCCACCATCAGGGACTTGCCAGAAATTGAAAAGGTAAAACTGTGTTTTTATTGCTCTACTGTGGTTAACAAATAGCAGCTAACTGCTAATGCGGCTATTGTATGTAACGTTACCTTCGAGGTAAACACGGGGAATGGACTCTACGAATGCTAGCCACATCTTTCCACTTTGTTTTACACTAGCAGCTACAGTAGTGACGGTACAGGAGTCCATGCTCAGTGGCTAAAACTGTTTAAATGCAAGTATGAAAACAATATACCACTAAACATTATTAGCCAAACTCATGCAAAACATGCAGTTTGAAAATAGCTTTCAGTTAGTGGGGCTTCTGTAAGAATGTATCTGGAAATGGTGTATTTTTTCTACGACCAATCAACGCGCCCCTCATTTGCATTATTATAATGACCGTCCACGACAGCCAAAACATCGCATCAGATCTCGCGAGACAATAATGCCTTTAGAAATAAGGGTCTGAGGGGCTCTGTGTTGATTTTTTTTCCACTTTTCTTTTTTAGAAGTGCCTGAAAGACTATAATAGAGCATTGGGTATCCAAGGTAACACAACATTATGACTCCTTTAACAGAATGTGTTAAAGGGACCATCAAAATAAAGTGAAACCTATTCATTTGTTTATTTGGTTTCACTTTATTTTGATGGTCCCTAGCTCGTTGGCCACACGGACCATTTATCCGCTCGGCTCAAACGCAAGCTTACAGGGGCTGCGTCAGAAAACTGATAAATGCTGCCTTCGTAAGAGGTAAGAAGGCATCAAGGCACGTCCGAATGCAATGTTAGCTTCACTTCCGGTCTCCTGAGATTCCTTCATCTGATCGATTCTTGAAGGCAGCATAGATGTATCCTTCGCTGCCTTTGATATCCCACAATCCTGTGCTTTCCATTCGGTGAGCTAAAAAATAAAGATGGCGTCTGAAAGTTGCGGCTGGTCGTCAGTTTGTGTGTAAATACATTTTTGAAAAGCATTTTCCACTTATGATGTCATTTCTTGCGAGAAATTACTATTGCGGTAGTTAAATATTCGCTTCGTTTTTACTAAAACTCGCTCTATTTTACTGTTTACTGCTTTGTGAGGAACCTTCGTGCACAGTCATTGGCTGATAGTGCAGCGAGGAAACAAGTCACCGCCTGAGTTTTCAGACTCAGCCTAGAGCAGATGCGTTTACTCACTGATTGGTCTTAATTTGAAAACAGATGAATTGTAAGGTAATAATTATTTACTTATTAGCTGGCAAGTATGCAGTGACGTGATTGATACCCATGAGTGTGTCCTTGTTTTTAGTTCTAATATTGCAACCAATTGATTTTTGGGTAATTATAAAACATGCGCGAGACGTTCAAAATGATTTTTGTCAAGTTCGTTATCTCCCAAACTTACTAAATACGTTTATTTTGTAGCATGTTTGGCTTGTCAAAAACGTTACATTCAGCTGTCACAAATTCGGTGACTTTTAAAAATAAAGTTCATTTTTTACCAGGAAAGGAGTGGTTTTGGTGCGGGTTTTTTTATTGTCAATTACAACCAAATATTTTTTATTTAAAACCGTGGGAAAATGCAGATCCGGTGGTAAATAATAGTGAAAAATCACCTTTTAAAACTGTTGCTCCATTATTACCCCATAGCAGATTTTGACTTGCATACAAACCGTAAACAAAGCAGCGCTTGCTTATGAATATCAGTCATGTTGATCACTTTCTTCGTTCCAGATGGCTCATGTTGTTATGAAAATATTCATGTATTGGAAGGCTCAGGTAAGATGACGTACAATTAGATCAGCCTTCTGTCTGTGTCGTCTTGACTTATTTGCTTTTATTCTCGTAAACTGACCTGATTGCTATACTGTACAGCCAATCAGAGTGATCTCTCTCTCGTCGACGGCTCCACTGCAGATTCGACATGCTGGATTGGGCGAACTGCCGCCGCCGTGAGCCCGACTAGAGCCGACGTGTGGAAGACGCTCACCGATGGCCGACCATCAAGCTGATGTGTCATGGCTCTTAAACTGGGACTTGGCGGTGTGACTCTTATTCTGCCTGACTGACTGGACTGGAGACGGAGCGGTTTGACCAATCAGATGAAAGGTGCGTTTCAGCGCCGACACATTCAAGAATGAAATATCGAAGCTATAAACTGATTTGAAAAACCCACCAACAAAAAAAATGAGAAATCGAGCCGAAATCTCATTTTCCGTTTGTTAAACTAAACGAAAACACAATCCATCTTTCCATTTCTCCGTATTCCTTTTCAGATAAGCTTTCAAACAAGTAAACGTACATGGCCCTCTGGCATCTGTTTGCTGAAATAAACATTTAGCAGGCAACGATATGATGAACTTCAGAGCAATGCAACCATATGAAAATGAAGGCCGATAACTATAACCGATAAATCTTTGCATTTGAAATCCGATAACTGATATATTTGCTGATGAATCTAAATCCAAATTTTTATATCATTTTGAGAGCCTGATTACAAAAACAAAAGTCTTACCATTAAAATCCATGTCCCAAGCACACAATTATAATGATGTTTTCTTATTTCTTATTTAAATATTTTCTTATATAGTGTGGATTACTGAAAGCATCAGATTTAATAACAGATTTATTTTTGCAGATCTGCTCCTCCCACAGAAATTCACCAATAAATGCTGGAATATTCCAATCAGCCTTCAAGTGAAGAAGAGTTTATGAAAGAACATGGAGAACATAAATTATCCTGAATCCTGCAGAATAAAACAGGAAGATATTGAAGAACAAATAGGTTGGTGTTTATTCTTGACTCTTCAGTTAGGTTATAAAACTTCAAGCAGTTTATCAGATTATAATGGTTTGAGGTTTATTGGTACCTGTTAAAGGCATTCAGTTTATCAGAGCAGATGTCACCAATGACATGACTTGTACCTCTAAAAAGAAAAGACATAATATAAAAAATAAAGGCTAATATGAACAGGTCCATCATATTAGTTTTGACTCATTGAAAACAATTGCTTTAAAATTGCTTCTCATTTGAGCTTTTTTTATGATTTACTGAAAATAAAACTGTAGGAACTTATTGTACTTTTACTTTTATTTTAGACCTGATGGAAGCTAATAAGGAGATTGAAGAACCGACTGAAGCGAAGGAGAAACATCATCATGTCAAAACTGAAGAAATGTCTTCGAGCGACTCATTGGAAGGAAAAACCCAACAATGTTTCTCCTGCCCTCAGTGTGAAAAGAGTTTCTCATGCGAACAAAATCTTAATTTTCACGCAAGATTGCATAGATTGCCGCACACGTGTGATCGGTGCGGGAAGAGTTTCACAATTAGAGGAAACCTTACAGAACACATGAAAATCCACACCGCAGAAAAGCCACACATGTGTGATCAGTGTGGGAAGAGTTTCCCTCAAAAAGGAGACCTTAATGATCATCTGAAAACCCACACTGTAGAGAAGCCGTACACACGTGATCAATGCGGGAAGAGTTTTCCACGTAATGGAAGCTTTACCGAACACATGAAAGTCCACACTATGGAGAAGCCACACACGTGTGATCAGTGCGGGAAGAGTTTCTCTCAGAAGGGAAACCTGAACGAACACATGAAAGTCCACACTGGAGAGAGGCCGTACACGTGTAATGGATGCGGGAAGAGTTTCACACATAAAGGAAACCTGAACGAACACATGAAAGTCCACACTGGGGAAAGGCCGCACACGTGTGATCAGTGCGGGAAGAAATTCAAACTAAAAGTAACCCTTAATGAACACATGAAAATCCACACCGGAGAGAAGCCGCACAAATGCGAAGAGTGTGGGAAGAACTTCAGACGGAAACCAAGCCTTCAGGATCACATTAAAATCCACACTGGAGAAAATCTGTTCACGTGTGATCAGTGCGGGAAGAGTTTCAGAAAGGCCGGTGTTTTTAAAGTACATCTGCGGACTCATACTAGAGAGAGACCTTATAACTGTGATCATTGTGGTAAAAGGTTTTTTAGGGCCGATGCCCTGAAGGACCACGTGAAGCTCCATACAAACGAGAAGCCTCACGTGTGCTCTTTGTGTGGGAAGGGTTTTAGGCAGATGGGTAATTTAAAAATACATCTGAAAAGACACAGCGGCGTGAAGGATCACATTTGCTCGAAGTGTGGGAAGTCCTTCATTAGAGATTCTGAACTGAAACTGCACCAGTCAGTTCACACTGTAGAAAAGCCTCATGAGTGTCCGCAATGTGGCAAGAGATTCAAACGGCCAGAATATCTGAAAATACATGAGAGGATCCACACTGGAGTGAAGCCGTATCAGTGTCATTCATGTGGAAAGAGTTTCACTTATTTGGGTTCTCTGCTTGGTCATACAAAAAGCGCATGTCCGAAATTACAGTAGGCGATTTGTGCTCATATCCAATCCCAATGCTGCGTCCCTACCAAACATGACCCAATAACATGCAATAAAAGCTCTCATAAATAGCTGCTCATAAAATATATTTCACCCCACACGGCTGAGATTGTTATGGCTCTGTCTACATCATTTTATTTTTGATATCCGAAGTTCATTTCAGATTTGTTCTGGTCAGTTGATTTGCACCATATGTTCATCTGTAGCTTCATTAAGTCTGAACAGTTAATCACTAAGGGGGCATTTACACAACACCGTTTTCAGCTAAAAACGGAAAACTCTTCATGCTTTCGGCCGTTCATTTACAGAACAGCGTTTTGGGGGCTTGAAACCGCAAACTTTTAAACGGATTTCAAAGTGCATGTTTTTGAAACGATAACATTATTGTCTCCATGTAAACTACAAAACTGTAAATTTGTGAAAATGGTGACTTTATGCGCATGCATATTACGTGTTCAATCTGTAAATGTTTCTTTACAAAGTTACATCGCCAACTACTGGCCTGGCAGCAGAATACAGCGTTTTTAGTCATTTTCATGGATCATTTTGACAACTTTGCAATCTGTACACGAAAAACGCAAAGGAAAAAATAGTACATCGTTGTCATGTACTTAACATCTGTACTAAACATAACAAATTTAAACAACATCTCACGCCCTCCGCAAGCTTTATACAACCAGCAGAAAGAGAAGCTGGAATAAGGACAAGCAGTTCAGAGTGCAGTTTTTACAATAACATTCCTTTCATATTTGTTTTTTTATATGTTTGTAGTTTTGATCAATATCTGGCACGTTTTTGATAATGTACATTTTCACCCTTACTGTGATGATGTCACAGCTAGCGCACAGTCATTGTCATTGCACAATCTCATAGTCATTGTTGAGTTTCTTTTTTCAATTATTTAATAACATGCACATGCCAGATGGGCCGGTCTGAGTATTTCACAATCTGCTCAGTTACTGGGATTTTCACGCACAACCATTTCTAGGGTTTACAAAGAATGGTGTGAAAAGGGAAAAACATCCAGTATGCGGCAGTCCTGTGGGCGAAAATGCCTTGTTGATGCTAGAGGTCAGAGGAGAATGGGCCGACTGATTCAAGCTGATTGAAGAGCAACTTTGACTGAAATAACCACTCGTTACAACCGAGGTATGCAGCAAAGCATTTGTGAAGCCACAACACGCACAACCTTGAGGCGGATGGGCTACAACAGCCGAAGACCCCACCGGGTACCACTCATCTCCATTACAAATAGGAAAAAGAGGCTACAATTTGCACGAGCTCACCAAAATTGGACAGTTGAAGACTGGGAAAATGTTGCCTGGTCTGATGAGTTTCGATTTCTGTTGAGACATTCAGATGGTAGAGTCAGAATTTGGCGTAAACAGAATGAGAACACGGATCCATCATGCCTTGTTACCACTGTGCAGGCTGGTGGTGGTGGTGTAATGGTGTGGGGGATGTTTTCTTGGCACACTTTAGGCCCCTTAGTGCCAATTGGGCATCGTTTAAATGCCACGGCCTACCTGAGCATTGTTTCTGACCATGTCCATCCCTTTATGACCACCATGTACCCATCCTCTGATGGCTACTTCCAGCAGGATAATGCACCATGTCACAAAGCTCGAATCATTTCAAATTGGTTTCTTGAACATGACAATGAGTTCACTGTACTAAAATGGCCCCCACAGTCACCAGATCTCAACCCAATAGAGCATCTTTGGGATGTGGTGGAACGGGAGCTTCGTGCCCTGGATGTGCATCCCACAAATCTCCATCAACTGCAAGATGCTATCCTATCAATATGGGCCAACATTTCTAAAGAATGCTTTCAGCACCTTGTTGAATCAATGCCACGTAGAATTAAGGCAGTTCTGAAGGCGAAAGGGGGTCAAACACAGTATTAGTATGGTGTTCCTAATAATCCTTTAGGTGAGTGTATATTGAAGGTTTGTGTAATATTCCAAGTTTGCAGTTCACTAGTTTTATTCGTTTTGAGGAATATGTTTTTGTGCAAGTAAAGTCACTTTTATTTATATAGCGCTTTATACAGTACAAATGTTTCAAAGCAGCTTTACATAGATAAACAGGAAAATAACGATACAGTGATGCAAACAATTCAATTCTGCTGTAAAGCAGCTCAAAAAAGACAGTTGTAAACGACAGTCATCATTCAGTTGAAATTAATTCGGTTCATTAACTGTGAAATGCATTAATTATGAAATGAGTTCAATTCATCTTTAAAATCATCTCTGGAGAAAACAGTGATGTCATCATCCAGCTCAGATACAATAGGCAATAATATTGTTGTATAAAAGTGTACGACAACGAGTAAATGTCTTCTCACATTTAGCCTAGAACTACAACAAGCATCATGTTCACACAGCGCACACAACACACCTGATTTCAGGAGAGCTGTCGGCAATACATGGGAAAACAGTAACTTGAGTTTCTTTTTTGAAAAGTAACTCAGATGTTTTGATGTAAATTTACCAGTAATGCATTACTTTACTAGTTACTTAAATCTGGAAACAATAAAGAGATGAAAGAACCGCATTGTTATTGATCTGCCAAGCTGGCATATTGAATAATATATTATAATGTGAGACATATTGCATCAGATTGCAGGGAAAGAAAAGAAAAATCGGAAGAAATAACTCATTATTCAGTCCAGTAGGTGGAGATAATGCGCATAAAATGTGTATCGCCAGTAAACGAAGAAGAAGGAGAACCGGAAGTAGAACGAGAGACAGACAAAGCGCCAGTAGCGAGTGAAGATGTCTCCTCCGTCTCTCTTCGACTTCACCGAAGCCAGAGATACATTTACGGTAAATTATTAGTGGAGTGTCATCACAACTATGTTAATATATAAATAAAAATGGTTCTTTTGTTTGTTTTGTTTCTGTCTCTTGTGTAATGTAATATTAGACCTTATCGTTTTATATGTTTATAATTAATTTGGCCTATTGGACACTTATATATCATATGTATGTACAGTAATTTGTTGGTGATTGCTTTAAAAACGATGATGATGTTTGTGAAGGCCATAATAACGCCTTCTTACTAATTGAAAAACATGGTATTAATATGCAACATGGCCAAAATAACATTTTCAGCTTAATAAAACTTTATTACTTTGGTATTATTATTATCATCATCCATGTAATGTCATCATGCTTTTATTGCTTGTGTCATAATACAATCACATCAGTCAGTTGCTCAGTCGAAGTCATGCTGTTTTCTGTGTGTTGTTTGCAGGCTGCCACTAAAAGTGCAGTGGACATCAGGAACTGTAAACCCCTGACCAGCGCGTTCAGTCATCTGCCTGGAAAGTAATAATTGCTTTTTATGAATATGATCATGCTTTTAATTGTGCTGCAGGGAGTTTGTTTATTACGCTTGACCTCCAGTGATGTATTTGAATGTATATGTTTCGTATTGCTGTTGAGATGTGTGATTGTTCACAGTGAAACTGAGAAGAAGGCCACTCTCGATCAAGCTCTGCGTGGAGTTCTTGAAGAGCAAATAGTGAGTCCATGTGTGCATTATTTATCATCTTGTTCATCTTGGAACATTGGCACGCATGCAATTGTTTTGCGTACGAGTCCGATGATTGCATCTTACGTTGCAGGTGAAGCAGAAAGTGAATGTTGAAGACTTCCTTTCCCTGATCTACATCAGTATAGATGGCGTGACTGAAGGTACACCTGTTAGTCTGCACATACAGCAGTGCTTATGAAAACTGATCTGCAGATCATCAATCTCTCGTGTCTACACAGGCATCTGCTCTGCTACCACTCCTTTCCTTCTGCTGGGAGACGTTCTCGACTGTCTTCCTCTGGATCAGTGTGACAAGATCTTCTCCTTTGTTGAAGAAAATGTCTCTACATGGAAGTCTGTAAGTTTGGAGCTTTTAGTTGGTAGTGCTGAGTTTTTGTTAGTTATAGATATAAATTAGGCCGATATTTAGAGGCCAGGTGCCAAAGGAGTGTCGAAACCTGTTGTATTCGTTAGTTTTCTTATTATTCTTCCACCATTGAAGTCTATAGTAGCCCATAGAACCGAAAGTTGTGAAATTTTGCACACAGAAAATTAGATATCTCTATTTCAAACCATCCAGTGCCACCAACAGCTCACATTTTCACACGTATATGCTAATAACTTTTGAGCCGAGTTGAATGTTTCTATATCCACCTGACGTTTTTCAGAAAAACCTTTGTTTTCAAATCTGAAAAGACGGTTCAGGCAGTCAGTTTCTAATGTCGTCATCATTAGAAAATGCTGGCAAAAACTTATAGAAGTTATGTTTTCACACCAGCCTTTCTCACAATTGATGAAAAAACCCAATAGGGTAGTCAACAGGTTCAGCACAGTTGCTTAAACTGAACAGTTTGTCCAAAAACCAGGAGACTAGTCTACTTGGATACAGTGTGGCAGACCAAGCAATGCTTAAATCAGTGGAGCTGTACATTATTTTACCATGTTGACCATTTTGGGTATCAACAATTTAGAATTTTATAGTAAAATGCATTATTTCAACTCATTTGACTGATATAACTGAGATTTATATAAACCACTGATGTAATAACCTGGCTGATTGAGTTCTTGTGTATCTTGTGGAATATGTTAAAATGTGTGTTAAATCATGTGCCAAAGGGATGCTGACAAAAGTAGGGGTAATGCCACTTTTTGTTAATGGATATGGCTATCATAAACGAAATGAGATATTTTGTCAAAAATAATCATGAGAATGTTTGTTCAGTGTATTTGTTTTGCAGCTAGGCTATATTTATGAGTTTGCTCTTTCTTCCATGTTCACAGAATACGTTTTACTCCGCTGGAAAAAATTACTTGTTAAGAATGTGCAATGGTGAGTTTCAAGTTTATGTGTATCTATATTTATATATTAAACACTTTATCCAGTCCAAACAGCTTCAAAGGAGTTTTACTGTAGAAATTTGTGCAAATAGTTCTTAAATTAATTGTAACATCAGGGTTCGTACAAGGTGCTTAAAGTGCTTGAAGTACTTGAGTTTGACTTTTTGAAATTTAAGTCCTGGAAAACCCTTGAAAACGGCAATATTTTTGAAGAGGTACTTGAAAAGTGCTTGAATTATTGAAATATATATATATATATATATATGAAATTAGTGTTTAATTTTTGGAGAAAAAAAGAAGCATACTAGAAAGCCTTGAAAGTCCTCGAATTTCATTTGACAGAATCTGTACAAACCCTGTAACATCCAAGCAGTCCTACTGAGAGTAATACACTGTCAGTGAATACATTTTCTTCCTGGTTTTACAGTATACTGTCAATTTCTTTTCTTTTCTTTTTTCTTTCTTTTTTTTTTTTAAGCAAAACAACATTGCTTTAACTCATCAAAATAAGTTAAGCAATTTTCAACTTTATATAAGTTATACAAGATTCAACTCAGTTTAGTCAGTTTAATGTAATTAAAGTTGAAATTACTTAAACGTCGAAGTTGATTGTACTTCAAAATTTAAGGCAGCAACTTTATATAATAGATTGTATTTCTCTTAAAATGTAAACACTAAAGCTTCAAACAGCTCTTTTCTCTTGGATACAGATGTGTGTAGTTTGTGTGTCAGTGGAAGTCCAGTTGATTGGTGTTAAAAAGAAGGGTCTGATCTCATTTAAACTGGCAGATTTTCTGCTTCTGAGCACTAGAAGGACTGTTTCAGAGTTTAGGTGTTTAATGGAAAAATAATCTAGCTCCCACAGACGGATTTGCTGTTCAGAGGCTTATGAACTGGCCATGTGCGCACACTCGAGTCAAGTACATCAGTATTCTTTACGACTGTGCTGAAGGAGCCTGACATGGCCATGTGTTTGTCCACAGACCTCCTCAGAAGACTCTCTAAGTCTCAGAATACAGTGTTCTGTGGACGAATCCAGCTGTTTTTAGCACGTCTCTTCCCTTTGTCCGAAAAATCAGGTATACTTTTTTTTTACATAAGTTGTTTTTCTTAGTTCTTTGCTCATTGGTTGTTTTTGACAGGTTTGTCCTCTGTGTTACAGGACTGAACTTACAGAGTCAGTTCAACCTTGATAACATCACCGTGTTCAACAAGAATGAGCAGGATAGCACTCTTGGACTGCAGGTAAAGTTATGACGCAGGTTGGGCTTGATTTGGCTGCATGTGAGAAGATAATGTTGAAGATCCTCTGTGGTGAAAGTCAAGGTTTTAATGTTGTTTGTGTCGGTTTCCTGTTTTTAATATGCTTTTTTTAAGACAAACCATGTGCAAATTCATAAGTCAGCACCATTGCAGAGTATTTTCAGTGAACCAAAGAGTCTCAAAAACACGGTTTGAAATCGCTGGTGTTTCTGACGTCACAAACATGTAACCAATCAGATCAACATGCGGCGGGGCTTTTCTCCACTGAAGTTGTTCAAAGCGTTTCTGATGCTGATTGTTAGAACTCTGAGATGGTGAACGCGAACATGTTTTGTGTAACATTAGCAACACATTATTAGCTGTTTGATAACGTAGTCAACCAAAAGGCTAATCATATTAATTACCGTTATGTGTCCGAAATTGTAAAAAGCGATAAATAACACGCATTACCATTCTGAGACATGGACTTGTATGCGAGCCTGTATAATTCACTCTTCCTCTGCTTCTTCTGACTCAGTTTCTGGTTCAAACATATATGGCTGAAGTAAACCTATATATCCACTTGCCATCGTGCAGCGTTTACTACAGTGAATCTGTGCGAGTGGATCAGCTAGGCCGATCTGCTGTGTTTGAGTGGAGGCGGAGACTAATATGCATATTCATGTATCTCCATATACGAAATGAAGCAAGGGTGTAGACATAAAAATTATTGGCTGCAGGGGGACATCAGAAAATCCACGTACTTTATGTACATCTTTGGAATAATGCATAAAAAAAACTTTACTGGAAATGACCATGTGCATAAATTCAGTTTGGGTTGAGGTGGATAAATGTTTTATCCCAATAAAAAAGGTGTTCTCAATATCCTCTTAGAAGACATGGTATAAACTATGATGGAAACGCATTTACCGAATAAAACGCATTCGCACAGCATCTCAAATCTTGGTTTGATCCTTCTGAAATGCCTGAGCCAAAGTCTGTCATCAGGATGATTTGGTTCATTTCCCTGCCTGAAGAGTCCCGAACACCATTTTTTTACAGTCTATGGTCCGAACGCAGGAGAACATGACAGCGTTTATTGCGTTTTGTCTGCGTTCTCTGTCTCTTTTCTTCTCCATCATAAATGCCTCAGTTTCTTGCCTGTTTGCGGCAAATTCCATTTTTATTTCAGATATTTTCTCATATATTTTGCCAATTTCCCAGGAAGTGATGATTTTGTCCTCTTGAACACATGGGGTGGAAACGCTGCTTCATTCGCAGATGTTTTATTGATATTCCAATTTTGCACATAAGTTAAATTCACATCTTGAATGGAAACATAGCCAGTTAGACACCTATAGAGAGTTGTTCATCTGATGTCAGACATGTGTTTTTTTTTTCTCAGCATGCAGAAGTTAAGGAGGATGGGATGGAGGTGGAGGAGGGAGAGATGGGTGACGAAGATGCACCTGCTCCGTGGTAAAAGATATTCGAGTTTTCACAGCCTCTAAGTTAAAGTCAGTGGCTGCGTCCGAAATCACATACTTCCCTACTATATAGTAGGCGAATAACTGTATGTGACAAAAGAAGTATGTCTGAATTCACAGTTCTCATAAAAGAGTAAGCAAAAAGGGCTTATGATGGACACTAGAGGCCACAGGAGAGGATTTGTGAATGGGTAACACTTTATTTTGATAGTCCACTTTAGAGATTCTACTAACAATAAGTAACTTTGCAACTACATGTCAACTAACCGTCGTTAGAGTATTAGTAGACTGTATGCTTAATATCTGCTAACACTTTATTTTGATGGTTCTCCAACAGAAATTCTTCTGACTATAAGTAACTTGGCAACTACAAGTCAATTTATTCTACTAACCCGAACCCTAACACCTAACCATAACCTAACAGTCTACTAATACTTTAATGACAGTTAGTTGACAAAGTTACTTATAGTTAGTAGGATGTCTAAAGTGGACTATCAAAATAAAGTGTTACCAAGTGATGTAACTGGCACCGGTAGGTCACATGATAATGACATCATAGAGGATGTAGTACGTCCAGGTTACATTCATACTTTGCGAGCGCTAAAAAAAGAAAGATCCATATAGTAAGTAGTTATTGGAAATAGAGTATGTGATTTCGGACGCAGCCCAAGTCTTGCGTTTGCTTTATTTAGCCTGTTATCAGACTCTTGTTTGTTAGTCTAATTCAGAGGGCTTTTGTTTTGTAGCTCCATTCCTATTGACTACAACTTGTACAGAAAATTCTGGACCCTGCAGGACTATTTCAGAAACCCTGTACAATGCTACGACAAGTTCTCATGGATGACTTTCCTTAAGGTATTTGAATTTTTTTTTTATTTTTTTTTATCCAAACCAATATACAACAATCGGTTACACTTTATTTTAAAGTGACATTGTTACAATGTAATTACACAAACATGTACTGAGTAATATTAATTAACTGTACTTACTACAGGGTTATGGTTAGGGTTAATCACTTAACCAGAAAATTATGTAGCACTATTATGTTATTACTGGTACGTGTCAAAGTACATGTAACAATGTAACCTTAAACATGTTATAAAATAAATACATATTTTAATAAAATAAAGTGTTACCAAAACCTCATCCTCAAAAACAGTCCTGTTGGTTTCATTTGAGGTGAATATATTTTATGAATGGCAAAGTGGTGATAGTTCATGAATCAACTCTTGAAGAGTTTGCACTTCACTTTTTCTGGTCAAGCTTCTCTTAAAATTTGGTTATTAAATGTAATTTTAAGTCATTTGTCTACATTTAGAAATGTAACCATTTAAGACTAAAGTATATCAACACTGTGGTTGTCCGTAGTGGATGTTTACTCTGATAGGACACCTTTGTGAGCTTGAGGGAAACTGACTAGAAACATCTGAAAAAGGAAACCTGACAGGATTGGTCCACATGCATCTTGTTTTAATGTTCCCTCACTTGTATTCTGTGTGCAGTATTCAGATGAGACTCTAGCTGTGTTCAAGAGCTATAAGCTGGATGACATGCAAGCGTCGAAGAGGAAGATGAAGGAGATGAGGACCTCTGCTGGAGACCATGTCTACTTTGCCAAGTTCCTCACCAGTGAGAAAGTCAGTTCTTCCAGTCTTTCAATCAACTACTCAATAAAAAGAAACCTCCAGTCATTGACCTGCTAACACAAGGCAACTTCCCATCTCTCTCTGCAGTTGATGGACCTTCAGTTGAGTGACAGCAACTTCAGACGACACATTCTGCTTCAATACCTCATCCTCTTCCAGTATCTCAAGGGCCAGGTCAAGTTCAAGAGGTCAGGGGAAACCGCACGCTTATCTTTTCCAGCTGTGAAGAGAAGTTTACCCTGCTGTCAGTGTCAATAAATGTTTTTGTCTTTAACCTTTGCAGTTCCGGCTGTGTTTTGAATGATGATCAGTCTTTGTGGATTGAGGACACGGCTAAACTAGTCTATCAGGTCAGTCTTAACCTTACGTGTCACTGATTGGAGGTGTGTGGCACATATTAAGAGAGTATACCTATGTTCCCAGATATGAAAAAGTGTCCCATGTTCCCAGGATCCTATGTTCCCCATTTCAATGGTCTGTTAACACACTGTAAATAACACACTCTCAACTTTATAAACTTCTAACCCTAACCTAAGGAAGCAATGACCTTTTGTGATATCCCAACCATTTGTTTAGTTCCCTCAAGTCTATGATATTGAGAGCCATGCGGCAGTGCAGAGGAGCAGAAAACCCCTTTGACAAGTTCCACAATATCCCATGCAGAGCTTTTTCAGGTTCCCTCACTGTAAAATATAAACTCATACAATGTACATTAAAAAACAGCATCTGTGGTTGTCAGCACTTTGACATAAAAACATGGTAGCGGCATTTTAAGTTTTATGCGAGTGAACTTAAATTTACTGTATTTCATTAACTTGTATGATGTTAACACATATAGGCAATAGGACCCTATGTTTTCTTAAGAACCCTCTGAATCCCGGGAACAGTGGACCCTGGGTACAGCAAACGGGAGTGACTTCTATATCAATCACTCCGCTGTGTCGTACTGTGTTATTACTATTTCCTTACCATTGCAGTTACTGAGAGAAACCCCTCCTGATGGTGACAAGTTTGCATCTATGGTTGAGGTAAGTTGTGTCTATAAAGTATGCATATGGGGACGTATGGGTTTTAGGTTTCGCTCTCATCTTGAGAAATGTATGAATTATGTCTCCAACAGCACATCCTAAACACAGAAGATAACTGGAACTCTTGGAAAAATGAGGGCTGCCCAAGCTTTGTGAAAGAAAGGTATTGAATAAAAACAGCACACAAACCGCTTTATCCCATTACACATTAGATACACACTGCATTCATGCGAGGTTAATGATGACTCCTTTATCATATTGTACTTTTACTCTGAAATCAGTGAAAAAAAATCTGTTCATCTCTCATTAGTTTGCAGTTTTGGTCACTGCTATTTTTGAAGTTCTAAATGAATCTGTGAATCAAATCTTTTGTTTCTCTCAGACCCGCGGAGACCAAACCCATCCGCCCCAGCCGAAAGAGACAAGCACCTGAAGACTTTTTGGGGAAAGGTCCTGATCGCAAAATCATCATGGGAAAGTAAGATAATATTTGATTACTGTGTAACTTCATCGAGACTTCGATTCAGATCTTAATTTGCGTTTCTGCTTGTGTTTTTGACCATCAACAGTGACGAACTCACAAGACTCTGGAATCTGAACCCTGACAATATGGAGGCCTGCAAGTCAGAAAGCAGGTGTGTGTTTGGCAAACACTTGCTTAGAGGCGTTTAATACGGGACATTTTGCATTAATACATGTTTTGTTTAAAGGGAATTCATGCCATCACTGGAGGAGTTTTTTGTAGAAGCTATTGAACAGGCAGATCCATCAAACATGGTGGAGGATGAGTACAAGTACATTAATCATTTACTCTCTTAAATCAACATGATTACAAACTATACCTCAGAATTAATGAATTCTTCGTCTTCCCTCAGAGTTGTGCGCAACTCAAACTACGGCTGGCGAGCCTTGCGATTGCTGTCCAGGAGGAGTCCTCACTTCTTCCAGCCCACCAATCAGCAGTTCAAGAGCCTGGCCGACTATCTGGAGAACATGGTCATCAAACTGGCCAAAGAGCTTCCTGTGAGTGGACATCCACCTTATCAAACACTAGTTTTCTAGAAAAGTAGATAACATTCAAACTTGTGCTTGACCAATAGAGCCTTTTCAGTGGCTAATATTGATGGGCTTTCGCATCGGGTAGGAACTCAGTTATAGGAACTAGGCTCCAGGGTGGACCCCGACTTCTACATGTTCCTCCTGTGAGAAAGCCTCTATTATATGACATGTATGCAGTGCTGTCAACACATTTTGCCACCGTTGGTAAATATGGCCATGGAAAATATGGCCATGGTCTTTGGTGTTTATCTTTTTGGTTTTTCATTAAAAATATCCACAGAATCTAACCTTTAATAAAATAATCGAAAGAAGGATAAAACTTTTTCTTCTTTTTTTTTTATCTATGCGTTCCATAATTATTGACAAGCATTCATGCGTGACATAATTATTCATGGTGAATGTGTGTAGTAGAGAAAACTGTGCCACTTCACTTGGGACTTGCATGCAGACTTTTTAGCGATACACACCTGATCATCTAGTGATGTAGGTGGAGTAACAATAAAACAATATATCAATTAATTAATCGCCTATCCCTTGTTTAAACAGGGAGGCAACTATGGTAATTAATCCAAAACTCCTCTTTTTTTACTCAATAGAATTTGCAGCTGTGCCAATAATTTTGGCACATAATTTGGAGAAAAACGTTTGTACCACATATATATTAGTTTTGCTCATATTTATGAAGGATGCCCGTATTAGTGGAGGACGATGTATAATATAATTTAAATCAATTTAAGTGAGACACAAACTCACTCAAATATTTTGCTTACTATTTTACTCAAATATTCAGTATTTTATGAATGCATAAATGTGACAGAATGTTTGTTTTTCTTTTGACAGAAAGACCTTCCTTCTGAGGAGATAAAAACCGGAGAGGAGGATGATGATGAGAATGGAGATAACCTGTTGAAAGAGAGCAATGACAGTGAGTCTCTGTTGCTCTTTTTTTTTTTTTTTTTTTTTTTTTTACCTCAAAAGCTGTTTTCATTGCTATTGCCTCCACTGGACTCTGTTCACGCTAGACTCTTTGGATCAGAACGGCATTATCAAAAGTGGCAGCTGTTGCTAGGTAACAACTACACTGGAGAACTCAGCGAAACGAATGGTGTTGCTATTAGTAAAACATACAATAAATTATACAATCAAATGACTCATGGTAATTATAGCTGAAAGCCGTCCTCCAAACCTAAGGTAGGGACAGGGTTGGAAAACACTGTTTCAGGGCTCGGTGGCGATATCATATCAAGATTTATAATGACACACCACTGCATTTGTAAAATAAAGCTTTTTTTCTTTTTGGTCAGAATTCCAAAAGACACTCAAGATGGTCAGTATGAAAATTGGGCTTGGTTTATCTCTATATGCTGCACTAAATCTAAAAAGTCCAGTCTTGTAATATTATAAAAATATTTTGGCCAATTTAAAATAGCCATTTTTCTTATTTCCTTTCCAAAACTGCTCATCAGGTCATGCGTGTGATGGAAGGTTGTCCAGTTTCATCTCAACACACCAGTGTTTCAGAGATGAAGCCTCACCTCTACTTTGGCATAAACAAAACTTTTTTTTGACAGCTTGGCCTCACAATGATCTGAGCCAATTTTCATGATGGACTGAACCGTATAAGACGAGTAGGTTATGAAAATTCTAATTGGAAATATCTTAAACTGTTATGCATTCGACTCAGAAATTGGTTATAGGCTTTGTTAATGCTAATAATTATTTAATTATAGAGTATCTCAAAGTCCTATTTTTTGTTTTGTTTTACCATATAGTTCTATGGGCTGCCAAACCTAACAATTACATGAGGTCTTTGCCCCTTTGTGGCTTCACCCTTAAAAACATATATACAATATGGATGCCCGTGGTTTGCCTTATCTCCATTTGGGCCGAGATCTCCTTTCAGCGAGTCAGTGGAAGTAAGGTAGATTATGAAATCCAAGAACAAGTGGTCACAGGAGATAAACGGCTTCTGCTTTATGAATGGTGTAGATTTAGGAGCGTTTAGTTTGACTCGAAGTGAAACTGTCTTTGTCCAGGTCCCAGCATTCGGAGCAAGGCGGTGACCAACAGTCAGATGGACGAGATCGCAGCCAAGCTCGGGTCCCGGTGGAAGACGCTGGCGGATCAGCTGGAGATGAGCGAGAAGGAGATCCGCGTGATCGAGTCAGACAGCGAGGATGTAGAGCTACAGGCCAAGATGCTGCTGGTGGCCTGGCAGGACCGAGAAGGCCCTCAAGCCACGATGGAGAGCCTGGTCACGGCCCTCAACACCGCTGGATTCAGGAACATCACAGATGGCCTCAACGAAACATAACCTTTTTATTCTTCCGTTTTAACTATTTGATATGTTTTTGCTGTACTTCGATGAGTTGTTTTAATAAATGGTCATTTGAAATGAATCAGTTTTGTTTGTAAAATACACACAAGAGTGTTAATGGCATGTTTATTTGTCTTCACGGTTTATGAAAAGCCAGTAAACAATAACTTATTACAGAGGTAAATTCTCTTTGTTTGATTGTTTCTGAGTATTTCAGGACAGATAAGTTTACAGTGGCATTTGTTGCATGGCAGCTAGAAGACAGAAGCAGTAATCGAGCAGAAAAACATCCTCTCAAAGTGCTTTGATATGAAATCCACCTTTTGATAGATCAGACACAACAGATCCCAGTATCATACAACTCCTTGTTTTACATGTCCAAAACTTGTGGCCAAGAGCATCTTTAGATACCAAGTCACTACTTCTGTCTATTGAGCATGAACACCTTTTCACAGGCTTAAAAAATATTCAATGCATATAGAAAACATTAAAAAAAAAAGTCCAATAAAAAGGATCAGGTCCATCAATCTACCATCCATGAAAGGGGGAAAACACCCTTAACAGACACGCCACTCGAGTTGATGCATGAAGAGTTCAGAAATTAAGGTCGTGTTTTTAAAGACACAAATTTATTTGCACATCTATACAGACAGTGCTTTGAAAATGGCAATTATGGTTTTAAGTTTCTCCTGTGAAACACCGTTACTCGAGTATTTCCAGACGCCGCGGGCCGTACAGAAGGACATATGCTATATGCCAATCGCCTCCACCAGACAGCTTCAGGATGTCCTCAGGGGTCACCACGCTGACCTTGTCATCGTCAAACTTCATCCATTCATCTGTTCAGAGAGAGAGAGTGAAGTATCAATACCAGATACAACAGCAAAGCACTCTATAGCATTAGCAGGGGGATCCAATTCTGGTTAAAACTACTAATCAAGGTCTTAAAGGGTTAGTTCACCCAAAAATGAAAATTCTGTCATTAATTATTCACCCTCATGTCATTCCAACCCAATAAGACTTTCATCTTCAGAACACAAATGAAGATCTTACTGATTAAATCTGAGATTTGCTCAACGTGCTGCGTAACAGGAGAATGAACCTCATTGGTTCTCACACGTCAAGCGAACATAGTTGAGCTGATGTGTGAGTTGATGAATGTGAATAAAAGCCTAAATTCAATCTGTTCATCATATAACGCTTTCGAGTCTTTTCAGCAAATTTAGAGTAAACCGCTCAATTCATATGGATTAGTTTTGTGATCTCTTTATGAAGCGTCAAAGTTTCATCAAAAAGTTAATCTGTGTTCCGAAGATGAACAAAAGTCTCACGGGTTGAGAACAACATGAGTGTGAGAAAATGATGCAAATTTTCATTGGTGGGTGAACTATCCCTTTAAGGAATACTAGAAGCGGTTTAGCTGCTCCTCAACGCAGGACTGGACAACCCCTGCTCGACACAAATTACATCAGGAGAAATAAACCGTCCAAAAAATAAAAAGCTTGAGCCGGAGATTTATCTTGCAAATTTGCCTAGATATTTTGCCAGGCAGTGTTGGGTAACACACATTACAGTAATCAGATTACTTTTACAAGTAACTAATTTAAATATACAAGCGTAGTTATTATAAACAAGTAACCCTGTCACTCTTTCCATTTCCTGAGTGACTGGTGTCCTCGGGATGGGAGTGATGTGGCAGGTGTCCTAGGAGTGCTTTGAGCATGTAGATACTGTAGTTCAAGAGCTATGATGCACTGCACACAAAAACATCTATTTGAGACTCGAGTTATTTTGAGATTGCATGCAACAGCCGTAGTGAGTGTGTCATTTTAAACCGTGCTGCGCTAATCATAGTTATTTCCAGCACTTGATCAAACCACTTATTTAAAACATGACTTTTTTTCTCATGCATTTGTGCTGAATCTATCGAGCTGTTTTGTACCCCGTGCATTAAAGTGTACCGACAGGGCGTGATCGGGCTCACATCATGCTCTATGAAACCTGTCTATCTAACTCTACAGCGGTTGATCCAAACACTGCAATTATGTATTATTCACTAGAATACAATGTAATGGCTTTCCCCACACATATTACTTCTACCTTTTCCACAGCGTTTTATTTATTTTTTCGTGTACGGACGTGCCTAGCTTAGAGGGAACAGTGGGTACATAACTTTCTATAAAAATCAACTAAAATAATGAGTTACTTTTCAGGGAATAATGAAATATTGTAATGGATTACTTGTAAAATTACCCAACCCTAGGAAACAATGCTATCAAGTCGCGTTTACAGTTACAAAGGCAAAAATCAAGTACGTTTAACAAATAATGAAAGCAAAAACTTGATTTGACAACGACAATACTTGACCTTCTTTCCTTTTAACCCAGCCGACATAGTGGCCAGATGAACTGGATCGGCCCTGGTGCGTCAGAACCGCTTGCAGGTCGTAGTAACCGCTGTTGTTGGAGCCCAAGTCTGTAGAGAAGAAACAAGTAAACAGCTTATAAATCAATCTGCAGACTCAACTTGCAGGACCATGTTGAAATTAGCATCTTTGCAGTGAGTGCTCACCTTCAGAAAAACAGAAGGGTTCATATTTTTTATCCTTTGGAGCCCCAACCTTCTGAACCACCTATTGAATGAGAAACAAAATGTTAGATGGCTTTTCAAAAAGCACGAAGTGTTCAGCATGACATCACAGGGCACTTGCTTTCGGCTGCTGTTGCATCTCCAATTTCTTGTCTTCGTCCTCCTTAAACTTTGTCCTCATAGGAAGCATCTTCTCCTGAAGTTCAGGAGTGCACAGCTCAAAGACGTCCAGCATAAGAGGAAATTTGACATCCTAAATGCAGCAAAATTAAAGTTTACAATCAATTTATAGATATTTTGGTGACAGCACCTGATATCCCAAACCCCTCCTCAGTAAAAGACCTACCTTGAGGACTTTGGCATTCACAGACTCTTTTTCTTTGTAAAAGAACCGCACCATTTGAACCGTGAGGTATGCCGGGAGACGGCTGATTTTGGACTTGAATGCAGAAACATAAAAAGTGACTGTTCAGTTTATTCATGTACGAAAGAGGAAAACATTGAACAAAGCAGCCAAAAGGTAAAACATACCGATTTGATATAGAGGGCATTTCTTTGTAAGGATGGGGAGAACTTCGTGATGTCCTCCTGTAGCCTCTGGATGTAATGAGAGACGGGTAAATATTAACAGGGATTGTGAGCACCGGAGGCTCATCTGCGTACGGGACGTTCCACTCACCAGTCGGAGTCCAGTGGCGAGATACTTCACTTCCTGGTTGATGAAGCAGCTGAGCTGCAGTTGGCTCTCTGAGCCTTTAGTTGGATCCTCGTCCTCTGACTCGGTACATTTCATACTGGACACATTAAGGCTAAGTACCGTGATCTATGGGCCTGGTGAAAATTAGACTACAAAACACATTACGCTCAATCTGGCCATCCCCATAATATCTCATTATGGCTGCAAAGCATAATCGTGCAGTGAATTCAAAAGAGTTACATAATCAAATAGTCAGCGGGATTATAGATCATTCCCCCAAACGTGAAAAGTCGATCATCCTTCTCGTATCAATTTTCTTCAGGAGTTCATTTCTCAGTGTTATCAGAGTAGCGTAAAGCCCAAAGTATTCTTCAGAAAATAAAGTATACCCGGGCCTTAAGTGAACTCAGACTACAACATCTGATGCGTAATCTGTACACCTCCCAAACCAGCACATATCAATCAAATGACTATCTATTTATTTATCTTTAGGCCAGGCTTCCAACAAGCAATTACTTAGCACCAGGGTGTGAATTCATTTTATCGTTTTACTAAATCCAAATCAGGTTCTGGAGGTGCGGGGGAATGATTCACTGAAGCAGGTAAACATTAGGGTTGGGTATCGATTGAATTTGACCAATTCCGATTCTGCTTATCGATTCTGATTCTAATCGATTACTAATTTCGATTCCAATTAAGAAATAAACTTAGTTATTATTCACATTTATTCTAAGTCTTATTGCAAAGCATTTCATTGTAGCTGAATACCATTACCAAAAAAAATCAGCAGACTAAAGAATACGTAGACAAGAAATGTTTGCCTATATGGTTTAAAAATACCATAGCAAAAACAACTAGACAACTACAGTTGAGACAAAAACAACTACAATTAGCAATCGCATAAAAAAATACCATTGAAATAAACAGGTATTCAGGTACAGAAACTAATCAAATGTAAAAACACTGCACTTTATAAATAAAACAGACATTACAAATATAGTTAAGGTTATTCGGTTTTTTGTTTCAGGATCTTTTGACGTTTTTGTGTGTCCGTTCAAGTGCAAAAAGATGCAGAAGGAACTCAGTATCACACAGTATAAGAGACGGCTTTCTGCGCAGCACAGAAAACAGTGGGCAGGTCTTCTTGCGCTTAAATGGTTTAAAGCCATATTAATGCACACAAAGCAAATTCTTGACCTTAAGCATCCAATTTTCGATTCCCAACCCTAGTAAACATTGAAGTAAAAACAGAGGCAGCCCACATAATTACTGACTGAGAGAGCACATGATATAGACTTGTACAACAGGCACTTATCAAAGGATACGTAGTTTCAATTTCAACACCAAAATACTGATCGATGAAATTCTTCTTTTTTGCGGCGACAGCAGCTCCACTGTCACTGTCAGTCTGTTATTCCACCAAAAACAAACACAGAGGAAAATGAATACATTATTTGTAAAATTGTTTTTTAGCTTCCAGACAAATATGATAAAGACCCATTTTATTACACTAAATTCTCTGCATTTCTGTAATGAAAGAGTTTGAATATATTAGGGTTGTCACGTTACTAAAATTCCAGTAGTCGGTACAAATACCAGTGAAATTTCACGGTTGTCAGTACCAATTTCAATACCATAGCAAGAACTAATTTACTATTTTATTGAACTATGTGAAAATAAAAAACTAAAAGTTTAATTATGATGATACTAATTATAAGTAAATATAAACATTTAAATGTAAACACTGCTTATAAAAAGATAGAACAAGTGGCAGGTCAATTAGTGTTCATTTACACTAAGACTTAACGTACATCTGTTTTGACGTACAGTATCAGATTGCTTCGTCCCATCTGTTGCTATGGTTATATCCCTGTCAATCATTGCAGTTTCGGATTCAATCGCGCAACTCAAAACCGATGTAAAGAAGCTTTGCAGTGTGCACTATGGATGTCAATTTACATAAATTCCCATGATCGGTCGTTGTTTAAATTAACGATCAATTAATCATTAGCATTAATACTGCAATACGCGTCCACTGCAGTGGCACATCGCCAACAGCATGACAGGTGTGCAAATCTGCTCAAAACGCCATGTTCCGCACCAAATTAATGAGATGGGGTTTTAATTTAAATAAAGGGCAGGTGGGATTGTAAAATGAGTTGATGTGATTGATCATTCACTAAATTACTTATTTAATAATTAGGGCTGCACGATTAATCGCAATAAAACCGCACGCGATTTGGCAAAGGCTGCGATTATTTTAAGCGCAGCTTGTCAGTGGAGTGCGGCTGATCGGTAGTAAACACTGCCCCATTTGAACACCAGAGGGCGCTCACACGCAAACACGCTAAATATGCCCCGCCGCAGAAGTACAATAATGCGCATCATTCCAGGAAATCCCTGTCGCTGTAGCTGAATAGTCAGAAGATTGAAACGCTTTGATTAAACATGACTTATAAATGCACGACTGCCTTATTCTGTGTCAGAAGCTCATCATCTCACAGAAGGAGGAGCTCAACTGTCCTTATGAAGTGAGTTTGGAGTAAATGCATGTTATTAAATGTTGCATGTTATTAAAACGAGGTTCATAAATGATTCTCGTGTTTGGAAAGATATTTGACTCGTGTTGTTTTTTTCAAATGCACGTTATAAGTGACTCAAACTCACAGTGCTTTCAGATGGAGCAGCGTTTACAGAGCCGTACATCAATGACAAACTGCGCATAAAAAATAATCGCAGCCTTTGCGATTTTAAAATCGCGATAAGCGATCTCGATTTAAGTGCGATTACATGGAAATTGCGATTAATCGTGCAGCCCTATTAATAATCAAATATAACGACTACAACGTCCCCAACGGCGCCTCAGATTACGCGTGCTTAGAACCGGCTTAATCGACGATCGATGAGTTATCGATAATAATTAATAAATTATTATCGACAATTAATCATTCATCGATTAATCATTAGCATGTGAAAACTCCCGGTATTGTCAAAAAAAGCTGTCCACACTGCACAAATTAATCTCTTATTTACATCGCGTTTACACTTTTTTGGTTATAAAGGATTCACGAGCATGTTGAGTGGATTATAACATCTCTGATTGGCAGTCATTGCATCCATGCGCAACACAAGTCTGTGATTGGCTACAATGATCAACGCTTCAAAAACACATTGTAAATAGAAACCTTTGATGCTCCTCATAGAGTTCAATACCAACTTGTAAACAAAATATCTGTACTTTTGAATGATGTATATATATATATATATATATATATATATATATATAATACAGTAGATAATACAGTAGCCTTGCCTCTGGGGGGGTTTCTAGTTCTTCAGGTTCTAATTTCTGCTGAAGGACCCGCATCATCTGGACCCAGCACTCATTGGCATCCTGAGTAAATGGAAAAATAACATATATATATAAAAACGTTCCACTTTGACAGAACATATTCTGCTTAAACGTATTAAGCCAGAGATATGTGACCTGACCTGCTGAAGGTACTGGCCCTGGTCTCCTTTTTCGGCAAACTGTGGGAAGGCCATGTGCAGGAACTGCAGCAGAATGATGGGTGGAATGCTTGACGAGGTCTTATCCATGGACTCGTACAAATCACGCAGAGCTAAGAGAAGAATCAAACATGAGCTACATGCGATCCACAAACCCTGTGGGATTCAGTATGGCTACACAGCTTGACTCTTACATGCATTAGCTGATCCCAAATAGTTGGGCAAATAAGTAATCAAAGAGTCAAGAATTTGGTAACCTCAAAACTGATAGTGGAAGTTGATCACCTGCTGTGATGTACTGGGAAGGTGCGTTAGCTCCAGAAGACCGCAAGGCACCAGAATACCTACAGATGGAGGCGAATTACCACAAAAACACATCGATGCATTACACCACATGACATCTGTGGACTTGACATGAAGGACATGCCTAAACTGTACCTCCTGAGAGCGCCTTTGAGCTCAGGCACGGAGCGTAGACACTGCACTGTTGCATTCATGTAGCACGTGTTGCCCAGATTCGTCAATCCACACGGCAGCTCCATCTGAACATGACACAGATAGCAGAGATGATTTCACAGCTGTTGGCTTGTTTCTCTGATTCCTGCTAAAATATTGTAACAGGCAAATCTGTCGGCTGCAAACGTACGGCAGACGCGAGCTGCTCCTCCGTCATGTCCTCTACAAACATGGGTCGCACTACGGGCTCCTCAGGCAGGGCATCAGCGGAGCCCATCATCAGAAGAGTCATCCCCTACATAGATCAAAACATCTATTTAGCTGAAGAAAACGCACATTTAAAGTCAACATGAAACCATGGAGCCAGACCTCAGTATGCAGCGAAAGCAACTATTTATTTTTACCTAGAAATATCAGTTTCAAAATTATTCTAATGGTACACTGACTTCTAATAAGCCAAATGTTCTTTGATTCTTTCCCAAGCGCCTCTCAACGGAGTAGGTTTGGTGAGCAGGTTCAAAATTCAGCTAAATATGACAAACTAAATCAAAACTGTCTGTCAAAATTAACACTGTATTTTAGTTTTTTTTTTTAGCTAAAACCTTTTTAGCTTATTTCATATAATTTAATTATGTACAGTTTCGTTTTTTTTGTAGTTGTGCATTCTGAAGCACCCTTAAGCACCCTGGTCCTGGAGGAACGCGGGTTCGTTTCGCTATGTAAGGGCTGCATTGAGCTGAAATGACAATAAAACTGCTCACTCGGAAGTTATCAATAAATCTTGCCAATCATTTTGTATTTTGAACTGGAGTTGTGTAATGGGAATGTATTTATACGATTTATGAACGGCTGTAACATTGTTTTCGGTAGTCCACCAACACCTGAAGTGCTCCAGCACAGTCATGCGATTAGCTGCTACGCTAGTCAGTCAGTCACGCGACTGCTCGCTGTTCTAGACAAGCGCGCGATTGGCCATCAACAAACGCGCTCAATAAGACCAGGAACGTGTATTAAGGAACGAATTAAATTAAGGTGTACTGTTGGATAAACTATTGTGGATCTTATGTTTCAATATTTAACTATTAGCTGCTGAACTCTTATTACAGGTCGACTCTTAAAGGGCATTTTCTGAATCAACCAGAAGTCAGGATACAGCCACATACTTACATTTTTCAACTTGATATTGCCCCACTCATCATCCTGGTGAACAAAAAGTAAAAGAAGTCACACACCTGCAATAACAGAGGACAGTAAATATGAAAGCTCTCCATTACAGATCCCAGCCAGTACCTTCAGTGTTCCTCCTTTCACCATGACTTTCTGTCTCTCCGGCTGAACTCCTGTTAGAGCGAAAAGCTGGGCTTTGAACACCATGGGCGGCTCCTCCGTGTTCAGCTCCACCGCATCAAACTTCTCCTTTCCCCATTTCACATTCACTAAGATATTCAAAGAAAGAAAAATCAAGACACAAAAAAATTGTGACACAGCAAAATGACTCAGTACCACGCATCTGCACATTGCTGATAGTCTACAGAAAGAGAACATGTGTGTGTGTGTTGCAGCTAATAAAACTTCATCAGAAGGCTTTGTATGTTTTTTCTAGTCTCAAATGCCTTGGCCTCATATGTTTTTTGCAAGTTGAACTATCCCACATCCAAAGAGCACCGAGATACAGACTTCATACTTTGCATCTTGTGTTTTAAGAAAAGATGTATGGTTTTAATTAAAGCAGGGGTTTTCAAACTATCCCATGGTTCTCCACACCCAGTACTGCACATTTAACTCATCAGCTGATCTGCAGAGTGCTGGAAACCTGAGTGTTTCCAATGGACTTTTTCACAGACAGTGATTTTCACAATTATTAACATAAGAAAGTGTCAAATATTTAGATTTTAATTTTTAAAAATGTATTGTACATTAATAACTACACTTATATTACCTTGGTGTTAAAAAGACAAAAGACAAAAAAAAAAAAAAAAACGTGTTCAGGAGAACATAGTCGTCACTTCCTGGGAAATTGACGAAACATCAAACAGCCCCTACATCCCCACGTGTTCGTTTGGGAGGGTTTCAAGAAAAATCCTCCTCGCTCATCCAAAAACAAACTCCAGCAAATTCAGCTGTCAGACACGACTGGAACTTCAAACGGGACAGGGTTCTGTGGTCAGATCAAACTAACAAAAAAAGGGCTTTTTGGCAGCAAACACACCAGATGGGTTCTGTGCAAACAGGGATTTAAAAAGTCCCCCATGCCCACGGTTTAATATACCGCTGGATCTTTAATGTTGTGGGCCTATTTTTTTGCTGGAGGTCCTGGACTTCTTGTTCAGATACATGGCATCATGGATTCTAGCAAATACCAACAGAAAAAAAAAAAAAGGACTTCTCCTAGAAATCTTATAATGGGCCGTGGTTGGATCTTCCATCAGGACAATGATCCAAAACAAACTCAAAATCAACACAAAAATGAGTCTCTGAGCACAAAACCAAGCTTCTGCCATGACCATCTCAGTCCCCTGACCTGAACCCTATAGAAGATGAGTGGGCTGAACTGAAGAGAAGCGCCAACATGGATCTGGGAATCTGAAGGATCTGGAGAGATTCTGTATGGAGGAATGGTCTCTGATCTCCAAACTCATCAGGCGTTATAAGAGAAGACTCAGAGCTGTTATCTTGGCAAAAGGAGATTGCAAAAAGCATTTAATAAAAGTGTGGCAATAATTATGCCCAACGTGTTTTGGAGAACAACATTTATTTCATAATGTGATTTTGCCCCCACTTTCAATTATTTTACTTCAATGAATGGTTAGAATTTTTGCGAATGAAAGATCAAAAGGATAAACAATGCAGATTTTTTACAGCCATCTTTGATCATATTTATCAGGGGTGCCAATAATTGTGATCACAACTGTATGCGCATCTTGACAATTCCATCCAGCATTTTTTTTTTATGTGATATCCCAAAATGCGCATAACAATAGGTGGATGTAAACATGGCTCATGATGACACTTGCTGCTTCTGAGAATCCCAGAAATGTGAAAAGGGTCCATAAGGGAAACCTCCCAAATGTGTGGGGAGCTGGGAACAGCTTTAAAGCACATGCTTTACAAGTGACCCAAAAGTAGATATATAATCATATTTTACTCACCTTCATGTCTTTTTGAAACAAGACAATTTTATTTCTGCTTAGGTTAGTTTGAACCCCCATTAACACAGCTGACATTTGAGACTACACACAAAACATGCTAACCATATGAGATGCTACAAAAATAACACATGAAAGTTGTTACAGCAGTAAGACATATATAAATAATATAGCTTTAACACATTTATCACTGGAAATCTATTGCAGTGAACAAGTAAATCTACAACACACCAGATTTGCAGCACGGCGGATACAACTATGGATACAAGCCATGATGCATCAGTTTTGATGTCTACAAGCTATCCTAGAGCCAATTTTGCAACAACAAAAATGTTTTTAGTGCAAAGTCTGTATCCACTGTTCAGCAATACTGTCTGTTGATTGAAAAAGCTAATAGGTTAGTTTTGAAGGTGTTTAAATAAAGTGTGAGCCGCCTAGCCGGCATGATAACATGCTTCTTCACTAATAACGTTCCTCAAGTCTGAACGTTTACATTTCACATCATACATTTCCATGTAAAATAAACGCAACGCCTAAATACAAGTCACACCAGAACGCTTGCTATGGGATTTCTGCTTCTTGTTTAGCTTTCCCTCTGTTTTTAAACTGAAACCATCAACTGCGGCCTGAAGCTAATGTCTCATGCTAACGGCGCTGCCTCTTCTCAATTACCTCTTATCGTTTAAAGACTAACTATGATTTATGTCAAATCATACTGTGAACAGACCTGTAAATACGGGCATCTTTCTGTTGGCTTGTCCTTTAAACAGCTCTACTCCAAAGGCCGGGTTTTAAGTTGGGATGCGGAAGATCTGTGTGTCTTGTAACTTCATTCAAACGACAGCCCACAATGACGCTGCAACTGCATGATGACCAGATCGATGAGCTCGGCTAGCGACTAACTAACCTCGTGCCAGATTACTATGACGAAGGATTGGGTTATGAATATTAATAAGGTCTTCCTTCTTCTTCTTCTTTTTTTTTTGAGATTTTATAGACTTTCAGCCCTTATTTATGAATATTAATTACATAATGATGAAGGCTTGAATAATGAATATTAAAAAACCAAGCAGTCCCATTAACAATTTAAACAAATCCTTAGACACTAAAAGTGATACTTGAGGCCCACTCACTGAAACCATTCACTCATAATCTTTAGACCAAGTCTGCAAAACTACAAGCATTGCTATTGTAAAGCAAACTTCTTTTTGCACAACTCTAAACAGTTCTCTACATTAGACACTTCAAAACTAACAGCTCTTGTGTTTCATGTGAGAAACACTATCATTTTAAATGCCACTCATTTACTGATGACCTACACCCAATGATCATGTGAAAGCACTTATAAAGGCCTACATAGCCTAAATTGATCACTTGGTCATAAATCAAAACTCCGTGTTTTAAAAAATTAAATAAATTATTTTTACACCTTTGACAAAATCCTGTACACTCTGCACACTGAACAAGCAAAAGAGTAACTTAGTGTTTTTACATCTGTGTGTATGCGTGTATGTTTGTGTGGAGTTACTACACACAAATAGCGTTTTTTTAAAAGTTAAAATAGTTTTGAATGTGTTTGCCTTTGCAAGAGACTTGTGACGTTTTGCATCTTGTGTGTGTGTTTTGTGTGTAGCGTTTATAGAAATGGAGTCATAGTTTAGTTTCAAAAATTGTAATACACTGCTTTTCCATTGGAGGGAGACCGTTTGCAGTAATATATCTACATTAACATTTACTCGCGTATAACTCTTTATATAACTATAAAATATTGTGTTTCTACTGCGAAGACGTCAATAATAGCTAATAAAAAACAAAATTACATTTACCTCAGGAAAGTCATTCAAAGTCCATAATAGCCAGAATGAAGAGAGGACATATTGCTAAATATTTGCACTATATGTTTTAGTTTTACTTAAAAACTGCTTAATACATATATCATTGCCTTTTTTCATTCACTCACTAAAACTAGAAATGTGTTTATTCTGAATGTTTGTATTCAACTGATTTGTTTGAGTGTTAATTAGCCTTTTATACCTGAAATACCAATTGAATATAACAGTTTGGGCTGTTTTGCCAAGTTTAACTTGTGAGAAGTTCAGTCAAGTCAGTCATGTCAAGTCACCTTCATTTATATAGCTCTTTTAACAATATAGACTTTCAAAGCAGCTTTACAGTGATAATAGGAAATTAAAGTAACAGAGATTGTTTTGGCTTTACAGCAGCTCTAGAATAAGAATAAAATAAGAGAGAGTAAGCCATTAGCCCTATAGGTCACAGCATTTTTTTCTTTAAAAATGACATATATTTAGAAATGAACTGGTATCGAATCACATTGAAAGCTTGTGAAACCTATTCAAATTGTGAAATCTGTATCAATGCACCAATTTAATTGTCTTGAGTGTGGCTAAAGGTGTTTTTTTTTTTTTTTTTTTAGCTCTGAAATGTAACAAATGTGAAAACGAAAGGTTTTTCCACAAACAATTGATGTGCCTGTTATAGACTGTGGATATTAGTTATAGTCTTCATTAAGGTTTTGTTTCAACCTTTGATTTCCAAATGCTCCAAACTCTACAGAGTAGAGTTTTATAACTCCACATTATAATGTGTGATTTATTTTCTCAAATTTATTGCCATGTCCAGATTTTATGGAATTTTGTTAATCTCAAAATTAACAAATGAATGCACAATTAACTTGAAATGTTGCAAATGTATCTTACTATACACAACCAAATTAAATGTTTTATGTCTGCGAAAGTCAGAATTAAATGAATGAACAGTGATTTGTACAAGTAGAGACATGATCATCAATACAAATGTTTTATTTCATGTAGGTGTATCATTTGACATTCAATTTGTAATCTACGAGGACACATCATCAGTGATGTTTTGGGTCTCTTGAAAATCAGTCAACCTCTATCAGGTGAGGCGACCCGGATGAGATGTTTGAAGCCTCAGCTTGCTAGCTCAGTCTCTTGATCCACAGCTTTCTCTGCTGTTATAGATGGCCTTCCTCCTTCTCTCACCAGTGATGCCAAATGTAGTATAAACCCTGAAGTGGGACTGTCCTGTAAAGTTTGAAAGTGACGTGTAGCCAAGTATGGTCTCTCATCCAAGTGCACACACACAGCAGTGAGTATTGAACACACACACCATGGACACACACACCCGGAGCAGTGGGCAGCCATTAGTGCTGCAGCGCCCGGGGAGCGATTGGGTTAGGCGCCTCGCTCAAGGACTACTATGTTATGGGTAATGAGAGTGGAAGAGATTTCCAGCCGCTACTGAGACTCAAACCCGCAACCTTTGGGTTACAAGTCTGACTCTCTAACCATTAGGCCACAACTGCCCTAAAGCCTCTGTACCTTACCGACGTTATGTTCTCAGTCACGGTTCTCCTGTCTGATTTGAGTGCATCTACGCCGGTTCACGCATGCAGACAAAGTCGTTGTGTTTACTGTTGCTGTTCTAGCCAGAGCAAGTGTAAGTTGAAGTCGAAGGTGAAGTAGGCTAATGACAAATTTCCATGATTTAAACAGGGCAACAAACACAACATAAAGAAAGAACAAGGCTCTGAGTTAGACTATTTGCAGGGCGGTACAGCTCTCTTCATCTGCTAGTCAACGACGAACATTAACTGCAAGGTAGTTGGCTAGCACTCCAGCTTGTCACTATTGACAGAGACAAAAATGTCCATGAATACTTGTTTCCTAATTGGGAAACACGTGGCTTATTGTGATAATAAAATCGCAAAGGCTGCTATAATTTTTTTGCGCATCATGTCAGTGATCAGTAGTGAATGCTAATCCATCTGAAAGATCTGTGAGTTTGAGTCACTTATGTGCATTTGAAAAAGCAACACGCGTCATTTGAGCATCCTTTTGTGAGATGATGTGGTTTCTTACACAGAATAAAGTGTATTCTCCCTGTAAAGGGGAACATAGAAATATTAAAATACAGACAGACACTTGTTGTGTTTTCCTCAATCTCTGTATTATGAGTAGGGGAAGGGAACTGTGTGCCTGATAACAACTCTCCATGCTCGCCCCACCCCCTGCTGGAGTCTTTCGGTACTGCACCATAACAAACTACATGAACCAATGAAATAACCAATCATAACAATAAAATATTCTCTTCTCAATACCTGCTACATTATTGAGTTCATTGACTTGTGAATACGCTTAGTTTTGTCTCAAGTCATTGAGGGTCTATTCAACTATCAAGAAAGTATTTGAACTTACATTCCATAAGAGTATACCGGCTGATAATAGTAAGGTTGCAATTAATATTTCCACGCTTGAGGCATGGTATGGAATGGTAGTGCAGTAAGGCCATAACAAGAGGGGGACCCAATTTTATCATATCTAAAGATCTTTGGTGATCTACATTCCCTCTGTGGTCGCTTTGGCATAGTCTCTGTTTCACTTCCATCACTGCTTCCAGAGAACTGTGGAATTTCCTCAACTGTTTCAGTTTCAACTAAATCCTCCGCTACCCCAGGTAAGTCACTGGCTGGTTTATCCTGACTGAGACAATCATCATTCCTCTCGAGTTCTGTTGTTTCTACTGCATGCCTTTCGACTTGAGGTGTTTCTTCACATTCAGCCACTTCCTGTGGTAGCTGGAACTCCATGACATAATCGTAATCCTTATCATCCTCTACCTCTCCATCCAGCTCTCTCCTGACTTTCGCTGGTCTGGCATCTTTTCTTTTTGGTTTTACAGGTGGAAGCCCCTCAGTTTCCAACGGTAAGTGATCACATGGTAATAAGAGGTTTCTGTGCATGACTCTCGATCTCCCTTTTCCATGTTCAGGTCTCAGTTCATAAATAGGAACATCGTTTCCCACTTGTTTAACAACAACATGAATTGAGTCCTCCCAATGATTTCTCAATTTTCCAGGTCCACCTCGTGGAGTCAAATATCGGACCAACACACGGTTGCCAGGACTCAGTACTGTGCTCCTTACTTTGCCATCATAGTTTCTCTTATTTCTCTGGACAGCTTTGTGAGCATTTTCCCTTACAATAGTGTATGCTTCCTGCATTCCATGTATCCATTGTTCCGCATAATTCTGTTGACCACCTCCATCTACATCACCCAGAAGATTGAACAACATGTCGACAGGTAATCTCGGAGAGTGGCCATACAAAAGGTAGAATGGGGAAAACCCTGTCACTTCGGTGCGTGTACAGTTGTAAGCAAATATAAGCTTGTTCAGAGAGTTCTTCCAATTGGTCTTATCTTTTTCTGTGAGGGTCTTAAATATCTGTAGCAAGGTTCGATTAAAACATTCCACCTGGCCGTTCCCCTGTGGGTGGTAAGGGGTTGTTCTCGAGCCAGCTACACTGCAGTACTTGCTGAGTTGTGAAAAGAGTTGATTTTCGAACTCACCTCCTTGATCATGATGAACGCTTATCGGAAAGCCAAACTTGAGGGCATAATCATTGAATATTTTGTCCGCTACTATACCTTGCCTGATTTTGATGTGGTCTGGTACGCTTGCGCAAAGCACGTAAAGTGATCTAAAATATATTCATAGCCACCTTTACATTTGTCAAGGTGGAGGAAGTCAACAGACACAAGTTCAAATGGATGGGTTGAGGTGATGCTTACGAGAGGTGTTCTAGTTTCACGGTTGGGTTTCTTTTTTTTTAAACATGTACAACTCATAACATGCTGTTCTGTTTCATGCTGCTTATATGGCCATATATGGCTGCATCTAATGGCATCCTAGATAAGAAATCAGCGTCTGTGTTTTCCTTGCCTGGGCGGTACTTAAAGGGGTTATATAATGGTACATGCACTTTTACAAGTTGATTGTACTGAAATGTGTGTTGGCAGTGCCTGTACACAACCATCATAAAATGATAAAAATCCATCCAGTGTTTTTTTTTTTATCTCCTTATATGTTTTCCCCTGTCTCAAATCAAGCCGTTCGATTTTGTGACGTCACAAGATCGGACGCCCCTCCCACGATTGTTGATTGACAGCAGTGTTTCAACACAGACCCGCCCTCGCTCGTGAGCGAGCTGTCTGTCATCATAGTCCGTGCGGTCATTGTTGATACGCTGGAGCAGAATGGCGTCTAAGCAATTGTGGTGTTCTGTTCTTGGGTGCAATAAGGAACACAGCAGTCATTTTGGTGTTCCTAAATCCGAACCGCTGAAGACGCAGTGGCTGAGTTTTGTTTTCGAAGGGAATATTCCCCACGATCAACGTCAATGCTTTCATGTTTGCGCGAACCATTTCACACACCAGACTGCTTTACAAACGAGGGTCAGTATAAAGCTGGTTTTGCTAAGAAGCTGCTCCTGAAAAAAGGATCGGTACCAACTATTCGTGTTCCTGCTGCACCCCCAAAAGAAGAAGTGAGTGTAACGTTTTATTAACCTTTATATAATATATGGTGATTGTGTTACAAACAGTGTACGCACAGAACAGAGGGGCGGGGTGAGCAAAGCTCATTATCATTTAAAGACACATGCACTTAAACGGCGTGCTGAAAACAGAGCTGTTTTTGACCAGGTAAAATTAGTGTTTTCTTACAATACTAATGAGAATTTTTAATTAAAGTATATTACAAACTTTTAATTTAGACCCTAAAGAATCATATTAGCTTGTACAAAAATGGCATTATATGACCCCTTTAATAGTAAAGTTGAAGCCAGCTAATTCTGCCACCCATCTTCTTCCTGTAGCATTTAACTTAGTGGTGGACAGGACATATGTTAGTGGATTATTGTCACTGTAGACTGTGAAGAAGGGTGCACAATAAACGTAGTTGCGGAACCTCTCAGTTATCGCCCATTTAAGAGCAAGGTAATCGTTTTTCTCCGATTTTATCAACGCTCGTGATCCATATGCAATTACACGGAGCTTCCCATCTTGTTGCTGATATAATACAGCTCCAAGTCCCTTGTTAGAAGCGTCTGTATGTAACACAAATGGCTTAGAAAAGTCTGGGAATGCAAAAACTGAGGGTTGAACCAGGCAATCTACCAGTTTCTCAAGAATCTGTTGATGGGTATCAGTCCATTTAATGAGTGTATGTGATGGCACTCCCTTTTGGGTGCAGCTTTTGGGCAGCTTTCTCCTCTGTTGCCACACTAGGCCCTTTAGTTAAATCATACAGGGGACCGGCAATGCAGGAAAAGTCTTTCACGTAGTGACGGTAGTAACTTATTAACCCCATCACTTGTCTCAACTCACCAATTGTACTTGGTCTCTTCTCTTTCAGAATCCTGATGGCAGCAGTGTCGGCAGGGTCCATTTTGTTTCCTTCGGCAGACACTATCCTTCCCAGGTAACGAATCTCAATTCTGAATAGCTCACATTTACTGGGTTTTAATATGATGCCGTACTGCCTCAGTCTTTGTAACACGTTTCTGACAGCTTCAACATGACTCTGAAATGTTTTACTGAAAACAAGAGTGTTGTTTAGGTATGGAACGCAGATCTTGTCACGGAGACCCTCTAGGCACTCCTCCATACAGCGCTGAAAAGCGGCTGGCGCATTCATAAGCCCAAAGGGTATCCTAGCCCACTCATACAATCCCCAGGGGGCACGAAGGCTGTCAAGTGTTTGCTGTCCTTTGTCATGAACCCCTGGTGATAGGCTTTTCCTTGGTCTAATAGCGAGAACATAGTGTTACCTCCAAGGCCATCCATCACATCCTGAACTCTAGGGATTGGCTGCCTGTCAGGGTGTGTCTTGCGATTTAACTCTCTATAATCAATGTACAAGTGGAGAGAACCACGTTTTTTCCTGACACACACTACCGGGGCGTGCAGAATGAGATTTCTCTATCCACCCTTGTGCTATTAGGTCAAGTAAGTAATCTTTCATTTCTTCATATAAGGGCTTGGGGACTGACATGTAGGTCCGTGCCACTGGTTCTTGGTCTTTCAATGAAATCTTGAGCTGCAACTTTTCAATACAGCCTATGTCAGGAAAAACAGCCTGACTCTTCCCGCAGCATCTCACAAAATATCTGTCTCTTGTCTTCTTCTAGGTGGCTTAGATCGATTGGGGGGTCCCAGAGGTCTGCATCCGCTTTCTGGACTTTAGCATGTTCAATCTAAATACTGCTTACTTCAACAGGTGAGTGTGTGTGCGAGGGTGTACTAAGTGGACACACAGACGCAACTGGTTGCTCAGTGCAAATAGTGATTTTACCTGTCAGCATAATATCATGGGTGGTTGAATTCTGCACAGTGAGGGTGATGTGTGGGGGTGCTCCCTTTTTAATCTCAACTAGGGTATCACAAAACTCAAGTCCATCTGGCCACTGGCTGGTGTCATCAGGCTCAAAAACTAACACTGTGTCCTCTTTCAGTGGCTTAGTTTGTACTCTGCACTTAACTTGCATAATACTGTGGCTCGGTACATTCACTCCATGACATACTGTTCTCACAAGATATTCACTGGAACGTTCAACACTCGCTGCCTTAATGAATGCTCTGGCCATTTTTTTCTGCAGGTTAGGGAAAGCCTTAGTCACCATTGTAATTAGTTTTTCATCCTCAACATTTCCTTCCTTTGTTTGACTGTTGGTCACAACAAGCTCAATCACATTGAAGCCGATTATAGGGCGTGGCTGTTGGTTGCCCTTCATGACAAGCATAGGAACATGAAATTCTGCAGCACTGCCAACAAGTCTAATAGTCACTTCTACCCAACCCACATATGGCATGTTTGTGCCATTAGCTTCTTCAATTTGCAAGGGTTATCTGGGTCGACTATCTCTGCTATGTCTCTCAACCCAATGTCTGGTAAGTTGTCAGCTTTCCACATCTCATCAATAGCAGATACCTGTGAGCCGGTGTCCCAAAGCACCTGAGTTCTCTGTCCCTGTATGTAGCAGTTGACGAGACACTTCTTCCCAACCAAATTCAGGTACTGTCGAATGTTTTTTCGTCACAACATTTCTCCTTTTGTCAGTGATAGTTTTGCATGAGTGTGTTTGCTGATTTCTTGGATGTGCATGTAAGCTCTGGGTTTTTCTTTGTTCAGACCGATTTTTCTCTGTACCACAGCTGACAATTCTATGGGACATTCTAGTCAGCTCAGCTACTCCCTGTCCCTCGGGGGCAGCCACTGTCCATTTAAATGAGCCTCTCTCACCATGTCAGGTTGTCTCTGGTATCTCCTGCCACCAGCACGGAAATATTCGCCACTTCCACACCTGTTACTGGTAGTATTCTTCCCCTCGCTGCTGGCACCCAAAACACCTAGGCCTAGGACGGGGCATGGGGTATCTCTGTGGTGCAAATCTCTGCTGAAACTGGGCCGGCGCCACAACTCGCCTGAGATATGTGTCTCACCTGAATGTGAGGTTCTTATTTATACCAGTATTTAGTTTCTCCACTGACAGGAAAAGGACAGCAACCACTTCTAGAATTTATACAATTTATTTAATAACAATTTACTCACAATGATAAAATAGGCAACAGGATAAAAAAGTAAAGAAAGGCAACTCACTGGTCAGTTAACGCTACAGCACAATTCATCACAATTCATCAATTCATCAGCTTACATTCATAATCCAAATCCTGTCCTATATCAGTATATAAAATCATCAACCAAGCATAAAAATCACGAATATAAAATGTATTGAAAGAAAAGTTCAGCAGTCTTTAGTCAAATCCCAAACCACATTCAAGGTCCATTGGCCTTATATGGAAGTTTGATAGACGAGCGGGCCGCGGAAGGGGGTGCTGATTCAGATAAGGCAGTCTAGTTAGTTCGTCCCTTCACGTAGCTCTGTGATCCAATATAAGCAGCGGCAGCACTGAGGAGGAGTAAAAGTAGCCTTTAGTCTCACGCAAAATACTGGCCCAGCTCTCACACACGCACATAAGTTGATAGACAGGACAACTTTCCTTTACTTAGCTCAAATCAGGCGTTGAATCCACCGCATGAACATCTACGTCCCTCTTCTGCTCCGCTGTACACAAAACCCTCAGATCGCAACACACACAGGCATGGATCACACGCACCCAAAACACCAGTAAGCTGAGCACTTTCCTTCACTTATCTCCATTAATGCGTTGTAATCAGATCTGTGCCCACTGCTCGTCTGGCTGTGACTTTCTGTAATCAATCGCAGCGATCGTTGTTCCTGCCCGTAGGTTCAGCTCACGGTGTGCGTGCATTCCCCTGCACACCTTCACTCTGTCCCACTCTCCCCTCCGTTTCCTGCTTGTCTCTTCTTATCATGCAATCTGCCGCAACTGTCCTTAATCAACAATCCATTAGTCCGAGCAGCGCTGCCAATGCTGCCAATGTCAGAGAGAGAGGGTGGGGTCTGTCAATCATAACTGTTCATGAGTATTTAGGCCCACAATTAAGCAACCAGTGATTAAGCGACCAGTCACTGATTGAGTGATCAAAAATACACATAAGGCACAAACCAAATAATAAATTACGTGGGTGAAATAAATGACACACAGGGGGTTCAATACTATAGACAGACAGATATTCCACATTTGACACCCCCCCCCCCTTTAATGGAGGGCGTCCTGACCTCCTACTCACTGCGGTACTGGGCTGGGGGTATTCCCAAAATGGGGCGCTCGGAGCAACGTACAGTAGGCGAGCTAGCCTCACCATGCTGGGCTGCAGGTTCAGCTGGAGGGTCAGGTGATTGGGCCAAAGCTGGATCTCGCTCTTCAGTAGGTGGCTGACGATTGTACGTCACCACCTGGCCAGGAAGCCACCAAGTTGGAGGGGCCATTGGTTCATCGGGCGGCATGTTGGAGGTCGTGGTTCCTCTGGTTCCTGACTGTGCTGCAACATATTCAAGGGGCATGGTTGGAGGTTATTTCTATGTTCTGTGTGGGTGGGTGCTTCCTTACCCTCTGGTCAAAGTACATAGACTGGGTGGTTCTCCCGGAGCTGCTTGACCACCACATACGGTTCTGGTGCCCACCTCAGGTTCAGCTTCCCTTTTGCCCTCCTGCGGAAGTTGCGGACAAGCACTCGTTCTCCTGGGAGCAGGGATGCCAGCTTGACTCTTCTGTTGTGTCTGGCCTGGTCCCGGTCCTGTCGTTATTGAGTATGCCTGGTTACCGTCTGATAGGCATGATTCAAAGCTTCCTGGTGCCTCTTCACCCATCCCGACAGGGTATGAGGCTCGGTTTCAGGTTTCAGGCCAGTTGCCCAGTCGACAGGCAGCCTGGCATGCCTCCCAAACACAACGTAGTGAGGGGTCATCCCAGTGGTGCTGTGGATGGTGTTGTTGTATGTCTGGACAAGAGCAGGGAGCCGGTTTGGCCACTGTGCTTGGCTGGTTTCATCCAGGGAGTTTAACAGCCCCAACAGGATCTGATTGAACCTCTCACAAGCTCCATTCCCTTGGGGGTGATAGGCTTGGGGGTGATAGGCTGTGGTGCGGCTCTTCTGGCAACCGTAAAGTTGGCAAAGTTCCTTCATCAGTGATGACTCAAATGATTCCCCCCGGTCCGTCAGGATCTGTTCGGGACAGCCAAAGGTCTGGATTAGGTTGTTGTACAAGGCTTGAGCTGTTGTGTTGGCAGACTGGTCTCTCATGGGCACTGCAAGGGCATACTTTGAGAAAAGGTCTGTTACAACTAGGATGTAGGGGTACCTGTGCTCAGGCCGCCCCAGGGAAAAATAGTATAGCCCAACCACCTCAAATGGGTAACTAGTTAGAATGGATACAAGAGGAACCCTTACCTCTGGCCCAGCCTTGGCACAGACACATTGAGGGCAGGTAGTCGTCCACTCCTTTATATCCTCAGTCATCCTTGGCCAATAGCAGCGCTGTTGCAAGATGGTAAGGGTCCTTTCACTACTTGGGTGTTACCGTGAAGTCTCCCACACCTTCCTAGCTTATTGCTTGGGGACTCCCACCTGGAAGATCTCTTCTCCGGACCCTGCCTGCTGGTATAGTCGTCCCAGAATGCTGTCTCGCAGCACAATCCGATCCCTTTCTCGTTGTTGTTTCGCATGTGAGGACAAAGGGCTACTAACCTCCAGGGGTGGAAGTCCCTGTTCCTTCCTCTGCCGTATCTGCATCAGCTCTGGGTCCTTGGCCTGCAGGTCTGCCCAATTCACAATTATCTGTGAACACAGTAAATTCAGCCCCATACAGATAATCTTTGAATTTCTCGGTTACAGCCCATTTCAGGGCTAATAGTTCTAGCTTAAAAGAGCTATAATTCTGATCATTTCTTTCCGTTGGCTGGAGACTATGGCTAGCATAAGCAATCACTCTCTCTTTTCCCTCTTGTACTTGAGCTAATACCGCCCCCAGACCATCTAAGCTGGCATCAGTATATAGCCTAAATGGTTGGGAAAAGTCTGTGTAAGCCAAAACGGGTTTGGTGAGTAAGGCTTCCTTAAGTAAATCAAAGGCCTGCTGGCATTCAAGTGCCCATATAACCGTGGCAGTCTTGTGCAGCAGTGCCACATGTCAGAGCATTCAATGGAGTGGCTATTGTGGAGAAGGCAGGTATAAACTGTCAATAATACCCTGCAAATCCAACGAAGGATTTTACCTGCTTCACAGTCTGGGGAATTGGCCAGTCTCTTACCGCAGCGGTCTTTACTGGATCGGTTGCCACCCCCTGCTCACTGATAACGTGCCCCAGGTATGTCACTTTGCGCTGGAACAAGTGGCATTTTGCAGGTTGGAGTTTCAGCCTGTGGTTGTGGAGGCATTGAAATACCTCTTCAAGGTGGCGCAGGTGACTACTAAAATCAGGGGAAAACACCACTACATCATCCAAAAATATCAGTAATGAATCATTTACTAAGTTGCCTAGGCTGCATCTGCAGTTGCATTAGTCTTTGGAATGTAGCAGGGGCATTACATAATCCAAATGGCATCCTATTGAATTCATACAGCCCAAACAGAGTTGTGAATGCAGTCTTCTCTCTATCTATTGGGTGCATTTCCACTTGCCACTGCTTCTCTCGTTGCAAGTTGCGCCCTGACCTCTTCCATTAAGCTGGCCGAAAGGACCTCCATCTGCTCTCGCATCTCCCCCATTAAGCCCTGCTGCAGTTCCTCTCTTAACTGGCTTTTCAGTTGTTCTAGGTGGGATCTATCATTTCTTGGTGGTGGGGCTGTGACCCTCTGAGAGATGGCAACCTCCTCCCCCTCCTGTAGCTCCTTTTCCAGAGCCTGCGCTTCTTTGCAGGCTGTGCTGAAGTCAGGCGTTCATCTCGCCGGAGCTGGCGGCTTAACTCCTGTTTGATGGGCCCTGCGCATAGGCCAACCATCAGTTGGTCCAACAGTAGGTCCTCTCCATCCTCAGTTCCACCTGCATCTCGCTCCTGCCATCTGGAATAGAATTCTCTCAGCCTTAGTATATAAGTACTCACAGTTTCTTCTGCATGCTGTCTAAAATTGAAAAAACTTGCTCTCAACTATGCCTTAGTGGTTGGTTTAGCATACAGTGTTTGTAACTGTTGCAATACTTTTGCTCCTGTGTTCTTGCTTGCAGGTTGCACGAGATGCAGCTCACGCTTGGCATCGCCTTCCAGAGCCCCCAGCAAAAAGCCTACTTGCTGTGTTCACTCAGTCCCTGGGCCCTCAGCATGGCCTCCACCTGAACCCTCCATTCTCCAAATGTATCTCTATTGCCATCAAATTTCGGGATCCATGCAGCCCCCATGAACCATGGCATAACAAACTGAGCCATAATGGCTGGATTATTGATACCCCCTACTGACGAGTTACCGCTATTGCCTGGAGTCGAGTCCATTACCTTTCAGTATAGCTGGTATCCTGCAGACTACGCCACTTAATATGTCACACCTGAATGTGAGGTTCTTAATTATACCAGCATTTAGTTTCTCCACTGACAGGAAAAGGACAGCAACCACTTCTAGAATTTATAAAAAAAAATTAACAAAACTTTACTCACAATGATAAAACAGGCAACAGGATAAAAAACTAAAGAAAGGCAATTCACTGGTCAGTTAACGCTACAGCACAATTCATCACAATTCATCAGCTTAGATTCATATTCCAAATCCTGTCCTATATCAGTATATAAAGTCATCAACCAAGCATAAAAATGCATTGAAAGAAAGTTCGGCATGTCTTTAGTTAAATCCCAAACCACATTCAAGGTCCAATTGGCCTTATATGGAAGTTTGATAGACGAGCGGGCCGCGGAAGGGGTTGCTGATTCAGATAAGGCAGTCTAGTTAGTTTGTCCCTTCACGCAGATCCGTGATCTAATATAAACAGTGGCAGCACTGAGGAGGAGTAAAAGCAGCCCTTAGTCTCATGCAAAATACTGGCCCAGCTCTCACACACACATATAAGTTGATAGACAGGACAACTTTCCTTTACTTAGCTCAAATCAGGCGTTGAATCCACCGCATGAACATCTACATCCCTCTTCTGCTCCGCTGTAGAGGAATACACAAAACCCTCAGATCGCAACACACACAGGCATGGATCACACGCACCCAAAACACCAGTAAGCTGAGCACTTTCCTTCACTTATCTCCATTAATGCATTGTAATCAGATCCGTGCCCACTGCTCGTCTGGCTGTGACTCTCTGTAATCAATCGCAGCGATCGTTGTTCCTGCCCGTAGGTTCAGCTCACGGTGTGCGTGCATTCCCCTGCACACCTTCACTCTGCCCCACTCTCCCCTCCGTTTCCTGCTTGTCTCTTCTTATCATGCAATCTGCCGCACCTTTCCTTAATCAACAATCCATTAGTCCGAGCAGCGCTGCCAATGCCGCCAATGTCAGAGGGAGAAAGTGGGGTCTGTCAATCATAACTGTTAGTGAGTATTTAGGCCCACAATTAAGCAACCAGTGACACAGCAATCAGTGATCAAAAATACAAATAAGGTACAAATCAAACAATAAATTACGTGGGTGAAATAAATGAAACACAGGGGGTTCAATACTATAGACAGACAGATGTTCCACATTTGACACATGCACCGCTACGGTAGTCCTGTATTAGCCTGCCATTTTGATGAAGAGCAGTAGGGCTCTCTGTGTTTCAAGGGGCAAACTGAGGCTGGGAATTCACTGGTTGTTGGCAGGGCCGGCTCTGTAAATCTGGGAGCCCTAAGGATAATTTTGGGGCCCTGCCTTGAAGTGAATAATGGAGTATTGCCACAGCAAACCAGCAACTGTATACAATCTAACCCTTACACATTTCATCTGTACCTCTTTTAACATGATTGCCCACAATTATTTTACTGCTTATTAAAGTACACTCACTGAAACAGTAAAAGTAAAGATTACAGATTTGCCAAATTTCTACATCTACTTTATTACTGTCTGAATGCTTTGTAAATTAAAAAAAAATCTAAAATAAAGTTGTTGCACATACTACAGGTGTTGCTGGAGTCTCGATCTTTGAACTTCTTTTCCCTTTTCCACACTTTAAAAAGAGGGAGAAGTTGGACCAGTAATTTCTTTGCTTCCTTCTAAAGTGATTTAAACATATTCTTCTATATTAATGTATCAAAGAGATTAAAAATTCTACAAAAGATTCTAGTTTGAGTTGGTATTTATTTTTTATATATTCCAACTACAAAAACACTACTTCAGCGAACAATCATTAGCCAAATGTGTATATAAAATGTTTAGTTATAAAATATATACATAAATCTAATAAAAACTCTAGGTAACACTTTTTATATTTTACAGTAAAAAAACAAACAAACATTTTACGGAGTCATTGGTAAACGTTACATGTAGTTCATACAAAAAGAATTCTACAGTAAAAACTGCTTAAAATGTGGATTTCGTTGGAGTAGTGCCTCTACTATGATGGGATAATGTCCACTTTAACGCACCCTCTGAGGCTGCCGTGAAATAGCACCGCGAATTGTGCAGAAAATGCAATAGACGGCTCTTTGTGCATTGTGTAATGTCAAGTTAAAAAATTCATAAGAAAATAATTCTACACTAAAAACTTCTTAAAATTTGGATTTAATTAGAGAAGCAGCTCTACTATAATGGGCTTATGTCCACGGTAACGCACCCTCCGAGGCTGCCGTGAAATAGCACCGCGAACTGGGCTGAAGGTGCAATAAGCGGTTATTTGTGCATTGTGTAATGTCAAGTTAAAAAATTCATAAAAAAATAATTCTACAGTAAAAACTGCTTAAAATTTGGATTTCGTTAGGGTAGTAGCTCTACTATAATGGGATTTTTTCCCTCTTTTTTCCATGGATAGACTTGTTTCATTTTTGCGGTCGAATTTCCAAGTCCAGGGAAGACAACGATTTTACACGGTTGGTTGACTGTTAAACCGCGGCGACACCGGCGAGTACCATCTGTAGTTAGGGGGCCCCCTAGTGGTGACGGGGCCCTAAGCAGCCGTTTAGTTCGCTTATAGGGAGAGCCGGCTCTGGTTGTTGGGCTGACTCACAATCCATTTCCCTGTTGACAGAACAGTTTTGAAGTCTTTTAACAATACCATATCTGCTTTGAGACCCTTTAAATCTGTCAACACATCTGGGGGCAAAGTAACAGTGTGCTACTGAGCTGTCTGTTTTCTATCTCCACTGGCATCACTAGACTTTACAATGTGCATACCTGCTGACCGCTGTGGTGTCTGCCGCCTTTTATCTTGTCTCTCTTTCTCATGCCCACATGCTACATTGAGTCTCTCTAGAAGCAACTCATCTGAGGTGGTCGGCTGCAACAGGTAGGGTTGGAGGTCACTTCTGATGTTATCACTCTGCAGACCTGTAAGTATAGTGTGCATGAACATGCTCTGTACGAGTACCGGATCATACTTCAGATTCGACTCTGCCTCTTGTGATGCGAACAATATTTTTTGCCTGAGGTCCATGGCTCGAATTAAATAGTTCTGCGGGGTCTCTTTATTGTTCTGTACTTCGGTGGTAAGCTGTCTATAAAGCTCTGTGGCACTCCGTTCCTGATAGTGTGAACGGAGAATTCTGTAGGCAGAGACAGATCACTTTTACCTTCAAGGTAGCTTCACAGTTGCAGACCAGGTACAATGGCCCTGATAACAGCATCCACTATTTCTGCCAATGAATACCCTCTGCTAAGGCTATTCTCAATTTGACGCGCTAAACTGGAAAACGTGAGTCGGTCCTTTTGGCCCGGTTCACCAATCTGGCCTGAGATTTTAAAGTCTTCTCGCCATGTGAGGCTATTTACCTGGGTTGTTGGTAGGTTTCTCTGGAACAATTCACCATCACCTCTGCTTTTCATTTCCCTTGTTGTCAATTCCTGCATTTCAATTTCCTTTTGTTGGACTGCTAATTTTAAACTCTCTTATTCTCTCATTAATTTGGATTGTACATCTATTTTAACTTCTTTCTCTTTGGTGTTTTCACGAAAGAAAAGCAAGCCTTTGACAATGTCCAATAAACCTAACAGTTCCGCCATGCCCTCATCTTCGAGTTCGGCTATTTCGTCACGGTCAATATACTGACTGATGTAAGAAACAAGAGAGCTTCGGCTTTTTTCTGCAATCTTTTCCCTGTCAACTCCTGATATTTTCAAAAAGTCACTTACTCGCATCAACTGTTCAATGGTGAGCTGAAATAACAATCCTTTAATTTCAAATTGCAAGTTCTCAATCTCTGACTCCATTTTGGCAGATGAGTAATGGGTTGGACTATGGGTTAGTGTTTTGCCTTGCCTGGTCGTTGTTGTTGCCTCCCTAGTGAATAAAGCACCTTGGGCCGGACGGGGCCACCTCCACTTCCGTAGCCAACACACCTCGCTGTCTACCATCTGGGTCGATTTTGGAGAATGGTCGATGTGTGGTCAGTTCCTCTGTTAGAGGACAACCTCACTTCGAACATCCCAGTGGTACCTCCAAATGTAGTCTCCCTGAAAAGGGGAACATAGAAATATTAAAATACAGACAGACACTTGCTGTGTTTCCCTCAATCTCTGTATTATGAGTGGGGGAAGGGAACCGTGTACCTAATAATAACTCTGCATGCTCGCCCCAATCCAATCATAACAATAATATTCTCTTCTCAATACCTGCTACAAAAGCAGTCGTGTGTTTATTAGTCATGTTTAATCAATCAAAGCGTTTCAATCTTCTGTTTATTCAGTCACAGCGATCGCATAATGCCCATATTTCCTGGAATGACATGCGTTATCTTCTTCTGCGGCAAGGCATATTTGGAGTTTCTGCGCCAGAGCGCCCTCTGGCTTTCAGACGGAGCATTTACTACTGATCACAGAGCCGTACTGCACTGACAAGCTGCGCATAAAATAATCGCAGCCTTTGTTAAATCACGTGCGATTTAATTGTGATTTATCGCGATTAATCGTGCAGCCCTATTGGTAATGTTAATTTCTTCATAACTTGATTCTTATAGATGGAGGAGGATGAAAATAAGAGAGGATGCAAATGAAAGATCACTGATTGTTTCCAAGGGTAAGGATTGGTCTGGAAATGCTGCCTAAACAGAAAAGGAAGAAAATTACCCTGAAGGACTAGCTGATAGCCTAAGTCATTGTTTTTAGATTTTTTTTTTTTTAATCAGGCAATGGATAGCCTATAAAGTCTACCAAGCATTGTTGTTATGTGATGTTTTGATAATGAATTGGACAATAAATATTTAGTGTTTTAATATAACTTTAGTCTTTAGTGTTATTTAGTGGCCATGCCATGTGAATGGACAGTTCCAACCAGTCCATGCCATGGAACTGGGTAATTTGCGCTGTGCTGGACTATAAAAATGACTTATTTGGCCAGATGCAGAACAGATTGCGCTCTCCATTTTTTACTATAGCCCAGAGAAGCATCAGTAGAAGCATCGCAGCCCAATATCAGCAGCTCAGCCCAGCTCAGTCCAGCATCAGCACCACTGCACAGCTCAGCAGCAACCCAGCGGCCCAGCCAAGCAGTAGCAGCACAGGCCCGTAACAGCGTAGCCCAAAGCAGCATCAACACCACAGCCCAAAACAGTTCCAGTAGCCTAACCCAAAGCAGTAGCACTCACATAGAACAGAATTTTCCAGATTGCTGGGGAATTTCTCAATATGAATATTTCAAACAAGCATACCCATTTATCTATGTCTCTAACAAGAAGTTACGGTGTTCTGTGTGCAAAAGTGCCACATCACTTGGTGTTTACAGACAAGGATCTCAAAGGTACACTTTTTCCAGTGAATGGCAAAACTGTCAAATTTCCCCATATGGAAGAACAAAAAACAAACAAATGACATCACTGCGGAAGAAAATACATCAACACAAGTCATCGCAAAATCACATACAGGCAGTTGCAATACTGAAAAAGATCAGAAAAGCAGCTATACTCAAGTTTACTTGTGGCACAAGAGGAGATAACCTCCTCTACAATGTCAGTATTCAGAACAGCTTATTACATTGCAAAACGTAATAAACCCTTCACAGACCACCCGAACTTCTTGACTTGCAAAAGGCAAATGGGATCAACATCGGCAGAGTACATTGTTTAAACCATAGACATGAGCTGAGATGCTGTTAACTTAAGCAGAGCACATAAATGAATAATTCAAGTTTCATGGACAAATTGTATTGTCTGTACCACCAATCCCCCAAGAATCAAAGGGAGCTCAGTTCTGCCGTCTCAGAATTAGGAATTGTGGTTAAAAAGATTGGCAGAGTCCTGAGTGTGAGATGGGTGGCCTCATCACACGGAACAGTGAAGGCAGTGTGGACAATGCATGAGGCGCTTTATGCTCACTTCTGCAAAGCCAGTCATGATGCTGAACCCAGTCCAAATGAGAGATGCATGTTTCATGGTCTTGCAACAAAGCTCTCATCAGGGGACTTTATAAAGAACATGGGTCTCATGCTCAAGATTTATCTGAAAGTTTGCAGTCAAGGGACATATACAAAAGGACCCTAGGGTAAAACCAGTTGATCCTCAAAAAATGTATAAAGCTCTGGCTGAAAGTGTGCGCTCAGAAGAATGGTGACTAAAAGTGAAAAGTCACTTTTTGACAAAATGAATGTTCTTGTGCCAGAAGCCTGGCCATCACCGTTGCCAGTGTTTTATGGAGAGGATGAGATAAGAGAGCTCTGTGACCTTTTTGACATCAGCTTTTCTGGTGTCAGACAGAGATTCAGAGATTTCAAAGAGCATCCAGAAATTCCTGTAACTGATGGCCTGCTAAAACTGCAGCAGGCAGTGGAATCACTTGCTGTTAGCAGTGCTGACTGTGAAAGGGGATTCTCTGAAATGAACATCACAATAACACCACTGAAGAGCTCAACTAAAAATCCTAAAGGTGTCAGCACTGATGTTCATTTCTTTGCTTGGGGCGTCCTGTGAATGTGTACAAAACTATAAATATTGCTATATTTCACTACTATATGGGATCATACACAAAATATGCCATAATTTAAAGCTCAATAGGATTTGAAGATAATGACTTACAGTCATAAAACCAACTGTAAAGTGTTCATAGGTGTCAGGTATGATGCACACCTTTTATATTTTTGATATGCATTAAAATAAAAAGTCAAATCATACAAAATATTGCTATGTATTTCACCACTGTATAGGATGTAATTTGCTATAATATGTTTCATAACTATATTATGTCTGTGTTTAAAAATACAGACAGGATCATGGGAGAAGTTTTGTAAAGTGCTTGCTGTGATTTGACTATACAACAACTGATGCCATATGACCTGGAGGAGGCAAATCCTTGGCTTACAGCCACAAGTCTCAACAGCTTTTTGAGTAATTCACAATTGAGTTTCACGTACAAATAAATATTGTTATTGACAAAACCATTTTAAAAATACAATGGTACATCAAAATAATAATAATAAAAAATATATACGTACTTCGCACACTTCATTAGAAACATCTTGGCATCAATCTATTGCCCTATACATGATAACCAACACAGATAATCAACATACTGCCTTTAGAATGACATAACCACACGTGACTGAGCACAACAGACAATAGCCTACATGTATCATTTAATGAATAAAATTATTTTGGACTTTCCTGTCCGTGTCCGAGGCTTAAAGGGATAGTTCACTCAAAATTTTTAATTCTGTCATCATTTCCACTATGCAGATGAGATGATACTTAGGTATTTCTTCCAGGCTAGATACAATTTCTAAATCCAAGTGTTTAAGACATTAAAGACTGGATGGCCGGTAGTTTTCTTTTATTCAATTCTGATAAAACAGAGATATTATTAATTAGACCAAAATCCTATACACAAAAGCTTTTAACTTATCTTTTGAAATTCATATTTACCATGTTATAAAAACAGCATTTTTCGCACCTTAGAAACTCCTCCGGGAGTATCCCCAACACTGCACATTTTGATGTCTCTCTTTTCTATCACACATGTTTGAGGTTTTGGAGTCTTTACTGAGCCTTACACTTATTAGTGAGACATCTAAAATGTGCTGTGCTAGGGATAATCCAGGACCAGGTTTGGGAACCAATACCTAAACGGTCTAGCTATTTTGTCCTTAACAGATCTCATATCATGCTAGCCTACAATCCATCATACTCTTTAAGGTCACAAAACTCTGCGATTTTGATAGTACCAAGGAAATCAAAGTCTACTAAAGGAGGTAGAACCGTTTCACATTTGGCTCCTAAATTCTGGAATAGCCTTCTTGAAAATAGTCGGAGCTCAGGTACACTCACACTCTCTCTATTTAAATCTAGATTAAAGACACATCTCTTTAGCCAAGCATTCCCTTAAACTTGTAATACAATTATATCCTATTAAATAGTACCAAATACACATGATCATCTATTTTCTGAAATGCTATGAACAGCAGCCATGCTAAATTTCCTCTGTTCACTTTATTGCATCTCGAAGTAACTACAGATTAAGATCCAGAGTTTGGATCTTCCCTTTGCAAAGGCTTTAGACGATGCCAACACTTGTGAAGATTCCAGATAATGCCAACTTTGGATTATACAAAAATGTCAAATATTATCCTTATATTGTTATATCATTACAAGCTCAAACTGTAATCACTGACTAACATGATCGGTGGGTCTTGCTAACTGACTTTGACAGGTCACACTGGTTGTCTCCAGAGCCGGACAGTAACGGAGTACATTTACTTGAGTACAGTACTTAAGTACAATTTTGAGGGATCTGTACTTTACTCGAGTATCATTTTTGGGGAGTACTCATGACTTTACTCAAGTACATTTGAGAGGCAAATATTGTACTCTTTACTCCGCTATATTTCTATCCATAACCGGGAGTACCTGTTACTTCTTCTAAAAAAAAAAAAAGAAAAAAAAGGAAAAAATTTAAATCTCGGAAACCCTCAATTTGTTGTTTACCTCTCAAACGTGATTGGATTGTGCAGGCACAACTGATTGGGACAGCCTATCAGCAATCACCTTCAGCTTTCCGCCAAAGTCAACTCCATGGTCAGATTTAGATAAGAGACTGAACCATGGACGAAACAATGGATGAAGACGCAGCAGATCCATATCGGGAATTTGCCAACCCGTGGCCCCACCTCGCCAGACTATTTCAATTTTCTGAACAAGTTAATGATAGTTTTCGCTTCAAGTGTTTGCTGTGTTTACCAATGTAAGCACTGTGGCAGTAGTAATGCAATATTTAGAAAATGTACTCTTGTACTCTTGATACTCAAGTACTTTTAAAAACAAGTACTTCAGTACTTTTACTTAAGTAGACATCTGACTGTAGTACTTTTACTTGTACTTGAGTCAAATGTAGCAAGGGGTATCTGTACTTTTACTCAAGTAATGAAGCTGTGTACTCTGTCCGCCTCTGGTTGTCTCAAAGGAAAGTAGGAAGAGGGGGCTGTCAGTAGTGCATCTTTTTATTTATTGGAAATGATGAAAACAACAAAATGTGCTTTTCAGCATAGGACAAATTTCTCATGGGACACACTCACAGCGGTTCCCTAGTCCGGCTCTTTCTCTCTTCCCATGGACAGTCAGCTTTTATTCCATCTCTTCTGACTCACTGCAAATTGATAACAGCTGTTAGTAATTTTTCAACAAATTCTCCCTTACCACTCACTTCCGCCACTCGGGAGATCACATGAAACAGACCTTCCGCAAAATTTTGTGCCGACACGTTGCAGAGAAGTACTGCCTCGGGGTATTGTGTTTCATAATCCACTATACTGACGAGTACAAAGTGATGCCAACAAGCTGATCGTTCTAATGGCCTGAAGAGGTTTGTCCCAATTCTTTCCAAGGGGACCTCAATTAATGGGAGAGGGCACAATGGTGCTTTAGGAGTGGCTGGGGGATTCACCAGCTGACATTCACGGCTAAAAGAAACAGGCAATGAGATGATTTAAGTGATTTTTGTTGCCTGAGGTGTCCAACCATTGGATTATGTTGAGTCACCTAGAACAACATTTCCCGACGGCTCTTCAGGACTAAGAGTTGTGTTGTATCATCTTTTGTTTGTCAACCTGTGCGTGATCCTAGAAAAATAGGGATAAGTGCTCGCTGTACTGCTCTACCGGCAGAAAGCTCCCAAGCATATTTCCCCAATAACAGTGAAAACGCAGGCCAATTAATGACCAAGATCAGGGGGTTATTGAGGTGGAGATTAACCACCGCCTCCACTATATGCTTTTGGCCCCTGATGTGAATTATGGCTATTACTTGTGGGTACCTAAGAGGGAAGAGAGGGAAATAGGAAAAGGGAAGCTCTGAACACGTAATACAAATGTGCATGACGTCATCGTCTTCAGAGATTGCTGGGGACCCACTGTCCTGCAAAGTTTAGCTCAAACCCTAACCAGCTAATCAAGACCTTCAGGATCGCTTGAAAATCACTGGCAGGTGTGCTGAAGCAGGTTGGAGAAGAACTTTGCAAGACAGTGGGTTTCCAGGAGCAGGGTAGATGACCTCTGCTTTATATAATGAAAAAGGGGATATCAGATTAATGTGATGTTTAATGTTCCTGAAAACGTTAAGCATGCGTGATAGGATGTATGAGCTGGAATGAGAATGGAGTTTGCAGGGAATTTGGGGGATGGTTGAGAAAATAAGGGAATCTTATCTCTCTTTATTTTTCTCAAAGTCACCATAAAATTAAAATGGACAATTCTTTTTTATATATATAATATTGCAGTGTTTATTTTAAAAGATTTATCCATGCACATCTTTTTTTAATTCATGTGCCATTGAAATCTTTAACAAAATAACTTTCCCTTCCTCTACAATAACCTCAACAACTGTCGAATCAATTCTGGATGGACAAAATCAAATCCTGCCCTACATTTTTTCTTGTTCGAGAAGCCATTTTACTCAGATATAAGTCACAATAAGTCACAATCACAGCAAGGTAGCTGTCAAATCTAATACAGTTGGCTGCTAGAGAGTTTTATGTGAGCTCTCCACTACATCGTGCCTTGACTAATATAGAAGTCAAACGCTCCGAACAAACATATAATCCTCTAATGCGATTTGGGACGCCATTAAAAATAAACCCTCCACAAGTGGGTGCAGAGTAGCAAATGAGCTGTTTAAAACAGAATGCTTTAAAGTAAGCATTATTTTACTTGTCAGCAGACTCATGCATGTAGAGTGTAAATTTAACGGGCATCTGTATACTGTAGCTAGTGTAGACAGCGTCAGTGCTTATAATGGGTTTTGTTTGCTTTTGTAGACTGGTGCAGCCATTAAGCGGAGGAATGCCAGTGGGTGGGGCATATGGTGCAATGATGTTTAAGCAGTATGTATAACTATTCGTTGATGTCTGGTTCTAGAGGCAGTCTTATGCAAATGTATTTGCCCCTGTGACATCACAGATCCCATAAAATCTAAACAAACCATTTTTGAGCTTTGTTAAATAAATGCTTTGTTTATAATGTGAGGGGAATATTTTAAGCTCTGAAACTTGCAGGATGTTTTAATGGTACAAAGACCTCTTATATGTCAAAAGATCAAGGGAAATTTTAGTATTTTCTCCTTAAAACTGCAGTGAACCAAAGAAAGTCTCAAAAATGCGGTTTGAAGTCGCTGGTGTTTCTGACGTCACAAACTACCCTGTAACCAGTCAGGTCAACGTGTGATCATCAACGAGTGGATCTCTGAGCTGCTGTGAGTGAGTGGAGACGGGGCTAGGGTTGCAAAGGGGCTGAATATTTCTGGTAAATTTCCAGAAACTTTCTAAAAGTTCCAGAAAATTTCCAAATAATCCTGAAAAGTTTCCAAAAGTTTCCAAATAATCCTGAAAAGTTTCCAAAAATTCTGGAAACTTTGCAACCCTAGACGGGGCTCATATGCATATTCATAGAACCATGTATACTAAATGAAGCAAGGGTGTAGAGTTACATTCAAGCTTTTTTAAGGCATGGATATTTTATTTTTTCAAGGAAAAAACTTTTAAATACGTCATTTTGGTGATCAAAGATGAGTTTTAAGGGATAGAATTATTGACTACAGGGGGACTTAAACTGAATCTGAATTCAGATTCTGAATCTGTGCACGTCTTTCAATCTTCGCTCTTGAACATCAAAATGGGCATACCACAGGGCTCTATACTTGGTCCTTTGCTGTTCAGTCTTTTTATAAATATATTTTCATAAACTGTTCAGGTGCCAGCTTCCAGCTCTATGCAGACGATGCAGTTCTTTATCACCGCCAAGTCACCAGAGCTGGCTGCTGATGTACTGTCTACATGTATGGCTGATGTCACACAGTGGCTCAATCAAAATCAGTTGGTGCTGAATCTTACAAAGACAGTCTCCATGTGTTTTTCTATTAAGAAACTTGATCTAAACGAAAGATTTAAAATGAACTTACAAAATGAAAATATTCACTCTGTTAAATAACTTGGATTTGTCCTAGATCCTCAATTTAAATTTACTAAACGTATAGAAAATTTCTAAAACAATACAAAGTAATCTTAACTGTTTTAACCTAATCAGAAACTATATGGCAAACCAGGCAGCCCTGCTGTACATGCATGCTATGGTGTTTTCACATATTTCATACTGCATGACAGTTTGGGTGCAAGCAGCTCCGTCTGCAACAAAACACATTGGTTCACTTTACAATCAAGCAATAAAAATGATGGATAAAAAGCCAAATACCATCACTGTCACATCCTCAAGAAATATAATTTATTAAACTTTGAAAGCTTCAGTAATTTATGTTTTCTAAAATTAATTTGCAGGTGTATTCATAATTTAGCACCTGAGCCACTTAGCTAATTTATTCAAATACAGAACAGCAAAAGAGTTTCCATAACTGTACAACACCACACTGCAGAACAAGCTTCGCACAGACAGCCTTTTCTGTTAAGAGCTGTAAGCTCTGGAAATTGTTACCATCTGACATTAAGACCATATCTGACTTCACTTCCAGGCTTAAGTTGTGGCTAAAGACAAACCAAAATTGTAGCCATTTTTAAATATAGTCATTTTTCTGTTTGTTTGAGTGAGTGAGTGAGTGAGTGAGTGAGTGAGTGAGTGAGTGAGTGAGTGAGTGAGAGAGTGAATAAGTTAATGTTTGAAGAAATGTGAATGTTTTATACTTTTATGTATCTGTTTTATAATGTACTTAGAAAAGCCCAACCAGGGACAGGAGTTGAAAATTAGCACTAGCTATATACTCTATGCTGCGCATCAGTTGCAGGATTTGTATTGTAACTATGTTTGACTGCATTGTCCCTGTTAAAAAATTAAAAAAAATAATTAAAATGTTTTTATTATTAAACCTTGAATTTATTGTCAGGCTTTATTGCATTATACACACACACACACACACACACACACACACACACATTTGACTTCTAAATGGCTGTTGGCCTGGTGTTATAAACCAGAGAAACTAATATATAACAGGTTTACAACAGCTTACATGAACTTCACAGTACAGTGGTTAAAAATATTGTAAAAACGCACTGTTTATGTATTTGTTATTCTTGGTTAATATAGTTTAAGCATTTATTCATATTTTTAATACAACATTGTATATTCTACTTCATGCAATGTGAGCAACGAACTATTATGTTTGTATCCATTAACTTTAAACATGATTACTATGTAAAAAAAAAAAAAGAAAAAAAAAGGTCGTTATAAATCATGATACATTATGCATGTACGATTTGAAAAGTGACCGTATTTAAACGGTAGCTTTAGTAGAGACTGGCCTGGAGCTGCTGTCCTGAAACTGATGGCTATACCGTTCTGCAAGCGGATACTACTACAACACGACCCGCCATTGTACTAGTGTGTGTGTGTGTGTGAGAGAGAGAGAGAGAGCGAGAGAGCTTCTGCGCATGCGCAGTCGGAGAGGTTTCGAAGTTGACTCTCCGGGGTGTTTCAACAGGAAGGCGGACATGTTGGTCAGGCAGTGGGAGAAAATCGGGCACCCAGTCTTTCTTTTTTTTTTTTTTTTGAATAATAACATCGATTAAAGCTTGAACTATCCTCACAGTCACAGCACAGCGGATTACATACTTTTTTGGAAAAGTAGAAGCCGGCGTGCGGACTCGGAGATGTTTTTTGCAGAAGAACCGTAAAGGATCGTTTTAACCAGGATCTTGTTTTAACTGATCGAAATTTGTAAGGCGAAGTTTTTTTTTTCGCCACTTCTCACTTTGCAGCTGTCAGACTCGTTTGGCCTGGCAGGCATTTATGGACAGAGGCCTGGAGAAACTTCATTTCATGTGGCCGCATGCTAACTCTGCAACATTTATTTTATCCCTTCTTCTTTTTGCGCGGATATGATCTGTTCGTCTGTTTTAAAAGAGCTTGTTCTCCACATATCTCCTGAAGCTAAATTAGCTTAGCGCACTATAATCTGTTGCTGCTGCTTTTGTGTTTGCCAAGTTGTCATGGACTAATCCGACACCTTGTCTTGTTGTTGTTTTGTTTTTGAAAATGTGGCTTTTCGTCACCTCTCGGTGTTGTACACGTTTCAACGAGAGCGATAATAAGACTGTAAGACACAAAACGCTGCTTTGATCAAACTAGTGCTTGCTTTGTGAGGGCAGAGGAAGTTGGCGAGTTCATTTGCTAACCTTAGCCAGTAGACTCGCATCTCTTTCATACGTCTGAATCGGATCAGTTATGAATATGTCTGCTGGGGAAAGTTTGACAGCTCGCTTCGAGAAGATCGATGCTATGCTGAAGGATCCCAAATCGGAGATCAACACAGACTGTCTGCTGGTGAGTTTATCAGATTTATTGGAACTCTGTTGTTGCTTTTATAAGGAGTTTGTTTGCGTAATTGTTACTAAGGTAGGCAAAAATCTGATATAAATCTTGAAATGCATGCATGCAGAACAGTACAGTAGAATAATACGCTATATACGCTGTAAATATGCAAAATCATGCTTAATGACATTGCAATGCACGCGCCAGCCTGTAATCACTTGTGTACAAGTCAGACTTGGTAAGCGATGCTGAATTTAAATTTGAATATTTTTTCTAGAATCTAACTACCTTAAATAATTAATTTTTTTCATGAATTACGATAATTACTGTATTCATTCTTGCTATTTCAAAGTTAGCCGTTTGCATTTGCAGTTACAAACACAGTCATTGCAGGACCACTGGCCCCGGAACCAGCAGGTTCAGTTTCTTGTTTAAATAGGGAATAGGTCATGCCTAAGTTTTCAGGGTTGAACCTACAACCATTTGGTAACCAGCAGGGTATTTAACCACTAGGCCTCACCACCCATATTCCATGCTCAGATTTTTCAATAAACTTAAATTTGATCTGCATTTGTACTTGAAATGTGCCATTTGTAAAGTGATTTCTTACATTTGAGCATCTATTTCTTTAGGAATTTGAGCCCTCCTGACTCCTGTGAGTTGACGTTGCATACTCAGGCACACAGATTGTGTGTGTTATAGTTATAGCCTAGTATTAAATCTTGCCTTACATTAAGAGCTTTCTCACTGAGAGCTTCAATTATTAATAGTGGCATCAATGACACTTCATAAGTACTCTTTCTGTATAGTCTTGAGTCTCACAGGCTTTGACAACCACTGTAGTAAATACAGGTCACAGGATTTCACAGTATAGTAATGTAGGCTATTGAATCAGGCAGCTATAAATTATATGTGTGTGTGTGTTTAAATGCATATTTATACATGAGTGCAGCCATTCATAACCCTTTTCGGTTGATCAATTACAAGTGTGTTTAACAGATAGTTTCGTTTCGTCAACTTAAAAATGTAACTACAATATGATTCAAGTAACAAACGTTCTCTTTATTAACCATCTGGTTAAAAAAGTTCTATTCCAATAAGTGCGCCACACCTGAAGTGATCAACATGGTGTAAATGTAAAACAAATGACTTATTTGTTAAATATCTTTGCAGAAAATATGCATGAAATATGAAGGCAAATATTGTACAAACTTATCCTATATACTAATATTAAATAAGAAAAATGCTGAATATTTCTTAGCCAACAAGTAGACATTGAGTTTTGGAGGTCAACCCAAAAAGTCAAGGCCATTCAAATTCAAAATGACTGTAAGTATAATACCAGTAATAGGCCATTAGTAACAGGAAATGCTTTGTAAAAACAAAATAACAGCACCTTTCAGCCTGTCACCATCATACAAACATGAAATATTAAACATACAGTAGTTCTTGACAAGTTTTTGCATTCCATTGTGCTGCTTTTCTATAGTTTTTATGTTTGGCGGACGTGTTTGTCTGTTGCGCTCGTGTCTTTTGCAGCGTCCCAACCGTGAAACGCCATTTTAAAAAAGCGGTGCTCAAGTTAGAAGTTCAACTCGTGTCTAAAAACTTTGCTTTTTTTTAGTCATCACTGCCGTGTTGTCAACATTTCTAATTGTAACGTTTGCTAACATGTATTCAAACCAGCAATTTCTCAATTTAAAAATAATAAAAGGCAAAACATTAAATTCAAATTAATCGAAAAAATCTGAAAAATCGCCCAGCCGTAGTGAAATCTCCAATAAAATAACAGCTGTGACACGAAAGAGCTGTTACCACACCATAGGCTATATTTATGCTTATAGCAGCTTGCTTTGCATTCAGGTATGCATTTTATCAGTTCATTCTGCTGTTCATGCAGCTGTTGGAGCTACAAGAAGGCTATACAGTTATATACTAGAAATGTTTGTTTTTTTGTTGTTGTTGTGGTAATTATTGTTTTAGAATATAGGTCTTTGAATGGTTTTATCATATACCTCATGTTGTGGACATGTTGTAGTGCTATTTGACATGAAAACCACATGTCTCCCACTTATTCTGAAACATTTTAAAGGGTTTTCACCCAAAAATGAAAATTCTGTCAGTAATTACTCACCCTCATGTTGCTCCAACCATGTAAGTCTTTCGTTCATCTTCGCATCACAAATTAAGGTATTTTTGATGAAAGCTGAGAGCTGTCTCACTCCTCCATAGGCTTTCAGAGGGACCGAAACTCGCCGGCCCAGAATAGTTATTAAAAACATCGTTAAAATAGTCCAAGTGACTACAGTGGCTATACATTAAGTTTATCATGCGACGACAATACTTTTTGTGCGGAAAAACAACTAAAATAACGACTTTATTGTAAAAACGACAAAAAAAAGACAAGTAAACATGACTAATAAAATAAGAACAAATAACGAATTGCAAATGATAGCACAATTACATACAACAGAATAAATAGACAAATGAAATAAATGTGGCTTTACATTTTTCAGGTAAGTCTAACAGTAGTATTCAGGTAAGAAATACTACAGAAATTAAATAATCAAATGTAAAATAACACTTGATTAATTGCAAGCATTAATAGGTATAATTTTTACAATGGAGACCATTGTAAAAATTATACCTATTAATGCTTGCAATTAAAGTTATTCATTCAAAAGCCGCAAGTGATTTTTCTCTTTGTCTTTTGTTCTTTGATTAACATGACAGGTTTATTAGGCTGCTGTCACTTTAAGAGCTTAATATGCACAGGTTTAATTTACTGTTACACAACATGCAGTTTCTTTCTTAATTTAACTATTAGGCTAAAAGGGAATGTTTTGTATTTACCTGTGGAGTAGACATGCCACGTTATAATCATTTTCATAGTGGTGTTCAGACTGGCAATACAAGTATTAGTGCTGTACTGGTTGGATGCTAAGTGGTGATATGGGATAAGTTTCGTTGCTCAATTGCCTACACAATGATGCAAGGCAGTTTGACTCAAAACTTATTTGAATACATTTTTTTATAGTAGTCAACCGATATATCGCCAAGGCCGACATGTTGGCCGATTTTTCAAATTTCAGCATCAGGCCAATAGGGGTTCTGTTTGGCCGATGTGTCTGAAGCAGGACTTTTATTTTGACGACGCTGAGAACGCCTGAGCACACAGCGCATCCCTTCTCTGTCTTCCATTAGTTTATGGTCTCTGTTTAACAGTTTGTTACATTATTGGATAAACAAAGAAATTAAAAGGTAGGCTGTATGAAAAAGTATTAGCTTATAGCCTATAGCTTTTGATTTGATATTATCAGTAATAACAAGGAAAACGCTATAATACTTTCTCATTTACTGTCAACATTCAGCAAATATGCATTTATAACATGTAATAAGTAAGCAATGAGCCCCGCGAAGTCGTGTTTTACAGTGGATTACAGTGGACTCCGTTCCGCGTCGTAGCTAACAACGCCCCTTAGCGGAGTCCACTGTAAAACACGACTTCAAGGGGCTTATTGCTTTTATAAAACGGTTACTCCATAAAAATATTCATTTCAATATTTATTTTATTCATAAAATAAACACCAGCAACAAAAAAATAACGTTATAACACATTTATTCCTCTGTCAAGCAATGTAGTTCCACAGAGGTTGCTAAGCAACACATGCGCCAACAAAGCATCACAAACAGCAATTGTGCAGTAACCACTAATGTAATGCGGTCACAGGTGTGTGTTTGTTGAGTCATTTACAATGGCTTCGAATGCAGCTCAACCAATCAGAATCAAGGACTGGAACTATCCGTTTTTAAACAAGTCTTTGAATATCTAATAAACATTTACAAACCTTACAGACTTTCAGTTGTGAGATGTTCTGAAGTACGCATGTGTAGCCTCATGAATGCGTGTGCTGTGTGTGATGGTTGGTCTGTGTGAACTGAATGCAGACGAGAGTTCAGCTTCACTGGAGGCTCGCGATCGACACTTTAAACCCTTGATTTCAATGCGCAGTATCCATTCGGCCACTGTCATATTCATGTCATTTTCACCGTGTGCTGTATGTAGAATTAGTGTTTATTACTGAGTGCCCTGTTGGTTACAGCGTTTACTTCCTTTTATTCATATTTTTTAAAGTCCTTGTGTCCCTGTGGCGAAACCCAAGTTTTTAATGTTGTTTATATGTCTATGTGGTGATTTTAATATGCTTAAAAAGTCAATACCATTGCTGCTTAAAACTGCAGTGAACCAAAGACAGTCTCTAAAACACGGTTTGAAATCGCTGGTGTTTCTGACGTCACAAACTACCCTGTAACCAATCAGGTCAACGTGTGATCGTCAACGAGTGGATCTCTGAGCTGCTGTGAGTGAGTGGAGGCGGGGCTCATTTGCATATTCATAGAACCGCGTATACTAAATGAGGCAAGGTTGTAGAGATACATTCAAGCTATTTTAAGGCATGAAGACATTTTTTTTCAAGGAAAAACCATTTAAATGTGTAATTTTGGTGATCAAAGATGAGTTTTAAGGGAAAAATGATTGACTATAGGGGGACTTTAACAATTTCTTTATTTGTGAAAATAGTCAAGTCAAGTCACCTTTATTTATATAGCGCTTTTTACAATACAGATTGTATCAAAGCAGCTTCACAGTGATAACATGAAAATAATACAACAAAGTTTGTTTCTAGAAGAAAATTGCGTCATCGTCCACCTTAAGTAAGGCAGATCAATAATATTGTTGAATGTTAAATGTCCCCAACTAAGCAAGCCAAAATACTGTAATAGGATTACAGAATCAAGAAGTTTTCATCTAAAGTATAAGGGTATACTAATATTTAGTGATAGCCTCAGATGCAGGTTATTTTCAAGCACAGCCACAAGCAGGTATTGCTGTTCGCTACCATGTCCTCGTTGAATGCGCTTCATGTATGAAATAGGGACGTGTGCAAAAAAATATATTTGTCAGTTTTCAGGTCCAATCAGATCCCAAAAGCAAACTACAAATGGTAGTAATATACACACACAGAATGCTGTTGGCTGTTCCGACATGTCATTCCACACAAATTGACGTATTTTCGTAATCAGCATCACCGATTATTTGTGTGCAGTGTGTGTATGCGTCTCACTGTTTATGTTCATCCCTAATCCCTTGTCAAGTTTCACAAAACAAGACTTAGGCTTACCTAGAGCAGATGCTCATGACTAGTAGTGCAGCGCTATGTGTTTTACGACTGTGAACCGCGTTCTGTAACCGAACGGACACCTGCACGTGTTCAGGACTCAGAACCACATTCTCGACAAACCCGCGCTGAATGAACGGAACCGCAGTAAACAGCTGGTTTTCTGCCACACCATATAATGGGGCTGCGACAAATGATTATTTTGATAATCGATTAATCGAATGATTTTTAGAACGATTAATCGACTAATCATTGATTATTTCACCGATTAATGAGAAGGCTTTGATCGATTATTTAGCATTTTCAATTAGTTCAAATATTGAGTTATACCTATTCTAACTAAATGAATATATCAAGGAAATCACTTCAGTGTTTGGAAGTGTCTTTTTTTTGGACTTGACCAGTCTCCTTCCGGTTTTCTGTCCTCCTCGGAAATCATCAATAGTCCACTGCTACAATTACTGGTACTGTGTTTTTGAGGCTGGACATTGACACAAATTTTCTTAAAAATAAGCATAAGTTTGTGATTCGATTCCGATATAGATTCAGTTTGATTCATTTGGATAAATATAAGGTACAGTACAGTACATAATTTTTCTCAAGGAAAAAAACTTTCAAAATGCTTTAAACTATACGGAGAACCCAGTCAGCTGGTACATATAATATTAAAGGTTAAAATTAACAACTTATTTATATACAATTCCATAAAGGGCTGGGCGATATGGCCAAAAATATTATCACTATATTTTTTCCATATCATACGATATCTATATTTATCACAATATTCATTTACCATTCAGGAAATGCTTTCCACATACAGTATTTGTTAGACCTTGAGAATGAATGTAATCTTGTTTGTTCACAATTAAACTCCACAGAATTGCTACTTTTAAATGTAGGGCCCCATGAAATCCATGTTATCCCCCCTAAATTCTGTTTTCATTTAAATATGACAATTAATTTACAACAAAACATTGCATTTTTATTTTTGTCCAATAAGATGCTGCACAACAGAAGTGTATAAATTTAAAACACGAATGAAAAAATATCTTGGCTGTATGATGTTACTTAGAAATAAAAAGATTATTATTATTACTTTGAGAAGTACATTTTAGTATACTCTAAATGTAATTCTATACTCACTAGTATACTTTAGTATATTTCTGTCATCATTTCTTGAAGTTAAACCAAACTTTTATTTTGACGGTTTGTCATGAAGATCTTTCAGTTTTATTTTCAGTTTCAATGTGTATTTGATGGTAGTTTTTCTCAAATGAAACGGTGAAAAGCCTGTGAAGTGACTTTCAAAGCCGTTCTGGAGATGAAGTTCACGTGGTCATGTCCTCGTATATTGAGACGACAGACGCTGAAAACACTTAAAGGGTTAGTTCGCACAAAAAGTAATTACTCACCCTCATGTTGTTCCAACCCCGTAAGACTTTCGTTCATCTTCGAGCACAAATTAAGATATTTTTTATGAAATCTGAGAGCCGTCTCACTCCTTCATAGGCTGCAAGGTAATTTCATCAGCCGGCCCAGAAAAGACAATGTTAAGTGACTCCAGTGGCTCAACTTTAAGTCTATCAAGCGACGAGAATACATTTTGTGCGCAAACCCCCCCCCCCCCCCAAAATAACGACTTTATTCAACTCTTCATTTTCTTCTGTGTGGGCCTCTGAGTGAGTTCACGAGAGCGTCACGACGTAACAAGAACTGAGAAGATGACCAGATGGGTCTCGATGTAGTGTTTAAAATGATTCTAAAGTGTGCATGTCCGAATGGATGGCTTACCTTTCACGCTTTCCCATCAATCGATCGTGAGCGTCATCTTCTCAGTTCTCGCGCATGCGTCGTGGTGCTCTCGTGATTACATGAACTGTGTGTGTGTGCGTGTGAGAGAGACTGTATGGAATAGCTGTAATACCACCTATAATCTTGTGCAAATATTGCACCTCTGAAGTTGGCAAACCATGTGATCAGGATGTAAAAAAACACATTTTCTATTCAGTTGTTTGTGCTCATGAAATAAAAGCATTCTGAGAAATAACAATGTCCTGGCCAACTTTACTAAGGTTATAACTTACGCTAAACTGGTGCAACTTACCTTAAAAAATAACTGATTCTCAGTAGGTGTATATTATCTATCTGTTCCAAAGGGTAAATCATTTTCTGCTCTGAGATGCTTCATTATTTGGAAGTTATTATCACAGCTATCTGGGGCTTCTAGAGCCCTTTACGTTTTTCAGACTCCCAGTAAATAAACACCACACGATGAGGGTGAACATGAATAACCCATGAATAACTCCACCGTCACGCATAAATAACTCTTCGCAAATCACTCTCCCGTTTAGATTCCATAAAATAGTTGCAAGTCTTCCTGGGGTCCATATTAAATTAAATGTAATTATGTCTAGTATTCCAACCACAATACATTATACATACTTATACAAATAAATTGTTATATTTAAATGATGTGGTATATTATTATACAGATAATATCTGTTGGGTTGTGTGCTTGGAACCTTACTGGAAAAGTTGAGGATGAAAAACTCCTGGTTTCTGTAGATTAGAATCGATGGGTTTATAAAAAGATCCTGTTAGATTGGCTGTGAATTACATGGCACAAGTGATTGATAAATTCATACACATTTGTATGGGTTTACGCCTTGTGTTTGCGCTCTCGAAGAGCAAACAGAAAGAGTAGAGTCGCTTTTGTTTTATTCATCTGAAGCTTTCACCTCTGGCCAGTTTTTTCCATGTGTATCGTCTCGCCTGTCCCCGCATCCGCCTCTAATGCTTCCTAATCCAGGGTTAGTTCGAGATATGACATGTCTAATGAAGCTGCAGTGTTCAGAGCGTCTAGAACTGCGTTTACCTCAGGGCAACTGGCCGATCAAGCACACTTTGTGCTCGGGAAGCTCGTGACAGTTTCTTTTCCCTGGCCTCTGCTCTGAGCGACCGGCATCAGTGTTTCCAGCGTATGTTATATTTTCCTCTGACTTTACATTCCTGGAGGAATGTGTCAGAAATTACTACTTCGACAACATTTCTCACCGCACACTGACCTCATTTTGATTTTGTGAATGTGTTTTAGTCATTGTTAGGGCCCTACCTACTCTACAAATGACATCAACTGGAACTTCATTGGAGTTGCACAATAAGCTGACTATGCTTTGAGGTCTCTAGACAGATGAATATAGAACATAGTCATCTGAACATAGGCAAAGTTTAGAATTAGAGGTCATAGCCTCTAATACATATAATACAGTATAAATCAGGTGCTTTTTTAGTTGTATGTTAAAAAACCCTGATATAAATAACAATTTGAGCAACAACAACAACAACAAAAAAGCTATAGATGAAGATTACTTTTAAAATTATTGTCTTAATGCCAGAAATGAATCAGTAAGTTCAATCAGAATAGTAATAAGACACCATAGGGCTGTTGCCAATCAAATGAAATCATCATTGGTCCACTAATATAGTATATGTGAGTGAATTCGGACACTGGCTGCGCTGGAATTCGGACTGCCGCTTGTGCATAGTTTGTGCTTTCTGTTTAATAATACTCATTTGAAACTCTGCCATGGAAACTAGCCTTAATTAAACAATTTAATAATCAATTACAAAAGAATTTATACCTGTATGATATTAGGCTGGTCCAGCGCGGTTTGGAAAATGGATGGATGATTGGTTGAGCTGCGGGCGAGATTCAGCGCGCGACTCTCACAGTGCATTACGGGTATTCTCTAGCCGTTGAGCATACGTCGGTTGTTCACTCATTAATGGGGTCATTGAGTCATTAATCAGGAACGAAACACCAGCGTGTTGCTTGGAGACATAAAGTGACTTTATGACCTTGTTTGGGACTTTTTTTGGCATAGCAGAAACAAACCAAATAGAGTGGTGCAGGAATGACGTCAGTTTGTTGGCCAACCGGCAGTTCGCATCACACTGGCTCCCTCGAGAAAAACCCAATAGGATTTTCCCATCGACTTTTGGATTATCGCCAAAAGCAAGTTCTGTGATCAACAAAAGTTTAGGATACTTGCATGTTTTGTCCATCAAGATAATTATCACAGATAAACACAACTTTTATGAATTTTGAAGCCTAAATGCAGTCGCCAGAAGTAAAAAGCTAAACTGGACGATGGAACCGGAAGAGCTAAAATGTTAACTCGCTACAGCGTTTTAGCCTACACAGTACCTGCACCACTCTATTGTGTCTAAAATAATTTTTACTTAGTAATAACTTCTTGTTTCTGGAACAGTTGCATAAAATCAGCGACACATTTGTGATCATGTTGATTTTTGTTTCTATTGGAATTATCACCATCACATTGAACCAATGTGATTTTTCTCAGACTCAAACATGAAAAAATAAAAACTGGTCTACATAAAACGACCTATACTCTTATCAGCTGATCAGTTTTAAATATTGCAAAAAGGATTGGAACGAGAGTCAGCTTCCATGAGCCTTCCCTCTCAAAGTCAAAGAGCTTTTGTCTTCGTTGAACTAAAATGAATGAATTCATTAACATCAGGATAAGTCTTAACTCTGTGAAGAGAAAGCATGTCTTCAATACATCACGCATTGACAGATGCAGGAAGTCCTGAGTAATGAGCATTCAGGAATCTTCTGATCTTTCGAACAGGAGATCCCATTTTACTGGTCCTAAAATACAGAAAGAGATCATAGAATAAGCATGCATATTTTTTTGTAAGGAAACGTTCATTGTAATAGTAATAAGACCAAGTGTGTAATAGTGACAATCATGTCGACGATAGATGATTTAAGAAAGAAAGATACTGCTGATTTAAGGTTAAGAATTTGCAATTTTCATCAATTAAAATAAGTAGTTAGATATATAAACAAAACACTGCATAGTCTTCAGTGTATGAATTAAATCCACAACAATACTTATTAAATCTACTAAAGTTTAATTCATTCAATTCATTTCTCTTTTTCATTTGTTTTCTGGTTAACATTAAAGGGACATTTCACCCAATAAATGAAGATTCTGTCATCATTTACTCACCTTGATCTTGTTCTTAACCCAAAAGACTTTGTTTAATCTTTGAAACACAGTTTTTTTTTAAAGAAAAAACGTGAGGTCTCTGCCCCTCCATTGAAAGTCCAGGTCACCAAAACATAAAAGATCCAAAAAAAGATGTGTTGTAAAACAAATCCATATGAATAGAGCGGTTAAACCCAAGTCTAGTGAAGTGAAATGATCTCTTTATATAGGTTGAGGATGAATAGTAATGATCTTTGAAGACAAGCTCCCAGGCCTCTGAACACGAGAGTGTTGTTTTTGCCCTTAAGAAGTTTCCATTGATAAATGAAGTCCTTTGCTCGCCCCCTCCCTCCCGCACCCTCCGGCCACCCAACCCACCTCTTAATAAAATTCCCAGATTATCAACAAACCTCTTGTCTTGGACCACAGGGTGGCTCCAAGTGTATGCGTGTTACAGTGCAATGCTTTATGGCCCATGTATATTCTTGTGGTTCGAGGCACAGATTTGCAGTTTGGAGAAAAAAAAAAAGTTGGTGATTCATAAATAGCAGGACTTGATCCCAGACAAGCAAAGTTTGAGTCATGTGGAAAAATGAAACTTTTGTTGGAGCAATTTTTTTTCCCATTCCTGAATTACGTAGTATGTCACTAACTAAATGGGCCATTGGGTGTGTCTAGAGCAGGTGACAATCTTTTGACCATTTACAAAAAATATATATATGAATAATTGTTTCTAGCTCTTGAAGACTCAAACAGTTTTGACTTATCAGTGTGAGATGCATATTCTCTCTGCAGTGTTTAGAGTTAAAGCCTCTGATCTCGTTTGCTTTGGTCCTCGCAAGGTCTTGCTTCAGTGAAAATGAAGAGCAAGGGTTTTACCTGATAGCTTTATAATGGCATGTGAAATTGAAAATCAGGGCATAATAATTATTACTATATACAAACATCCAAAAAATTAACTGTGTTTGTCTAAAGAAAGTACTGAGACCCTATCACATTGATGTGGTCCAGAACAGGGACTGTGCGAATTTAACCAGAACCTTTTTCATAACAGAAATTGAGGAAGGAGGAATAATAAAGTTTAATGTGACAAACGAAAACAAGGCTACGTTTACATGCAAACTAATAATCCATTTAATAATCCATTTGATGCCTCAATTGAACTAAACAAATCCTTCCTGTAAACACCTCAGTCGGTCTTATTGCGCTTGATCTGAAAAAAAATATGGAGCTTAAAATCCATTAAATGGGTGAATATTAGACACATTTGCATAAGACTGCCTGCCTCCAGAGCAAGACATTGACGTATAGTTATACATATTGCACTATTGGTCATGCCCACTGGTGTTCAATCTTTTAATAGCTGACAACTGTCTACATGGGCTGTTGTACACATTCAAATCCCATTGGGAAGTGGCGTTTGGGACACAGACATTGGCGTATAAAGTGAAATAAGTGCTGCATTATGGGACATTCACACAGGACATTGAATGGAACAGGAACTGGCAGTTTCATACTGACAAGCACCACTCATTTTCTTCAGGAAAAATAAAAAGCTAGTTTGAAAAAGGAAATTATGACACAAAGTTTATCCTCTTCTTTAGAATAGAAAGTGACTATTTCGCTTCACCTACCTGCCATCAAGATCACATCTAAACCACTTCTTCATTCTGAAATGCATTCCATGCATTAGCTGTGCGTCGCTGCACATGTGCTAGTGAGTGACATCACAGCTGAGACTTTGGCCGTTTCTCAACATTCACCCTTCTTGTGTTTGAAAGCAGGAGTCTATCAGTGGATATATTGGGGATCCGCTGATAGACGCCTGCTTTAAAATGCAGTAAGTGTGTATCTGTGTAAGCGCTCGGTGAAGACAACATGTTTTCGAAGCGTTGATCATTGTAGCCAATCACAGACATATATGTTGAGCACGTGAACACAATGACCAATCAGAGACATATATGTTGAGCGTGTGAACACAATGGCCAATCAGAGACATATATGTTGAGTGCGTGAACACAATGGCCAATCAGAGATATATATGTTGAGCGTGTGAACACAATGGCCAATCAGAGACATATATGTTGAGCGTGTGAACACAATGGCCAATCAGAGACATATATGTTGAGTGCGTGAACACAATGGCCAATCAGAGACATATATGTTGAGTGCGTGAACACAATGGCCAATCAGAGATATATATATGTTGAGCGTGTGAACACAATGACCAATCAGAGACATATATGTTGAGCGTGTGAACACAATGGCCAATCAGAGACATATATGTTGAGCGTGTGAACACAATGGCCAATCAGAGACATATATGTTGAGTGCGTGAACACAATGGCCAATCAGAGATATATATATGTTGAGCGTGTGAACACAGTGGCCAATCAGAGATATATATGTTGAGCGTGTGAACACAATGGCCAATCAGAGGTGTTTAAGAATCTGTTCAACAGCGTTTAAAACACTAGAGGGAAATGCTGGTGCCGAAGTCTGTACTTTTGACAACATTAATATAAATATTGATCAACGCACATGCATAGAGCATATCAAATAGGGCAAGTGGATTCAGTTAAGAGAGTAAGATGTTTCATTGAGAAAGTTTAGTCACAGACACATTAATTCATTTACAAGATCGCCAGAAGGCAAAATGTTAGGTACTGTATCTGTATCAGTGTTGCTGGCTTGTACAACTGTGTAAAGAAGGCTGAGTATGAGGTCAACTAGATGTTTAGTCCAGGCCTACACCACACAACAGATCTGGATTAGTGGTTCAGTTGTCCCATGTCACGTGTCACTTCTGAAAAAAACAAGACTTTGTTCCAGCCTTACATAGCTGTTTCTCTGAGTTTAATTTAATAATTAATATAAAAACTCCACCGGTTGATAACTATGTTGTAAAACTAATCTAAAACAGTTTTGTAAATTGAAATTTGTCATAGTGATACTAACAAAGCATGGCACTTCCTTTACACCTCTCGCTAGCAGATTTGTTTCTTCGCCCTGAGGTTGTGTTAACTGCTTAAAGACTTCCGGGCTTTCTCATGCTTTTTGTCACGTAATTACTAGAGAAACACCGTCTGTGGTTTTGTCAGTGCTTGCTAAAGTAGGAGGTGACTGAGTGGTGAGTAAGGCTGTCTCTCACTCCCAAGAACACACAGAACTTGTGTTCTCGTGAAGACCAGCCAAGCTACCTTGAAAGAACGAAGGACACGAGGACACCAAACGCATGTTTGTGAGGATTGAGCTTGTTGCTCACATTTTAAGTTGGTAGACTGATTAAAACATTCACTTGAATTCTTTTTTTAAATATATTTTTATGCCCATGGTTTTTAAATGTTATATACCAATGAGAAGTGCTGCAGGCTTTCTGGAAGTGATGAAGTGTTTTTATATCACTTTATTAAAATTATGCCAAACAAAACATCAGATGTGCACTCTCATCAGCCATCACACATTTGCGCTTGCTGCGGGAATCTCTTAATTGAGAACAAAAATATTCTAATACTTGCTGGCTTCTGCCCACAATGACTTCTGGGATTTCTGTTGGTTCGATTTGATCAAGTCCGCAATCGATGCGTCCTTATCAAAAACACGTCCAGGTAATTTTATGTGTCCTCTGTGAATGTTGAGAAACGGCCAAAGTCTCAGCTGTGATGTCACTCACTAGCACATGTGCAGCGACGCACAGCTAATGCATGGAATGCATTTCAGAATAAAGAAGTGGTTTAGATGTGATCTTGATGGCAGGTAGGTGAAGCGAAATAGTCACTTTCAATTCTAAAGAAGAGGATTGACACTCACACAAACCGAGATCATCATGCACACGTAGAAACATTCAGGAACACAGAAATTCATTGTCTTCCCGCGGGTCCTTTAAAGTCTTGAATTGACTGAATTCATTTTGATCAAATTTAAGATCATAGAAAAATCTTAAATAACTTAAACGGTAGGCTATAACAAAAGTCTTGATTATCGTTGTAAGAGAGCTTAAATTTGGGTCATAATATGGCCTATTGTGATTATTGTTGACAGACTCAAGTATGTCAGAAACTGAACGCACATCTGTATACTGTATCAGGTGTAGACAGCGTCAGTGATTATAATGGGTGCCTCACATCCAATTTAGGCAAATGTCAGCCGTTAAGCGACTGAGCGCCAGTGGGCGGGGCCTACGGTGCGATGATGTATAACTATTTGTCGATGTTTTGCATTGGAGGCAGTCATATGCAAATGTATTTCCCGCGTGACGTCACGGCAATTAAATCCTTTGTTTATAATGAGGAGGGTGTTTTATGCTTTATGCTGTTTTAATGGTACAAAGACCACTTATATGTCAAAATATCAAAGCAAATATGATTTCTCGTCATATGCTTCTTAGGCTGATTTGAGTGTTCAGAAGGTTTTCTTATGCTGAGAGATAATCAGATGTATGTGTATTAGAAAATATCATATGCTGTGTTTAAAAAAAAGTAAATGATAGTTTGGATCCTAAAGTTATTCAAATATCTTCTGTTTCACTTCACGTTATCTTCCATTTGTCCTCAAATACTGAACAAAATCAGTACTCTATACTACCAATACTGCAGAAAGACAGTTTTACAATTTCAGTATTTAAATTTTTTTGACAACACTAGTCAAATCTGTGATTGCTGAGGTTACAAGAGACATTTTAAAAACACTTTTTATTATGGCCTTGGCTTTTGGCCGGTTTTTAGAAACTGTTCTCAGTCTTCATGTTTATCTTTTGAAATAGTCTACAGGTTAAGGACCTGCTTGCACTGGTGCCAACACCAATTCCTGTTCCACACGGACCATTGATCAGCTTTGCTCCAAACAACAGCTCAGCATGAGCTTAGAACAAATACGTTTACTCGTTGACTCATGATCACGTGATCAAACTGTTCGATTTCTCTGATAAAAAACACAAATGTCTCAGTGATTTCAACTAGTTTATAGCCAGATGAACCAGTGCTTACATTTTCAACAACACTGATGCGGAAAACAAGAGAAACATTGAGCCATTGAGTTTTTTAACCCACAAATCATCAACATTTTCCATGGATTTACTGTAGTAACACTAACTGTAACCATGGTATTGTGGCAGATGCATTGCATATTCAAATAGAATTGTATTAAATATTAAGCTATAGCAGTTGTTGTGTATTAGTTTCTTTTAAATGTGTTTAGGCAACTATTTTTCATAACAAATAACCATAGAAACCATGGTTAAATTTTACTATTGTAGTTATCTGCCTTTTGTGGTTTAACCTGTGGTTATCATGATCTACTAATGGATGATACTATTGAAGACCAATGGCTAATGTTAATAGGTAGTAATCCTAACTCCGTCAGTTAGAATATAACAATTTTATCTTATAAAAATGCTAAAAATATATATTTTTTTTGTTTATGAAAATAAATTTACATCTGCATCCCAAATTGAGCTCCTGTCAAATTTCTGAGAGACAAAACATGTAATATTAATAATCGGCTTGTCTGTAGAAGTTGGTGGCACGCCTCTCGGATCTTAGTCTGGAGCCCTGTAAGGCCCTCTTCACTTTCTGACTGTGGTCTCGGCTGTTTTTTCCTCTACTTTGTTGGGAGCTTGTTTGGCTGCATTCTTAAAATAGCTCTCTGACGTGTACAGTCCTGCTGAGGAATGTGACTGTGGCCATCCAGAATTCTCTCTGGCAGGATGTTATGCAAACATTCATTTCTGAACGGAGAGGTTTGTTATTACCACAGTTTGTAAAATGTTTAGAAAATGCTTGATTTTATTTTTTCTAGGTTTAAAATTGCCGGAATTTTGAATATTGTCCTTGAAAATGCTTTAAAAAAAGATTATATTGTGTCTGATTACATCTAGTGTGATTTTTAAAAAACCGAAATAATTGTACGTACAAGTACTTGTGATACATTGGTGCCCAAAATCATTGAATCTGCTCGTCCTGTTTTCAGTTTTCAGTTTAATGGGGCACAGAATTGTTCATGGCATTGTTTTAATGACAGCTGATTGGAAGAGGAGAATTATAAGCTATGGTCGAGGAATAACACAACCCTAAAGCTAGGCTATAGCTCGGAATGCCAAAAAAGAGACATTGATGTGGGGGTGCACGAATAATCAAAATAAAACTGAAATTGCAATATGGCTTAATGCGATTATCAAACTGCAAATTTGATGATAAAATGAATATGGTGCGCCGCATGTTTCAGTGTGTTTTTACACATTAGCAGCTCATTGTCTGCCGCTGTTTGCAACTTTACAGTTGTAATTAGAGCTGCTCTAGAATTGAGAATCACGATTCTGAAGACAACTTAATGACAAAACAATGTAATTTACTAGAGGTTCTCACAAAATGTGAATTGCTGCAGTCTATTTAAAATTTGAATGAAGGAATCATTCAATGACTCATTCCTAAATACTTAACTTTTTTTCATTACTGGATGAATCAGCATTTTTGAACAAATCTCTTGAATGAATGATTCAATAAAAAATTTTTTTTTTTTTTTTTAAGTTAGGCTACTCGATGACGTAACGATGTAATCTATTCAAGCGTTATTTGAAGCGCCATGTTACTTTCTAAAGGTGATTTACTGTATTTTAATTGCTTCCGTAGCGGCAGTGTTTACATCAGAACAATAACGTTTTATCCTGGTTCTTCTTTCATTGACGACTGCTCTCTCTGGATCAGCAGAGCGGCAACACACATCTGAATGTTCTGGTGTGATATTGTCGTGATTTATTAATTTAATAGAGACAGACGAATCATCGTTTAGGAATGAGATTGTGTGGGTGTTTAAATCGAGATCTTTTAACGATTAATCGTGCAGCTCTAGTTGTAATGTTAAGTTAAATTATTATTATATTAAGGATACTCTTTATTTTAAAGTGTGTCCTTGTAACAGTGTAAATATACATTTAAGTACCGAGTAATATTAATTAACAACTTGTACTTACTATATATGTGTGGTTGGCGTTAGGCTTTGGTTTAGGGTTAGTTGCATGTAATTATGCATAATTTACTGTTATGGTAACACTTTATTTGGCAGTGTCCTTGTTACATAACATGTAATTACCATAGTAATAACAGTAAATTATGCATAATTACATGCAACTAATCCTCAACCAAATCCTAATCCTACCCTAACCCTATAGTAAGTGCATGTAGTTGCTTAATATTACTCTGTACTTAAATATATAATTACACTGTAACAATGACACCTTAAAATAAAGTGTAACCACTGTTGGATTACTATTAAGTAGGCTACTTGTAACATGTAAAAGAGACACTGTAAAATGAAGTGTAACCTTATTGAATATAATTATAAAGGTATGATAATCATTTTTTACAGTAAAATATAACAATTGTAATAAAATAAAATGTGAATAAAATTCATTCAATCTGTTCATCATATAAAACAATCGAGTCTTTAGAAAATTTGGACTAAACCACTCAATTCATTTGGATTATTAAGAACGTTTTAAAGTGTCAAAGTGGTGGACTGTCAATGAAAATATATAATTCTCTCATATTTCATTAAAATATCTTCGTTTGTGTTTCGAAGATAAACAAAAGTCTTATGGGTTTGAAACGATATGAGGTTGAGTAATTGATGACACTTTTTTTTTTTCCTGCATCTTGTTCTTTTGGAACCAGGAACGGCAGCACAGCTGAACGCCATCACAGGAATAAATTACATTTTAAAATATTAAAATAAAATAAAAAATTCTTTTAACTCTTTCCTCGCCATTGACGTAAATTTCCGTCATTAATGAGAAAACGCTTCCCTGCCATTGACGGAATTTTCCGGCTTTCATTGTTTTCACTATTATAAGGTAGGGAGAGCTATTAGGCATCTTCTGAAAGAGTACTGAATCTCCTGATCAAAACACAGGCTAAGAAGAAGCAGAAACAAGCGATATCATATGTAAGCAGATGCATACAGTTGTGGTCAGAATTAATGGCACCCCTGGTAAATATGATCAAAAAAATAAATCTGCATTGTTTATCCTTTTGATCTTTCATTCGCAAAAATTCTAACCTTTCATTGAAGTAAAAGAATTGAAAGTGCGGGGGAAATCACATTATGAAATAAATGTTTTTCTCCAAAACACGTTGGCCATAATTATTTGCACCCTTTTATTAAATGCTTTTTGCAATCTCCTTTTGCCAAGATAACAGCTCTGAGTCTTCTCCTATAATGCCTGATGAGTTTGGAGATCAGAGACCATTCCTCCATACAGAATCTCTCCAGATCCTTCAGATTCCCAGATCCATGTTGGCGCTTCTTCTCTTCAGTTCAGCCCACTCGTCTTCTATAGGGTTCAGGTCAGGGGACTGAGATGGTCATGGCAGAAGCTTGGTTTTGTGCTCAGAGACTCATTTGTCTGTTGATTTTGAGTTTGTTTTGGACCGTTGTCCTGTTGGAAGATCCAACCACAGCTTTGACTTTTTTTATCTGTTCATATTTGCTAGAATCCATGATGCCATGTATCTGAACAAGAAGTCCAGGAACTCCAGCAGAAAAATATGCCCACAACATTAAAGATCCAGCGGTAGATTAAATTGTACACATGGGGTACTTTTTATCCTTGTGTGCACACCAAACCCATCTGGTGTGTTTGCTGCCAAAAAGCCCTTTTTTAGTTTGATCTGACCATAGAACCCTGTCCCGTTTGAAGTTCCAGTCGTGTCTGACAGCTGAATATGCTGGAGTTTGTTTTTGGAGGAGCGAGGAGGATTTTTCTTGAAACCCTCCCAAACAACATGTGGGGATGTAGGGGTTCACCCCAAGACTCAACTAATCTCTGCAATTCTCCATCTGTGATCCTTTTGAAGAGTCTTTTGCCACTCAAACTCTCCTCCTCACCGTGCATTAAGACAATATAGACACACGTCCTCTTCCTGGCAGATTCGTAACATCTTTAGTTGATTGGAACTTCTTGATTATTGCCCTGATGGTCAAAATGGGGATTTTCAATTCTTTAGCTATTTTCTTACAGCCACTTTCTATTCTGTGAAGCTCAACAATCTTTTGCTGCACATCAGAACTATATTCTGTGGTTTTACGGTGATGGATGATTAAGGGAATTTGGCTTTTGTGTTTCCTCATATTTAAACTCCTGTGAAAGAAGAAGTCATAGCTGGACAATTTCATGTTCCTAGTCACCCTGGTGTGCTAAAAAAAAGGTAAATATTAATGGAAATATACTTCAGAGATATTTTACTCGCAAAAAATTCTAGGGGTGCCAATAATTGTGGCCAACAATGCAGATTTATGTTTTACAGCCATTTTTGATCATATTTACCAGGGGTGCCAATAATTCTGACCACAACTGTATGTAAAATAACATGATGATCATATTAAACAGCAAATAAATCAAAACTGCCTAAGGTTACTGAATGAAATGTCGACCCAGGACGAGGTATTGGACTGTGAAGCATTAGGGATGATGGACTCGATCTACTCCATCTGTGTTTTGATCATCGTTCTGAATCCGATCCAGATGTAGTCTTTGAGAACAACTCGATTTTCTCAGCTTTTTGTTTAAAATGTTGCTTTTTCTTTTTTTATGCACTTTTTTTTTTTATGCATATATTTTTCCACACATTTGTGGTAAGAAAGAATGCATGCTAGAATAAAACAAACATTTTTGTTTAAAAGCAGAGGATCTGTTCTGTTTTTTGATATATTGCATTCAGAAATGCATAAAGCTAAAGGGGCCATGAGACTTTTGTGAAAATGATCAAAAATGCTGGCGCTGGCGGGGAAAGAGTTCATTTGTAATATTTTATATATTGTTACTTTTTTTTTTACTATATTTGATTAAACAAATACAGCCTTGGTTTGCATAAGAGACTTCAAAAACATTAAAACTATATTCTAACTTTTGACTGGTAGCGTACAGTGTATATACTGTACATACTGTATATAACGTATACATGCCCATCAACTTTTCAAGGTTAAGAAACTGCAGACTGATCTAACCAGGTTAGCAGTGGCATAAGTGACATCAGCAGGATTAATCTTAATCTAGTGTAATCCTCGATGTCTAAGTCACCCGTGACTTGTTCAAGCGTGCTGTGTGATCACTCAAACCCTCAGACTAACCCTAATCTTCAGGCTCCTCTTTTAAAGGGGGCATGACAGTCTTTTTTATCATTTTAATATTTTCCTCGACACCCTTTGCAGGAAAACACTAAAATATGGTGTAATGTTCATTGCTGCTTATGGTGTAATGTTCATTGCTGAATTCAATGAATATTATATGTAGCACATTATTTTTGTTGATTATTTCGAGATCAACGTGTTCGTGTTTTGTGTAGTCAGGCACAAAGTTGATCACATAAAATTTACTTCAGTTGGCATCCCTGTGACACATCACTCCAGAGGGATGGACAGCTAAAAACTGCAAGAATTAAAGGGGACCTATTATGCCCCCTTTTACAAGATGTGATATAAGTCTCTGATGCGTGTTCACAGAACACAACTTCACAGAATGTGTCTGTGAAGTTTCAGCTCAAAATACCCTACAGAAAATGTATTATAGCTTGACAAATTTGTCACTCTTCGAGTGTGAGCAAAAACACGCCGTTTTTGTGCGTGTCCCTTTAAATGCAAATGAGCTGCTGCGCCCTGCCCCTTTCCAGAAGAGGGCGGAGCCTTTACAGCGCGTGCCTCGGATACTCCGGCAACAACAAGACTGGAGAATCTCACGCAGCCAAAATGTCACAAATGGTCAGTAGCGGTGCTGAGCCTTACATGTTCCAACCGGAGTCGGACATGATGATGGAGACACTCAGGAAGAAGTTACAACTTTTAGACTTTTCTGAATGGTTAGTGGATACATTTATGTAGTTGTTGTGGGGTTTATTCAGTCATCGACTAGCATGTACCGTCATGTTAATCTAAACATCTTTTAGAAACAACTTTAGTGCAAATCCAGCATGGAACTGACCCTTGTTTGTGAAGCAGTCTGGCATATAACACTTTAACGGCTTTCTTGGACACATTTCCTTCATAAACGAAATTCAACATGTGTGTCCTCAGTGGCTCAGATGCTATGGAGTCTATGGAGACTCTTATGTTTGTTGGTACATCCAGTAACAGAACATTTGTAATGTTTATTTTTATTTGTGGGTGACATTGCGTATCTCCAGCTGCTACAGCGAGGAGACAGAAACAGCGGCTGCTGCGTCTCACTCAGGGCGGGATCTATGCTGATAGGGCAGATCGTCATCAGTCAGGGTAAAAGAGTTGAGGGAAATCTGGAACTGCTCGTTTGGAGAGACTATTTATGATTTATTGGGATTATAAAAAAGGAGTGGGTGGATTTTTACCATTATAGGCCGGTTGTTTACACACATTATGGACACACGTTTGTGTGGACACAAACACACCTTATAAAAGTGAATTTTGCATAATAGGTCCCCTTTAAATGAATATCTCTGCTGAGAATCACTCTGTGCAGTCATATAAAGACTAAAACAAGCCTTAATCTCTGTCTGTGGACTCACTGCCAGGTCTGTGCCATAATAGTTGAACAGTTTATCAAAACGATCCTTGAAATGTTCCTGAGCAGCAAATCAGCACATTAGAGTGATTTAGAGTAATGATGCTGACAATTCAGCTTTGATCACCGGAATAAACTACATTTTATAATATACTACAATAAAGTTATTTTAAATTGTAATGTTATTTCACAATATTACTGTTTGTACTCTATTTTTGATTCAAAATATAGGCCTATATATATACAGTACAGGCCAAAAGTTTGGAAACATTACTATTTTTTATGTTTTTGAAAGAAGTTTCTTCTGCTCATCAAGCCTGCATTTATTTGATCAAAAATACAGAAAGAAAATGTAATATTGTGATATATTATTACAATTTAAAATAACTGGTTTTCAATGTATTATACTTTAAATTATAATTTATTTCTGTGATGCAAAGCTGAATTTTCAGCATCATTACTCCAGTCTTCAGTGTCACATGTGACATCCAGTCTATCACATGATCCTTTAGAAATCATTCTAATATTGTGATTTATTATGAGTGTTGGAAACAGTTCTGTTGCTTAATATATTTGATGAATAAAAGGTTAAAAAGAACTGCATTTATATAAAAAAAAAAAAAATAATTATAATAATATAAATCCTCTTTACTATGACTTTTTACCAATTTAACACATCTTTGCTGAATAAAAGTATTGATTTATAAAAAAAAATAAAAAAAAATTACTGACCCCAAATTACTGACCAGTAGTGTATATTGTTACAAAAGATTTCTATTTTTTTTACTTTTTATTCATCAAAGTATCCTAAAAAAGTATCACAGGTTATGAAAAAATATTAAGCAGCAGAACTGTTTCCAACTTTGACAATGAATCATCATATCAGAATGATTTCTAAAGGATCATGTGATAGACTGGAGTAATGATCCTGAAAATTCAGCTTTGCATCACAGAAATAAATGATAATTTAAAGTATAATAAATCGAAAACCAATTATTTTAAATTGTAATAATATATCACAATATAAAAAAAAAAATTCTGTATTTTGATCAAATAAATGCAGGCTTGATGAGCAGAAGAAACTTCTTTCAAAAACATTAAAAATAGTAATGTTTCCAAACTTTTGGCCTGTACTGTATGTGTGTGTGTGTATATATATATATATATATATATATATATATATATATAGGCCTATATTTTAAAAGAGCATTATATGTTTGAGTAAAATTACCATTTTTGTTGTATTCTATAAACTACTGACAGTTTCTTCAAATAAAAAAAATGGTCATTTTGAGAATTTATTTGCAGAAAATGATAACTGGTCAAAATAACAAGCTGCCATGTTTCCAGACCTCGGAAAATGCAAAGAAAACAAGTTTATATTCAACACCATGCTAAAGTTTTATTTAAGGAAGAGTTCAGAAATCAGTATTTGGTGGAATAACCCTGATATCCAATCCCAGCTATCATTCATCTTGACGTGCTCTCTATCAGTCGGTCACATTGCTGTTGCGTGACTTTATGCCACTCCTGGCACAAAAATTCAAGCAGCTCGGCTTTGTTTGATGGCCTGTGACTTTGTGTCTTTCCTCTTGATCACATTCCTGAGGTTTTCATTGGGTTCAGGTCTGGAGATTGGGCTGGCCGTGACAGGGTCTAGATCTGGTGGTCCTCCATCCTCACCTTGACTGTCCTGACTGTGTGGCATGGAGCAAAACCAATCCTTTGAGTTGGGGAACATTGTCAGAGCAGAAGGAAGCAAGTTTTCTTCCAGGATAACCTTACATGGCTTGAGTCATGCATCTTTCACAAAGACGTGCAACGGTTCTGCTGTGGCTCTTGTGTTTACGAGGATACTCGGGCATTTTGACTGTGTTTTAGACCGTTTAAGTCTAATAAGGCGCTAAAGAGAACTCTGTTCAGGACTCGCACGCTGAATGAGCAGCGGTTTTATGCGCATGCGGTGCACGTTTCAGGTGTGTGCGCTCAGAAACGTCTCTAAGAAGAGAACGCGCATGTACCGAAATGCGTATTGGTATAAAATCACATGTTTTTTAACCACAAGGCTAACGTGAGCATAACCACGATAGAGACGATAGTCCAGTATCCCTACAGCTTGACGGATTTCTGCTGGTATATTGCCAATGCCCACCCCTAATAAAATCAAAATCACATTTGCAATGCTAATATTAGCAAAAAAAGCACCCTTGCTTGTGTAATATTGCTAAATAATAAGACCAAAGCACACAAGGGCATTTTTCTGCCCCCATATGTTGAATTTTGGGGTAATTCTTCTAACTGCATTCTGGTAGACTACATCACACAATCAGAGTGTGCTCTCTCAAGGCATGTTTTGTTTGGTTGTTGCAAAGTGAGTGACTTTTTTGTTCCATAAATGTACATTCACAGTTGATCACACATTTGCTTTTTGTATTGTCAGTATGAGGTGTGGAGATGGATGTGAAAAATAATACACACATAGCCTAAGGCACATAACAATGAACCGGCACTTGCTGGTGTGTATTTAAACAGCAGGTAAATCAATCAGTGTGTGATCGTGCAGAATCAGATGGTTACTTTTATCAACATCTCCTGTATTACTCCTGTTTTAAATAGTTTGCATTATCTTCCTATTGAGTTTAGAATTGAGTTTAAGGTATTATTATAAGTCCCTGGTAGGCTTGACACTGTCTGATCTTCTTTCTTACCATCAGACCAATAGGCCTCTAAGGTCATCGCATACTTAACACTTGAAACTTAAAGGCAGGGTAGGTAGAAATGGTCTAAAAATTTTATTTTTCAAATTTGTTTAAACTTTATGTACATATCAATACATAATTAAAATGTAAGTACTCTGAAAAAGAAAGTATCAAAATCGAGTGTCTGTAGACCTCTCACGACTGTTTTAAAGACATCTCATTATTTCCATTCACTCCACCGCCTCATTTCTGTGCTTCTTCCAAAGCCACGCCCCCAAAACACATGAACGCGCGACTCCGACCGCTGAGCTAGAGGACGCATTATTTACCTGAGACAAGCGGAGGGGAAGGGGCATTTTTTTGCCTGGTTTGCCTTCACTAACTGCATATGCTGGTACTGTAAATTTAGATTGCTCTTTCTCTGCCATTGTTTTGGTATTCCTAGGTTCAGTGCCTTCTTCTTCTTCTTCGATAGATTTTATTGGCAGCTTGCAAACATAGTGCATTACCGCCATCTACTGGACGGAGGTGTGATCAGGTTCCGTGCCTCTCGCACTCCTCAAATCAAACGGTCGCGCGCAAGTGGGCAGGTGCTGTGTGGCAAAAGGGTGGTTGCCATGGTTGCGAGAGAGTGACAGTCGCCTAAGCCAATCCTTTGATTCGTCCCGAATCGAAATAATGAGCTGTGTTTAATACAGATTAAACGGTCTAGAGTCACTTGATTTTTATACTCTTTTTTTCAGAGTTCTTACATTTTAATTATGTATTGATATATATAGAAAGTTTTAACAAATTTGGATCTTTAATTTTTAATAAATCCTACCTACCCTGCCTTTAAGGGAGATCGTGCATTTTCAGCGGCAGCGCTCAGATTGTGGAATAATTTACCGTTGTGTGTACGATCTGCCAATTCTCTTCAGGCTTTTAAATCATTGCTTAAGACTTCTCATTTTAAAATCGGTCATGGGCTGGAGTAATTGCTGTAATAATACTTTACTTTGTGTGAATTTTTATTGTTGGGTAAATGTGTTTTTTGTATCTATTTTTCTTTTGTGCAGCACTTTGGTCGACGCTGTCGTTATTAAATGTGCTATATAAACCAATAAAACTTAACTAACTAACAATGATTTGTGGATATAGGTGCATTGACTTGTGAGTTAGAACTTGAGCTTTAATATTTGTTGTGGCTGTGCTTTAAAGATGATCAATTTCAAGTCTAGAGTTGTACAAGTTGTTAGCATGCGTACAGTGTGCTGTGCTTTATCATGTTGACAGACTGAGGCCACCTACGCTAGAGTTTCTGCTATCAGAGAACACTGCAAATTCGTTCATTTTACCGCGGATGGTTCATTGATGACTTGCAAAAGCAAAAGGATGCAAAAACATTTATCGTCTAGTCTGTGAAAGTGATAAATAATGATTATATGCAGCACAACTACTGATCAGAAGACACAAAATGCACATTCCACTGAAGTAGGCTAATCTTTGTTTTGTTTGTTTCATTTCAGGACAGTTTGGATGCTCTGGTTTATGACCTTGATTTTCCGGCCCTGAGGAAAAACAAAAGCATCGATAACTTCTTAAATAGATGTAAGTATTTTGTCTGGAGCTTGTTCTAAACCGTTGGAGGCTGCTTAACTGCAAGCGGGGATTGTTTTTGGGTCAGTACTTTCAGTCAGACACTATTTTGTCTGTCCAAGTATTCCCTCAACAAAAGGTCTTTCGGGACTGCATGGTGGTCACCCACATGTCATTATCTCTCTCTCTCTCTCACCGTTACATTGGAGGCATAACGTTGTATGACAGTTTTTACTGCTCTAAGTAGCAAACTTGGGCCTGTAACTTTAATATAATTTGTGCTACGGACACAAACCGCATCACATATTGCGCTATTACTCTTAATAGACTTATCTGGGATGTAGAATGTCATAGAGACACGGGTGGGTTCTTTGGACTTGGGCCAGTAACCAACCACCCGGAACAACCTAGCATTTACAATGGATCCTTTTTACATTTCCAAGTTTGGAACGCAGAACTATTTTAGGGTAAATGAGAAAATAAGAGATCATAGCAAATATAATTTTCCCATTCCCATTTGCTCCAAAACAAAACGAAAAGCAACAATATTGCATTCTAGCCACTCATCTATGGCGGACCTGATCTCATTCACCATGACTGGATTGCTCACAGAAACTGCCAGCAGGCGGTGAAGTGTTCAAGCCAAACAGCCAAAACCTTGACCTAAAGTCACCCGTTTTTCAGTCGCACAGGATTAGTTTTTATTATATATGTATGTAAATGAATTGTTACTTTGCTTATCCTGCTTGAATATACAGTTAATGTTACAATATATGAAATCAATTAAATGGGTATGTCTACTGCACACTGACGACACAAGTTAGATAACTCAACACAAAATATATTTACGTATGTAAATCTAAGCATTAACATATCTGGGATTTTTTTGCAGAAATTGATTCACATAAACAATACATTTTACAATAATAGTCTCTGTTACTATGTTGCACTCTACTATATTAAACCAATTTAACCTTTTTTGTACATTTACTATTACTTTACGAAATAAGATAATATTGTACAACACAACATAATTGCATAACCTTAGTGAATAACTGTACAAGGCAAATTAGGCTGTATGCGCACACCTTATATTGCGTACATCTGTATGCAGATTGTATAGATTGAGCACTTTGACATGTGTAGGACATGCTGAGGTGTCTCGTCCTTTTGCTGATCTGATGTTGTGGTCCAAAATAATTCCTTCGTTAATAATTCGTTACGCAGAACTTTATTATATTAAATATTAATCAAAAATGCTTCACACCTTCACAAAATCCACACACCCAACCCAAAATCCACACATTTAACACCCTAAAGATGACATAACAGCTTATATAGTGTTTTGACCTCGACAACCCAACTGCATTTGACCGCAAACTTGCACCTAACGTTAGTTAACTTACTAAAGAAGGTGCAATCGCTTGTTTGCTAAGGGTCGGGTCGGGACTCCAACTTTAACACACTGACAACATTGTATTCAGAATATAAAATATTTTTTGATCTCGTTGATCTCGGATGATCTCGTTTTCATGGAGACAGACGCGGTGTGCACGGAGGGGAGGGGCTGTGTGTTTGTGTGTGTGAGTATGCATGTATGTATGTGAGTATGTATGTATGTATGTATGTGAGTATGTATGTATGTATGTGAGTGAGAGAGATGCATGAGTGACAGAAAGACAGAGGGAGAGCAGGGAAAGGAAATGCAGCTGAACGAATACGCTGCGTGTTTTAAATAACCTAAAAAAAAACAACAAATGAATAACGAAACAATATGTGGCGGCCGGTGTTGATTCTGTAGTGCACCGCCACAAATTAGTCTATGTGTAGGCATATTTACCATGCCTAATATGGATCTAGCTCACTGCAGTGTGCAACAAGTGTCTTGTATAGTAGCCGCCGAGCGAACGCACAGAGTAGCATTATAACAACCTTCATGACACTCGAATGTATCTATTATGATTAGGGATGTCCCGATCAGGTTTTTTTGCCCTCGAGTCCGAGTCCGAGTCATTTAATTTTGAGTATCTGCCGATACCGAGTCCCGATCCGATACTTAATACATAAAAAAAAAGAATAAAGAAGAGCGAAAAAACAGATCCAGGATGTTCCTTATTTTTTATTTAATTCACCTTATTTTAACATTCAACAACTCTGTTAACAAACAGAGCACTTCTGTGAGGTAGCTTGAACAATCAAGTAATAAATAAATTCTTCACTTTTGGACTTTAGTGCAACAGCAAATATAAAAAAAGTCTAATATATAAACAAATAGCACCTCAACTTAAAATACCCGGCAGGCATGTAAACAAATAAAAAATAAAAGTGCTACAGTGTTTGCAAAGCCAGTAATGTGCTTTTAGGAACTGCACTCCTAACTCTTACGCCGGTTTCACACTGCACTGTTAGCAGAGCGTGCAGTGCGTATTTTTTCGCCGCCCATGTTAACAGATTAAACCAGGCTTTAGAGCATTCACACCGCGCGCGGAGGTGGCGCAGCAGTGCGTAGCAGAGCAGAAGTGCCGCGATCGTTTGGGCGCCGAGTCTATTATTGCTGCGCCGCTTTTGCTGAATTAAAGTGACAATACATTGATCATGGCCAAAATACACCGCAGTTTTATCCCAAAAGTGCATTGATGATATCTATTGTGTTTTAAACAGTCAATCAAATGACCAACAGCAATTTAAAAAGAAAACAAATGTCCAAAAACAAACTTGTTGCCATAACAATAAAAACAAAGATGAACCAAAAGTTATATGAAATTATTAATAAAATAAGCTTCTTGACAAGTCTTTTCTCTTAAATGTATTTGAAAACGAAATAAAGCAATGCCAACTTTTCCATTATAGAGTACTCTGTCTGTAGCCTACACAACCCGCGGTTCAGCCGCGCGTGACAAACACTGCCAGTGTGAAAGCAAAACGCGCGTGTCCTGCTCCTGCTCACCATACACACTGCTCCTGCGCTGGTTATGCTCTGCTAACGCGTGCAGTGTGAAAACGGCGTAACTCTGTGCCACCGCATAACTATATATGTGTTAAAAAATAATGAGAATATATATACATATATATCCGAGTCCTGATCGGGAGGTAACGTCCGATTCCGATCGAGTCTGAAAACACGTGATCGGGCCCGATTTCCGATCACGAGATCGGATCGGGACATCCCTAATTATGATAAAACAGCGCTGTATTACCACACATACTCTCGAGCCGTGTGTCGCGCTCGTCTCTCATTAGCAATCGCTCCAGCGGCTCGTTTCGCTCCAGCGGCTTTTGTAACGTTAATAAATCTTTAAAACATTACCGGTCATCCATGAATATGATTTCTGCCCGAGTCCCATCGTATTCTCCACCGGCTGTAGAGGCGAAGACAACAACTCCCACGATTCAGCGAAATCAAGGCATCATCAAACTACACCTTTGTTTAGAGTAAACGACCTCTAGCGGCGAAAAATGACATATTGTGCCTTTAAGTGCTTTTAACTTTCCTTTATTAACAATTAATTTAATTGAAAGTAAGTGGTCCAATTTTTTTTACAAATACATTAACCATAAATGTGTATCAATTCACATTATACATTTACATTTCTTTACTATTAATTAAACACTTTGTAATGAGCCACACATGCAAGTGTGCAATTGCCCTATTTGTTCTAACATAACTTGAACGAATCATTAAATTGAATGAATATGATTCAAATCATATTGTTTCTCTGCTGTATTTTTAAATCTGTTGGATGCCCCGCCGCCCCGTCCATGCATACTTGTGCCAAATGTGACTAAATCTGTCTGAATGTTATCTGTCCCCTAGGGAAGCAGAGCTGTTGTGTCAGATAAAGCCTTTAGGGCCCTCAGTGCTACACAAACTCACCTAAATGATTCCTTTCCACTTCCTCCTACAGCGAGGTTGTCTAATTCCTCCCTCTCTTTTGTTAATGGATTCTTAACAATATGCAGATGCTTGTCTAAAGGCACAGCCAGAAGTGCTTATGATGAAATGGTTTATCAGAGTGGAGGGGGGAGATCTACAGGACTTTATAAGAACTCACTCTAGCTGCTTTTCCACCATTGTGCCGAACAACCCTTGTGGCGAAACGTGCCATTCGCCGTCGAGCTGGACCAGCTGGCAGCCGATGCTGTGTGCAAACACTGAGAGAGTGCGCCACGATCAGTTAGTCCAGGTTTTAGGACAGGACAGGTTGAAGCACAGAAATGATACGGCCTGTGGTGCACAACAGAAAGCAAACAGAAAGGTGTAGCATTAAAGGATTAGTTCACCGAAAAATTAAAATTCTGTCATTCATTTCTGCCCCTCATGCCGTTCCAAACCCGTACGACTTTCATTCATCTTCGGACAACAAATGAAGAACGTTTTGATGAAATCTGAGAGCTTTCTGTCCCTCCATCCATGTGACTCGCAGTGGTTTAACCTCAATTTTATGAAGTGACACGAATGCTTTGTTTGTGCAAAAAACATAATTTATCACTTTATTCACAAAATATGAATCTCCAAAGCGCTTTATAAAATTGGCCCCTTGATGGCCTCTTGCAGCTCTGGGTTATATTGTGCATGTGTGTGTTTGTTTCTAGATAAGGACACAATCAGCAAGATTCGGGAGCTGCGGATGAGAGCAGAGGACTATGAAGTGGTAAAGGTCATAGGAAGAGGGGCATTTGGAGAAGTACAACTGGTAAGTGTATCGCGTATTGTCGTCTTTTATGCTGTCGACCGATATTGTTCTTTTAATGGCCGATGCCGATATCTTAGCGGGCAGGATGACCGATATGAAGCCTATATATATAAATATATATATATATTGTTTTTAAATTAATTTTAAAAATGAATCTCTAAACTAAACACTTACTTATTTAACAAAATAAGTATTACTTACTTAATAAAAAAAATTTAAAAAAAAAATGTAACTAATAGAGCACTCTGTAATGTGGTAAGTTTGTACACACTGGGAATCCTTTAAAAAAAAATAAAGACAAGGTAACACTAATTTTACTTGATAATGACATAAATATGACACACTGGATATAGCACAGCATAGTTTAAAATCAAGGGTTTAAAGTGTCTCCAGTGAAGCTGAACTCTCCTGTCAGCGCTGAATTCACACGGACCGACCGCCACACACATTCTCAGCGCCGGCAGAATAAAAGTCCCACTACCAACACATTGGCCAAACAGAAAAGCGGATTTTTAAAAAAGGCGTAATATCGGCTGATATATCGTACTTGTCACTGCCATTACTGGTTAGGTTTTATGCTGTCTTACTGTATATACCATTACCTAGAATTCCAAAAAAAAAAATTTGTTACAACTTTTTACCAGTACCTTTAACATTTGCGTAGTAAAAACTACCTCTCAGGTTGTCTTTTTTTGTTGTTTGTTTTTTACATAATACATTAGTGCCGGTTTTAATTCCACATATGATATGTATTTTTTACATACTACCATACTGGATGCGTAGCTGAAACTACGTGACGCTGTTCATCATGAAGAGCTTTTACCATGGCTTTCTTATTTCATCTTGACAGACTGTCTATCATTAGAATGATTTTGGACTTTTTATGAGTTCTATTTATGATAAAACTGTTACAGTGACAGTTGTCAACATGCTAAACCAATTGATAGATATTGATATATTTTTTTGCGAACACAAAAAAAACATTGGGGGCATTTAGCCCAAAAGTGTGCATTCATATTTCTTTAGAAAGAATCATCATACATTTTTATCGCCTGTCTTCCAGGACTTATTACTATGACGTACATGCGTGATCATATACCTCTGTCTTCTGATGACAAAGATTCAACATAAACATCCATGTTCTGACATGTGCAGAACACTAGACGTGAAACATGAAGCAAATAAACATATGATTATGATTACATAGAGTACATTACAATAAAGAAGCTGAGCAGGTGTAGCGTTTAGCTTATTATAAAAAGTGTACATTCGCAGAAATGCACCGCCAAATGGCATGTTGGGTATTGCTAGCCAGTCAGCTAGCATAACACTCTGTTAACAACAGCTGGGAGACGTTCAGTCGCTACAGTACATCAAATAAGTCAGGTGTCGAAAGCTGGCAGGACATGAATTTACTGGAGGCCGTGAACAAGGTGTTGAGGACACTTCAGGAGCTCACTGATGCCTTGTCTGGTGAACACTGTTAGTGTCCCGTACCTCAAACCAGAGCTCCATCTCTTCAATGAAACTGTTCTTGCTGAGGGAGAAAATGACTCGCAGCTGACCGAGGACATGAAGACAACCATTCTTGAATGAAAAGTGCTCAGATCCCGCAAATGTCAAATTATACAGAATAAAACAGTATAGCGTTTTTGTTAACGCATTTTGGCCCATACGACATCTGTGGAAAAAACTGTAAAAAAAGTCCAGTTAAATCTACTGTAAGATCACTGGTAGCTGTGGTTCCCAAACATTTTAAAAAATAGTACAATATGATATATTCTTTATACTTGTTTGTAGGGCTGTGAAAAGGCATCCAAAATCAAAGTTTGTGTTTAGATAATATATGTGTGTGTGTGTGTACTGTGTATAATTATTGTATAGATATATATATGCATGTATATATTTAGGATTTTTTTTATTTATATATAAAATATTCATTTTTATACATAATATAAATAAATATAAATATAAACTTGCTTTTTTGCAGATTGTCTTTTGCAAATTGTCTGCACTAATTTACTAGTGTAAATAATCACGGTTCATCTGTCAGCATATTTTTTACCTTTTAATACTTAAGTACATTACATGTAAAGTGAAATGAAAATGAGTACTTTTACAGGAGTAATATTTTATCAGGGAAGCTATTTGTTCTTTTACTGTATTTGTAGTACTTTGTGCACCATTGCTGACAGAGAAATAAGCAACTATAAGTAAATGCCCAGTCAATGAAAGGAGTAAAATACAGTGGGACTGCTAGATGCTAGATTTTTGGTCACACTGTCCAGCACTTCTACATGTGCAGTTTGTTTTTGCATTACATTTTTAACTTTCCGTCAGCGTGAATGCAGTTGAAGTCATGTGAGTGTTATTTTCTATATTGTTTTCTTAGTGTGTCATAGTGAAGGTAAAGTAAATAACAAGCTCTATTCATGTTCCCCGTCTTCCTGTTCTGTAGGTTAGGCACAAAGCCACGAGGAAAGTGTACGCCATGAAGCTGCTCAGCAAGTTTGAGATGATCAAGAGGTCGGACTCTGCTTTCTTCTGGGAAGAGAGAGATATTATGGCCTTTGCCAACAGTAATTGGGTAGTACAGGTATGAATCAGTTGATTAATTATGTTTATTAATCATAATCAGCTGTGTGATTTGTCTTGAATGTGGATGGATGTCTAGTTGCTCTCTAGTCTATATAAAAACAGATTTAAAAACTGAATACATTATATTCAGGTTATGTGCAACAAACCTCAGGTCTTTTGTATGCGCTTCGTTAAATATACCGTTTTGCTCAAGATGCCTTCAAAGCAGCTACGAATGACGGAGCCACAACCGATGTCCATCGCAGATTGTTATCTAAACGTTTTTTTCTTCTTCTTCCCATTAAAATTTGGGTTTTTAAGTTGAATAAAATGGCAACAATAAAAATAGCTAGCTAGGTTAGCTGATTAGCATAAAAGTGCATAGATATCGCGTCAGTTCGTATGTCTGCTAACACTTTCTCCGACGAGCGGATACGATGAGAGCTGTTTTCCTGTTTGCTCATGTGACCCTCGGCATAAAGCTTATTGTTTTTGTTGCCATTGATCATGTTAATTTTTTTATTTTTTTTTATGCTTTCTTAGAACATATTGTGATAACACTTTACAATAAGGTTCATTAGTTAACATTAACTACCTTAGTTAACATTAACAATACTTCTTCAGCATTTATTAATCTTAGTTAATATTAATTATAACATTTACTAATACATTATTTAAGTCAAAGGTTGTATTTGTTAACATTAGTTAATGCACTGTGAACTAACATGAACAAACAATGAACAGCTGGATTTTTTTATTAAGATGAATTAATATAGTAACAAATGTATTTCTCATTGTTAGTTCATGTTAGTTAATACATTAACTAGTGTTAACTAATGAACCTTATTGTAAAGTGTTACCCATTTTGTTGTATTCTTGAGCATGATGCTTGTATATGTATAAAATTAACACTCGCCAAGCGCCAAATGCGAGTAGAGATCAGTGTTGGCGAGCATGTGGAATTGTGTCAGTCACCAGTAGGGCTGTCAAATAAAAATGCAAATTCCAAATATTTGTCGAATAAAAACCCCCGGCACATTTGAATGCAAAAACCGTGCATTCGAATCTTTGGTGTGTCACGAGGCGCGCATGACATGGTGATGACGTAACTGACGCGGTTTGTTTTTGTTAGCTTATCCAGTAAACAGCACATCATTTGAAAAATGGCGGGAAAAGGCCTCCTGCTGACGAAAACCCCCTCAGTTGGTGGCAGAAATCATGCAACGACACACTTGACCCCATACCTGCACATCGGTCAGAGTGCGTAGAGTGTGTTGTCAACAAAAAGCGCTTATTAGTTCTCGCTGCAGATCAAGTTGACCATCTGGTGTTTTTAACTATTTTGTGTTGATATTGGTCATTATGGTGTATGTTGAAGTGTGTTTTCTAAGGTTACTGATGCACGAACAGTTTTATGTTTCACTATTGTAACCTAATTTCTTAACATTAAGGAAATATTTTTTTATTTAAGAACAGTTGTTTCAAAAGTTAATGCACTTTAAAAAGTGAATGTCATTTCATTTCAATAATGAATAATCGAGATGCGATGCTCGATTTGGTTTATATTTGCTTATTGCGCTCGTTTGCTCCCTCTATTGGGCATAGGAGACAAAACAGCACTTTTTTCCTCTAACATGAAGTATTGCCTTTAGAATTCGAATATAATTAGAATTTTGCTATTATTTAAGAAAGAAATTCGAATTTAGATTTTCGACAGCCATTTTGACGGCCCTATTCGCCAGTTGGTCGGTTATGTTTTTATGAATTCTAGCAATGCAATGAACACAAACAAACGTGAACGACTCTCGGGACAGTTGATGGGCCAGTAATGCATCGTCACGAGAGTTTAAACCTCGCCACATGAAATATTCAAGCGTAAGAAGACGAGAAAGAGAACTCAGTTACCCGCTGTGTGGGACGTTTTCTGTGCATAAACATCAGAAATCTGTGTCTGCAGAACGCGTGAATACTGAACTCTTTCACGTCGTCTTGCGCTTGAAATGCCCATATTGGGAAGTATCCTTGTAAACAGTCAGATGTGTCTTAAGTGAACATAAACAGTTGAGATGTTTATTAAGATGTATGTATATAATTTTTTTTCTTTTTTACGTCATCCAGCTGTTTTATGCATTCCAAGACAACCGCTACCTCTACATGGTGATGGAGTATATGCCAGGCGGAGACCTGGTCAACCTGATGAGCAACTATGATGTGCCTGAGAAGTGGGCACGTTTCTACACTGCTGAGGTTGTGCTGGCACTGGACGGCATCCACTCCATGGGCTTCATTCACAGGTCTCACACACACATTAAACTGCACTTTTCTGGTGTGCTTGCTTGCTTGAAATTCTGAAGATAACCAATATGCGCGTGTTAACATTCGTCTTAGGGACGTGAAGCCTGACAACATGTTGCTAGACAAGGCAGGCCACTTGAAGCTGGCAGACTTTGGGACCTGCATGAAAATGAACAAGGTAATAGAGACGTGCGAAACTACACATTTTCATAAAAGTCATTGTCACGTGTGTGTGTGCTTAGTGTAGAATACCTAATCCTTTCCTAGATCTGATTACCATATTGTTGTGTAATAAACGGTAACATTTTACAATAAGTTCTCGCTACTTAACGTAGGTTAATGCATTACCTAACATTAACTACAATGAGCATTACACTTGTTATGGTATTTGTTATTCTTTGGTAACATTGGATAATAAAAATACAGCTGTTCATTGTTAAGTTCATGTCAGCTCAAGTCCATTAAATAATATTAACAGATACAACTTTTGATTTTAATAATGTAGTAGTAAATGTCAAAATTAATATTAATTAATATTAATAAATGTTTTAGAAGTGTATTAAATTGTTAGTTCATGCTAACTAATTTTACCAAATGGAATCTTATTGCAACATTTTACCTAATAATATTTATTTCACATATATAAATAATCGTCTCAAAAGAAATGTTTTGAAATTGTACCTTTTTAGCACAGTATTGTACAGTATATTCCCACAATACTGTGTACAGTAGAGGCTAAAGGTGTTGTCCGGAGGTGATATTTGTTTTTAATGACCGACAAACTGCATAGAACAACAAAAACCTCGCAGGAAAACACATACATTGACTACAACATAATCAGTCATTAATATTTAGTTGATTTTCTCTTGTGTTTGCATTTTCATCGTTTCTTTGTATGACAGCCTGACCAAAAATGTTGTCTGCACAATAAGTTTCATTGCGTTCTCACAAATAAAACTACAAGCACAACTATGCAATATGCTTAAAAATATCTTTAACTAATTTTTATTAATATTTAAATAAAGTTTGAAGATGTTAATTTTCCTATGCTGGACATCACTTCTTACTGTGTGATAGAATTTCACCTGATATATTGTAAATTAAACTGTGTACGAATCTTATTGGGGAAAATTACATCAATTATAACCCCATACTTGATGTTCAATGGAAATTAAGACAGTTAAAGGGATAGTTCACCCAAAAATGAAAATTCTGTCATCATTTACTCACCCTCAAGTTGTTCCAAACCTGTATGAGTTTCTTTGTTCTGCTGAACACAAAGAAAGATATTTGGAAGAATGTTTGTAACCAAACAGATCTCGGTCCCCATTGACTACCATAGTATATTTTTTTCCTACTATGGAAGTCAATGGGGACCGAGATCTGTTTGATTACAAACGTTCTTCCAAATACCTTCCTTTGTGTTCAGCAGAACAAAGAAACTCATACAGGTTTGGAACAACTTGAGGGTGAGTAAATGATGACAGAATTTTCATTTTTGGGTGAACTATCCCTTTAACAATTGAAATTCAACAATTGCTTACAGGGAAAATAAAACTATTCTCATTTATAGCTTAACTAGACAGTTATAAAGTCAGGGGAGCTGTGTTCAGGAATCTGCATTTTACATACAGACGATGTAAGAATAATTCATCATATGATTCATCATTAATTAAACATTTTCTTTAGCTTTTCTACTTGGGGTATGACCCAAATATAACCCACCCATCATAGTTATCAATACAATAAATACAGTTATCAAAAAATAAATAATTATCCTTTGTACTGGATGAAATGACAGCTGTGAATGTTGTTTACAGCAATCCACACAATCTCTTATACCTTTTAAGCACCATTACTAAAAAATATTAAAATCAAACCTATAATCTAAAAAATATTTACATCTAAAGCTATTCAACCTCAAAAATGAACAAGTCAGTTGGTGAATGATATTCTGAACCATTCCTACCAAGTACTTCAGTCACATTTAGTGTTGTTTGAGTTCTGCCGCAGACTATATTCTGTTGTTTTCCTCCTCTCAGGATGGGATGGTACGATGTGACACAGCAGTAGGAACTCCAGACTATATTTCTCCAGAGGTACTGAAGTCGCAAGGAGGAGACGGCTACTATGGCCGAGAGTGTGACTGGTGGTCTGTGGGAGTCTTCCTCTATGAGATGCTCGTTGGTGAGTTTAGCATCAGTCTCGCTTGCATGCATTTGCAGCTTTTGCCCACAGGTTATCAGGCGAACGTTTATTTTTCATGAGTGTTAGTCAACCTTTCTGTGCCATTGGGTTAGATTTGACGGTTGCAGTCAGTGGGTAATCTAAGAAAAACACTTTAGGTTAAATAATTCATATTCACAGGAGCAAATTTAGCTTATGTGAATATGTTTGTTATTCAGAACAAGTTCAAGCAGAATAGTAAATGTCATGTGCTTGCGTTTGACGACAGGCTACACTGTACTACACCGCATTATAGATGATTCCTCTGTTACGAAAAGTTGGTTTGATTTGCATGGGAGCATTAAACTGGTAGTCCGTTTCCCATACATGGATTTATATGCTAAATGTCAATATTAATAATAATAATAATTCGTTACATTTATATAGCGCTTTTTCTGAGACCTCAAAGCGCTTTACATAGATATTGTCACCACATTATTTCATATGTCATCACATGTTTGTTTTTTGCACATGACATGCAGAAAAAAAGATAGGCCAATATATTTGTCTATGAATTAAGTGGTTGAGCACGGTTTATTAATATTAAAATGTTTATTAATTAAACGTGAGGACGTTGTATTAATTTGTTTCTATTATTTAAAGGGATACTCCACTTTTTTTGGAAATAGGCTCATTTTACAACTCCCCCAGAGTTAAACAGTTGAGTTTTACCGTTTTCGAATCCATTCAGCCGATCTCCGGGTCTGGCGGTACCACTTTTAGCATAGCTTAGCATAGATCATTGAATCGGACAAGACCATTAGCATCTCTCTCAAAAAAATTAACAAAGAGTTTCGATATTTTTCCTATTTAAAACTTGACTCTTCTGTAGTTACATCGTGTACTAAGACCGACGGAAAATGTAATGTTGCGATTTTCTAGGCTGATATGGCTAGGAACTATACTCTCATTCCTGCGTAATAATCAAGAAACTTTGCTGCCGTACCATGAGTCCAGCAGGTGTAATGATATGACGCAGCGCACAACCAAAACAATATTTTTCCACAAAATGGATGCAGTTTTGCTTTTTAACCGCTATTATTAATTATATATAAATTATATATAAATTTTATATATAAAAAAAACCCTTAAATATATTACATGCATGTGTGTGTATTTATATATACAAAATAATTATACACAGTACACACAAATATATTATGTGTAAACAAACTTTTATTTTGGATGTGATTTAATCGCGATTAATCGTGTCACAGCCCTACAAGCATTAACTAAATTTAGTTTTCCTATTTGAGTTTGCTCTTTGAAGAGCATTAAAGGTTAATGTTTACCTTGTGGTTTTGAACGCCTTAACGTAATGGCCAATCAGAGGTGTTTAAGTTATTCAGAATCCGCTGCTCTGAACAGAGTTTCATTCGAGTTTGAGCTCAGCGACCTCTCATTATAATCAGTAAAGTGCAAACTCGATGAAAACAAGAGATTAATTGTTTAGTGTAGTGAGCTTCAGTTATTATAACTAGAGTTTTCACAGAAGTGATTGACCGTTTTAGTGATTTTAAAAGGATTGTTCTTTTCTTGATTTATGTATGAACCGGTCACTTGTGTGATTTGATTAAATAACCAGGTTATAAGCCATTTGTTGATGAATCAGAGTACATAGTGTTTGTGCAAGGACAGCTCATTAGAAACACATGTTCTCTTATTATTCGTATTATTTTGTGGCGCACAGTCTTTTTATCTCATCACATTTCAAACTGCTTTGTTTAGAATCCTCTTGTTGCAAATTACCATACAGAGTTGTCGTCTATTAAAAGCTACACTTCTGAGCATAGATCCCTTCATCAAGAGGGAAGGTCTTGGCAGAAGCACAAGAGTAGCTGTTCGTTCATTTTTGCTCCAAGTTAAATTCTTAGAAACTAATCTCGAAAAACGAAGACACATTCCTAAGAATGCGAGACTTCCCAACAGATGGAGGGATCACAAAGCTTGGGATAGAGGAAGCATTCAGAAGAATAAGTGTTATGTGTTGTTCAATGTATCCTCAGGTGACACACCATTCTATGCTGACTCTCTGGTGGGCACCTACAGCAAGATCATGAATCACAAGAATGCCCTGACCTTCCCCGAGGACAGCGACATCTCAAAGGATGCAAAAAACCTCATCTGTGCTTTCCTCACAGACAGGTTTGCATACAAAAAATACTTTTAAACTACAAATAATATATAGTAAGTGTTTTCAGCACTGATCAGTTGCATATCAGGGATTGAACGAAAGCATGTTAACTCAAAATACACTGTGCTAATCTCATCTCATCTCATCTCTCACTAGGGAAGTGCGGTTAGGACGCAATGGAGTCGATGAAATCAAGCGACACGGTTTTTTCAAGAACGACCAGTGGGCATGGGAGAACATCAGAGAGAGTGAGTTGAGTTTCTGAACCTCAGATCTGCCAGCTTAGTCATCTTTTCAAAATTCTGACCTTTTGATTCTTGTCTTTTATCTTTGAAACCATCTACTGTATATACTACGGTATGAAAGACACCGGGGTCCAAAACAACACTCGACTCCAAAACAACACTGGACCACAGTGACTTTAATTATATGGACCAAAATAAATAATAATTTGAAGACATTTTAAAATATCTTCTTTCATTTTCCACAGAAAAATAAATGCACACAGGTTGAAAGACCATGAGGGTTGAGTTGAGCTCTTCAGTGAGAGTTTCCTTTTTCAAATGCACTCTAGTGCACAATACAATCAAATAAAAAAATGAACCATCTAGACCAGGGGTGTCAAACTCAGTTCCTTGAGGGCCAATGTCCAGTAGAGTTCAGCTCCAACCCTAAATAAAAACACCTGAACCAGCTTTCAGGATTACTAGAAACGTCCAGGCAGGTGTTTTGGAGCTGGTTGGAGATGCATTCTGCTGGACAGGAGCAGAGTTTGACGTGATCCAGACACCAAGGGCCAGATTTACTAAACAAGGCAAATTAGCGTGGGAACGCAATCCAATAAAAGTGCCGATGGGAGTGGAAAGTTCTGCGCGTGATCTACTGACGACGCAAATGAAAGAACATTTAATGGATAATTTCCATATTGGCCAGTGCAATCTACCAAGAGCAGCGCAAATTAGCATCTGGTTTACCTGACACCATTTTCAACTATAAACGTCAAACTTTTTATGCATTTTGGTCGTTCGTTTACACGACAACGGCGTTTTGGGTGCCTGAAAATGCAAACTTTTGAAAGCGGGCTTTAAAGTGTAAGTCTCCATTTAAACAACAAAAACATGAATCTCTGAAGATGATGATGTCATGCACATGCGTATTACGTGTTCAGTCTATAGTGTTTCATCGCCATCTAATGGCCTGGCAGCAAATACAGCGTTTTTAGTCATTTTCGCGGATCCGTGCGAATGGGGATCGTTTTGACAATGGTGTCGTATGTACGCGGAAAACTCAATGGAAAAACTTCTCTGTTTTAAGCATTTCGTTGTCGTGTAAACGTCCCCCAAGACATGCTTTTTGGGGCGGTAAATAATGGAGCAAATATCAGTGAATTGACTAGCGCAGACCTTAGTAAATTACCTTGCATCATTAATTTATATACTCTCCACCCATCAATTTTGAATCTGAAAGAGAAACTCTTACAAATGCATATGCAATAAGGTCAGCTGCAAAAATAACCCTGTCCGTGCCTTTTCAGCACTCATTTTTGTCTTTAGTAAATCCTGACAGTAGTTTTTTAACACCAAAAAAGGGTTTGCGCTAGTAATCTGTTAGCTGTTAGTAAATCTGGCCACAAATATCACTGAAGTTTGGGGGTGAGCTCCTTTGACTTGAGTTTTAATGCAACCACCCAAAACACCCTAGCAACAACACAGCAATGCAATAAAACTCACTGGGAACCTTTAAGCCAGTGGTTCTCAACTGCAGTCCTCGTGACCCACTGCTCTGCACATTTTGTATGTCTCCCTTATTTAAGGGTGCTTTCACACTAGCACTTTTGGTGCGCACCCGGGTTCGAATGACGTCATAGTTCGGTTCGTTTGGATGATGTGAACGCTGTTTTCCGAACTCGGGTGCGCACCCGCGAACCGTACTCGAGTCCGCTTAAAAAGGTGGTCTGGGGTACGGTTCATGTGTACTCGGGTACGATTCGCTGCTGATATGAACGCAATCGTACCAAATCGCGGAAGTGAACCGCTATTGATGACGTATAATGTGGTGCGTGCCTGCGTGCGTGTGTGTTTAACAACTGTAAAAGGGTCTATACGCTTACCTTGACGAAAACAGGGATTGACGCATGCAAGCAGAGAGATGATTTCTGCTTGCCTCCACAAAAATTGTCTTCGGCGGACATCCCGCTGTCTTTGGAACGGTTTTAATACTTTTGCGGCAGACAGACGCAAGTGTGTTTCTGTATATTTTCTTTGAAAACAAAACCAAAGGTTAAAAAAAAGAAAAAGAAATGTGAAGCGAGCAATTCTATCCATTTTGACGCCTTTTCATAGCAGTTACCAAGCAACACGAGTACGCGCCAGCTGCAGCTTAGTGATGCAAGCGTACCACGGTTCGGATGCAAATAATATAATGTGAACACAGTCCATCGGGGGCAGGGGGAGGGGGGAGCAATCGAACTCGGGTTCGGAACAGACAATCGAACCAAGTGTGAAAGCACCCTAACACACCTGAACCAGATCATCAGCTCATTAGGAGAGACTCCATGAACTGAACTGAGTGTGTCAGATAAGAGAGACATACAAAATGTGCAGAGCAGTGGGTCACGAGGACTGGAGTTGAGAACCACTGCTTTAAGCAACTGCATAGTAAGTCCATGGCAAACACTCACATTTCCTTAAGAAAATATAAACACGTGTGCAGTGGAATCCATTGCGTATTGTCCAGTGTGCTTCTCTATATTAAGATTCAACAGTATCTGTTCACACCAAGTGCAAATAGCCTGGCTTGTTGGCAGAGGCTATTTACACTAACTCCACCCACAATTGTCTAACTGAGCCAGACAAAATTACAAAAGAAATCCTGTTGGAGTGTCTGAAATATTCTGCATGGATTGAGTGATTTACATCAAACTTGAGCTGTAGGTTTAGGAATGATGGTTTGTCTCATGGATGTGCTATTGTGAGTGAGTCACAGTTATAGCACCACCAACTGGCAGCAGGAAGAGATATAAACAGAACAGTCGCTAATGCCACAGCCGTATCACCCTGTAGCCCAAGACTGGTCGCCCACTGAAGCTAAGCAGGGCTGAGCCGGGTCAGTGCCTGGATGGGAGTCCTCTGCTGGAGGAGATGTTAGTGAGGTCAGCAGGGGTTACGGCTCACCCTGTGGTCTGTGTGGGTCCTAACGCCCCAGTGTAGTGACGGGACACTATACTGTAACAAGCACCGTCCTTCAGATGAGACGTTAAACCGAGGTCCTGACTCTCTGTGGTCATTAAAAATCTCGTGAAAGAGTAGGGGTGTTACCCCGGTGTCCTGGCCACATTTACTCCATTGGAATTGTATTCACCAGATTTCAGCACTGTTATATTTTTTTCTTTTTGTAATTTTGCTGTAATTTTGGGCATGCTGTCCATCTGATTCTGAGTAGAGACACGAATATACCAAGAACAACTGTACTGAAATTGTACCTTCCTTTAATCAGACTTTACTTTTTGCATTTGTAGCATTCTTTGTTTGTTCTCATTAAAATGTACTACTTTATTGTTGCATGTAGCGGCTGCTCCAGTGGTGCCGGAGTTAAGCAGTGACGTAGACACAAGCAACTTCGATGACATTGAGGAAGATCGAGGGGAGGAGGAGACATTCCCCATTCCTAAAGCGTTCGTAGGCAACCAGCTTCCGTTTGTGGGTTTCACCTACTACAGCAATAACCAGTGAGTACAGGCAGTCAGTGATTAGATCCCAGGTGTTTGTGTTAGTTTGGAAAAAGTGAGAAAAAAATTATTAATTATGTACTCCCTATCAGGTTTCCTCGGGAATCAACTATAAAGAGTGACAAACGCAGCTCAACAAAGGAAGATAAGAGTCACGTAAGAACCTCTAAGCAGAGACTTTAAATGAAAGAGTTTAAAGCACTATAATAGTGAATCTCTGTCTTAAACTGTGAGGATGATTGATTGTGTTTCTCTGATCTCTCAGTTGGAGAATCTTCAGAAGAGAATTTATCAGCTAGAAGAAAAACTTCACAGTGAGATGCAGCTGAAAGACGAGATGGAGCAGAAGTGCAGGTGATTATCTGTCTGTTTGCCCATCCACCCAAATAACCTTATCCAACCATTCATCTGTCCATCTAAACCAATCTAACACCTCATCCACACCACGCAACCATTCAAAACCTCCCAAACACCTCATCCATCCATCCAGAACCAAACTCCTCATCCATCTATCCAAAACTAATTAAACACCTCATCCATCCATCCATCCATCCACCCATCCAAAACCGAACACCATGTCCAAACAAATCAAACATTTCATCCATCCACCCATCCAAAACCGAACACCATTTCCAAACAAATCAAACATTTCATCCATCCATCCATCTATCTATCCACCCAGAACCAAACACCTCAAATCCATCCAGAACCAAACACCCTATCCAAAACAAATAAAACACCTTATCCATTCATCCATCCTGAACCAAACACCTCATTCAAACAAATCAAACTTTTCATCCATCCATCCACCCAGAACCAAACATCTCATCCAAACCAAACATCTCATCATCCATCCAGAACCAGACACCCTATCCAAAACAAATAAAACACCTTATCCATTCATCCATCCTGAACCAAACACCTCATCCAAACCAATCAAACATCTCATCATCCATCCAGAACCAGACACCCTATCCAAAACAAATAAAACACCTAATCCATTCATTCATCCATCCTGAACCAAACACCTCATCCAAACAAATCAAACATTTCATCCATTCATCCACCCAGAACCAAACATCTCATCCAAACAAATCAAACATTTCATCCATTCATCCACCCAGAACCAAACATCTCATCCAAACATTTCATCCACCCAGAACCAAACATCTCATCCAAACCAAACATCTCATCATCCATCCAGAACCAGACACCCTATCCAAAACAAATAAAACACCTAACCCATTCATCCATCCAGAACCAAACACCCTATCCAACTATCCCTATCCAGACCAATCAAACGCCTCATCTATCCATCATACATCCAACCAAACCAAACACTTCATCCATGAGCCACAATACATCATCTACCTATCCCAAATCACCATCTTCAATCTCAAATCAAACTCTCAGCCATCCATGTGAAGATCTATCTATCCCCAACAATGAATCCATCTTTCCCCAATGTAATCTCCTCATTCCTATAGTTAAAGTCCAAACCAAAAGTTAAATAATAAAATCAGGCCTCTGAAATCTGTTCTTTGATTCGTTTCCCCCTCAGGGCATCCAATACAAAGCTAGACAAGATAATGAAAGAGTTAGATGAGGAGGTGAGTGAAATGATTTAATCTCTAAAGCATGAATATAAATGAAGACAGAGGATATGCATTTTGTATGCAAAGCTCCAATAGATAATTAAAGTTAAATTTAATTATATCTGGTGGAACTTTTATATTTTATATTATGTTAATTCTCGGTTTCTAGTCATTCTGTTGTCTTGGCATGTTTCAGAGTAACCTAAGGAAGAGTGTGGAGGCTAACATGTCTTTACTGGAGAAAGACAAGATCATGATCCAGCACCGAGCAACAGAACATCAAAGGAAGGCTGACCAGGAGGCTGAAAAACGAAGAAATCTGGAGAATGAGGGTGAGTCGTCGTCGGGGTCTCATTCTAATTTTGATAAGGCTTCAGGTTTCGCTCAATAATACATTTATATAACTATTTTTAAAAATGAATTTAATATAACAACATAAAACAAATTTTATTTATTTGGATTTGCATTTAAAAAAAAATTAATTCCCCAAAGTGTTATAATGCATTTCTATAATAATTCTTTTTTTTAATAAATGAGATACATCTCACTTTACCACAACTGTGGAAGTAAAACAACTATACATAAAAAAGACTTAAAGAGCCATATTATCTTTGCAAGCACATACTGTTTTTTAATTCAATCATTCTGTTTTTTTATTATTATTTATTTAGCTTCAAACTTATATTATAACCCTACAAATATATTATTGTTCACAGTAATAAAAAAATAAAAAAACATTGTTTCAAAACATCAAACATTGTCAATAAAGTATGACATGGGGAAAGAAGAAAAAGGAAAAACCTATAAGAAAAAAATTCTTTTACCATCCTTTTTCTATGGTGATCTTGATCCATTTCTCAATATGCATTCTTGTCTGTATTTGTGAACTTGTGAAACCTCATCAGTCTCTGCCCAAGTACTGTTCCAATTCAAAGTTCACATCTAGCCAAATACAGTTCAAATCCCTGGATGTGTTTTTGCTCCGTTCCTTTTATTGAGGATTCATAGGTTTAATAGTTTAAAAATAAAACCCAATCTTTTGGCAAGGCAAGGTTGTGTTTTATATTATATTTCATTTTGTTATAAATATGTATACAGTGAAGATAATCATAGTTTCCAAGATAAGTTTCTCAATGTAAAGAACGGACTTGCGCTCTTCGAAGACTGGTCTTGCCCTGCTACCTTGAAAGAACGAACTCGGAAGGACACGAGGATCGTTCAGCACATTTTAGGCATTGGGACAGTACCATCCAATGCAAAATAAAGAAGTACTGCAGACTTTCACAAGCCGTCGGGTATTTGTGAGCTTTCGGCGGAAATCTCTTGAGTGAGAACAAGAGAAGTTTAAAGCTTACAGGCTTCTGTACATAGTCCGCTTGTACTGATTTCTGGTGTTTTCTGTTCGATTCTCTCAAGTCTGCACTCGATGCATTCTTCGATATCAAGAACACATCTGGGCACTTTAATGCATTCTCTGCACTTGTGTTCGTGAGGACGTTTATTGATAAAAGGCCTATGACTCTTCTGCTTCTTCCTGTGAGGGTTAGGACTAGGTGTGGGCTTTAGAGATAGGGGCCGGCAAATTAGCTGCCCCACTGAAACCAATCAGAAGCAGGGGAGTGACATTTTGAAACAGCACCGTACTAAAGTCCTTGCATCCTCCTGTCTTCATGAGACCGTACTGCTCAGTCGTACTTGGCGTTCTTGGTATTGAAAAATGCCTTTGTATTCAGCACTTTGTTGGCAATGTCTTTGGGTTTTCATCATGAACTCACTGATCTTGAACTCGCAACCATGTTTTCTTCTGTAGAGCTCCCCTGCCTAATTTTTTTACATTTTCATGGCATATTCATTCATACTGCTCAGCCTTAAACAGGCTTTTGAGTTGAGCACTGCAGTTCATTAAATGTTCTGTGGAAAACCACATCCAGCAAAGAGCAGTTATATGTCTGATCTTTGACTATGACAGTCTGTAAATTAGCTAATGGAAACAGAACAATAGCCTGAACATGAATATAATTCACCCAAGCGCCATATAGGGCCGTATAATACACATTTCATTGCTCTGTTAACATGTTATAAGGAAAGATGAAGCATTCTCCCGCCCCGTATTAAATCCAATTTCCTTTTCTCTAGTGTCTACTTTGAAGGAGCAACTGGAAGACTTGAGGAAAATCACTCAAAACAATGACAAGATCGCCCAGCTACAGAACCAAGTAAGCTTATCAAGAACACTTCTCGAATTTAAATATATTAATATAAATATTTATAAATAACTTTTAACAATAACTGTTTTTGGTTTTAATAACCCTCCTGTTTTTTGGGGTTGGGCCAGTGAATATGTTTTTAGGGCAAGTAAAAATGGGAACCACTGGCAGTAGAAAAACTATTTAGCGTTGAGCCCCGCTCCCCAAATTGTGACGATTGACAATAAAGATTACCAACAAAGTGTCAGGATAAATCTGTGTCGTGTAAATGCAGACTTATAATCCTGCTGCCGCAACACTGACAAGAAAAGGAAAACAAAGACATTTAGTAGCTTCAAGCCTTTAGAGTTGACTTTCTTCTATTACTGTCAATGTGATTCTTTTTAAAGCAATGTTTGAAGGCTACATGCTAATGCTTCAATGTATTATTAACTTATATTTATTATTAGCATTAATAATTGACTTACTAATTGAATTGAATTTATGTGTTTTTATTTTCATATATTTAAATAGTTAAAGGGAAAGTGTTCCAACAGCTTTTGCTATGGTATTGAAATTGTGTAATTGTTTTGGAAGCCATTTGTGGGATGATTTCCTCAAAAAATCATCCAGCAAGTGTGGCTCTGGGGTTCTTCGAAAGGTGTTTACACCACATGATAATTAAGAAACATCATCTCACACAGCTGGGGGAAGCCAACGACCTCCTGCGGGCTGAGTCGGACACGGTGGTGCGTTTGAGGAAGAGCCACACGGAGATGGGGAAGTCCATGAGCCAGCTGGAGGGAGTGAACCGTGAGCTGCAGGAGAAGAGTCGCGCTGCAGAGAGTGTCAAACAGCAGCTGGAGAAAGAGCTTCTGCAACTGCAGACCACGCTGGACACCGAGAGACGCTCCTGCAGCCAGGGCTCAGAGGAGATCAGAGAACTGCAAGGTGAGAGCGGCTCACACTTTCCCCCATTTGACTCCATCAACATAGACCACAGATGAGACACAGGCAGATTATATTAACACAATATATATATTGTGTACACAGTGCATCCGGAAGGTATTCACAGCGCTTCACTTTTTCCACAATTTGTTATGTTACAGCCTTATTCCAAAATGGATTCAATTCATTATTTTCCTCACAATTCTACAAACTTTACCCCATAATGACAACGTGAAAGAAGTTTGTTTGAAATCTTTGCAAATGTATTAAAATGAAAAAACTAAGAAATCACATGTACATAAGTACTCACAGCCTTTGCCATGACATTTAAAATTGAGCTCAGGTGCATCCTGTTTCCACTGATCATCCCTGAGATACCTGTGGTAAATTCAGTTGAATGGACATGATTTGGAAAGGCACACACCTGTCTATATAAGGTCCCACAGTTAACAGTGAATGTCAGAGCACAAACCAAGCCATGAAGTCCCAGGAATTGTCTGTAGACCTCCGAGACAGGATTGTATCGAGGCACAGATTTGAGGAAGGGTGCAGAAAAATGTCTGCAGCATTGAAGGTCCCAATGAGCACAGTGGTCTCCATCATCCGTAAATGGAAGAAGTTTGGAACCACCAGGGGCCTCATTTATAAACGTTGCGTACGCACAAAAGAAGGCGTACGCCGCTCTCTACGCAATAATTGGTATTTATAAAAAGCAAACTTGACGGGAAAATGTGCGGTCCTTCACGCAAACTCTGACCCAGGCGCACAAAACCGGGTGAAATGAGAAATGGCGACACCGTCGGCAGATGGAAGAAACACGTGAAAGTGTGTGAAACTGTAGACCGTTGTGTAAAAGAAATGGCAATACTGCCTCTCATAAATAACATGACGACTTCACAAAGCAAGTCTTACAATTAACAGCCTACACGAACACCCGTTTGATCGATCTGCAGTGTAAAACAAACTAAATCAAACGAAGATTACAACATTAACACATATTTGCAAAAAGAAAAGTGAAATATGTTCTGCAATAATATTGGCATGTTATGCAATTCATCCTCATAACAAATCTGTAGCTTGTCAGATGCAATCAAATGGATGGTAATAAAATGGCATGATGCCATCACAACAACATTGACATCATTGATGTCCGACCATTTTTTTTTATTTCGGCCACGGTCCGAGGTTGTGAGGCTGCAGCATTAACGGCATCTGCAACCTTTTGCCACTCAAGTGCCTTTTTGGCATTAGTAATGCCCACACTGTGCCCTCCAAACAACATTTTACTCCTCTTTTCCATCTCGCCAACGATAATTTCTACTTCACATTGAGTGAAGTTACGTTTCTTGGTTTTCCTCTCTGTGTTTGCCATGATTTCGCAATCGATGAATATTAACTTGTGGGCGTTTCACGGACTATTTATGGGCAACTATGGGCGTGACATGAAGCCGCAAAAGCTGCGCTACATTTAGAATTGATTGTGATTTATTAAGGGAAACCTGCGTAGGATGTGCGTGCGCACGGTTTTATAAATCCGAATATTTCTGTGCGTACGCACGTCCTATGTTTCATCCGTACGCCACTTCTGACGCAAATCATACGCAAAGTTTTATAAATAAGGCCCCAGGACTCTTCCTAGAGCTGGCCGCTTTCGGGGGAGAAGGGCCTTAGTCGGGGAGGAGACCAAGAACCCGATGGTCACTCTGACCGAGCTCCAGCGTTTCTCTGTGGAGAGAGGAGAAACTTCCAGAAGAACAACCATCTCTGCAGCACTCCACCAATCAGGCCTGTATGGTAGAGTGGCCAGACGGAAGCCACTCCTCGGTAAAAGGCACATGACAGCCCGCCTGGAGTTTACCAAAAGGCACCTGAAGGACTCTCAGACCATGAGAAACTAAATTCTCTGGTCTGATGAAACAAAGATAGAACTATTTGGCCTGAATGGCAAGCGTCATGTCTGGAGGAAACAAGGCACCGCTCATCACCTAGCCAATACCATCCCTACAGTGAAGCATGGTGGTGGCAGCATCATGCTGTGGGGATGGTTTTAATAAATTAGCAAAGATTTCAAACAAACTTCTTTCACATTGTCATTATGGGGTATTGTTTGTAGAATATTGAGGAAAATAATGAATTGAATCCGTTTTGGTGCACTGTCTTTTATAAAATACAATGTACAATATAAAAATATATTAAAAACCTGAATGGGCGATATCACAATTAATTACAGAAAAAATTCAGTATCACCACGGGAACAATATCACTGTTTGTAGCATTATCTCCGCTTGCAGCATTTCTCTCACAGCGAGTGTCATGGCAGACGAGCAAACCCCATCATTTTACAAATACCACTGTTGTTGTGTCACAGAATGTAGTTTTAAGAGTTTTTTTTATTATTTTAATCGAATAATCTAAAGTGCCTGCTTGAATATGTTCATTCAGCTGCATGATCAAACAGCTGAAGCCACAACCACATTCTAACTAACCACGGCGACAGTATCAAACATGGCGGTGTCCATAAAACCTTGAAATTTTACCACGGTGGACACTTCACCCATTTGCATTAAGCTTTGTATTGTTAGAAACCCAGTCATATATTATAATAAACGTGGATTTTTCGGTCATTTTTCCCTGAGATGGGAGAAATAAGGATTTAAGTGTTTTACTTCCTGCTTATTATGACGTAAAAATCATCATTTTGCGTCATAATAAGCAGGAAGTCACATTTCATTGAAAAGTGTAGAGACTACAAACACTAGCTCCTCATTATTCCAGGGGGCGGGACCCGCTCACGCTACAGACCTATTACAGATCAGTGGGTGGGACTTCACTTTCTGAAACTGAAAGCAATATCCTCCATCTTGTTTGGAAGCTAAGCTAACAGGCACTGTGGAGCCAGCTGTGAAGATATGACAATAGCGGAGGGTAACGTTACTCAATATGATGTAGAAGAAGAGGATTTCGGAAGTCTGCTGCTCGAATCGGGTTTTTGTGGCTACCTTTACAAGCCGCATTATAGCGAAGAGCAGCCGAGGCGGAAGACCTGCCTGCCGCGGACGAGAAGCCCAGACTGGCTCGAGTTAGGGCGGACTGGTGGCGCCGGTGATCTCACTATGCAACTACGAACCGCTACGAACACAGAGATAGAGTCCGTCTGCGGCAAAGAATTTCTCCTAGACGAAATCTCTGAATCAGACGAGGACACGGACGTTTGTGTTGTGAACCATCCTAGTTTCGCACGGTCGCACCGCATCTGACTGAACATCCCGGTAACGTTACCATGCAATAATTCACCATTTCGAAAGAAATACAAATGAGGAGTAATTCATTAATGAGTTCGCCAAATAACTAACGTTAGACATTTTGTGTGAAATGAATTTCAAGCTCCGGTTGTAGGTAGCTAGCCTTATGGACGGATGAGTAATTCATATGCTGTTCTGGATTAGTGGGAGTGGCTTGCGCAGCTGTGCAATGTGGTGCATTGTGGGAGTTGTTGTCTTTCATACAAATGCGTCCTGAAGTTACTTTCTTTCTTTCCTCGGTCAAGAAGGCACCAAATTCAAAATTTATTTTACATTTCGACTACATATATGACCCACTTTCAATGAAGATCAATGTTCCCATGGGTGAAATGCTCCTTTAAATAAATGAGTCCAATTGAGGCGTGAGTTCATCCATTAGGTATTTGAAATAACCAACACCGTTAAGATCTTTGTAACTGGTTGCAGACAGTACGCCTCGCTGTATGAACGCAGCCGTATTAAGCACAAAATATGGGACTGACAAATTACTTTAATTACTTTAGAGTGTGCAGAGCACTATTTTATTCGGGCTCTGTTTAAAACATTTCCACTTACACTTTAGATCGGGCCAGATATTTTTGTAATAACGGCTGATTTTCAGCATGCGTCACTGGGGAACATAAACAGCACGACGAATTGATGCATTCCACGCAAATCGACTAATTGAATTTTCCACAGATTTATTCCAATCAACGTGTAGAAACATCTCAAAGAGAAATTGGATGCACCTGAGCTAAATTTCAAACGTCATAGCAAAGGATCTAAATACTTATGTCGGTGTGATATTTCAGTTTTTTCATTTTAATAAATTTACAAAGTTATCACAGATCTGTTTAATTATGGGGTGTAGTTTGACATGGAAAAAAAAAAATCATTTGAAGCATTTTAGCAAAAGGCTGCAACAAAACAATGTGAAAAAGTAAAGGTCTGAATTCTTTATTAATAAAAACATTTTCTATGGTGTGCAAATAGTGTAGATAATATTCATTTAAAATTTCAAAACATTCCCTTTGCAACTATTGTGATAATCCAGTGGGATCTAAGTCTGTTCTTTGTCTCTTTGAAGCTCGGATCACTGGTCTACAGGAGGACAACAAGAACTTGAAGCAGAGTTTGTCTAAAGTGGAGCTGGAGAGGAAACAAGTCCAAGACAGATGTAACGTTCTTGAGAAGGTTTGGCGTTTTTATATTATTTTAAAATGAATAAAAACACACTTTCTAATGCAATTTTTAAATATATTTTACATAATAATTGCAGTCTATTAGGGGCTATTAAGATATTTTTGCATTGTGACACTTTTGATTTACTTTTCCGTACATTACATTATCAATTTTAAGGGTAGATATTGCCCTTATAAGGTTACAGCTCCAGTGGCAAGCTCTTTTATGCCTAAAGCTGCATTTTTGTCACATTTTTCTGACAGTGTAGGAAAGTAAATGTAATGTTAAAAACAAATAATGGTCCTAAAATATACATTTTTGTGTTTAACCATTCTCTTGACATGGTTTGTTGGTCAGTCAGCACTATTTTGGTAATAGAGTTTGGGCGGGAAAATTCAAGACTTTCTGCCATTTAAGCTGATTTGGCTATATATCACTTCTCATGGTATTTCTCTGGATAGTCTTAGCATGTTAGTGACAGTGACATGACTGCTACGCATGCTGCTGCTATTATTGCTGCCGCAGAGCAAATATGGAGACTTGCTACTGCCAGTACATACACAGACAAACTGCTATGAGTATGTAAGACATGCTGCTGCTGCTACATAAATAGGCACACTTTAAATCCCATAGCTGGTCTAAACAAGAGCTGGGGGAGGTGGAGGGTCTCAGAAACTCTGATAGACCGGCTTACAGCAAACACTGAACCAGACTATTCAAATGTTGAACAAGCAAGCTCATTGGCTGCAATACAGCAGAGGCCAATCAGCTTGTACCATGTAGTAAACAATGTGATTGCTAGCAGATTGTATGTAAAGGACCTATCAGCCTGCGCCTTAGTTTCATGACTGAACTAGTCATTTTCAGCAATGCACTTAGAATGGAAACCTAGGCAGCAACGTTAGGATTTAACATTTCTCACTGTTTGCAACTGTCTCACTATTAAAAAGTCTGTTTCAAGTGAATAACCATTTTACACACAGTAGAATGAGACTGGTTTACAGTTACACTTAGAATTGCTTCGAGATAAACCGTTTTGAAAATATAGTCTCATGCCATAGTCTCACTCAAGGATAACTGAAAGTTTACTTGAAGAAAAATCCACCGACATGTAGTAACTGTGTTTTGTGTAACCGGTGTTTCTATGTTCTCTGTGTCCTCAGGAGAAGAACAGTCTGGAAATTGACCTAAACTACAAGCTGAAGACTCTCCAGCAGCGGCTAGACCAGGAATTGACCGAGCACCGAATCACGAAGGCTCAACTCACAGACAAATATGAGTCTATCGAGGAAGCCAAGTCAGCTGCTATGCACGGTATGTGTGTGTGCAAGACGCACCAATGCCATCTTACTGCGTGTCCAGAGCTGCACGGCGTCTTGTTTAGCTGCATGCCCGGACACCACCCCCTCACTCATTCGTTTCATTTGCTCCGGATGAATATTGTTGGTGTTACAGGGCTGGAATTTCAGTGTGGGATTGCGTTTATTGCCCATAATTTAACTTATTCCTGCAGATTTTGTGCTCAAACCCAAAGTGCGTGCACATAAAGCCGCCTCACAGTACTAAATTGACTTCTTTTTGCTGCTTATTGCGCTTAAAAATGTCAAAATGCTGGTCTTGGTGTTTATTCACATAAACATAGTTATGTTTTTACTGAACGTAAACAGTTGAGAAAGAAATCGGATGTGTAACAGTATAATGGATCCGTGTGTTAGGTCCTAAAGTGACAGCAGCCTAATAAACCTGCTCCCAAATTATGAGATAATATTAAAAATATCTATGAAGCCGTTTTCCCCCATTGTATCGATGCAGTGAGAATGCTGAGTGGCTAGTAACTTTGGAAAACCACTAGCCACAGTGGCTGATGAGCAAAAAATCTACAATTAAAGTTGCTCTCTCATGCATGACCAGGGACAAATTACATTTTATTTAACAAAACGTTCATAAGTCAGAAACTCAAAAGGTACACTTTTTATGATACCATGCCTGATACGATGAATTGCATATTTGCCAATTATCGACCAATATATCGATCGACTGCTCTTGTCCATGGTGTTCAGTCTTTCTCTTTCTGTTTCTCTGTCAGCGGTGGAGCAGAAGGTGTCGGAGGAGACCACCCTGCGGATGCGAGCGGAGAGCAGGGTGGTGGAGGTGGAGAAGCAGTGCTCCATGCTGGAGTTCGACCTCAAACAGTCTGTGCAGAAGATGGAGCAGCTGATGAAGCAGAAGGAGAGGCTGGAGGACGAGGTGAGTGTCAGCCCACCAGACAGCTTGGCTTGAAAAGATTACAAACTGTTAAAGGTGTTATGAATTCAGCATCTTTCGTCTTCTCTCCACCCCACCAGGTCAAGGAGCTGCGGGTGCAGTTGGAGCATGAGTCTGGGAAGCGTTCGCAGGCCCATAATGAGCTGAAGACCTGGACGATGGAGGCTGAACGCCTGAAAGGGTCGGAGAAGCAACTCAAACAGGAGATCAACGCGGCCCTCGAGAACAAACGCTCTGTCGAGTTCCAGTTGGCACAGCTCACCAAGTACGCTCTTTTGCTCTCTCCTGCCCTCATGAATCTCCCTTTTTTAAATAAAAGACACAAAACTCATGTTCTTTGGAACTATTAGCCAGCAATAGTAAAATTATCTAGTTTCTAAACGGGGTCCAAATGATATAAATAAAAGCCTAAATTATTCTGTTCATTATATAAAGTAGGGATGCACGATATATCGGCGTCGGATGATATATGTTCATTTATGGTTTTATCGTTATCGGCCCGATAAGAAAATTGGGCTGATATATTAAAGCCGATAAAATAATGGATTATTTCACTTCAGATGTGCACTTTTCAACGTGAAGATTTTGAATTGCTTGAAATATGATTGGATTCACTGAAAAAAAGGAAAATATGGTAAAATAAAAGTCTGTCATATAGGCTACATAAAATTGAATGAGAACATTATAATTGTGTGCTTGGGACATGGCTTTTAATGGTGAGACTTTTGTTTTTGTAATGAGGCTCTCAAAAATTATATAAAAATTATATATATATAATATATCGGCCAATATATTGGTTATCGGCTTTCAAATATAAAGCATTATCAGTAATCGGTATCGGCCAAAATTTTCATATCAGTGCATCCCTCATATAAAGCAATCAAGCAAATCTTCCCAAGACTTGGATTAAACCGTTCAATTCATGCGAATTCTTTTTATGGTGCCTTCCTGATCGTTTTGGGTCTTCTAAGTTTTGATTACCTGGACTTAAAATGAAGGGACAGAAACCTCTCATTCATTTAAAGTATCTTAATTTATGTTTCGAAGATTAACCAAAGTCTTATGGGTTTGAATGACATGAAGGTGCGTAAATTATGACAGAATTCTCATTTTGGGTGAACCATCCTTTTAACTTATTTATTTCTGTATTTTTTTTTATTTTAGTACAAGCATTTCTATTGGTCATGTTGGACCCTAATTGTAACTGTTCTGTCCATAAAATGCCTTACTGGCAACAGCTATTACATTACTGAATATTTAGAAGGCTTTTCTGTTGTAGAAAAGGCTATTATTGCAGATTATGTTTAAATCTGGCCAAAACTATTGGCTGCCAGTATTTACACGCGTGGATTAAGAATTGACCTCCGTCTGGAGTTCCACTGCCAGTTAATCTTTTAACTTCCCCTCTGTCGGATTGTTTCGTACCTCAAAGTCTGCATTAAATCATTAACCGATTTATATTAACAGGCTCCTATGGAAGCTTGTTTCTGCCATGGAATAAAAACGTGTAAAAGAGAATAGCGACTTTTTATCTCTCAGTTATGACTTTATTTCTCACAATTGCGAGATTTTGTCGTTGCGAGATAAAAAGTCGCAATTATCTTTTCTGTGGCAGAAACAAGCTTCCATAGGAACCTGTATAATTTATATCGGAGCAAAAAAGTCAGGATTGCTAGATTATATCACGCGGTTCTAAGAAAAAAAGTCAGAATTGAAAGACCAAGCTTCCGTAGGTTCCTGACCTTATTGTGAGTTATGCATCATTTTACATTATTCCAAGAAAAAAAAACTGTAATCTTTTATCAAAATATAATTACTTTGTTTATCTTTCAAATGACTTTTGCTTGAGACAACTTGCCCTAATGTGTCAAAAGACCTAGTGGGTGGACCTGCCAGGTTTACACTCATTTCCACTTGCTTGAGCTGTAGAGTCTGAATAAATACCGTTTGTGAAGCTGAAGTGACTGTGATTGATGGAAGCGTGTGTCTCCTCAGGCAGTACAGAGGAAATGAGGGTCAGATGAGGGAACTTCAGGACCAGCTGGAGGCTGAACAGTATTTCTCAGTGAGTATCACAGACTGCTGAACATTATTCATGTTTTCAGGTGAAAACGCATCAAGCGCTTTGTGCGATCATTCTTCGTGTGTGATCATCATCTTGCTCATTACATTATTTGCTTGTGTCGTTGGCAATTCTTGCCTCACAGAGGTAAAATACTTCCTAATCCTGATATTGTAGCATCACAGTAAAAAAAAGGAAAAATGCAACTCAACTTTAGCAATGCTTTTGTAACCTTTTCCGGGTGTAAAGCGCATATAAAACCCCAAAATTCTTGCTGGGTTCAAGGCATGTTTCATATGTGCCAGGTTTCCATTCAAGCTGCGAATTCAATTTATGTAAAAAAAATTTTTAAACAAAAGTGGAATCTTGAAAACACTGATTGCAAATAAAGCTACATTTCCGTTAGTATGTACAAGAGAAATGCTTCAGTATATCAACAGAAATGGAAATTATAGATACAGGAGAAGCTACCGTGGCTTATTTGTTTACACCTATATGTAACACCTGATATTAAAATCATTTTGGTCGATCGGATCACAAGTGAACGACGTTAAATACAGGTGTAAACGGGGTCTCAAACGTTCTGAGCGCTTCCACTTCCAGAGGGAGTCAAAAACTCATTCGCCCGGATTGCTTTAGTAGAGTCAACGCTTATGTGGTCGAATGTGTTCAAACAGCCACAAATGACCGTCTACTCTACGCCTACTGACGTAATGTGTAAACATGGGAAGTGTGTAGCCAGAGGGGGATTTAAGAAGACCCAAGTTTGGACCCAAACACAATGTTCTCTCACCATTCCTGATTTCTGATCTTGAGCAGAAACGAAAGCTGCTGCTCGTCGAATGTTATACTGTTTTCTCCAGTCAGTTCATAATTAAATTGCGTGAGCTTATTTTGTCCGTTAGATGGAAAGATCTGAAAAAGCCCATATATTTCCCTGCCCATAGACCCTGCCCTCGAAGAAATCAGTCAGAAGTGGTTGAAAGTGGACAAAAGAGAGGGATTAAAACATCAGGTGTAAACGGTCATGTGTCTCACTCGTCTGCTTATGATCCGCTCGACCAAAACGCATCTTAATACCAGGTGTAAACAAGGCCAAAGATGATGTAAAACCATAACAGCCTTCTGTCTGTACCGTCTTGACTTCTTTTCTCATTTTCGCCACTTTCGCTTTTATTCTCGAGCACTGATTCGTTCGCTAAGCTAAACAGCCAATCAGAGTGATCCCTCTCACCGACAGCCCGACGCTGATTCAACATGCTGAATAATCCCCCAAAAAACCCTGACGCTGTCCGACTAGAGCCAACAGTGCAGAACACAGCGAAAAAACCAAGCCAACCGATGCTCAACAACCGTCGGCATGATGTGTCCCGGTCTTAAATAAATATGATAGTCACTTCCAATCTCATCTCCTTAATTAAAAACCTCTAACTCCTAACACACAGAGGACCACCACTGCAATTAAGTGGTGCAGAGTTAATTATTCTGCTTTTACCACAATTACCAGATGTGCATGTCTAATATACTACATTTTTCTCAATACATTTCTCAGGGTTTTGGCCTGAAGCCACTCTTTTGATTAACTTGGCACTAGCCTTGGCTTAGGACGGAATTGATGGAGTTTGGCAAAGTTATATGGAAATTGAACTTGAAATTGTATACAGATGACCTAAAACATCAATCAACAAATAATAATCAACAATGCCATGGTATAAGGCTCAACTTAATGAGTTACGGCCATGTCAGGGTGTTATGTTCTTGTGTGTGGTCATATCATGAGAGGAAATCAGCATCGTTTATATATTCTCAAGCCATTTTTATCTGTTTTCAGACACTCTATAAAACTCAGGTGAAGGAGCTAAAGGAGGAGATAGAGGAGAGGAATCGACAAACTCAAGATGCTCTCAAGAAAGTCCAGGACATGTACTCAGAGAAGTAAAAGTCCTCTTCATGAATTTGTGACTGTCTTGTGACTTAGAAATACCGTTGAACGTTGTGGTGAACTTTTTTGTAGGGAGTCGCTCTCTGCCCAGTTGGACCTCACCATGACGAAAGCAGAGTCGGAGCAGTTGGCCCGTGCGCTTCAGGAAGAACAGTATTTTGAACTCTCTCAGGAGAACAAGAAGGCTGTGTCACGTTACAAACTGGAGATCTCAGAGAAAGACTCCAGCATCACACAGGTCTGTTATTACCTTCTCTCAATCTGACCATTTCATTTATATAGTCTGTTTGTCTTCCAGCACATTTGCAGGATTAGAACTCTATATGCCACCTGCAATTTTACTCTGTCATTATTGTCAACTTTGTGGTTGTATTAGTGGCTTTTAATTGGAGTAAAATGCATTTTCGTTTAGCTCGAGGAATCCATTAAAACCCTTACCAAAGACGTGGAGATCCTCAGTAAGGAGAAGACCGAGTTGGATAGAAGGCTCCGAGCTCAAGAAGAAGGTAATCTTAATTCCAAGTGGTCAACTACAGTTTATCTTTACGCATTAACACGACTTTTCTAATGTCTTCCTGTAGAGTTTGCAGCAGAGAAGGAGGAGGTGGAAAACTCAGTAAAGGTGAACTACGAGAAGATCCTTAATATAGAAAGAACTCTGAAGATCCAGGTATGACCACCATGCAGCAACTTTGTGTAAATAATGTATGTTCTAATAGTGAAAAAGCCAATGTCAGCATCACCATAGATTTGAATGTGTGAAAGTGAACAGAATATGAGAACTCAAAAAGTCTTTTTAGAGTCAAATGCAAACATAGACTAAATTTAAAGTCCCCCTGTAGTCAATATTTGTATTCTGTAAAACTCTTTGATCACCAAAATGACATATTTAAAAAAAAAGAATTCCTTGAAAATAATTCTTCATGCCTTAAAAAAGCTTGAATGTAACTCTACACCCTTGACTCATCTATATGAATGAATATGCAAATTAGCCCTTGCCAAAAACCGAGTTTTTGAGACTGTCTTTGTGCAGTTTTAGGAAGAAAATACTCCGCAATGATGTTGACTTATGAATTTACACATGGTTTGTCTTAAAGCATATTAAAAATCATCCAAATTGGTGGAAAATTCATTATTAGAAACATTACAATCTTTTCAAATTTAACCTAATTAATAAATGCAATTTTACCTAATATTTATATGGTATATGTTTAATTTTATTGTTATTAGAATAGCAGGTCGTTAACTAATATATTAACTAGGATTGTCAAGAGATTAACATTTTTAATTAGTTAATTACACAATGTGGCAATTAATTCATATAATTGATTGCATATTAATCGCACATCAAATTTGGCAGAGAAATTAACCCCGAAAAATAAAGTCATTATTGTGTTAAATGAAAAAAGCATGAAATAGACATTTCAAAAATTTGCTTTACATTTTTTTTTTTTTTTCAAAATAATTTATTACACAAACTTTTAGGCCTCAACAGCTGTGAGGGTGAGTAAATGATGATAACATTTAGATTTTTGGGTGAACTATACCTTTACTGGGTTTTTTATTAATATGGAAGTATAAAATATTTTTTTAATGAAATGATACTCTCAATAAGAATCTAAAACTACCAGTAGGTGATGGTAAATGCTTAATGACGAAGTCATGGAGTTCGATTCATTCGATTCGCTCAAACAGCTGATTCATTCAGGAATGAAGTAAATGGCTCTCTTTATGAATGAGTCATTGAATCATTGGTTCACCCGATTGATTCGCTCAAAAGAGATTTATTCTGAACGAAGCACCGCTGTGTGTTTTCTCGGAGACGCTCAACAGTTCTGCTCTGGCTCTGCAGGTAATATTTTCATTGATATTTTCGTTGGCAAAATCGAGCTAAAATTAGACCATATTCTGTCTAAAATATAACACAATATCAACTTATTATTTATTGAACTGTTTTATGAAATCAATATCACATTTGCACTCTTTGTTGCTATTTGAAACAAAACAGCACTCGTGTGATATTGCGCTTGCTACACGTGTGAAATTGCTTAAGTATATCAAATAATATAAATATGAGACATAATTTTTGCGTTGTTGCCCTAATATCTTGAATTTTTGGGCCATTATAACTGCATTCTATAGGCTCCATCACACAGTGATGCTTCATGCTCACATATAAAAATATAAATATAAAAATATTTAAATTTCCATGTTAATAAAAAACCCAAAAATCAAAGTTTTATCATCATCCATCAACTGGATAAAATCTAAGATGACCTTCGTAGCTCTGGGCTGCGGAGCTGCGGAGCTAAATGCTAAATGCATTTTAACGTGTTATTTTTCCTCCACAACTAATTAATCAAAGTAAAGCATTAAATCGACATCCCTAATATTAACATCAAAATCAATTATGTGCTTTGTCTCTATTTGCGTGGTGCCTATAATGAGCGTTCCTTATCATTCAGTTATGAGGATCCATTTTAGTTAGGTTTCTGTGTGTAGGCAGCTGACTCAGTTCACTCGGTTTACAGCCAGACTTGTTTGATATGACATGTCTGAAAGGAAAAGAATCTTTTGCTCTTTGCTCAAACTTTGACGCCTCATCGTGTCCCTGCAGGCGGTGAATAAGCTGGCTGAGATCATGAACCGGAAGGACATGAAGTTGGACCAGAAGAAGAGAGGCAGCACCACTGACCTGCGCAAGAAAGAGAAGGAGAATCGCAAACTGCAGCTGGAGCTGAACCAGGAGAAGGAGAAGTTCAACCACATGGCCATCAAGTACCAGAAGGAGCTCAACGAGATGCAAGCGGCAAGTTCATGTTTAATCGTTTTCACAGGGACAAAACTGATGCCAATATCAGTGGAATCTGATGATTCTCTAAATCAGTTTCAACAAGACTGTTCTAGTGGAGGATTGCCTCATGAAAATGTATCAAGTTTCACAGCTGCACACTCCAGGAAGCCACATCGGCATGATAATCAGCATGATAATGATGTTGTGTGTATTTGCAGCAATGGGCTGAGGAGTGCACGTATCGCAATGAGCTGCAGATGCAACTGGACAGCAAAGAAAGTGACATCGAGCAACTCCGCGAGAAGCTGAACGACTTGCAGCTCCGCGTGGAAAACTCCAGCGTCACCAGCCTGCAGACGGACGAGCTGGACAGTAACATTGCTGGTAAGGGAACGTTCACGAAGCATGAATATTTCTGTTATATAAATGTCAGGTAAATTAAGGAATAGAATTTTAAGTAATTTGGTTAGCATTTGTAGTGATTGGAAAGCCCACAATAGCCAGATAATTCTGAATCTTTGACTACATGTCTTGCTATCATCCCTGTCCGTGTTTGAAAGTCTGCTAGGAATGGATTTAAAATCGTTTCATTGAAAAAAAAAAAAAACACGCAGAGCAGATGAAATGCAAAACATAAGAAGCAATTTACCCAAATTTCTTAATGCTCATTTGTATTTTATCAATCAGCATTTTTGCACTGTTAAAATGCAACACTAGAATAGGTAACTAACAGTAAGCAAACTTGCCTTTGTTATCATAATGCCACCGTACAGGCCTGTTCGCATCAAGTTTGGTGTGACTAAGGGTGTGTTCAAACTTGCACTTCGATTCTTGGACCAAAAAAGAAAATTATTTGTATAATTTTAAAAATAATTTTCTTATTAATTTTGCCCTGATTCGCTTGGTGTTGTTATTTTTAAGACCGAACTTAAAGATGCAAAAACTGCTTTTATAATGTATATTTTGCAACAGAACTTACCAAACATCCAAAACTATGGGCGCATACATACGTTTGTTTTAGTTTTTGTGCTGAGACTAGGGATGCACTGATATGAACATTTTGGCCGATACCGATTACCGATAATTCTTTATATTTGAAAACCGATAACCGATATATTGACCGTTAAATCTAAATCCAAATATTTTTTTTATATCATTTTTGAGAGCCTGATTACAAAAACAGAAGTCTCACCATTAAAATCCGTTTCCCAAGCACACAATTATAATGTTCTCATTTCATTTTATGTAGTCTATATGACAGACTTGTGCTGCACATGTTGCACTTAACTGTATTTTCCTTTTTTGAAGTGATTTCAATCATATTTCAAGCAATTCAAAACCATCATGTTGAACAGTGCGCATCTGAAATGTGTCAACTGAAGGAAATAATCCATTATTTATCGGCTTTAATATATCAGCCCAATTTTGTTATTGGGCCGATAACAATAACATTAAAAATATACTGCTCAGTTCTGCTCTGGCTCTTCAGGTAATATTTTCATTGATATTTTCGTTGGCAAAATTGAGCTAAAATTAGACCATATTGTGTCTAAAATATAACACAATATCAACTTATTATTTATTGAACTGTTGTATGAAATCAATGTCACATTTGCACTCGTGCTATTTGAAACAAAACAGCACTCGTGTGATATTGCGCTTGTTACACGTGTGAAATTGCTTAACTATATCAAATAATATAAATATGAGACAGAATTTTTAATCACTAAGCGAACCAGGACTAGATGTATCATTTTCTTTTTTGGTCCGGACCAAAAGAACCAAGAGAATCGAACTACATGTGTGAACACACTCTTAATCCCAATACCCCAAACTGAGTTTGATTTCATTCTCTGAAAGCAGTTATGACACCTATAGGCAAAAGTCATTCATATTGTTCCAACTTCCATCACCACACAGAATTGCATGCTATAACGAAAAATGAATATGAAAGCCACTGGTAAAACTCTGAAAGTAAAATCGACAGTATAGACAAATTGAAATTTTAATTTATTACCACAATGCTGGTCAGCATTTCAGGAAAAAAGACTTGGAGAGAGGGGATACTTTGGAATGCATTTTTTTTAAATAGACATGAAAAAATATATATTTTAAAGTGATTATGCCTATATTCTGTTTATATTAGTCAGCCATTTCAGAAAAACCCCTTGATCTTGGCTATATTATTTGGCTAATGAATGTCATTTTGTTAGGGTATATTTATCAGGACTGTATTTATGATGTTAATTAGATTTAGCACACAAATTGTCCTTATGACTTGTAATGTTGTGATGATAGGATGAAGGTGATGATGTTTCATGTTGCCAGGTGGCGTACATAATCATCATCTTCCAATGTCTGTGTTTAAAGTCTAATCTCTTGTTCTCCCTCATATATAGTCAGTTCTTCTTGCTCTCCTTATCTGTGTATCTTCTATTCTTTTTCCTCTGTGAGTAACCTTAAGATTGGGATCCCGTTATGCCTGGATTGTGCTCTTGGGTGGCATTTTGTCTCTTCTCATTACTTTTTTTTTTTTTTTTTTAATGAACGCATCTTACTGAATGTCAAATGTGTTTTGGTGATGCCTCAGAAATAAGCTACTCAGAGTGACTTTACAGATAGAGCAATGCTAAAATAGACTTATTAAACGAAATTGCTGAAATCAGTGAAACGTATTTTGCTTATTAAAATCTTTTTAGACTAACCTACTCTGAGCACCTTTCAGAGGTGTTTTAGGTCAAGTCACACTCTTTTAATGTGTGTGTGTGTGTGCGTGCGTGTGTAATAGCTTTACTCTTTGTTTTCCTATTGGCCTGGGTTAAAATATAAATATGTGAATGTGATATAGAACTTGGCGTTGCCTTCAAATTGCAAGTTATGCACAAAAGATCATGTAATAATTGCAAAAGTAAAAGTTTATTCATTTAGCATGGCTTTTCCTCCCTTGCTCTGTAAAGTTTGAAAACCCTTAAAGTGGTCATGACATGTTTTTTTCTTTATATTTATATATATTTTAATGTGTTCCTTGGGGATCACTTACAATGTTAATAAAGGTTTTTGTGCACACAAAAAAATATATACAGTTGCAATCAAAATTATTCAAAATATTGGCAAAATATTCAGACTTTCAGCTGTTTGCAATGAACAAATCAAACAAAAGTAATTGTAAAAGTAATTAGCTCAACACAACAAATGTTTCAAATGGTTTGCCCAAATTTAACTTTTAATGACTTCTTCAGTCTCAAAATTCAACCCCCTGAATCGAATCCCTCTCGACAGCACACATCTGCAAAACAAGTGTTGCCTCAAGCAAACCTTATGCGACTAATCAGGGGCTTCATTAGTTACACCAGGTGTGCTTGAGCTAGAACACATGAAATATCTGAACTGGCTAGGTTTGTTGGAAACCTAGGTTTGGTCCAAAAAGTTAAGAGAAGGTATGATTGCCCTTCACAAACAAGGACCAGGATACAAAAAGATAGCGAAGGCACTAAATGTTCCTAGAGACACAGTTGGAAGCATAGTTTGTGAGTTCAAAGTTAAGGAACAGTGGTTACTCTACTTGGACAGGGCAGAAAAAGGAAGCTATCAACGGCTGCAACCAGATTTCTGAGAAGGCAGGTTCAGAAAAACCCTCGAGTGACTGCAAAAACAAAACAAGCCTTTTTTGAGCTTGATAAATGCCTAGTTTATAGAGGGCAATATCTTAAGCTCTGAAGCTTGTTGGATGTTTTAATGGTAGGAAGACCTCTTATATGTCAAAAGATCAAGGAAAATTTTATCTCTCATGTCATGACCCCTTTAATTTATCCAAATGATTTAAGTTATCCAACCCTAAAATTGATCCAAAGTGACCTGAAAATTTAAGAAGGAATCTATCTAATCATATTGGGAATTCTGTGTCAATACCCAGCCCTGTGAAGCACACATGTTCCTGTATGTTGACTATGTGTACGGTTGGTTTATCTATTGCACTGGAAGCATGCTCACTACAGAATGAATGACATTAAGCATTCACACTCAGTTGTGGTCACACAGTTTTTGCATGATTTTTTAAAAACAATTCTTATGTGACCTACCTGTCTTCCTCACAACCACTGCGTGAACATATGCCTTTAAACCAGTAACATTTTAATTTAATTGCATCTTAGTTTGGTTGACATTTCCAGAAAGGGGGCAGAATTACATTCTTTGATGATAAGATGTACTTTGTAACAAACTGCTGTATTGAGCCAGTTACTAATTACACATTCCTGGGTTTATTATGCAATATTTCAGAAAAACATACAAATGTAGTACTGTAATAAATTAGCATCTCCTATTGGCCTATTTGTTCATGTTAATCAAGCCAGAGAGCTAGTACTGTAGCTGCTGTTGTTTTGAGCGATCGTGCCCATTATTCCAAATAGAAATACAATTCTTTATAATTGTTAATGAAAATGTAATAACTTTGATTTGATTGATTTGATTTTTTTTTTTTTCTGGTAAATTTAACAATAAAATAATTAAATAACAATGAAATGACAATGAAATAACCAAAAAAAAAAGGAGTAGGCTGAAGCCAAGGCTTATATTTGCCTACCCTATTATAATAACTTGGTGTTCCTCTTCCACTGACATCACTAAGGCTGTGGTCCATGTGAGCTATTATAGTCAATATTGATTGGGTAATGAGTCAAATATCTATTTAGCCATTGTTTTCTCACATTCACAATAACATCAGGATCTGTTTAGGTATGGGACATCTCATTTTCTGATCGATAAAATAAAGGCCTGCCCTGTTTTCCTTGTTAGTTTCACTTAACAAAACAGCATGGGATTTTACAACTACAACCCTGTGATGTGGGCAGTTGTTTTAAAGTGTACCTGGTTTACGCATGTTAGTAAAGGCCAATCGGTTTTTGTAGATTGTGTCACAACCTTGGTTTGTGTTCCCAGTTTTACAGCATGTCTATTTCTATTGCTTGTTTAAATTCTGACTTGGATATAATGGAATTGATTTGTTTTCAGAATCAAGGCTCGAAGGCTGGCTCGCAATACCTAATAGGGTTAATATAAAAAGATATGGCTGGAAAAAGCAGGTAAGACTTGCATGAAGAATTGTGTATTAAACTATTATTGTCCATGAATTTAGACGTGCATGACCTGCTCTATTCCCCCCTTTTCAATATTTGTTTTTGTTTCCCTCAGTATGTTGTGGTGAGCAGTAAAAAGATTCTCTTTTACAATGATGAGCAAGACAAAGAGCAGTCCAATCCCTCTATGGTACTAGATATTGAGTAAGTATTCTGATGAATAACTATCCATGGATCGAAATATCCATGTTAACTGGCCACTTGATTCATTTGTGTATGTAAAATTGAATGATTACACTTTCTGCTAAATAACTCAAATATATTATTTCAAAACAGCAAACTTTTCCATGTACGTCCTGTCACACAAGGCGACGTTTATCGAGCTGAGACGGATGAAATTCCACGAATATTCCAGGTCAGTTAATTTCAATGTTTTGCACGGAGATTCTATTTAAAAAATAGTCATGAAATTCCCTGTAATGGCGTATCACTGTATCAATGCTGTATTCAAAAACTGTGCTGGATCATGTTTGGGAAACTATTCATAAGCTGACGTTTCACACTGTACTTTCCTAAAACCTCGGATAATGTCCTTATTTGCATGTGTGAAATGTCAGTGTCTTTGATTGGGCGAACACAGCACACGACCTGTTTGCAGAAAAGGCTCTAGCATTGTGCATCCTTGTATAATATATTGATGACTAGGGTTAGGGTTAGGGTTAGGGTTAGGGTTATACTGCAAGCAAGTTTATACTGAGTGGACTTTCCAGACTGTAAATGTCACGTTTTCTGTCACCATTTGCTGAAACATAACCTACTTTTTATACAACACATAGCAATTCTGTGACTAACCAAAGCATGTGAATATGAGACATGTGATTGGGTGTCCTTTGCTAAGCCTCTAGCGACATCATTCTTACACCGTATCAATGCAGGGTTAACACCTCCAGAGCAGAGGTTCATAAACCCAGATAAGAAGTGTTAACCCTGCTTCTAAATTACACGTGTGAAACGTTTCTTTACCCGGAGTTCAAAGATTTAGTACAACGATAACCCGGGGTTAATTGCAGTGTGAAAAACCCTGTTGGAGATTAACAATACAAGCCGATATGTGCATGCAGTTAAGAGAATGTAGAACATGCTGCTGCATCAAATAGCTAGTTAACTACAGTTCCTCACAGTATCAGTTACTGATGCAATGTAAAGTGAACCAAACTGGAAAGGGAACTTCTTCAGCTACATTCATATTATCCTTGATTCCCTGAGATGAAGGAACATGATATTGCGTAAGCTGGCTGCATTTCTAATTCTTGAATTTATGAGAACTGGAATTCGGCACTACTTTATATAGACGGAGAACCCGCACAAGTAACCAGAGACGTTTACAGTTTACACAGAAATACATTTTTTGTACAAAAGATTGGCAGGATTCTATGTAAAACAGCTGTAACAGTTTTTGCTTTTATAAAAAATGTGTGATACATTGTGCAGTATGCATGTATGTTAATGTCTCAAAAATGTTTCATGACCCTCTAACTTTTACTTAAATGTACAATTTGGAAAATATGTTTTTGTTCTTCAGATACTTTATGCTAATGAGGGTGAGTGTAGGAAGGAAGCGGACATGGAGAGTGTTCCTCAGGGTGACAAGGCCAACTGCTTGCCCCACAAAGGCCATGAGTTCATCCCCACCCTCTACCATTTCCCTTCTAACTGTGAGGCGTGCTCCAAACCCCTGTGGCACGTGTTCAAGCCGCCGCCAGCCCTGGAGTGCCGCCGCTGCCACGTCAAGTGCCACAAGGACCATCTGGACAAGAAGGAGGACGTTATCGCCCCTTGCAAAGGTGAGCCACAAGCAGAAAATGCCTCTGTGTGTTTACTCTTTTATTATTATTTTTTTTTACATTTTATAAGGTTTGACTGAAACCAAGTATTGATTACAACATGCAAACATGAACTATCAACTATTTTGATATTGAGTTAATCTCTTACTTGTTTCTTTGATTAATAAAATAAAAATGATTTAGATTAAATTATTTCCAGCACATACTGATCTTGATTTTATATATAACAACAAACTTACTATTTTTCTCACGCAGTGTAAATTAGTTTTATGATGTATCTCTCTTTGCTACTGTTTATCCCATTTTACAAGGTTTTTGTAATTCAGCTTTATCTTCTCCATTTGGCCCAGTCCTTAGCATCTTCTAGGCAAGGTCCACGGCCCACATATATACTGGAACACTGTCCATCCACCGTTTCTTTGGTCTTCCATGCTGTCAGTGGCCTCCTGGGTTGAAACAGGGCTGTTCTTGCCACAGAGCTCGTTACTGCTTATTATATAGCCGTATACAATGCTTCCCGCATATTCTCCATGATCGAGGTGATTCCAAGCCTTTGAGACGGTTCAGGCCAAGTGTCCCCTGGAGCACATTCACATCCTTGGTGTGGAGGACTTGCTCATGCTGCTTTGTTGTGGCCCAGCACTCTGCCCCATAAAGGGCCACTGAATGCATTACGATCTTATAGATTTTGACCTGTTGCATCGATTCTTCCCCGGCCATCGAGGATGGTGTTGCGAGGTATTTAAACTAGATGATCTTCTTCAAATTCTGTCCATCAATGTTGATGGTGCCATTGCTTTGGGGGGCCAAACTCCAGGCGATGAAGAATGCAAGATCCAAGAATGAACTGAAGGGGCGAGAGGGCTGAGCCTTGGTGAACACCGACAGTGATGTTGAAAGGTGGTGAAATCCCAACTGGGCATCAAACAATGCATGTGACATTACAGTAAAGAAATTAGACCACATACACCTCAGGGATGTCATGAGATTGCAGTCCTCGCCAGATAAGGTTGCGTGAAACTCAATCAAATGCCTTTTCCAGGTCCAGGAATGCCATGTGCACCGTTCTTCTCCAGGTGCTTCTCCGTCAGCAATCAGGTGGCAAGAATAGGGTCACATCCTTTGATGAAGCCACACTGTTTGGATGTGATGGCAGTGATGTTTTGGAGGTGTTGGTCCAGTACCCGCTGAAATACCTTTTGAACAATCGAATTTGGGTGGTAGTTGCCCTTTACCTTTCCTGAATGGCACAGTTGTGCTGGTTGTTCAGGTGTGGGGGGCTTGTTCTCAGCTATGACTCGAATGAGTACCTCAAAACTGCTGCTTCACACTCTCCAATCATCTTCCAGATCTCAGCTGGTATGTCGCTGTGGCCAGTCCGCTTCCCATTTTACATCTCACTGGACGACTTCACCTCCATAGTTGAAATCAGTGATGCGGGTCCAAAGGTGGGCTTGATATTAGCGCTAACGTAATTCGTTTCAAATGCCGGCAAAGTAAATCAGAGTTTCGCAAGACCTGGTTGTCAGCCTCTACGATTTTCATGACGTGACCGATATCATGAATCGAATGGTGGCAGAACTTGGCGAGGAGGGAGATGTTGTTTGCCCCTTCTGTTGCGCTTCTTTGTTCCACCACGTTTGATTGTTTGATTGACAGTGAATTTTACCTGTAAATGCTGATTTAAAAAAATTTAGGTAACAGGCCCTCTAATCAGAAAGTTACATTTAATCTATAGCAAAGACTGTATGTGTGAAAATAGCTAATGACAAGGCATCTCACAGCAACACTTATTTTGTTCTTGTCCCTCAGTTAATTATGATGTGACATCAGCTCGAGACATGTTGCTTCTGGCCTTGTCCCAGGATGAGCAGAAGAAATGGATTGGTCATCTCGGCAAGAAGATTCCCAAGACCCCTCCTTCTACCTTCTCAAGGGCGTCTCCACGCACAATGTCCACCCGCTCCGTAGCAAACCAGTCCTTCCGCAAGAACCCCAAAAACATGCCAGGAAAGCCAAGGTAACTACAACCATACAGTGTCACACCAATCTGAAAGCACATTATGCATTTGGAGCAGAGAATAGGATTTTCAGTGCAGCATAGTTTTAACCAGAAAGCATTCTCTCTGGATTTGATTGCAAGTCATATTTCACTCCAAAAGAAATAATAAAATGTCTTCAGGACAATAAAAAGCACACATTTCCCCCATTTCTTATTACTGTAATGTAGTGATGAAATAGAAAACATGATGCAATAATCTTTCTGCAGCACTGGCAGATTCTGGTCGTTCCATTTAGTAGTGATCATTCCTATGTCCTATCAAAGTCCCTTTAAGACAAGTCATTTCACTCGGCGACCATTTTGAAACACCTCTCGGGCATGCAAGTGCAGCTCCTATCTCTTTGAATGGGGAAAAATCTAATTCTCCAAATCTGTTCGACAAGCTTACGATTCAATTTCATATTTGAAATCACCAATGAAATCTGACAAAAACGGTCTCATAAATTTTGTTTCTAAATGCTCGATTCATGACAGAAACATTTTTTTTATGCTGGATCAAGCTCATGCGCATCTGACTGTTTCTATAGAAACCGGAGCTTCTAACGGAAGGCGAGAATTATTCCGCCATATTAAGCGTTGCACAATACGAGTGAGGCGTCTTGTGTTATTCTGTAGTGTTTGAGGGTGGTTCTGTCCTGCCCGTTTCCCCCAGCCCTCTCAAAGTACACACCACCCCCAAACATCACTGTCTGGTGGTCGATGGCCCTTCGCCACGGCAGTGTGTTTATTTATTTTTTAAAAGGAAAAGAAAAGAAAGAAATTGCCACCGTCACATCCTGTGCAGATTGTCTGTGCTATCATTAATAACAACCAAAAAGAAATAATGCTAATGCTGAGAGAAAAAGAAAAAAATTCTGTTGATTGACATGTGCATCTTTGCTTTAAGTAAATTTGTATAAATAAATATCTAGTTAAACGGTTAAAAGGAGTGTTTAATCGTATTGTTAAAGACCACTATTTGGGTATTGTGACAATAATACAAAAATAACTTTATTGTAGCGTTAAACAATATGCATTTAAAATGTATTTATTTAATAGTATTTGCGGTACTGACTTTATGCTGATTGAAATATTTTGTTTGTTCTTCATTGTAGGAAATAATGGTAAATAACATAAAACAGCTAGATAAAAAAATGTAATGACAAAACATTGACTTATGCTGTAGCTTAAACTCATCAGTTACGTTGTGTTTCAAACTGTTGCCACCAACCACACACACACACACACACACACACACACCAAGCTGAAATGATTGCTTTAACCGTTTATGATGCTGTTTAAAGCAATCCGTATATTTTATGACTTGAGATTCAGTATGGTATTTAAAATGGGTGAGGGAAGTGCTTGATTGTCATTTAAATAATGTCTTGATTCAAAAAACCCTATGGTCCTAAAAATAAACTTCATGCTAACATAATTCCTTATTACATTTTTTTAATATATACTACATTTGGGGTGAAATGTGACTGGGACATGTTTTTATAAGATTGAGATTTAAAGAGCTGTAATTATTGCTAATGAAGGCCATAAGTTCCTGGCTGTAGAGGCAGGGTAGTCTCGTGACGGGCTGTTTATTTGCTGTTGTCTTGTAGCAGGGCGCAGTCCAGTCTCCATGCGGCAGACACAACATCCAGTACATGCTGACAACATCATACAGCTTCTCCACACCTTACATGTCTAATGGTGTAGTCCACTGCTCCTGTGTTTGTTCAGTGCCTTCATTCACAGCTTTAAAGGTCGAGGTTAACTGTGGACAGTTGCTCTTTAGAGGCCTGTCCTTTTCTGTTTACTCTGGGTTTTTGTTTACAAGAATGGCAAATTCTTTCTGTTACAAACTTAACCAATTAAAAGGGAATTTCCTTTATCTGGACAGAGGCTCTCTACGGTCTTGGCTTTAAAACTTGAAATTTCCCCCTATATTCTGCCATTTGTATCTTGTATCCACTGCAGGAGACAATGGGTGAAGATTGACGTCCAGCTCCCCTTCGCTGGGAGTAATGGGTGCATCTAGACCAGGGGTGTCCAGTCCTGCTCCTGCGGGCCACTGTCCTGCAGAGTTCAGCTCCAACCCCAATCAAACACACCTAAACCAGCTAATCAAGGTCTCACTAGGCATACTAGAAACTTATTGAGGCAAGCTGGAGCTAAACTCTGCAGGACAGTGGCCCTCCAGGACCAAGTTTGGACACCCCTGAGCTAGACGGTCCAACCACACCCATAGCCCTATCACTAAACATAACCCAACTGGTGTTGTCAAAACCGACTTCGGTACCAAGTTGGTACTGATATTTGTTAAAAATGTGATGATACCAGCATTTCCCTCTAGCATTTTTGAGCGCTGTTGAACGGATTCTTAAACACCTCTGATTGGCCATTGCGTTCACGTGCTCAACATTTATGTCTCTGATTGACCATTGTGTTCATGCGCTCAGATGGATTGGCTTCAATATAAGCTGTTTTTAGATTAAAGTTCTGAAACTTACAGGATGTTTTTATAGTACTTTTATACTATACTATACTACTTCACTTTAAGCAAAATAATCTTTAGCCTATTACCAATTTAACCATTATGCAGCATGACAAAAATATGACTAAGTTTTCATTAATGCCCAGGCTTTTAGTCGACTAAAACTTGACTGAATGAAAACAGGGCAAGGTTGACTAAATATGATAAAAACTAAAAAGTACATTTGACACAGGGCTAAGACTAAATGTAAATAGCTGACAAAATGAACACTAGCACCAGTGCACAAAGCAAGGTCCATAAAGACATGGATGAGTGAGTTTGGTGTGAAGGAACTTGACTGGCCTGCTCAGAGTCCGGACCTCAACCCGGGAGAACAGATTTGGGATGAATTAGAGCGGAGACTGCGAGCCAGGCCTTCTCGTCCAACATCAGTGCCTGACCTCACAAATGCGCTTCTAGAAGAATGGTCAAAAATTACCATAAAACACACTCCTAAACCTTGTGGAAAGCCTTCCCAGAAGAGTTTAAGCTGTTATAGCGCCAACTCCATATTAAACCCTACCGATTAAGAACGGGATGTCATTAAAGTTCATGTGCAATGTAAAGGCAGGCGTCCCAAAACTTTTGGCAATATAGTGTATGTTGAGTGCATGAACACAATGGCCAATCAGAGACATATATGTTGACTGCGTGAACACAATGGCCAAACAGAGACACATATGTTGACTGTGTGAACGCAATGGCCAATCAGAGACACAAATGTTGAGCACATGAACACAATGGCCAATCAGAGACACAAATGTTGAGCACATGAACACAATGGCCAATCAGAGACACAATTGTTGAGCACATGAACACAATGGCCAATCAGAGACACAATTGTTGAGCACATGAACACAATGGCCAATTAGAGACACAAATGTTGAGCACATGAACACAATGGCCAATCAGAGACACAATTGTTGAGCACATGAACACAATGGCCAATCAGAGACACAAATGTTGAGCACATGAACACAATGGCCAATCAGAGACACAATTGTTGAGCACATGAACACAATGGCCAATTAGAGACACAAATGTTGAGCACATGAACACAATGGCCAATCAGAGACACACATGTTGAGCCCGTGAACACAATGGCCAATCAAAAACACATATGTTGAGCCTGTGAACACAATGGCCAATCAGAGACATACATTGAGCCTGTGAACACAATGGCTAATCAGAGACACAAATGTTGAGCACATGAACACAATGGCCAATCAGAGACACAAATGTTGAGCCCGTGAACACAATGGCCAATCAAAAACACATATGTTGAGCCTGTGAACACAATGGCCAATCAGAGACATACATTGAGCCTGTGAACACAATGGCTAATCAGAGACACAAATTTTGAGCACATGAACACAATGACCAATCAGAGACACAATTGTTGAGCACGTGAACACAATGGCCAATCAGAGACACATATGTTGAGCCCGTGTACACAATGGCCAATCAGAGACACATATGTTGAGCCCGTGTACACAATGGCCAATCAGAGACACATATGTTGAGCCCGTGTACACAATGGCCAATCAGAGACACATATGTTGAGCCCGTGTACACAATGGCCAATCAGAGACACATGTTGAGCCCGTGTACACAATGGCCAATCAGAGACACATATGTAGACTGCGTGAACACAGTGGCCAATCAGAAACATATATGTGTTGACTGCGTTAACACAATGGCCAATCAGAGGTGTTTAAGAATCTGTTTCAACAGCAATCACAATGCTAGAGGGAAATGCTGGTATCGTCACATTTTTTAAATTTCAGTACCGACTTGGTACCGAAGTCTGTATTTTTGATAATACTAAGCTTTGTTGACACCCATAATGTCCAGAGAGGGGGAACTGGATGTCGTTTTTCTGTTCTTTAAATTTCTATGATGGTAACAAAATGTCAATCACACAAAACCTGACAAAGGAAGTGATTATATTTTGCTTGAAGAAGATGAAGCTTATTTTTAGGATGTTTTTTTGTATTGTCGCATAATTAACATTGAGTATCACTAAAGCTGCTTCTGTGTCTGTATTGAAGACAAACATTGCAGAATATTGTTGTACTCCTACACCACTACCTGTACTGTTATACAGTGTTCAGCAACCAGCTGTTATACTAAACTCACCTATATTGCAATACATATCGTGGCCACTGTATCGTGATGACAGTTAGATATTCGTATCACTGTCATTTAAAATAAACAATAAGAATTACCATAGAGATTTCAGTACAACATCCAGATGCTTTGTAGTAATTTTAAGGATAAATGTCCTTATCATACAAATAATGTCATAATGCATACAAATATCTTCAGGCTGTATTTCCTTCATGCAAAATATAACTTCTAAAAGTTTCTACTGTGGTTGTTCTCTGTTTTCTTCAGTCAAATGTTGTGCTTTTTGAATCATATTATGATGATGACTGAAAAGGTCTGTTTAACATGGAATTTCAGTAAGAGTGATCATACATTTAAACTTTATTTCAAACACTGGACATTTTCTTTTCTTCTTTCCTCCAGCTAACCATCTGAACCTCTGGATTAAATTGGGATTTTTGTACTTTCCTCTCTAAGAAAAAAAAAAGAAAAAAAAAAAGTATACACAAAATTCTGTAACAAACATGTAATTAACCTTTTTAAAGTTGCATTTCACAACTGAAAAAACAGACAGTAATTGGTGCTGAAATTCAGGATTTACCTACCGCAAGGCATCATGGAGACTTTTTGGCATCATCTTTTTCTGCCCTCTTCTCCCCATTTATTCCACACCATATATCCTACTGTCCAGAGGAAAGCTTTGACATCTTTTCACAGCTTGGGAAGGAAACTATAGGCTGTTCTCATGGCCATGTCTTTCTGTTTGGACTCTGAAACCTCTGGGATTGGGACTATAGCTTGGCATCATGGCAAATGGGGAAATTTGGGGAATTAACCGTAAAAGGGTCTTTTTGTTTGCAAACCGATCCACTTTGATGCCGCCTTCTGATGGACTCTGGTTGCCTTATTCTATGCCTCAAAATGAATTGGGTTTGGTTGCAAAGTATTGGGTACTGAGAGTTTCTGAGGGGAGATTTTGAGGTCTTTTTATGGAGCATGGAAGATCATTACAGTCTATGCATAATATTATCATAATTGTCATTATCATTATTATTGTTTTTGGAGGCTCCAAGCCATAGGATACCATCAAAATGGCATCAGGAGACATAAAATGTCACAGAAACCATTGAAAATAAATTGTGTCTGTGTGTGTGTTCATTGGGTACATTCTGTAATATTCTTATGTTTATCTTTTTTTTTTTTTTTGTAATGTGTTGCCTTACATTTGATTCATAGATAAATGTTTCAAAAAGGAAAACATTAAGTTAACAAATGTAACTGCACTGTTTGAATTGTAATTTATTTGTAGAACTAAACATCTGTAGCGTTTGGCTCACCTAGTGCCTTTTGGATAACAATTTTACTGCCATATCTGTTTGCGCTCCTCTCCAAACAAATCTTTACTATTATCATACTTTGAAAACAAACATATCTATTACAGTGTGATTTTTACCAGAACCTAAAGGGTTTGAAACAGAGCGGACCATCTATTGCATGTCCTCAATGTTGTCAAACAAAGTTCAGAAGTTCTGCATGTGGAACCATGATGATGGCAACGTGTCCTGCTTTTTTTCTTTTATAATATCAATAAAAAAAGACCGTTAACATCCCCAGCTCCCCGTCAAAGCGGTTTCCGTCAGTGTACATACTCATGAATCAAGATGATGAATACCTCCTCAATAATCCAACATGGTTTTTACAAATGTGTTCAGTAAAATAAGCACTGGAACAATGATCTGTTTTGATGTGGATGTATTGCATGTTAAATTGCATTGGAGGCCGCACTGATGGATATGTGTCAATAAACATATCTTTATCTATCGCCTGAGTGTGTTTTACCTGTTCTTACCTACCTGGTTTTAATCGTTTCTGATGTTTTGTCAGGTGGGGCCTTCACAACTCAAGCTGACCTAAAACACAGTACAGTTTATAATGCGGAGTTGGTGTCAGACGTAATGCATTTCAAATGTGAATGGCTAATAAGCACGACATATGGGATATACTTTTTAAAACGTTTACAGAGATTAAAAGTGTGTGTGTGTGTGTGAGAGAGAGAATCCAGTGGGGCTATATTTAAAAAAAGTAACAAATCCTTCACTCACGGGTCAAATTGACCCCCATAGGAATGAATGAATGAGGCATTTATATAGCACTTTCATATGTACTACTGTACACCCAAAGCGCTTTACAATCATATCAGGGGATCTCTCCTCAACACCACCAGTGTGAGCATCCGCTGGGATGATGCGACGGCAGCCACAGTACAACGACGCCAGTGTGCTCACCACACACACCAGCTATAGGTGGAGAGGAGAGAGAGAGATAGAGCCGCTTCAGTACACAATGAAAAAGCTCGAAATTCGAACTAAAAATGCTAAATCTTTACCAAAAGAATTATTTTATAATGTCTACATGTGTATCTGAGTGCATACTGAAGACAAATGACTTTAGGACCCAGTGGAAACAACTCATGTGCTCCATATAGAGTTATAAGGCCATCTAGTGGGAAGAGCCATGAAATATCATGTTATATTATTATTTTTCCACAAGAGGTCGGCAAAGACACCCAATGTAAGATATTTTGAGCTGAATTAAAAGGGCTATGCATGAAATAGTAAGTTATTTTGAATTTAAGATGAAAGAATGTGAGGAATGTGCTGAAATTACTATTTATTTATTGATCAAATCTAGTAATTTAAAGGTAAATAAAAAAAAATTGCATTAAAAAATTGAAAAAATATTATCAAAATGAAACAAAATAAGCTTTCTGAAAGTATAATTTTAGGGCTTCAGGTAATTTTGACCCGCGAGGGAAGGATGAGGGTTAATTATATAATAGGCTAATAGCGATAGTCATGGACACATCACTGTGGCTCCTGTCTCCCTCGTCTCCTCCACGGAGAGCTCTCCCGCTATGTTGGTGTTGTACTTAATTTCGATTACCTGCCTAATTATTACCCCCACCCACGTTGAAGCTGCTACCTGATTGCCTAATCCCGTCCCGCTCAATTTGATGGATCCTTGGAAGGCAGCCTTCCTTTTGAGTCCTTCGTTCAGCTCACTTTGAAGGATGCATCAAGTGTATCCTTCATGTCCTTCAATCACCCACAATCCTTTGCACACATTCCAATTCACGAAAAAAAGGACTGACTGAAAACGAGTTCATCAGGAAATTTAAGAGAAATATGAAGGCATACATGTTATGTTTTGTTTTGGTGTAAATTGATCACGAACACTGAACTGCCGATGATGTAAGATCCTCAGAGTCAGGAGGCTTCTGGTCTTGAATTAGGACTCAAACCCTGTTCACTGTTCTGGATTGCTAACCTCTTTCTTCAACAACTTTCCTGTTTTTCCTGTGACTCCTTCGATTGCAGGAAATCTCCTCGTTGGTTACTCAGTGTCTGTTATCTTCTGTGAATAGACCATTTATCAAGTATAGTGCTAAGTGTTACTATTTTTTGCCAATGAACTCACCTCATTCTTCAATAAATACCTGTGATTTAGTTCATCTTCATGCCTACATTCCTCACTGACATAGGCTAATAATAATATACACTATATATTAGAAATACAAATATTGAGGAAGATGACCCTCTTAAGAAAAATGTATATTTACTTTTAAATTGTAACATGTTTAGATAGTTTGGCATTGTGAAATAATTTGAAACATTTGCTAATTCAATCGTTATAGCACAAAATGTAACATGATTCAAAGAGTCTTATTGCGGTACTATAATTAGTAGAATAAATAGAGTTCTCCAGATTTCATCAAAAACATCTCCATTTGTGGTCCGAAGATGAACGAAAGTGTGTCTGGGTTTGGGACGACATGAGGGTGAGTAATTAATGACACAATTTTCATTTTTGGGTGAACTATCCCTTTAACCTTAGGGGCAACAGGACATGGCAGACAGAATTTTTGTCCCATACTGAAACCCTAACATCACCAAGGCTATAACACTGAAAATCACAAATAGTATGTCTTTCACAATGAAAATCACTATGTATTTTTGGTAACACTTTACAATAAGGTTCATTGTAACATTAACTAACATGAACTAACCATCCATGAGGAATACATTTGTTACTGTATTTGTAAATCTTTGTTAACGTTGGTTAATACAAATACAGCTGTTCATTGTTTGTTCATGTTAGTTCACGGTGCAAGTAATGTTAACAAGATTTTAATAAAGTATTAGTAAATGTTGAATAACATTAACAAAGATTAATAGATGCTCTTTTATTTTTTTTAAATCAATTAAATGTGTCCTTGCTAAATTAAAGTATCAATTTATTTATTTTTTAAAAAAGAAGAAAATCTTAGCTTGTGATTGGTCCGGTCATTCTGAACCATCGCTGAGAAAAGTAACTTGTGTCACGTGACAACGCCGTTTACGTTGCTCTTCAGCCGTTATCTGGATAATAATTTAAAACTGAGTAATGACACTGAGCAACAGTAACTATGACATTAAACTAATGTTACGCAGTTAAGGATTAAAACTGAAGCAAATTAATATTAGAAACATTATACCGACTTCCTAGAGACAACTTCCGGGTCACTAAACTCAAGCTTGTTGCCGTTGTATTGCGTTTCCTTGACAGACACACACACACACACACACACACTGCAGACCCAGCAGACCCAGCTGACACAAACATGGCAGGCAAAGCAGGGAAACAGAATCGGCCCAGAAAGGCAGTGTCGGAGAAGGATGAAGAGGAGCAGCCGTTACAGGCTGTTCTCATAGCCGACAGCTTCAACCGCAGGTTCTTCCCCATCAGCAAAGACCAGCCGCGGGTGAGTGAAGTCAACATCACCGCGAGCACATGTGTGTGTGTGTGTGTGTGTGTGTGTGTGTGTGTGTGTGTGTGTGTGTGTGTGTCTCGGTCCAGTTCTGTCCTGCTAACTCATCACTGCAATACTGTACAAACACATTCTACAAGAAATAGATAATTGGTACAAAAAAACATGTTGCCATATTGATAACAATGTTTGTGGACACATGCACTACGATAATAGAAAGGGCTCTGATAATAGTATGTATTAAGCATGCAATATTTACTTTAAATTTGATTTGGTTTTTTTTATTAAACAACTTGTCATGTACAAAAATAATTAACATGGAAACAACTAGATACATCTTTGCATTAGAACAGAAGGATCAGTGTTTTTTTGTCGATCATGTTGAAATACTCCTGAAAAGTATTGCCTTTTTTATTTTAAACCTAGGTTTCACCTTCAAAAAAGCTACTTTGATTCGTGTATATATATAAAATTTGACCAGAATAAGGATGTTATTAAGAAAGTTGTTGTTATTGTTCATAACAAGTCCGTAAACATTGATATCTGTATGCATTCTATTGAAAGATAAATTATAACGATGAAAGAAATGTCAATGTTGTCATAAAATTAATATCTACTGGCTTCAGATCCAAATCTTTGCCTTTATTTAAATTTTTTAAACGGATTGCTTTGAGAATAGCAAATTTTAAATATGTGATTTTTTTTTTGTACAAGATATTATAAAAAATATTTCTAATAGTTTTGTTTGAGAATTTTTTTATATTGTGTCATAATTGTTTTCCATTCATTGAAAGTTTCAAAAAGTACATCAATTGAAAATGTAATCAAGCTTTTTAATCGTTCACACACAAAAAAAGTGTGAGTTCGGTTAGAGAATGCGGTTTTTGTCATGTCAATATAAAAAAAATAACAAAATAAAATAAACAGTGTGTTATTTTTTCCTGCTTAATTTAGATTGTGAAAATGGTTATCATTTAGTAACTTTGAATGTATAAAAGTACCCAGCTATTAGCACCTGATAATTTCTGAGGAGATGTTGACACGTTGATTTCTAGACTAACTTTCCACTCTTGCGTTCTCCCATCAGGCCCTTCTGCCTCTGGCAAACGTCTCCATGATCGACTACACACTAGAGTTTCTGACATCCACTGGAGTGCAAGAGACGTTTGTCTTCTGTTGTTGGATGTCCAGCAAAATCAAGGAACACTTACAGTGAGACACTGTGACATTGTATGTTGATATTGGAGAATGACTGTGATCCTGATGACTCATTTTTTTGTATTTGCTGTCTTGTTTTACAGAAAGTCGAAATGGTGTCGCCCCACATCTCCCAATATGGTCCACATCATCACCTCTGATCTGTACCGGTCCCTCGGAGATGTTTTAAGGGACGTGGATGCCAAATCTCTAGTCCGCTCTGACTTTCTGCTGGTTTATGGGGACGTGGTGTCCAACATTGATGTTTCCCAGGCTTTACAGGAACACAGGTGAGTGTCTTCTCTCCACAGAAAACAGTCCATTGTTTCGCATTTATATATCATTAAACCTGTGTTTTTGTTGTTGTTTTTTTAAAGACAACGGCGCAAAATGGACAAGAACGTCTCAGTGATGACCATGATCTTCAAAGAGTCCTCGCCCGGCCACAAGACTCGCTCTGAAGACGATGACGTTATAGTGGCCATGGACAGCAAGAGCAAGCGTATTCTCCATTACCAGAGAGCTCAGGCGCTAAAGAGACTTCAGTTCCCTATGGTGAGAGGCTTTCATTCAGTCAGCGCAAGATTGTGCACACATGCGTCTCCTCCCCGAAATAACCATATATGGAGCTTACAACGCCTAGTTTTACTATGCAGATCCTCATCTGCATATCATTTGCATATGCATATTAATCCAGGTGATACCACGTTTAACAGCACAAGACATTAGGAAAATTTGAGATACGGACGTGCCGTCACATTACATTGCTAAAAGTTATCCTTGCCTTGTTTTTTAATAAATAAATTTAATAGTATAAAATACATTTCAGAGAAGGTTTTTCTCAATCTTTTCCTCTGGCCAAATAGTATTTTTAATTGATTTATATTTTTAATGGAAACAGATAGGCCTTATTGTGCATTATTGATCATTATTTGTGCGAAAATATTTCCTCAGACCATATCATGCGCTAAGCAATCCTCGCTGTAGTTAAAACATTAAAACACAGCATGCCACAGGAAAAGTGTTCAAAAGCATCGCATCCACTACAAATATTCATATTTATTATAATATAAAAATGTGTAACTTCTTGGTCATGCTTTAACTTTATTAATGAGAATGATATATTTAATCTAAATGTGTATATCAGATGTAGCCTAAAGCATAGTTTAAATCATCATTTTATTTATGTGCAGAACTCGCCAACGCGAGGGGTGTTGTGGGTGTTTGCCAAGGCATTGTTACTCTTGCTAGAGTGTTGTGGTTGGTTTCTAGGGCGTTGTCAGGTAGTTGGTAATTCCTGCTACAGACTGTGTGATCTCGGCAATCCTATAAGATCATTACACTGTACGACATAGATCTAATAAACGTGGGTACGACATCTATGTAGACTGTACGATAATGACACCTATTGAATCGTAGGCTACGACGCAAGTTAGTATAAAGGAATAAAACGTCATTAGCATGCGCTAGTGGTAAACAAATAGAGCAAGATGAACTTTGGCAGTTTTGGTTTTATCTCCGCCGAAAAAAAGAGGAGGAAAGAGGAGAATATGTGGTCATGGCTAGTGAAAAGATGCCAACTTTGCATGCCAATTTAGCAAATGGAGTTTGAGGTTAGTAGTTTTCAGTTTTAGCGTCATGCCGTGTTGATCATTATGCCATTTCATGTTCCATTTTTATTGGCTAGTCATTAGGTGTAGGTTGTAGCAGTTGTAGACACTGTCAGAAAATGATCACAGGCTATCTTTAGTCATAAGACCGTGACAATGGCCATCTTTAAACCTCTTTCACTGTATGATGTACAGTAGGACCAGCGTTTAGGAGCCATTAACACTGAAATCGACCACCGATTGGCCATCTTTAAACCTCTTTCACTGTATGATGTACAGTAGGACCAGCGTTTAGGAGCCATTAACACTGAAATCGACCACCGATTGGCCATCTTTAAACCTCTTTCACTGTATGATGTACTGTAGGACCAGCATTTAGGAGCCATTAACACTGAAATCGACCACCGATTGGCCATCTTTCGTCTGGGACAGGCAGGGGCTTCATAAGGTCTAAATGATTGCTAGGGTGTTTTGGTTGCTTACTTGCTACAAGTCTGTTAGCATAAAGAAATAGTAGCACTATTCCTGTTTTACTTTTGAGTTTGTGATACTCGTTCTCAAGTCAGGCAGTCCAAAAAATAAAACTATAATGTATGAATACATTCTCAGTCAGCTCGACAAGACAAGAACGGGTATTGTTCAAAATTCATGTATAACTTTTGATGAAAGGTTTTGATCCACTTCAAATGTTGACTACTGTAGTTGTTCAATTCAATTCACATTTATTTGTATAGCACTTTTTACAATACATATTGTTTCAAAGCACCTTTTCAGCTTTCTACATTACAATTTAGAGTGATCTGTTATTAGAGGTAACTCTCTTAGTTATGTATCTCAGAAATGTACATAAACAAATTACACGGTTAGCTAATAATGTATTAATTTAAACAATGTATTAATTTAAGGCTCATCGAACTAATGATTGACATTTAGAAAAATGTAGCATTGGTGCATGTTGACTCTTGTTCTTTGTTGTGAAAGTTGTTCTTTCTTTTCACACAGAATATTTTCCATAGTGGAAGTGACGAATTTGAAATTAGGTTTGATCTTTTGGATTGTCACATTAGCATCTGTTCTCCACAGGTGAGTGTGGCTTTTTTGTTTTACAGCTCTGTTTCTTTGTTTAACTCATAAACATATTGCCTGATGAATATTGTGTAACGTAGGTTGCGGAGCTTTTCACAGACAACTTTGACTACCAGACAAAAAACGACTTCGTCCGTGGGCTTCTAGTCAATGAAGAGGTATGAAGCACACAATCAAATGACTTGCTTATTTAAGAATTTGCATATGATCTTATCAAGCGTTTCTTTTTCCATAGATCCTGGGAAACCAGATCCACATGCATGTCACTAAAGATGGATATGGGGTTCGTGTGTCCAACCTCCTCATGTACGACACGGTCTCCTCCGACATGATCCGACGCTGGATCTATCCCATCACACCTGAGGCCAACTTTGTAGACCAAGAAGGCCAGAGCTGTACACACTCCCGACATAACGTGTACCGTGAGCCCGGGGTCAGTCTGGGACACGGCAGCCAGATGGAGGAAAACGTGCTTATTGGCCGAAATACAGTGATTGGAGCAAACTGCACCATATCAAACACTGTGATTGGAGCAAACTGTGTCATCGGTACTGTCTTTATAGTTGAAATTGTTGGAAATGCCATGTGACAATGTGAAAATCTATTTGATTGACACCCTGCTAACTGCTGTTTTGTCTACTTAGGAGACAATGTGACTCTGGAAAGAGCGTACATATGGAATAAAGTCCACATAGCCAACGATGTGAAGGTCAAGCAGTCCGTTATCTGTGATTGTGTGGAGGTGAAACATGGAGTCGTTTTGAATGATCAGTGTGTGCTCGCCTACAACGTAAGAAACCACTCATTTGATTTAATATACACTGCCTGCCCCAAAAAAGTCGCTGTTTGGATTTAAATAGGCAAATGCTTAAGAGTGTATGACTGGATCATTATTGCTGTGATTATTCTGTTTATAGCATGTAATATGTTTGGCAACAGTTCTTCTAACCCTAATTGATGGAGTGTGTAGCTTTTCATTTCTTAAGCAACCATGTAGGGAGACACATAAATGTTGTGATGTTGTTTCCATCAAGAGGTGCATCAATATTTGGTCCAGATCTTGTGTTGTCAGTGCAAGAGTCAAGCGCTCTGTAAAGTCTCCTCCAGCACATCCCAAAGACTTTCAGTGAATTTAAGATCTGGACTCAGAGGAGCAGACTCATGTGTGAGAATGATTCTTCATGCTCCTCACAACCATTCACAGTTTGAGCCTGACGAATATGGACATTTTCATCCTGGAATATGGCCATGATTTGGTTTCCTAAATGGTTATTTAAGAAATGAAAAGCTACACACTCCATCAATTAGGATTAGAAGAACTGTTGGCAAACATATAACATGCTTTAAACAGAATAATCACAGCAATAATGATCCAGTCATAAGCCGTGTTTCCATTACCCTTCAAATTGCGCAAATTGAAAATACGCCCAATGGAAATACGTCAATTTCGCAAAAACGTCTCCTTTTAATAATAATGTCTAGTACGGTGGCTGAGATATACATAAACCTACCAACGTCCGTTGCTATGATTTTTGGAATGACTTATCACGAGACTAAGTTTTAGTCGCATATCATCGGTTAATGGAAACGCCGTCATTTCGCAATAGTTTTTTGACGACGTTTAGAAAAAATCGCAAAAGTTTTGTGCAAATCTGTAATGGAAACGCGCCTATAGACTCTTAAGCATTTGCCTATTTAAATCCAGACAGCGACTTCTTTTGGCCGGTGTATACACTTATTGAAGATAAAGGAGGTCACATTTTTAAATGAGTATTTGGTCTCTACACCTGATTTTACAGAGGCTGAATATTCTCCATCTTGTGTGTATAAAACGAATCACCTAGTTGCCTTGTTTTCTAAGCAAATGTTGATATGCAGGTTGTGGTGGGTCCAGATATTACTCTTCAAGAAGGCACAGTTCTGTCCATGCACCATCCAGATGAAGAGGATGAGGAAGATGATGATGAGTTCTTGAGTGATGACCATGATGTTGGCTACAATAAAGACAAAATCAAACAGAAAGGTTCATGCTCTTTTTATTTCCTTATGTGGACATAGTAGACAAGTTCTGTGAAACGCTAATAACTGTGACTGTTGTTCACATTGACAGTGATTTTAAATGCTGGAGGGCACTGGGATGATCGTAATTTGTGGGTTTATCATCATTTTATTTGAATGTGTCCTTGTCATATATGTTTCATGTATTTATTATAGCAGTAACAGCAAATTATGCCTAATTACAAGCAGCTAACACTGAATGTGCATTTTGTCAATATTACTCAGTTCTTGATTACACCGTAACAAAGACGCATGAAAATAAAGTGTGTTCTTATATTCTTGGGGTAAAAAAGATGTCATTCTATATTGACATGGAATGTTATTGCCACTAAAAATGTAAAAACATTCATAAAAATGTTCAATGCGTGATTGACATGAGCAAACTGTGTTTTGTCAGTGTTTAATCCAGCAGAGGTGGGTTCAGAGGGTAAAGGATACCGATGGAAAACCAGCTGTCTTGATGACACCGAGGAAGATGAGCTTGCGGATGGCATTTGGGGTGAGAGTCTGAATAAGGACCATTTAAAATTTTGGGTGAACTTTCATTTAAAAAGGGGGATTATGCAGGCATTGATGGTGATGTTATGTTTCCAGGCCTAGTGTTGAATCCCGACCCAGAGAGTGACAGCGAAAGTGAGGTCAGTGAGGGATCACATGACCTGGGAAGCCACACTGCGTCACCTGAATTGGATGATGTCACAGGTGAGAATTGTAAACGTGAAATACCACATTGTTGAATCCATGTTGCATGCATATTTTCCAGAAGTCCCAGTTTTATACCAGCCTTTCTTTTCCCCTCAGTGTTTCAGAACGAGGTTCAGGGTACGTTACAGAGAGGGTTGGATGAGAACATAGGCTGCGACAATCTGGTTCTTGAGATTAACTCACTCAAGTAAGTTAAAGTTACCAAGATCCAGTTATTAACACTTTGTTCACCCAAAAATGAAGAGATCAATTACTGATCCCGTGTTGCAAATCCAAATGCTGATAATTTCTCTATGGCACACAAGAGGAGATGCTCTGCAATAGGTTAAATGTCATTGTCACTTCTCAGGTATGCCTACAATATTACTCTGAAGGAAGTAATGCAGATCTTGATGAGAGTTGTGCTTGAGTTTCCATTCCACCAGCAGGGGGCACACATCAGCACAGCTCAGTATTCATCACACCTGCTCCCTGTGAGTATGTCTGTTTGATATGGACAGGGATTCAATTTAAAAAAAAAGAAATCTTCTGAGAACTTTTTTTCAGGCTGTATCACATTCCTTTAACCATCAATTTAAATACTTGTGACCAATAACATTTTAATGGAAGATGATGTTTTAGAACAGCTATTCAATTGCCTGTTTGCATCATTTCAAAGCTGTTTTTAATCTATTAAATAAACCTGATACTTTTGTGTGCAATGCTTGACACGCTTTAGTTATACAAATTATCAGCCATTTACACTCTGCAGACAGACATATATATTGTGACCATGAATTAAGAATTCGTTTTTGTTAAATTTAAGAATTTGTTCTTGTGTTTGTTAAATCGTGGCCTCAAGTTAGGAATTTGTTTTGGTTAAATCGTAAATGTTTCATTAAATTGTGGCTTGAATTAAGAATTCATTCTCGATTTTGTTAAAGAATTTGTTCCCATGTCTTAATTTGGTCCCTCATTTGACTAAATCGCGGCCACGTTGAACTAATTAGTAAAACATGCTGACGTATTAGTGAGTCGTGGGGACAAATTGTTAATTTGTGGCCATGATATACATGTTTACGTTACTGCCTTTAATATTTTAATAATTTTTTTAATGTTAAATAATATAATTTTTTTTGAAAAGTTTGTGTGGGGGGGGGGAAGGCATGTCATATTCTTGTCATATTCATACACAGACAAGGTAAGAATTAGTTTGGGGGGCACTTTCACCACAAGCCCCTGTCAATATCCAATCTAGATCTGCACTGATCTCACACATGGCTTCTCTGCAATTCAATTCATGGAGAACTTTAATCTCTGGATGTGTATAATCTTAAGTCGGATGCTTCTCCTGTACATTCAGTTATTTGACTATAGCAGAAGATACTGAAACCAGCCCCTGTGTTTTTTCCTCACAGTTGTTAAAGAAGTGGGCGCCAGTCTTCAAGAACTACGTGAAGAGAGCTCAAGACCAGATGGACTGTCTGACTTCCATGGAGGAGGTTTTCCTTGAATGTGACACTCATTGCGCAGTTATGGTCAAAGTGAGTCGCCTCTCTTTCTGCAGTCGACCACAACACACGTTCTGTCTGTTGCTGGCTGATCGTGTGTACTGTCTGTCCACTTCAGGTGCTGATGAGCATGTACCAGCTGGAGATCTTGGAGGAGGACGTCATCATGCGCTGGTTCACTCAGGGTGCCGCCTCAGAGAAGAGCCAACAGCTCCGCCAGAATCAAGGGGTGGGATTCTCTAAGCTTTATCTGCTGTAAAATGAAACTGATACTGGAGCTACTGTACATTGATTTGTGAAAATTACTTTCAAATTGCTGGAAAGCTGTGTGCATGAACACAAACCAGAGCCAGAATGCCGGAAAATACAATCCCAGTATCAGGCCCTAGTAATATTACTGGGATGGGATTAATCCCATGTGTGAACAGAGCCAGAGCTTCTTGACAAGGTCTTCATTAGATGGCGCATCGTTGTCTTTATGGGTAACACTTCAAGGTTCATTAGCTAATGTGTTAACTAACAATGAGCAATACATTTGTTGCAGTATTTATTAATCTGTTAATGTTAGTTAATAAAAATACAGCTGTTCATAGTACATAAACTAATGTTAACAAAAACCACCTTTGATTTTAATAACGTATTAGTAAATGAATATTAACTAAGATTAGTAAATGCTGAAGAAGTATTGTTCATTCTTAGTTCATGTTAACTAAGGTAGTTAATTAATGAACCTTATTGTAAAGTGTTACCTCTTTATGAACCTATCAATGATGTGTGAATGAAAGCACAGAACGTGGGAAAGATGTGAAGGCAGTGTGAATGATCAAAACCAGTGTTTCTGATAATTGACTGGAGTCTGTGTTTGAGTTGTGCTTATGTCTCGTCTCTCCACAGCTCTTGAAGTTCATTCAGTGGCTAGAGGAGGCCGAGGAGTCTTCAGAAGATGAATGAACGTACACCATCACGAGTGTGACTCGTACACTTTACAAACCTACACGTCATGGCATCTTCTCCATGCGATGACTTGTTTTGCTGCCGAAAGTGAAAATTTACATACTGTTATTTACCCTCATGCATTCTTCTTCTTCGGAAGGTATTTTTAAGAACAAACTCATTGGACCTCATCGTCCACAACAGAATTACAGTGATTAAAGTCAACATGATCACCCGTGAGTTGTGAATAGCTTTTAATATTGGTGACACAGTCAAACACAAGGTATCTGAAATATTAGATTCATATAAAAAGAGAAACGCTGATTTAAGGAGAGTTTGAGTCACTTGGAGTGTACTAGGCTTGAAAAAATATTTTCACTAGCAACAGAAAACTCTGAAATAAAATCAAAGACTGTAGCATGATTTAGTTTTATAATTATGTGCATGATTTTGTTTCATATCACAGTGCGCTAGTTCTTTTTATCCTTAAGACTACTATGGATAAACCCCGCTAATAATGTAGTCCCCGTTATTCCAAACACAGCCGTCAGCCCTTTCCACATGCTAGCGCTGTTCTCGTGTCTCTGCATGAAGCTCCTGTGATCTCCGGGGATCAGGACAAAGCTGCGTCCATCTCTGGGTGTCTGTAACCTCATGATCTTATCCTGCTCCAGCACAAGCTCCCCGAATCCGGTGAGGGACGTCCCCACACGCAGCAGCTCCTCGCGCTCCTCCTGGGCCACGGGCTTCTCCCCGCTCAGTTCATTCAGGACGACGTCCACCAGCCCCTCTTTGGCGGTCCTGAGGCGCTTGTGCACCTGCTCCAGGTAATCGCCGGACGCCTCCAGAGGCGAGTCCACGTGCACCGAAACCTCACTGGTGTAGGACCCGGGCTGGATCAGGCTGAAGGGCACCGTGTTGGTGGTCTGCTTCTTGTTCACTTTTTTGGAGACCCTTTGGAGAAAGTTTCAGACTCAATGTGCCAGGACCTCAACAGTTACAGTATGAAGAGCAGTCGCTACAGTAGTCAACATTTGAAGTGGATCAAAAGAGTTCTTCAAAGACAAGAACAGGTATTGTTCAAAATTCATGTATAACTTTGATGAAAGGTTTTGATCCACTTCAAATGTTGACTACTGTATATGCCAGGGACTATATCTGCTATTTACTTTATAACGTGCCTTATAGCCTTGGTTCAACTCGCAATACAGCTTGGCTTCTCATATCCAATTGCTTAAAGGATTAGTTCACTTCAGAATAAAAATTTCCTGATATTTTACTCCCCCACTTCCTCCAAGATGTTCATGTCTTTCTTTCTTCAGTTGAAAAGAAATTAAGGTTTTTGAGGAAAACATTCCAGGATTTGTCTCCATATAGTGGACAATGGGGTCCAACCGGTTGAAGGTTCAAATGTGAGTTTCAGTGCAGCTTCAAAGGGCTCTACACGATCCCAGCCGAGGAATAAGTCTTATCTAGACAAACCATCGCTCATCTTGCACGTCCACGACTTCACGCATTACGTAATCACGTTGGAAAGGTACCTGACGTAGGGCGAAAAACGTAATCTCATTTTCTCCTCCAACTCCTGAAAATAGTCCGACATCGTTTTTTACCTTTTATTTATTTATTTTGTTAATGGCGTTTAACTTAGTCTTTGCACGTTTGCTTTGTAAACACTGGGTCGGTACTTCCGCCTACGTCACGCGTGACCTTTCAACGTGATTACGTAATGTGTGGCGCATCGCAGCTAGTGCAAGACGAGCATTTGAGGTTAAAAAGTATATCAATGTTTATTTTTTCGAGGATGAGCGATGGTTTGTCTAGATAAGACTCTTATTCCTCGGCTGGGATCGTGTCGAGACATTGAAGCTGCACTTTTCCATTTGGACCTTCAACCCATTGGACCCCATTGAAGTCACTATATGGAGAAAGATCCTGGAATGTTTTCCTCAAAAACCTTCCATCTATTTTCGACTGAAGAAAGAAAGACTTGAACATCTTGGATGAAGTGGGGGTGAGTAAAATATCAGGAAATATAAATTCTGAAGTGAACTAATCCTCCAAACAAGCCAAATGATTGGCAGTGAAGCATTTACCATGACTTGAGAACAGAGTTCCAGTATTTCCAGTGCTCCTGCACGGTTATCTTTTGAACGACACCATAACACCGTGGCACGTTCCTGCTGGAAATGGGCTCTCCGATGGCCTGCACCAATCCTGCAATGGAGGCAAAAGAAAGATGCATAAATGAAGACTTTTCAAAGTATGAGGTGGTGTTTAGTGTTTTATCTACCTTCTACAGCAACATAATTAAGTCTCTTGTTGGACGATGCCTTCAGAATCCTGAGCAGGTGATGGTCTGCTTGAAAGTTTGGTATCTCCTGCAAAGTGGAGGAAACAGGCCGATGTTTCGACGAGCAAGCTTTTATAAAAAAAATTACAATTTAGCTGACTCATTCTGTTCCACTTTCAGCCAAAGTGACTTGCAATAAACTTTCATATAAAGAGTAAACTGAGGATATGTGTCTTCAACAAAGACACAATGATGATACTTTATGAATCAGAGCTTTTGGGATCTAGGCTACACTACAACAGTGTTTGTACATTGTACAATAGTTCTGTTATTTAGCAAGCAGTGAAGGGAAATCATTACCTTCAGCTTCTGTATTTCTTGTCTTTTTTCGGAGTACAGTTTATAAAACAGTCCAGAGAAGGCAAAGCAGGATCCTGCACATATGACGGTCAGTGGGTTAAGGAGAGGATCACTCATTTCTGCTCTGGAGAAAGACAGACAAGCTTGTCACAAATGTTTCGTTGTAAAACATAGTAAACATGGTAATCCATCCACTACGGTTTTACTACATGAAACCAAATGGTTAGTGTAGTTAAACTATGGTAACCACAAATTAGCCATGGTTTTGCTATACTAGCCATAGTTTAACCATGGTATTAATATTAAAATTGGTTATAAAAATGATAATCCACCAATAAAACGTGCTTTCTAAACTTTTATTATAAATATGGTTAATTTTCGTACTTTTCTGCACACTCAATAGCAATGTGGCGGGCTCTTTTTAAAGGAGGTTTCGTGTTTTTTAAAATGATTATATATAGGTACAATTAAGTAAAGAGTTTTTTTTAAAGGTTATTTAAAGCTGTAGATCAAACACGGAAATAAATCCACATTCTGTCCACCTATAACGTTAGCTCAGTTGCTTTCACTAACGTTAGCAGAATTTAGTTTTGTTTTCGGTTCATTTCACGCGATGATTGTGAACAGATTCAACACCTTATTCGCAACAACAAAATCTAAATCACAATTTATAGTGACTTAATGTCGTGACGTCTCACTGAAACGATACAATAACAAATGCGACATAATAAAATAACAAATATGAACCTCAGCTTGAGTAAAACATGTCAGAGTCGCTTACGATGAATCAGGAAACAACGGCTGCAATTATTCAAACTTATGTGCTATGAACACTAGTTTGATTATACTACATGTATATGATGTATTATATTTACTGCGATCTTGAGAATATGCTAGTTGAATGGTTTTCTCCATTAGGATTCTCCTTCTCACCTGAAGTTTATTATACAAACACTCAATGCGTCGTCCTCTGAGGTGCACTTGTGAATGTGTGTGTCCACAGGAGGGCTGGGAAGAAGACAAGACACTCCCACTAAAACGCAAATCCCAATCAGAAGCGAGTTTCCCTTCCCTTCCCTCTGTCCTACATCTACACGCGTGATTTGTGCAGTTTCAGTCCAGCAGTCACAGACCGGAAGAGCTTCTGTTCATTAACCGTTCATTTACGGCACCTTAAGGCGTCATTTCCTTTTATTAGATGATCTATTTGTACGTGGATTTTGTTTGGACTGATATTACAGTATTTAACGATCATATTTGTGAATAAGGTCTGCTCTTAAGCCAATGTTATCATGACAGTCCTGCACAAAGACCTCAGTGTCATCCCTGAAAATTTAAATATCTATTAATAATAGGCCTAACTTACTAGTTACTACTTTGACAAATGAAAAAAAAAATTCTCATAGAGTTCTCATAGCTTATATATTCATAAATAATCAATACCAAACATAGAGTGACTTCATTGCAAAGCCCATTTAAAAAATCTAATCTACAAAAAAAGTAATCAAATTGAATACAGAAAAAAAAAAAATATTCTGAACAATAAAGAAAACAAATTGAAGCTTCAATAATGAAATGAGAAAGATGTATTTTTAGCGGATAAACACTTAAATGATAAGTTAGTTCACTGTATTCCCCGTCAAGCTTGTTCCGTTGCACGTAACACTTCCGGCCTTTAGGTCTGCACCACGGATTTATAATATATAATATATCAGTGTGCACCTCTGGCCTGAAGCTGCTCACTGAGCCAACATGACGTCCAGCTTCCCTTTTTTTTAAATAGCCAATAGCGTTTGGTTTATATCACAGCTCGGCCAGAGCCGTTGAGCTCGGTAAAGCCACAGTTTCCTCCTATTCTCTAACCATTTCTCCTCCTAATCTCCTCCATATCACTTTAAAATTGTTTTATGGTGCGTCATTTTAAACACCTTTTACCTTATTTTAATTATTCTCAGGTTAGGTAAAGTAAGTCAAATCTGTCCTAAATAATAAGCATTTGAATTTCCATACTTACAATATTTAGATCACAGAAGACTTCTCCGTGGTCAGTTCAGCTCAATCTTTTGTTAAACAGAGACTTCTTAACAGGCGAGCTTCTTAATTTCAGTTATATATATTTTTTATTAAATACAGGTTAACTAGTTTACATAAAAGGTACTAATATATAAAATAAAAGTAAATCAAAACCAAATAATTTACAAGCTTTTAACTTCATGAGGCACAATGCCGGCAAGGCATCTAACACCGGAGAGGCCGTTGGTGAATCAGCGTCTGACTGGACATGTCATTCCAGCTCTTCTAAGTGATGTTGGGTGTTGACGTTTAAAGTATTGTCAAACAAAACGTAGGCTAGTTAAACCCTCCCTCCTCCTCATCCGCACACTAACCCCCCAAACCCCACCCCAAATCCTTCTTGTCGGTTATTGGGTGGAAAATGTGTTATGTTTCGTGGTCCAGGCTGGGCCAGTTTGTTTTTCTTGCCGTTTGTGGAGCCTGGGCTGTCTACAGAGACCGCGTTTCTTTACAGCGTGTTCAGGGGACAGGCAGCTAGCGGATGGTGAGGAGATGTTTGCTGTATGTGACAAAAAATGTTTTGGCCTAAAAAACGTGTGACATCGCTGAGAGCACCTTTAAAGTCCATCAACTTTTTGACATCTTCAGAAATCCCCTCCTGGAAACTCCCTAAAACTTGTTCATTGGTAATCCCCTCCTGGAACCCCCGCCTCTTCATCCTCCTTCTTCGGACCTCTTCTTGTTGCATTCTGTGTCTTGTCCGTAACACATAGACGGTAATGATTGCATTCTTCTTCTTTCTTTAGCAAAGCTCTTTCTAATACATTTTCAATTTATCTCTACTCTGCCATTTGCTTAATAAATGCTTACAACATTCAGTGTGGTATGTTTTTCTTTATAAACCATTTTCTCAATAAATGATTTTACAAATACTATTGCAACTATTACTTCTGGTGTCTTGCTTTATAACAACACTTTCATTATATAAGGTTACCATTATGGTTGACTCCAATACATAAGTGCTTCATACACAAAAAGGCATATTTATAATGGAAAAATTTACATATTCCATAACAAAATACAGTACTCTGCAGAATTCAAGTGGGTCCGATATGTTTTCTGGTTCACGCGTATGAGCTACTCTCTGCTTTCGTGTCTCTGGACCGGAGGGTTCGCGTGACACTAACATGAAACCAGACTTCATTCACCCCAATGGAAAGCACATTTACACTGTTTGAATCGTACCCTATCCCCTATATAGTGCACTGTGTGCCATTAGGGTGACCACCATCAAACAAACCAAATGTGGGATGATTATAAGTTTGTGTGGGACAATGTGGGACGTGTTACCAATAAAACATAACCTGAAACTGCTATGTCTATCTAACTTAATAAAAACATTTGTATTCTGCCTTTCAGCTGATAAAAATACTTTGTTCTTTAGTTCCTTCCAGAAAACACCATTACATCACAATGTATAACATGTCTTTATTTGACATGTCATTTAAATTCAACATCTGAGCAGCGGCATCATGCAGATAACTATTTTTGAAACAGTTCTGACCAAGTCCAACTAAAATCCAACAAAATAAACAGTGAACAAATAAAATATAAAACAACATGAAATTAGATCATTGACAGTCTTATATATTAAGGATATATTACACCAAAAACTCTAAATTCTGTTAAATTGATATTTTAATTGACCGAATTATCCATTTGTTTACTGACAGGAAACACATGGAACGAATCACCGGTCCACATTTTGATTGACAGCCGTCACAACCTACTAGTGACCGTGTTTACTCCTTTCTTTTCAACCATTGGATAGGATTTAAAAAACGGCTGTTGTAATTGTACATCTGACGAAGCGCTGTTAAATATAGATGAAAAACTACGCCGCAAAAAGAATAAATAAAATGCTTTCTTAAAAAGGCAAAAGAACGCATGCACGTTTTCTTAATATGATAATTAAAAACCATTAGACTGATGAAAATGCGGGACATTTTCTCAATATGGCACGTGCGGTACAAGGGGTGAAAATGCTGTGTGGTACAATGCAAAGCGGGACGGGGTGGTCACCCTATGTGCCATTCACCATGTAAAATAGTAAATGTGTAAACTAGTAACAGATTTCAGCCGCAGCTTCAGTGTCTCTTTATAATGTAGGGGGCGGAGCTTCAGATTCTTGAGAGCATTTAATTGGACAGAAAAAAGTTGGTGAAGTGCAGAGTGATGTCATCAAAATCATTGATCCATATTGGTGGAAGTGAGAGACTGTATGTTTTGAATGCTTATCTTCAAATGCAAATTTTGTTATAGATAACAGTAGCCTAAGGCTAACATGTTCATACCAAAAGCCAAAAAACTTCAATTTTGATTTCATGGGGACTTTAATCCTAATGAGGTTTAGGGATAGGGTTTAGGGATAGGGTGAGGCCGGACCTTCAAACTCCACCTTTACATCCAGAGAGCAGGAGCTTGATGTCAAGCTCCACCCTTTGGCTCTGCAGCAGTTAGATGGAACCAGTTAAGCACAAATCCCGCCCCACCACCGGTTTTATTGGTCAACTCAGTTATTTAGTCACCAAAAATTCAGACAACAAAAGTTCAGACTTCATGGATTTAGTTGAGAAAAGTCATGTATGGACCCGATCCCGCTATCTATCAGGATGTGCTTCCAAATATACTAAGGTTATGCTTAGCGTTTAAGTTAACATGAGGTGTTAGTATTTGTTTCAGGGCAGACCACTTATGTGACACAATGAAGGTGTTTGGGCAAAGAGAGCAATGAAAGACAACGCACTTTCCTCATTATCTTCACCTGAATTATTACCATGACACGCCGCGCTGTGACAACAGTAATTTATTTTTATCGCTGTTAATATTGCTGTAAATAAATATACATTTTTATACTAAAGTTTTTAAAACATTTGGAACATCCCTACAAATTGCATCCCCTTCAGAAACCAGGAACTTATCCATTCCACTGGACAATAGTTTCAAGCACCTCTGCATAAGTGAATGAAATATATGATACGTTATAACATGATAATATTTGTAATGTTTAAGTTCTGGTAAGCATGATGTCATGGAAACTCCAGAGATTTTAACTCACATAATAGAACACTAAAACATACTAAAATATTAATGATTTGCATAACTGTACTATAATTTTGTTTATTTTCCCCAAAGGATTATGTGTTCCTTTTTGTCTCTACCAAAACAATGTTGTCACAACCGAAACTTCACCACATGTTTTGGTCCTGACTGTTTCAGTGACTGTTTCAGATGCTAATCAGCACATGGTTAGCTAGCACAGTTCTGAACAGTTGTACACACATAAAAAAAATATATATATATATGTATGTATATGTATATATATATATATATATATATATATATATATTAGTGGTGGGCCGTTATCTATGAGGCGCCGTCTAGGGCTTAAATCAAACTTCATTCACGCACACATATGAAACACGCTTGCATACACATATACTAAGTAGTCACACATACATGTATATCAACTCTCCACGCACATACTCATATGAGACGCGAGCACACACACACAAACTCGCGCACATACTCATATGAGACGCGAGCACACACACACAAACTCGCGCACATACTCATATGAGACGCAAGCACACACACACAAACTCACGCACATACTCATATGAGACGCGAGCGCACACACAAACAAACTCACGCACATACTCATATGAGACGCGAGCACACACATATGGCGCTCGAAATGTTCCGTTCGGCGACGAGACTGACTAGCACGACAGATAACACACGTGTATACGTGCGTGTACGTCTCCATTTGTTTTATATGGAGACGTACACGCAAATATCACGTCACGTAGACACGTCAATAACGTGTAGCTGTTGATCTTTACAGACGTGACGGCGGCGTCACGTTAGAATTTAACGTGTGGATTACGTCTATGGCGTTCCGATCGGCTCTTTATTATGACTTTGCTACATGCACTCGTCTCAATGAACGTCTCACTCAACGTCTTATTTTTTTTTTCTTTCTGCTATTTATTCCATTCATTTTAAGACGCAGACGTGACGCAGACGTCACGCTGACGTCACGTAAATCACGCGTGGCAGTGAAGCGTCCAGTCAGACGTCACGCGTCATTCACGTGTGGCAGTGAAGTAAAAAAATTTTTTTTTCTCTAACAGGTATTTAACACTCCACTCAACACAGCTCAGTGCAGTGTGCCAGCGGATGCGATCGGTTCTTTAATATGACTGTGCAACATGCACTCGTCTCAATGAACGTGACACTTGCGTCTGTCTTATAACGTGACGTCTGCGTCTGTGATTTATATATTGGATATTGTGTGTGTGTGTTGTTTAACCCACATTTTGAGGGCCAAATGCCCCCACAAAGATAGAAATATGAAGAAACAAACTTGATATAGGCTATTGCATTTTTATAGCTTATTGTTAGGGTTGTTATTGTGTTTTTAATTTTTTATAGTTTTAAAAGGCCTAGGCTACAGCACTTTGGTAAACTAGAAAACAGACAACTCGATCGTGCAAACACTGTTTCTGTAGATCCTTTAAATAGAAGAATAGAATTGAAAAATAGGCTATATTTTTTATATATGTCACCTGTGGTGAAAAATAAAAACGACTGTAAACTTTTTTTTTTAAATAGTTTGTAAACTATTATTTGACTTTTTGTTTATGACGTTTTGCCCCTTTATTAAACATTTAAAATATTCACAAATTAATATGGATTTTCTTTTTAGATTTTACTGGTTTTCTAAGGCCAAATTATTTTCCCGCAGGGCTGAATGAGAAGAGCCATCTCTGGAAACATACAGAGAGCTGATTTAGGCTATAGGTGGTTTATAGGCTAATGATAATAAATGTGTCTGAAAAAATAACGAGGCATTTTAATTGTTTTTATTAATAAACTAGTATTTTCTAATCAGTCGGCTGCAAACATATCTCCATCTAAAGAGATATGTAAAACGGGTGCGCCTTTAGATATAAATGCACCGTTCATGCGGATTATCAGACAGTATTTGCTTTCGATTCAAATTTGTTCGTTTAAAATTGGACATTTCAAGCTTTATTTTGTTTCAGTTAATTTTTTAGATGCGCTCCAGTTCACGGAGATCATGAAAGCGCGCCTGATTGTTTTCTTTTATTTCACGAAATCAAAACGTTTTCTTGTTATTTTGAGTTTACTCAAATAAAAGTAGTTGCAAATTATGTATTATTATTTTCTATATGACCTTAAATTATGAGTATTTTAAGTTGTTTCCACTGTTGATAGGAAAATACAAGTGTTCGCGCCCGCGCCTCCGTGCCACGCAGTGCGCTCTCCACTCCGCACAAACCATTGGATATGCGTCAAAATCTTGTGTTGATTTGTGATAATCAAATAAAACCCTGTATTATTATTGTCTAACCTGTATTATGACTGACATATGACGAATTGCTTTGTTCCTTTTTTGATAAAAGCGTCTTGTAAATATTGTTTGTTCTTATTTTTTTATTTATTTTTTGTCATTGTTATAAATAACAACGAAATAACATCAGAGAATCTTAGAATATAAGTGCAATAAAAACTCCATAAAGTGCAATCCGTTATATCACCAGTCGACAGGGAAATAACAATTGTATAAACAATATACTATGGATTGTGAGATGTAGAAAATAGTACAGCAATGCATTCCCAACTATTAAAGTTGTGTAGAGAGAGAATTTTGGTGTATGTGGTGGGGTGGGTATAAATTGGAGGAATATTTTTTTCGGCCCGTCCTCACTAGAACAGCAAGCGGTACGTTGTTAATTATTGTATATTGTGTATTAAGTGGAATACTTCAAATTGTCTTAGCGTGCATGCTTAAAGTGATTCTCAATTGTAGCGGGTACAGGAAAAACGAGGCCCTTAAAAAAAGTTATCTTCATTACCTAGAGATAAAATTAGGGTATACAAAATACAAAAATTAGTCAAAACGCATAACAGAACATAACTTTTTTTTTTTTTTTTTTTTTTTTACAATATTATGTGCTTATTAATTTTAATTAACGAAATGTCAATCTTCATCTTTATAACAGAAGATACAATACAACAATCTTCAAGATACAGTATAATCTTCACGTATATAGGATTGCCACCTTTAAAACAGTCCTTTTCGTGTAGGAACAAGCAATGCAGAAATACATGGTTAGCATATTAATTTAATCTCTTTTTTTCGTTCATTTACTAATTAGGCTATATATGTTAACTCAACTAATGTAATGTAAATAACTGGATAATTACTATCCAATAAATAATAAATAAAAAATGTTAAATAAATGTATTGATTAGAGTTGCCATAGACTAAAGATTTTTGTAGTCAACTAGTAGTAATTTATTTAAGCAATTAGTCGACTAATCGCACGTTTATATTAATTAAATACTGGGTGCATGCATGGCTATAGCTCAAGCGCACGCATAAATCTAGCTGCAAAGCACCAGCAAAAGTAGGCTAATTATAATAAATGTGTCTGAAAAAATAAAGAGACATTTTAATTGTTTAAAGTGTTTTTTATTTTTTTATTCGTGTCTGCAAACATATCTCCTCCGCTGCGGATGCGCCTTAGAGAGAAAGACACTTTCGATTTGAACTTGTTCATTTAAAAGTAGCCATTTCAAGCTATGTATATTCCTCAAGTCTGACTGTGAGACAGTAGGGCCTACACTGTTTCAGTTCATTTTTGAGACGCGCTCCAGTTCACGGAGATCTTGCGGCTGATTTGTTTTATTTTATTTTACAAAAGCACAATGTTTTCTTGTTATTGTGAGTTTACAGCGATTACAGGCTATTTTAAGTTGCTCCCACTGTTGATAGGAAAGTGTTCGCGCCCGCGCATGCAGCAAGCGCGCTCCACACTTCGCGTAAACACTGGATATGCGTCAAAATCTTGTGTTTATATGATAATCTTATATTATGACTGACATTTGACGAATTGCTTTGTTCCCATTTAGGATAAAAGCGTCTTCTAAATATGTAGCCTAGACTAGCCTGATATTAATAATGAATTATTATTATTTGCGTTTTTACCTAACTATAAATGAGTTCAGTAGGCTAATGTTTTTCATGAAATAATTTATGAATGTTTTATTTTTATATAAGCTAGCCTAACCTTTTACAGTTTTGGAAATGTTTAAGAAATTCAAATAATAAATAGACACACCTTTTATGATACTTTACTGTCCGAGCAGGACATGAACTGATCGATTATCTCTTTTAGTTACAGTCCATGAATGAATATCAGGATATGTTGACAAGAAACAATGGCAAACAAATATTTTAACATGAACATTTGGAATAAAAGCTATACATAAGCAAGGTAAAATCACTTAATTGCTAATAAAATACAACTGAAGATCAGTGGGGAAAAAATAATAAAGAATGAGTGTGTGGAATGTGCTGGAAACCGCCCTTGCAGCAGACTATGGCATAATTCAGAAAAAGTGGTTCATATATTTGTTTGTTTAAGATTTGTTAAAGCCCTGCAGCAGCCGGTCTGCATGCCTCAAGTTCATTCATAGATGCTGCATTTAGTAGGCTATTAATTAACCATCTGAAACCACTTTAAAACGTATTGGATTTTAAACTAAAATTAATTATCATACTTCTGATTGCTGGTTACTGCTATACTTATTCTGAACAGGTCATTAATCATTCAATATAAAATAGTTTAACATAAATATACTATTTAATAGAGCTACACTACAGTTTTTATAAAGCCTAGCACTCTTTTAAATGTAACCTAGTCATACTGCAATTTTTTTTGCTACTATGTTAAGAGCATACAAATATATCACCCAACTCAGGCAAAACAATTGACAGCCCTGATAAATAAAGTAAAAGGCTTAATGCATCTTGTTTTCACCTGCAGGAAAAACAAACACTTAAAACAAAAATGACAGTAAATGACCACTAAAGTCAGTAGGTGGCAGCAGAGGGACACATATCTGCTCATTAGCCATGTCCACTCCTTGATATACTTGTAAGAAGTTTCAGTAAGTCTTGGGTCATTTATTCCTGTACATTAAGGGCTCAATGCATTAACAATTTCTGAAAGGAGCAATGTTCGCTATAGTATACATTTGCTTTTGTAAAATATTTCCAGTGCTTTAAATGTCTTACAGATTTGTATGGGTTCTGCATGCATCTTTGGAAGTTATTCCACAAGATAAATATTAAGTAAAATGTATGACTGAATGATTTTTTTTAAATGGATTTTTATGTCAAAACGAAGAGTTTGTAATGTCATTTGTAGCATTTTTTAATAACAGAATAATAGACTTAAATAGTCAGAGTATGACTGCTTTATTCTATGGTATTGTCTGCATGCTGGTCCTATTCCTGTCTAGCACATGAAATACCCATACCTTTACTCTGCTCTTAAGCACACACAAAAATCATAAATGCTACACTAAATCTTTAAATCCTGGGAAATAAAGTTTGTTACATAAATAAGAATTACAGTAAAAAGCATTCACTTAACAATTTTGCAGTTAATGAAGTCCATGTTATACAATATGCTCAGTATTTTGTGTTCAGTATTTTCAGATTTAAACTATATGGTTTATATATATATATATATACGATTTATATTTATATTCTTTATATCACAATGACATACATATAAACACATCAGGGTTTCCGTTGTAATTCCGTTGAAATGTCCGACAAAATTAAATCTCTCCGGTCAAATTGTCCGATTAAAATTGCCTAATAGGCCTAATCCCGCCCCCCTAACACAATCTGAATTTGAGAATAAGCCTAAAATGTATAAAGCAAAAATACACCGACCTTTGGCTATGTTATAAAGGAACAGGCTCTACCGTTTTAAAGTTATTAAACATTATTACATGGCTTGGTTGAACTCCAATGTGGAATGCGGTCTGTTATTTCTTGATATCAGACCGCTGAAGCACTAGCAGCACCAGGACTTTGTTTAGGTGGGCCTCCAGAAAACTGGATGGGCCAGTTAAAATAAGCCAACAAATAAATAAGAACGGTTTCCCCTTCATCTCCGTTTCAGCGCTTTACTGGGCACTGAGGACAGCGACTCAGTAGCCAACCTGAATTGAATGCGTAATTAGCATAGGTAAAAAAAAACAACAAAAAAAAAAAACTTAAACAGGATTTTTTTGTTACTTTTTTAATACAATTACAATTACAATTTTATTTAATTTATTGTTTAATAAAATTATAGGCCTATTATTTTTAGTTTATTAACAGCAACAACAGCTGTAAAGATGAAGTTGACGATCCATCTAGTGAACGCGCCTATAGAGAGAAATGCACATGATTACATAATCAGAGCGTAGCCTATTTCTTTTAGTTTTAAATTGTTAAAAAGACATTTCAAGCTTTCTTAAGATATATTTCATGTCTGTGAGGCCTATGCTGAGTTTCGTTAAATTAGGATGAGAATGAGATGCGCTCCAGTTCACGAGCAATGCAAGTGACCGCGCGGGCGCCTGCATGATTAGGCCTATCGTCTGCTTTATTTCCAGGCAATCGGTTGATAAAAAAAATTATTAAAATTAAGATACAATTTATACAAAACGAAATTCACGTCAGAAAAGTCTTTCTACAAAACCAAACTTAATTAAGTGGTCAAAATCATGTCTGACCCGCTCCATGTCTCTCGATATTGTGCTGTTCACTTTTCATAATCAACATAAATAAAAAATAACAATTAAATATTTTAACAAATATTAAACTAAATGAGCTTAATGGCTACAACACTTATAGTAAACCTAGACTCTCTATTTGTACAAATTGCTGCACATTCATTTTATTCAGAATTTTGCACATAAGTTGAAAGGCATTTGTTTGTGCATGCATAGCAAAACATATCTGCAACATTGATCAAGTTTCGCTGATAATTATGCGTGCATTTATTAATTATTATCTTAATGAATAATGAAACAAGGACGAAGCATATAAACTGCGTTGTTTGTTTAGAATGGAATGGATCGCAAATAGATCCGAATGAAGAAACGAACCATAGTAGAAAATGTTTTTTTTTTTTTCGTCTATTTGAAAGTTAGGCTAATAAACATGTTATATATATATGCTTGTCAAATGAAGCTTCATGCACCTCTGAGCTATTTCAGAGACCTGGGGTGCGTTTCCCGAAAGCATCGTTGGCCAACTATGGTCGCAAGTTCATCGCAATGTCCATTGAACTCTATTGGTAACGACGGAACTTGCGACCATAGTTGGCCAACGATGCTTTCGGGAAACGCACCCCTGGTTGATTTAATGCTTTACATTCCCCTTCATTAGTGAAATGCAAAATTTATAGCCAAGACACTGTCATTAAAATGTAGCATGTCATGGGAACCAACAACAGCACATACATTAGGCTATACCCATATTTCTATTTATAGCCACTTTAAATTCACATAATGTTTCACATCTGAGTAACAGAAATATAATGAAATATAGCCTATATATATATATATATATATATATATAATGAAAATGAATTGCCAACATGCCAAGAATATAAAAAAATACCAAGTAAAACACAAATTTGTAAATATTTGTTTGAATGTTTCTGTAATGAGCAGTTTTTAGAAAACCAGAATGCCTGTAAATAAACAATATATTAATGACTGGCATTTCACACAAAAGTCAATGAAAATACAGTTCCAAACAGCGCCACAGCAGAACAATTGTCTAAAAGGAGTAGTTGTGTGGGTGTTAAAATATATATTTGTATTTTTGAAAGAATAGGTTGAACATCAACCAGTAATCTCAATAGAACAGGGCCTTGGCGCCATCTACCGGCAATTTTATATTGATATTTAGTAGTTTAATATTTATTTAGCCTCCGTTCATTTCGGCATTTACAACTCGTTAGAACTCATAGAACGATTTTTTTATAACATAGAATTTAAGAATATAATTAAGTAATGCATCCACTCTACTATAGAGCTTTATTATTATTATTATTATAGCCTATAGCCTATTTCATATTCCCACATGCTCGTGCATAATTGATATTGCAAAATAGGCCTACATTCAAAGCTTTTTACTGTTGAGATTAGTTTTTTTATGTATCCAAACCTAAATAGTATTTTCTTAATATTTTTCGAGGATGTTAAAAGCTAGGCCTATGTTAAATAGCTATTAATGTGATTTTCTCTGCTGAAAATTACTTCCATCTAATTTAATAACAGCTTTAATAGCTAAATGATCAAGTCTTCTAGCCCACACCGTTCGAACAGTGTCTCAAATAAGACAAGTCTATTCAATTCAATTCAATTCAAATTTAGCTGTAGCCTAGCGCTTTTCACAATATTGTTTCAAAACAGCTTTACAGAAAATGCATTTCAGAAATGTACATAGAAAAATACAGTTAGTAAGTTAGTCATTTATTAATCCGTCATACAAGTAGCTGCATAAAAGTACGTGCGCTATTTTTAAATTAGCCAAGGCACGTTTTGCGTTCAGACGTGCAGACGGGCAGACGTTAAAGGCCTCATTATACTTCTGCGTCGGACATACGCCGGAGCCTATACGCCGTAGGCAACGTGTTGGTTTTAATTTATACTTCTGTGTCGTTGTCCGCGTTGACGCGCACCTGGGGAGCATGAAACCCCGAGGGAGGGGTTCTGGCAGACCAATCACAGCGCTTGTGTCCGCGTAGAATTGACGCATTGTTACATTTTTGGAGAGGTGCACGTCAGGGTACGCCGAAGGGTACGCGCGCTACATTAGTAGGTTAACAACGCGTCAATTCTACGCGGACACAAGCGCTGTGATTGGTCTGCCAGAACCCCTCCCTCGGGGTTTCACACGCTCCCTAGGTACGCGTCAACGCGGACAACGACACAGAAGTATAAATTAAAACCAACACGTTGCCTACGGCGTATAGGCTCCGGCGTAGGTCCGACGCAGAAGTATAATGAGGCCTTTAAGACGGGCAGACGTGCAGACGGGCAGACGTGTAGACGTTCTCCACACGCACGTTAACACGTCTTTAAGCTTGGTTAGGAAAGAAATGACACAAAGCGAGCGCCATACACACACACACACAAACTCGCGCACATACTCGTATGAGACGCGAGCACACACACACACACACACACACACACACACTCACTCACACTCGCGCACATACTCATATGAGACGCGAGCACACACAGTACATGATGCATATGATTTTCAGTGTGAACGGAAGGCATTTCAGTGTAAACGGAAGGCATTTCAGTGTAAACGGAAGGTGAGCTGGACTTGCCGCCTCATTCTCCGAGCGGCTTACGATTGGACAGTTTAGATCACAAGGCGTTGTCAAGGCTATGACGTGTACACAACTGTCCAATCAAATGCCATCTGAGTAATGCTGTCGCAAATAAATGCGTGTGGTGGATTGCTAACAACCAGAATCCCATCAAATAGAGTGATGTCAGATTCAACGCGAGAAGCTATTGAAATTTTGCGAAGTGTGCTCTCATCGCCTTCGCTAATCCAGTCAATCTCTAATTCTGCTGAAGCTAACGTGACTCCAACGAATCGATCAAATATTGAATCCGAAGTTCAAGCGTTGTTCCGACCATCAAACCTCATATCGCCAACCGCCTCAGGACCACGGTTCCACACACGCCAGCAATATGGCCAGTGGCAGTCCAAATCAAGAAAAAGGTAAGGAGAAAAGCCAGAATACTTTGCAACTTTTAATTTTTTTTAACCAAACTTTGTCTAAAAATGAGTTTAAACTATGTTATTAAAGATATAACGGAATTAATTGATATACTACTTTACTTTATGCAGTATTTAAGTGAAATTACCATACATGGGTTTTTCGTTCAATAACGTTATTATTCACTGTATGTAATTTTCATATTAATGTGTTCTTGGGGCAACATTGAGCATTTACTTGACTCCCAAAATGCCTGATAAACATGAAAAATCATATTTTATTCTGAAAAAGGTATTTAAAAAAAATCTTTTTTAGCTTCATAGAATTCTTGTGATTAGAGGACTAGTTCACCTCAAAATGAAAATGTCCTGCTAATTTACTCACCCAAATATCATCCAAGATGTTCATGTCTTTCTTCAGTGGAAAATAAATTAATTTTTTTGAGGAAAACATTTCAGGATTTTTCTCCACACAAATGGACTTCAATTACAACCAAAATGTTTAGTTTAGTTTATTAGTTTATTTGTCAGGGACAATGCAGCACACATTAGCCTATTACATATATTGTTATGGCTTTAACTGTGATAATTATGTGTGTAGATTTGTTGCATAAAAGGTTTCTAGCCAATAAGCTAATTTGCAACCCCAATCCCTGGTCAGACCTTTCTAAAAAACTTCATAGTATGAGTTACACAATCATGCAGCAGATACATTGTATGTTATACTAAAATATTACATCAACATTTCACAGAATCGTGACCACATTACACAAAACAGCACATCACGTAATAACGCAAGCCCCAAGCACCCAGCCGCTCGCACCTGCTCACCTATACCCACCCCGATAGTGAGGTCCTGGGCCGCTACAAGTTTGTCTCCCATACCCAGACCCTGCCCCGTAGGGGTGAACCTTGGCAGCCATGCGCAAACTGCCTGGCATCTGGCACAGACAATACATTACAACAAAACTGACTCAGTGGCCACATGTTTATGTTTAAGTCCAAATCAGTGCTGCTTCAAAGGGCTGCACGATCCCAGCTGAGGAATAGGGTTTTATCTAGTGAAATGAACTTTGATGCCATTGGGGTGAGTAAATTATCAGAATGTTCATTTTGGGGTGAACTAATCCTTTAAGATGTGCCTCTCTGAACAGACCTAGGGCTCCAAATCATCAAACTTTCAACAAGGATGTGGTACTGCTGAGGAGTCCAGCAGATGATATGGTCGTCAAACAGCGGACCAAACAACACTTGCATGAAATCGGACACATATTAAGTGCGTTTGAATTTAATAAAGCATGGGACCATACAACAGTTCTACAAAAAATCAAAGATGGGTTCAAAGAAAAAATTCCACCTGATGTTAGGTATGAGTCATTTTCTGTCATAAAATTATATATCTTTGTAAAAATATGAACCTTTTAATTTAGATTTATCTATATGACCTGTTTTTGTTTTGTTTTTTTTGTATACAGTTTGGAAGTCTTAATGGGGTGTGGCAACAAGCTCATAACACCAAAGCTGAGTGAAGGTCAACAGCTTACAGGCAGTTTAATTCTAAAAGTTTTCAGGTTAAAGGCCTTATATGTTAGACCATCAAGATCACTTCAGGTAGGCTAAGTATCTGTTTTTGCCAAATACTGGTGAAACTACCAGCGGGCGGGTATAGATGTATACACTAGATGTCGCTTGGCTACGGTTTCGTTCCAATGAACTGCAGTAGCCAGAGAGTTGATATACATGTATGTGTGCCAACTTAGTATATGTGTATGCAAGCGTGTTTCATATGTGTGCGTGAATGAAGTTTGATTTAAGCCCTAGACGGCGCCTCATAGTTATCGGCGTTAACGTGCTGCGTTAACGTGAGACTCTTATCGGGCGATTAAAAAAAAAATATCGCCGTTAAACTATTCTCGAAGTTGGGTTGGGAGCTGGGTCTATCTACGCAAGCTATGATGACTTTCACCTTGATATTTTCGCGCTCATAATGTAAGAGACGCTGGCGCGACCACAACATTGTCCGACATCAAATGGCAAACGTAATGTAAGCGGAACGAAACTGAGCTAACGTTACTCGTTATTGTGTGGTTGACGGACCGTTTATCAGTTTGGACCACAGCAGCGCGAGCCGATCTTGATCAAGCCACACTTACTACACAGCGCTAAGAGATCCAGTAAAGAAATAATTTGAATTCGCCACTTAAGTAATAACATTGCTGCGAGATCTAGTGAGAAACATTCACATTTCTCCGTTATTAACGGATCAAACAGTGCGTGGAAGCCAGGAAGAAACATTTTGCTATGAATGAACTATCCAGTGTCCACAGATTTGCAACATTTACCATGGATTTACTGTAGTAACAGTAACTGCAACCATGGAAGTTTGGCAGGAATAGTCGGCTAATGCTTTCAAGTAACATTACTGGTTTTATTTTGACATTATGAATAAAATTGCTGCCCTCAAATGTTAATCTGAACTAAAAATAGACCTTTGTTCATAACTACTACAATATTAGGCTACATTTCATTTTTTCCAAGGAGCTGTTTTGTTTTATATGCTCATAAGAAGAGTCTATTATAGCTCCATCATTGCTCAAAGTAAAAAATAAATAAAAAATCATACTTTATTATGTTAACAAAAATAAAAAAAATCTCTGGCATTTCTTTCTTTTTGCTGTATCGAACCGAACAGTGAATTTTTACACCCCTAGAAGCTTCCCAATGGAAACCTCGACAAGACTAAGGTTGTTTGCACCTTGTGCAATGCGGAATTAGTTTACTGTAGGAGTTCTTCCAGTCTCAAGTACCACCTAAACGCAAAGCATCCCTTAGCCAATACAGAAGATGCCGGGTGCGCACTAGGGATGGGACTTTTTGTCGACAAAACGACCGACATTCGACACATGCTCCACTCGACAAAAAAATAGAGTGTCGACTTTTAATTTATTACATTTCCTATTCAAATACACATCATAAAGTGGCACTTTTCCCATAATGAAATAAAACATTTTAAATAAAACAATTTTTTCTAAATGGAATCGCCACTTGACCGTTGACCCCACTTCTCCCGGAAAGACGCGCGCGCGCACTCGTAGACCAGAGCAAGATAGCGAAAGCAGTACGCCATCAAAGCGCTGTGTGCTCGGGTTTTGGAAGTCAATGTCACCAAAGAAGTGTGTTTTTGTATGCCAGGGCAAGACAACCCTGCACAGATTCCCAAAGAACCCAGCGTTAAGTGGACCAGTGGATGGAGTTTGTTTTTTCAGAGCATCAACGGAGCTGTGTAAGACTGTTTGTTCCCTGCATTTTGACAATGATTGTTTTATAAACAAAGCCCAGATCGACGGATTTGCAGATCGTCTAATGCGGATCGAGCAGTCACAATGATAAAGGTTCGCGATCGCATTCGGTGAGTAAACTGCTTAAAAAAAATGTCTCTGTGTGTTGTTAGCTCGGTTAGCACAGCTATAGCACACGGCCCGCCTCCAGACGCTCGTTTTTTTGCGGAAAGACTCGGGACAGCCTATCTGTCTTTTATAAATATAATAAAATTAAAGACTCTTTGGAGATATGAAGGATGCAAATTATACTACTCTATAGGTAACGTTACTCAAGATTAACAGGAGATTGAGTGAAAATTAGCATTTCACCCCCCCTTTAAAAAAAAAAGAAAAGAAAGGCCGACAATCCGACAAAAAGTCGACACATGGTCCTCGACAGTCGATTTCCCAAATCCCGTGTCGTTCCCATCCCTAGTGCGCACTGATGTAGCGCAGGGGAAGAGTCGTCGTCAAACTACTATGTTTGAGTGCATCCGAGGCAAGCCCGTCAACACAGCTCTATCAGCCAAGCTAACTAATCTCCTCGCTCAGTGGATTGAGAAACTGCTGGAGCCATGCAGGTATGGTCTACAAAGATAGCGTGTTCATGAATTGGCATACAAGTTCTTTTAAATGTCACTTTGTATTTAAGAAACACATGCCCTTTAGTCATTATTTGGGTAGCACACACATTCTGAGTGCCTTCGGCAGAATTTAAATGAGCCATTTTAATCTAGATTAATCTAGATTAATTCCAAGATTACAGTGAGATTAATCTAGATTAAAAAAATTAATCTATGCCCACCACTAATATATATATATATATATATATATATATATATATATATATATATATATATATATATATATATATATATATATAATTTTTTTTTTTTTTTTTTACACCCAAAAAAGTTTAATTGCAGAAAAAGTGTGTTTGGTAGTGATGTTCCTTAAAGTTGAACACATTTACCGCAAAGTAATGGTATCTGCTCGCCATAGTTGAGAGAGAGGGACACAGGAATAATTCCTGATAAAAAAATGTAGGGGTGTTGTCAGGGACCACTGGAAATAACAGGACCAAAGCACAGCAGTGAATGGTGATTTATTAACAAGAAAGTGTGTAAGAGTTGCACAGTCCAGAGACAGTCCCACAGCAGAGGTCTAGACAGGAGACTCGGGCACAGTATTGAGCAGCCCGGGAACCAGCAGTCAGAGGAGTCTCAGGCTGGGCAGGACAGGACTCGAACACACATACAACACAACTGGGGACAAAAAAGACACAAGAACAACACCACTAAAACATTAAATAAGTACAAGGCAGGGCAAACGCTGGAGTAATATGACTGAAAACGTCTCCGGTTACCTAGCTTAACCCTCTGAGGTCTGAGCTGTTTTCTGGGCCCTGGAGGTGTTCTGACATGCTCTGACATTTGTGGTTATTTCTGTTACTTGTGACATTTTCATGGCTAAAGTCTGATTACACTGTATTCAGCACAAACTCTGCTACAATAATATATCAGCAGCATGTGTGTAAAAGTTTGTAGTTTTGAGATAATGACATTTATGCGTGGTTTGTGAAAATACAAAAAAAAATTCTCACTGAAATAAGGTCATGAAACCCATACTGATTATTTCTTCACAAGACTTTTGAAAATTGTATGGCGTAGCCCAGAATATTTGCTCCAAAACTATGTGAAAATCACCCTGACTGCTCATTCAGAGAAGACAATATATTGATTTGAAATTTTTACGACGTGTTTTGTGTGAAAAAGCAATATGCGAAGGGGCGGATCATCTCATTAATATGTAAGGCTTTTTACACCTGAGAAAGACAAAGACACACCCTAATGGCCCTATTAGGAGCTTATCAGGGCCCATCATTCTGACCAACCTTCCACAAAGAATGAGGAGATTTAAAAAAGAATGGCTTTTAGATTGTTTGGATTTATTTACAACACAACATGATCCAAAGAAAGAGACCTTTGTGCCATTCCTAAAAACATTGTACATACCTTTCATTTCCAAGGTGTTTGATTTTCACTTTACCATGTTCATGTACAGAGACATGTACTGTGAATGTTGAAGTCAGCAGGACTCAGTGGCATCTGGGTCCTGAAAAAAAAAAAAAAGTGAACACACTGATATCAAGAGAAAGGCCTGCACGATTTTGGGAATACATTTTAGATTTTTCTGGTTAAAATTGCTTTTTAAAATTCACAGAATACACACACACACACACACACACAAATGTTTCCAACAATATATTATATAATGAACACCACGTTTGTTGTGCCTTGTAGGCATAGGCTATGCGCAGTGCTGCATAAAATAATAACAATATAGCAGCCTATATAAATCTTCCAAAAGATTTCAGTAACTAAGCTAGAGAAAAATATATTGATTATCATGTTACTTCAAATGTTCCATTCGTTATGATGATATGAAATGAGATAATAGTAAAAACATGAAGCCGTTTGGAGCGTTTTGCTTTTCCAAAATATGATGCATTCAAACGCGATCGCGATCAAAAATGTGATACATTCAAACGTGATCGTGCTCAAATATAAAACATTATGGTTACCATACATATCTACGTTTGACCAGATATCCACAGACACAGTAACAGTAAACACGGATCTAAATATGATAATAGTCACCATATATCTAGCAACAGTTCAACTGCAATGTGAAATTTATGCAACAATAACAAACTAATATGTAAGAATTTCTTACCTTATCTTTCTTGTCTTCAAATCACGTTCATCTTCTGGGGTAAAGCCAATGTAAGCTCACGACGCGTCTTTCAATCTCGACGAAAAGCAGAGACTGATGAAGTGTTTTGGTGTTTTGTTTTTGAGGTAATGTGGAGATTTGCATGTGAATCTCTTTTGCGCGAGTAGGCGTGGTCAAATTAAAACTAATGAGCAAGCGTTTGAGATACTGGACATCTTGTTGGTTTTATACAAATTACTTAAACAGAGAATATTTGTTTTCAGTTTGAATCCGATCATTTAAAAGTACACACTTAAATGTTTATAAAGGTATATGGCTCATAAATGTGTGACAAGTATTCGCTGAGTTTTGTTTCAGTTTATAGACGTGCTCAAGAAGAAAAAGTTCACCGCGACGGAGAGGCAGAACGCACACCCTGTTTATTTTCTTTATTTTACAAAAGCACAATGTTTTGATTTGATTGTAAGTGGACACATACAAAAGTAGAAATATCACAGATTCTTTTTTCATATTTCTTTTTTTCTGTATGACCATAAATGACGGAGTAATTTAAGTTTAAAGTGCTACAATGTGAAGAAAATCCAACAAAACGCGGGGGCGCGTTTGCCGACCTCAGAGGGTTAACCTCGGTTCCCTGAGAGGAGGGAACGAGACACTGCGTCACTGTTAGGTGTCGCTACGGGGCTATCCCTCCTTCTGATGAAATCTCGCGGGTGAAAATACGCCCGCCAATGGCGTTCAAGCGCGCAAAATAGAGGCGGGCTCCCCCGCACTATAGGGCGCCGCCGAGTGCTATTGCCTCAGAATCTTGGACTGAAGCAGAACGCAGCCGACAACTACTCTGAGATATGTAATACGGCAGTGCACGCAGTGAGACGTTCCCTTTCGAGTCGGTCTCGCGACACTATGTCACTGTTAGGTGGCGCTATGGGGACCTATAAAATCCCGCCGTGTTGATAGCGAAGGTCCAGATCGGCAGTGTCAGGGTTCTGTCACTTCTGTCTGGTTTGTCTCTTGGTTTGGTGACAGAGCTCTGACACTCCCAGTTTGTCATGTGTTTGTGTATAGTCTGGTTTGTTGTGAGCACATGGCTTGTCATGTATTTCCTTGTGCCATGTGCTCTCCTGTCAATTGTCTAGCCCCTCCCATCGTTACCTGATTATTGATTAATTTGCCCCACCTGCCTTTCTCGTTACCCTCTTTTGTTTGCTTCCCTATTTAGTCTCCCTGTGTTTGCAGTCCTGTGCTGGTTCGTTGTTCTATGTTCCCTTGTGTTTCCTGTTAAGCCAGATGCCTGTCTTGTTTTTCCCTACGGGAAGTTTTTGTTGTAGTTTTGTTTTATTTTTATTACTTCTTTTAATAGTAGTTTTAGTCGTTTAATAGTCTTTTAATAGCTTTTTTGAAACCTTCTTTTCCCCACACATGAATCCTCGCTTCACTATTTTACCAATCCGTGACAGAACGAACCAGCCAAATGGGGATTCAGCGGAAGAAGGATTCACGCCACCCACCGATCTCCCCGGTCTCCTGCTCTCACTATGAGCGCATAATGAGGTTCAGCAACTTAGCTTCCCTCCGGCAACAGGGGACCGAAATGAAGGAGTTTGCCCTGAGATTCAGTGCGGCTGCAGAAGGACTGAGGCTTGGGGATGCGGCTGAAGGACTTTGATAATTATGCCCTTGATAAGCCCAGCAGCTACTGGACAATGAGAGGGCTGGAACATCTGACGTTTGTGGAATTCTTAAATTAGCTGGAGCGTCAAGGGAATCCACCAGCAGGAGAAGTTGCAGATCCCCCAGAAGTGGCAGCTTTTGTGGCGGCGTTTCCAGAGGTGGTTATTCTGACATCACCTCACCCTCACAAGCGCAGGAGGAGAAAGGCGCCTGTTGCTTCCCCGGACAAGATGGTCGCCGCCGAGCCAGTGTCTCCGGACAAGATGGTCGCCACCAAGCCGGTGTCTGTTCCTGAGCCGGTGTCTGTTCCTATTCCTGAGCCAGTGTGTGGGCCTGTTCCTGAGCATAACTCCACAGCTGCCCTCAAGAAACTTTTGGGAGGGGGCAATGGGTCCTTTGAACTGTCATCTCCGCCCTGTCCACCCGAAGGGTTGTCTCCGCCCTGGCCGCCCGAACTGTCTGGTCCTCCCTGGCCGCCTGCACAGCCCGTTCCGCCCGCTCCGCCCTGGCCGCCTGCACAGCCCGCTCTGCACTTGATGCCTGCTCAGTCTGCTCCGCCCTGGCCGCCGCCTGCTCCACCCTGGCCCGCAGCCAGGAATCCTGACCCGCCTGAGTCTCCCTGGTCTCTCCCTCCGGCACCGCCCTGGTCCTCAGCCAGGATTCTTGATCAGCCGGAGGCCGCCTGGTCTGTCCCTCCGGTTCCGCCCTGGCCATTAGCCAGGAATCCAGACCCGCCTGAGCTTCCCTGGCGCAACCATCCCGTCCCACCCTGGTCTCTGCAAAAGACTGTATGGACTATTATGCTGGCTCTGTCTTGGCTCCCCTCCAAGGATACAGGGCAACATAACAGCATAATCACATATCAGTATGTACATGAGCACAGCGTCAGCAGGCATAGCGGCGATAACTGTGAGCCCATGTAGTCAACAGCAAGACTAGGAGATAAGTGAGGTTAATCACTCACCAAAAGCACTTGAGACGTGATTTATGGCGGCACATTGAACTTGCACATCCCTTAGTAAAGTCAGCCACCGTAGGCAGTACACAAAGAGCTGGTCCGTATGTCTGCGACTGACCACTGCACTGAGACAGGAGGGTATTCATCTCGCGTGAGTGGTGGTAATTTCGTCCTCCTTACACAACAGACCACTGTACTGAGACGGGGCTGTTTATCATGAGAGTGCTGGGAATTTTTCACTCCTTACACGACAGACCGCTGCACTGAGACAGGGGGCTATTTACATTGTGTGAGTGCTTTTCTGTACACAGTAGGCCACGCCTCTGAGGTGAGGGGCTGCTTTTCGTGTGAAAGATGCATGTATGAAGTGTGCCGATCATCGTCCAGGCAGAAGCGCCGCGGTCCAGGAGGCATCTTGAAGAAAATATGTCATACTCGCTGGAACACTACAAGGGGGCGGCAATCCTTTTTGGGCTCTGACCCTGAGGAGTGCGTACGTCAACGGCGAGCTGGCTTCTTGTAGCTGAAGGAAAAGATTCTGAGGCAATGGCACTCAGCGCCGCCCTATAGTGCGGGGGAGCCCGCCTTTATTTTGTGCGCTTGAACGCCATTGGCGGGCGTATTTTTTCCTGCGAGATTTCACAAGGCTTCAGTAGATTCGGAGAAGGAGGGATAACCCCGTAGCGCCACCTAACAGTGACGCAGTGTCGAGAGACCGGCTCGAAAGGGAACTAAACCTATACATATAGGAAAGAAAACTAAACAAAACACTGAAGTAAATAACTTAAGCAAAACAAGTCCACGACAGGAGAAAGCTAGGTATTAGATAAGTCAAAACCCAGGCTAAATAATAAAATCAAAGAGAAAACCAAAGTAACATTAACCAAATCTATTAATCTGAAAGACAAAACCAAACAAACAACTAGAATAGTTCAAGTAAAACAAGACAACTAAAGAAAGTTAAATAAAACAGAGAAATTAGACTAATGCCGAGTTCATACTGCACGATTTTAGCCCCGATTTTCACTCGCCAACAGGTTTTGAGAGATTGCCGACAAATGCCCCAAATCATAGGCAAATCGGTGCTGGTTCACGCGAGTGTGAATTATCAAAGACGTAATATGAGAGAATCGCCGACGAGTCGCCGACACTGGTGAGATATTTGGCATGCTAAATATCTTAACCTGTCGGCGATTCAAAATCTTGCTGTGTGAAATGTGTTCTGACTGGCAATTACATCGGCGAAGCCCTACAGCCAGTGAGAGAGCAAGAAACAGGGCAGCGGGAAGTTTGGGGAGGAAATATAGACCAGAATATCAGTATTTTAATAGATATATTTACAATTATATCAAACAGAAACAAAGCACAAACATTTGCTTGACCAGCAGCAACACACAATCCTTGCTCCCCCACGTCTCCCCAAACATCTCCTGCATAATCTGTTTTTCTTTTTCTCCTTTTTGCTGCAAATCAGCACACTGCGCACAGACAATTTGGATTGCAAGCTTCTTGCGTGCTATAATTTTTAATAACAATTTCGGTCTCACGCACACGCAATCTTGCGTTATTTCCTCATCACTTCTCGCGTGTGTTTGGTTGTGAAACTTAGTTTTCGGACCAGAGAGAAGTTGTCTGCGATTCTTTCTTTTGTAAAGTCATGCAATGTGAAACCCCCTGTCGCCGATTCATCGTGCAGTGTGAACACAGCAGCAACTGAATGCTACCCCAGATAGTCTTGCAGTGTGAAAAGAACAGTGACCTGACTAATTAGAAAATTGTGCAGTGTGAACTCGGCATAATAAAACCCCCAAAGAAAAAACTGCAAGGATACAAGAAGCTACAGAGAGAACTCTGGACTAGTGATAGGTTATTCATGAACGATCTCATTGCGACTCGGAAGGTAAAGTAATTATTTATGTTCCCTGTAAATTATTTTTGACTACATTATAATGATTTGATAATGACTTAAATCAGAATATGATCAAGATTGTGTAGGTGGATGTGTTCAGGGAATTTGGCTCTTAAAATATAATATTTAAAGCAACTTAAATGAATGAAATGTCTCGAATAAAGATTCGTTCATTTTGATGAACAAGATCGAACAAAAGAGTCAGTAAAATGATCCGAACTTCCCATCACTACTCTGGACAATCAAACCTTGGTATAAACACGTTACTACAGAAAGGTCTAAGACATGAACACAACACAACAATCCAGCAAAGACATGAGGCAAGGAAGCAAAATATAAAGAGAGTAGAGAAACAAAGACTAAATGAGTGGGTGTGGTAAGGGGAAACTAGGAGGCAAGACAAGGGGAGCACATGGCCAACATGAACACAGACAAAGCCATGTGCTCAAGCCCAAAACAAATATGGAAACATTAAACAAAGACAGAGCCCTGACAGTACCCTCCCCCCAACGGACCCCTCCTGGCATCCAATCTAGATAAGAGAGCACTGACACAGCAGGGGACCAAGGTGGTACCAACTGGGAGGGTAGGGTAATTGATAGATTTGAGGGTCCATATTTGCCAGAAAACACAGAGGATGGGATAGGAAGGGTGGGGATAGGTCCAGGGGCATATCCCAGCCTGGCAGAGACAACTGTAGTTGGCGTGGTGGAAAAGCCATGAATGCCTGGTCGTGCTGAAGGTAGGGCTACTGGTATCGGAGTGGTGCAGTATCTACCGGTGCCAGCCAGTGGGATAGATGAGGGACCAAACTTGGATGGTGGCAGGGCACCACCTCTGGCTTGAGAAGCATGACCAACATGAGTAACTCTTGCTAGCTCAGGAACTAACTCTTGACTAGAGAGGGACTTAGGAATGAATTCAGGAGCCATGACCGCACTGGCAGGGAAGGTGAATGTCTCAGGAACAGACATTGGCATGCCCTCGGGGGCTAAAAAAGGTAGGCTTGGGAGGACCCTCCTGGGCTACTGGAGTGGACTCTGGAAGGTCCCTGGGAGCTGCATAATTAAATTCAGAAGAGTCCTCATGGGCTGATGGAACAAACTCAGGGACTGACTCTGGAACATATTTGTTGGCTAAAGAATTAAATTCAGGAATGCCCTTCGGGGCCGCAGAAACAGACTCAGAAATGCCCTCGGAGGATGCCTTCCGGAGCTAATAGAGTAGGCTCTGGAGCAGACTTGGGGACAAACTCTGTTGCCTTGACTGCACTGGCAGGGAAAATGGTTCAGAAGATTTGAAGACTAAAGTTACATTGAGAACAGCCTCTGTTGCCGTAATACGACCAACAATCATTGATGATTCTGGTGGTTCTGGGACTGAAGCGGGCTCTGGCTGTTCTGTGGCTGGAGAGGACTCCATGGCAGTGACAGCAGGGTGCTCGGGAATGACCTCCATGGACATTACAGGGAGAGAGGGCTGTTCTGGGACGACCTCTGTGGGCATGACATGACTGGCAAGAATCACCTTTGTTGGCCCTGACAAGTAGTGCAGACGACTCTGGGATGCCCTCTGTGTCTGGGACATATAGAATCATGGCTCTGGGATGATTGTCTGGGCCACACCAAAGGGTGCGAGACACTCTAGAGTGGCCTCTGTGGACATGATAGGAAGAGTGAGTGGCTCAGGAATGTCCTTTGTGGCTATGACAGGCAGAATGGGCGGCTCTGGGACAGCCACAGTGTTCATGACAGGAGTTATGCTGCTCTGGGAGAACAGAGAGAACCTTCCTCCTCCCCGTTTGCAAGGTAGAGACAACAATGAAGACTCAGTCTCTGGGGGTATTGTAACAGATTCTTAATCTAGCTAAATGTGTTTACAAGAATATTTACAAACTTATTTACAAAGTCTCGTGGTGACAAATCAGAATCGGAATTCAAGGCGTAGTCAATCAGGTAATTGTCAGATAAAAGAGAATATCAGAAGTAAGATTACAATCAGCAAACACACACTCACAGTATCACTAAACACTAACAATCTCTCTGGCATGACACTCTTAATTAAATGATGACGAAACGAACAAAGGTGAAGAGAAACACAATAAATTAAAACCAACGCGAAGCACAAAGTCAACACCCTCAAGGGGCCTCCATTGAGTGTTAGAGGCGGTCCTTATATCCGGGTCAGGTGCTTAGCAGGACCCATCAGAGTCTTCCACAGGTTAACAGAGGTAACGCCCATCTGAAACACAAACCTGTCTACACACAGAGAGAGAGACAGTATACACACACAAGGACAGTTTATTTAAGCACAAAATATCTCAAGGTCTTAACAGGTAGTGTTGTAAAAACAGTTAATGTTTTGACATAAAGTTCCATGATTTACGAAGAAAATATAAAATAAATACGTTTTAAATACGTTTTTAAAAACTTCAAAAATCCAAAAAGATATTTTTAAAAACAACAATGGAAAAAAATGCAAAAATTATTTCAATATAATTTTCTCAAGTTGAAATTTAGGGGTTAGGTTTCGGGACAGCCACCTCCCAATTGAAAGTACCCAATAAATTATGATTTTATCTATATTAAGCTTAATGATATTTTAAATATTATTGTGGGTTTCAATAGATAATAGAAGTATGTTTATAAACATCTACGATTTGAGTAGTTAATGCTTTTTAAAGGTGCATTGCGCAACATTTCATGTTAAAAATACCCGTTTTTCTAACCCATACATGCTTAAATAATTGCCTGATGGGCTGAATGAGCCCTTCTATGATCACTGCGATTGCCTCTATAATCCTGTACAGTAAAATAAATAAGAGGGATTCGGGTCGGAATCGACTGGGCGTGACGTCATGCGCGTTCACGCTCACCTGGCTATGTCTGGCAGGTTTGTGTATTCGCCGCCATTATCCGCATCAGCGAAGACAACTCAAGCGACTTTTGCAAAAGTAGAAGATGGATTCAAAGAGACCGGCTTCTAGTTCATCGCAAACTCCATGTAACCGCGTGCACAACTCTGGTTGCAGTTTCGCGTGTCGCCAGAAGGGGGCATAGTTCTGCAAAAACTCAGAGACTTGCACCTTTAAATGTGTTTTTCTTTTTTTTCTTTTTTTTGTGGGACAGCAGTTTGCACCAATTCTGTAGAATGGCCCATAAATTAATATTTTGCAATAGCTGTGCCCGAAAGTTTAGGCAGCTGCCTTGCTACCCTATCAGACAATTACTTTGCAGGTAGTGTTTGCGTAAAAAAGAAAGCTGATTTCAGACAGGCTTTTAAGGTAACTGTCTAATGAACAAAATAGAGAGAGGTTTTTTACAGATAACCAAGCAAATTTTCTATTTCTATAATACTAATTTCTCACTAGAACTGAAATGAAATGTTAAAAAAAGTTCAAAAATATTTACACACAAATTGACCACCATCTGCAACTTTTAGACGCCATTTTATTTTTTAGCTCCACTGTCACGGAATCGAACACACAGGATTGTGGGATATCAAAGGCAATGAAGGATACATCCGTGCTGCCTTCAGAAATCCAGCAGATGAAGGTATCTCAGTAGACAGGATGTGATACAATTCGGATGTGCCTTGATGCCTTCCTTTTTTACTTTTACTTCAGCTTTCACACACAGCCCTATGTCAACTGGTTCATAATCATGAGAAAAACAATTGTCACCTCACTTTCTGCCATAATGTTCCCAGTCAACACTCGTTACAGGACCGGACTCAGGTTTATGCTAGTTCAGGTATTTCTCAAGTCCCCTTAACCACTTTTCCCTGTTATGCCACTTTTATTTTCTCCTTCGTTCGCTTCAACATTTGGTCTAGCCTTCCTCCATCTGACACAGCGTTGGCAGAGCACTATCACCATGCCGGCGACCCAAGCCAGTACAATGCCTACTCCAAAAATGACAAAACCAATGGCCACAAAGAACAAGTAGTCCTGGTGACCCAGTCCTGGATGGCAATGTCTTCTCAGCCAAAGGCCCAACTCCGAGAGATGCTGCCCCCGTAAGAATGAAGGACCTTCACACACTGTCTGTCCCTCTTCTAGTCACATAAAACACAAGCAAAAAAAAAGATTCCATTAACTCCATAAACATTTGTATTGTTGGTATATATTTAGCAACTTAATAAACATGACAGTCTAACATAACCACAGACACAAAATTGCACAAATAAGATTTTGTCACAAGTAAAACAATTTCAGAAGTATGGCATTGTTAGGAGCACACTACTTCAAAGACTATAGAATAACACAAGACGTGTCACTCGTATTGTTTTGAATGGGGAAAAGTGCAACGCACAATATGGCGGATTAAGTCCCACCTTCTAAATAAGAGCCAATCGCCGATTAATAAAGTCATCGCATCACTGCAGCTGCCGTTAAACGCTCCGGTTCCTATATAATCCAGTACCTGGCCTGTAGACCCGTTCGCAATTTGGTGTTGGGGGAATTTCTCAATTGAACTGAGTAAGTGGGTCCCTAGACATGAAAAATCACTGAGGTGCTCGTCCGCCATAGTGCCACGAATTACGTAATGGTCAAATCAAATATGGCCGCCATCGGATGATGATGATAATGCAACTTCTTTGTTTCTGAGTGTATATACACATGTAATACCTCTATTTAGACTTATTAGGGCCCGAGCACCGATGGTGTGAGGACCCTCTTGGAATTGCTCTGTTTATTATTAGGGCCCGAGCACCGATGGTGAGAGGACCCTATTGTTTTTGCTCCGTTTATTATTATTCTTCTTCTTCTTCTTCTCCAAAATGAATCGCTTTTTAGAGGGCCTAAACATGCTCGAAAACTCATGAAACTTTGCACACGCTTCAGAAGTGGTGAAAATTTACGTGTGATATGGTTTTCAGAATTGGGGGGGGCAAATTCGGTAAATTATTGCCCCCACATTTTGCCCCGGCTCCTTGTTTCACGTACAGGTATGAAATTTGGTACATACATGTAATGACCCAATACCTACAGAAAAGTCTCTTGGAGCATAGCCCTAAACACAACAGGAAGTGAGCTGTTTTGAACTTCCTCCTAGATTTTGGGCATTTTTCGTAATTTCCTGATGTTGTACTTTAACGAACTCCTCCTACAGATTTGATCTGATCCTCTTCAAATTTGGTGAGTGTAATCTTAAGGCCGTTGTGACGTTAAATTGCGAAGATCTAGAGTTTTCGTCGAAGGGTGTGCCCTCGGCGGCCTGACAAATGTTCACCCAATTTCGGCCTTCTGGTGATATATGCATGATCAGATAAGTTCAATATTAATGTTGCTTGCAGTTCCGATGTTGCTAGGCAACCACAGACAGCCTGCAGTAACTCAGGCATACAATTTCCAATCTGTCCCAAACTTCACATGTTTGATAAGAGTCCTGTCCTGAACACATGACCATGCTCATATTTGGTTATAGCAATAGCGCCACCTGCTGGTTGCAGGAAGTGTGGCAAATACAAAACATGCTCGAAAAATCATGAAACTTTGCACACGCTTCAGAAGTGGTGAAAATTTACGTGTGATATGGTTTTCAGAATTGGGGGGGGGGGGGGGGGCAAATTCGGTAAATTATTGCCCCCACATTTTGCCCCGGCTCCTGGTTTCACGTACAGGTATGAAATTTGGTGCATACATGTATTGACCCAATACCTACAGAAAAGTCTCTTGGAGCATAGCCCTAAACACAACAGGAAGTGAGCTATTTTGAACTTCCTCCTAGATTTTGGGCATTTTTCGTAATTTCCTGATGTTGTACTTTAACGAACTCCTCCTACAGTTTTGATCTGATCCTCTTCAAATTTGGTGAGTGTAATCTTAAGGCCTTTCCTAAAGGCGCCGGGTGGCGGCGGCAGGGGTGCGAGGGCCCTTTTCATCGCTGCTTGCAGCTTTAATTAGGGCCCAAGCCCTGAAGGGGCGAAGGCCCTATTGTTTTCGTTAGGATTATTATTATTATTATTATTGTTCTTCAAGGGTTCGGGGGCTTTTGGGGCCTTTAACGTGCTCAAAAACTCATGAAATTTTGCACGCAGGTCAGAACCCGCGGCCATTAGGGCCGGGCTGAAGCTGGTACCCGGGCGTGGCAGGGGGGCTCAACAGCGCCCCCTAGAACACAATCTTAAATCTTGGACACATACAAGAACGTATTAGTATGAAACTCGGTACACATATAGATCTCATCGGGCCGAACAACTTTCGCACTCTAAGTTATTAGCTCTGCCCAACAGGAAGTCAGCTATTATGGGTTGTTTGAAAAACGCATGCTGTGGAATTTAATGTACTCCTCCTAGGGAATTGATCCGATCCACACCAAACTCGGTCAGCATGAAGTCAAGACATTGAGGATGCTAAATTGCGGACGGATTTTTGATATCTCGAACGGTTTGGCCGTGGCGATGAAACGAATTTATAGCGAGAAAAGATAAACAGGAAGTGTGTTATAACTTCTGCATACATTAACTGATCTTGATAAAACTTCAGCAGTGTGTTCGTGGTCAGAGGCCGATCACATTGATGTGACTATTGTGAGTCAAAGTTATAGCGCCACCAACTGGCAGCAGGAAGTGTGTCACTTTCAAAATGCTTTGAAATCACCCTCTTATTTTTACCCGATTTGCTTCAAACTTTATGTGTATAATGTAGACACACGGCAGATGTAGACCTGTGAAAGGTTTATTGATATCTTAAATACTGTTGCCGTGGCAACGCATCAAACTTTAATATTCTTTTCAGATGCTTTTGAAACTCTTAACATACTTGAAATTGGATGAAACTCGACAGACACATCACATTTATTAGCCGGTAGACATGTGCAAAGTTTCAGAAACGGGCGTGGTGAGGGGCTCAGTAGCGCCACCTTTAGTCATAAATGGGGCGGTTAGTTTTATCAACAGCAACAAAACTTGGTATGTGTATTGTTCTCATCAAGACGGACAACTTTCTAATTGACATTAACCATCTCCGACCAACAGGAAGAGAGATATTTTGGTTTGAATGTGGATTTTCTGAAGAATTTTCTCTCCCTCTCTCTGTGTCTCTGTGTGTGTGAGGGGAGGGGGGGATTTGACTCTTGCTTTTATATTGTTAATCAAGGTTTCAGGGGCTTTTGGGGTCCTTAACGTGCTCAAAAACTCTTGAAACTTTGCACACAGGTCAAAACCCACGGCCATCAGGGCCGGGCTGAAGCTGGTACCCGGGCGTGGCTGGGGGGCTCAACAGCGCCCCCTTGAACGGGGTTCTAAAACTTGATCCATATATCAAACACGCTCGCATGAATTAATATGAAACTCGGTACACATATAGATCTCATCGGGCCGAACAACTTTACCCCGGTCAAGTTTTACGCCAGCCCAACAGGAAGTCGGCTATTATGGGTTGTTTGGAAAACGCTTGCTGTGGAATGTGAAATACTCCTCCTAGAAAATTCACCGTGTCCCCTTCAAACTCGGTGTGCATGTAGTCAAGACTTTGAGGATGCTAAATTGCGGACGGATTTTTGATATCTCGAACGGTTTGGCTGTGGCGAGGAATCGAATTTATGGCGAGAAAAGAGAAACACGGAAGTGGAATAACTTCTGCATACATTAACTGATCTTGATGAAACTTCAGCAGTGTGTTCGTGGTAAGAGGCCGATCAGATGGATGTAGCTATTGTGAGTCAAAGTTATAGCGCCACCAACTGGCAGCAGGAAGTGTGTCACTTTCAACATGCTTTAGACAAAAGTGGGGGGGTTAGTTTTAACTACAGTAAAGAAAAAATAGTTTTTATATTGTTCTCATCAAGCCGGACAACTTTCTAGTTTACATTCAATAGCTCTGGCCATCAGGAAGTCAGATATTTTGGTCTGAATGTGATTTTTTTTGCAAAATCAGCCTCTGAATTTTTAGCCACTCCTCTTAAACTATTTATTTTATTCGTACCAAACTTTTTCAACATGATGAAACTACATTAAATATGCTAAGTTGTGAATGGATAATAAATATCTCAAACGGTTTTGCTATGGCGAGGGATTAATGTCCAAAAAGGAAACACTAAAAATCTTCTAAAAATGTAATTATATACCATTTATTTCTATATAAAAGTATACAAATATCACAACTAAACCCATTTTATTCTGTTTTTGCAATTCAAGAAGAATGAAAAAGTTAAAAACAGGCTATTTAGTGCTATTTGGTTCAACAAAAAAGCAAACATAGGGCTATACTGCCCTCTTGTGTCCAAAAGGACATCAAAATAGTATATAAAACTTTTTACCAGGTAGGCCAATATTGTATTTAAATATACATTTATTAGGTATGTGTCTGAGGATATTTTCCCACCGGTTAATCGACGTGTGACACGAGTGGGTGCTTTTAAATCGCTAATATAAAAGTGAAAGTAAAAAAACGGACGTCCGCACGGACATTGATAATGGTGCACGTTGGAAAGAATGATACTTTTAAACATAACACTAAACCGCCATTAGGTGTCGCCAGGCGACCATCTTAATGAGCGAGTCATTGATTCATTCGTTCAAATGATTCGTTCCAATGACTGAGTCATTCATGATTGAGACAGATGTTTATGGATTGACCATTGAATCTTTGAGTCAAGTGATTCGTTTCAAAATGCTGAATCATTCAGTAATGAGAAAACAAGTTGCTGTGATCTTTGTTTAACTATTTTTGCTGCTGAAACAGAACAAAAACAGTCAATATTGCATCTAAAATGTAAGTGACTTAATTGTAACTGTTTATTAACCTGTTGTATGAAATCAATGTCACAGTTTCAATCGTGATTGTATTCAGGAAATAGTTGCCTACTCGTCAAGTGAGGTTGCTTAACTCTATCATATGTTATAAAATATATAAAAACTCCATATTTGTCATTTTTATAGTCAGTATGTTGTTAACTGGGTTGCTTTTTTGTGTGCTGCGCTCATTTGTTTACAATTCTCCTGGAAAAGCAGCATGAGCCTCAGCAGTGCAACCCTGTTACCATTGATCAGTAATACATTTATTATTAACTGATGATTGCAACTTAAAATGAATGTAATGAAATTAGAATAATCTCTCGTTTTAGTGATTCCCAAGTTATTTTTTTGTTATTGACGTTCTAATCAGGCTATACTCTGGTCGGGCAAGTAAAATTCTCTTTCAGGCAGGCCTATTGTATTTATATATAAATATATTAGGGATGTGACTGTGATAACATTTTCCCACCGGTTAATCGACGTGTGACACCACTGAGCGCTTTTAAATCGCTAACTATAGTATACTATATACTAGTAAAATACAGACGTCCGCACAGACATTGATAATGGTGCGGAGTAGAGCGAGCATTTTCAATTTATTCCTATGGATGTAGGAATTAACTAAAACATTTTATTTATGTTTTTGTGTCCACTGTTCAACCGCAACCGCGTCACACACACACACACATTCCAGAATTGCAATCTTGACATCACAGCCTGTTCATTATAGCCCTAATACAATATAATAATAAAAATAGTCAACCTAACATAAACGAATTACACTGCTCTGTTTAAATAGTCAGTAGTACAATCTGTACCATTCACAGTAAGCAGAGCTCCACTGTGATGTTTCCAAGAACATTTTTGCGCGTGTGAAGAGGATGATTTTTTCCATCGATATTGGAACACGAGTGAAGTACAAAGCCTATAATAAAGAATAGTTTAGCATCCAAATACATCGCAAATATTGAAACATTTTGATTCTAATGAGAGGGTTACGTGAGACCAACACTGCTTACTTTCGTTTTTATTTTTACATTAAATTTAAAGGATTTGTTGTGGAATATTTTGGGTGTATCATAAAATCAGAATAAGGTAAGACAAGTAAAATTTTCTGTCTTATATTTATATATATATATATATATATATATATATATATATAAGTATATATATATATATATATGTGTGTGTGTGTGTGTGTGTGTGTGTATATATATATATATATATATAAATATAGCTGCGAGCAGCGATGGAGGGCCAAAGCCGGTGGCACCGCCATCCCCGGTGCCTTTAGGTAACTAAAGGCACCGGGGTGGCGGTGCCACCGGCTTGGGCCCGCAATCGCTGCTCGCAGCTATATTTATTATTATTATTATTATTCTTCTCCGCATTTAATTGCATTTTTGAGGGCCTAAACATGCTCGAAAACTCACGAAACTTTGCACACGCGTCAGAACTGGCGAAAATTTACATCTGATATAGGTTTCAGAATTGGGCGGGGCAAAATGGCTCGATAGCGCCACCTATAAAAGTTCAACGGAGTGCGCCTCCCGCTGTGTTCCACGTACGTGTACGAAATTCGGTACATATGTGTAAGGACCTAATACCTACAAAAAAGTCTCTTGGAGCATAGCTCTAAACACAACAGGAAGTCAGCCATTTTCAACTTCCTCTCTGATTTGTGTGCACTTTTTGCCATTTTCAGGCCTCGTACTTTAACGAACTCCTCCTACAGTTTTAATCTGATCATCTTCAAATTTGGTGAGTGTAATCTTAAGGCCTTTGCGACGTTAAATTGCGAAGATCTTGAGTTTTCGTCGAAGGACGGGCCCTCGGCGGCCTGACAAATTTTGATGTTTCGCCATGAAACAGGAAGTTGCTGTAACTCAGGCATGGAATGTCCAATCTGCCCCAAACTTCACACTTTTGATAAGCGTTCTGTCCTGAACACATGACCATGCTCATATTCAGTTACAGTCATAGCGCCACCTGCTGGCAACAGGAAGTGACATGTTTAACACTCTTGTGGACTCCTGATAACATATAAAAAAGTGCCAGCAAGTGCTAAACATGCTAACAACTTACTAGAAACATGCTAAAACATGCTAGCAAACACTTAGCTAAGTGCTAAAGCATGCTATTACTGCAATTAAATAGGAATTTGCTGTAACTCAGGCACGGAATGTCCAATCTGCCCCAAACTTCACACGTTTGATAAGAGTCATGGCCTGAACACATCTACATGAGAATATTCAGTTATAGTAATAGCGCCACCTACTGGTAACAGGAAGTGTCATGTTTAACACGTTGATGCCGTTCTAGCAACATGTTAAAAATGCCATTGACTTCTAAAAATGCTAGAAACATGTTAAAACATGCTAGCAATACTTAGCTAAGTGCTAAAGCATGCTAATTTAATGAAACAGGATGTTGTTGTTACTCAAGAAGGCAATGTCCAATCTGCGCCAAACTTCACACTTTTGATAAGCGTTCTGTCCTGAACACATGACCATGTTCATATTCAGTTACAGTCATAGCGCCACCTGCTGGCAACAGGAAGTGACATGTTAAACACTGTTGTGGACTCCTGATAACATATAAAAAAGTGCCAGCAAGTGCTAAACATGCTAACAACATGCTAGAAACATGTTAGCAAACACTTAGCTAAGTGCTAAAGCATGCTATTGCTGCAAATAAATAGGAAGTTGCTGTAACTAAGGCATGGAATGTCCAATCTGCCCCAAACTTCACACTTTTGATAAGCGTTCTGTCCTGAACACATGACCATGCTCATATTCAGTTATAGTTATAGCGCCACCTGCTGGCAACAGGAAGTGACATGTTTAACACTCTTGTGGACTCCTGATAACATATAAAAAAGTGCCAGCAAGTGCTAAACATGCTAACAACATACTAGAAACATGCTAAAACATGCTAGCAAACACTTAGCTAAGTGCTAAAGCATGCTATTACTGCAATTAAATCGAAATTTGTTGTAACTCAGGCACAGAATGTCCAATCTGCCCCAGACTTCACACGTTTGATAAGAGTCATGGCCTGAACACATCTACATGAGAATATTCAGTTATAGTAATAGCGCCACCTACTGGTAACAGGAAGTGTCATGTTTAACACGTTGATGCCGTTCTAGCAACATGTTAAAAATGCCATTGACTTCTAAAAATGCTAGAAACATGTTAAAACATGCTAGCAATACTTAGCTAATTCAATGAAACAGGATGTTGTTGTTACTCAAGAAGGCAATGTCCAATCTGCGCCAAACTTCACACTTTTGATAAGCGTTCTGTCCTGAACACATGACCATGCTCATTCAGTTACAGTCATAGCACCGCCTGCTGGCAACAGGAAGTGACATGTTAAACACTGTTGTGGACTCCTGATAACATATAAAAAAGTGCCAGCAAGTGCTAAACATGCTAACAACATACTAGAAACATATTAGCAAACACTTAGCTAAGTGCTAAAGCATGCTATTGCTGCCTAAAAATAAATTTGCTGTAACACAGGCATGGAATGTCCAATCTGCCCCAAACTTAATATGTAACATGCAAGAAACATGCTAGCAACACATAGCTAAGTTCTAAAGCATGCTAGAAATGCTAAAGGAAGTTGTTGTAACTTAGGCATACAATGTCCAATCTACCCCAAACTTCACACGTTTGATAATAGTTATCTCCTGAACACAAGTCCATGCTCATATTCAGATATAGTCATAGCGCCGCCTGCTGGCAACAGGAAGTGACGTTTAACACTATTCTGGACTCCTAATAACATATAAAAAAGTGTCACCAACTGTTAAACATGTTAGCAACATACTAGAAACATGCAATCAAATACTTAGCTAAGTGTTAAAGCATCCTATTACTGCAATTAAATATGAATTTGCTGTAACTCAGGCATTCAATGTCCAATCTACCCCAAAATTAATATGTAATATGCTAGAAACATCATAAAACATGCTAGAAATGCTAAAGGAAGTTGTTGTAACTCAAGCATACAATGTCCAATCTGCCCCAAACTCCACATGTTTGATAAAAGTCCTGCACTGAACACATCTACATAGCGATATTCAGATATAGACATAGCCCCACCTACTGGCAACAGAAACTGACATGGTTAACACAGTAATGCAGTACTAACCTAAGCATGCTAAAAACATATACTAAACATGCTAGCAACTACTATATATACCTCCTTAAATGCACATTGTCCAACCATGCTCTGTCTTCCTAAAGCCACCGGGTGGCGGCGGCACGGGTGCGAGGGCCCTTTCATCGCTGCTTGCAGCTTTAATTATGGTATGTGGAATTCATTTCTGATATTGTTATGGCCATATTGGCTGACTTTTTACCTTAAAAGGTCATGGTCAAGGTCATTTTCCTATTCTTAAGACCTTTGCCATAACTTGGCCATTATTAGGAATAAAAAAAAAACAGATGCAATAAGTCTAATTCTACTAAATGTGACATTTAACATTCATTGCTAATATTGTTTTTAACATTAAGGATCATCTTGTCATTGAAATGTCAATGTCAACATCATTTTTCAATAACTCGATTAAGATTTCTTTTTTTATAGTCACTTTTTATTGTATTTTTTTCCACAATGATTTTTTATTTATTATAACAAGACATGAAGAGAAGAAATGTAACAATTATAAACATCCCTTTGAACTTTTTAATTGGGTGTTAGTACAAATGAAACTATGTAGCAATAAAAGTGCTACAAATTACATCATACCAAATTAACTAAAAGTGCACCATAGTCTGATATCTCTCAAAGTGTACTGTATGTGTGCATGCATGTTAGTGGGATGGGTTTTTACAGGATAATTTTTCCATGGCAGAATACGGTGCATGAAACTCCAGCAGCACGACAGCCACATCGGCGATTGTCACACTTGCCTGCACACTTACATACTGTGAGCAGACTTGGTGGTAAGGGCTTCAGACATTTTGATGGCAGGAGTGTGCCAAAGTGCTCCTTCCATCCATGTTCCGTTGGCTCTAGTCTTGCTTTGGCGTCCTTGGCTGTTGCAAGCAAGTGGCATGCCGTATGAACCAGAAAAGCCCCTCGTTGGATGTGGCCTCTAATCCCACTACTTGTGGGAGGGAGAGCGTCAATTCCAGCACTTCCACTGATGTATATTTCTACCCTGAAGTCATCAAATGTCTTAGCTGTTGTAGTTGACCTAGCCCCAGCCCAGACACACACCAAGTACTTCTCAGCCAACGCTGCATCTTGCTCTGTCAAGATGTCTCCCTCTCCAAAGTTGGCTAAGTATTGGACTGGGTCAGAAGCCATAGCAGCATGTTTAGTCCCTACCTTGCTCATACAGTCATCTCCTGTCAGGATATGTGCTTTAATCACTGTCTTTGTCAGTGACGCTCCAAGATGAGAAACTTGTTCTCCTCAGATGCCCAGAACTTGTCAAGTTGCTGAGGGATGGGTGTGTGTCTGTTCATGCCAATGATGTTGATGCCTGTTGTTGAGTCTGTACGCCACATGCCTTCTTTCAGGGACATCTCGATGTAGGAATTTAGTACAAGATGGATGAACTCCGGCTCTTGGCAGAGGGATGATGTTGAGCTGATGATGGCATTGATGACCACACCTAAAGTAGGGAATTGTGCTAGAGGCATCTGTCGCATCTTCGACATGAAGTCTACCACAACATGAGTGGCATAAGTAGACTCAGGACTCCATTGGTTGAGATCAAGTCGAGGCTCAATCTCACTGACAAGTTTTGACTTGTTGACATGAGCTGGAAGGTCACCATCAAACAGGGGAGATGCTGAAAGCACATCATGAGAAAGTATCTGCCGGATACTCATGCCCCGCTCCTTAGCAATGTCCATACTCCTATGTGCCTCGGCCATGTCTTTGGATGAGACTAACTTCTGCTCCTTCATACTGATTGTTGGTGTCTTCTGTGGTTGTTCGTTGAACTGAGGTAGTTTTCTCTTTGATACAGTTGTGCTCATTTTCTTGGTCTTCTCAACTAACCTCTCCTGCCTGTACGAGCAGTAGACATGCTTCCCATTTTGGAGTCAGTTGAGCAAGCGAGGAGCGGCACCTTGGTCAACAGCCTGCTTGGTGAGCAGACTGTGCAGTGGAACAGGCACATTGACTGTCACTGAGTATGGATTCTGCTGCTCTAGCACAAAGTCCAGCAGCTTTGAAACATTTTGGTTGAATGTAAGGCGGTGAGTGGTGCTCAGTGCATGCTGGAGATGGCATTCTGTCTGTTTCAAAGTGTGGTTGTTGGTGAGAAAGTTGAGGATATCAGTGATCATCCCAATCTCATGGAACAAGAGCTCAAACTCTGCTACAGTATTTGCATTGTGTGTGGCTCCTACTACATAGTGACCTCCAGGACCCTTTGACACTCACTGAATGGTCTGCTCGACCTTCATGTCACCTCCCACAGCACAGAACCAGCCAGGGCCATCCTGCACAACCCACTGGCCTATAGAGAAGCGCCGGTAGAGCTCAGGATGTGTGAACTCTAGCACCTTGATTTGTTCAAGATACCATGACCCATGACGAAAATGGTTTATGCAGTCACATTCTGCAAAGATTGGCGTAGAATCCTCTATAGCAGCCACGTGTAGGTTCCAGTTTCCTTCTCTTTCGGAGACTACAGCATTTTTGATGATGGCCACCAATTCCAGCCAAACTCCAAAGAATTTGCAGAGCTCTGACTTTGCTTCACACTCCTTCTCAAACTCCAGAAAGTCCTGATTCAACTTCTGCACTAGTTCAATCAAGGCTTCAAACTGCTCTGGGCAACGTTGATTTGCAGCCAGTGTAGTGTGCAGTGCCTCTACCTGTGCTAGCACTGGATATTCTGCTTTGTCCTTGTGTTGCCAGAACATCTCCCACTGGAGCGACCTGACCACATCCTCCACAATCAGCATCCCAGTGAGAGCACGGACATAATGACTCCCATTTAACACCGACTCTATCACGCCAGGTCCAAACACTTCACACTCCACCAATGCATCATCCAGGCCAGAACCTCAAAGCAGTTTTCCCTAGCATCTGAGTAGAACACGGGTCCAATGGAAAGGGCCCATGCAGAGAAACAGATCCTTGAACTGTTCTGTCTCATGCAGGTAAATATCTACAGCCAGGGCAAACACACTTTCATCACACCAAATCGCCATTGACGCCTGATTCAGTTGTCTGCGAACACTCTGGAAGTTGGTGAGGCAATGTCTGACGGTGGCACGCTCAGTAATGGGTCTCGGTATGACAGGTAGGAAGCCAACACGCATCATCGGCACCACAGCAGATGAGACAAGTGTGTGCACAGCAGCCCATATCAGAGGGTCTCCTGCTGATGCACTGCAGCGGATCAGACTGATCAAGAATTCATGCTTTCCAGATGCACTTTTGGCAGTTGCAACATCAAGTAATGTTGCTTGCTTGTTTTCAGGATGCAGCAGCATGTCTGGTGGCAGGACAGGTCGAACCACTGGCTTGGCATGGTGAGGTATCTCTTGGCATGGCAACTTTTGTCTGCAGGATTGGATCAGCATGGCTTAATCCTATGCTTGACACTGGAGGCTTATGAAGGGGTCTGTTCACTGTGGCATCTTGGAACAGTACTAATGCTGCATAGTGTGAACCCTTGGTACCAGAAAGTGATGATTTATCAGCATAATCGGAGTTGTCCATGCCTGCCATAGTATAATCCTCCCTTGTAAAAGTACTTGGTATGGGTGTCTCTCCATCTCCTGAGCATTTCACAGCATATCTAGCGAGAAGACTGCGGGCAGTTCTGATTGTCTGGTAGCTTGAACATGAACCAATCCTGTTGAAAGTTGTGAGAAGGCTCTTGCTGCTCTTTTCTTTTCTACGACCTTGACCATGCCCTTTCAAGGTCACAATAACCCAATATGGTCATATCAATTGCAGAAATGAATTCAACATACCATAATTAGTCAAAATAGAGGTATTACATGTGTATAAACATTCAGAAACAAAGAAGTTGGATTTTCATCATCATGCGATGGCGGCCATATTTGATTTGACCATTATGTAATTCGTGGCACTATGGCGGACAAGCACCTCTGTGATTTTTCATGTCTAGGGACCCACTAACTCAGTTCGAGTGAGAATTTCCCCCAACACCAAATTGCGAACGGGTCTACAGGCCAGGTCCAGGACTAATAGAAACAGTCAGATGCGCGATTCCACTGAGCATTAGCTTGATCCAGCCTGAAAAATGTCATTTTCTGTCATGATCCGAGCATGTAGAAACAAAATTTATGATACAGTTGTTGTCAGATTTCATTGGTGATTTCAAATATGAAATTTAATCATAAGCTTGGCAAACAGCTTTGAAAAATTTGATGTTTCCCCATTCAAAGAGATGCACTTGCATGACCGAGAGGCATTTCAAAGATGGCCACCGAGTGAACTGACTCGTCTTAGTATGTAGTCATAGTATGCATACTATGCACAAAACAAGCATTTTCTTCATGTTTAAAACACCAAGATACATTTACTAAAATGTGCAGTGTAAATCTAGAGCATACACATAGAATACTGTCATGGTTCTGTAACTTCAGTCTGGTCTATTCTTAGTTTTGTGACAGAGCCCTAACACTATGGTCTTGTCTTTGTGTGAGTGTGCGGCTTCGAGTGCGCTCTCTTGTCCGCATGCTTTGTTTCATCTGCGGAGCATGGTGCTCAGATCCCAGCACTCCTGCCTAGTTTGCCGTGCGCTCTTGTCTTGTGTGGTTTTTAGAGCGCGTGGTATGTTTTCATTTGACAGGCGTTCTTGTGTCATGTTTGTCTCCTGTCTATTGTCTTAACTCTGCCCTACTTATGAAAATCTGATTATTGGTTTATTTGCCCCACTTGTTCTTCCTCATTACCCTCCTAATGTGCTCTCCTATTTATTCTTTCTGTGTTTTCTGTCCTGTGTTTCCTTCACTGTCATACTCCATGTGTGCTATCCTGTTCCCAGCCTTGCCTTGTCCTGAGCCCAGCCATGTGCTCAAGCCCTACTCTACCTGCTGTGCTGGAGGCCTTGGTGTTTTTCTCCTACAGGGTCATTTCAGTTTATCTTTTGTTTCATTTTCTAAACTTCATGTGACGAACTCTGCTAAAAAGTCCCTCAAACTTGCAAACGGACATACATTTTAAGGTAGTCACACAGTCTGTTTTATTAAGTTATGAGCCATAAATGCTATTAAAGTGTGAGATTTTAACCTGCATCAGCATGCCAATCCTACACGCCATTCATGCGACCGGAGGTGCGCACTTCTTTGATTATCCCTCTACGTGCCATAAGGTTGCCGACCCCTGAACTGTGTCACACTTATGTTCAGGTAGTTTCAGTTTTCATGGAGTTTGTTTTCTTTAGTCACATGTGTTCCTTTGTTTGAATTTCCCACCACTCTTTAGTTACCATGGTTACAGGCATTATTAGATCCTTGTTATCAGCTGTGTTTGATTAATTATCTTGTTTGAGTCTGTACGTAAGTTCTGTGTCTCTTGAGTTCATTGAATTTTTTTTATCCAGTCGTCATTCTTCAGCCTTCTTCAATCATTGTGACAGAACAACCAACCTAAAGTGGAATATGCAACAAAGTTTGCTGCTGTGGCTCAGATGAGCCACAAAGTTTACTTGATTTTATGCCGTATTCTTGTTACCTGCTCCTACGCCGAAACCCTGAAGTCGTTGTTCTGGATCGGGCAAACTATCACCATCCCGTTGACCTCCCAGACACCTCTGGAGAGCTTCTATCCCCAATCCAGGACACAACCAGACCCAGAGCCCAACCCACCTACACCCTCGACCGTGGAGAATTTGTGAGTACCCCTCGCAGACGAAGAGCAATCGCCCACCGTGATGAGTGAGCCAGATCCCGAGGAGAAGACGACAGTGCCGACCATCACCCCGGATCAGAGCCCCAGGGTGAGTCTGACCAGGGGTGTGAGCCAGTGACATTAGCAGCTGAGGGAATAGAGGTGGAAAGAGACATTGAGGACTGGCTGATTGACATGCCCACCCAGTATTATCTGTTGGTCCGGAATCATCGCTGTTTCAAGACAGCACTGAGACTGTTTCTTTGACGTGTTAGGAATAAGAGTTACCATTATTGATCACATCAAGCTTACCTCTATCACCCTCACTGCAAAGCTCAGTCAGTCCTCCAACCCCGCCTCTGCTGGATGCCTGTAGCCCTTTGCCTTCCCTGGGAATGCCTTGCTGTGACGTGAATCCTCAGGTCGTACAACCACCCACTTCACTCTACTTCCGCCACGGATTTGCGAACCTTCTGCTGCGCTCAGTCCCTCCACCCCTACAGCTGCAGTGGGTTCCTCCATCTCTGCCTCAGTCCTCTGTCACACCGTCTCTGCCTCAGTCCTCTGTCACACTGGGTCCGCCTCGGACATTCTTTGCTGCGGCTTAGCCTAGGTCTCCAGTGCCAGTGATGTCGCTCAATACCATCGGCTCTCCGTCTGTGCCCTGGGATCCATCGGCTCCTTCTCCGTCAGTCGTCACCAGGATGTCACCAGGACGTCACCAGCCACAGCGACATCATGGCTCCTCCCTCGACTCCACCAAGGGCCTGCTATACTCTGGGTCTGTGTCATTTTTCAGAACTGAATAAGAGACTATGTAAGTAAGTAAGTAAGTAAGTAATGGACTATATAGTATAGTGCCTGAATTTGGTGTACTGTTTAAATCTGTGTATTGGTGTTTGATGCATATTATGAACGTGTATAAATGCACTGAATGAATATGCATTCACATATTCATTATTATTTTGTTTTGCTTACAATTTGTAAATTGACTTGTAAGTAGAAAAATAGGGTTCATATGTGAAACAAAACTCACCATCAGTGGTTACAGGAAACAATACTAGACAAGGACAATGGAAACATGAGGTCTATTTATACATAGAGACTAATGACTAACAAGGAACACCTGTGAACAATCAAGCAATGAACTAATGAGAACACATGACTAGACAAACTAGACCAAATTAAATCAGTTAAATGATTGTTAGGCTGCATAAACTAGGTCAGCTGGAACCAGGAACACTTCCTATAACACCCAATGTACTCATTACATCATAAGAAGAATGGCATCTATGCTAATGTTAGTCTTTCTGTTTATTCCGAGGTTTACTATAATCAACAGGATCAGAGCCGTATCCACATGACCACAACCCATGATGTAGTCAGACGGATCCGGGACGTATCCAGATCAGATGGTGGACCTGCGCCTAGACACGACCACAACGCATGATGTAGTCAGCCGGATCAGGGCCGTATCCAGATCAGATGGTGGACCTGCGCCTAGAAATGACCACAACGCATCCCTGAAGTCAGCAGAGGTTGTATCTACTAGACTCCCCCCTGTGAAGACCTCATCGACACGAAAGCCATCGGCACTGATCCTCAACAAACCCATTTCCATACCCGCGTGATGACTCCAATCTTCAACAAGATGGAACTGGATAATATTCTGAATGTTCCAATCCAATCTGACTTCTGACCTGTAATGCAGCCTGAATCATAATCATACACTGTCCGTTCGTTGGCCAGAGGAGAACTGGCCCCCGACTGAGCCTGGTTTCTCCATTCTGTCACCTGATGGAGTTCTGGTTTGCTTAGTTTGGGACACTTAATATTCAACAAAATCATTGATCTGCCTGCATTGACACCATTATATGAGAACTGAACTGAACTGTGCTGGACGATGACATCACGGCCAGAGTGGCTATATATACAGTGGGGAGAACAAGTATTTGATACACTGCCAATTTTGCAGGTTTTCCCACTTACAAAGCATGTAGAAATCTGTAAATTTTTATTATAGGTACTCTTCAACTGTGAGTGACGGAATCTAAAACAAAAATCCAGAAAATCACATTGTATGATTTTTAAGTAATTAATTGACATTTTATTGCATGACATAAGTATTTGATACATCAGAAAAGCAGAACTTAATATTTGGTACAGAAACCTTTGTTTGCAATTACAGACATCATACGTTTCCTGTAGTTCTTGACCAGGTTTGCACACACTGCAGCAGGGATTTTGGCCCACTCCTCCATATAGACCTTCTCCAGATCCTTCAGGTTTCGGGGCTGTCGCTTGGCAATACGGACTTTCAACTTCCTACAAAGATTTTCTATTGGGTTCAGGTCTGGAGACTGGCTAGGCCACTCCAGGACCTTGAGATGCTTCTAACGGAGCCACTCCTTAGTTGCCCTGGCTGTGTGTTTCGTGTCGATGTCATGCTGGAAGACCCAGCCACGACCCATCTTCAATGCTCTTACTGAGGGAAGGAGGTTGTTGGCCAAGATCTCGCAATACATGGCCCCATCCATCCTCCCCTCAATACGGTGCAGTCCTCCTGTCCCCTTTGCAGAAAAGCATCCCCAAAGAATGATGTTTCCACCTCCATGCTTCACGGTTGGGATGGTGTTCTTGGGGTTGTACTCATCCTTCTTCTTCCTCCAAACACGACGAGTGGAGTTTAGACCAAAAAGCTCTATTTTTGTCTCATCAGACCACATGACCTTCTCCCATTCCTCCTCTTGATCATCCAGATGGTCACTGGCAAACTTCAGACGGGCCTGGACATGTGCTGGCTTGAGCAGGGGGACCTTGCGTACGCTGCAGGATTTTAATCCATGACGGCGTAGTGTATTACTAATGGTTTTCTTTGAGACTGTGGTCCCAGCTCTCTTCAGGTCATTGACCAGGTCCTGCCGTGTAGTTCTGGGCTGATCCCTCACCTTCCTCATGATCATTGATGCCCCACGAGGTGAGATCTTGCATGGTGCCCCAGACCGAGGGAGATCTTGAACTTCTTCCATTTTCTAATAATTGCGCCAACAGTTGTTGCCTTCTCACCAAGCTGCTTGCCTATTGTCCTGTAGCCCATCCCAGCCATGTGCAGGTCTACAATTTTATCCCTGATGTCCTTACACAGCTCTCTGGTCTTGGCCATTGTGGAGAGGTTGGAGTCTGTTTTATTGAGTGTGTGGACAGGTGTCTTTTACACAGGTAACGAGTTCAGGTGCAGTTGCAACAGGTGCAGTTAAAACAGGTAATGAGTGGAGAACAGGAGGGCTTCTTAAAGAAAAACTAACAGGTCTGTGAGAGCTGGAATTCTAACTGGTTGGTAGGTGATCAAATACTTATGTCATACAATAAAATGCAAATTAATGATTTAAAAATCATACAATGTGATTTTCTGGATTTTTGGATTCCGTCTCTCACAGCTGAAGTGTACCTATGATAAAAATTACAGACCTCTACATGCTTTGTAAGCTGCAATCTTAAGTGGCTCAATCTTAAGCTTATAATAAAGTCGTTATTATAGTGGAATAAAGTCGTTATTTTTGTTGTTTTTTTGCACACAAAAAGTATTCTCGTCGCTTTATAAACTTAAGATTGAGCCACTGTAGTCACTTGGACTATATTAACGATGTCTTTAATGCATTTTCTGGGCCAGCAAGTTATAATGTCTTAGAAGCCTATGGAGTAGTGAGCCAGCTCTCAGATTTAATAAAAAATATCTTAATTTGTGTTCCGAAGATGAACGAAGGTCTTACGGGGTTGGAACAACATGAGGGTGAGTAATTACTGACAGAATTTTCATTTTTGGGTGAACTAACCCTTTAAGGTTGGGTTATAAGATAAGGGAAGAGTCAATAGTGTAATTACATGCAGGTATTTTAAAATACAAGTCAGTTCCATGCACTATAGATGAGATTTAATGTCTTCCTTTAAGGTTAACTTCATGAGTAGCACTGGAAATGAGCATTGCTGATTTAGGTGTAAATTAAAGCAGTGCCTTTTGGCATCCTTTCATACATGGATATTATGTTACCGTACACACCGACACACTGAATAATTCAAACCCATGGTTGGCCTCTGCTCTGGCTGAGTCATTTAGTCTTTGTACTTATGCTTTTGTAAGGAGACACGTCGTCTTCTGCTCCAATTCTCTCTTTATTTTACATTCATTATACCTTCATTGTAAAATAATAGTGATTTCCCTCCTCAACAAATACCACTAATAAATGAGGAATATGAGGAAAGAAATGCAAGAGGAATAAAATGTACCTCCTTACAGTAATCTCACCATTTTCCACTGTCTCCATCCTTGCAATTACTTTCTCCTTAGTTATGGTGACTGAATACCCACAACCCATCTGATGTGCAGTACTTGTATGGTCTGTCTCTTCCTTTATCTTTCTCTCATCCAATACCCTTTGTACTCGCACCATATTTTCTTATCCTCACTATTTGAATATGTCTTCAAAGCTTTTCACTTTCATTGAAATAAATATTCAAATAGTTGATATGCTTATGTAACGAGCCCTTTAAGATAAAAAACTCAATATTGACTCTTGAGCCAATGTGCATTGACAGCTGTATTTATAATAATGCTACCTATGCCTGGTAGGCACACCCCATGCTTTGAGAACAACTGAGTTTATGTTACAATGGCCCCTACGAATAAGCCCCTACAAAGCCAGTAAAAGGTAAAAAATAGGCCAGCATATATGGGGCTAGAGAAGCTTACAGCAGAGGGAGAGGTTTTGTTTGTGAATAGTTGCATGTTCATTTGTAGAGAAAAATAATTAGCAGCACTTGAGGGAATACATCTGTGCCAATTAAAAGCAGGAGATGTCTCTGTATTATTCCTCACACTATGTGTGTTTGTGTATGTCTGAGTGTTCAGTGTGGCTTTGTACACTAGAGGCCCTTAGCCTAAACATAACTGGATATAACTGGACTCTATGAACATTCCAAAAAGATTCATTTAAGATTAGCTTAAACAATGATCTGCAGATAAAGTATAGATTGTATATATATATACACTGCATATACTATATATATGTACATATATGTGTGTGTGTATGTATGTATGTATGTATGTCTAAATATATATGTCTATCTCTATGTCTCTATCTAGTCATCCATCCATCCTCTAAGCATCACATTCTTGCGTATCAATCAGATGGCCTTACAAATCCATTGCCAGCTGTTAGTCTATTTTCCCCTCTTCATCAAGCCCTGAAGACAGAATAGGACTGGGTAAGGCATTTATTGTTAGCAGTGTGCTACTGTGCCCTAAATCTAAAATAGTATCCAATAACAAGCGAGAATTACAAACATTAACAAATAGATTAGTACATCATGGTTTAGAAATGTCATGAAACTTTTTTTTTTCTTCTTGTGGTCAACTGATAATCATCACATATGGAAAGCTGGCACAAACACTATATGTCAGGAACCAGTGTTGGGGTAACACATTATAAGTAGCGCAAGTTACGTAATCAGACAAATTTTTCAAGTAACTAAAGTAATGATTTACTTTTAAATGTACAACAAATGTTGTGTGTGCTTGTGTGATCATGATGGTTACAAGCAAGCCCAGCCCAGGTGAGAAAAAGTAACGCAAAAGTGACGTAATGCATTACTTTCATTAAAGCTGCAGTCCGTAGTTTTTTCTCTTTGTCGCCATCTCTGTTCGAAATCCGCAATTGCAGTTATTCGCGGAATTATCAACTTTATGTGGGTTGTGCCTCGGCATGGCACAGCATGGATGAATCCAATGTTTTGAGGAGAATGTGCGGCTGTCAGTCACCGCGCCGGTGGTGTGGATACTGTCATTCGCAATCACAGATTCTACTTTTTGGAAGTAAGACCAACATAAGAATTTTCACTGGAAAATGTAATCTAAACAAGTAAGTAACATCCACTTTTGTTCTGACCAACTAAGGGAAAAAAAACATTGCAGTAAATTGCGCTGATTAAATCTAATGATCACTTATCATATCTTATCTTATCAAGTCTTTTGCATTTTACAACAGTTGTCACTGGTGATTGTCGTTTGAACCTTTCTGGATCCGCCATCAACTTAATAAGTTTAATTATATCAAGTGCTGTGAGAAAAGGCTATAAATCTCCACCTCCAACATCCTCACACGCAACATAGCCTACTAGCCGAGACACCTTCTTTATGTGTACAGATGTGACGTAATGACGCAAAGACATGCTCGAATTTCCCGCAGAAATTCACCAGTACCACTGGAATTAAAAACGTTATATCAAGCTTACCGTTTTGAATCGAGCTAAACAGATCGGTTTGAACACTGGCTGGTTATGTACTTGCTTTTTAACCCAAAAAAGCTACGGACTGCAGCTTTAAAAGTTACTAAGTAATGCAATTAGTTACTTTTTTTTGGGGAGTAACACAATATAGTAATGCATTCATTTTAAAAGTAACTTTCCCCAACACTGTCCGTAACTAAGTTTTTAAGAAATATTTGCTGGATTAAAAGGTATCAGCAAGCCGTACAGCATTTAATTTTAAATCAAGTGCCCAAACTATAAAATCTGCCAAGTGGGCATATATCTCAAATTCAGCAGATTAATCAGCCTGGATGATTTATCCATCTATAACTGCATATAATATATTTGAATGTAGGAGACTGAGGAGTGTTTTAACAGGCGATGAGTTTTAACATCATAAATGAACTACAGGGCTGACATGACCACTGCTTTCCTGGGTGACAGTATTATAAATCTGTGTGTGACTAACACTCACACACACACATAATGCACATAATCAGTGAGTAATAGATTTGCACTGCCCATCTCCCTGAATAAATCTGATACAAATCTGTTAAGTTTTATATAATGTTGTTATAGTGATATATTCTAGAGCAACACTATTAAATAAAGGGTAACACTTTACAGTAAGGTTCAATAGTTAACATTGGTTAACTACATTATTTAGCTGCACTTACACAGCATTTATTAATCTTTTTTAATGTTAATTTCAACATTTACTAATACTTTATTAAAATCTTGTTAACATTAGTTAATACACAGTGAATAACATCAACAAACAATGAAGAGCTGTATTTTTATTAACTAACGTTAACAAAGATTAACAAATACAGTAACAAATGTATTTCTCATTGTTAGTTCATGGTAGTTAATTTAATATATTAACTAATGTTATCTAAGTAACCTTATTTAAAGTGCTACCAAATAAAGTTATTTAAAAAAAAAATTACCCAATGTGCCTAAACAGGCAAAATGACAAACCCTAGACCCAAACTGTAACCTAAGTCTATAGCCTACCTTGAAATTTAACGGTGTCCTTGTGCATCCATAAGCAGAGCTCCTCCGTGTCGCAGGCGCACAGCCACGGGTTCCCGCTCAGCCCAAGAGACCTGAGCCCACCGAGTGCCATGAGGGAGCTCACATTGAGTCTGCTCAGGTTGTTCCTGCTGATGTCCAGCACCTGAAGAGCACTGGCGTGCGAGAATGCATGAGGGTGAAATTCTGACAGCCTGGGGTTATCCGTCAGTCTCAACATCACCAGGCTCTCCAGCGCTCTGAAGGTCTGCTCCTCAATCTTACCGAAGGAATTGAAGGACAGGTCCAGATATGCCAACTTCCTCAGGTTTCCAAACGTGGATTCTGATATGTGTGTGAGAGAGTTATTGCTGCAGTCCAGATACATAAGGTCTGACAGAAAATTGAGCTCGAGCGCAGGTAAATCAGAGATTCGGTTGTTGGACAGGATGAGCTGGCGGGTGGTCAGTGGGAGTCTTGTTGGGAATCTGCGGAGATCTTGTTCAGCGCACTGGACAACATGCTGGTCATCACACACACAGCGCTCTGGGCAGCCAGAAGGGATCGAGGACACCACATGCACTAAAAGCACAAGCAATAACTGGGTTCGGATACGCATGCTGTGGCTGCGAGCTTCATGAAGCCTTCCCAGGTTATGGATACGCCAAAGAACCTCCGCAGAGAAAACAAGACCCACTAATGTCTCCCTAGTGTATGTGAGTGAGTGAGTGAGTGAGTGAGAGAGAAAGAGAGTGAGTGAGAGAGAGAGAGAGTGAGTGAGAGAGAGAGTGTGTGAGAGAGAGAGAGTGAGTGAGAGCTCTGTGGCTGCGCTTCTTCCTTTCATCGCTGTAGGACAGTCATATTCCTGGCGTGTCTGTATGTAATTTTGTGAAGATGCTGAAAAGGAATTAAAAACAGTTTAATACGCATGTGTCAGGAGTTCTTAGGCAAGTATTAATTTCAGGAGTTTTTGTCACATTTTTGGGTTTATTTAGTCATGTTTAGAGGTTGTTTTTGTCCTGCTTTTCTGTTCAGTGAAAGTTTAAGTTTCTTTGCTAATCTTGTTGTCGGTTGATCAGTTCTCCTCTGTTCCCTACCTGTTTGTCTCCTTGGTTACTAATTAATTTGGTTCCTTGTTTCAGGTGTGTTGTTAATTAGTCTCATCAGTTCCTCTTGTTTTCCTGTGTATTTGAGTCCTGTGTTTTGTCATGTTCAGTTGTCTGTCGTCGTTAATGTTAAGCTGGTTGTTCTGTCTCGTTTCTTAGTCTCCCGAGCATTTCTGTAAGTTTAAGTTTATTGTTAATAAAGTCTGCTGCACAGAAATCCTGTTTCCTCGTTGCTGCAACCAGAAACCTAACAGTTCTAGGAAAGTGATACATATATGCAGACTACTATACCATTTTCTACAAATGTTTTGATTTAATGACTCTAAATAAAATAAGTAGCTGTACATTTAACCATCAAGTAAAAAGCTTACATGTTGGATAAATGAGTTTTCTTTTTTTTCAAACATCTTTCAAGGTAAAACTAGAATAGAATTTTTCAAATGAAAAGCTTATATGTTTTGTTTCTTGGAGTTATACCATCTCAGGACAATACAGCCCAAAAATATAGGCTATAAGAAAATGACAGGATTAAGTCTAAAAATGGGCTCCATATTCTTAATTAAAAATACTGTTTCATGCCTTTTTTCTTCTGATGTTGCGGTGAAACATAACATGGATATATTTTTGTGAGATTAATCCAACAACAATACTTTGTAGGAAATAATAATACAATTGAAAAAAATTCCTTGGTGACTTTTCTTAAACTTTACAGGTTTTTTGATTGTGTAATGATGAGGCATTCAGGCAGGCAAGGGAGCAGGCTGGGAAGCAGATCCACATGCAGTGAGATTTATTAAAATAATCTACAAGGTCAACAAGGTAACTGGAGCAAACAACGACACATGGGACAGGAGAAAACAAGATAATAAAAAGTCTGTAAATACAGTGACTGACAACCAAACTAAAGAGGGTTATAAATGCTGAGCAGAACTAATGAGTCACTATGGAAACTGATAAGTAGATGGCTGTGGTCAAATGAGTGTCCATGGCAACAAACAAGGGAACAGAGCAGAGGTGAACAAAGCAACAATGGAAATACAGAACTTTCGGAAACAATCGACTACTCGAGCATGCCATCAACCATAAATGAATTCAAAATGGTGATCGTCACTAACAGACACCACACATCAGATGTGTGGAAGTATTTCATCAAGGATAACAAAAATCCCGTAATTTGCCAAGTCTGTAAGGGGCCGTTCAAAAACGTCTAAAAACACGTGGCTGCACCGCTTTCTCCTTCTTTCCACAAGTGCTTGCACTCCCATGGCATCTGTCATTGCTGTGCAACCATGAACTGCGCTCTCCATGATGACGAGGAAGTATAAGCAAAGGATTAATTGATTTCTAGCCCTTGCATTAGCTTTACTACTAGATATATTTATGGAGATGAGAAATAAAAACCCGCCCTGTACAGCTATGATCAGCTGTTCGGCCGAGCTTTCGATGTTGTTACGGAAAGGCCGAAGCTGATCGGTTGGTTTTTGTCACATGACCTGCGCTGTGCTTGCGGCATTCTGAAAAGTTGAGATGTTCTCATCTCAACTTTGAAATAAAGTTAAAAGCCTACATTTGAAATAACAAACTTGAGCGTGCAAAAGACGCGATATGTGAACGGCCCCTAAAAGCGGACATTGCGTTGTACGAAAGAATGGCTATTCATTTGACTTTAGTCTGTTACATGAAAATTAAAATATGTAATGTCATAATTATAATGTTATAATGAGAGTTTACTTATGTAATTGTTGCATTAGGCTATAATTCAATAAACATTTATTGATAAAAACTATTTCATATATTTTCATTTACAGTTGCATGGACCACAAGTAGTCGAGTAACTCGAGTATTGTTTTAATAAGAAATCAACTAGCAGAAATCAGTAGTCGTGCAACTCCTAATGACAACTGACAGAGACACAGGCAGGGATCGTGACATAGCTCCCCTCCCAAGGAACGGCTTCCAGACACTCCTAACATGCAGTGCAGGAGAGTGGGGGAGCGAAGACAGATCAGGGGGAGGGATGGAGGGCCAGGTCCATGGAGTGGAGGAAGGACAGAAGACAGAGGTAGTGCAGGTAGCCAGGGTAGCGCAGGCTGGATAGAAGACCCCCTCAGCAGAGCTTGAGACCACCACAGCTGAGTTGATGGGACTGAAGACCTCCATGGCGGTGCAGAAGGCCACAGCAGAGTGAATGGAGCTGAAGACTTCCTGGGTAGAGCAGACTGAGCTGGTGACCATCTCAACAGAGCAGAGGCAGGGCAGGCAGGACCCTCAGGGATGGTACCTGAGGAAATAACGGAACACTCAAAGAGTTCAGAACTGGCATTCACTTTCGTAACAGGACTGGTAGGGCGTTCGGAAATGGCATCCAGAGTCATAGCAGGACTGGCAGGATACTCAGAAACGACATCCACAATCGTAACCGGACTGGCAAGGCATCACCGTCATAACAGGACAGGAGTTGACACAAGACTGTTTTCAGGGGTTGGAGTGGGTTCTTAACTTAACACTGGAGTGAACTCATAGACTGGAGTGGGCTCTGGAGCTGATTCATAGACTGAAACAGGCTCTGGAGTTGACTCATGTACTGGAGTAGGCTCTGGAGCGGATTCATGGACTGGAGTGGGCTCTGGAGTTGACTCATGTACTGGAGAGGGCTCTGGAGCAGATTCTTCGACTGGAGTGGGCTCTGGAGTTGACTCATGGACTGGAGAGGGCTCTGGAGTTGACTCATGGACTGGAGTGGGCTCTGGAGTGGATTCATGTACTGGAGAGGGCTCTGGAGTTGACTCATGGACTAGAGTGGGCTCTGGAGCGGATTCTTCGACTGGAGTGGGCTCTGGAGTTGACTCATGTACTGGAGTTGACTGCACACTTAATAAATAAACTACAGCTGGTCCAAAATGCAGCAGCTAGAGTTCTTACCAGAACCAGGAAGTATGACCACATTAGCCCAGTTCTGTCAACACTGCATTGGCTCCCTATTAAACACATTTTTAAATATTGGTGATTACTTACAAAGCACTAAATGGTTTAGCTCCCCAGTACTTGAGCGAGCTCTTAACGCATTATAGTGCTTCACGTCTACAGCGATCTTTAAATTCTGGCCAGTTGATAATACCTAGAATATCAAATTCGACTGCCTGATGAAGAGCCTGCGTGCTCGAAACGTCACATACGCTATGCGATAGTTGTCTTGATAATAAATATTTTTTGATAACTTTGGAGCTTAGGTGTTGCCGACTTTATACTTTATTTTTTACTTGTTGTTTTTTAGTCGAGCACCCTTTTGAGACTGATGTGCGTGCTTTTGTTTCATTTTTCTTAGTTGATAATACCTAGAATATCAAATTCGACTGCTGGCGGTAGATCCTTTTCCTATTTAGCACCAAAACTCTGGAACAGTCTTCCTAACATTGTCCGGGAAGCAGACACACTCTGTCAGTTCAAAGCTAGACTAAAAACACATCTCTTTGACCTAGCATACACATAACACATTATAAACTTCTGTAATTCAATGTTAGGCTGCATAGATTAGGTCAGCCGGAACCGGGAACACTCCCCATAAATCTTGATGTACTCGTTACATCATAAGAAGAATGGCGTCTACGCTAATATTAGTCTCTCTGTTTATCCCGAGGTTTACCGCAGTCCGCCGGATCCAGGGCGTATCCAGATCTGATGAAGGACCTGCGCCTGGACTCGATGACAGCGCAGTCCTGAAGTGTCCATTAGTCCCTCCCCTGTGAAGGCCCCCTTCTCCTTCCCTTTACCTCTGTACAGATGAAACGTTGTCAAAATAGTTCCGGCTCTGGAGTTGACTCGTGTACTGGAGCAGGCTCTGGAGCGGAATCATGGACTGGAACAGGTTCTGGAGCTGGTACCACTGCCTCGATGAGAGCCGAGTCAGTGTGTGTGTGTAGCCCAAACACACAAAATGGACACTGCCATAACAGGGAGCACTGAAGATAGAGGTACAGCCTCTGAGATTGACAGCGTGGCTTAGGGCTTGGGATGACAGCCACTCTAGCTGAAATTAGCGGTGGCTCCGCCAAACTGGAGATCAGCCTCAGATGCCCTTGAAATGCCTGGGTGTCTTCAAGTGCGATGTTCATGGCGACCGGGAACACTGGTGTGGCATCCGTGAAGGCTGAAGATTTTGCCGTGACATTTATGACGGCTGGAAGCTCTGTCGAGGTGACGATGTTGTGAAGAAGCTCTGGTGTGGAAGTCCCTACAAACACTAGGCTCGCGACCCTCAGTGTACGGCATTCTGCAATCCATGGTCGGTCAAGCTCTGTGGCCAAATGCTGAGCAGAAACAATGAACTAATGAGTTACCATGGAAACTGATAAGTAGATGGGTGTGGTCAAATGAGTGTCCATGGCAACAAACAGGGAAACAGAGCAGCAGGGAAACATGATCTGAACAAAGCAACAATGGAAACACAAAACTTAAAAATAAGAGTTTATGACAACAGACACAGGAGACACAGTCAGGGATCATACCAGATTGATTACTTTGAATTCTGTTTATAGTGTAAATATATACTGAATATGCATGCATACTGTTTATACAGTATTGTACATGTCAAAACCACTCATACATGACAAACTGTTGTATTGTATTAAAAGGAACCCCGACTAGTGCGGCATGTTGGCCTTATAAGATTAACGTGGGCGTCAGCTTTAAAAAGGTGATACAAAAACACTCCAAATGTTTTTGTTTTTATTAAAAAAAGCCGAAAATCCGTTCACTCGTAGGCCGCCATAGTTATTTACGTCTCAATGCATTCTGGGTAGTGACGTGTATAGGTTGTAGCCTAGCCGTTGTAGCAGCTTCGTTTATTGTTTGTAAAAACGTATTGTTATTAAGTTTTGACAGTAGCGAGATGAACACGTCTGCCGTTCAGCCTTTTCAGTTTGAACCCGAGTGCACCGTAGGCTTAAAGGGTTAGTTCACCCAAAAATGAAAATTCTGTCAGTAATTACTCACCCTCATGTTGTTCCAACCATGTAAGTCTTTCGTTCATCTTCGGAACACAAATTAAGATATTTTTGATGAAATCTGACAGAATTTTGACTCCTCCATAGGCTTCCAGTGTGACCGAAACTCACCGGCCCAGAATAGTTATTAAAACATCGTTAAAATAGTCCAAGTAACTACAGTGGCACTACATTAAGTTTATCATGCGACGAGAATACTTTTTGTGCGCAAAAACAAACAAAAATAACGACTTTATTCCACTTTTCATTTCCTTCTCTCTGGGCCTCTTAGTGTTTTTGCGCTGCGCGTCTGTGTTGCACGTCATCACGCAACACACACATGACCGGCGTCGGCCAATAGTGAGCCTACGTGGTGACGTGTAACACAGACGGGCTGCGCAAAAACACTACGCAAACCAACTAGAGGTCCAGAGAGAAGGAAATGAATAGTGGAATAAAGTCGTTATTTTTGTTTGTTTTTGCGCACAAAAAGTATTCTCGTCTTTTTTAAATAAAAATTTTTTAAATAAAAATATCTGAATAACAGACAGACGTCACAGATGAATTAAGAACTCTTTATTTTTTATTGCCAACATTGAAGACACCTGATGTTAACAAGCAGAATCACTGAAGGAGAAAATGTTGAGTCACCATTATGGAGATCAGTGTTTGTTTTAGTTGGGCTCTTGAGCCTTAAATCATTTACTTCAGATTTTGTTTGGCTGCTGTACCTGAGTTATAACAGCCAGACGCAGATTAACAAATAGAAAAGGTGATCTGATGGTGTTGGTTGTGTTTTAACATAATCATTATTTCACAATCATTTGACCTGAATCAATGAACTCATATAGAGTTAAGTTTACTTAATTAATTATAGCAGCACTGTCCTTGAACAGCATACATTTTTTTTTGCCTTTTAAATGAAATCCAAATGATCAAATCAAATCAATAAAATAAAATCTTTTATTTTTTATTTTTTTATTTTTTTATGTAGGCACACAGAGACATCAAGAATTAGCGTATGAATCTCAGCAATGGTGACAAACAGATCACCTCTGATCATAAGCTCATTATTTATTCATGCAGCAATGCATGATGGGAGCCATGGATGAGTTTTGATTGGTGGCACCCAGAATGCACTGCAAAATGCTTTATAATTGTCACCATTGTTGAGATTCACAGGCTGATTCTTGATGTCTGTGTGTCTAAAAAAATAAGCAAAATGAAAAAATAGTTTTTTTTTATATGAGAAACTTAAAAAAAAATCTTTGGATTACATTGTAGAAGTTACAAATATTATGCTGTACAAGGACAGTGCTGCTGTAATTAATAAAGTAAACCTAACTCTGAAATTGGGCTCTATATGAGCTCAGTGATTCAGGTCAAATGATTGTGAAATAATGATTATGTTAAAACACAACCAACACCATCAGATCACCTTTTCTATTTGTTGATCTGGCTGTTATAACTCAGGTACAGCAGCCAAACAAAATCTAAAGTTAATGATTTAAGGGTCAAGAGCCCAACTAAAACAAACACTGATCACCATAATGGTGACTTAAAATTACGGTTTTCTCCTTCAGTGATTCTGCTTGTTAACATCAGGTGTCTTCAATGTTGGCAATAAAAAATAAAGAGATCTTAATTCATCCTTGACGTCTGTCTGTTATTCAGATATTTTTGTTTAAAAATTTTGTTTTACCATTTTAAATGGTTAACTATTTAAGAATTAATTTGATTCATTATTACTCAATTCTAATTTGTTAAATTTAATGAATAATATTGCTTGTAATCTGTTGCCACAATTTTATTGAGTAGATATAGCGTATTCATTTTTACAGTCAGCATCTGGTGGATTGTCGGTTACCTCCATGATCGGCGTAGTGTCCGATTATTTGTCTTCCGCGACTGCAACTGTAGGAGCGAGTTGTTTACATTCTAGCAGGAGAGTGTCCAGAGTCTCTTGCCTTTGACGTTTGTTAGGGCGGCTTTCACTCGCTATGCGCGGACGTTTAGGCTCCTTGTGGGGGAAAATTGAAGGCACGGCATTTGGTTTTAGTCTTCGCTTGTAACCAGCAGCTGTGAGCTCTTTTAGCCGACTAAATGCCTCAAATGCATCAGGGCTGAAGTGACGGGAACACAGCCGTGGGTCTTTAGGGAGTTGTACTCATCCACAAGCAACTTCCCACTCTTTTCTTATTTTCTTCTCCTTTGGAAAGCAGTAGAGGCTTACAATCACTCCCCTTGTTGCCATTGGACTGGAAATTACAACCAAACGCTGCACAATGTGGCATTATATTAACTTTTAGGATGTAGCTACAGTCAAACTTAGCGCCAATAGCTCACCTCTCTCTGTTCTGAACACAACCTATACACGTCATCGACCCAGAATGCATTGCGTGCGCAAAAATAATGGCTGCCTTCGTAGTTCAAATTTTTTAAATAACGAAAATATTTTATGTATTTCTAACTATGTATTTAGGAGAGAGCAATTGTAGCATATTTAGGCCTATGTGTCTTAATAGTCGGGGTTCCTTTTAAGTCACTGACACACTTGCAATTCAAATCTTCTGCATGTCTCAACTTTTAGATGGCATTTAAAATGATTCAACTAATGACACAAATGGCTCATTAAGTCTTTGAACTTTTTTGAGACACATTTGCTCACTTTTATAATTCATGAATCACCACTGCAACAAGGAATTAACAAATTAAACACACATTTTGTGTGATTAAATAGTAAGCAAAGCTGTGAGGTTCTTCATTCTCTTCATTCTCCTCAGTGTTGCTCACATTGCTGATCTATGAGGTTCATCAATATACAATGGATAGGCCTGCAGTTCCAGGCCAAATCTAAAAATGGTGAAGAGTAAGAAAGTAATGTTCTAACCCTTTCCCTTGTTGCTGTAACATTATACAAAAACAACAACAACAACAGCAAAAAAGAACATGAGCATTACTGCAATGCTCTTCTAGCTGGACTTCCATCGTGTGCAATCAAACCTCTACAAATGATTCAGAAAGCCGCAGCACGTCTTGTCTTCATCGAGTCCAAACTGGCCCACGTTACTGGAGGTAGTTGGTCATCCGGTACTTTTTGCCTACTCTTTTAAGAGTACTCTGAATTTGGACATAGCCTACTTCTTTTGCCACCTACTGATTTTTGCCTATACAGTAGTAGGGAAGAATGAGATTTCAGATGCAGCCTTTGATTTGAAACCTGTGACAAGATTTGGAACATCAAATTGTGTTTTCTTTACCAGTCCAAAACTCAATTTTTGTCCAAAATTAAACTTCTATTATGATGATTGGCAACATTTGACATATAATCAAGGAAAAGTCATCTTTATTCATAACGCTTTTTACAATACAGATCGTTTCAAAGCAGCTTCACAGTGATAATAGGAAAATAGTGCAACAAAGTTGCAGTTCAGTGTTGATTCAGTTCGGTTCAAAATAACCATAATCACTAAATGCTTGACAATTCTGCATGAGTGAACTGCACAGTGCACAGAGATCAGTAGTGCACATGTAGAACTACACCCCCCATGTGTCGCGCGAGCCGTAATGTCCCGGATACTGAGAGCGCCGGAAGAGAAGCAGGTGTGTGTGTCTTCCTTGGCCATCTTGTGGTTGTCCACCGTGAGCCGTTTGCTCGAAGAATCGGAGGAGAATCCCGTTGTTGGGGCGCCATCATGCCCGGGCATCTGCAAGAAGGCTTCGGCTGTGTCGTTACCAATCGGTTCGACCAGCTATTGGACGACGAATCCGACCCGTTCGAGATTTTAAAGGCGGCCGAAAACAAGAAGAAAGATGCGGCCGCGTCGGGCGGCTCGAAGACGGCAGCTCAAGCAGCTAAACAGCTGAAGAAAGAGTCCCAGAAAGACAGGAAAAACACAACGCAGGAGAAGAAAGAAGATATCCAGGCCCCTGTGCCACTTAAGAAGGAGGGTATGTAGAAGTTTCAGTACTAAATATCTCAGAACCGAATGAGCCTAGACAACATATTTGGATATTATAGACACGCTCCAAACAACAAAACGCCGCCGAGTCGCAACGCGCCTGAAAAATGCTGACGCGAACCCCTCAAACGCGCCATAAATGAGTTCGTAACGCACATGTGGTGCCCAAAAAATGCTGTCTAGGTAGGCAGCTCAGTGGGTTATGGGACAGGGCGACTGACGCTTGCTCGTGTGCATATAAACACAGCAGAGAAGTCAACATGGAGCGGCTGCTGCTACTGCTGCTGGTGGTGTTGTTGTCGTCGACATTTGATGTGCACTAACACCATATTTTAAGAGCGAAATGCCCCCAGTGAGGTTCAGCATACGTGTCTTTCACATGTGTTCTTCCTCTGACATGTCAACATCTCTATTTGTTTGTGATTTGATCATCCTCACTTTATTTATAACTGCGTAGCTGCCTTAGCTACATGCTAATGTGCTAGCCGTATGTAAATATATAATGTGATGGTGTTTTACTTCACAGCGTGCTGATGTGCACATGGAGAAAATGTCGGCGTGTTTTGAGCTCATGCAAAAATGTATGAGCAGGACTTTCACTTTTATATCGTAAGGTGTGTCGTGACTGTAACGAAGATCTATGCAGGAACTCGTTCATGTTGACAAATTTAGGCTAGTGTTCACCAGTCTGATGTGTCATTTCATATTGTCATGTTTAAGTTTTGTTTTTATTTTATTCTTTCTTGTTGAAATGACAATATCTGTAACTTTACCCTAGTGCTGTAAGATCTGAGCTAGTAAGTGAAAAGGTGTCTTCAAACAGCACTAGGATTGATTGGTGAATAATTGTGACCTCGTGCAAACCACTAAAATGAGTAACAGGTAACTCACACAAATTGTATAGGGATAGTTCACACGAAAATTAACGTTTTGTCATTACTTACTCGCCCTCAAGTTGCTCCGAACCTGTACGAGTTTTTCTTCTTGAACACAAAGGAAGATATTTTAAAGTATGTTGGTAGCGGTAGCCACTGACTTCCATAGTATGAAAAAAAAATTCTATGGAAGTCGAAGGCTAACGTCAACTCTCTGTTTACCGACATTCTTTAAAATATCATCTTTTGTGTGTATACAGGTTTGGAACAACTTGAGGGCGAGTAAATGATGACAGAATTTACATTTTTGGTTGAACTATTCCTTTATCATTTGATCACCCTTGTGTGCTCGCATATAATGGTTGGTGTTTTTATTTTTTTACATACAGTGGAAGTAAACTCTACTCGTAGACTACTTTCATGGTCCCCGCCAGCCCACAACTTGCGCACTATATGCTTAAATAATTGTGTGCTGTTTAAGTACTAATAGAGCTTCAGAAATAGATGTATGGATTACTTTTGGCCGCCACATGCAGCAGTCACTCAGTCAGATCAAAAAGCATATTTCATCAAATCAGTTCTCATTTTCTCAAAGTGAAGGATGAGTTGTTCAAATCAAATTCACAGGTTCTTAGTGTTGGGCTTTTTCACCCGTGTTTAATGAATGTCTCAATCTCTGTTTTAGGAATGAGGAGAGTTGGGCGGAGGCCGGAGGGTCAGCAGGGTCCGGCCAGCTCCCAGCACCCCGGAGGTCAGGGAGGTCAAGGAGAGGGTCGACCCGGTGACCGGCGGCCAGAGAGACGACCTCCTCGTGAGCGACGCTTTGATAAACCAGCTGATGAAAAGCCAGAGGGGGGCGAGTTCTCTGTGGACAAGTGAGTTTTGCTATAATCATAACAATGTAACTGACGGCATTAGGTCTGGGTGGACTAGCATCATTTTTATTGAACCTATATACAGTCGGTAACATTTGAAGTGGATAAAAAAGTTCATAAAAATGGTCCTAAGACAAGAACAGGTATCGTTCAAAATTCATGTATAACTTTGATGAAAGGTTTTGGATCCACTTCAAATGTTGACTACTGTATATTCTTGAATCAGTCTTTTAGTCTATGCTGTTTTCAGTAAATGCGAGAACAAAACTTCACTAAACATTTGTTTGTAGCTTGCCTTCCGTCCAATATTCCCAATAAGCTTTGTTACTTACTAAGTCTCAGCTTTCAAAATTTTATCCTGAAATTTAAAGAGTAAATGCCATTTTGAATAGAGATCGACTGATATTGACTTTATATATCTAATACTGATTATATGCATGTTTATGTACACGATAACTGAATACAGAACTGATATATTTTTATTATTTCTGTTTTTGACATTTATAATGGTACTGAACCAAACCGTTTTAACACTTTCTTTTATATTGTAATTTCACTCTCTCCTTGCATTAATAACAAAACACACTTCTACATCATTATTGATAAAGGGGTCTGAAAGAGTGCAAAAAATAAAAAACACGTTAAGTGTCTCTTTTAAATGAAAGCTTTGATCAGGTGAACAAATAGAATACAAATATAGCATGTGAAATAAACACACACATAAAAACATCCTGAATAAAAAACATTGCTGCTTTAGTGTAGCTTCGTACTCCCAGTTGTATCTTTTTATTTAAAACAGCAGCAGTAATATATAACACAGGGCAAAATAAATGTCTAATAAAAGTCTGTTTTCAAATGTAGAACATAAATGAATGACAGGGGAGTCTATCAACTTTGCATGAATGTAAGCATTTGTTTTAAACTTCAGTTTTAAAAGGTTTATATGTTGTTTAAACAGGGTACCCGCGGGGTCTTAAAAGCATTGAAAAAGTCTTAAATTTGATAATCTCAAATTAAGGCCTTAAAAGCCTTGAATTTGGTATACAAAGTCTTGGATTTCGTTACAAAGGTCTTAATTTTTTTTTGCCTTTTCTATGATTAAATTCATACCGTAACAAAATTAGCTGTTACTAATGTAGACTAATTAAAAATTAGTCGCGTAACGTTGAGTGCACCTCGCGCTTCACGTCATAGAAGAATGCGCTTTCGCGCGCACCCGTTACGATGGTTACTAATCAGAGCTTTTCTGTTAAGAGCATGTTTTCTGAAAACACAGACAAGCTGGAGTTCAGCGATCTTCATTTGAGAATATCTGTCACGAGCCGCTTGCGCTGTTTGTGCGACTAAATCTGCGATCAAAATGCAGGCTGATATACAGCAGTGTTTTTAATGTCGATCATTATGCGAGCAAGAATGCAATGTTTCCCAACTATCCACACGATTTCAAATGTGACATTGATTTTATACAACAGTAAAAAAAAAAAGTAAAAAAAAAGGGTAACATTAAGTGATGTACTAAATTTTAAACAGGCTTATTGCTCTATTTTGCAACAAAATCTGTGGCTTTGACAAAGACAACGAGTTACCGCCACCTACTGGCGATTTTAATATCATTTTTATTAATATTAAACGTTTTTTAACATTGAATATTTATTGAACATTGTTTTATTTAAAGCATTATTTATTTTTTAAAGGTATTATAAAGGTGAAAAATGAAATGGAAAAATAGTTTTATTCGAAATCGAATGTTTTATTTAATTCAAATAGTCTACTTGTACATAATTATTTTTTGGGGTTTAAAATGTGTACAGATTTGACATTTTCCCCTCATACTTCTGTCGGAATTGGTACGAAGTTGGCATTGATTTTCAATTGAAATGGTATTAAAAAGGTCTTAAAAAGCCTTGAATTTAAGTTGGAGGATCCTGGGGGTACCCTGTTTAAAGAGTGAAGCAAATGGAATACGTTGAAATATTCCCTGGAAAGTGACTTCACGAGACTGATGATGAGCATAGACAACGGAGAGAGAATTATATTCAGCGCTTTTATTTCCAACATGCTCTCTCATGTATGGCTTTTTTGCTTAATTCTTGAAAATCACAAGACAGACTCATGTAATTCATCAAGTCATGTCCCAATAAAGATTAAAGACTTTATTGGGACATGACTTGATGAATTACGTGGCTCTGTGAGTTTGTCTCTATTATTTAGTGCCAAGTTCAAACTACATATCAAGCATGTAACATCTCATTTGTGCGTTAATGGCTGTTATGTCAAATTTTACAAATGAAGGGAGGCAAATTAAAATGTCGGTAAGTTAAAATATCGGTTGATCACTAATAATGAAGTTCTTTAATGTGGCGTGACAGATCACTGTAGCAACCTCAGTTCAAGAACCCATCATCTCCTCCACTTTACTACTAGTTATAGCATGAAAAACATGAATGAACATCAGAAGGTATGTTGAAAGAAACCGTACAACTTACTGAAATGAATTAGGCCTATGTTTTATGTAGTCCCTCAGTCAGAGTTTCGACCGCAGAAAGACATCAGTGAAACAGCTTGTAAACACTGTCAGGCAACATTTACTTCAGGATAGCCTTTCAATATCAATTGCTCATTAGGCAGCTAGGAACAACAACAACTTTTGCTTAATTTGTTATAGGGCTGGGCGATATGGAATTTTTTTTTATCACGATATGTTTTTCCATATTGATCGATCTCGATTCTTATCACGATATGTAGTTTTTGCAGATGCTGCCAGTGTAAGGGACATCCTGAAGCTTGAAGAAACCAGATATTCACTGAAACTTTAGAATAAAGTTTAATAACATAAAAAATTAAAGAATATGCCTTTCAATAATGAGCACAAAATATTTTTGTTAAGGTCTTCATGCAGCCAAAGGATTCACATTACACTCCCACATTTATGAATCTTTCTAGTCAAGAGAGCAGTGTATTTGGAGGTATTGAAAAATACAAAAATAAAAGGTTGTGCACATCATTTGTAATTGCAAACATGAGTCATCTCCCTTTATACAATAATACAAACTTTTACTTATTGAAACATTGTATATAAACTAACAGCTGTGACAACTATCACATCAAATTGCTTTGGCTGGACAGTGAACATCTCAAGTAGCCTACAAAAAGAGTAAACATGGCCCTGGCACAAATACTACCTGTAAGATTAAGGTAGATCTCTAGAATTGTTTTATAAGTAGAATGAAATCTGAGCCAAAATTGCACAAATATGTAAACATAGTAAACCAAGGGCTGGGCGATATATCGCATGACATTGTTAGGCACATCTCGTCAGTAAAGCCGGTTCCTTGATTAGTAGTAAATCGCCATCACCTGCTTTCAGATGGAGCAGCATTTACAACACAGAGACGTAGTTAACTGACAAGCTGAGCCATATCGCATTAATTATCACGGATCGGGATCGCCTGCAGTTGTCTGCCATATCCAAACCACGCGTCCACACAATTGACGTCGTGTTACCTTTTTTTTCAACAATGTCTTCGGTCTCGAGTTATGTAGTGATGTCGCCTTCACATTCGGCATTATTTTCGCTGTCCTCATCTTCAGTTTCTCTCATTTTTTTTTATCCTTTTTACAACTTTTTTCCCTCTCTCTCAGTCTCCTTCTGTTTACTGTAGCCGCGGTGCTCGCTGAGAAGTGGGCGTGCCCTGCCGGCAGATACGGCAGCCGGCAGATACTGTTGCGTTCAGTTTTTCATGTGATATCGAATAATACGTCCCAAGCATATTATCGAAATCGTTCAGAATATTATCGCGATCCCGTATCGAGATCGAATTATCGCCCAGCCCTAATTTGTTAGTAATGCCTATTCATTGTATGTTTGGTAAGTTGGATTAGAAACAATTATATAATTCAGCTTAAATAAAAAGTAAACTTCTAAGCATTTAAATGTGGGTGCTTTTGTTAATTTTAAAACTTGAATATTATAGTAATGTACTGAAAGACTGGGTTCCCTGTATAGTTTACAATATTACTTGAGAGATTGTTCTAGCTGAGTGAGGGTTATTTCATTTAGAAAAAAACTAAGCCTAAAAATAAATAAAAAAAAACTTGAAAACAACCAAATTGGTGATATCACCAAACAGATTTTCAAAATAATGTCTGTAAGTCCTGCATCTGCCATTGGTTAGACAGACAGGAAGTCAAACTCCCCAAACTCATGCCATTGGTCGAGCCAGTGTTGCAGTGTCTGTCTGGTTGAGATTCTCAAAGTTGTTTCACCACCATGGTAAAGAAATCCACTGAAACCCCATGTGATGAATAGCTACATCTAAGCATCTTTTTATTTTATTTGTAGCTCAAGATTGCCAGATGTCTTTGTCATAAAATGTTCTAAATGTTGTCCTCAGGCCAGTTGGGGATAAGCCGTCTCGAGGGCGCGGAGGAGGACGCGGGGCCAGGGGTGGCCGTGGACGAGGCATGGGACGCGGAGATGGTTTTGATTCCCGGGGCAAACGTGACTTTGATAGACACAGCGGCAATGACAAATCGTGAGTTTGAGAAGCCAGCAATAACAAATGCTTAAAAGCGGTCTTGTTGCATTCGTCTCACTGGAATGTTCTTCATGTCTTAGTCGACAGAAAGGAGAGGAGAAGCGCGGTGGGAGTGGCCCGCACAACTGGGGCAATGTGAAGGAAGAAACCAGGTAGGAATATAGATGGGAAATATCTGAGGCTTGGGGTTGTGGCAGCTTATTTGGGAAGTTGACTTTCAAGCTCGTCCAATGTGTCATACAGAAATATTGTAGATCAGGGGTCGGCAAGTCAGTTTGGCATTGGGTCCAAAAAAAAATGTTGCCACTAGATGGCAGGCCGGAACATAGTCAAAGGATCATTTAAGAACTGTTACAGTGTCTTTTGTAACTGGTACTCTGTGTTAAATCCTGTAGTAGGACAGTCATTAACAAAAAGCCACATTTGTGTGGCGGTGTCCTGGTTTTACACTGGGTAAATTAATAAAGCGTTAGTGACACGTAACCTGGCAAGTATCTTCATTCACCAGCTTGCAACACAGACTGTGTGTGTATCATTTTAATTTGCTTGTTACACAATGGAGCCTAACTTATTGTAATAATTATTTGACTTAGCCTACTTTTACACTAAGAATCATTTGGCATCCTAACGTTCTAAACTGCATTTTTTTAAATTGTTTGCATGCTGAAGGTACGCTATTACGTTGTGTGCAGAGTGATGTTAACATTTAAGCTAGCTGGTGAGAGAAAATGGCACTATCAAAGAGTCTAAAGAGCAAAGTTGACAGCGAAAATAGGGCATATAAAGAAGAATGGAAAGACAACTATGCGTTCATCCTACCTAGTTTTGTGAATGCAAAGCCGGTGTGTCTTCTCTGCAATGAAGCGATCCACAGACTCTTTTGAATGTCTTTCAGACCTTTTCAAATTAAAAGCTCTCAATTCATCTCAAAATAAAACATTGCTGCAAAAACGTTCTCGTACTTTTATTTTGAAGGCAAAATCACTAAAGACGAAGTGATTGTAAGTAACTGTTGCTCTCATGACAGATCTATTTCAGAACCAGGCGATATCAAAATAATCTGGCTGTGTGCGCGGGCCAGATATGATCGCTGGCGTTGGCCAGTTTTAGCCCGCGGGCCGCCTGTTGCCGACCCCTGTTGTAGATCGTCTATAATACCTGAACCGCTTATTTGATGTGACTCTTGTTGATTCTAATTAGTGGTGTTTGGTAAGGCAAATAAATCATTTTTATTTATTCAACCCCAAGTATAACATTTTGACTGCTTGTGCTCTAGATACGAGTAACGCGTAATCATTACCATAGTATGAATCTGATCATTACCATAGTGTTTATTTAATTAACACTGCCAAATTCAGGGTACATTTATGAAATGTAAGATTTCTGAAATGTTTAAAAGGTTTAGTTTGATCATTTCAAGGGTTCTCCAGATCTAATAAGCGTCTGATTTGACAGTGAGCTTGATCAGTCCGCTGCACCTGAGCCTGTTCCTGAAGGTGAAGAACACGCCCCTGTCGACTCCGAAAACAAGTGAGTGCAATTCTGTTCACCATAAGTTGATGTGAAGAAATGAAAATGCTTCACGTACTAAGAGCATGCCGTTGGATGGTTGTGTGTGTGTGTAGGGAGAATGAAGTAGAGGAGGTGAAGGAGGAAGGTCCTAAGGAGATGACACTGGATGAATGGAAGGCCATGCAAGACAAAGAACGGTCCAAAGTTGAATTCAACATCCGCAAGCCCAACGAAGGTAACGATGGTCAGTGGAAGAAGGGCTACGTACTGCACAAGTCAAAGAGTGAGGAAGTTGGCACGGTAGGTTCAATTAGCCAATTTTCTAGTCTTGTAAATGTCAGTCATTGTATGGTTTCCCAAGACTCATTTCTGCTTTTGTGTGTTTCCAGCGGCACGCTGGAGCTGTGATTGAAGCTGGAGATGTTGATCCCGACTCGTTCCACAAGGTATTTGTCTAAATTTGTGTTTGGATTGTTTTGTTTTTTTTACTATTCAGGTGGTCACCCTCTTGGTCACCTTTTAAAGTTGTTTTTCAGTTTGTAGATGGTTATCCTAAACTAAAGTTCAGTTAAAATAGTGCATCGCCAGAATTCAAGAGTCTATGGCCATGTACACTCAATGACATGCTGACTTTTAAAACCAAAAAATCCCTCTCTTGCAAGCTTCTGTTCCTCAGTCATCCTCTTCCCGGTTTACTAACTCTATGCGTACAGTCAGGGTTTTTCCGGGGTCAGAATTGGTCTTCGGTGGGGTCCGACAGACAACGTCATCCTTTCTTGCCCTCCTTTAAAAAAAAAAGTGTGATTTCATAGCTTTTTAAGATAAAATCCTTATAATTATTTTGGTATGTAATATCATATCAATATCAAAAAGTAGAATAAAACAAGTAGCATTAAAAAGTTTATTTTAACTAAGTCTAATTTTCTACTATATACAATTGAATAAAATTAGCAGCTAGCTAACAACACCTTGCTTTGCACATTTTATTTTGGCAATGTTTCCACACATTGTCATATAAATAACCTGAAAAAACTGTAGTTTATTAAGGTTAAATCTTGCTAACCACTCTCACTAAAAAAATGGGGTAAACACACTTACATTCTCATTTTAAGAGGTGTTCTGAGTAAGTGATTTGTTTGTAACACTTTACGATATGGTTTGATTTGTTAACATTAGTTAATGTATTAGGCTAACTAACATGAACTAACCATGAGCAATACATTTGTTACAGTATTTAATCTTTGTTAATCTTAGTTGTTAAAAAATACAGCTGTTCATTGTAGCCTCAATAATATAGTCTACTGGTAAATGGTGAAATTAACATTAACAAAGATTAATAAATGCTGTAGAAGTGCAGTTTATTAATAGTAAATGTTAACTAATGTAGTTAACTAGAGTTTAATAAATGGAACCTTATTGTAAAGTGTTACCGATTTGTTATACACCGATTCAGACGTCTCTTGAGTTCAGTGTTGGACAGATCAGTTGTTTTAACCATTCATTAAAGTGAATCGGTTCAAAGGAGTCATAGTTCGCGAATTGGACGTGTCATTGGCGGACGTTGTGCGATTATCCCGGCAGTTAGAACATCGCACAAGATTTGTGTCAACACAGAAAACATTTCATCACTGGATATAGTGGATAGGTTTTTTCATTTGTTGAAAGTGTGGTTAATGTCAGCTGAATGTGCAGAATGCTTTTCAGAGAAGATAAGGCAACGCTTTTTTTTTTTTGTGCACAATTCACACCCAGCAACTTCAGTCTTCCGACCTTTTACCATAGAGAGAGAGAGAGAGAGAGAGAGAGCGAGCGCTTAGTTTGCAGATGGTAGGAGTGCGTGCGGCCGGGGCTCTTAGTTTGCAGACGGTAGGAGTGCGTGCGGCCGGGGCTCTTAGTTTGCAGACGGTAGGAGTGCGTGCGGCCGGGGCTCTTAGTTTGCAGACGGTAGGAGTGCGTGCGGCTGGGGCTCTTAGTTTGCAGACGGTAGGAGTGCGTGCGGCCGGGGCTCTTAGTTTGCAGATGGTAGGAGTGCGTGCGGCCGGGGCTCTTAGTTTGCAGACGGTAGGAGTGCGTGCGGCTGGGGCTCTTAGTTTGCAGACGGTGGGAGTGCCGGGGCTCTCTCTCTCTGCTTGATCTGTCACACGCGCAGCAGTCATCTACGTCACTCACCGATCAAATAAGGCTTTGGTGGGACAGAAATTCGCTTTGGTGGGCGCCAAAAAATTTTCAATGCAGGAAAAACCCTGACAGTGATTTTCTTCCCAACCGCTCCTGTTAATTTAGTTTGCCTTCCCTGATGACAGCATGTTAAATTAATCACATATTTTTCTGTAATTAATCACACCTAACATTAAAGTTTTTCAAATATTTTTATGTTGTAATACTTAAGTAATATCTCCAAAATAATGTAGAAACAACACACAGTATTATTTTACATACTAGTTTAATGGCATCTTCTTACTAAGAAATACGAATGAAAGCCTGTATCACTGATACCAATACAGTTGTCTCTATTGCAGGGATTGTTCCCCCTCAATTTTAGCCATTATTAATACCCATTTAACGTTATAGTGTAATTAAAAGCTATCGATTTTAACATTTAATAGGCTTAACATTTAATATATGTGAACTTGAAACAATCTTCACCAAATTGTAATGTCACATTTAGCTGTGCCTTTAATATATCAGGGTTCAACACAGGGATAAATATCAGGGTTGCACAAAAGAATATTGTTTTCGTTGTTTTTGACCCATGTGACCTTGTAAACAGTGCTTTAAGATTTTCAGGTAGGTCTACCAGGTAGGAAATAAACAGAAATTGAATACAGTTATCAAACACTACAGTTTTCACTGCATAAATTAAATATTGATTAATCCTCCTTACAGCTACAGACATTATTCAGTCAAGAGCAGTGAGTGGTTTTCTCTCTTGTTCTTTGATTAGCATTATCAGACAGCAGTCGGGTTATTAGGCTGCTGTCACTTTAAGACCTGCCGAACACATTTGGGGTGTTTGTTCAGAGGGCCATGCGTGCCGGTAAAGATTTCAGTTCTTTTTTTGCGTCTCATCACGCATGAATGGTTTAATAGCACTGGAATGAATGATAGCGGGATCATATACTGTAGATTAGCCAAAGGATGACAGAAAAAAAAAAATATATTAACTGCGTTAATATCGTTAAATATTTTAAATGAGTTGAAAGGAAAAATTAATCGCTTGCATTAATTTTGACAGCACTAATATAAGTACTGTGGGTCAGCTCTGTGGTCATAGTTTCTTTGCTGAAGTTCTCATCATGTGAAATTGGGAATGATAGATTTATTTCCTGTAATATTATTTCTTTAAGGCTGAAGAAGGTGGAGAACACCACTTCCGTAAGCCAGCCAATGACATCACATCCCAGCTGGAGATCAACTTCGGAGACTTGGGTCGACCAGGACGTGGTCGTGGAGGCTCTCGTGGAGGACGTGGAGGCCGTGGAGGAGGAGGAGGAGGAGGTGGTGGTGGTGGTGGTGGTGGAGGAGGAGGAGGAGGTGGCAGCAGTGGCGGACGCCCAAGCCGAGGCGGAGGCAGATCTGAGAAGGTAAAGAACCAAGTACTCTATTTTTGTTACAGAGACTGCTTCTCAAATAAAACTAGTCTGCCCTGATAGCATTATCACTATGCATTATATTAATGTTTTACTTAGAAAATAATAAATAAAATACATTGTTTTTAAATGAACTCAATTCACTTATACCCCAACAAAGAGCTATAAAACTTTGTATTATTACTATTATGCTTTAAACTAGGAATGCGCCGATACCAGTATGGGTATGGGGCCCAATATTGCGCTCGCTTACTTGTAAAATACTCCGATACTGACAGCCGATACCACGCAGCGTGTGTACAGTACAGTGCTTGTGACAAAGAAACACCAGCAACAGCGCAAATAGAGAGCAGAATGTAATGGGTATATAATAGAGAAGGATGTATATGAAGTAAATGTATCTAATTAACATTATTAAATATTCACGCTATAGCTGCTGATAAGCGAAACAGACTCAGACATCGATGGAAAGTTAGTAGTTCGGTCGGATATGTCAGTGGCAAAGACAGTAAAACAAGGAGCATATTACTAACGTTAACTTGCGCTAAAGAGAAACATTTGAGAAAGAAAACGCGTGTAACAGTATATTGGATACGTGCAGCTCTTAAAGGGACAGCAGCCTAATAAACCAGCTGCTGTTTTTCTCCTCAATGTTAATATAGCAAGAAAAGAAATGACTCTTGTAAACAATGATAAATCTAGATTTATACAGTGAATACTTATTTTACATTTGATTACTTCTGTCAATTTCTGTACCTGAAAATTGTGATATTTCACAGATACAGTCTTGGAAAGTACTAAAGATATTGGACTCCTTCTGTATTATTTACACAATAATAAGAGAGACCAAACGAAAACAACAATCACAAAGTGTAAATATAAATGTATACCAACAAACAAAAACAACAAAAAAAGGAGCCAAAACAATGCCATCATACAACACTTCCAGAGAGGTTTAAACGAGTCCAGCAAGCATCAGGTGTCCGTCACAGACTTTGGAAAGTTGAATGTGGCACAAGATGCCGAATGCTTCACTAATTTAGTAGGTGTTTGATTTACAGGAAAAAGAGCAAGAAATGAAACCACTATTAATAAATGATTGTTTCTCCTCATTGCTGTGTAGTCCTGAAGTGTGTTGCTTTTGAATTCGACAGGGTGGAGGTGTTTCTGTTCCCAACGTGGACGATCCCGAGGCTTTTCCGGCCCTGGCTTAAACCTCAGCTCCGCCACCTAACCTTCCTCCAGGCTCCCCTCCTCTTTGACGCTTGCATGCTTATGGATCGTTCGACCATAGAAACCGGGAAATAGAAATACATGAGACTGTCATCCATACATACACTGAGAACTGACTTTTACCTGCGGAAAAACACAAAAAGGACTTCTTGTTACACTGAAGCAAATTATGGGTAGAGGTTTTGTATTTAGAGACATGATAGCAGGGATGTTCATACAGTATTTTTTTCCCTTTTTTCCAGAGATTATGCATTCGCCATAAATATTTTTTTATTGCTGCTTGAATGTATGCATTTTCAAGATAGAAGTTGAAGTGTGTTGTGAACGCTTAAGCTTCCCTCGGGACACGGCGGTGTCTGCGTGTAATTGAGTGCACTCACTCTCTCAATGGCTCTACCAAAAGCAGATTTTTCTTCTTTTTTTTTTTCTCTCTCTCTCTCCATCTCTCACTACTAAGTGAGAATACAAGACTTGTAGTGATGATTTTACTATTAACATATACATGAGTAATGTATATTGACTATTTTAAATGTTTTGAAAGAAAGCTCCAAGGTCAAGCTACCCTCTTGTTATTTGGATTTTTTTATTTTATTTTCTTGACCGGTAGCAAGAAGCAAATGCGTCGTCTTGATCTTGCTTTGGTGTTTTGTCGTCCTTTGCTGGACCTGTGATATTAGTATGCATAGTTGTCTTTGTTCCTCAGAGAGATTACTTCCTTATCTTGTTAAATCACCCAGGGCTCAATGTAGATCCAGGCTGGTCCTCAAGTCATACAAGTTCATCTCTTAGAAACCTTAGGACCACTATCGTGATGTGTTGTGCGTGTGTATGAGAGAAAGATAACCTGTTTTATTTCATCTGCCATAAGTTTATTTTCCTGAGCTTGGATGGTAAGTTTCAGCAAGTCATGTTCTTAACATGAAGTTTCGTTTGACTTTAGTGAGTTTTCTCTAGCTAAGGTTGTTGACATATCTTGCACTTAGATTTTTGGTGACGTTTGAAATATAGCTACTAAGCACGTGGTCTTTTTGCATCAGTACCATTTGTTTTATTTTTATTCCTTCTGTGATCTTTGCTGTGTGTTTATTTTTAATTATTACTATGATGGCACTACTGCTTGCATTTTCTGAAAAATGTGTAATTCAGGGTGGGACAACAGTGTGCTGCAAAAGAAAAGTTGGAACCAGCTTCTTTGTGTATGTGAAATAGCAAGACCTCAAAGTGTGATGGCCGATGTACTCTGTATTCGTAGGAGGGACAATAAAATGGAAGACGACACTATATTTGAGTCCATGCTTCCGGTTTGTCAATACTCTGCTTTTGTCTCTCTGTTACCCGTTTGTCTGGTACCGAGAATGTCGGCAAATATCTGCAGGATCATGCAGGAAAATTGGTCAATTAAGACTACCTGTACCATATTCTGAATAATAACCCTTTTCTTTATGCATTTGTTGAATTTGTCGCATTAATACCCGCTTTCATAGCAGTGTTGATCCAGAGATATTTTTCCGTAGTGTTTTCATGACAATTCATTCGTGACACTTGTCTTGATAACACTGGGACTGGTTGTGAGGTTCTGCTGTCAGCTGTAGTTTACCCCATCCTAAGCAGACGGTAACGTGTCAAATATCCATCTAAGGGGAATAACAGATGGGAAGCTGGTGGAGGAGACGTGCTGCCAATTCAGAGGAGCTGTGGAGAGCCTGCATTAAACCCCTGCACCCCCAAAGCAATGGGTTGCTGGACCGCATCAACGGCACTTTTACCACCAGCTTGCTATCTTGGCCAAACGGCACCAGCATGGCTGGGAAAGTAACCTGTGGATTTAGTGTTGGCCTTTTTGTGTTTGACTTCTGTGTAGTCCTGAAGTGTGTTGCTTTTGAATTTGACAGGGTGGAGGTGTTTCTGTTCCCAAATGTGGACGATCCCGAGGCTTTTCTGGCCCTGGCTTAAACCTCAGTTCCGCCACCTAACCTTCCTCCAGGCTCCCCTCCTCTTTGACGCTTGCATGCTTATGGATCGTTCGAACATAGAAATCGGAAAATAGAAATACATGAGACTGTCATCCATAAACAGTCAGTAAACACAAAAATATTTCAATAATTTTTCGTAGTAGTCATTTTGCTTTATTTCCAGTTTCACCCATAGGCACGTTCGCACATGCGCACTCTTCAAAAACTGCTTAAAATCTCTTGACAAACTAAGACGTAAATTACATTATTTACATATTTAAATATTACAAATAAAAGATATAGATTGTACTGAATTTCAACTTACTTAATTTGCTCGAGATAATGATTTGAGTCCACATGTCATGCAAACGAAACTATGCCTCTAACCACAGGTCGAGAGCTGTCGTTCCAAACACACAACTTTGTGATGCTGTTTGTGAATGTTCGTTGGAATGATGGTTTCAGGAAACACTGACTCGTTGAACTTTGCTGATAGTGACGGAACTTGCGAACATAGTTGGTTAGAGATGGTTTCAGGAAACGCACCCCTGGATGGTCATGAAACAGTGGTTGAAAGCATCCAACACTACCTGTAGGTGTGTTGGCAGTGGCTTCACCGGTGTACCGTTGGGCCTGCTTCAGTGGTGGGCCAACAGCTGAGGAATTTGTCCGTCTGCAACCTCACTGCTTAAGGGCTACAGATGCTGTTGAACTCCGTTACATTAGATATAACCCCAAGTTTTTAACTCTGGGTGTTTCATTGGGTGGAGTATGTCACTGCATTTTAGAGCACAGTTTTTGAAGGACTCCAAGCCAATGAAGACTGGAGGGTCATATAAATTGCCTGGAGATGATGGTTGTATTTCTGACTTTGACTTACTTCCAGACATTTTAGGCGCATGTGGTCATCAGAGCAGACACCATATCGGTTGTCTTGCACACCAGGGGGGAATGCGATTACGCCCCATATGGAAGTTAGCGTGGCTCATTTTGCTTTGGGTGCAGAACAAACTTCTGTCACTAAGGGTGGTGTACATCCCAGGTCGATTGAATCTTTGAGCAGATATTCTCTCAAGGCACCTTGGGTCTAATTTCTCTCATCTATCACCTCTGGGATAGACGCTCTATGCCTTATATGCTTATAAATCGACAATTTTGTTTCCGGCAGTACTTGCAAGAGAGTGTGAAGGCAGTGTGTGTCTTTGCACTGTTTTGGCCTTCCAACATTTGGTTATCAGATCAGGTGTCAGAGTTCCCTCAGGAGATCCCGATCGGAGTAAGTCTACTTTCCCAGGCATCCCTGGCCAGAAAACCTTTGGTCTGGGGCCTCTTTGATTAGTTCTAGATACAGCGACCATTTTGAATGCAAGAGCTCCTCCTACAAGGAGGCTCTATGCTTTCAGCACTTTGCCTGCCAGATTTTTTGTAATTTATGACACAACACTTCCCCATGATTGACAAGTTTTTCCAGCTTTCATGTTTTCACTGTTGTACAGTAGGGGCACTGCTACAGATCTTTTGAAATAGTGCAGCATTCAAAACCAAGTGATGATCTGCATAAACCCATAAGGAGCTTTCGCACAATTAAGCTAACGCGATCATCAAACACTCAACAGCACATAAAAATCGAAACTTCCCAACATTACCAAATGAAATGTTGAACCCACAAAGAGATATAGAAGTGTGGAAGCTATGTTTTGGTCATCGTTCTGAATTTGATCCAGACAAAGTGTTTAACAACAATGTGATTTTCTTATCTATTTTTCACTTGGTTCTCGTTTCATGCGAGGGATGAGATGGCTGAGAACTTTCCTTCATTGGACTTATCTTTAGTCCTAGAAGTTTTAATACTTGATGCGTTCTTCAAAATACACAAATGAAGGAAGCGAAACGAAGCCTGCCTACCAAGGATCCTTCAAATTGACGTCTTTCGACTGTGCTTGATGATTTACTTGAGATTTGCAATCTTGCCAGGATACTGCCTTCTATTTTTGGGAAGAAGAAAGAATCTGGGCTGTTTGGAGCACCAAATGAGCGACCATGCTGTCAGGTCGCGGGAAAAATCAACTTGACGTCATTTGTCTTTGCGTGGTTACATCTCATCCGTAAACCGAAAGATGACCTGGCTACTATATGCCATAATCTGAATATTCAGCTGCTTAGAATTTAAACTTGTCATCTAGATGGCTGCTTTTTTATCTGGAAAGGTCTTAACGGCAATCGTCGTTGACTTCTGGTGAATCGCCTGTTGCCAAAACCAAGAAACCTCAAACTATGGAGAGCCTGCAGTCAAAAAGGGAAAGCGACAATTTGCTAGCCAATTTGTAATGTGTGATCTGACTGAGCAATTGCTAGATCTAAACGTCAGTAACGTAATTTAAAAGCATTTGCACTTCATTTGGTCAGATCAAAAGCTGCAGATATGTTACTTACATACAGGCATACGAGATGATTTTTAAATGAATGCATAAAAATGTTTCTCTTTGAGCTTTGGTTAGAGGTGGCTGAAATGCAACTTTATTCAACTGCAGCCTGCAAGGAGAGATTCTTGGGTCTCCAGAGACACTTTATTTTTAAAGCTGCCCATTTTTTATACAATTAATGTGTTCTTAAGCCTTTATCTGACTGAGTTCTTCTGTGCTCTAAATCGCTCACAAATCTTTTGACAGTTTTATCATCTCTATTCAGTTTTTGCAACATAGTTTTCATTACTTTTGCAAGACTGCATTATTTCATGCTTTTCATCTTCAGAAAGATCTTTCTTCCTCCCCATATTGCATGAGAAATGTGACTTGCTTAATAATGTGGAACAGCCTTTTTAAATAGGTTTTCCATTTATCTAAGAAGACCCGGCAAACTATTCAACAAACTTGTCTGAGACTAATACCAGTTATCTAAACAAGATATGAGAAATAAAACAAACACTTTCTTTGTAAAACTAAAATCTGAATGTTTATTTTACTTAAATCACTTGCATAATAATTTGAAACAGTATAAACCAATATCTGCTTGTTGCTTTTTATATATTTTTTGTATTACTGTTTAAGTGCTCACTAACCAGTGTTAACCATTCCAATATGGGGGATTGCTTATAGCGGCCCATAGAAACGGTCACCAATGAGGCATCTGCGTATACATAGATTATGGTAGTGTCGTTTTTCATCCAGAAACATGAAGTTTAAACCAACAGTACAACTTATGTATCAAATACATGTTTTGCTTTTCATATGCTGGTTGTTTGAGCATCCAGGTCAACCTACACAGCAAGACTGGCTCCACCAATGGTGTGAGTTTGGGGCGGGATTATGTGTTTCACAAGTTCATAAATTAAACACTTTTATAACAAACTATAAAAAAACACTTAGTTTAGGCAGAAAAAAAAAAATATATATATAAATATATATATATATATATTTTTTTTATCTTCAAATCACCAGATAAGTGCTTGTGCTCTTCTGTTGAATCTCATTTGCATTAGAGTTCTGAAATGTCTTCTTAAAAGGGAACATAGTGGTACATCCCTTTTTGATTCCCTCAGTGCATTACCATGTTAAATCCATTGTTTTTTTGTTTTTTTTTGGGTGGTGTCACTGAAAATCCTCCTCTAGAAAAAGCAGACAGACCAAACAAGAAGAACACGAGTGTTTTAAATTCTGATTAAAATGATTAAATCACAAGTAACGACAACATTAACAGAGCATGTTCATTGCAGAGAGATGTTAGCACGTTTTGAACCTGGGCTGGCGGGATGAAGGTTTCGCTCCAGGATCTTAAGGATGTTTTCTACCAGACACTTCACGTCACTGTGGGTGTCTGGATGGGTGCTCAGGACTCTCAGTAGGTCTGTACCTCCTTCCGTCTGGAGCATACTGCAGTACTGAGGGGCTACAACAAGAGAACAAGAGCTGCATTTCTGTAAGTGGCTCGAAATTTCACCACTAAGTAAGATGACATTTATTCAGCACATGATCAGTAAGGTTCTCTCTCTCACCTTACAGAGTAAAGTGTATAGGCACTCCCCTATTCCAAAATCATACAACCACATCACATGGACTACTACCAACCCTAGCGGGCACATAAACAACTAGAGAGTGTATTTGTGTGTGCTCGTGTGTGTTAATCGGAATGACCATGCTGTTCTCTGCTATTCACTGAATCATTTGCACAGCCGTCTTTTTATTTATTCATTTATTTTCTATCTGAAGCTATAGCAGCAACATTAGCTATGTTTCCATCCAAACTTGCGAATTGAACTAATGCACATAATTGGAATGTCACATAATAAAACATTTGTGAATAAAGTAGTGTTTCCATCCCAACAAAATCACCACTTTCTGGGAAATTGCCACAAAATATCTGTAATAAAAAATGTTGTACATCATAAATGACTTGTGAAAACAGAAAACTCTAGGCTGGGTGGGACCAGTGGGGATTTAACTAAATTCCTTAAATTAGAATTACAAAGATACCTCCCATTTCCAACATCAATTTAAATTCAGGAATTAAAAATGGAATTTTAAAGGAATTCCCAATTCAGGTTTGAATGGAGCCTGGTAAAGAAAAATACTTTGTGTAAATATACTCTGAATATGTATAATGGGCCAGTAGTGAATGTCACTATAATCAAACTAAAACTACATTACACCATTATCTTTTCTTTGTTTTCCTTTTTTTTTTTACTAATTTCTGTGAAAAGCAAGGGATTTCAGGGATTTGCTGTGTATCTTAAATGAACTTGCCGTTTAATAGTCTCTCTGGCTTTTTTCTTACCGTTCTGAGAGCAGACAAACTGTATGGCCCAGAGAGCCCACAGCTGAACACCGGAACACTGAGAGATGTGTAGCAAAGGATAGAAGGGCTGGAGCGTCCTGGAAGACAGAGAGAAAGAAAGACATCAAAAGCTGTCTGTGCTACTGCAATGTTAAATTAACAGTTCCATTACAAATTTGAATGACTGTGTTGAATTTTGAAAACTGTTTTCCATTTAATACGATAAACTGTGTGTATTTGCATGGAAACAAGTGACCAGCTTATTCTTTGGATTTTCTCCTCCTTTCTTCTGGACAAAGTCTTTCTTGTTTGAAAGAAATAGAAAAATAAGATTTTAATGAATAGTTGGTTGGGTGAATTTAACACAATGGCTGCACATCACGACTCACTAATAATAAAAATGGCTTACTGATTATTTTTCAAGTTCATCTATTGTTTTGGTGAAAAACTATTTGATATTTAAAGGGATAGTTAATTAAAAAAAATATTAATACATACAGGGTTGGAATGACAAGACTTTATTTACTTCATCTGTAAATGAAGACAGAATTTTCATTTTTGGACAAACTATCCCTTAATTGTACATGTCAATGGTGACTTCAGCCATTGTTCTCCTGTGCACCATTTAGCGCTACACACTCCAGTCCAGTAGGTGGCGTGAGTAAACGATGGCAGAATTTACTACTCCTTGCCAGTACATTTTCTTATACTATAGCCTACAGTTTTATGCTTTTGATGGCCCTTTTGATCAAAAAGCTTGCAATGGCTGTATATCATGACTTACACTTTTGAGTGCTTTAATAAATGTGAAAGCAAGAAAGAAATTGCAGCTCTGATTATTTTTCAAGTGCTTTAATAGTTTTGGTGAAAATCAACCCGATAGTTCACCAAATATGTCTTGAATATGTCTTGTCTTGTCATGATCCTTTTTATCAGAGCCTCTGCCCAAATGCTTAAAATTAGTCTTGTAGACACATATAAATATACATTGTGCCTACAAATGAATTTCTTTCCAAAACCAAAACTAAAATTGAATTTAAAAAAAAAAGATGAACTCAAACTTTACTCACTTCATAATTCCCCTATGTCCATTTGTGTAATATTATAGTTGCACTATTTTTCTGAAATTTGGTAAGTAATATTACTATTATTATTATTATTATTATTAATAATAATAATAATAATAATAATATGGAATGATTAGGTGTGCCCTGTCTTTTGATTGATTATTGTATAATATTACATAAATACAGAATAATCAATAAAAAAGTAAATATTAGAACGCTTACCGGTAGGAAACCATTGCATGCTCAGGAGAACTCCATGACAGGATAGAGGAGTGCTAAAAGTGAGAGATTCAAGGTACAGAGTTGAGCACATAAAAAACACATACATTTGCACTAATGCACACACACACACGCACGTGGTTTACAGGTACTCTCCATAGGCGTAATAGTTTTACAAACTGAATATTCTATCCCCTAACCATCACAGAAAACTTTCTGCATTTTTTTTATTTTCAATAAATCACTGTTTTGTATGTTTTTAAAGCCAGTTTGTTTACGAGGACACAGGAAGTGTCATTATACACAATTCCGTCCTCATAAACCATATGCACAAGAGCACACACACACACACACCAGTTTCTCCTGCACTGTGCAGTGCAGCTCAGCATCCAGACCCCACGCAGGCCCCCTGACTGAGGTGAGATGTGCCAGGATCCCTCCAGCAAAGTAACGGACATCCACCTCCATCTCTGGGTTGATTAAGAGTGAGAGAATGTGCTCCACCAGGTCCTCATCCATCAGCTCCATCCGCAGCTCCTCCACCTCTGCTACATTATTCTGGAGCACAGAGGAGATTCGCTGATTTCAATGTTGAGCAAGCTATTCGTCATTTGAAGTAGATAAGCTTCTAGAACAGAATATTAAAACCCCCACGATTCCACATGGGGGACGCTGAAGGTTGAATGAGGACATGGTCTGATTTTCCTTGCAGGTTAACAAACTGCATGAAGACATTTCATTTCTAAAGATTTCCAAAGAGTCCAAAGAGAAGAGTCCAAACTTTCCTTGCTAACACTTTATAAAGTTCATTTCATCACCAATAGTTCATGCATTAGGTATCAACTAACAATGAACAATTGCATTAGTCTAGATTAATTTTCATTTATAAATATACTGTTATTAATTATTTAAGGGATAGTTTACCCAAAAATGAAAACTTCTGCTTCTATGGGTATTTACTTCTGCTGAACAAAAGATATAAAAAAAAATGTCAGTAATCAAACAGTTGATGTCCATTGACTTCCTGACTAAAAGACACACAGGCTGAATCCGAAATCGCCCCCTATATCCTCAAATAGGGTGTTATTTGAGGGGACAGCCATTTGTAGTGTTGTCTGAATCCATAGTGGACGTTATTGAGTGCACTTATTCAATCCCACATTGCACCGCAATAACGAGTGTACAACCGATGTACGCTCAACAGCTGTCCAAATTCATTCACTCCTTTTCATTCACTCCTTCAAGTGAACAGTATTAGTGGACTAACATAGGGAATAGTGAATGAGGGTTTAGGGGGCGATTTCGGGTTCAGCTGGATTAACAAGGTAATGATGCACAGGTGGATGTAATCACACAATGTTGAGTCCAGGCAAAGGTTTGGTAATGGACTAGGAAGGATTGCTCTCTGGTGGAGATTAAGGGCACTCCAGCTGGTGGATATGACACTTTCATAGTATAGAAAAAAAATACTATGGAAGACAATGGGGCCCATCAACTGTTTGGTTACTGACATTCTTCAAAATATCTTCTTTTGTGTTCAGCAGAAGGAGGAAACTCATACAGGTTTGGAAACACTTAAATATTTTGGGTGAACTATCCCTTTAAGTCATGTTTGAATCATAATAAATTAACTAGTGTTTTCATTTGAACACCTAACTTATACATTTTAAAATGTATTTGTAAATGTAAAAATTATCACTAACTTTTTACTTTTCATTGTTACTTAATGATAATGTATAGAATGTATAAAGTGTAAACCTGCCAGAAATTTCGAGAATGGATCAAAAATCCCTCACAGGAGTTTGAATCGATATCTCCCACTAAGAGATACAGAGGAAAGCATATGGAATACCATTTACTTACACTATCAACAAGCAGCCAACGCTATAATATAATATAATATAATAAACATACTATACATTTAAACCAAATCACATTAAAGCCTCTTCACATTTATGCATTTCTGAACATTTTTTAAATTACTTCAATAATATTAACTACAATAAAACAGTAAAAATCATATTGTGAATAGTTTATAGTGGTTTATTTGTTACAATTAACAGTTGTTCAGCAATTATTCCTAATATTCTCTTTTTCTTTGGACCATTAGTCAACAAATCCTCTGTAAACACTGAGCAATTAAAGGAGTCATAACCTAGTATTACATTGGATACCTACTGCTGTATTATAGTCTTTCAGACCCTTCTAAAAAAGAAAAGTGGAAAAAAAATAAACACAGACCTACTTTTACCCTTATTTCTGAAGGCATTATTGTCTCGCGAGATCAATGCGATGTTTTGGCTGTCGTGGACGCTCTATATGGCTCTGCACGCCAGTTGAAAGGGTTGTTGGGACAGCGTCATTAAAAATGAATTTCATCCACTGGTCCCTGATAGTTTCGTCCGATTTTGGGAGATAAAACACATTTACATGTTTTTTATGGCAATCAACCACAGAGCAAGTCCGGTGTGCACTCGGTTTCTCCATCTTTCTCGACTGAACTGAATATGAGGGGGAGAGGGGAAGGCTTCCTGCCGCGGTGTCCATATATGGTATATCCTACTACCTCATGACGTCAAGAGGGAGCTGAAATCAAAATCTCGTATTTGAGTGCGCGTGCACGCGCGCTGGTTTATTTACCCTGAGGTAAACAAACGCTTCACTTTTAAATATCGGCTTCCCGGCCAGTGTATAATCGTTAGTCGATCATAACATACATTGATTCTCGTGGAAAAGTGAAAATTGCAGGTTATGACTCCTTTAATCATTTTGAGTTCATTTAGATTTTTGTGTGACCAAAAGTGATCATGTCAGAGTGGGTGAGCTGTTTGCTTTGTAATTAATCCATTCACTTCCACCAGTTTTTACATGACATTTAAAATATATTTACCAGAAGGCCTAGGAGCTTCTGCTGGATGGAGAACTCAGAATAATACGACTGTGGAGGAGAGGAGAGAGTGATGAGAAGATACAGAAAATTAACAACCATTTAAAGGGTATTTTTCTCCCAAAACTGAAAATTATTTAACTCATCATTAACTCAAACTTATGTCATTCCAAAACTGTTTGAATTTCTGTCTTCTGTGGAAAAGTCAATGGTAACCAAAATGGTTTGGTTATCAACATTATTTAAAGCATCTTCTTTTGTGTCTCACAGAAGAAATAAAGTCATACTAGTTTGGATTGGATCAGCAAGAGGGTGAGAGAGAATGGTCACAGGTTTATTTTTGGGAGAAGTATTACGAAGTTCAAGAATATATGTCATTGTTGCAAACTTATGATATCAATCTATAATCTGACTTGTGATGCAGCCTGTAATTAAACCACACCATGTTTGTTCATTTGGCGAGAGGAGAACTCGCCCCTCAACTGAGCCTGGTTTCACCCACTCAATGATGGAGTTTGGGTTCCTTGCCACTGTCGCCTCTGGTTTGCGTAGTTGTGGATACATAATATTTAACAATATTATTGACTTGAATGCATTGACACTACTGAATGAGAGCTGAACTAAGCTGGATGATGACATTAATGTTTTCTCCAGAGCTACTTTATAGATTAATTAATTAACTACACAGTTATTGAACCAAACTGAATCAACACTGAACTAATTTCAACTGAATAATGACTGTTGTTTACTTTGTATTTTTAGAGCTGCTTTAGAGTAGAATTGAACTCCTTTTCCTGTTTATCACCGTAAAGCTGCTTTGAAACAATCTGTATTGTATAAAGCGCTATTTAAATAAAGGTGACTTGACTTCAAATGTGTCCAACTGTGCATGTTAGTTGTGCATGAGTGCGTGTCTGTGTACCTCTAGCAACTCCATGTAGAGTTCCAGTCCTTGGCACTGAATGAAATGGCGACAAGCGGTGGGCGTCTCATCTGTCAAGTTCCACAAAGCACTTAATGCAAACTTCAGAGTTGAATCCACTACACCCAGTGAGGCCTTCTGTTGAACGATGCTCAGCAACTGCTGAAGTTCCACAGAAAGGGAAATAAAATCTATTGTTTTGGTCTATTCATGTAGTCATTGTCCATTCAGGCATTTGCAATAGAAGCTTAAGAATTTAGCCATTTACATATCCTATAGTACTTTAGGGGAACAGTATGTTTAGTGTAAAAGACCCCATTAAATGTTCTGAAGAATTTGTCTTTCCTGTGCTGACGCATTTGCTATTGAAACAGAAGGGGTGGGACATATTAAAGGCCTGTCTTTTTTAATAACTAACAAACTTTAGCTTGCATCACAGTCTGACATGTTTTGCTGTTTGCTATTGTCAGGATATAGCAGACTCGAGAGAGGTGGATCAGTGAAAAAACAGTGCTTTATTTGAGCAAATTGCAAACACAGGTGAGTAATGACAACACAGTCATTCAATGATGAAGGCGGGTATTAAACTTCAGTTCTTAGGTTCTGCAAGTGAAGATAGAGATCGTGACTTAACAGGTGAGTGAATCCACACACACACACCTTAAGTTGCTGTTGAGCTTTGTCTTACAGGTCTTGAGGAAATGCTGAAGGGAATATTCGCAGGCAAGTAATCAGTGCAGGTGATGGCTGAGTAAGTGCAGGTGAGGAAGAGGAGGGATGCTGGGAAATGTAGTGTGCTAAGGTGACTGGGATGGTGATGGGACTTTGTGACAGCCTTACACACTAGCAGACATTTGCCATCACAGACAAAGAACATAACCGTGGCATTAACTCTGGGCCTAACTGATTCTGATGTGTTGAGACTATTGGGTTAAGTAGCTCGGAAACCACTGGACTGGACAGCGCTGAGATCATTTGACTTGAGTGTGCAGAAACCCTCTGGATTAAAAATTCCCTCAGGATCCTTATCCTCCTCCTTTGCGGGGCTCAATGTGGTGTTCAAATTGGAGGATGCAGGGGATACTGGTCTGGACTCCTGGTGAAGCTCCGTAGTTGGAGCGAATTCTGGAGATTCATGGGCCGGAACGGACTCGGGAGAAGACTCCTAGACAAGCACAAACTCTGGGGCACACTCGGGCCGGAGAGGGCTCTGGGGTAGACTCGTGGGCTGGAGAGGGCTCTGGGGTGGACTCATGGGCTGGAGAGGGCTCTGGGGTGGACTCATGGGCTGGAGAGGGCTCTGGGGTGGACTCATGGGCTGGAGAGGGCTCTGGGGTGGACTCATGGGCTGGAGAGGGCTCTGGGGCGGACTCGTAGGCTGGAGAGGGCTCTGGGGCGGACTCGTAGGCTGGAGAGGGCTCTGGGGCGGACTCATAGGCTGGAGAGGGCTCTGGGGCGGACTCATGGGCTGGAGAGGGCTCTGGGGCTCGTGGGCCGGAGAGGGCTCTGGGGTAGACTCGTGGGCCGGAGAGGGCTCTGGGGCGGACTCGTAGGCTGGAGAGGGCTCTGGGGCGGACTCATGGGCTGGAGAGGGCTCTGGGGCGGACTCATAGGCTGGAGAGGGCTCTGGGGCGGACTCATAGGCTGGAGAGGGCTCTGGGGCGGACTCATAGGCTGGAGAGGGCTCTGGGGCGGACTCATAGGCTGGAGAGGGCTCTGGGGCGGACACTTGGGCTGGAGAGGGCTCTGGAGCGGACACTTGGGCTGGAGAGGGCTCTGGAGTGGACTTGTGGGCTGGAGAGGGCTCTGGGATGGACTCGTGGGCTGGAGAGGGCTCTGGAGCAGACTTGTGGGCTGGAGAGGGCTCTGGGGTGGACTCGTGGGCTGGAGAGGGCTCTGGGGTGGACACTTGGGCTGGAGAGGGCTCTGGGGCTCGTGGGCCGGAGAGGGCTCTGGGGTAGACTCGTGGGCTGGAGAGGGCTCTGGGGCGGACTCATAGGCTGGAGAGGGCTCTGGGACGGACTCATAGGCTGGAGAGGGCTCTGGGGCGGACTCATGGGCTGGAGAGGGCTCTGGGGCGGACTCATGGGCTGGAGAGGGCTCTGGGGCGGACTCATGGGCTGGAGAGGGCTCTGGGGCGGACTCATAGGCTGGAGAGGGCTCTGGGGCAGACACTTGGGCTGGAGAGGGCTCTGGAGCGGACACTTGGGCTGGAGAGGGCTCTGGAGTGGACTTGTGGGCTGGAGAGGGCTCTGGGATGGACTCGTGGGCTGGAGAGGGCTCTGGAGCAGACTTGTGGGCTGGAGAGGGCTCTGGGGTGGACTCGTGGGCTGGAGAGGGCTCTGGGGTGGACACTTGGGCTGGAGAGGGCTCTGGGGCTCGTGGGCCGGAGAGGGCTCTGGGGTAGACTCGTGGGCTGGAGAGGGCTCTGGGGCGGACTCATAGGCTGGAGAGGGCTCTGGGACGGACTCATAGGCTGGAGAGGGCTCTGGGGCGGACTCATGGGCTGGAGAGGGCTCTGGGGCGGACTCATGGGCTGGAGAGGGCTCTGGGGCGGACTCATAGGCTGGAGAGGGCTCTGGGGCGGACTCATAGGCTGGAGAGGGCTCTGAGGCGGACTCATAGACTGGAGAGGGCTCTGGGGCGGACACTTGGGCTGGAGAGGGCTCTGGAGCGGACACTTGGGCTGGAGAAGGCTCTGGAGTGGACTTGTGGGCTGGATAGGGCTCTGGGATGGACTCGTGGGCTGGAGAGGGCTCTGGAGCAGACTTGTGGGCTGGAGAGGGCTCTGGGGTGGACTCGTGGGCTGGAGAGGGCTCTGGGGTGGACACTTGGGCTGGAGAGGGCTCTGGGGCTCGTGGGCCGGAGAGGGCTCTGGGGTAGACTCGTGGGCTGGAGAGGGCTCTGGGGCGGACTCATAGGCTGGAGAGGGCTCTGGGGCGGACACTTGGGCTGGAGAGGGCTCTGGAGCGGACACTTGGGCTGGAGAGGGCTCTGGAGTGGACTTGTGGGCTGGAGAGGGCTCTGGGATGGACTCGTGGGCTGGAGAGGGCTCTGGGACGGACTCATAGGCTGGAGAGGGCTCTGGGGCGGACTCATGGGCTGGAGAGGGCTCTGGGGCGGACTCATAGGCTGGAGAGGGCTCTGGGGCGGACTCATAGGCTGGAGAGGGCTCTGGGGCGGACTCATAGGCTGGAGAGGGCTCTGGGGCGGACTCATAGGCTGGAGAGGGCTCTGGGGCGGACTCATAGGCTGGAGAGGGCTCTGGGGCGGACTCATAGGCTGGAGAGGGCTCTGGGGCGGACTCATAGGCTGGAGAGGGCTCTGGGGCGGACTCATAGGCTGGAGAGGGCTCTGGGGCGGACTCATAGGCTGGAGAGGGCTCTGGGGCGGACACTTGGGCTGGAGAGGGCTCTGGAGCGGACACTTGGGCTGGAGAAGGCTCTGGAGTGGACTTGTGGGCTGGAGAGGGCTCTGGGGTGGACTCGTGGGCTGGAGAGGGTTCTGGAGCAGACTTGTGGGCTGGAGAGGGCTCTGGGGTGGACTCGTGGGCTGGAGAGGGCTCTGGGGTGGACACTTGGGCTGGAGAGGGCTCTGGGGCGGACTCGTGGGCTGGAGAGGGCTCTGGGGCGGACTTGTGGGCTGGAGAGGGCTCTGGGGTGGACTCGTGGCCTGGAGAGGGCTCTGGGGTGGACACTTGGGCTGGAGAGGGCTCTGGGGCAGACTCGTCAGCTGGAGAGGGCTCTGGGGTGGACACTTGGGCTGGAGAGGGCTCTGGGGCGGACTCGTGGGCTGGAGAGGGCTCTGGGGCGGACTCGTGGGCTGGAGAGGGCTCTGGGGCGGTCTCGTGGGCTATTTAATTTCTGATCCATTTAATCTTATGAGAAAGGCTGATTTTTTTTTTAAATCTGTAAATTTTACAAGCTATATTGGCAACATCCAGGAGTACATTGCACATAGACGGCTTCAAAGCTAATAGCAATGGACCAAAAGCCACAAAACTTTTTATTTAATTGGGGTCTTTAAAACAGCAACAGAAAATAAAAGCACCTGTGAAGGAAAACATTTACCTTCATTATAAATGCCTCTGCACCCAGTTCTGAGATCTCCTCTGTGCTCAACTGCAATACAGTGAGAAAGAGTTCAATTCTCCAGCCTCAAAACCTTTTACACATTAATAATGTCCCAGAGATGAAAATTATTTGATTATGTTTTTTGTTCATATAAGCAGATCTCAAAATCAATGGTAATATGTTTTTCAGCGGCGGTGGTTCCAAAAGTATTTTTCCCAGTTATATTTTTCCAACAGGGATTTTTAAAAGTCATAAAAAAATTCTAGCATTATTCAGCATGACTATATTCTATAACTAATAGACCATTAATTAAGGGTTTTTCCTCAAAGTCTGAATGACTGCTTATTGATAGTAAGTAAAGTAGTTGTTGTACATGAATTATGATTTTAATATGTGTTGCTCAGTATGGGCCTTATAAGGCGGTAGCACCACAAAAATAAATGAAGTCTTTCTATGTCTTAAATATGTTTTAGAATATGGTCATACAGAATAAGGCATTGATATGTGGCGTATAAGTACTAATAAACAGTCAAAAATATGCTAGTAATATGCATGCTAATAAGCAACTTGTTAATAGTGAATGTGTACCTCAATATAAACTATATAAAATAATGCAACAGATAGCATCAACAAGCATACCATACCTTGGAGCTCGCAACAGGTCTGTCTTTAAGGGTTTATAAGTCATTGTTACAAATCAATTTTACCATGGAGAAAATGAATGGAGTTTTTACTTCCAGAACCTGACTAAGCACTCTATACGCCACTCACTACTTTTTACTGCCTTCATTTTTTTTCTTTTACTTTTGAATCTACTTTTATTAAAAAAACACAGCAAAATAATATACCTTCTTTAAAGTGTTTAAAATAACGTTCATAAAGTTTAAAATAACTTCCCCTCTCCCTTGCAACGACATCTCTTCTCTGATGATGCGTTTACTGGTGCAAGGGCGGGACAACTGGTCACTTACATGAGATCCACCAATAGCAAACCACAACCATCCAACCATCCAATCAACTCCCCATGGACAAAATCAAGCACCGTCCTAGATTTTTTCTTGTTTGACAAATCGTTTCAGTCAGATATACGTCACACTCACAACAGCGAAAAAATAGCTAGCGCAACTTCCATTTCATGCCGACTTTAATAATACTAAACATCTCTGAACTTAACAGCTCAGCACAGCATCAAAGCTTCTCCTGGTTGTAGATATTGAAAAGAATGCTGGTGGTGAGGTGATGTAATTACCTTAGACACCAGTACGGAGACTATAGCCACCGCCATTCTCTGCACCGTCTGATCTCCGTGATTCCCCAGCAACATCATTATCAGCTTAGCAGCTTCGTATCTATCCGGGAATAGGGGTCAAGACTAAGTTAAGCCACATCAACAACAAGCTGAAGTGCGCTGAGGAAATGTGCATGGACTGACCTGTCAAATGGGACAACCTGTAAGATATGGTCACTGCAAAGGGTAAGCAGGCAATTCTTCTGCAACTAAAAGCAGAAAAAAATTTGACATTGATAGTCAATAAAGGGTGAATCTTACAAAAATTGGCAAGAATAATTTTAGGTCATATTTAATGGCAAAATATAAAGAAATAAAAAAATTATATTTTACTGATACAAAATTTATTTTTGCATGATCACCAAATTTCAATGCCCACAATCTCATTCTCATCACTGTAATGCAAAAAATATATTACATATACATGATTTAAAATGTATTTATACATCATGATAGTATATGTTGTACTTGCTTAAAGGTGCAGAGTGTAGATTTTAGCGTCATCTAGCGGGTTGGTTGTGAATTGCAACCAAACGGCTCACTCCTCCCTTTTGAAGAAGCTACGGTGGCCAAAACAGGACAAACATGTCGCCGTCTGAGACACCAGAGACTAGCCAGTCAAGCAACTAGGTTTTCTTTTCTTCGCTGACTAAGATTGACACTCTGTCTGCTCTTGTGCAAAATAATACGTGTGGTCCTCCATTTGTTCAAATTTCACTACTAACGTTACTACTACTACTACTACTACTACTTCGTGCTAATTCAACATAGTGACGGTACAAGCTGCCTCTAAAAACACCAACGAAGAAGAAGAAAAACAAAAAAGAAGAAAAAAAGACTGACGAAACGCGTTCTGTAGAGAAGTTTGTCTGTTTAGGGCTACTGTAGAAACATGGCGGCGCAAAATGGAAACTTAACTATGCCAGTTTAAAACAGAGCAGAAGCAACTATAAAGTAATCCATTATGTAGGTTGTAAAAACTGCGGCACTGTTAAAACCACGCTCTGTTTGACTAGGCTGAAACTGTCTGCAACATTGGCTCAATCAATGGCTTGGGCAGGACTACCTGTCTTGCAGACAGGAAGGGGGCTTTTGGGGAAAACCAGTTAGAAAACCCCTGTGGGCAACATTGACCCCCAATGCATGGATGGATAAAATACTATCTGGGTGCTTTATCATACAAACCGTTGGACGATGGATAGGATGAATATCGAATGCAGCCTGAGTCTGTTTATACCTGCTCGTGGTTTGGGAAGTTCTTCATGGCTGTAAGAAGCTGTTGAACTACAGTTCCCACCAGGTGTAAGGATATTCCCAGCACCAGCTCCTGTACGGTCAGGTTAAACACGCATGCAGTGGCCACAAGCTGAACATGGAGAGAATCTGTGTGGTGTTGCATTCCAGCCAATACCAGCTGCAACAGGAAGAGCCACATGTACATCGGCTGTAAATGTCATTTAGCACACTAGAAAAATGTGTTTTTCAACATGAGTCAAGATCCTTTACAGTAAAGGGAGGTTTTAAGGGATTGTTTCTTCTATTATGCTATGATATCATTATATAATTTCTGCCATCTTAAAAAACTGCCCTTACATTCGTTTAAAAATTTAAATAAAATTAAATGTATGCATAACAATGACTTTTCTATGACACACCTTTCCTATGATGACATAAATTATCTATATTCTATATCATTCTATCATTATACAGAAAATGTATTTCTGAAATAATTTGAATGAGGGGAATCGAGTAAAAAAAAAAAATCTCACTATATGAATTGAGTGGTTTGGTCAAACTTTTCTAAAGAGACTGGATCAACTGGACATGATGAACAGATTGAATTTAGGTTTTTATTCACATACACTTGATCAACGAACAGAAGTTCAACCGTACTTTCTTGACACGCAAGAACAAACCTCATTGGTTTTTGCTCTGAAGCTCAAACGAGTAACACGAGAATGAACCTCATTGGTTCTCGCACATCAAGAGAGCATAATTGAGCTTTCATTTACTATATCTGATGTGTAGGTTGATGAATGTTTATATGTAAATAAAATTCTAAATTCAATCCGTTCATCATATAAAGCGATTGAGTCTCTTCAGAAAATTTGGAGTAAATTGCATGGATTAGTTTTACGATCCCTTCTTTTTGGAACGTCAAAGTGGTATTTGCTTGGACGGTCAATTCTATCAGATTTCAATAAAAATATCTCCATTTGTTTTTCAAAGATGAACAAAAGTCTTACAGGTTTGGAACGACCTGTGAGTAAATGACAGGTCAACACAGTTGAAATCAGTGAGTGTGAGTAAATGATGACAGAATATTTTTTTGGGGGGTGCACTATCCCTTTAAAATCTCAATTTGAACTTTTTATAACAAGGTAATGTTGGTTCAGGCTGTAAAATGTGATATGGTGTGATTCCTCAAAACTCAAAGGATATTTTTGAATCTTAATTACTGATCCTAGTAAGAAACCAGCTTAACATATTTTGTTCACAAATACAACAAATACTGTTGATGAGACAACAGAAGAACTGCTAAAGAAGAATTTTTTGTACCTTTAATATGTTTGGCTGAGGTCCATCCATGTTGTTGGTGTGACTGTAAAGATGTGTGAGAACCTCCCGTATAAAACTCTCTCGGTCGCTGTATCTCCTCAAGGCTTCACACAGTTGGGTCAAATTGGACTCTCCGGCCACCTGGATGTGTTTACAAATATCTTATCTTCCAAGAATTTGCAGGTCCTGGCAAAATCTGCTATTAGTTCTGATTTTTAGATCATGTATTATTTGTCACATGCTCAATGAGATGGCAGTCAAATGTAATTTTTCTGCAAGCTATCATGTTGTTTCTAGTTTCTCATACTTTTGAATAGCAGCATAACGGCCCACTTTGCTGCTTATTCTGGTCAGGAACTGCCCAGGTAGACATTTTTTTATGTGCCTTTCATGCTCCGGGTAAATTCTAACAGTAACGCTAGAGGATCATGTGTGCTTCACCGTCTGCTCTCTTATCAGCAGCTGCCGCATCATGCCACTGCATAGTGCATATTAGATTAAAGGGGTCTTGAATTGGATTTTTGTTTTATTTTATGTTTCCAGATGTGCTGAATTGAAACGTGAACGTGGATGATTTCAAGTTAACTAAGGAGGAGGAAGTACCGATGTACATTTTTAGCGATCGAAATAAGCCTGTTGAAAGTATGACACGAAACAGTGTGTATTGTCAAAAATAAAATGTAATGGAACACCAGCGTTTTCATATTTTTATAACGTCCACTGTGCGCTTGAATTAATTATCTCATGCCAGGCTTTTGTCTTGTCCGCAAGAGTGACTGATTATAGCGGCAGGCTTGGGTGTTTCCTCCCATCTTTCAAAAGAATAGCTTTTTTTGTCCTTTTCTCGTCCATATTGGTTTAGATTTCTTGTTTTCAGTACAGTAAAGCCGGTTAGCGCACAAAACTCAAGCCGCATCGCGTCTAGGACACTGAACCCGTCAATCAGTGAATCTAATCACCAAACAGGCAAAGTGTCGTTGATGCGGGAGTACAACACAACAACAACAAGTTGGACAAATATAATGTAATTTAATAGAAACTGTGAGTGGCGCGGCAGGATTTTGAGCATCCTCCGGTGTCGTAGTTGGACGAATTTTAGGACGCTCTGAACATGCTCCACACACCGAGCCATGTGTACCTTCCTCGACCATAACAGAGTCAACTAACTCTGCAAGTTCACCATCGCTTCTTCATTCAAAGCGGATGAAATCGATTGCAACTTCAGCACCAACAGACAGAACTATCAAGACTTTCGCCTCGTGACTGTATATCCGGACGCTCTTCAACAGCGAAGGCAAATGCAAGTATCGTACGATATACTAAATCGCTGTTTGGCTAAAGTTGTGAGCTTTGTAGTAAGGGACTGATTGTTTATCCAGGAGGTTAAATGACTCTTTTCATAGCTTCATTCATCTGTTCTGTTATGGTTTTTCAGTCACTTTCACTTTCCATTCTACTTATGCGTGATTGTGTGTGTTTGTTTAGATTAGTTATGTGTTCGTGATTTAGTTAAATAAAACTTTTGTGCACATTTGTGATTCTGGTCTGCTTATAAATCAATGTTAATTTAGCGTTTCTGATCACAGCTACATGCTAAAGAAGAGTATACTTTCTGAAATGTTGGTAGACGATGAATAGAGTGTTCGCTGGACGAACAGATTGATTGTAATATTAATTCAGTTACATGAAGTTAATTCGATTAACTGATTCAAATATTTATAATTAATTATAAGGAGTTCTGATTAATTATTCATATTCATCCTGTTGTCTCTCAACAACGCTCTTTCATCACGCGCAGGAGGCCGCGCAATACTGCTAATTTGCGTCCCATTCTCTCATCCTCACACACACCTCTCTCTCTTTCTGTGGGTCTATGGAATTGTCAGTCAGCAGTCAATAAAGCTGACTTTATTCCAGCCTTTGCATCTCAATCTACTCTTAGTATCTTGGGCTTGACTGAGACCTGGATTCGACCAGAAGACTCAGCAACCCCTGCTGCTCTCTCTAACAATTTCTCTTTCTCTCACACCCCTCGCCAGTCTGGGAGGGGTGGGGGTACAGGGCTTCTCAGCGCTCTCTTCTCTATGCAACAACAACTCGTTTGAATATCATGCTATTACACTTACAACTCCCAATAAGATCCATATTTTAGTCATTTATCGCCCCCCAGGTCAGCTGAGAAGCTTTGTAGAGGAGCTGGATGTGCTGCTGTCCTCTTTCCCTGAGGACGGCACCCCACTTGTAGTCTTTGGTGACTTCAACATTCATCTCGAGAAGCCGTATGCAACAGACTTCAACTCTCTCCTAGCCTCTTTCGATCTCAAACGACTCATTACCACAGGTACTCACAAATCAGGTGACAATTTAAAATGACTGTTTTCTATTTTAATATATTTTAAACTGTAATTTATTCCTGTGATCAAAGCTGAATTTTCAGCATCATTACTCCAGTCTTCAGTGTCACATGATCCTTCAGAAATCATTCTAATATGATGATTTGATGCTCAAGAAACATTCATCATTATTATCAATAACCCCCACAGGGGTTCCTCAGGGTTCAGTTCTTGAACCCTTCCTCTTCTCCATCTACACCACATCACTGGGACACATCATACAGGCACATTATTTATCTTACCACTGCTATGCTGATGACACACAGCTCTTCCTCTCATTTCAACCAGATGATGCCACAGTAGCTCCACGGATCTCAAGCTGTCCGGCGGACATCTCAGCATGGATGAAGGAACATCACCTGCAGCTCAACCTGGCAAAGACTGAGCTTCTCGTCCTCCCTGCCAATCCGTCTCTACAACACGACTTCACTATCCAGCTAGATTCATCATCAATCACCCCATCAAGGTCGGTCAGAAATCTTGGAGTAATACTAGATGACCAGCTGACCTTCACAGACCACATTTCAAAGACAGCTTGATCATGCAGGTTTGCACTGCACAACATCAGGAAGATCAAGCCTTTCCTACCTGAGCATGCAACACAACTTCTCGTCCAGGCCCTGGTCATTTCTAGGCTTGACTACTGCAATGCCCTTCTGGCTGGACTTCCATCATGTGCAACTAAACCTCTACAAATGATTCAGAATGCTGCAGCTCATCTCGTCTTCAACGAGCCAAAAAGGGCCCACGTCACTCCTCTGTTCATCTCTCTGCACTGGCAGATTAATTAAGTCTTTCCTTTTCCTTTAATCCTCGCTTATCGGGCTTATGCTACTCTGAACAATGCCTGAACTTCGTATTTTGAACACTTCTTGCGTTGTTTTTGCCTCTTCACGATGACTCACTTAATTTAGTCCTAATTTGTAAGTTGCTTTGGACAAAAGCGTCTGCTAAATTACTAAATGTAAATGTAAATATTTCTCTTTTGAGCTAATACATTACACAACGCTTACAGAAATCCCTTGCCTCAGGGATGTTCTCCTCCTAAGGATACCTTTAAGTCAAACCACTTTAGAAGTTTCGTGCAACCGAGCCCTGGACTTTATGTTGTGTTGTGTTGTGTTGTGTTATGCAACTTTGGTTTTGTTATTTATTTTTGGATTAAAGTTTATGTTGAACGTTTATGTGGCAAACAGGGCGAGGCTGAGAGCCTTGGGAATGGAGCGAGCCACAGCAGTCTCGAGTCCCACGGAGGAGCTCCGGAAGGATTGACGACAGTGAAGAACAAGAGGACCAGGCCTGAATTTTATGTTGTGATTTGTTATTTGTTTATTTTTGGATTAAAGCACAGGGAGGTAATGATATTTTTATTCCAGTGATCCTGTTTTAAAGGACAAGTTCGGTATTTTACACTTAAAGCCCTGTTTACAGATCGTTTCTGATGAAATAGAACGGTTAAGATAAAAATTTGGACACATGCTGCTGTCCCGAGAATTTTAGGTTTATTTCGCTTTCCCCCCCCACCTACACAATGGCAGCCTATGGGCACTGGAACAATCCTTCCTAAAACGCATTAAAATTTCGATTACAAAGACGTGAAACTCACCGAGTGGTCAGGGGTGTTCACTGATATGCTCAAAAAAAATAAATAAAATAAAATATTCGCTGCAAAAGATGCTTTCCAACAGGTTTTATCGTAGTTTTTGTCCAACTCCATTGACTTGTATTGGATGGGCTGTGTGAGGTACGGTATTACTCCGCCGCTTCTTCTTCTGCTTCTTCTGTGTATTCAATGAAATGCCAGTGGTTTGCTTGCAATTGGCAAAGGTGCATTATCGCCACCAACTGGGCTGGAGTGTCTATTATTCAAGCTCTCAACGGAAGAATCTACGGGTGTGAGACGTTTGGAAAAATAGGTCCACAGTTTTACAACGAATGGTAAAACACCTGTTGGAAAGCATCTTTTGCAACGATTTTTTTGTGAGCATATCAGTGAACACCTCTGACCACTCGGTGAGTTTCACGTCTTTGTAAACGAAAGTTTAATGCGTTTTATGAAGGATTGTTCCAGTGCCCATAGGCTGCCATTGTGTAGGTGGGGGGGAAAGCGAAATAAACCTAAAATTCTCGGGACAGCAGCATGTGTCCAAATTTTAATCTTAACCGTTCTATTTCATCAGAAACAATCTGTAAACAGGGCTTTAAGTGTAAAATACCGAACTTGTCCTTTAAGATCTCTAAGTAGGTGGGGCTAAAGAGGAGATGAAGAAGTAGATATTGATCTGTCTCTCTGCAGGTAGTCTTGTGCTGACGTATTCGTATCTATTATGTAATCAAGAGGAGACAGCTTGGTTTCAATAAAAGCTGTTTTGGACTAACAAGCAAGTTTTTTTAATTCTAAAATGACCTCGTATATGTCAAAAAAAATAAAGGGAAATTAAATTTCTCAATTCATGGCCCCTTTAAGATATTTTAGTCAGTCATTAGCTACGTTTACATGCAACCAAATAATCCGTTAGTAATCGGACTGAAAAGCCTTCATATAAACACCTTAATCGATCCGAATGAAATTTGTACTGCGTGATAAATATGAGCAGCACGGCACAACGGTTCATATGTTCATTGTCTCCAAATTATGACCAGAGATGGATATTAAGTGTGCAGTGTTCCGATTTGAAGCTTGTGACATAAAACGCGCACATCAATTCAATCACTTTATTTAGTGTTCGTGTAAACACAACGTTCAGATTCATTAATCGGAATTTATTCAGTCCAATTGAAACAAAAGGTGTGCATGTAAACATAGCCAGTGTGAACAAAGACTCTTACCTTCAGATGTCCATCTCCACACAGCTCAGAGCCCCCTGCAGCCGTGGCCAGCAGCCCAATGAACCTCATCCCAGGCCGCACCTCTACAAAGGCTTGGACGGTAGCGTCGCTGACACCTCTCCAGCCCGACACATCCAGGGACACAAGATGCGGAAGGATCCCTGGGCGCTCGAGCAGTTGCTGCACCAGGTTGTCTCCATCCATTACCAGCTTGTCATTAGAGATGTCCAGGTGCCTCAGCAACTGCAGCTTGGAGAGCACAAAGATGAGGCTGGAGGTCGGCATCACTAACTTCTGAAGCCCGTGCATAGTTAGAGACCTTAGCCGAGACTCACAGTTCAACAGAGGTGTTAGATCTGTGATGTTAGTACCGGAGATATCTAAGCTCTCCAGCATGGGCATAGTGCAGATATCCTCCAGACCTCTGTCCTCCAGGTCCGTCCAGGCCAGAGAGAGCTTCTTTAAGCCCCGGAGCGTGTTGAAGGAGGCCTGCAGGGACTCCTCACATGCTTCCCCATACAGACGCAAGCCATTCATCAGCAGTGTCTGAAGGCCCTGTCTGCACACTTTGCTGGAGGTAATGCTGTGGAGAATATCTGAGATTGTGAGGTCACTGTGTATATGTGAAGCATTCAGTTCTTGAAGCTTGTGAGGGCAGAGAGCCAGTCTGAAGGCCTCGGTGGAGAGGTGTGAAGACTGGATGTGCGCTCGCCGCAAACGCAGGTGCTCCAGGTTCTGGAAAATGCTTACGGTTCTGTCATTGAGGACCCCTGAGTGGAGCAGGAAAACAGATCACAACATCATGCAACAGAAAATACAGCAAAGGGTTATAGTTGAACAAATTGAACAATTTCTTTCACTTGATAAACTGTTTATTAATAATAATAATAATAATCTTTTCTTTTTTTTTTTTATACTTTATTTTAAGGATTTTTCAAGTTAAAACACAGAACAAACAACACTGGCTCGGACTACACACACACACACACACACACAAGGGGGAAAAAGGAGTAAAGAATGAGAAAAAAAAAAGGAAATAAAATAATATATAATTGGTCCAATATATAAAAGTGCAATAGCAAACAGCTGCATTACAGTCAAGGTGCCCAGAAGAGATGTGCAGCTTAAATAATAATAATCTATTAAGTGAATAATTGAACATCATTACATTCTTTTTATAACTGAAATATTTGGACATTTAACACTTAATTCAACACATAATTACACGTAATTATATTAAAGATGATTGTGAAAGATGATGATGTAGGCTAAGTTCAAATGCGTGTGTAAACTAAGCTATCAGGCTAATCGGGTATCTGTATGCTATGCTAGCACGTAAGCTAACTAATACAGACATAATGATCATTATAATATAGCTCAAAAAGCATTTATCATAACATGACATTGTAGGAATTGTAATCAGGCGCTAACGAGAGTACCTATTAAAAGTAATTTGAGCCAATGGGATCGTTTGGGGTCCAAACAGAGACCCGATTTCGAGGGAGGACCTGATTTGTCACCACAATGGCATCTGGAACAAGGTAAAAATGCAGGGTGGGACTTGATTATGTCCATCAGAATTGATTGGATCCTTGTGGTTTGCGATTGCTGTGATCTCATGTGAGTGACAGATAAACACGTCATCAGGAAATAGAAAAGATGTTGCTGTGAGAGGAAGGGGAAGTTATTTTATTAACTATATTTAAATGTGGGATTGAATCAGAAAATGTGATAACCTTGGCAACAGAAAGAGGGAGGGGAGGGGAGGGGAGGGGGGGGGGATCTGATACTGTAAATAAAAATAGATCTGTGCTAGGAAATATCTATCTACCTATCTAGTCAAGTCAAGTCACCTTTAACAAAACCGTGATGTCATCATCCAGCTCAGTTCAGTTCTCATTTAATAGTGTCAATGCAGGCAGATCAATAATCTATCTATCCAAATCAATAATCTATCTATCCACCTAATATAATAGGAAATATAATGCAATTATAATGCAAAGTAATAGATGTAATGTGTTTCTTTTTTCTCTAAAGAACTGTTGTTGCAACAACCACATCTTTTTGCAGGACGATTGAACTTTTTGCATAATTTTCATATTTTTTATTTGGTACCTTTAAAGGTACAGTAAGCAATTCCTGAGAAACACTGCTGAAAGTGGATCGGACCGAGCAGCACTACACGCCTGTATCCAATGTGTGACTCATGTTGTGGACGCGGTCTTCCTTGAGCAATGCGCAGAAACAAGGCAACCAAACTCAAATAATTACCAACGTTTTATTACAATAGTGTTCTCTTTATTATGTTATGTAATATGACAGTCCCAATCACAGTCATTATTAGTCGTTTATTGCCATTTGAGCTGCATGTGCTGAAGCTGAAGCTGATCACTGGCATGTTTTACTACCGCGCACTAACCCCCCACCCCCAAATCATTCTTGTCGGTTATTGGCAGGAACACTGTTTGTTATGTTTCGTGGTCCAGGCTGGGCCAGTTTGTTTTTCTTTCCGTTTGTGGAGCCTGGGCTGTCTACAGAGAACGCGTTTTTTTTACAGTGTGTTCAGGGGACAGGCAGCTAGTGGATATATGAGGAGATGTTTGCTGTATGTGACAAAAAAAATGCTGGCCTAAAAAACACGTGACATCGCTTAGAGCACCTTTAATTCTCAACCAAATGAATCCTATATGAGATCAATCAGATATACAGTTGTGGTCAGAATTATTGGCACCCTTGGTAAATATGATCAAAAATGGCTGTAAAAAATAAATCTGCATTGTTTATCCTTTTGATCTTTCATTCAAAAAATTTGCAAAAATCTAACTTTTCACTGAAGTAAAATAATTTGAAGTGAAAAAAACTAATAAAAAATAAATAAAATGTTTTTCTCCAAAACACGTTGGCCACAATTATTGGCACCCCTAGATTAGTAAAAAAAAAAAAAAAAAAATCTCTGAAGTATATTCCCATTAATATTATTTACCTTTTTTTTTTTTTTAGAAAGACACCAGGGTGAGTAGGAACATGAAATTGTCCAGCTATGACTTCTTGTTTCACAGGACTTTAAGAGAATTTGGCCTTTGTGTTTCCTCATATTTAATCATCCATCACAAAGAGTAAAACCACAGAATATAGTTCTGATGTGCAGCAAAAGATTGTTGAGCTTCACAGAATAGAAAGTGGCTGTAAGAAAATAGCTTAAGAATTGAAAATCCCCATTTTGACCATCAGGGCAATAATCAAGAAGTTCCAATCAACTAAAGATGTTACGAATCTGCCAGGAAGAGGACGTGTGTCTATATTGTCTTAATGCACGGTGAGGAGGAGAGTTTGAGTGGACAAAGACTCTTCAAGGATCACAGATGGAGAATTGCAGAGATTAGTTGAGTCTTGGGGTGAACCCCTACATCCCCACGTGTTGTTTGGGAGGGTTTCAAGAAAAATCCTCCTCGCTCAGCTGAATTTGCTGGAGTTTGTTTTTGGATGTCAGACACGACTGGAACTTCAAACGGCACAGGGTTCTGTGGTCAGATCAAACTAAAAAAGGGCTTTTTGGCAGCAAACATGCTAGATGGATCAAGGGATGGACAGGGATAAAAAGTCCCCCATGCTCACGGTTTAATCTACCGCTGGATCTTTAATGTTGTGGGCCTATTTTTTTGCTGGAGGTCCTGGACATCTTGTTCAGATACATGGTATCATGGATTCTAGCAAATACCAACACATAAAAAAAAATCTAAACCTGACGGCCTCTCCTAGAAATCTTATAATGGGCCATGTTTAGATATTCCATCAGTGAAGAATCAAAAATACAAAAATGGTGTGCACATCCCAAACACCCAGATTGGGCACAGGTGCAGGACAACTAAATGATATAGACAAAATAAAGAAGTGTGAAGTCCGCACACTGAAAATTACTGCTCCAAAAGAGTTTATTAAGGCAACGTTTCGACCAGGCTCAATGAGCCTGATGAAGACCTGAGGGTCGAAACGTTGCCTTAATAAACTCTTTTGGAGCAGTAATTTTCAGTGTGCGGACTTCACACTTCTTTATTTTGTAGATATTCCATCAGGACAATGATCCAAAACAAACTCAAAATCATCAAAAAAAATGAGTCTCTGAGCACAAAACCAAGCTTCTGCCATGACCATCTCAGTCCCCTGACCTGAACCCTATAGAACAGTGGTTCTCAAACCTGTCCTGGCGTACCCCCAACACTGCACGTTTTCTTTGTCGCCCTAATCAAACACACCTGATTCAACTCATCAGCTCATTATAACATGGGTGAATGAGCTGATGAGTTGAATCAGGTGTGTTTTATTAGGGAGACAAAGAAAACGTGCAGTGTTGGGGGTACGCCAGGACAGGTTTGAGAACCACTGCTATAGAAGATGAGTGGGCTGAACTGAAGAGAAGAAGCGCCAACATGGATCTGGGAATCTGAAGGATCTGGAGAGATTCTGTATGGAGGAATGGTCTCTGATCTCCAAACTCATCAGGCATTATAAAAGAAGACTCAGAGCTGTTATCTTGGCAAAAGGAGATTGCAAAAAGCATTTAATAAAAGTGTGCTAATAATTATGGCCAACGTGTTTTGGAGAAAAGCATTTATTTCATAATGTGATTTCCCCCGCACTTTCAATTCTTTTACTTCAATGAAAGGTTCGATTTTTGCGAATGAAAGATCAAAAAGAAAAACAATGCAGATTTATTTTTTACAGCCATTTTTGATCAGATTTACCAGGGGTGCCATTAATTCTGACCACAACTGTAGATAGGCCTACACAAAATAAACACAATATTACAACTTACATTTGCACAAAACAACAAGGCTGCGAATCCACAAGCAAATATGCAGTCATTAAGGTTTAAAAACTCTAGCCTTAAAAAAAATGGTCCCAAACAACTCCGGCGCGCTCGTGTCTGCTTTAAGTGTTTCGCGGTTGAGCAGCACGACCTTGCTTAATCGATACGTTTTGATTCGTCTATAAGATTAAATAGATCATCGATTAATCGTTAGCATTCCTAGTTGATTTAAAATATCAACAGTATTTCTCAGAAATCGCTTACTGCACCTTTAAGTACATTTGAATATTAAATGTTCCTTTTGTGTTTGAAAAAAAGCAGCATGTGGTCACTGTCTTTATTAAAACTGACCTTTTTCACTATAATATATATATCACGAATATCAACAAATAAAATATAATAAAATATTGAAATTTTTGGATAAATATTGAATTTCTAGCTACCCTCCTGAGCCATCGTGTGCAGCAGCTGATCAGCCAACTCTTGAGGAAATAAAGGACAGTGGCGGAGCTGCAGTGATCCATTCTCTTGCTCAACACAAAGCACTTCCACGTTGTGACACAGCCAGGCCAAACTAATGTCAGTCAGGGACGAGGGACTCTCTTCATCCTGAAACAAATATAGTACATTTTTTCCATATTGTGAATTATACTGATGATGCCTTTAGTCTGTCTTAAACAGTGAAGTAAATGGTTATATATGAGTTTAAATGAGCCGAATCATATAAAACCACCAGTAAAATATTTTATTATGTAATGCAAATTTAGAAACATTTGTCATGTCTACTTTTGAGGAAATTGTATTCAAACCATTACAGTGTTAAATAAATACATTTAAATGTGTTTATAAACCGACAGGACAAGATGAACACAATCTAAATAAATTTTGTGAAACTGAATTATGTTGAATACAAGTGTTTTTGTGTCTATTTGTAAATGTTTTTAGATTTGTTGAGTAAAAAATGCTGTTTTTTTTCTTTTGAAGTGAATATTAGACCTTTGTGGTGAGATTTGGCACAGAGGGTCCAGAGTGGCATGTTGTTAATACTGTAATGATTTTTTTTTTTTTTAATGCTTACTGTAATTCATGGGGTTATTACTCAATTTCATGGGTTACATGTACATTTCAGATATCTTTGCTATTCATTAAAACCCATCTAATTGAGTGAAATCATTCTATTTGAATTCACAATGTTGTTAAGACATGGCTTTGATTGATTTATGGGCAGTTACAAATATGTCTATAAATATCTGTACATAAGCAATATAATAAATGTACCTTTCAGATTAATCTCTTTTACTGGGATTCTGCGTTGTCTGTTATTTCAACAGAATTTTACAATATCCACAACAAAATGTTTATAGATAATTTGATGTGTTCTTTAATGTACAGTCAAATGATAAAATTACATGTATGTTATCAAATACATAGTAACTTATGTCAACTAACTATCTGCAGATATGATTAAGGTATTTGGCACTTTTAAGTTGTTGTTTTAACTGCGTATAGTTTACAAAAATATAAAACGCTGTAAAAAGAAACTCAAAGATTACACGTAATAAATGCACGCAAAATTCACTTTCTCCTACGGAAATAATAATACAGAGATAACACATGTATGGCTGAACGTTACTACGGTTTTGTTGTTGTTTTTGTAGTTCAGAGATCAAACTTGTGCAAAGTAAATCTTTGAATCACTTTATCTCTTTTACAACGTTAGTTTGTTAGTGCGCAGTAAATAGAGTAACTCACCATTATAGATGTGCTGCAACAGGTGTCAATGTTCAGTTAGCTTCTCTAATGCATGCCATATGGGCCTAGATTTCTCTCTTTACAGGATTAATCTTATTACTGCAGCTAACGTCGAGCTCTTTAAAGAGAAACTCCTCTAGGAAGAGGAACACAGTAATGTTAGCTACTGTTGGTCCAGTTTGCGTACAGTTGCGTTTTTCATACAGCTCAACGGTCGCTTTCAGTTTGTTTGTCATTAAAAACTAACGAGCCAACGTGAAGTAATCTTGACAGCTGAGCTGATCACTCGTGGTGGGCGTGTCTTCGGTGACATCTGATTATTGTGGTGGGCGTGTCTTCAGTGACAGACGCCCTTAGCACAGACTTTTGATTGGTTGCTTGTTGGTTAAACGTCGCCAAAACACTAACAGCACTTCGTAAGGACAGCAGGACAACCGCAACGTGGTCGCTTGGAACTTTTAAAATATATATATTTTTTGCTAATAGGCTACATTACAAAATTGTACCATATCATAATTCCTACAAAATACTATTGTTACAACACTGTTAGATAACTACAGAACAAAAGGTACATTTTAAAAAGGAATTAATCGCCCTGGTGGAAAAATAAAAAATATGCTAAGTATACTTGCAGCCAGACTAATTATCAGTATACTTCAAGTGTGTTAATGATTAGTTAACTTGAAGTGTGCTATTTTGGAACAACTAATTTTGTACTAAGTATGTTTTAGTTGTGATTAAATAAAATTGTAGTAAAACATAACTTTAAGTGTATTTAGTGTGCTTTTGTGTGTAAATTGTATACTTAGTATAGGCTACTATATATATGCCTGTGTAAGGACTAATTACATGCTTGATTAGTAATATTAAAGTGTTGTGTTACAAGTACATTACAAATTCATTACGAGTGCATTACCTTTGGCTTATTCGAAATACTACTAATTGCACACTTTGTCTTCAGTAACAAATTCACATTAATAAACAAATATTACTTAGCTATACTTTGCAGAAAGTTTTGAAAGTATACTTTCAATGCATTGTTACAATGATCATTTTATACCTAAAATATATTTTTAAGTAAAGTGCAAATAAATGCATTTTAAAAAAATTAACAGAATTTTCACTTCAAGTATATTTTTCTAAAATATATTTTTCTAAAATATACTAACGTATAATTATTTTAAAGTGTGTTAAAAGTTGTATTGTTAAAATAGGTAAAAGCATGATGCTAATATACTTTTAATATATAGGTAAAAAAAGTACTAGGGTCTCCACTGTCATAAAAAATTATCTTAAAATAATAATATTTTAAAGCTTCTTGGATGTCCTACATTCATTTATTATGAATTTACGAAAGAAACAATAACACACACACACACACACTTCATTGTAGTGTAAACTCTCAAGTATGTATCCGTATCAGGAAATGTAGATATAAACGCATAATTTAAGCTGTTGTTTGTTTTCAGGTCATCACATTCTGTCCCAGGGTTTCTGTATAGACTTGGAATGGAATGTTTATAAAATTCTGGAGCTTTGTTTGCATCTTTTTCTGTTATGCGCTTGTGTCAGACTGAGTTGCGTATATTAAATTATCAGAGCAATTTCCTTTGCTGGCTCAGAATCAATCCCAAAACTATGATTTGAGGAATTAAATAAATGGTAAAAATTATTCTCAAACATACAATTGGTCCCCTCACTTTTGAGTAAGTGTATTCAATAATGGACCATTTATTCCACTTACATCACAAACCACAAAAAAGTTGTGATTTCAAAAGTGTTTTAAAAACAGCAATGCTGCCAAAATAAAGTGTATCTAAGATATAAGACGCCCAGCGTTGTATTTAGGTTTGGGATCCTTGAGCAATATCAGTAGAGAGCAAGTCACATGCTTTCCTAACAGAGGACCTCTACATGCGTCAGAATGAACCACAAACAAAGCCCCGGTACAGTTATTTTACCCTAAATAGTTTGTATTGGAATAACTTGTTCTCATTTGAAGACTATGACCTGTGAGACATTACTTTATCAAACACACTACAGACGCACATCCCATCTCAGAATGCAGCTTGCTCTTGGAACAGATGTTCAAAAAACGTCATATCTCAGTTCTGTATATTTGCTGAAAAGTTCAAATTGCTGGCATTTTAAGGAAATATCGAAAAATCAATATCGATATTGAATATCGATGTAACGTATGTTTTGTGTTTCCCCCTTCATTGTGTGTTTGGTTCAGTTCCTGTGACCTAGTTTTGCCCAGTCAGTGTAATTAGTTATTTCATTCACCTGTGTCCAGTTAATTACCTGATTAAGTTCCTTTGTTTGCCCTTGCATTTATACCCTGTGTTCTCCCTCATTCTTCATCCGTTCTTGTCTATGTTATAGCGTGTTATGGTTCCTGAGTTTTTGTTGTTAAAAGAGTTTGTTTCTCCTCGTCTTTGTGTGCTTGCTACCACGTTATGTGACAATAGATGCTAATTTGTTCAGCAAGTCCAAACATCATTGTGGAATTTCACTAATTAAAAAATAAATGCAGAGTACTGGCAACTCTCCTATGATCCTGTAAAATAACTCAATTTAACCACGTCATCTGTTACCTGAGTTTGTGATAGAGCCTTGTGATATGCTTGACCAAAACAACCTCTCTAACAGCTTAGGAGTTAGCACACTCATGGTATTGATTCTCTTAACAAAATCAAAACACTCAGGTATCTTCAGAACTTCTCAAAACGTGAACAGAACAACCAGCAAATATGGATGACAGAAAGAATAACTGAAACTGAGGGCTATAAATACACAGGGAAACACTATAGGGATTTTACTAAACGAGATAATTAACAAGACACAGGTGCAATATCAAAAACCATGGCAACTAATGAACAAGAACAAAGAAAACATGAACTAAGGGTATGTTTACATGACAATGATATGCTTAAAACAGAGAGGTTTTTCCTTTGAGTTTTTCGCATACAGACAAAATGATCCCCTTTTACACTAATCCGTGAAAACGACTATAAACACTGTATTCTGCTGCCAGGCCATTAGATGACGATGAAACACTAGACTGAACACGTAATGCGCATGTGCATGACCTCATTGTCTTCAGAGATTCACGTTTTTGTTGTTTAAATGGAGACCGTTTTCAAAAACTTGCACTTTGAAACCTGTTCTCAAAAGTTTTCAGGCACTCAAAACGCCGTTGTCGTGTAATTGAACGGCCAAAGCGTATAAAAAGTTTTACATTTTTCGTTGAAAATGGTGTCGTGTAAACGTATTATTTTTACACGATGGTGTATGGATTTTTTTTAATATATTTTTTTAAATAATACCATTATTGTCTCTGTGTAAACATCAATGGGTGTTTCTCAAACGGAAGGCTGCATATCTCGCCGGCCACGTCATCAAACGTCGCTGCAGGCCGTCTCAATTTGAAGGATGCTTGAAAGGCCGCCTTCGTTTCGCCTCCTTCTTTCGGCCTGTTTTGAAGGATGCATCGGGTGTATCCTTTGCGGCCTTAAATCACCCACAATCCTTTGCACACATTTAAATTCACAAAAATAAACTGACGGAAAAGGAGTCGATACTGAGCTTGTCTGAGTTTATTATGAAATGTAATACAAAAAATGTTCAGACATAAAGTTGTTGTTATCTTTTGTTTTGGTGTAATCACTTAAAGCGTTTTTAGGATCCGTGTGAACGGGGATTGTTTTCACAACGTTGTCGTCTGAACTCGAAAAACGCAAACTTTTCCGTTTTTACAACGTTGCCGTGTAAACCTAACACTGGAACCTGAACTGAAAACCAAACAAGAACTCAACTCAAACAAAAACTCAAACCCAGATCAAACGTATCATTAATAAACAGTTATAGTAACATTATAGATTTACTGCAGTTGTGCTCGATCATAAAAAGCTTGGAGAGTTGGTTTTGATTATGTTTGATCTACAGCCCTTTTATTTTATTTTTGTGAGTAATAAATTGCTTCCTCTGAACAGAGAAATTACATTCCAGAGAAATAAGTTTTAAATTGCTCAGAACCAGAGAAAAGGAAAGTTTGGCAAAAAACAAACAAATAAAAGGCGTAAGAATGATTACATGATTTTAATCAGCTCAGAAAATAGTGGAGACAATCCCACTGACTGGCCTTGTCACAGTGAAAACCTGTTGTTTATTGACAGTGATTTATGATGAAAATTTATTACGTGCTTTTTAGTGACTTTGCAGTAAAATTGTGAAACACAAAATAATTAATGAAAGTGTCCCTATTATGCTTTTTCGAATATTACCTTTCATGCAGTGTGTAATAAAGCTGTTTGTGAATGTAAATTGTCTAAAATTTTAAAGATTAAAGTGCACAATAAATAAAGTTTCTGTCTCCTAAAAGAAAGAATTGATTCTGAATTGCTAAAATGAGTCAGTTTCCTGTCACAAACCTACGTAACAAATTTGCATAAGTCCAGTCTATGCTTCACTGGCTGCCCTCGAACAACTTTGACCCTCAAACACTGTATTTGTAGCTGAGACTGGAAGAGTTTGGTTTGAGTTGCCGACATGTCAAGAAGGCGACATGTTTTCAGCGCTGTAAATCAACTTTGATGCATTTCCAAAGGATGAGGACTCGCGCTGGAATTTATATGTAAAAACCGACGGCATCATTACTGTTCGTATCACTGTGTATAAAGCAATGAGGAAGAGCTGAAATTCAAATATGGCAATAGTCCGCAAGTTGTAAATGGTCGACCAATCATAACAGACTGGGCCATCTGACCAATCAGAGAAGGCTGGCAGAAAGGAGGGATTTAGAGAAACTGAATCTTTTATCGAACTTTTATCGAACCGTTTCAGACACTGTGAGAAAAGAGGTGATGATGCAGAATTATGGATTCATGTAAAGCTATTGTAGGAGACCTCCAAAACAGAATTATGAGCCTTCAAGTCAAGTCAAGTCATCTTCATTTATATAGCGCTTTTAACAAAGTAGATCGTTTCAAAGCGGCTTTACAGTAACAAACGGATAATTTAAGGTAACAGAGATTGTTTTGGCTTTATAGCAGTTCTTGAATAAAGATATTTTCCAGCTAAAGTTAGTTTTGATTGATTCGCTTCCGTCGCAAGGATCATTAGTTATTAACTTAGGGGCCGCTAAGACGACATCGTTCTCTCTACACAGACCTTAAACGCGAACCTGTGAGAAACGCTGATGGCGTTCACGTGCGCATCAAGAATTAATTCTATAGTTATGCGCATTTAAATATATGTGCGCAGGTTTGTAATTCCCTACAAACCAAGCCTTAAACTACTTGTCTGGCCTTAAAATTTTGATACAGAATTGTATCTCTTCGGGGTAGGTACGTGAACCGAAATTATCCCGACAACGCTTTATCTGTAGAGTGGGAAAGGGATATTTCACAGGGAGAGACTAGTTGGCACTTCAGCACTGTGTTGGATCGGGTCCAGGTGAAGGTCCTTCATCAGATCTGGATACGGCCTGGATCTGGCAGGCTGTGGGAAAACCTCGGGATAAACAAAGACACTAAAATTAGCGTAGATGCCATTCTTCTTATGATGTAATGAGTACATCAGGATTTATGGGGAGTGTTCCCGGTTCTGGCTGACCTAATCTATGCAGCCTAAAGCAGAATTATAGAAGTCTATAATGTGTTATGTGTATGCTAGGTCAAAGAGATGTGTTTTTAATCTAGCTTTGAACTGACAGAGTGTGTCTGCTTCCCGGACAATGTTAGGAAGACTGTTCCAAAGTTTTGGTGCTAAATAGGAAAAGGATCTACCGCCAGCAGTCGATTTTGATATTCTAGGTATTATCAACTGGCCGGAATTTTGAGATCGTAATAGACGTGAAGGACTATAATGCGTTAAGAGCTCGCTCAAGTACTGCGGAGCTAAACCATTTAGTGCTTTGTAAGTGATCAGCAATATTTAAAAATGTATACGATGTTTAATAGGGAGCCAATGCAGTGTTGACAGAACAGGGCTAATATGGTCATACTTCCTGGTTCTGGTAAGAACTCGAGCTGCTGCGTTTTGAACCAGCTGTAATTTGTTTATTTAGCGTGCAGGGCAACCACCCAGTAGAGCATTGCAATAATCTAGCCTTGAGGTCATGAACACATTAACTAATTGTTCTGCATTTGTCAATGAGAGCATATGACGTATTTTATATATATTTTTAAGATGGAAAAATTACTTTCAAATGAAAGATTGGTATCAAAGAGCACACCCAGGTTCCTAACCGACGACGAAGACTTGACAGAGCAGCCATCAAGTGTTAGACAGTATTCTAGATTATTACATGTGGAAAATCTCTGTTTTTTCAGAATTAAGTAGGAAATTACTAGTCATCCAGTTTTTTTATATCAGCTATGCATTCCGTTAATTTTGTGAATTGGTAAGTTTCACCAGGTTTTGAAGAAATATAGAGCTGAGTATCATCAGCATAACAGTGAAAGCTAATTCCATGTTTCCTAACGATATCTCCTAATGGTAGCATGTACAGAGTGAATATAGCATAAAAGGGGCACTTTAATGAAACAGCTGAAACATGTTAAACAAATTCAAAATATTGTTTCGGTGAGCAGATTGTTATACAGCACAGAAAACATAAATCATTAAAAATCAACATTGAACCACAGCAAGAGAAAACTATACTTAGCACAGTTTAACTGAGGTTTGCTCTTAAAACCAACCAAATGCAGTGCAGTGGAAGCCATAGCACATAATAAATGATTCATATTCTCTAATCTTTGTTTGCTAACAGAGAGACGGAATGAAGTTGTGATGCCGGAAACACAATGGCCATGGCTCTGTATACGCACATCCTGATCTTGGCATCGTTTTTCCTAACATAAATGACCAGAAATAGACACTGTATCTCTTGTGGAAAAGTTCAATGTGATCTGGCCACAGGCAAATGATATTTTGTTCTATTTTAAGTGGATTGTTTGTATTAGACACCAAGAGATCTGACGATTTGAAAAGGATATGAAATGGAAAGGAAATGTTTATTGATTCAGTGAAGTGTTTGGAAATGGTGTTGTCAGTGTACAGAAAACCAGTATATAGCACATATTATATAAACAACAGTTCTATTCTGACATCTCAATATGTAAAGATGTTTATTGCCATGAATTGCCACATTATTGAAAATGAGAGTTTATGAGGAATCACATTCCAAACATAACAAAATGTGTTTACTTGACTCTATAGAGCGGGTCAACTTTTGTTTGTGATGAATTAACTGTAAATTAAAACAAGCGGTTGAAACAATATTGGTTTGGTCTGAATGATAGAGATGCCAATTATGCATTTCTGCCCAGAGACTATTCCATACAGAATAGACACAGATCTCGAAATTAACAAATTTGATCTATTATTTGTATATATTATTGTTGTAACACTTGCAAAGAGCTATAAAGAACAGAAAACTGGCAAGTTGTGAGGCATTTCCAGTCAAATCAGATCTATAATATCTATATCTGAAGCAGTATCTTATAGGCCTATGGCAGTATCTTGGCAGACCTTGCTAATCTGTTCTACATATTAAAACTTGATGTAAAAAACATTTTTTGACGAAAAGTGAATATTAGACTATTATAGACTGTGTTTTTTATGATTTAAATCATATAGGGGCTATCAAAAACATAATTTTTTTTGCAATTGATATTTTTTAATCTGTATCACAGTAAAATATTGAACGCATGTTACGAACTGCTCCGAGACATGAAGGTTGAGATCCAAATGCAGCTTTAATTAAGGGGCAATCCAGACACGTAATACAATATACAGGCAATAGGTCAAAACACAGGTAGGCCGTACAAACAAACAAACAAACAAAGGTCAGAGGCAAAAGAGTAATCAACAGAACAGGCAAGAAATCCAAAAACAAGAGGCATGAAACCAGGGGAAACGCTCAGAAATGCAGTGCAACAACATACAAAACTTCACAGTGAGTGAATGAGTGAACATGGTATAAATAGGCTGAGACTAACAGGGTAATGAGACACAGGTGAATGCAATGAGTGATGATGAGTCCACCAAATGGTGAGTTATGGGAAATGTAGTTTGTGAGGGAGTGATAATAGTCTGGTGAGGAGTGCCCTCTGGTGGCTCTCAAGGGCACTCTAGCTGGTGACCGTTACAACGCTAGTTGAAAGTCCCTTCACATCCTGATAGCAATCACTAAGTTAAGTGGTGTAAATGTTATTATATGTATGTATGTATATATATATATATATATATATATATATCATCCGTGGAAGGCGTAGGACAATAAAATGTTTGTCCAATCATTATTCGGTCCGAATGCAATTATACGATGTCCTCCCTGCCTGTCAACACATGTATTTTTAAACCTCCACGTACCCTGCTCGCTTACTGTGCGTTCACACCGCCGCCAGCGAGAGCGGCAAAATTCGCTCTTGCCGCCCTGCCAAAGACGCCGTAGAAAGATGCGGGAACGCTCTGACGCTCTGACGTAGATCGAATTACTTGTCTGTGTTCTCTGGAATCCTCTCAAGCGGAGGACTTCTACATTCCGATTGGTTGCCGCCGAACCGCATCATAGCTCATTACCATAAAGTTGACCTGACTTCAACTCTTCTCACCGCTCTCGCCCGAGCAGCGCCGCGCCACCCTCGCCGGAGCTCGCCGCCGGCTCTCATTGAAAATGAATGACTTCCGGCCACTTTGACGCTTTCGCCGGCGGCGGTGTGAACGCACAGTTAGGCATCACACGTCATCAGCGAGTTTGACAGACGTCAGTCACCGAGTTCCACAAACGAAACAGCAGCCATCTTTTACAGTTCCTCCTGAACCAAAACAACCAGCTTATGCTGCGTTCACGCCATAACTACTGTAATCTGGATGAGATGGAAACCTGTGACGTTATACTCGGAGCAGTTTGTGACTCAAATTTATGCGTTTCAGTGGCAACCCCATCAACTCCAAAATGCAGCAGTCAGGTGGCACAGGTCAGTGCCCTTTAAGTTGTTTAATTACATTCATTATTATTGTAATGTAATGTGCTTTGAGACATGAGGTAATTTAACGCTGTCTCTTGTGACGCTTTTGTTTGCTGCCTGCTGTACGCGATCATGTGTTTTGGAGGAGGTGTGGCTTTGGAGACGCTCTGAAGGAAGGGTGGGATCTTATGCTTTCAAAGCTAACTCGCTATTGCTAGCCTCTCCGAAAATTGCCCACCCAACCATTAACACAGTATCCATATTCACTTCCTGGCATAATCAAGCTATCTAGGGTTTCATGCTCGCCAGCACCGTGAAGCACTGCATGGCCTTTAATCATTGTACTTGGTTGTACTTGGCATTGTACTTAAAAGTTTTTATTAATTAAACAACTATTTAAAATATACCGTCTTTATGTTGTTTTGGAGATTCAATGTGAAATCATGTATTATAATATCAAACATGTTGTGCATTTTTAGTGTCGGGTGTAACTAATAAATAAGAAATCGAATTAGTGTAATTTACTTTTCCTTTGAAAAAGTAAAGTAAGGGACTACTCATAATTTTTCTGTAATTTAATTACAGTTACTTCTGATGTAGAGATTATAGAACAATTATAAAACAAATATAAAACAATAGGGGATTTAACATCAAAGTTTTATGTTAAAATATTTGTTTTAATGTAACCTTCTCCCTCTACAAAATTTGGTTAGTTCAAGAATTATGCAATTGTCTATTGTTTATCTGAAAGAATCAAAACTGCAGTTTTTATCATTGTGTTGTTCAACTGGTCGAGGTTGATATGAGATTTAGAAAGTAATTAGTAATAAGTGCAGTACTAGAGAATGATTAGTACAGTAACCTAATTGCAGTGTTTAAGGTGTAATCAGTGGCTAGTAATTAATTATGTAACTTTTTTAGAGTAACTTTCTCATTGTAATGTTGTGTGATCAATCGCGATCTATTGTCTTATTTAATAGACTTATTTCATCGTTAATATGTATAGCCTTAAATAATTGCACTTAAAATGGGCTTTTCTGTGCTTTCTGTCATCGACTTCCTAGAGATGTTATATCATGCAAAAGCAATTCACATGTCTTCATGTCTCTGAAAAGCATGCTTGAACGAACTAGTGTCAGACAATGCCAACAGTACACAATGTTCCCTTCACCGAAGGAACTCCCCCTATGTGCAGACCTTCATAATATTTAAGTTACAAAACCTCATGCCATATTTGAATCATTTTTAAACAGTTTAATTTTTCTTTAAAAATATAATGGCAATGACTGTGTGCAGAAAACTCAGAATTTGGACTTTTAACAAGTTAAAGAAAAGTATCAATTGGCACAATGCGATATATACGCAGGACAAAAACGGACCGTAACATAGTTGCGGGGAAAGGGGGTAATACCTCCTAACATTAACACAACAGTGGCTTTAAATAAGAGCATACAACTAATACTCCGTTTCTAAAATGTATTTTCAGTATTATGATAAAAGCAATGGCGATTTCCAATAACAACAAAATAATACAAACAACAACACAACGACATCCTGTATAAATTGTCCCCTATGCAGATCGATGGTATCGTCCTCAGACACTTACATCGTCCCAAACCTTATAAGAGTTTGATTCACTCCAGACACTCTGTTCATTTGGATATTTAGATCAATACTTAGCGTTATTAACGTGATGATCATGTATGTTAATCTGGTACATGATCATAAGCTTCATTGCTAAGTTTTATTTTAAATGACTGGCTGCCAATTTTTTTTATTTTTTTTTTACAACCGGACACTTGGATTAAGAAGTGGAAAAACGGGCTTTTTTCGGATTTTTAACATTGTTCTGCCGTTGTTTTCATCGTTATCTTAGATATAACAATTAGACAAACGGTCACAATTGTTTGACGGTCCGATTTACAGTATTTAAAGGGCTTAATTCACTTCGCGAACACGATCCATTGTTGAAGAAAGGATGTCGTCGTCTGAACCTTTTTCTTACATCGAAATGAGTCGTGTCAGCGCAGCGGGCACTGGTTCGTAACTATATTTCTTTATTGTTTTCCTTCTCATCTTTTTAGATTTGGTGTGTTTTCTGTTTAAATCACACTGTCTTTGTTCTCGTCCAAACACAATCCCAAGTGTCAAGCGTTAATCTTGGGAACAATAATATAGCCGTATTCATGAAGAGAACAATTGTGAAAGTTAGTTAATATTATATAAAAGTGAGTTAGCCCAGTCTCGGGTTATTCGTTGAGTCTTGCATGTCTCAACATGTCATCGCTCAGTTCATTGAGGTCAGCAGTGCAGGAGTATCGGGCCACGGAACTACCAATCCTACTATGGAGAAGCGTGAGCTCATGAATATTAAATAGGCAATGGTGACGTCGCTTAGTAACAGTCTTTGAGCGTCCAATCACGTAACTTGATTAGTATTCATGAGCCCAGTGCCGTCTTCAACGGTTAAGCAAAGTCTTAATTTAAGCCAATCACAGAGACTCGCTGATTAACGTCACGCCATGTACTGAATATTCACAGACCTTCACCTTTTCCATAGTGGGATTGTTGAATTCGCGAGCGGGGATCCCAGGGAAATCCCGAGCGCTGTTCTGTCCACAGCTGTCACTTCAGGCACACAGTTCTAGACAGGCGTCTTTACACAAACTTACTGTGTCTTGTTAACAGTATTACTGATAGGTTAATAAGAGAATTTAAGTTTCTATCTGCTGGCCATCTGCTTTTCCGTTGCTCCGCAAACCCCCTCATACACGTCGTCTAACGTTAGATGTTTGCTCTTCTATAATGCTTGTATTGTGTACTCTCTAGTTTCTGTCTATTCTGTCTGTTTTCTTTGTATTAAAATGATGTTATATGTATTAATGTGAAAACTGGCATTGACAAAAATGGAAAAAGAAATTTTTATGATTTCTATGTAAAATAGATTAAACACTTAATTAATTTTACAATCTAAGTATTCAATATCATTTTATATATTTTATATCATATAATTATAATCATTATGTTAAAATATGTAGGAAAAAATGGTCATGACAGTCATAGACATTATTGATAAATACATTTATACAAAACAATCTATAAAAAGATCTAATATTATTTTTCAAATAAAATAGGTAAAATAGTGGATTGGCACAATTGAGTTTTTTTTCATTTTCAGTGACCAAAACCTGACAAATTGATAATTTATTGTAGAAATGTAACAGTTGCTGAACGGTTCTATATTAGGTTGTCTCATATTATATTTCTTCATCAGTCATCAGTAGCGACGATCATCTACCAAGAGAAATGGAGCCCAGCGATTCATTACAGGAGGCCGGGTGGTACTGGGCTGACACATCAAGGTGAGAGCATTTTAACTTCATTCGGTAAACTATTTAGCCGGAATAAGTCTTCGTATTTTTGTCGTTATCAATTTGTTTGCATATTATTGAATTTTATACCACTTGCATTAGGGAGGAGGTGAACGAAATCCTCCACGGCATGCCTGACGGTGCTTTCCTGGTCCGAAATGCCTCCTGCAGGGTGCAGGGACAATACACATTAACTGTGAGGTAAGGATCGCATGTTTTAGGATTCCTCTTTTAGTGAAGCAGATTTGTGACTCGGGTACTGACAGTGGCCAACCAATCATTAGCCACTCTCACACATACAATACAGTCTTTTGTCTGTATTGCGACCAATCACACATTAGTGTCATTAAAACTCTTTGATTTGCTAGTACTTTAAGTCTGTCTAAAGTTACGTTTACACAACAATGATGCACTAAAGTTTTTCCTTTACGATTTCCGCGTACAAGCGGCAATGTCGTCAAAACGATCCCCGTTTGCACAGATCCGCGAGAACAGCTAAAAACGCTGTATTCTGCTGCCAGGCCAATGGTTGGCGATAAAGACGCACTAGGTGCTTATAGACTGAACACACGTTTGTTTGTTTTTTGCACCGAGACAATAACGCTATGGTTTTCAAAAACATGCACTTTCAAACCTGTTTTCAGGCCCCCAAAATGCCGTTTTCGTGTAAAAGTTTTCCGTTTTTAGTTTAAAATGGTGTCGTGTAAACGTATCCTAATTCGATGACATAGACGTAGATGATTAACCGTGTCACCGCATGCAGCAACTGTGTCAATCATAAGTTTAGCTAGCATCCTAACCTTGAATGTGCTCAAATTAAATGTTGTTAACTTAATTTTATGGCTTTGTTCGCACACAGAGCGGTTTTACCAATTTTTTTCAACAATATAAACTACTTCTTTAGCTGGCAAGTAAGACAGCAAATTGCCTGATTTTATTGGTTGGGATTTCAACAATGGGCTCTTTTCACACATGACCTCTACATGGAGAAATACACTGTACCATTGAATTTACAGAAAAGGCTGTATGTCTGAAAGCGCTTCTCTCCACAGGAACAATGGCACCAACAAACTCATCAGGATCCAACATCGAGATGGAAAATTTGGATTCTCGGAGCCTCTGACCTTCAGCTCGGTGCCGGATCTGATATCTTACTATAGGCACAGGAGCTTAGTCCAGTACAACACTTCCCTGGATGTCACGCTGGCTTATCCCGTGTCCCACTGTCACACGGTCGGTTCCTGTTCAGTGAATTTCATTGTGAAGATGATCTTAGTTGAAAGGAAGCTTTAGTCAGTGTGTTTTTGTGTCAATAAGCAAATGCCTTGTATTGCATGTTCAGGATCTACCTGTGAAGGAAGAGTTTTTGAGCGCAACCAGAGAGAAACTCCAAGAATGTTTAAGACTGTTTCAGAAGACGGCAGAGTATGACCAGCTATATGACGCTTGCACCACTTTATTACAGGTAAGCTTTTCAGGATCAAATATGTGTTTGAAAAATGTTAAAGGGATAGTTCACTTTGAAATTAATTTTTGATATGTTTTAGCTTACCTCAAGGGCATCCAAGATGTAGATGTCTTTGTTTCCGCAGTAGTTTCAATTTTGATATTTTTAGGTCAAACCGTTCTTGTCTGTCAGTCATATAATGCAGGTCTATGGTCACTGGCTCAAAACACAAGCACAGAGTCCAAATTAAAACAATTCCCCATCGTCCAAATTAAACAATTCCCCATCGTAAGTACACATTGATGGCCTAAGACACGAAACGAGCGGTTTGTGTGAGAAAACGAACAGTATTTATATCGTTGTTATCTCTTGAACACAGCACACGTCCAAATGATCTGACGGCGCGGGCGGGTATAGATATATACATAGATGTCGCCTTGGCTACGGTTTCGTTCCAATGAACTGCAGTAGCCAAGGCGACATCTATGTATATATCTATACCCGCCCGCGCCGTCAGATCATTTGATAAAAATATCAAAATTGAAACTACTGCGGAAACAAAGACACCTACATCTTGGATGCCCTTGAGGTAAGCTAAAACATATCAAAAATTAATTTCAAAGTGAACTATCCCTTTAAGGAATGTATATCAAATACATTGCTTTTCTAAGAATGTTCCTGTTGCTTTACAGGAAATCCAAAGGAGAAATACTTTAGAGCCCGTCAGTATGACCGAGATCTCAAAAGAACATTGTTATTCTCAAGAGAACTCTTGCAAGGATTTCCCTGACTCGACCCACAGTCATCTGACACAGTGAGTGCTCATATGCAACACCAGTACTGAAAGAGCACCAGTGTTTCCCGAGGAATAAAGGGATATTTCACCCATCATTTACATCCTTTACTCAAGTTGTTCCAAACCTGTATGAATTTCTCTCTTCTGTTGAACACAAAAGAAGATAACTGAAGAATGCCGGTAACCGAACAGTTGATGGACCCCATTGATTTCCATAGTATGGAAAAAAATACAGTGGAAGTCAATGGGGCTGATGAACTGTTTGGTTACCGACATTCTTCAAAATATCATCTTTCATTCTCCCAGTCACTTCATCAGCATTTCATTTGAGAAAAACTACCGTCATACACACACACACAGAAACTCACGACAACCTGTCAAAATAAAAGTTTGGTTTGATGTGAAGAAATTGTGGCAGAAATATTTTACTGATATTAAGAAGATGGTACTAATCAAAGTAATAGTAATAAAATGATTCAATTTTTATTTTTAAGGAATATAAATAAAGAAATAAAAATCTTGTTTTTAGTATAAATGTTGTGCAGAACTTTGTTTGCCTAAAATAAATGAAATTGTTAGTTTCGTTTGACTAAATTTTAAATGACTAATTAAACTGTTCATTTTGTATGCCTTTATTTGATCACAATGTGTATTAAATCATAAATACTGAAAAATTAAAACAAGACAACAGAATTTCTGAAAAACAAAACATTTGTATTATTGTAAAAATGTTAATAAATCATGAAGTAGTTCAGTTTTATGAATTCAATTGATTAGACATGCTTTTTGATAATTAAATTGAATTAAACCTCTAACAGCATAATCCAGAAAATAATAAAACATCTAAAAATGTCATTTGTTTCATTTAATTAGACAATCAGACTATTAAAAGAAAATCCAGAAAAAAATTTACTGAAAAAATAAAACCGATTTCATAAGTTTCAAGTTTAATACTTGGATTTGGGGTTTTAGACTTTCATTCATCATCATCACAACTGAGAGGATATATTTAATGAAACCTCAGAGATTTCTGTTCTTCCATTGCAAGTCCATTCACCCATAAATCTGACGCTTCAAAAAGTTAATAAAGAGATCATAAAACTAATCCATATGTATTGAATGGTTTAATCCAAGTCTTTTGAAGAGACACATGTGCTTTATTTGATGAACGGGTTTAATTTAAGCTTTTACTCCCATATTAACACACACATACATCAGATATGGTAAACGGAAGCTAAACTGTACTTCGGCAAAGTTTTGGGTGAATGGACTTTTAATGGAGGGACAGAATTCTCTCAGGTTTCATTAAAATACATTCATTGTGTTTCGGTTCATTTTGGGGATGAACTCTATCCCTTAATGTGTGATACTTGACTTTGCGACCACCAGTTATTATGATTTTTATTGTATTTCTAAATAATCTACCCGTCACCACTGATTTGATGAAAAAATCTTGTATTACTTCAAGTCTCTCAATATTACGGCACCTTTTAAAGTTTTTTTATTAACAAAGTCAAAGGCAGCGAGTGGGATCACGTCTGGCTGCTTTGCCTGACGCTAGAGATCAGAGAGGTCTGTAGGAGACAAAGGGACAATGGCAGGTGAACAGGAACTGGACTTCAGAAGACAGAGGTGCTCTTGGAGCTGCATGAGGCGCTTTCAGAGCTTTCTGCTTATCAACGAGTGTTTGTTTTCTCAGGTCTCCATATGAGGTGAAAGAGGAGCAAGAGGAGAGTGCGGAGCTCCTGGAGGAAGAGCGATGGTTTGTGGGAGATCTCGGTCGAGGTCAGGCGGAGGAGCTTCTCCACGGGAAACCGTCCGGTGCTTTCCTCATCCGCAACAGCAGCTCGAAGGACTGCTACGCCTGCTCTGTGGTGTAAGTCATCCTTCAGTGCTTTGTCCTGTTTGTTTAATTAGCACAAGATAGAAATGTCCCGTAACTTCATGTGAATCTATTGTCTTCGGAGGCTGTGGTCCCGTATAGGCAGACATTTAGCTGTTTGCATAAAGTCTGATCCACATTGGATCTTTTTCTGGCCATGAACGATATAACAAAATATACATTTTCTGCCCGGTGTTTTACTTAATATTTGCAATCTGGCAATCATGCGCACAAGCTCTTTCTAAAATGCGAAAGTGCCGCCGATCTGAAAACACTGAAGACTCAGACAAACAAGTAAACTGCAGTTCAGCAGTCTCCATTTGAGATATTCTGCTTAAATGAAAGTGTCATTCAGTCAGTCTGTGTTCGGTTCACGAGCCGCTTGTGCGACTAAATCTGCAAACTATAGCCATTGTGGGTGAATAAATGCACTTATGCACTCTGTGTGACAATATAAATTGATGTTGCTTAAATTAAATTTGGAATTATAACTATTACTATTAGGAATTTCACCGTTTTCGTTTTTGACAGAAGTTTCTTGGTAATAATAATAATAATAATAATAATAATAATAGCAAGATTGGTTTTGCCTGATGGTGGAAAGCAGCTAAAATCATACAGTTTTAGCATGGCATAAGGGACTCTCCCTTGAAATGATGACAGAAATTTCATTTGTGGGCAAACTATCCCTTACATGACAACGATATGCTTAAAACTGAGAAGTTTTTTTCTTTGAGTTTTCCGCACACAGTCGACACCAGTGTCACAACGATCTTCATTCATACGGATCTGTGAAAACAAACTAAAAACGCTGTATTTTCTGCCAGGCCATTAGATGGCGATGAAACACTATAGACTGAACACGTAATACGCATGTGCATGACCTCATCGTCTTCAGAGATTCATGTTTTTATAGTTTACACGGAGACCGTTTTCAAAAACTCGCCCGTTTTCAAGGGTTTGTGTTTTCAGGCACCCAAAACGGCGTTGTCATGTAAACGAACGGCCAAAACGCACAAGTTTGACATTTTTAGTTGAAAACGGTGTCGTGTAAAACAGCCCTAAGTTTTCAAATGAATTGAAATGAATGAATTTTAGAGTTTCTTTTTTAGAGTGACATTTTAACACTTAGTCATTCAAGTCACAAAATAATTAAAGGGATAGTTCACCCAAAATTTTTTATTCTGTCATCATTTACACACCCTTATGTTGTTCCAAACCTGTATGAATTTCTTTGTTCTGCTGAACACAAAGGAAGATTGTAGATCGAGATCTGCTCGGTGAACTGAACCTTTAAGCATTGCAAAACTAGTCTAGTGACTCTTCAGTAAACCTAAAGGCCAAATAAAAACGGCAATATTCATGCTTTTTTGCCTTTATTTATAGTACAATAGAGTGCAGACAGAAAAGGAAGGGTATTAAATCATCCAACTTTGAAAGTTTTATAAATTTCAGCTTGACCCCGATTCTCGTTTACCGCTCTCCGCTGACCCTGCTCTTAATGTCTTGAACCACAGGGTGGGCAGCCAGGTGAGGCACTGTGTGATTCGCCACACTGAGCGCGGCTACGGGTTCGTCGAACCGTTCGATCTCCACAAGTCTCTGAAGGATCTGGTTCTGCACTACCATCACACCTCACTGGCGCAGCACAACCAGGCTCTGGACGTCCGGCTGGCGTACCCAGTCCACAGCTGAGTCCACTGGCGTCACGGTGAAGATTACGTGCACTAAGACTGAAGAAGATTTGCCACTCGTTGGCGTCGTCCCTTCATTTTACATTGTGCGAAGGGTGGAACCAACTGTGTATGTATATTGCACTTTCCAAAGCATTCCTCATGGTCATAATGAAACTCCAGTACTTGAACAAGTATTCGATGAGCCCTTTGTAGACATGTTTACAGATAGTCACAAAAACAACAGAATTTGTAATACGATCACGCTTTTTAAGTGGGGATGAATGCATATAGCCTTTTTATTAAAGTTTTATTAAAACATTTTAAAGTGTATTTTGTGAATGTAACACAGTGGGTGCATTTATTATTGAATGGCAAACTTTCAAATCTTGCTTTATTGTCTAAAACAAGATGCCTGCAATTCATTTGTTTCATTTTATTGTTTTGCACCCAAGGACGTTGTTGACGCTTGGTTTATTAGAAATCCAAAAAATGTTAGTTTATAAAAGTTGAGTTACACTTTAAGGACAGCTTGAATATTTTGTGCACAATACAAGTATCCATTTAAGTTCTACTTCTAATGTTTTTTTTTATAAGGAAAGCCAGGACAGTGTAGTTGTCGTATGGGACGCTTCATTGAGTTTAATAAATGAGCGTGTCTGTGGTAAACGACACAATGCCAAACTGCTCATACTTGAGATGAACAACTCTCTGTAAAATGATTTTTTTTTTATGACATTTGTCAGCAGCAGACAGGGAACATTCACCCTTATTTGCAGAGCTTATTTTTTTTTGCTACAAAGTTTTCCCTTGCATGCTTCTTTAAAAATCAAAAATAAAAGAACAGATTGTGAATAAATTCAGAGGCCATGTCTGATGTGTTTATTAATGAAATGAATGGGTTAAATGTGCAGAGCTGTCTGAAACATTACGTAAATAACATTACATAACAGTTTTATGAACATTAAACCCTGTTATATTCAAACACAAAACATTTTGATTGCAACATGTTTCGAGTTCATAGAAACATGATTTGTGCCCCAATTGTCTGTGTTTGCCACTTTGGGCCTGGAGTGAGAGAAACTGTTGCAAGTTTCAAATTTGACGTGAAATGTAAAACCCTTGAATGTTAATTTCCATTCACTAATGGCATCGTTTCCTGAGAACGACCCAGTGACACTAATAGGACTTACTGTTGCACTGCTGGTAATAATTCAGAAGAACTGAATGTTCAGAAGAGAAGACTATAATAAGGTATTAGGTGGGGGCATGAAAACAAGGACATTCTTGTAGCAGGTTGCATATGAGAAGTGTTCGGGATTAGCCCTCGCTCTGTGTCAGCAGTGTGGATGGGCTTAAAAGCTTTGTGAGTGTGTGTCAGTGTGTGAAGAACAGGTTCCTGGTTACATCACGCAAGGACAACTTGTAACAAGTGTGCAGGTACTATAAGTAAACCCTGATTACTGCATCACCTCATATGAGGAAATTTGTAGATATCCAATCCTATTGTGGCTTATGTTCATAAAATACATACAGCATGGTCTGAGTCACTATTACATCACATGAGAATAACCACACCCACACACATACTGTAACTTGTACACAATATTCCATTTCTTTTTGAGCAATGCATGCTTTTTAATTTAAAATATAAAAATAGTTTTGAAATATAGCTGCTGGCAGCAATAATGGGGCCAAACCCCTCCATTAGTTCCATGAGTTCATTCAAAAAGAGGCAAAGTAGCTAAAAATAAGAGAGAAAATGGGAAGAAATATAACAACTTTGTTTTTTAAAGTTACTTTTAATGTGTTTAAGTGTTCTATAGGATTGCTGTGGTTATAAAAAATATGTTTTAACAGAACATGTAAAATGGTTCTGATTTTGTCAAACAGGATTTATGTAAACACAAACTTTCATTTGGAAATTCTGTTGCTTAACATTAAGTATCACAGAGAGGGCAGATTCTTGTTTTGATATTGAGATTCAAGGTGAGAATCTTTTTAGACACAGCAGTTGTAGCAGAAAACACGTTGAATACAAATAAACCCTTGAATGTATACTTGGCGTATCAGTAGCAATTTGGACATTGGTGCAAATGAGGTTCGAACCCCCAACATTCTGATCAAGTGTTCATTGCTCATCACATCAGGCTGCTTGTGGAAAGCTTCCCAGGCAAGAATGAGCACACAAAAGCATTACTCAGCATGTTAACTGGTTAGCATGCTATGCTAACTTCGCTACTAACATAGTTTATGGCCACATTAGAATGAATGGACAATAGTTAATATGCTAACCAATTAGCATGCTAAGCTAAGAAGCATTAGAAAACAAACACAGGCAGAGTCAAATTCAAATAGGTACTTATTTCTAGATAGCGGTAGCAAATGTCAAAAATCCATTCAGTTATTTTTGTGTGGCTTGGTCCAAAGATCACATGATCAGATTTTGGGCAAAATTTGTAGTAGCAAAAAAACTGTTTTTCATTATGGTGGACAGACAAATTGATGTAAAATGACGATTGAGATATTGTCAGATTCGGCATAAACCAGGGAACATGATGAAAACAAATGTTGAATTTATAAACAGCGCAAGATGCTCCACTCTGGCCTCCTTGATACTTTCTTCAGTTAAATAAAAAGATATTATGAAACATTTTCTAAACGGTCTATTGAATGAGGAGTTCTTCACCAAAACAGAATCAAGTCTGGAAAGCCACTGGCTGCTAATCATAAACACAGTGGTTCCAAAAATAATTTGCTAACGTAATAATAATAGTAATAATCTGTCACATTTATATAGCACTTTTCTGTGTCGCATGTACCTGGATGAACTGAACATTTTTAAATGACTTTTAGACTTACATCTAAAGAAGAGTTTCTTCAAGTTCACACAGGTGTCTCACACTCCAAACTATCCATAGCAACTTGGGAAATTTGTATGATTTCCTATTTAAATAATACAACGTTTTTCTTAACTTAAATACATAAGAATGAGTAAACACTGTGTTTAAAGGTGCTGTGTGTAACTTTTTCACTCTACTAAAGCATAAAAATACCATAATATGTTAGGAAACTTGCTCAATATTGAAGCATTATTGAAGTTCACATACTCGTTTCTCTGAAAAACACTTCTACAGCCAGTTTTTTTACTTTAAATGTGCGTTTCCAGGCTGGAATGTTTGTTATTGTTTTGGTCTGTGATACTGTTGCCAATCTGCCAATTTTCATTGTCCATTGCGCTCGTTCCTATTGCGTGTGCTCAAACTGGCAGCCCGTGAGTATGGAAGTTTTTTCCTAACATAATGAAAACTAAAATTAAAATGCTTAAAAGATAAAAACTTCCATACGTGAGCGTCAAGTCTGAGAGTCTGAGGAGGAGGAGGGAGAAACCACAATCTCCGAATCTCACGAGCTTGAATTGGACTGCAGTACCTATTTACACCACTAGTCATTCTTACAGACTGCACCTTTAAAGGTTAATTCCCATTTCTAATAGCTCAGTCCAAAAGGCTCTGAAGATACTATTTGGGGAGTCATCAGTTTCCCTAAATACCTTGAAATGTGCATTTTGCATATTCCCTTCTTGGGGGAACTGTCTATGCATATTCCCTGCATGTTTCTTTGTTTAATGTTGGATTGCATTTTCATTTCAGTGCATTACTGCCATCTCCTGACAGCAGATTTAAAAAAACAAGTGTACTGATAGCAAAATACCCATCAATTCTCCTGTATATAGTGATATCTGGTCAGTTATTCTTGCTTTTTTCTTTGAGCAAAACATAGTTCTTTACTCTAGTTGTTTCCAATATGAAAACATATTTTATTAAAAAAACAGATCCTCAGTCTGAACTCAACCCCATGACAAGATCTGTTCTACGCCCATAATAATTTAGGCTCCACGCCTTTAACAGTGGTGCAGAAGATAGTAGTTGGTATCACACTTTTTATTTATATTTTTGAGGTGTATTGTATGGGAGGGTACTGTCTAGCTTAAAAAAATAAAAGGTCTTTAATGCATGAGGTGGGAAATGTTGGAGGTTTATATAATCTTAACTATATGTCCTTTCTGTGTCACCCAAATATTTCATTTGACATTAAAATCAACTAAGCGATATGAGGATTCTTCCTCATATCGCTTAATTGATTTTAATGTCAAACGTTACAGTAGCAAAAGATAAATACATAACAGATATATTAAAAATGTATTAAAGAGAAATAATTTGCCATGTTCAACAGTGTTTTGATCATCTAAATATGAAATTATTCAGTGGTAAAAAGTATGGTCAATAACAAAGAAGTTTTTTTAATATAATTAATAATGTAAGAGAGGTATCCTTTAAAATTTTACACAGAGTTTACCCTGTTAAGAGTTACTTGAGCATTTCAATTTGGATATGCCAGACTCCTATGTATTTTGTGTTGTTGCTAAATAATCTGTGATTGAATGTGTAGGCCAATATTCGATAATGTTTTGGTTGGATGTCCCAAACTTTATTTCTAGGCTGTTTAGAACATTTTATCTTTTTTTTTTTTTTCAGATAGCTATCATTGATTCCAAAAGTAGCCTATATATTTTTTTTCCTCATACAGCTTTTGTACTTGGAAAATATCACATTCATGTTAAGAAATGGGATAAAGCTAAGCCAAATTGTGAACATTTTATAAAAGAAATTAAACAATATGGCAGTACTTTAGATAATATTAAAAACAAAAAGCAAAAAAGACTTACGAAACATTGCGTCACTTTAACTTATTGTCATTTTTTACTCCTGGCATAAATTGTTTTCCCTTATATATTTGTTGCGAGTTGTATATGTTTGTGCAAATTTTGTATATTTTTCTGTAATACAAAAGAACGTTACAGTATTTTAAATTCATGGTCGTGTATCGATTACTTCGGTCTGACAGATTACTTCTTCAGATTGAACGCCATTCGGCGCATTACCGCCACCAACAGGACTGTTAAAACGGCTGAAAAAATAATAAAAAAGTAATAATTTAAACGAATAACTATAAAAAGCCAAATAATAACAATAATAATCGTGAAATCCTGGCACACAGTCCCGACGTCTTTAAAAATTCCTGAACATATTTGGATGTTTCGATCGGTTTGACAGACTGAAATGCCGATAAAGGAAAACTCGATGCCCATGCGGAAGTCGGTCTATGATCATAATGGATAAACGAAGTGGAGAAAATAACGAAATTAAAATGTAAGTAGGCTTATACGTCCATTGATTAGCACTGCACTCTTAACTGTTCTACCTGTTGAACTGAGCTTTTGCTTTTCGGATGTGTTGCAGTTTGAGCGTCTAATGTTGATGTTTGTTGTGGTTTTGGGCTGGGCTGTATTTTAGATGTCAAGCTGCTGTAAACCTATCACAGGAACATGGACATTTCAGTCCACACCGGAGTCCAGGGTGATGCTAGCTTTCATGATTTCACGGAGGAGGTGTGGCTCATTTGATAAACATCTGGTCTGAGCACCTGAAAGGTTGCAGGTTCGACAGGTTGTTCCTGTGATCAGTTCACAGCAGCATGACAGCTAAAACAACACAACACAACACAACACAACACAACACAACACAACACAACACAACCCAGCCCAAACTAAACTACAACAGGTTGGGGTTTATTCGGTTACACCCATCAAATGAGCTTTTTATTTAGCCATAGAACACCACAAAATGTCCACCTGAATTTTTTTTTTTTGATAATGTTAATAACAATACATTTCTGCACGTAAATGTACATATTCCTTGCAGAAGGAATTGCCTTGCCTTCTTGAGCACCAGGGAATGTGTTTACCTTTTGTAATAGTTGTGATTGAGTCCCTCAATTGTCCACATTATGAAAAGATGGACCTCAATATCATACAGTCTGTTGGAAAGAACTCTCACAAAAACATAAAAATGAATGAATAAAAAAGCATTTCTAATCCAAGAAGGAAAAATATGAGTACAATGCTTATCTGGATTACAGAGGAGTTGAAATGACAACAATAGACTCACTTTTATAATGTTGCACCACGCAGGAATCAAACCCACAATCTTTAGTTCACGGGGGAAACCAGCCATACACACCATAATAATTTCACCACCGTAATTTTGTTGTAATAGCTTACACACAGCACAGGGAGGCTTTATTTGAATCTTTGAACTACATTTACGAAAAATGACAAGTAAACAGCAATAAATAAGAACAGATAAACACAGCACAAATAAATACAATAGAATAAAGAGATAAATGAAATAAAAATGAAATAAACCCCAAATAAACATTTTCTGTTGGGTCTAACAGCAGTATTCAGGTAATACTACAGAAATGTAAATAAATTACTCAAATGTAAACTAACACTGGATAGTTTCCATTGCATAAATTAAATACAGATTAATGCTTACAATTAAAGTTACAAAAGTTATTCAGTCAAGAGCAGCGAATGATTTTCTGTTCTGTTCTTTGATTAACATGACAGACAGCAGCAGGTTTATTAGGCTGCTGTCACTTTAAGAGCTTATGCACAGATTCACAGATTTACTATTACACTACATGCGTTTTCTCTCAACTATTTACGTTCTACAACTGGCTGTGTTTACCTGAATATTCGGCAAGGCGGGTATTTTCGTTTCGATTGATCAAAGTTTTGCAGAGATACAGCCTCTGATTAAATTTTGGGTCAACATCGTTTAGTTCACGACATCATTTTTGAACAAAGATAAGTATTTAAAATCTGTTCAGTCATTTCTGTGCAGCTCGGTTCAAAGATCATCTGATCAGATTTTTGGCAAAAATTGACAACATTTGTTGGTGGAGTAGTGAAAAAATGAAAAACTGTACCTTTCAAAATGGCCACCACTGTAATGGGTGGAGTCTTAATGTCAGCTATTGAATGTGATCAGCATGAAGAGAGTAATCAGGTGAACTACATTAAATTCTTCTAGAACCAAGGGTTCCAAAGTTATAACCTTTTGAAGAGTACCTTGGAATAATTCTCCCAAAAATGAAAATTCTTTCATTGATTACTCAACATCATGTCATTTCTTTCATCTGCGGAACACAAATGAAGATATTTATGATTGACAGCTACACAACTATTACTTTGATGCTTAAAAACGTTCATAAATTGATCATAAAAGTAATCCATATGAATTGGTAGGTTTAGTTCAAATTTTACAAAGAAACATAATTGCTTTATATGATGAACAGATTTCATTTAGGCTTTTAATCACATTTAAACAATGAACAGTGGACATAAACAGAAGCTCAACTAAACCTGCTTGACACACGAGAATGAACCTCATTGGTTCTTGCAGAAGCTCAGACGTGCTGTGCAACACAAGAGAATGAACCTCATTGGTTCTCACAACTCAAGCAATCATAAGTGAGCTTATGTTTACCACAACTGATGTGTGAATGATGAAAGTTTATATGTGAATAAAAGCCCTAAATTCAATCTTTTCATCGAGTATTGACATCAGTCTGTTGAATCGGTTGATTATATGGTTGTTTACGCTACATTTTAGGTTTACATTTTTTTTCCAGCATGGCTCATAAATAAAAAAAACGAATTTATAAAACATGATCAAATACAATATACAAAGTAAATCAACTTATGCATTTACTATTCAATTGTGTCTTTAAATGACTGTAATAAGGGTACTGTGAGGGGTTTCGTACGAGAATAGCATTATTGAAAGTGTCTGTTTGTGTGCTTTAGGTAAAAGCACTGTTGTGGTGCCCAGCTGGAATCATCATGTCCTCCGCTGGTCCATCTCTTCCATCTACTCGCCATTCTGTGGCTGGAGATGAAACCGTGGCGGCGGGTGATCGTGGGATTTACTCCTCAGACAGACACGCTGGTCTCCTGCTAGCCCAGATGAACAAGATGCGTCTGCTCTCTGACTTCTGCGACGTGCGGCTGCTGGTTGGCGGACGGGTGTTTGGGGTCCACAAGCTGGTGCTGGCTGCCAGCGGCCCGTATTTCACTGCTCTGTTCTCTGGAGGCATGAGCGAAGCCCGCGAGGAGGAGGTTCGCATTGTCGGAGTGGAGGCTGACGTCTTTGAAATTCTCCTGGGATTTATTTACACTGGTATGTTAGAATTATATTTGTTGTATGTTTGCTAATGACCATTGCCACTATTAATATTACCAATATCACACTTGTGCTCCTCACGGTCAAAAATGGCCGCATTGGAAATGAATGGGAGACGAATTTCATCTAGTGAAATCTTTAGTGTTCACTGCTTTAAACCGTTTTCACTTCAGCAGTAATTTGCCAAGTGTCGTCTTTAAAAAGAGTTCAAACTTAAGTCTGTGCTTTAAAGCATTCAAGATTTACGACAGTTTAAGTTGGAAATGTAACTTTCAGGTCTATGCTCAAAATGTGAATAAATGGATTATAACTACTGCGTAAATATAATGTAGTACCATAAAATCCCCTAAAAATACCAAATATTAAATAAAAAACATTATAAAATATTTTACATTCCTTTCATTGAAAAAAAAAAAAAAAACCAGTTAATTTTTGACTGGCACGCGAAGAGCACCAGAGGGTTAAGCCTTTTTAATTTTTTGGTCATGCTTTATATAAGGTGGCCTTAACTACTATGTATTTAACCAGTTAATATATACTTATTATGTGCATACATGTGAGTGCTTTGTAATTGCATTTAAAGTACTTGCATTTAATTAACATTTGTAGTTACACTGTTAACTTTACTCCTAACCATAACCTTTATTTAATGTGCAGTGTCCCTTTAAAATTATATTTATAACAGGGGAAGGTACAAGATCGTCATCCAGTCACTTCTTTGACACCGTCAAGTAGTAAAGAGTTTAAGTGGACTAGTATGTGTGTGTTTGTGCCTACTTAACTATACGGGGAGAGATTTGCATCCTGAATTGAGCTAAACCTGACAAAAACACTTCCATTCGGGGATGTTTTCACTTGTAAAAATAAAGTTTTGTTCTGGTGGCCCTCAAAAATGACCCGGATGATGCACTTTCGAAAAAAATGAAGCGTGGGACGTTGGACACTTCATGCACTCGACTGTCGCAGCTTTGATTACGTAGCGGAGGGGGAGGGGCTATCAGACTCCGATGTTGACAGACAAAATAAACGTATAAAGTACATACACTACACGGATGTGTAGTGCATAGTGTATATTAGGGTGGTCCTTATCAAGTCCAATTTTTTTTTTGTGCAAAATGTTAGTGTCTTAACCTCTTAAACTGTTCCTTTTAACTTCAAAATTAGAAATATGCAAAAATGTTGACAAAAAAATTATATTTAGAGGTAGCTCAATCATGTGGAAGATTGCCTATGTTAAGCTGTGCGGCGTTATTGTGATGTGCAAGTAATATTAAAAGTTGCTGCAAATGAACTACATTTTATTGAAATCAGAGCCACACTGACATGACAACAATGACAACAATCTCAAAAAAAGCACAACATTTTCAACAATCCCTCATTTCTGATGCTCAGCAGCCAGTGTTGACTTTCTGCAGTCTGGATAGATCCGTCGGTGATCTTCCACCACATGAAGGAGAAACTGCAATTGTTCTTCAGAGTGTGTGAGATAGCCATTGTATTCTTGAATCAGAGCCACTCCTCTCTCAGCGTGATCATTGACTACTTTCATTGCATGTATGGTTGCCTGTGCCTCCTGATAATCTGCTTGATTCGGCCAAAGTTCCGGGTCAATTTCAAGGAACGTAATGTAATTTTTTTAACCAAAAAATGTGCTCTAAACCCAAACAATAACCAAGGTGATCATCAATAGAAATATGTATTGATTCCACCAGGAAAGGTAAATCTGCTAAACCAGGTCATGGATGGATTAATTTGGATTTAGTTTCTACAATAAGTAAACTGAGATATGTATCTAAAATACATATTTAGGAATATATGGTGCATCAGATGTTTTTATGGAGATTCTTTTGGAATTTTACTAGCCAGGTACAATACCAATTCAAATGATCTGTTTTTACGAAAATCATCAAAATCTCAGAAAATTTAAAGCTATTGAGCTACCAGTAATTATTATGTTACTGCCATACACATTGGCATGCTGTATTTTCTTATATAAAGGAACAATCTGAAGGGTTAAGAGCATGACAATTGGAGACTTTAAAAATAAGGACCACCCTAGTGTACACTCACCTAAAGGATTATTAGGAACACCTGTTCAATTTCTCATTAATGCAATTATCTAATCAACCAATCACATGACAGTTGCTTCAATGCATTTAGGGGTGTGGTCCTGGTCAAGACAATCTCCTGAACTCCAAACTGAATGTCAGAATGGGAAAGAAAGGTGATTTAAGCAATTTTGAGCGTGGCATGGTTGTTGGTGCCAGACGGGCCGGTCTGAGTATTTCACAATCTGCTCAGTTACTGGGATTTTCACGCACAACCATTTCTAGGGTTTACAAAGAATGGTGTGAAAAGGGAAAAACATCCAGTATGCGGCAGTCCTGTGGGGCGAAAATGCCTTGTTGATGCTAGAGGTCAGAGGAGAATGGGCCGACTGATTCAAGCTGATAGAAGAGCAACTTTGACTGAAATAACCACTCGTTACAACCGAGGTATGCAGCAAAGCATTTGTGAAGCCACAACACGCAACCTTGAGGCGGATGGGCTACAACAGCAGAAGACCCCACCGGGTACCACTCATCTCCACTACAAATAGGAAAAAGAGGCTACAATTTGCACGAGCTCACCAAAATTGGACAGTTGAAGACTGGAAAAATGTTGCCTGGTCTGATGAGTCTCGATTTCTGTTGAGACATTCAGATGGTAGAGTCAGAATTTGGCGTAAACAGAATGAGAACATGGATCCATCATGCCTTGTTACCACTGTGCAGGCTGGTGGTGGTGGTGTAATGGTGTGGGGGATGTTTTCTTGGCACACTTTAGGCCCCTTAGTGCCAATTGGGCATCGTTTAAATGCCACGGCCTACCTGAGCATTGTTTCTGACCATGTCCATCCCTTTATGACCACCATGTACCCATCCTCTGATGGCTACTTCCAGCAGGATAATGCACCATGTCACAAAGCTCGAATCATTTCAAATTGGTTTCTTGAACATGACAATGAGTTCACTGTACTAAAATGGCCCCCACAGTCACCAGATCTCAACCCAATAGAGCATCTTTGGGATGTGGAGGAACGGGAGCTTCGTGCCCTGGATGTGCATCCCACAAATCTCCATCAACTGCAAGATGCTATCCTATCAATATGGGCCAACATTTCTAAAGAATGCTTTCAGCACCTTGTTGAATCAATGCCACGTAGAATTAAGGCAGTTCTGAAGGCGAAAGGGGGTCAAACACAGTATTAGTATGGTGTTCCTAATAATCCTTTAGGTGAGTGTATATGTGCATAGTGTATAGTGCGTCATTTGGGACACGTCATTTGCTATAATCTCGTTCATCAGGGTTCCTTAAATCCTCGAAGCCCTCAAACCCTGATCAAACTCAGCGGCTTGTAATATGATGACCTTGATTATCTTGCTCAGGTGTCTTTGATTAGGGTTGGCAGTGGCCCTCCGGGTGCCAGATATGAGGAATCCTGTCGTACATAATCAACAAATGGCACAACGAATGGGATCAATGCATTCCAAACAAACTACATGAAAAAGACACATTTTCTACATCCAATAATCACTGGAACCAGATCATTTACACCCAAGTGGACATTCCAAAGGATTACACATCATTTTTTTTTATATCAGGCAGTTGAATGCTTCATTATACCCGCTGTCTTTGAAGAACAGTTTATTATAATCTTTGAAAAGTTCATCAGTTTTAGAGTTTTTTTTAGTAAAAATACATTTTAAAACCTTACATAAGTTTTATGTCCATGGGGAGCTGGACCTGTAAAAAGTACACTGGAAGTTTCTTTGCGTAAAAACCTTTCTGTTAAATAGTGTGTAATAGTCTGTTCCAAGTATATGAAAGCTAAACATATTTGAAGAAGGCCTTCTCCTGCTCCTGACAGGCTCTATTGACGTGACGGTGGACACCGTGCAGGAGCTGATGGTGGCTGCAGACATGCTGCAGTTGAGTGAGGTGGTGGATATCTGTGGAGAATTCCTCCGGGCTCACATGGACCCGTCCAACTGTGTGGGGATCTATCGCTTTTTGGAGCAGATCGCCTGTATGGAGCTGTTAAAGTTTACTGAAGACTACATCCACTGCCACTTTCTAGAGGTGGGTTTATTGACTCGAGTTTTCTGTTTTAAATATTCTCAGCATTGTGTTCTTTCTTCTTTGTTTCTTTTCACCCTGATTCAAAGGTTTAAACCTGAGACTGAAAAGAGAGGGGTTTTGTAATGGCAGAGTTGATTCTGGATGAGTATTGTAAGGACTGTGTGGAGTTCGCATGTTCCCCCGTGTCTGCGTGGGTGTCCTCTGGGTGCTCTTGTTTCACCCGCAATCCAAAAACATGCAGTATAGGTGAATCGAACAAAATGAACGACCAAAAACATTCTTTCACAGATTTTTTTGACTGTGAAACTCAAATAGACGAAAAAAAATGTAAATTCTCCTTGAATGAATCACAATATGAGCCTTACATTTTGAGAGTAAATTCATTATTTCTCATGTATATTTTATTTTTTGACATACATGAAAGATGATCTTTTCCCCTTTTTTCTGTTAGGGTTACTTTATTCAAAGTGTTGATTTTTGGCAAATTGAATGGAGTAGTCAACTAATGGTGGACCAATTTGACCCCTAAACCAATTGATGTTGCCAACATTTATTCAGCCTTTCCAAAACACATCTATGTGTTAAAGATTTGCATGCATATTCATACCCCTAAATGTGAAAATGTCTCAAAATTACCAGTGTTTCAAGCAGTTGGAAAATTGAATGCAGGTCAAACTCTCCCCAACAGCATAGGAGGGTTTTTAACGTATAGAAAGTCACCCAGTTAAATTGCTTACTATTGTAAGTACTGTCCACTGTTGTTCTCCAAATACCAGCTGTTTTGACTGTTTTGAGAACCAAACACCTGTGTTGTGTTAAAAAAACCTGTGCTCGGTCATGTGTGTGTGGTGACAGGTTCGCTCCTCAGAAGAGTTCTCCAGCTTGTCTAAGGATCAGCTGGTGAAGTTGCTCCGCAGTGAGGAGCTGAGGATTGAAGATGAGTATCAAGTGTTCACGGCTGCCATGGACTGGCTGCACCACAACGTGCCCCACCGGAAGAAGCACGTGGTGGAGGTTCTGGAGCCTGTGCGCTTCGCTCTGCTCTCTCCACAGAGACTCTACAAGTACATCGAGGGTGAGCTAGAGAGACTGGCATTCAGATGAGTGCGACACACTAATGAATGAAACTCAGAATTTTTATCTCACTTTTTATCTCACAAATGACTGACTTCTTTTCTCAGAATTGTGATATATAAACTTGCAATTATGAGTAATAAAGTCCAATTCTGAGGAAAAAAAGATCTCACAATTTTGACTTTATAACACCAAATTGCGACTTTATATCACGCAATTCTGAATTAAAAACTTGCAATTCCAAGTTTATATCACGCAATTCTGAGAAAAAAAGTACAAATTGTGGAACTAAACTTCTATACTTTTCTGACTGAAAGTATAGCTACGTTAACCGTAGTCAAGTCACTGTTACAGATTTGAGAGGTGTATTGTTTTTTTTAAATAAAAACAATGGCAGCAGTAATACATGTAAACACAAATGATAAATAAATAAAAAACATTTATTATTAATAATAAGCTGAATCAAATATTCTGTCAAATAATAAAAGCAAAGAAAATATGTTAAAATATATATTCACATGCGATGGTATTTCAAAATGTGTTACACAGACATTTTAAGAGCAAAAAAATTATGCATAATAATTTTTTTTTAAACAATAAGAGTAGGCCAGTAAGAGCTGTGCGTGTAAACCTCACTCCCCTGATCTCAAGAGGCTCTCTAGCAATTTTAATAGATTAATATGACCAAAGATTGCCCGTTTGATAAACCCAAAATGTATTATACGTCATGTTTAACTCTAAAATAAATTGTAAAATAGGCATTATGTTTAAATATGAGTCACATATTTGAGGTCTAAATAACCACATTCTCACCTAAAAAAACCTCTCAAAACTACATTCCGTGACACAACAACAGTAGTATTTGTAAAATAAAAATATGGTGGATTTGCTCGACCGCCATGACAGTCGCCGCAAGCGGAGTGATACAAACGGTGAAACGGTCAGAGAGCTGATACTGGGGGGATATCGCACGGCTGGACAAGGCTCTCAGCCATTCAGGTTCGAGAACCGGAAAGAACTGTTGTATAAACGGAAATAAAATAATGCAGTGCAATAAATAAAGTGAAGTTCATTATCGATACAGAATTGAATGAATGTGCAGGTGTGCGTATCTTGTTTATTTGACCAAAAAATAGAGCTGGAATTATTTGTTTTATTATGTTTGTGTTTGCGTACACATTGGTGATGAGACTTTCCCTCACAGGTATTTCTGACTTCAGTTTGCGGGTTGCATTGCAAACCCTTCTGAGAGAGTACACTGAAGTCAACAAGTCCCCTAAAGAGAGCAAACATTTCAGCCTTCTGCAAACGGCCAAGACCCGGCCCAGGAGAAAAGCCCGCAAGTACCTCTATGCCATTGGTACGTAAACTCTTCTGCCAGTGTGCTGCTGGGATATTCGTCTCAAGGCTGGAATACACTACAGAGTTTTCAAATCGAAACAGATTTTAACCTGTTAACTGTTTATTGAGTATGAACTTTATTGTTTTTTTGTATTACTTTATTATTTATTTTGTAATTCATGAATGCTTAGGAATACAGACCTAAGGCTGGTCTTTATTATTATTTATTTTTTAAAGAAGACACTCAGTAGATTATTGCAGAAGTTCTTCAAAAAAAGTTTACTGTAAAGCAAATGTACTAAACTCAACTTATTATACAAAATATATATTTGGACTCTAGAAAAACAAATGAATGTCCTACCAAGTTCCAAAGTTGATATTACAAAAATTAAGCCTGGATAAGTAAAAGTACTGTCTTCGTGACAATGCAAGGTCCAGTTTTAACCTGGTTTTCACAGGAGGGTCCAAATGATAACAAATTTGTGATGCTCACTAAAATAAGTGCTGGGAAAAAAGCATGCCAAATGTCCTGTTACCAGGACACTGACAGCTAACTATTGTTGACTCTTCCAGACTGTAAATCTGGGCAAAAGTCATGTAGTGCATTCTAGCCTTTAGTCATGTTCATCCGATTCAACTTCTTCCTCCTCCTGTCTATAGGTGGATACACGCGCCTGCAGGGCGGCCGGTGGAGTGACAGTCGGGCTTTGAGCTGTGTTGAACGCTTCGATTCGTTCAGTCAGTACTGGACCACCGTGTCTTCCCTGCATCAGGCCCGCAGTGGACTCGGCGTGGCGGTCCTGGAAGGCATGATATATGTAGTAGGGGGTAAGTGTGGGTTTATTCTATTGTGTTGCCTCATGCAAAAATGTCTTGTGTGGGTTTATTTTTTGTGTTTTCTCTATTGTGTTGCCTCATCAATATTAGGGCCCATGCAAACATGAAATACAGTAAATTGGCAAAAGTATTGGGACACCTGACCATTATAACTAACAGGGACTGTAATGACATTGCATTCTAAATACTGAAAAAAAGAAGTGACATGACATTAATATGGAGATTAATATGGAGTTTTGCAACTATAACAGCTTCCACTCTTCTAGAAAGGCTTTCCACAAGATTTTGCCCATCCATCCAGGATTGAGCATTAGTGAGGTCAGGCACTGATGTAGGACGAGAAGGCCTGGCTCGCAATCCCGTTCCAGTTCCTCCCAAAGGTGTTTGATGGGTTTGAGGTCTGGGTGGCCCTGTCAAGTTCTTCCAACCCAAACCATGTCTTTATGGATCTTGCTTTGGGCACTGGGACACAGTCATGCATGCTGGAATAGAAAACGGCTTTCCCCAAACCATTCCCACAAAGTTGGAAGCATAGCGTTTTCCAAAATGTCTTGGTATGCTGAAGCATTAAGATTCCCCTTCACTGGAACTAAGACGCCAAGCCCAACCCCTGAAAAACAACCCCTCCACCAAACTTTAACAGTTGGCTCAATGCAGTCAGGCAGGTAACATTCCTCTGGCATCCGCCAAACCCAGACTCGCCCATCATCAGACTGCATGATTCGTCACTCCACAGAACAGGTTTCCACTGCTTCAGAGTCCAGTGGCGGTGTATTTTACACCACTCCTTCTGACACTTGGCATTGTACTCGGAGATGTGAGGCTTGCACGCAGCTGCTCGGCCATGGAAACCCATTCCAAGAAAATCCCTCAGCACAGTTTTTGATGTTGCACTGTTTTAACCATTGGTGCATTGGTGACTTTAGCGCACCATTCGCCTCAGCACTTTACATGGTCTTCCTCTTCGTAGCTGCTGTTTCTAAACGCTTCCACTTTCCAATTATACCACTTTCAGTTGACCGTGGAATATCTAGCAGGGATGAAATTTCACTAACTGACCTATTGCAAAGGTGGCATCCTATCACAGTACCACACTTGAATTCACTGAGCTCTTCAGAAAGACACTTTTTTTTTTTTCATAAATGTTTGTAAATGCAGACAGTGTGCCTAGGTGCTTGATCTTATACAACTGTGGCAATGGGTCTGATTGAAACTCCTATGCCCTAATACTTTTGTCCATATAGTGTGTATCATTTTAAAGTCCCTCTGTAGTCAATAATTTTCTCACTTAAAACTCATCTTTGATCACCAAAATGACATATTTAAAGTTTTTTTTGTAAATCACGTCAAATACCGCTTTTTTGAGACTGTCTTTGGTTCACTGCAGTTTTAAGGAGAAAATACTCAGCAATGGTGTTGACTTATGAATTTACACATGGCTTGTCTTAAAAAGCATATTAAAAACACCACATAGACATATGAACAACATTAAAAACTTGGTTTTCACCACAGGGGGACTTTAAAAGCAAGCATCAGTATCTCTACTAAAACTTCAAACATCAATATTACTACTACTAACTTATACTTGAGAAAGCGAATAATAAAATGCAAGAGCCGTTCACAACAAAAACAATAACTATAGCATTCTGTATATTATAAGCATGTGCTGCACTTATGTTGTCTCTCATTTAAAATGCTCAAGCTCTTTTAAGTAAGGTGGATTCTGATTGGCTGTCAGTGATTTGATCGTTTATCAGCCGAAAAAAAAAAAATTTGTTTTGAAAGTGATTCCAATGATATCATTCCTTCCTGTTGTTATCGTTATAAATGTGGTGTGGACTTCAATATTCTCATAGAATTAGAATGATTATTAGAACTTTATAGGTATCAATAAATGCCTTCACACTGAAAACGAGATCAGAATATGAGAATATGGGCGTATGCTGTTTGGCTATTAAGCCATCACATAAAGCTACCTAGCATAACCACATAGCAATGAACTAAAATTGTATTTAGAATATAATTTTAGGAGACAGTGGTAAACATACAGCCATCTTGTATTGCACAGGAGAAAAAGACTCGATGATCTTCGACTGCACGGAGCGGTACGACCCAGTGACCAAGCAGTGGGCGGCAGTGGCGTCTCTGACCTATCCACGCTGTGGGGTTGGAGTCTGTTCCTGTCATGGAGCTCTTTATGCACTCGGTATGCAAATTCATACGCTTTCTGGCAGGGCGAGTCTGCTGCTCTCTTCAGGGTTTTGTTGGGTTTCACTATAACACCATGTGATTGATTCCATGAAGATTCCTGTAGTTCAGCATAGCTCTGACAACGCCAAGGTCATGGGTTCCCCAGCAGTGCATGAACTGATGAAATGTACACATTGCAGACAATGTAAGTGGCTTTGGATAAAAGTGTCTGCCAAATGCATACATGTAAATGTTTATTGTTTCAGGAGGCTGGATTGGCTCGGAAATTGGGAAGACCATGGAACGATATGACCCGTCAGAAAACAAATGGGAGATTATTGGGAGCTTGGCTGTTCCTCGATATTATTTTGGCTGCTGTGAACTGCAAGGTATGTCCTCATGCATATTGATGACCAATAAATGACTTTTAAAGGTTTAATGTATTTGACTTGAACATCCACTTTGTTTCATAAACTCATTTATTTTAAATAGTGTAAAATCAACATCAAATGAAATGGGAATACATTTACCTGGGTTAATTGTGCATGTTTCTTCACTTCTACTGTATACCTCTTCTTTCATCATAAAGGCTTTTCACTCTCTGTTCTCCACAGCAGGGTTAGCACAACTTTTTAGCCAAACTTGTACTATGTGAAACGATGCAGTGTTGGACACTCAACAGCAGAAACCCAAACACGTGCCTCATTTTCATGTGCTTTGGTCCGTCACAGAAACACTGCACGTTGTATGACCAGTAGATTCAGAGTTTGAGGGGAGAAATGTCAAATGATGATGGAAAAAAATGTGAATTGTGACATACATTTGTACTCAACCTGCAAACTGTTTAAAATGAAAAAGTCCACTAAAAGAACGGATTGAAAAGAATGATACATTCACAAACTGGACATAGCTATAAAGTTTGGAAGCTTGTTTCCACCACAGAATAAAAATATAAGAAAGGTAATTGTGACTTTCTCACAATTCGCAATTTTTATCTCAGAATTGCGTGATATACTGTAAAGTCGCAATTGCGAGTTATAAAGTCAGATTTGCGAGATATAAACTCAAAATTGTGAGGAAAAAAGTCAGAATTGCGAGATGTAAACTCGCAATTGTGAGATAAAAAAGTCGCAATTATCTTTTAAAATGTTTTATTCTGTGGCGGAAAAACAATCATCCATAATAAAGCGCTGCAGTGATTACATATTTTTGTAGGAAGTTTGCATCAGCCTGGGTCCCTCAACAAAAACCCAATAGGATTTTTTTCCATTGGCTTTTGGATTATTGCAGAAAATAAGTTCTCATTTTAAGTCATGAACAAAATGTGTAAGAATCATAAACTTTTGTTAATGATAATCTTCACAAATGAACACAACTTTTATGAATTTCGAAGCCTAAATCCAATAGGCTGAAGCTAAACGTACAGTAGGCTATAAACGAACCACACCACTGTATATGACGTCACCAGCACCAAACTCTTTCAGTCATTATTTAACAAACATTCTCCTTGAAAGTTTGAATTTAGTTAGTTTGCAAGAATGAACCACAAGTAAAATAATTGTTTTAATATTGTAGAGTAAAGCCTGAACCTATCTCGAGCTTGTGTTCACCACAGACCTTATTTCAGGCATTTAACCGAAACTCCATTGACTTCTGGACGATGCATCCAGAAGTGCTAAAATGCACTGTGGAAGTATGGGGGAAAACGTATATGCAGGTTCTAGTCTTCAGTGTGGTGTGTGAATGTTCCAGGCTTCATCTATGTGATCGGTGGCATCAGTGATGAGGGAACGGAGCTGCGCTCGGCTGAGGTGTACGACCCAATCTCTCGCCGCTGGAGCGCCCTGCCTGTCATGGTGACCCGACGGGCGTACGTGGGCGTAGCGAGCCTCAATAACTGCATCTACGCTGTAGGAGGCTGGAACGAGGCCCTGGGGTCACTGGACACTGTGGAAAAGTATTGCCTAGAGGAGGTTAGGATTCCATGACGTCTGGTTTACATGATATCAAGTCGACCCTTTATGCAAACGCTTCTCCTTTTAATGCTGTGTATGGCTCTGTTCTTATAGGAGAAATGGGTGGAGGTGGCGTCGATGGCCGTCCCGCGCGCAGGGGTAACCGTGGCGGCTGTTAATGGGTTGTTATATGCGGTGGGTGGTCGGACCACTAGCCGGGACTTTTCAGCACCGGTTACTGTAGACTCGGTGGAAATCTATGACCCGCACCTGGACACATGGACCGAGATCGGTAACATGATCACAAGCCGCTGTGATGGAGGCGTAGCCGTGCTCTGATGTTCACAACCAGCAATATCACTCAACTCCACTCTTCTAACTGATTTTACAGTGTCTAATTTATTATACTTTTTAAACGAGTAAAGAAGGACACCTGGGATAGATCTCATATGTTAACCTGTGAACTTGAGAAGGCATGTTTGGGAGTGAAGCATCAAGGTGTATCCTTTTTTTTTTTTACACCGTTTGGGTTTTGTATGGAAGATTGTTTCCACCACAGAATAAAACATTTTAAAAGATAATTGCGACTTTTTATCTCACAATTGCAAGTTTACATCTCGCAATTCTGACTTTATTTCTTAGAAATGTGAGATATAAAGTCAGAATTGCATGATTTAAAGTCTCAATTGCATGTTATAAAATCAGAATTGCGATTCTGACTTTTTCTTGCAATTGTGACTTTATATCTCGCAATTGCATGTTAGAATTTCAAGTTTATTTCTTCTGTTTATTAATTCTGACATCTTTTCTCAGACTTGTGAGATATAAACTCGCAGTTGCGAGTTATAAAGACCAATTATAAGAAAAAAAAAACTTTATAGAGTTTATATCTCACAATTCTGACTCTAAAACACGCAATTGCGACTTTATGTTATGCAATTCTGAGAAGTCGGAGTTGCGAGGTGTAAACTCGCAATTGTGAGGAAAAAAAGTCGCATTTACCTTTATTTTTCATTCTGTGGTGGAAATGAGCTTCCAGTTTTGAGATCATGAGCATTCATCAAAAGGTCACTCAGTTCACCCATGCCGTTCGTTGTCCATTGCGTTAAGTTGTTTGTGGTGTTATCATCTCAGTGTTGTTGATGTGCATTTTAGCCAGCAACTTGCTGCTTCTGTTCAGTTTCACATTTGCCTCATTTCAAAATGTTTTATTTGTTACATTTTGCACTTTTGTATTGTAACTTTGGTTCTCACGATGTTAAGCTTGTGGAAACCTGCTTGATTGTTGTTAAAAAAATATTTTAATAAATTTAAGCACTAGAATTTGTTCAGCTGAGAGTTTTAATATTTCAAGATCCTGGAATAAAACTAAGTAGTTTTCCACTCCTGTAAGACTGTCTTATCTGACTCAATGGCCATCACAGACATTCACAGAAGATGTTAATGAATTATGATTCTACAGACACAGTCCTACTGTAATATCAGACCAAAATGAATGTCCATTCACTTCCTTAACTGTCACTAACTATAAGTACTATTAGCACAATGTAAATTGGAATTTAAATGTTTTTTTTTTTTATGATTGGTTTGTATTTTTGTTGTTGCAAATATGATATCACAATGTAAATTTCTATTGACAACCAGTCAGTCATACAGTCACACTGTAATAGTGTAGTTTTATTACACCTGCACGATAACATGTACAAAGATTTAGAATAAAATAGAAAACTGTGACATTTGGTTTATACATTTGAGACATTAAATGCATTCTCAGATTTCATATACACCACAAATGTTTGACAGGTCTCGTTTAACAAAATGTTTAAGATGCACCAAGGAATAAAATAAAACTCTGAAATGGGTTCTGCAGTTTTCTAAGACCCTAGAGACATAAAAAACATGTCAACTTGTATATGCAAAAAAATTATTAGCAGTTGTTTCGCAACATACACAGGATCGTTCTACTTTTCATAAACAGCAGGTGTCTGGTAATTTGGTTTCCTTCGATTCTTTAAAATTGTGCCATTTTAAGAAAACCTTTTTTCCCATTTGATAATCTTCATGTATGTGTATACACCACAATTTACATTATATTACAATGTTTTCACACTCGATGGATAATAGATCACACATAGTACTTTGAAGGTTTGGTTTAGTAATGTAGTCAGTGTATGTGCTGAACAGAAAAAATACAAGAACGCATTTTAAAAGTCAATGTATTATGTTAGAATATTATATCAGGTAAACTGGAACCACATAGTTCATGATATTTGACATATGGGAAGGAAAGAAATATTTCTATCCTGTCTATCAATGTATTTACACATGTAAAAATCAGTTTTAAAATGTTTCGACTGCTAATAAACAAGGGTGTAAACAAATCGACAAGAAAAAAAATGATTCTGTAGTTTCAGATTTGAAAACGATGTTTTACTTTGGTTTCCAAATGATTTCGTTGTGACAGGAACAGATGAGAATAGCTGAGCAATCTGAACATGTTAAAGACCATCTGTATAAGACTAAAAGCGTGTCCTAAACTTACTGTGGCTGTGTTTATGAGCTGCCTTACACAAAGTCTGAAACCACACCTATATTACCTTGAACTTTATCAAATAAACAGATCACGTTTTGTTAAAAAAAAAGACAATATCTCACTTTAATATGAGTAAAATGCATGTAATGTGTCTCTGAAACGTGATTATGCAATTCAAGACACCAGCATATGAGAAGCAACCATTACCATTTTTTAAGAACTAGTTATTAGTTAAGAAAAGAAGCTTTGCTTGACTTTTGCAATGTCAGATGCTATCGTAAGAATAAAAGCAGGTGTTACACTGCCTATATGTGCAGATAATAGCTAGAATGTTTAAATATAGCAAACAGAAAGCTGCTTATCCAATGTGTATACAGCAGCAACTAAGACAAAATCTGCAAGTTATCATAAAAGGAAAAACAATAAATTAGTGAACATGTTAGTTCGATACATCAATACCAAATAGATATAGCAATCAATATAGCCAAGATATATCCATCTTCCTTCATTATACAAAATAAAAACAGAAACTGTTTCAAAGACAAGACCTTGAGAGTTTTAGAGTGTTTCTTGGTTGAATCATACATGTTTTCTAGCTTTAGCCCTGGAATGAAGTAACATACGTGGTCAAAAAATAAACTGAACATGGAATATATTAATCTGCACCTTTTAGTCATGAATATATTTTACATCCAGCTTTGTTGGAGTATTGACCGAACTTCATAAAGTCTTCCCTGGGTGGAATGTTCAGATCTGCAAACTTTATAAGTTGGAGGAGAATAGAGAGGTCGCTGTTGTTGGCAAGTGTGTTCTCTTCTAGGATTTGTTGGTGTCTCTGACCTTTTGGATTTCCTGTTAAAAGGAAGAGAAGACTTGAGTGGAAGTGAAACATTTTCACATGAGACTTCAAAGATAAAACTAGGTGTTATACAGATGAAGGAAGACACGAGAGGGATTTTTTAATGATGTAATAGGAGGTAAACGAATGTATGGCGATTTTGCAGTACACTGTTATTTTAAATACAGGTGGTGTCTATGAATTAGATTTCCATTATTATACATTCAATTATGTTCAAAATGTCTAAAATCTCCATTTATTTAACTGTCACTCAACCCAGAATCCCCCAGTCCCAGTGTGGTTAGGGTTTGGTGTTTGGGTGGCCGTTATAGACGGGACCAATCAGAGCAGCCTCAAAGACGGCAGCAGGAACACGGTAACACTTTAATTTAAGGTGATGTAGTTACAAAAAAACAGAAGATAGAAAAGTATTAGGGTTGTCACGGTACCAAAATGACAGTAATCAGTACCAATACCGGTTCTCAGAACAAATTTCTGTACCAGAGCAAAAACTGTTAAATTAAGTACTTAAAGGGGTGGTATAATGCCCTTTTCACAAGATGTAAAATATGTCTTTGATGTCCCCAGAGTGTGTATGTGAAGTTTTAGCTCAAAATACCCCACAGATATTTTTATATAGCATGTTAAAGTTGTTACTTTTTGAGGGTGAGCAAAAACACACTGTTTTGTGTCTGTTCCTTTAAATGCAAATGAGCTGCTGCTCCCAAAATCTCATACCATTACACTCCGGGTGATGAAAATTTAGACTGGAAAATGTTACCTCGAGAAGAGTATCTTTTAATTTTCCATACGCCGCGTCAAGATCATCATTGATAATGATCACATCAAATAATCCAGGCTCTTTACCTGAAAGATGGATAAATAACGGTTAGCAGGCTATTCTAAATGTGAAAAAAAATGTCAGCACTTTATAAAAAATTATTTGTATAGGAACGGATACCTACTTATTTCCACGTCCACTTTGGCTGCATGTAAACGTTTTTGTAGACTTTCCTCAGATTCAGTTTTTCTATCCCTTAATCTTTTTTCCTAAAATAAATAAAGTTATACAATTGAGATTAAAATGAAGACATGTAAACATAATATTTGGAGAGAGAGCGCTCAATTGAAGCATTTCTTACCAGGATGTCCATTGAGGGGGCCTGGATGGACACATATATGGGGTTGAGATCGGTCCTCTTGATGTTCTTCACTCCCTGCATGTCAATGTCCAAAATGCAAATCAAATTTTTGGCCTGAACAGCCTGTACAGCTGCTTTACTGTGAAGAGGGCAAAAGTGAGGTTAGTTACAATTACAGAAATATTTCTGCATTGAATATGAGGACAAGCGTGTTAAGTTATAGACCATTCAATAAGAACAAGCACTTAACAATGGGATTGTATCAGTGGTTTCAAAAGAGGAATGTCAGATAAATCTCTCTTTCCAAAGAGGGCTGTACCTTGTTCCATACATGTTCCCTGAAAATTCGGCATTTTCAACAAATTCACCATTTGCTATTGCTGCCTGCATAACTTCCCTGGTAACGTAATGATAATCTGAAAGGAAAAAGAAGATCCGTCACTCATCGACTGACTTTCAAAAAAACGGATATTTCTAAGGATGTTGTTATCATTTATCAGCCAGAATACCAATTAAAAACAACACCCAACTGAAAGCACAAATTTGGAAAGCATGTATTTGATGCTTCATTTATGCACATGCACTGACCCATGTTTTTTGGCTCATCACTGTATCAGTCAATTTGGGAATAGGGAAGAAAAGACTTGCGCAACTTCCACTTCATGCCGACTTTAAAGTGCCTCTATTATGCCATTTTAAAGGTTCCTAATTTTGTTTTGGAGTTCTCCTACAACAGGTTTACATGCATCAAAGGTATAAAAACACTTTCATTTTCACATAATATACATTTCACATCACCACATTTTCAGTGATTCTCAAACGACTCCGATGCTTCAGTCTCTCTAAATCCCTCCTTTTCGCGAGCTACTCTGCTCTCATTGGCCAGATGGCCCAGTCTGTTGTGATTGGTCGACCGCTTACAGCGCGTCAGAAACGAAACGACCATTGCCATTAACTTCAGCTCCGGAGGCTTCCTAAAGCTCGGCGATTGAACTGTAAAGACCGTAGCGATGGCGTCGATTGATGAAACATTGGAAGAACTAGTTATTCAACCCGAACCTCCATTGCAAGGACGACTTGAGCAGGAGCTACTCAGTTTGAGGTACATTATGAGATGTTGCAGCTGTAATTCCTCACCATCAGCATTAACAAGTGAAAGTCCATCAACAAACCAATGTGTATTTTTCTAATTTATTGCGGTGAACATGCGGGAACTGAATCAATAACAGCGCATACGTTAGCCGAGCTCTAACATGATTAACTGATGTAACATTAAAGTTTATAAAACAAATCTTGCTCCATCCTTTATCTTTACTCAAAGTACTAAGAACGACAGACAATCTGCATTAACTGACACAGTTTTAGGTAAAAGTGGCCAACAACTAATCAGCAGAAGTATGCATACATCAATAGTTAATCATTCTTCCAGGTTGTGATTCTGAGGAGCAAATTGGTCCAAATTAAGTGGGTACTGTCCCATCTTTAATGCGTTTTGTAAATCGCATTAAGACCTCATGGAGATTTGAGAAGCAATGGTTACACTGTACACTGGTTGTATCGCTGTGGTAATTTTAACCACTTAGTCTTCACATCCTTATCCTTTGGAAGTGTTTACAAAGAGAATGTGCTTCTGTAGAGCAGAAAACATCGTCTCCTCGACATGTACACAACACGAACCAGCTACAGTGTTTGAGGAGGATCAAATTAGCCACGTTCACGGGCAGCCAATGAAGACCATAGACGGGCATTACGCAAACGTGTTACTGCGTTACGTATGAAGGTCACGGAAGTGAGACTGGGATTCCTGACGACTCGTTTAGGCGGTTCAGAGTCGAATCTTTCTTTTGGGAGACAATAACTTTATTTATCGTCCACTTTCGACAACTTTTACATTCAGTTTACATTCACAAACAGCTTTATTACACACTGCATGAGAGGTAATATTTGAAAAAGCATAATAGGGGCACTTTAAGATTTGATTCTGTTTGACTAACAACTGAAATAACTAGATATTTATGTAATGAACATTATGTTTTATAATAACAAGGCTTGTAGTAAAATTTAGTTTGGGATTTTGAGGATAATGCAAAAGATATTTTCAGAAAAACATTGTTCTCTTTACCACTCAAGATCAAAAGCCTAACCTTTGCCGTTCTCCTCTCCTGGACGAGGGCTTCGCGTTGTATCTGGAAAAAGACCAATCTTATTTAAGAAAACTGAAAGTCCCCCTGTGGTGAAAATCAAGTTTTTAATGTTGTTTATATGTCTATGTGGTGTTTTTAAAGTGCTTTCAGACAAACCATGTGTCAATTCATAAATCAACATCATTGCTGAGTATTTTCTCCTTAAAACTGCAGTGAACCAAAGACACAGTGAGAATGCAGTGAAACACAGTATGAAATCACTGGTGTTTCTGATGTCACAAACTACCTTGTAACCAATCAGGTCAACGTGTGGCCGGCTTTAGCATATCATCGTAACTATGCTGCGAAGCGGAGGAGTCTCAAGAGAACCAGATTATCCAGGTATATTTTTCTGTTGATATGAAAAATCTTGTACATTTAGCAATATAGCGGGTGAATTGTGTATATTACGACGTTATGATGAACTATATGCCTTTCTCCACTGACGTTCTTAGTTGTTCAAATCGTTTCTGATGCTGATTTTTAGAAGGCAGCTGTCTGACTCTGAGATGGTGAACGCGAACATGGTTTGTGGAACATAAGCATCACATTATTAGCTGTTTGATAACGTAGTCAAGCAAAAGGCTAATCATATTAATTACCGTTGTGTGTCAAACATTGTAAAGAGTGATACCCTTGTGCAGCATTTACTACAGTAACTTGAGTAAAATGTTGACCGATCAGAATCAGGTATCAGATTTACGGATCAGATATTCTGAGTGAGTGGAGGCGGGGCTAATTTGCATAGTCATGGTTCACATATACTAAATGAAGCAAGAGTGTATTGTTACATTCAAGCTATTTTAAGACATGAAGAATTTTTTTTACAGGACTTTTTATTTTAAATATGCCATTTTGGTGTTCACAGATGAGTTTTAAGGGATAAAATTGTTGACTATTACAATTGTTACCACAAAAGAATTGCTGGTTCAGCATTTGTACTTGTGTCACGTATGTATGTGACTTACGGGATACGCTGAAGCCAAATACACCATCGAACTCCTTGAGAAGTTTCTTTAGCAGAGTGCTTTTCCCAGCCCCGGAGGGTCCACTCATCACCACAGGCCTCGGTCCAGCCATCGCTGCAAACACACCACAGACAGGGAGGAAGAAAGAAAGAGGCTTTCAGAAATATTCAATTCACTTTCAGATTAAAGTCACATTCACACAAGAATGAATCAGTCTAAATGTCTAGAAAACTAAAGACGAAACATTACTCTCTGTAATGATCTGAGCTTTGAGCAATAAGTACAGTTTTCCATTTAAGACAGCCATTGTATATTTGAAATTACAAAGATTTTCCATCTAATCCAGCTATTTTAGGACAATATAACATTTTTACCTTAAAATCAAGACCTTGAACTATCAAGATTAAGCAGCAAAGACTGCTTTCATCATTGATTATGATCAGAAATGTTTTTGAGCATCAAGTCATAATTTCAGAATGATTTCTGAAGGCTGAAGACTGGAGTAATGATGCTGAAAATTCAGCTTTCCATCATAGAAGTAAATTACAATTTAAAGGTGCACTGTGTAATTTTTAGAGGCACCTAGTGGTGAGGTTGCGAATTGCAACCAACAGAAGTTACGGTGGTCGACAGGAAAAGATTACGTCGTCTGAGACAGCAGAGAGTGGCCAGTTCAGCAATGAGGTTTCTTTACAAAGATAAATTAAGAAATTATGTTTACTTAATTATTCAGTAAAACGATATGTTATTGCTTGTATAACTTGTTCATCATTGTGTCAGTGTTTTATTCGCTGACTTTAGCTAGTTTCCTTGCACGAAGAACAACATATTGACGAAACACGTTTGTCCGTTTAGGGCTCCTGTAGAAACATGTCGATGTAAGGGGACCCGCGGTGTGTGTAGATAGAAATGGCTCATTCTAAGGTAATAAAAACACAGCGGCTCAGTCTTTATACACCACTGAAAACACAGTTACAGTGGGGGAAATAAGTATTGAACATGTCATCATTTTTCTCAGTAAATATATTTCCAAAGGTGCTATTGACATGTAATTTTCACCAGATGTTGTTAAAGGGATAGTTCACCCAAAAATGAAAATTCTGTCATCATTTACTCACCCTCAAGTTGTTCCAAACCTGTATGAGTTTCTTTGTTCTGCTGAACACAAAGGAAGATATTTGGAAGAATGTTTTAATCAAACAGATCTCGGTCCCCATTGACTACCATAGTATATATTTTTTCCTACTATGTAAGTCAATGGGGACCGAGATCTGTTTGATTAAAACATTCTTCCAAATATCTTCCTTTGTGTTCAGCAGAACAAAGAAACTCATACAGGTTTGGAACAACTTGAGGGTGAGTAAATTATGACAGAATTTTCATTTTTGGGTGAACTATCCCTTTAACAACCCAAGTAAGCCATACATACAAAGAAACAAACAAAAATAAGTTCAGAAATTAAGTTATGTGTAATAATGTGAAATGACACAGGGAAAAAGTATTGAACACATGAAGAAAGGGAGGCGCAAAAAGGCATGGAAAGCCAAGACAACTGCTGAAAACTTACAGTAATTAAAAAGCAATCCAGCCCCCTGTCAGTGGAAATTAATAACAGCTGGTTCAGTCCCAAATGATGGCCTACAAAAAGCTCTCATTGCCAAGGTGTCACACAAGACACATCTCATGATGGGTAAAAGCGAAGAGCTGTCTCAAGACCTTCGCAACCTAATTGTTGCAAAACATAATGATGGCATTGGTTATAGGCGCCATTCTAAGCTTCTGAATGGTCCAGTGAGCACTTTTGGGACCATAATACGGAAGTGAAAAGACAATAATTTCACCATAAATTTGCCTCGACCAGTGCTCCTCGCAAGATTTCTGATAGAGGAGTGAAAAGAATAATCAGAAGAGTTGTCCAAGAGCCAAGGATCACTTGTGGAGAGCTTCAAAAAGACCTGCAGATAGCAGGTACTTTTCTGTCAATAGATTCTCCTAAATATTACACAATGCACCTTTAAATGAATTAAAATAGAAATTATTTTAAATTGTAATATTTCACAATATTACCAAATAAATGCAACCTTTGTGAGCATTAGAAGCTTCTTTCAAAACCATATATTTATATAAAAAGTTAATTATTCCAAACTTTTGTCCGGTAGTGTAGTGACTTCTTCATGTCAAAATCCTGTCTCAACATGTTCCAACAGGACTAAAGCACAACAGCTCATTAGCTCTGAACGCAGCTGATGAGTTTCAGATGAGCCAATTCACTAAGGACATTTTAATTACGACGACAGTGGAAAATTACAGATCCTGTATTGTGCCATGTTTCCGGGGGGATGTAACCTCCCCAATAATCAAAATGTTCACACAGTCAGTCCAAATCAGATTATTTGTGCATCTGAGAGGAATCTGATCTAAAATTATTGACTGTCCACACTGTGTATGGCAACTGTTCAGATCCGATTTGTGTGTCCTGTGGCACTTTCGTTTACCAGAATATCTGCATTGGTTTCTATGGCATTGCGTCGGTAGGCATACGCCAACAACAACAACAACAACAACCGCAACATGGAGGGGTTTGCAAAACAGATGTCTTATTTACAACATGATTTTTTTGCTGTTCACACTTGCTAAATCTGATCAGATTTCAAATGGATATGCACAGACATCGGATTTGGACTGACAGTCTGAACGAGGCTTTAGATCGGATTCCAATTGGATACACAAATAATCTGATTTGGACTGACAGTGTGAATGAAACCCAAGTTCCCGTCCGAACCGAATGGACCAATTATCACAGCAATTTGACTAAAGCCGAATGCACAAATGGTGCGCGAATCACAGTATACTGTGCAATATTTCACCAGCGCGCTCCAAAAATGTGATACGATTTGCGTGAGCCGTTCCTATCCCAACGCCAATGATAAAATGCACAACCCATGAATTCTATTGAGAATTTTCTATTGTAAAACGCAATGAAGAAAGTCAAATGATCTAAAACAGCCACGTAAACTAAGAAAAAAAAAAAGAAAAAAAAAGATGAAGAGGAGAACATCATCTTGCGCCAAGATAAATTAGAAAGCTTTTTAAACTACTCATGACCATCCTTACTAGAATTTATCACATTTTATTTTATTTATTGTGGTAAATTTTGACTAACTAGACTTTCTAATAGATCATCTGTTAAGGGAATAGATTTTTTCCACTTTGTGGCTATAGTTCCTATAGTTTGCATCCTATTTGTAAATGTAATGTGTCTGGCTTCTGGTGTAATCCACTTCCAGTTAGGCTATTTCTAGTGTACAAAAAAAGCTTGTTCCGCTGCTTGATATTGCACACTGGTATTTCTTAGCCTATTATTTTAATGTATTGTCATAATTGTAAACACAGTAGGCTGTAGAGCAAATAGTTTTACCATGCACTATGTTTTCATTCCCATTATTTCCATATAGTGGCTAATGAACCGGAAGTCTCGCACATTCACAGAAACTAGCTTACTTTCGCGTTGAAAAATAAGGTGGATAGATTCATTTGTTAATATTAATGTATTAACTAACATGAACTAACAAGGAGCAATACATTTGTTACAATATTTATGTATTAATCTTTGTTGATGTTAGTTGACAAAAGTCTGTTTATTGTCCATTCATGTTAGTTCACAGTGTATTAATTAATGTTAACAAATACAACTTTTGATTTTAATAATGTATTAGTAAATGTTGAAATTAAGATTAATAAATGCTGTAGAAGTATTGTTCATTCTTAGTTCATGTTGACTAATGTTAGAAAATGAACCATTAAAGCAGCTGACATGTTAATGATAATGTCAATTATGTCATTTTCATTAAACTGCTCTCTTAAGGCTTAGGTTTACAGGGTTTATAATATCTAAGCATTAAAACAATACTTCAATACATTCATAATAACAATAAGTCAATTTACATCACAATTGAAGCTCTGCGTTTGTATTGCTTACCTTGCTCAAATGTGCACAAGGAAACATGCACAACACTCAATCTGATCTGAACGTGTATGTGTGTGTGTGTGTGTGTGTGTGTGTTTTCTGATAATGTCCTGCTCCTATCAGCTCACTGGAAGCCAAACCCGTCAAACAACCCAGCCTTCTTTGCATGAGTTACTGCCGTATCAGCATTACACCAGACTGACTCATCTGCCTAGTGCTTACGAGAACAAAAACTACATTAATCTACTGAAAAATTCAAATGATACATTTTAGCTATGAATGTGAGATTTGAGCGATTTTCACGCACCGTGAATCTCACAAAAACATTTAAGCCATTTTAAAATCAAAAAGAAAAAAATATTCTGAATAAAGAAATGTCAATTTTGTATGTATATTTGGACACTTTTTTTTTTTCAATGATATTTTTCTTGACAATTAAACTACACCTTCCCCCAAATTTTCATTACCATAGACATTTTTTTTTGTTCATTATCATTGGTACACATGTATTGATTTGTATGTACTAATGTTTTCACAAACAAATCATGATTCATTAATAACCATCTTATTTAATTTATTATACATGTACGATTTTTTTTTTGAAACAAACAAAACAGTTTCAAAGTGGGTGGCCTAATAATCATTTTAAAGGAATAGTTTCCTTAAAATTTTTAATTCTGTCATAATTTACGCACCCTCAAGTTGTTTCAAACCTGTATGAGTTTCTTTCCTCTGCTGAACACAAAAAAAGATATCTTGAAGAATGTTGGTAACCAGACAGTGATGGACACCTTTGACTTCAACGGTAGGAAAAGAAAATACTCTGGAAGTCAATGAGTCCATCAACTGTTTATTCATACAGGTTTGAAACAACTTGAGGGTGAGTAAATGATGACAGAATGTTCATTTTTAAGTGAACTATTCCTTTAAGAGGAAAATGTATATATATATATATATATATATATATATATATATATATATAAAAAATGTGGGTCTGTAGAAAAGATGAGTTTGAACTGGTTTTGAGGATGGTGCACTTGAGGATCTTTCAGGTGTCTTTCGAGAGTGTAACATGAGTGTCGTATGTTTACTGAGTCATGAATGGCTGTAAAGAAAAGGCTGTGGAACGCCCTTAAAGTCATCATGATTGACGATTGATCAAAATTGACCCCATTTACTCTGTTAGCGCACATTACTAGACTTGTGGTGAACAATTAATCTGTGCAAGTTAATATACAGAAACATTTGTTTTTTGTGGTAATCTTTAATCAAAATCAGAAAATTTGGTTCCGCTCTGGAATGGCGTTCCTTCTGTGATGACGTTAGTTTGGAAAAAGGAAATGAGTCACAACAAATAAGTTGGAAATAGCCTAAGTCAAAACACTGAAGTAAAGTCGGTAAACTTCCGGTTCACAGGGACTTTAAATGGAGATGGTATACGAGCAGGTTTTATGCCAAACGACTAACCTTGGGCATGCAGTCGCTCATTTAGAATAAGCCAAATTCATTAACATCAGAACGAGGTTAAGAACAAATCCATGTGCGCACGCTCGTGTTGTGAATTAGGTGGATTCCATCAATTATTAGTGAATGAGACCCATTATTCTCTCATTGAAAGTGACATGTGATGTGAAGGCCAAGTAACCCATACTTGGAATTTGTCCTCTGCATTTAACCCATCCAAGTCAGTGCACACACATTAGGAGTAGTGAACACACACACTGCAAACCGTGGACACACACACCCGGAGCAGCGGGCAACCATTTTTTGCTGTGGCGCCTGGGGAGCGATTGGGGGTTAGGTGCTGATTTTGAGAATCGAACCCGCAACCTTTGGGTTACCAGTCTGACGCTCTATTAACCATTACGCCACTCACATTCTCAATGGTTATTCTCATTAAAATCTCCATTCTTTAATGTAGTATTTGTTACTGCACCACTTTTCTACAAATCAACTCCACCTCAGCCAAGTCTACACCATGCAAGTTTTCATATTGTACATTTATATACTACAGTACGTAGGCCTAGTCACCACACATTTAAAGACACTTAAAATGTTTTTTTTTTTTTTTATATATTCAATAATACCGGTTTATGGTATATTTTAATTCATAATAATATCAGACTATAGATCTTAGTCAGGGTAGCTCCATATTAAAATTTTGACAGGAATGAATACAATGCTGTGAGGGACAAAATACATTGCGTTCAATGTATTTCACTGTTGTTTAACAACAATCAGATTGTCAAAATTCTGTCATTAATCGCTGACCCTCGTGTCGTTCCAAACCTGTAAGACTTTTGTTCATCTTCAGAACACAAATGAAGATCTTTTTGATGAAATCTGAGAGCTTTCTGTACTCTGCATGTTCAAAATGTTCATAAAGAGATAGTAAAACTAATCCATATGAATTGAACGGTTTAGTCCAAATTTTCTGAAGAGTGACGATCGCTTTATATGATGAACAGATTGAATTCTGTCATTAATTGCTCTCTGCGTGGGTGTAGTGGGTGAGTGATTGATGACAGAATTTGGGTGAACTATCCCTTTAAAAGCTAATCAATCTTTTAAAAATAACTACAAAATAAGTCACTTTTGACTTTTGAAGTAAATTTAAAAGGACTAGGAGAAATCCTAAAATGGCATCTTTGATTTGAAAATAGCCTCGAGTCTTAGTCTTACTCCAGTGAGAGCTGAAGTGACGTCTCAGAGCAAACAGCTGTGAGGGACATAAGGCACTTGAAGGTAATAGGCTTGGAAGTCCTTACAGCTCCTTTTCAGTGTCAAAATCAGAGCCACCGCTCACAAGAGAACGTTTACAATACACGCACAGTGAATTCAAGCAAGTTCTCACACTACCAAGCACAGTTAACCACAACATGACACCATGCGCTATTATTTAAAATTTATATTCAAGAATTCAATTCAATAGGGAACCTGAATCAATCAAACCCTGAACAATGAATGTGCAGCACCATCCACATCGCTGCATTATTCACTACAGCTGGACGTTCCACTCGATTAAACTTGACAATGATCATAAAACAGGCCACATCTCATACTGACAGACTATATAAAAAAAGCTTTCCTCCAGCCTAATGAGCCTATCATATGTGCAACTGTTTTGCCCCTTTTTAATTCAGTGTCCTACACAACATTTGTTTCAACCTCTCCATTACAAACTGATGTCTTCAAATAAATGAGCTCCACGTGTGACATCCACATTTTAATGCAAGTCATATGGTGCAACCCCTCGCCATGAGACCAGTTTTGGCTGGTGCTTAAAGACAGTGCGTTTGTTTCCTCATCCACCTTTATAGTACTATTTAATCTTATGCTGTGTGCTGTATCGTCCATGTCTAAGTCTTCAAGGTCACAAGACGAGTGGGATCTTCTCAATACTCAAACTCCTCCATCCACTGACCCAGAAATCAATGAAGGAATCAGCCAGCTTAAAGTCTTCTCGAACCTCATTGAGAAACGTGGATTCTTCCAGAGGCGCTAAGAAAAGCTAGCCTGGTAATACCAAACTCTGCTACTTCGCTTTGCTTCGTAGACAGAGTCTGGCATGGCATAATTGAAAAGCGTTTTCTTTCTCGCAGGGAGGCGCTTGTCTGAAGTTTAAAATCATTGGTTCCCGTAAGCCAATCACATAACGTTTGGTTATGGCGTGTGTTATGCGCATGCTCAGCTGCATCTAACTTCCACTGTAAACACATGTAGTATGATGTGAAAACAAAACCATCGAGGGAAATACCGGAGTGAACATGGCTGTGAACGACTTTTGCAGATTATGTGAAGTAAATCTACGCATCCACGGTACAATCAGTGTCTACGTCACGGCTCTCAGCCCGCCCTCTGTTCGTTGATTGGCCGGCTGTTTTCAGGCCGGAGGAAAACGGAAAGCTATTACGCTGTCTCAGACTAAGTACGAAGTGAAATGAAATTGAGCGGAAGTAAGAAGTCTGACGTAGTCAGGCTAAAGAAAAGCGCTAGCTGTCGAAAAATCTCACGCATGCACAAATTCGACTCCCCCTTCACGTCACAATTTATTTAACTTACATTTTACCTTTGCATAGGGGTGAGCGACCTGACAACAAAATATTAGAAAAGTGGAAATAAAGTGTTTAATGTGCGTTTAATAATAAAGTGTTTATCGGTTAGAGGTAGGTTTAGGAAGGGCTTTATTGTCCCAATAAGCTGGCATCCATTTAATAATTTTAATCAATTACACCATGTTATTATTGCATACCGTTTATTGTACAACACTGAGGTGCTAATAGTGGCTCTGAATGGATTTGACTGACGGCGCTCTGAAGAGTGAACAGACATGCGCTGAATTAGAGACGGTAAAAGTGAGTGGGTCCAATATCATTGGTCTTAAAAAGTCGGTGGGTCTCGTCCCAACGTGGGTCTGGTTCCGACGCCCGTGCTTCTAACGATTGTGGAAACGTGATAATCAAGACAAAATTATAATTGTGTCACATGCCATTCTTTTCCTTTAAAGCTACCGGTATGTGCTTTCAGCTTTCCTTAAAATCCAAAACTTAAATGTCCAAATCAGTCAACTGTGGGACATGATTTATTTTTAAAATGAGTTATTAGTGAACAAACTCCATCGCACACCTGCAGGTGATAGGTGCGTAGGATAACAAGACCAAATAGGTAGGTCGTTTCAGCAGATAAGGAACTCGTGAAGGTCGTGTGACCGAAACGTTGTTAATAAAATTCATTTTAATTGCAAGTAATGATAGTGTGCGGGAGTTCCTTATCTGCTAAAATGAGTTATTAAAAGTGCACTAAACTGCGAAAGAGACACACTTTCTGTGTGCGCGCTGCAAGACGGAGCGAAGTATACTTGGGGTTTCAGGCGCGCACATAAACGGTCAAATACACACAAAAAATGGTGACAAAATGTCCATCTTGGCGAGTATTTACATAAAGACAGTCAGTTATGTGTCTTAAGTGACAGTTGGGAATGAAATTGGATGCGTGTCATTATATTAGATCCATGCATTCGGTCTTAAAACCTAATGCAAATACCTGCCGCTGTCTGTGTCATTAATGTCAAACAAAAGACAGACAGAATCACTCACTGCTGTTGACTGAATCACTTTAATAGTTTTAATAAGAATCATTTCATACAGTGAAGACTTTGCTGAGTTTAAATCGGGATTTAATTACCATTTTGACAACTGACTGTTAAATGCAATACTGTGTTTTAAAAGTCCATAGGCTTGTTCCAATCTGGATATTATCGATAATACATCTCAAAATTGGGAAGATCGCGATTTAGATTGTGATGTGAAATTTTGGGAAGATCACCCACCCCTACCTTCGCCGTTTAAATGAAGTGTATTTCACCTATTTCTACAGGGCTTCTCGCTTTACTAATATTCAGAATGAATGTCTTAAACCAGCAAACCTCAACATGAGGACAGATCCTTTGGGCGCAGCTGATGACATTTTGAAGTGATCAAGAATATTCCAATTTACAAAGAAGTTGTGTTTCGATTTCTCAGTTTCATTCACTGCATCCTTTCCTAACATTGAGCAGAGCTGGGAAGCGAGGAAAGTAAACAAGGATGCACATTTCAACAGATTAAACCCAGTGGGCTTTTTTTGCCATTGCCTTTGTTGGTTGACAGTTGGGCAATAATTTTCTGCTCAGACAAAGTCAGACTGAGATTCCTCAAAAAAACACGTCTGTCTTCTTCCACCTTTTTACCTGCCTAGCCTTTTCACTGTTAGAAAAATTGAATATTTCATTATTTAGAGATCTAACTCTTGCTTCTATTTTTCAATTAGGTTTTTCTCAGATGTTAGGCTGATAATGCGCTTTATTAGTCATTTTTGTTTAAATATTACATTACAAAAATGGAAACCAGACACGTTTCACCCTGTAGCTTCCATATCTTTACACAGATACAATCACAAACCCTTAATAAACTATACATAAATCCATCCAGGCATATGCACAGCACTGTATTATCATTTAAATGCTTGCATAATGCATTACACGTTTATGACATGCATATGACTAAAGCATAACGCAGCAAGTTCACTTTGAAACACACCGAACGTGATGAATAAAAATCCGCAACGAGTATAAGAAAGTATGCAGTAAAATTAAGCCTTATGAAAAGTCAACACCATAATGGCACTTCACAAATAATCTGTAACACTTTTGACTTAACAGGATGATGCAACTGGCGAGGATTTAAAGCTGTAGCTCATTTCAACTCACCTGAAAATAGCCTGGAGATAAACCTCACATACATTGGGATAAAAGTGGTCAAACACAGGGAGAATGTCTTCCCCCTCCGCCTAAAATCTTCCTCTCTCGCTCAGGTGACGGGCTTTCGCATGAGAGCCATTACTGATGCCCGGTGACGTCATCAGACGCGGACAGACGCTCCGCAGATCTTCAAAACATCGAAGCGCGCGCCAGACGGCAGATGATGTAGACATCACATTTTCGTATTCACGACACTGCATGCGCTTTGTTGTTTTTGTAAGGAATCGTTTTTTTGGGGGGTGTCGTTGTGAATAGAGCTTGCTCGACACTACAATGTTTGTGGTTGTTAAAAGAGCTCTTCGTGCTGAATTCGTTACTAAGTAAAGACGAGCGGTTTCCCGGATGTTGTGGAAACCCAAGGCCTGACTCCTCTTCTACTACACGCGTGTAAAGCATCTCTCAGTGCCTCCAGGAGGCTGGAAGTGTGCCTGGATAGTGAGCAGAAGTCATGTTCGGCTCGTCGAGATCTGGAGGGGTGAGAGGGGGTCAGGACCAGTTCAACTGGGATGAAGTGAAAGTGGACAAACACAGAGAGAACTATCTGGGTGAGTGTCGAGCTAACGTTAGCCGCTAACTAAGCCAGCGCTATTATTGTGTGCTCTATATGCGAAGTTCACAAAATACAGCGTTATATTCAGAGAGGCGTGATTTCTTGTGCACTTTACACGCGTGAATTAACTAATAATTGCTAAAGTAGAGCTCATGTAACCGGTCTGTGATAACATTTAGTAGTTTACTGTCGAACGATAACCTGTTCAGAAAGCTAATAACTCGTGAGGATATTGTAGCAGACTTGTAATGAATAGTTGTTTCGCTTTCCTGTAAAGATATTGCTAATCGACATCAGCATGGTTTGTCCATGACAGAGTGTCCTCTGTGTAACTTACACGTTGCATTATATGTTTTCTTCTGTTTAAAGTCCATAGTAACATTAATTGTAATGTAAATTCAAACATTCCTACCTTTTTCCTTGGTATGATCTCTCATTACAACGCCTGTTAGTTTAATGTGTATGTATCGGACACAGTTGTGGCTTTTGTTGGTGTAGTTGACGTGTTGGCTTTCTAGTTAAAGTACCCAGAGTCGCACGAGACGTGCACGCGCGTCAGTTTACGAATCCTACTATGGCAAAGGCTCAGCATCTGAATATTAATAAGGTCATGCGGTCGTTGCTAGGTAACCTGCCCCCAGCGTCCTGCAGGGATCCTTCTACTGCGCATGCGTAGCTCATTAATATTGCGGCCTTGATGACGTCAGTGAGGCCTACTGGGCAGACGTGACGCAACCTGTTCAAGAAAGCTTTCTTCATCATAGTAGGATTCATAATTTGATGTACCATGTGCGCATTTGACGTACCACGCAGTTTTTTTTAACCCCCAAGACATTTAACTTACAAAGTTGCTTGCTTATCTTGTCTCTATCAGTCAGAAGGGCAATATGATTTAGTATTGATTCGTTCCATGTCATTTAAAGGAGCTATATTTTCTACCCTTGAAATAATCATTTCAATTTCACTTGTTAATAACTGATAAGGACAATGATGTATTATCTATAAGCCCTGCCGCACACAAAATATTACATGTACATTGCGTAAAGAAAATTATTATACACCATAAATAGTTTTAGTATTATAATATTATACATATTTTCATGATAGTTTGGCACATTTTCCAATAAATGCATATTACATCAAATATCATATCATATCAAATAAATGTAATGCTCATGTTTTCTTTAATTTACAATAGCCATAAATTAACCAATACTATAATTAATGTGGTGCAAATACAATTTAAAGAGTTAATTTTTTCTAACAATATAATCTTTAATAATGTAATATATTTTCAACATTACACTATACTAAGAATTATATTTTTATGCTTTATATGATAATGAAAATTATGGGGGAAAATGTAGTTAATTGTCATGAAAATCTTAATTGTTCTGATGGTCATAGGTTTAATTTTTTTAATAAGCTAAATATAATTTCTTTTTTTGATTTTGGGGTGAAATATTACTTCTTCTTGACATGTTATGTAAGATTCGCCTAAGGTCTTGAGTAACACTATAGTTTGGGGACCAATTCTCACTATGAACTTATTTAATAATATTACTAACATATTGGCTGTTTATTAGTTTTTATAAAACACATATTAATACCTTATTCTGCATGACCATATTCTATGTCCCTTAATCCTACCCAGTACCTAAACGTAACCTCTACAACAATTACCTTACTAACCTTTAATAAGCAGTAAATTAGGAGCTTTTTGAGGCAAAAGTCATAGTTCATACTAGTGAATATGTTTTCCCAAACCTAAAGTGTGACCAGGTCTTGTGTTGATTTTCCTCAGGGAATTCCCTCATGGCGCCGGTTGGACGGTGGCAGAAAGGCAAGGATTTGACGTGGTATGCCCGAGATAAGAAGGGTGGCGCAGCGGTGTCTAAAGAGCAGGAGATGGCAGCGGTGCGGGAGGCGGAGCACGAGGCCATGCTGGCAGCACTGTAAGTGTGCTTGATCCATCAGTGGCCTGTCAAATAAAATCAGTACAAATCTGAATGTTCTTGTCTGTTTTAGGGGTCATAAAACCATCAAAAAACAACCAACTGGTCTCACCAAAGAGGTTTGCATTTGTAAACATCCAAACATGGACATTTGGAATTATTTGCAGCATTTCTTGTTGCATTTTCTGATGCATATTTCTCTTGCTGGCAGGATCTTGCAGATGTGTGCAGGAGGGAAGGAGAGGGGGAGGAACGGGACGTGGACCGGGTCTCTGGGCTCGGAAGCTCCAGGTAAAGTCGTTTGCTGATCTCTTTGCTTGTTAAAAATACATTCTAAGGACATTCTGTGTTCTAAGTAGCTTATTCCACCATAGAATTACCCTAATGAATGTATATAATACATATTATCAGGGTTGAGCAAAATTCAGAAGTGCAGAATATCAGGTTTTTTTTAAACACAGTGCCTTTTACTAGGGCTGTAACAATATATCGTGTCACGTGTCGCAAAATAAAAATGCAACAGTATGTATCGTGGATGGTGACAATCTGTATTGTGTGTAGTTCACCCAAAATGAAAATCACTGTGTGAGAAAAAATTCAGGTTTACAGAGTTTTAGTGTCAGTACTACATTAAACTATTATATATAATGTTGAATATAATGTATAATAATGCAATGGGGGAATATTTGTGTCATATTTGCCAAATGTCTTATACATTAATTTAAACATATCAAGTCAGTGAAAGAGTGCTTCTGTATTTCCTCATAGCATAATTGCCTAAGTCATTTTTTGGCCAAATTGTGATATCTGCCTAACTTTACTGTCCTACCACTGCTGCAAAACTTGTCTTGTTTTCCAAAAACATTGAAATATGACTTAGGCAATTATGCTATGAGGCTAATGATTTTCAGCTTCAGAATCATGAATATTTTTAGTCTGGTGTCACTATTGTCCTGTGCTTTGGGTTTCCAGTACCATGTCCAACCCTATTCATTTACACTCACAATGTAATACCAAATTTAGCATTTTAATCAACAGCCTTATGTCATATGTCTTGGAGTATCGCAACAATATCGTATCGAGTGTTCAGTATCGTGATATGTATAGAATCGTGACATGAGGGTATCGTTACACCCCTACCTTTTACCAAGACTGACCAATATACCAGGAGTACGTCGCCGCCTGAATCCGATGAAGGATATACTTCATGAAGACCTCACCTCTCTAAACCTGTCCTCTGCTGTCTCAACGGCAGTGCCAAAATCAGCCATGAGGGTGAGATGGGGCATCAAGGAGGACAGCTTTATATGACTCCTTGATCCCTGACAAATGAAGCCAGATATGTTTCTCCATCACCACTATAGCAGCCATGGACCGGCCAGTAGAGCAGATCTTTGAGCAGATCTGCCACAGTGTGCAGAGCTCCAGCCGTCCAGCATATTCCCACAAACCTCGGTGTCGTCTGACCTTCAGCTGGCTGTCTGGCTATGGCACGAATCATACGTTTTTAGCGTATTTAACGGTTTGCTGGGTCGAGCAGGAAGCCGATCTATTAGATCTATCCATTTCTACGGACACCACGTCTGTTCTACGTCACGTCTGTCTGGGCTACCCTTCTGGATAGAAATGCTTAGGTTTTGAAGTGTTTATTGAAATGTTAGACAAAATAAAATCACTTTTCTGTTTCAGTCTATGAAGTAGCTTTCGTCTGTAACTTGCTCCTCTATTTTCATCTTATTTTTTTATTTATAAATAGAATGTAACTTTCTGAGATTCTGCTTTTGTTCTTCATCAGGGCCGGGGCGAGAGGAATGTTGCTTTCCAAGCAAGAAAAAGAAGCTGTAAAAATGGGTTTGCCGGTTTTCACGGTATGTAGACATAGATAATCAGTTTTTAATGCTAATTTGATTTTAAGAATGTGTCATGGCTATATCTCAAGTAAAGCTGTCACTGACGATTATTTTAGAAATCGAGTAATCGGTCGATTATTTTGATGTTAAATCGAGTAAATGGATCATTTTTTTGTGGTGCTAAAAATAGTCCTGAGTGAACAATAGCCTTTAAAATGACTTAAAATACATACAGTATACTGTATAATAACAATGAGGTAATAATAATTGATTCAAATTAAGTATCAAACGCAAGTAATCATATGGTTTTATTGAATAGCACTGTTGAAATACATAATGTAATATAAACATAATCAACTTGTGTACATTATGTATGATAAGAAATGCCTGCAGAAGGTGCCAAGCAACATTTATTTAAAATGTCCACTTAATCTTTAATATTTGGCCACTTTTTTTTATAATAGAAACGCTACAGCCACTGTAATGTCTTGAACAAGAACATCAAAACACTCAAACTCAAAGTGAGGGTTAAAACTTTCATTTTTAAATCGTGATGAACAACAATTCGCATTTTAGAAACATATTGATGTATTCTCCTGTGTTGGTTTAGGTTTATAAATGATTTACGTTACACATCTGGTCAAATGGTGCACATTGTGTTCCCAGATGAACATTGTAAGCAACCCAAACTCACGGCATATGCAGAGATGGAGTTTGTTAACCGAGCTGTATAACCAATAACCAATTTACACTGTTTCAACCGATAACCAAGAAACACTTTGCGTGGAGCACGTAAATGATAACAGTGCAACACTTCGCTATGAAACACAAAGTGTGTCAGACTTTTATGCAGCGTTTACTGTGAGCGGAGCTGCTCTGAGACGCTGGAAGAAACACGTAACCTACATGGATGTAAATAATAAAGCGTTGCGCTTCACTTTCAAATCCGCAGAGTATATATATATATATATATATATATATATTAATTGAATCACAGCCTTTGTGATTTCTCAATAGCACTATGCTATATTATGATTTTCAATGGATTTAATATATCATGCAGCCCTAGAAAACAAATGCACCACTTCCAGTATTTTGCCGGTTAATCGACACGGGTAAATTGCAATCAATCGAGGATTTTTAGAATCGAGCACTCATTCAATCGAGGAATTCTGACAGCCCTAATCTCAAGAATCATATTACAAGCCGAGTAAATCGTTACTGATCTTGAATTTCTGAATGTATTTTTTGCCAGCATCATAAAGCTGACAGACCGCAAGAAGCCGCTAAGACGCCGGAGGAGGACAACAGACATGATAAAGGAGATAAAAGGTATATAGACTAAATGATTCACAGGAAAAAAATAAGTTTGATCCATTTTATGGTTTTAAAGACTTGAGAACTGATATTAATTACAGATCTGACAGCAAAAAGAAGAGTAAAAAGGAAAAGAAGAGTAAGAAGGAGAAGAAGGAGAAAAAGAAGAAAAAAGAGAAGACGAAACACCGAAGCAGAAGGGACTCTTCAGATTCCGACTCTGAAATGTACAGTAAAAGGTAAACGGTGTATATTTTTTCCATTGTGTCAATGAACTAAATGCCATCATTTACTTTTTGTTATAGATTATTTTATATGTAAAACTATAGATTTTTTATTTATCTAAGGTGTAACGCAGTTTCTTCACAAGAGGGCGTTGTAACACAATTGAACTGCTTTAGTTCTCATGCATCATGAGCATCACATCTACAGTCCTTTAGAAGACAGTGGTACAACTTTGTTTGGGTTGAAAAAAATGATCAAACTATGGTTCTGTTCAAAAACTTCGGGAGCTTCTAAGGTATTTTTTATTTACTTTCTGATTACTTTTAGATACCTTTTGACATAACACTTTTATCACAGATTTTAATGGGATTATTGTGTACCATATTGATATTAGAGAGAGAGAGAGAAAATATTCCATTCTTTGTTGTGATGAAGTGCATTTAACATTAATTTACGCCAGAGTTTCTAACTGGGGTTAGTGAAAAAACTGCAGGGAGTTTGTGAGTTGGTTAAAAAGTATTAAAATAAGTAAATCACAAAAAAATGACATTTTACAGTAAATCATTTTTAAATAAAACCAATCAAAATAAAATACTTGAATGCTAAAAATAGAAATATATTTTATTTGTTTACCTGCATGTCAATGTGTCCATTAACAGAATTAATCAGAGAGCCGTAAACATAGAAATTTGATTAAATTATTGAAATATTAACTTAAAATTCAAAAGGGTTCAAACAGTTTGGGAATCCCCGAACAATTTTTTTGTGATTTTCTTTTTTTTTAATTACATGAACAAAAACATTAATAAACATGAAAACAGCAATGACAATACATGGCCAAAGTCTTCCAGGTTTAAAATATTTTTGTCCAGATTTCCAGAATCAATAATTAGTGAAGGTCACTGGATATGATGATGACAGTAGATGAAGACAGATATACATTTGCAGTGTAATCTGCATAATTATTCATCTCATACAGTAAAGAGTTGGTTGCTAAGTAAGCAAGTTTGCACACATCTTTGAGATAATATATCTGTGTGTATGTGTGTGTGCGTGTGTGAATGAGTGTCTAGAGTTGGATTGTACTCTAATGTGCCTAAGATGCTACTGAACTGTTTAAGTGTGTTTGCTGGAGAGGGAGGAGACAGAGAGTAAATGGGCTGATGGCCTCCCTGTTTCTGTTTTTTGCAAACCTGTTTGTTTGTAATTACAGTGGACATCACTTTATCCATAATCCTGTGAAATTTCTGTTTTAAAATCGTTATTTTTTTTTATTTTTTTCAAATTTGTCATTCCTGCCCAGGGACTACAGGTGGAAATTAGCAATTGTTGCTATAACCTGGCCCAAGACATATTCTCTTGTTTAACAAGTTTAATGTTTATTTGTGCATTGTCCCTGTTTCAAATAAAACAATTTCCAATTCCAATAAAGGCCAAAAGTGATGTCCGGAGGGGATATTTGTTTTAAATAAGAGGAATATTTTATATATAATATTAAATATTTTAAATATGAGGGAAGAACAAAACATTAAACTTGGTTAGGGTATATATAGAATAAAATTATTTGGCAAAAAAGGCAAACTACATCTACAGGATTTTTTTATACTATGCAAAAAAATTGCATAGAAAAACAAAAAGCTCATAGGGTTGCATGCATTGACTACAACATAATCACGTATTAATATTTTTTTGGTTCTCTCTTGTTTTTGCATGTGTTCATTTCTTTTTATGACAGCCTGGACAAAAATGATGTTGGCAATTTGGCATGTTTCATTGCATGATCACAAATAAAACAATCGACTCGAAGCACTACTACGCAATATGCTTACAAAATCTTTAACAAATTGTAATAATATTTGAATAAAAGGTGAAGATGTCAACTCAACTTGGATTATCTCGGCAAAGGAGAAGTGCTCACTAACACAGATTTAGACAGATTTTTGAACAATATTTGAGATAAATAGGCCTTTTGTGTACATAGTAAAAGTCTTAGATCTTTGAGTTCAGCTCATGAAAAATGGGGGCAAAAACAAAAGTGTTGCGTTTATAAATTTTTTCAGTATATTTACATTTTTTAAATCATACCAATTCACAATTCATAAATTTTTTAACATTACACCTATGATGCCTACAGTGGCAGCTAACTTGATTTTGGAAAAGAGCTGTAGTTTGATTAGATTTTGAGAATCACAAATAGCACTCATTTAAATTAGTGTTTTTGTTTTTACGGAAGCTGAGATTGTCGGGTGATATTTCATATTTTAACTTCACTGTGACTGTGACACTTAAACTGCTTAGGAGGGGGATCACAATTTTTAACTGATTTTTATCACCGTATCTGTGTTACACACCACCAACTTTTTATAAATCGAACAAAACCTCACAAGCTTCATTACATTCATAAATTCACTACATAAAGTACACTCACGCTTAGCGGTATGTACTACTATAGCAAGTCTCAACTGTTTGATTTTTAGGGTTAAAATTTAAACTATAGTTGGATAAAAGTTGGATATATAACATCCTACTTTACATTCATACATAAATACACTATAGTCATGTAAAGCGATCCATACCATGGTCTGTCTGAATACTCTATTCTGATTGGGTAGAAGGTGTGCAATAAAATAGTTTAATGCACAGGTACTTCCCAGTCAGTTTAATCACCGTTCTATATTAATGCTCTGTTTTCATTGAAGCACACACACACACACACACACGCGCACACGCGTCAGTCGCCGGAGATCGCGCTGCACACACACAGAAACATTTAGGAGCACAGAAACTTATCACCGGCCCATGGATTTTATCGGTAAAATAGCTTTGCCACTGAATCGCTGAGCAGTGATGACACAAAATGTGATGTAAAAGATAAATCATATTTTTGCACCTTGAATGTAAAAATTACAAACTATGCAACTGAAAACCAAAGTGACACACTTTAGAGAATTGTTTTTAAACTTGTAATAACTAGCTGCATTTTTGTTCACACCCCTGATTAATAGTAGTTGAAGCACCCTTTTATTACAGCACCAAGTCTGTTTAAATAGGAGTCTATCAGCGTGCCACATCTTGACTTGGGAATATTTTCCCACTTTTTGCAAAAACATTGCAGATCTGATTAATTGTGATCATGGCATCTCATGTGCACGATCCTCTTCAGGTCCCCTTACATGTTTTCTATAGGAATCCGGTCTGGGCTCTGGCGGGGCCATTCCAAAACATTTTATCTTTGTCTTTGCTGAAGCCATACTTTTGTTGATTTAGATGTGTTTTGGATCATTTCCTGCTGAAAGGGGAACGTTTTCTTCAACACAAAAGTCTATACCAAAATCAACTGGTACTTGGAGCCAGAGATGTAAAGAGAACCTGAAAACCATACTTAAGTAAATGTTGAGATCAATGAAAACAACGGCAGTGACATTTTAAGATATCTCGGATATAGTTCCAGTGCAAGTGGCTTTCAGTTAAAACAGCTCAAACATTCATTTTAGTCTGGGACTAGCCTTTAACCCCCGGTTTCACAGACAAGGCTTGAGTATCTAGTCTTAATAGTATTTTACTCATACTGAATGTAGACCCAAATATGCATTAGTCCTCAACACCTTTATTTATTTTTTAAATCAAAATAAAACTGAACATCTCAGTATTGCAATTAATCAAGGTGGACACAACAGCCTCTTAAAAGTCTACAAACAGTGAAGTCTCAGTTAAGCTCAAGTGCTCAAAAGGGCATAAGTGCTGGTTTGGGCCTCATCAGTGGCTGCATGTCCTCATCTCATATATGAAACACCTGCAATTCAGCAACTACATGCTAATGAACTCGCGTTCGTCTAAAGTAGCCTTGTTGACAGGTTTGGGAGAGTGAAGGCAAAATGCACAAGATATCCCTTACGAAAAAAAAGTACACTTCAAGTTCATTTAATGAAGTATACTAAAGTAAAGTTCAAGTACACTTTTTAAGTATAATTAACTTTATGCAGAAAGTATACTAATATCAATGTACTGGTAGTATACTATTGTACTATTTCAATACTGCTTGGGACTAAATTGGCCCACTTTTTATTATATAAAAGTATACGTTTAAGTGTACTATAAGTGTAACAGTAGTAAACTTAAAGTGCGCAACTAGTTCACAACTACATTTCTCATTTGTACTGAATAAACTTTTTTTTCCGTAAGGGATAGTACCTTCAATGCCCTGTAGATGCCCGTATCACTTCTTTTGTGCTGCAGAAAAGGTTAGGTGCCAAACAAAATGTAAGAAGTAATTGCATTTCTCATTACAGATCTATCGGAGTAAAGAGTACATATACTTACTCAAAAATGTAGTCGAGTAGAGAGTAAAAGTTGCCAATATCTTTGATACTATAAGTCAAAGTACAAAGTTTATCCAAAAAGATACTTAAGTACAGTAACTAATTACATTTACACAAGTACTATAAAGGCCCCAATATACTCGAGGCAAAGTTTTGTTTATTTTTTTGTTCTTCGCTTTGGGGTAAAAATACGTTTTACGCTACGTGAGCAGCGGTATACAACATATGTTAGCAAACGTCCCGAGGCCGCGCACACTGCTGAGAGCCAAGTTCAGAGCAATATGAAAATATGTGCTGTGCGCTTTTGATTCAATAACAAAAATGACAGTGGTGAGAACTAGTACTCCAGTAAATTCACTTCATGTTTATTTATATAGCACTTTATACAATAGATTGTTTAAAATCAAGCAGCTTTACAGTATTAAACATGAAAAACAGTGTCGGTGTCTCTTTCAATTAGAATTATAAGTTAATTTTCTACTATAAAGCGGCTGTCCAGTGTGTTCATGTTTTTACCCGTGGACGTCTGGCCTCAATGGGCAAAGAAGGCGGAGCCTCTGAGCCACGCCTATTATTTTTCCATGGGTATGCTGTTCTTTTCCAGATGTGCGGTGTTGTTTTTGTGCCAAACATACCTGTTACAATTTTGGCCAAAAAGTTCAATAATGGTCTCATCAGACCATGGATTTGGGTGACTTTGTTTCATGGTATATCTTATTTACCTACTATATCAAATTTTTTGTAGCCCTCGCCTGAGCGACACTTTTTAACAACGAGATCCCATTGATGCTTCGTAATCTCTTGTAGAAGCATTCAAACAGGGAAGATGTCCGAAAAATCTTAAAAGAACAGCTGAGATTTATTCAGATATGTTAATCAAAGTAATTTTTGGTGAAGATGGGCGTTAACTATTTCACATGAGCTTTTTTTTTATTTTATTTTTTTTTTATTTCATTTTCACATCAAAAACATTAAAAAAAAAACCAAACAAAAACAAGAAAAAAAACAGTGTTATACATTTCACAAAAGAATGTGATGGACAATTGCCGAAAAACCCTCAAGGGGCTTAATTAGTGGCAATCTCCATAGAAACAATTATATTTAACAAATTAAAAACATATTGTAATACAATTTAAAATTGGATTTAAAGCACAAACCCATATGGAAAATTCAAACAACTTAGTAACAATAATTTTACTCTCTGTTTAAACTGTACTTTAGAAACCTCAACAAATGATGGGGGGAGACTATTCCATACCTTTGACCCTCTGTATAATATACTAAACTGTGTTTGAGTCGTACGAGAGTAGGTTACATCACAAAAACCAGCTGTTTTAACAGAGGTGTGTAGGCTTTATGTAAATCCACTGATTATATGCTGTCCAATTTAATCCGCATACGTAAAGCAATATATACAATGTAGCACATCTCAACTGCTTGACTTTGTTTAGTACCAAAATGTAATTAAAATGATCACCCAGCTTTTTATATAAAGTTGGATATGTAAGTACACCCAGCTTTATCTGCATACATCAGTGTACTCGCATAGGGCGATATGTACTATATAGCAATCTCAGTTCAAAAAACTGTTCGATTGCTTGTATTATCGCAAAATATAAGCTATATTATCGCCCAGCTCTAATCTTCTAATTGCGACTATAAGGCATGAATATATTAAGATGTTATACACGTCAACATTATCATTTTCTTTAAGGAAGTTTTGAAAAAAATGTGTATTGTGAAAAGTGCTAAATAAATAAATTTGACATATTTGACGTAATCCATAGACAAGGATAGTGTATTCCTCATAGTCCATGTCTGAATTATGGTCCTCCCCTCAAACAGAACCAAACTTCCCATGCTCACCAGGAATAAATGATTGTCTAGGTGTGTTTTGTGCTCCCCAGGCCGAGAAAAGATTCCCGGGACCACCATGGTCCTAATCCATCAAGGAGCAGTCAGAGTGGAGCCGGAGCCCGTGACAGCCATTCAGGAGGAGGGCCAAAGGCTGACCGCAGGACACTGCCCCCCCCTCGCCAGCGGCACGACACGGACTCGTCCTCTGATGGACCAAGCTACCGGCGGCGCCACCGCACCGGCTCAGACCCCTGATGCCCCGTCCACACCTCCTCACCCCGAGAATGGATCTGATTGGCCCTTTTATCTAGCCCTGGACAACTTGGGCCACGAGACACGGCAGCTCACGAGCACAGATTCATATGCAGCACACTAGTAAGGAGTTCTGGGTATCATGTAAATGTGGAGGAAAACTTTACCTTCGGACTAATTAGCTTGTACAGCACTCTTATTCTGGACACAAAGTGGGACTGCATTTCCTTTTCCCAAAAACGAAATTCTCTCATCATTTATTCACCCTAATGCCATCTACGATGTATATGACTTTCTTTTTTACGTTAAACACACAAACTAATATTTTTAGGAAAATAATCAATCTCTGCTTCTATTCAGAAGACATTGATTCATCCACTGGGGTCATATGGATTACCGTCCGATTGCTGTGTGCGGTTAACGTCAACAGAGTGGCACACATTTACTTGCATTAAATGGACTCGCAGAGATTGATTATTTTCCTAAAAATATTAGTTTGTGTTTATCGGAAGAAATAAAGTCCTGTATGCAGATGGGATGAGGGTGAATAAATGATGAGAGTTTCTAAATAATTTCCTCTCAAAATACTCATTACTCTAATGCTAGAAAAGAACAAATTACATATTGCCATTTGTTGTCTTGCTGTGTTTGAATTTATGCTAATTCTTATTAAAAACTTACAGCAATCAGAATGACAAAAAACTCAGTTATGTATTAGAATTTTGGAGTAAAATGGGCTTGTTTGTCATAAAAATAATATCACACAATGCAAAAAGTTTAATTCTCTTTATGCAAAATATCATTTCCTTTTGGGTTTTGAGCTGAAATGATATCTGGACACGTTTTGGTCTTCGATGCATAAAGAGAAAACTCTGATCTCCAGCGATTACAGCAGATATGATTGACTTTTTATTCTTGTATATGTTTGGTGAAATAAACTTTTTCCATCACATTGTTATGGTCAATGCACCTGCCCTCAACACCTCTATCCTTCAGATATTGTTTTCTCAGTCTAATCTGTTCTTATTTTAAAAGTGCTGCTTCCTGGCTGCAGGAATGCGCTCCTGTCGCTAGAATAGAGGAGTGTTTGCATTTGCATTGAGTTGCTGTGAAAGGCGGTATTCTGCTGGCTGGCACCTGGGGCCATGCGAGAAAAGAGCAAAGCGCAGACAAAAGACAAGTGCAAAAATCCCGGCCCAGGGATGGCCCGAGCGCCACACACAAACCCCAAGCCGCTGGAGCAGCAGGAGTGGGCTGAACAAAAGCCACCCTGTAAGAGAGCCAGCGAACCCCTCCTTTTCCCACCATCATGCCTTCCCTGCCACGCATTACTGGCTTGGCTGCATTATCCATGGCAGCCTAATCGGGCCAAAGGAACGTTGTTGTAGATTGCTTTCCCTCCCCCTCGTTGGGCGCCTGATTCCAGGCTGCTGACCCCGTAGGCCCGGCCCATCCTATTTGTCACTTATTAAAGTGCTTCTGCTGAGAAGGCGAGGGAGGCGTTTGGAGAACCGGAGGGCGTTTGAGTGGAGAATTAATGAGTTCCTCAAGAGAACAGCCGACACACCAGGCACACGCACCGCAGATCTCTGCCGTCCCGTCCACTGAACGCCCAGGCACTCGCCACAGATGCTTATTGCTCAAGCAACTCTGCTCATTTCTCGAAAAAGGTTTGATGTTAAGGTAACCCCTCGGTTAGATGGCTAAACATTTTTGGTTTGATGTCTTTGCTCTTCTTAATTGTCATTTCATCTGAACAGCAACATTTGTGAGATTTAGTCAGTTGAAACAGTTCTGAGGTGGATTAACCCTTTCCCCACTAGCCTTTAAAAAAATAAATAAATTTGCACTAAGCTTTCATGGCCCCCAGAATATTTTGTTGTATGAATATCTGAACATGCAATATGTAAGGGATAATGCATTAAATGATTTTAATGCACAATGTGGATGGAAAAAAAACACCTGACATGAAATGCATTCAAATCGCCTCATTCTTCCCTGGGTAATTTTGACCCCGATTTTTTTATATTTTTTAATAAATATTGAGTGATCATCGGAGGGGTCCAAGGCCCCGTGACTTTTGTTGCACTTGAACCACGATACACACACACAAAAAAATGCAATGGATTCGAGGAGTTTTGTGGTTGAAATTATAAAAAGTAACAAATCCTTCCCTCTCGGGTCAAATTGACCCCCATAGAAATGAATAGAATGCAAGAGATGCTTCAGTACACATAGAAAAACCTAAAAATGCTCAAAATTCAAACTAAAAATGCTTAACTTTTACCAAAAAATTATTTTATAATGTCTACATGTGTATCTGAGTGCATACTGAAGACAAATGACTTTTGACCCGCGAGGGAAGGATTTGTTACAAAACGCGAGGGAAGGATGAGGGTTAATGATGAGCTCTCTCATTCCATGGTAATTTGATGTTTGCAGCGCAATATTTGAATGAAAGGGCAAAAATGAATCGCTTTCAATCAGTCACAGATATATAGTAGTGCGGTAAGATAGCTTACGGTATTTAAAGCTGCAGTCTGTAACTTTTTTAGTGTTCAAAATTTACCAAATTTATATAGTAAGCAAGTACATTATGAATGAATTTTCCAAACCATGTTCTTGTCTTAACCTGAATCACTATTCACACCTATAATAAGTGTTTATTTTGGGACTATTTTAGACTGGCACGGGTCGTACCACTGCGGAGTAGCCCAGTACCTGCGTGACTCGTCATAGACTCAAACAAAGAGAAGGAGATCCGGCTACAATGTTCCTCCACAACGCGCATGCAGTTCTGTTTATTAACCGCTAGAGCGGCAAAAGTTACGGACTGCAGCTTTAAATGAATTAATTATAGCGTTTATTTGAATTAATTATTGAGAGAGAGATGAGAGATGGGTGTGTGAATTACCTTTATCTGTGCAGTGTCTCTATTGACAACAAAGCTGTGAGTTTAATTACTTCAAGAACAGCGACGTTACCCCCTCACTGCTGAGAAATATAAAGTAGCAATTCAATAGCAAAGCTATTTTATTCATAGAAGTCGCAGGGCAGCGCTGAAAACTATTTTCTGTGTGTGTGTGCGCTTCAATGAAAACAGCACATTAATATAGAATGGTAACTGACTTGGAACTACTTGTGCATTAAACTGCATTAATCATTCGGTAACGTTAGGCAGTTTTGATTTACATGCTGATAATGTTTGATTTTACATGTACGTAAGCAATGGTTTTATCGCTTGTTTCTGCTTCTTCGCCTGTGTTATGAATGACAAATTCTCTAATCTTTCAGAAGTGACTGTTCTGGAGTGGCAGTCTACAATTGTGAGATATAAACTCTATCCTTGTGTCCAAATTCTGAGATAGTAATAATAATAATAGGTTTAAATGTGATCTATGTAAAATGTTATAGGTTTAAATATTATTTCATGCTGTAAGTGTAGGGCTAAAATATGGAACTTTTCCATAAACTAACAAAAATATACAATGAGAAAAGAAAAACAATGAACTAAATTGTAAAAGATTAATACGGTCTTTACATAAACTCTATTCTTTGTTATCAATTTTCTAAGCTTCCATTTTGCTAAACATGGCTTATGAATGCGCTGCCAGAGTTTTTGCTTGCGCTTTCAGATTTTTAATTTAAAGATACTCACGTCTGATTTTGACGGACTGAACAGAAGAAATGAACCAGAGAAGATTTCCACGTCAAAGAAGGCGGATCCTCATCCTCACATCTATTACGTACTCTATGCTGTATGAAGGTGTTTGCCATCTGGAGCAAACTTTTCTGGAAAGCTCGCTTTGGCAAGCTGTTACAACTTCCCGAAAAAACGTAGTTTTGGCCTGATTTTGTTCAAAATCACGTCACACCAGTTCGGTCTTCGGTTTTGCTTGAAGTATATATCAGGGTATATAAAGTATATATGATGCTGTTCATCACTTACACAAACAAATCAATGAATCTTCATCGAAAATGTCACAGCATTGTGTAGCCTATGGCTGTAAAAACCACCGAGCTGTTGAACATGGCAAAATATGAATTATAAGGTGGTTGGGGGTTATCTTCATCTCTATCAGCTTGTGTTATCATTTGTTAAAGTCTCACATAGTACGCGTTCTAATTAGATAAGTTTGAGGCATATTGGTTCAGATGCACAGCTGGATTAGGTCAAAGGTTAAACTAACCTAAGGGTATGGCACTCAGGTTCACATGGCTAAAGTCACTAACCCTTGTGCTGGGTTGAAAACCCTAAAACATTTGTGGTTTTTTACCACAACTTTTTACCAAATATTGGATTCAATAATTTCAGTCTGATGTAGTCAGCCGGATCCGGGCCGGATCCAGATCAGATGGTGGACCTGCGCCTAGACACGACCACAACGCATCCCTGAAGTGTCAGCAGAGGTTGTGTCAACTAGACTCTCCCCTGTGAAGGCCTCATCGACACGACAGCCATCGGCACTGATCCTCAACAAACCCGTCTCCATACCCGCGTGATGACTCCGATCTTCAACCAGATGGAACTGGATAATATTCTGAATGTTCCAATCCAATCTGACTTCTGACCTGTAATGCAGCCTGAATCATAATCATACACTGTTTGTTCGTTGGCCAGAGGAGAACTGGCCCCGACTGAGCCTGGTTTCTCCCAAGGTTTTTTTCTGCCACCTGATGGAGTTTTGGTTCCTTGCCACTGTCGCCATTAGCTTTTGGCTTGCTTAGTTTGGGACACTTAATATTCAACAGTATTATTGATCTGCCTGCATTGACACCATTATATGAGAACTGAACTGAGCTGGACGATGACCAGTTTTCTCCAGAGCGGCTATATATATACATATATAAATGAACTAAATTAATAACTTTTTTACAACAAAAATGAACCATTACTGAACTTACTAAAGCTAGACTGTGATGGTATTTTCTTCCAGAAACAAACTTTGTTGATCATTATTTTCCTTTTATCACTCTAAAGCTGCTTTGAAATAAAGGTGACTTGACTTGTCAGCTGGTTTTCTTTCAATTAGGACAGGTTTCGTATTTATTTTTTTAAAGTGATTGATCGTAGGCCTCACTGATTTGATCTCTGTGAAAAAGAAAGCCTCTTGTGCACATGAACGTGTGTGTGTGTGTGCACGGATTCAAGAGTATGCATGTATCCACGCATGCACAGGTCCGAGGCCTTTATTATTGCAAGCCCACATGTACATATGTGAACACGAACATGATGAACACACTCCTGAACACTAATTGTTTCTCTTATTTTCAACTCCCCCATTCATTTTCAATGGGCGGCCATTTTTGACCAATATAAGCTCAGTACAAATATAAGCTAAATACAAAACCTGTCCTTATTTAAAGAAAACAAGTTTACAAAAAGATTGAATCCAATATTTGGTGATAAAATAGCATAACAAGAGATATAAGCTATTTTTGTAGGCCGGTCATTTTTGATTGGGAACACCACAAGTGTGACTTTGACAAAATTATCCACAAATAATGCTTTTTTCACTCAAAAACTGATCGTAGGCCTCATTTATTTGAGCTTACATACCTCAATCAACTCCAAAAAGAAATGTAAAACAGGTCCTAATTGAAAGATAACAAGCTGACATAAAGATTTAATCCAATATTTGGTGATGATGTAGCATAATGAGAGATTTAGAAGCAATTTTTTGTAGGCCGGTCATTTTTGACCAATAACACCACAAGTGTTACAATGTGGGGAAACCCGAACACAACATAAGGGTTAGTTAAACAACTCTTTCTCTTCACTAGCCCACATAAACATAAGTCAAGCCGCTAGATGAGAGAGTGCATAAGTCTTGGCGAGATCTATTTGGTTTGGGGGGGCTGTATTGTGCTATTGTCTTCCTATCATCTCTGTGTGATGATTATATGTGTATTAATATTGCAGCATGTTTTAGGTACTCTCAGCACCAGGCATGTGTTGGCTTGTATTGTGCCATTCTTCTTTGTTCCTGTTTTGTCAAGGGATTTATGCATGTCTATTTATGCATCAGCAGCAGCATATCTTGCATGCTCACAGCATCATGTCTGCGTATCTATTAGCAGTAGCAAGTCCATAGACTACAGCGTAGCAAATCTAGTCGGCCAAGACCAAATACATTGACATTGCCATAATTGAAAATATTTGGAAATTGACATTTAAGTGCCAATAAGTATAAACTGAAGTGAGAGGGTGTTACTATTTTCTGTGAATGTGCGCAACTTCCAATTCATTATAGATCAATAACTGTAACAATAACAAAATGCTGTAAATGGTATAATAATTTGTGCTACAAACCAGTGTGTTTATGATTACGATAATATGTTAACAAATGAGTTTTGAATATCAAACAGGTGTACTCGTCTTCAGGTACTCAATGCATTTTGAATGAGTAAAGCAGAAGGTCTATATATCGCTTCTCTTCACTTACTGTCCCAGGATACATGCTCACAAATGGACAAAATACTTTCTAATTACATCTGGAGAAACAAACCTCATAAACAAAGAAAAATTAATAAACTGTTCGGAGGTGGCATACATATTGTGGATTTTAATGTTTTCAACCAATTTCTGAAAAATAATAGGATTAAATTTTTTTGAAAAATGTTGTCCCTCATTATTTTATATAAGGGTCAATGACGTGACGGGTCATTTTTACGGGTCAAAGGCCTTAATAATAATTAAAAAAAAAACTTTTTTATCAAATCCAAAGTATGTAAGGTAGTACAACTTGATCTCTTTTACTGAATCCAAAAGGTTTTAATTATATTTTACTACATATAAAGGTATTTTAAAGATTTTGAAGTGTCAAAAGGTCATTCGGTAAAACCGATATAGTAAATATTTAAATGGAATAATATTGTTTTTAATAACTAAAGGAACTACAATAATACAAATATAAAGCAGATAAGGCTCTTTTTCTCCTTTCCCTGTGCAATGTTTTACTTGAATATGTTGGAGTGTTTAGAGTAGTCCAATAAATGATTACATTTATGAGATCAGTGATAATTTTATTTCATATTTCTTCTGTGGTACACACTATATACTATCCCCACATCAATGTCAAATCAGTTTTTAACTTTCAAATCAGTGGTTAAACCGAATGACTTTTTTGGTGACAAATTTTTTCCATCTTGTAAAAAATGACAAAAAACAGTGTTAATTGATTGTACAAACCACAAAATCTTATTGTTAACACCTAGGTAAACTAAAAAATGGTTTCAAATATAGTTATATCTCCATTCTATTTTTTTACACTTTTAAAAACCTTATTCGCCAATGACCCATAAACACAATTTCTCTCACAGCAGATGAGAGAAACACCTTAAACAAAGGTAATATCACTCATAACAGTGTAATATATGAATTCTCTCCAAGAACGAGCAATTATACACTTAGCCCAGTTATTTTTCAAAATATGGTTTTAAGTTTTTAACTTTGCTTTGATAAACCCTAAGAACAGAAATTTCAACTTAATATAAAGTTTTAGGGTTGAAGATTAACATATAATTTATTCAAATCAAACTGATGTAAATTCTGACGTTTAACCACCACGTGGATCAGCAAAATGTGTGTACATTCATTTTTTCGGTTATGAGCCGCCTTTTCCTATGAATTACCGATGCCACGGCAGTCAAGAAATATTTCAAAGCAGCAGATTAACAAGAGCACACCAGTAAACGTCCAGTTATACTAATATCTTTAATTACAGTGCATTTCTGTCAAAATGAAAAACAATAAAAAAAGACATTGGTTAAGAGTCACACTATACAACAGTTTGCTATGAGATTCACATAGTTTCGACCCCAAGTAATCAGTGTCTACCAAATCAGAGGTTAATTGAGAAGAGAGAGAGAGAGTAAAAGATAAATAATAAAGTGGCTTTTAAACCATCAGTTCTAACATTGCATTAACAGTGACCATGTGATTGACGTGAAGGTTGTTAATCTCTAACAGGTGTCTCTGCGGACTGTAAAGGCACCGGGGCTTCTGGGGGAAAATCACTTCTACATGCAAAACACAAAACTCAAACATGTCTTTGATATTAACATGCCAACATTCTTATAGTTGTTTCATGTCTTAAATCTATAAAAATGCACTACTGATTTGTTAGATATTAGGTTATAATGTGCTAAGATGAGGTCGGTGTTGTTTATTCCTTGTGCTGGTTAGACATCGAGTTCATAACACACTTAAATCCAGAACATGAAGTTGAAAATAACACTTAAACAGAGTGTCAAAACAACAGGAAATTGATTTAAATTAAGGTTTCAGTTTATCTTAAGGGTGACTCTCCAAAAACATGCCCAAGTGACATTTCACCCGCCAAAAATAAATAACTGTAATATTTTGTAAAAAGAAAAGAAAGCCTATTTTTGTAAAACAACTAAAAAAATGTTTTTTATTGTTGCATTATTTTTTTTAATGACCAACCTCCCCTTAAAAAATATCATTACCGTTACAAGCCTGAACATTTTACCTCAAACCTTTGTTAACCTGAGCCGCACCGACTTTTCTTCCACATATTCACAAAAAACATATGCTGTGTATTGGGAATCTGATTTAAAAAAATAAAAATAATAATAATAATCTGAATCTTTGTGTAGCTGACTTCACTCCTCTGTGGCTTCTAAAGTATCACGACAGTAAAGCTCGAGGTCACGTCAGCCTTGGCTGAGAAGACAGTGTAATCGATTTTTGGTTTCTCTTCCTCAAAATTGAACCGTAATATGTGCAGGTAGTGTCCGTAATGTTTGATTTCCTTTACTCAGTTCAAGACAAACAAAACAGTTTTGTTTACAGTACATCTAAAAGAGAGTCTTATTATAAGCACAATAAAATAATACATGTGCAAGATTCAAATGAGACCTGACAGAGTTTACAGGACTAACGTTCTTCAAACTCTTTCCAATGACTCAAACAGAAAGAATGTGGGGAGAAAAAAAAAAAAAAAAAAAAAACGTAACAATGAAGGGCTATATCTATTTTGCATATTGGTGCTCAAAAAAGCTGCCTCACAACAAAAAACTATTTACATTAAAGTGAGTAACACTTTTTCTCTCTGTATTTGAAATGAGCGCAGCTTCCAGCACAGTCGGTTTAAAAACAAGAGTAAAGCGAGTGTTGAGAATATGAAACTAAGGAAGAGCAGTACAGTGAGGTCATTATTTGTGGTTTTTCAGTTGGTTGGACAACCAGTCGAGTCCTTCATAGAGGCCATCGCCGCTTGTGGCGCACGTGGCCTGAATGTACCAGTTCCTGTGCCGGAGCGAATGCAGCCCCAGCTTGTCCGTGATTTCCGCAGCGTTCATGGCGTTCGGTAGATCCTGTCGGATAAAGACATTGTCAAATATGTAAAAATAAAACGCATTTGGAAAGAACTGCAGATAATCAGTTGAAATCTGTTAGCACCTGTTTGTTGGCAAACACTAGCAGGACTGCTTCCCTGAGCTCATCCTCAGCCAACATTCTCATCAGCTCCTCTCGTGCTTCATTCACACGCTCTCTGTCATTGCTGTCAACCACAAAGATCAGACCTAAAGAAAAAAAACAAAAAAACATCAGATACCCCTTTTCCACCAACAAGAACCAGGTGCTGGTTCGGAGCTAGAGCTAGTGCCGGTTCGGAGTTGGTTCTACTGACGAGCCTCCAAAGAACCGGTTTGCTTTTCCACAGGCAAAAAGAGCCAACGCAGAGCCAGGTCTTACGTCACATCTACGTCTCATCTTTCTCAGCAACGTTTGCGCGGCGGCGCCAAACACAAACACATCATCAACAATGGCGCACGTTGCTTTGCTATTGATGTTCATGGCTTTGCGGACCTACATCAGCATCCAAACACGGCGGATCCAACGTGTTCGCGCGGCTCGCCATTATTTGTACAGACGGAGATTACAAGCGAGAGTAACGGCATATACATAACATTTATTTTTAACAATAAGATGCCGACTTAAGCCTTAGATTTATATTTTAGATCGCGTCCATCGTGTTTAGCTGCTGTTAGCTCGATTAGCTGCTATTTGAAAATGGCGGTCACAAGTTTCTCTTCAGTCTTGTTGGCCACGGTAACCCCGCCCCCAGCCTCTGACGCAAGCGGTTCTTTCTTGGCTCCGTTCTAGACCCTGCAATGATTTGGTGCTACTTAAGAACCAGTTTTACTGGTTCGGAGCTGGTGCTTTGGCGGTGGAAAAACAAAGAACCGATTTGAAACTAGGCTCTGGCTCCGAACCAGCACCAGCTCTGCCTTGGTGGAAAAGGGGTAAGAATAATGGACTGGTGTGAGAGAGCAGTTTATGGTTCCAGCCACAGATTAGGGATGAAATGGTAACCGGTTTGACGATAAACCATGATAATAAAAAATTCCTGACGGTTAGTATTAGGGTTAGTTCACCCAAAAATGAAAATTCTGTCAGTAATTACTCTCCCTCATGTTGCTCCAACCCCGTAAGACTTTCGTTCATCTTCGGAACACAAATTAAGATATTTTTGATGAAATCTGAGAGCTGTCTAATTTCATTCTGCCGGCCCAGAAAAGTTCGTAAAAACATCATTAAAATAGTCCAAGTGACTACAGTGGCTCAACCTTAAGTTTATCAAGCGACGAGAATACTTTTTGTTACTACCTTTCTGGGCCTTGCAATGGCATTGCTGCCTATGGGTGGTTCAGAAACCTCTCGGATTTCATCGAAAATATATCTTAATTTGTGTTCAGAAGATGAACGAAGAAGGTTTTACGGGTTTGGAACGACATGAGGGTGAGTAATTAATGACAGAAACTTCATTTTGGGGTGAACTATCCCTTTAAATATTGGCCAGTTTATTAGTATTACAGTATAATCATGGACAAATTGCTATTGCAAATAATTCACTTGACTGCAAAGTTGGTACGTCAGTGGCATGTTGGAATTTTTCTTTCCATAGTAAGGAAGTAAATGTGGACTTGGACATGGACAACAAAAAACAGACTAATTGATCTTATTCAAATACATAGTGATTACAGCTGCAATACACTCAGGGCCCGACATTAATGTTCGCCCGAGACAAGTGGATGTTTTTGAAGGGGCAAGTGAAAGAGAACTGTATTTGTACGACCAGACAAGTAGCCTGATTAAAACGTAAATAACAAAAATAATTAGGGATTCACCAAAAAGCGAGAATGATTCTGATTTTATTACATTTAGTGAAAGTGGCGACTGATAGTGGATAATAATATATAATGTTCCGACGATAAGGTTGGGCTGTTGAGGCTCGCACAGCCTCATGAGGAGAAATAGAAACATATGAGTGCAACACACACAAAGAAACTTGGTTAACACACTGCAGTAAAAAATCTAAATGTGGAGTTTTTATATTTAACACATATGACAGTTAAGCAACATCATAACCCAGAGTGCTGTTTTCCTGAATACCATCACGATTGAAACTGTGACTGATTTCATACAACAGGTCTTCTTTATTTTGACTGCAACCATGTCCTAAATTGTTTGTCTTCCAGCCACTTTTGCTGGAATTTGCACTTTCCCATTTTTCTGGTCTAGTTTCATTCCTGCTGTTCAAAAAGACCCAGGACTAGGTTTGGGAACCGAGAATCGGTTCTTATCCAGAACCGTTAGTGTTTTTGAAAAATACCGGAACCGTGCGAGATTCCTAAGTTTCGGTTCCGAAAGCGGTTCTGGTGCGATGTGTGGGCGAAGTGCTGGAAGCTTATCCTTTAATAGAATATGAATATTAAAATAGTAATGAATGCACTGAAAAGCCCTCGCGCTATTCATATACGTTTTGCGTCAGATATCAACGCAGAGAGAGAGAGTATAAAGACAGTAGAGCTGCACGATTAATCTTTAAAAGATCTCGATTCAAACACCCTTATTCCTAAATGACAAAAACTTCACACCGGAACATTCAAATCTGTTTGCGCTGTCGCTGACCCAGGAGGAGCAGTTGTCAATATGAAACAGCTTTACTTTCAGCCTTTTCAACCACACAGTATCGATATTTCTGTGTTACAAATATTCAAGTGGTCACAGAAGTACTAAGATAAAAGTTTATAGTTCGAGTATAAACACTGATGTCTACGGTAGCAACCAAAACAGAGTAAATCACCTTTTGAAAGTCACTTCAGAATTTACAAAATGTATATAATGAGCGAGTACATCATGAATGCCTTTTTTCAAACCGTGTTTTTGTCTTATCCTGAATCACTACGGTAAGCCTGTAATAAGCGTTTATACTCGGGCTACTTTACACCGGTCAGGTCGGCACCGCTGCGGAGTATCCCAGTACCTGCATGACTTGTCATAGACATATACAGAGATGTATATGCAGTTCTGTTTATTAACCGCTAGAGCGCTGATTCATCCAGTAATGAAACAAGTGAAGACTTTATGAATCAATCATTCAAACGGATTTAAAAAAATATTCTGTTTCACCTGTCTGGATCTTACATGTGTGTTCAAGCATATTCTACCCTTTCTGAGAGGGTATTCTCCACTGCTGGAGATACAATAAGCTTGGAGAGGTCCCAAATTCTCCTAGAGAATGCAGACATTTTTACTTTCCATCAGAAAAATGTATTATTTTTGCATAAATTGCTAAATATATGTTGAATTTGTTGACATTACCAGTCTGTTAAACTCATTTGACAAGTATAAGAAATAAACACAAAAGGATTGTGCATTTTTCCCTTGCAGCTAGTTTTAATTTTTATTGAATGGGAACCGGAACCGGAAACATTTGGCAGAACCGGACCCTACCCAGGTCACTCCGCATCATGCCAATTTTGCTCCGGCCGGAAGTAATTACCGAACTGGTTCCGTGTGTTTATCACACTAACGTACATATTTTGCTATATTCAAATAAATTGATAATATTACATTTTCTTCAAAACTATCTACATGTTTAATGCCTGTAGGATTCAAATTGAATGCTTTTTAATGCCATTTAAGGCCTTATTTTTTTTGCAAAATCCATTTAATGACTTTTAATGGCATGCGGAAACCCTGAAAAACGCGCTCGGGGAAAATATGACTAATATGCAGATTTAAATATGTCAAAGCTGATAGAACACTGATGAGAATATAGCTCCAAAAAAGATTATATTTACACCACAACACAACTTTTTGTGTGAGCGTTGGACAGAGGGTTGACACTGTATTACCTTGTGTGTTCTGGAAATAATGACGCCACAATGGTCGAATCTTATCTTGACCACCGACGTCCCAAACTGTGAAACTTATATTCTTGTACTCCACAGTTTCAACGTTAAAGCCTTGAACACAAAAAAAAACATATATAAATATATATACACACACATTATTTATTCTCTTTATCAAACACTGATAATGGGAAACAGATCTTGGTCATCTACCGATTGTTGGGATGGTGGTAACAATTTCTCCCAGCTTCAGCTTGTACAGAATCGTTGTCTTTCCAGCAGCATCAAGACCCACCATAAGAATCCTCATCTCTTTCTTGCCAAAGACTTTAAAGAGGTTTGCAAATAGGTTGCCCATGTTTGAGAGATGCTTTTTTCACTCCACTGAAACTAAACAGGACAAAAGGTGAATTAAAAAGACACTTCCTCCAGCAGGACCAAGTGTGAAATACTTACTGACACAAATAGTGTGAAAAATCGTATGCATTTGTACACCTCACAGACACGAACAGAGGCTAAACTTCAAGTCGACATAATGACAAAGCGTGATTCTCCAAGTGGATAACATGTACATGACAACTGACTCTTTAAATAAACCAGGAAATGCTGTAAAAAGCTCTCACGACTTAACATTTAATCAAATATTTCAATAATAAAGCTGATGTAACTCAACAGCTTGGAGAATAATTTTAAAATAATGTTTCATAATAAAGGCTGATAGTGTTCAGGGGCAGTTTTACAGAACTTGTTATATCTCATCTGTTTAGTAAGCATAGCGATTTCAGTTCAATTTCAGTAAAATATCAGGTTAACTTATTAGATCTGATCATCAGACGTTTTAGTAACATGGCCACACGTCTTTATAATAATTTAAAACAATAAGTCGATTAAACTAGTTTTTGTGGTTGACTAAAGCCTCTAATACTCATACATAATTTTAATAATAATGTTGAGTGAGGGCAAGTTAATGTATTACATCATCTATACGATATTAGTTATTTGAGAAGTAAAGCTGACTTCGGATTGTTGTTTCCTTTGTCACAGACACTCACATCTGACCGGCTTTAATTCAGTTTAACTCCGAAAATCTCCCACTAACCCTTTTCACTGGTAACGAATCATACAAGAGTATCTAGCGCTTGTTTTCACTGTGGTTAACATTTCGAATACAACCATTAAAGTTGAAATTAAATATATAAAAGTATGTTTTTTAAATGAAAAAACTCACAGTTCAAGTTTCCTCAACTTCGAGGCGTTTCCTCCCTCAAGATGGCGGGTTTCCGGCCACGTCAGTGCGTCTCGCATCACTTCCGTCGAGAAGGTGATACATAACAGAGAACTCTGTTACAGGTCAGGTTTAGTACTACACGTGTGCATTTTCTTTTCTTTTTTTTTATTATCAATGCAAAAAATACAGAGATGACATGTTTATGGTATACAACTTTGTATGAACAATATGAAAAAGAAGAAGAAAATAATGACCAATAATTGGCTAAAGACTGAAAAAGAGAAGACAGAAAAAGAACATGAGGGTAAGATATTTATGCATCAATTAGGATATACAAATTAAAGACATCACTCTTTTTTTGTAGGCTATATCCTATCTTTAACAAGTGCAGTATGTTTGTTTAATTCAATCTGTTTTATCACCTTGGAAATGAGGTGTTAAATCAAGCTAATTGCTCAATGTTGACAATACTTGACAACTTACATTTAGACAAACCCATCGTTTCATAATTTCAAAAACTAACTAACACATATAGTTATACACATAAAAAAAGATTTATTATTATTATTATCATCGCTTTGCAGCCATTTTAAGCAAATCATTGCATCTTATGCACACAAAGGCACTTATTCATGTGTGTCGCATCAAAGTATGTTGAAAGCATTTAGCTGACTTTCCCCCAGACAGCTGTCTTTTCATGAGGCATTTCTCAAGGCCAGGTTAACAGCTGCTACACCTCTGGGGGTGGAAGTTTGGGACCTCAGATCCAAGTCTCCTCCATGCATGCTGGCACAGAAATATTAATGCGCTGTTGGAGAAGCACAAAGCGTGATGGCAGGGCCTTTGTGGATACTAACGGCTTGCTATGAGAACTATAATGTGACAAGCCAGCTATTGCTAAATCATTATCCAGTAGATTTATGTTGATGTTGAAAACACAACCTACAAATAAATATATTTATTTCTCATAATGGGATGTTAACATTAATAAAAAGCGACATAACCCACATTAACTATAACTACGTTGCTGTTGCAAATACAATGTCCTAGTGGGAAACTAGTGGAAAATCAATATGGTTTGACCATTATAAAGTTAAAGTTAACCACTTTATTAATCCCACAAGGGGCAATTATATTAGGGCAGTGGGCATCAAATCACAAACTAAAAAAAACATACATTAAAAATCATATTCCACATACACATATCTACATTTTACAACATTCCACTGCACCATGCTTTATAATAATAACAGAGAGCATAGGCCTCATATTACAATTGAATGGAATGAGATGTGCATTTTATATCCCAAAAATAAATTAATCAAGGCTGTTTGGGAAGACCTAAGTTGTTTTTTATTCATTTATTTTATTGATTTATGTATTTATTTATTTTGTAATTTTTTTGAGAAGTGTTGTTTCGGTTATTGGTCTATTTGCAACTATTTGCAAATAATATTTTATTTTAAAATATGCACACATTAACTCTTATTCGTATGTCGAATATGTAAAAAATGCAAAATGTTTCTTGTCTCGTTCACATTCAGTTATGAATTACATAAATCATGTAGGCCTAAATAGTAGCATGTTTTCAATTCAAAACAGCAAAAGTTCATTAAAAAGTTGAGAGTTTGCATCACTGGATATTACTGTGTGTCACTGAACATTTGTATTGTAAAACAGTTGTCAAATATTGAATGTTTAGCTACTTGCATCTTCCCACACACTCTTTCGCTGCTAAACCAAGCACCGCGTTGAATTTCACAGTTTGGCCATTTCTAATTATTGGGAGGAATTTGTCCACCTCAATGTCTATATTGGTTACGGCCCTGAAATTAATATGCATTTCACACAAAATTCACAAAAAAATTGATTAAAACAGTACTATTCATAAAAATTCATTTTAAGGGTCATTCCTGGGATTCGATGCCTTTTGTGTCCCCAGTAAAAATCATGATCTTATTGCCTTAAAATGTTGAACAATATCAATTTTAAACCTGTATTAGTCAGAAATAACTCCTTTTGAACTCTAAGCATATTGAAGTTGATTTAAAAAAAAACTGAATTTTGAACATCACATATCTTCCTATGTCCCCAGCGCATTTTCATAATAAATACAACACTTACTATACATGATTTAAAAAAGAAAAAAGAAAAAAAGAAAAAAAAATTACATTGTTGGGTATATCAGTATTGATTCTTTCTAATGTATAGATTTTTTTTTCAATTATTACATTTATTTTAACAGTTATAATTAAGGTTTTTAGCTTGTCCCTCAATCTCCACCATGCTATTTTTTACTACTTTCCTTTTAAATGAAATTTGCTAAAAGGAAATGACATCATATCATAAAGCAGTCATCATTTCTTTGGAGGGAAAACAACTTGGGCAAGTGAGTGAGATCCTCGATAATTTTTGCCAATCTATTTTTACCAATTTTATTGTTCAAATTTGATATGGTCAACCTTAGTACGTCCACCCTGTTAAGGGAAATATGAAAAAAGTTTTTGGAAAAATAAAAAATGAATTGTTTCCCATCTAAATCCAGTTCAGAATAAAGTACGATTTTAACTGGTTGTACATGAGCGATAGGAAATCATCCTTATTATTTTGTCCACCCCTGTTATCAGTTCATCCCAAAAAAACAAACAAATAAACTCAGTGACAATGAAAATTTACTAGATCGAGTACCAATAATGCAGTACTTCCATTTAATATATATATTTTTTAAATATAAATCGTTAAATGTATTTAACCAAGCTTGACCAGAATATTGTTTTCAAATCACCCTATCATGACTACACAAAATTCTTTCGTCATTCACAAAATTCACCAAAGACTAGCACTGGGGTTTTCCACCCTAAATAGGCTCTGTTGTAGATCTGCAACATTTTGAACAGGTCCGTTGTTGGATTCAAGGCAAATACTCACATCCTTTTATGTTGATGGTATTTGCTATGCATTTGCAGGAGTTAAAGAATAAAGTAAATGAATCAGTCCACCAGAGGGGGCAGCATAGCGAGTTCACAGTAGGAACTGTATGATTCAAAATAAAACAATGAACCAAACAATAACATCTAAACTGAAAGTGTTTTGACTGTAAATCTACATTTTTGTCCTGTAAAAATCTATAGTAAGGGCTCACTTGGGCAGCTGTTAGGTGTGAAATAAGTGAGCAAAAAATGTCAGGACTCAGTGGCAAACAATTCATTTGACATGATGACAGATTTGATTTGTTAGAGGCAGCATATAGTTCTGCAATGTCTTGAAAGCACACAGTGCAGTTATGCCAATAAGTCAATTTATGGAGTCATATTAATAAATGCACTTGACAAGATCAAATGATCAAAAGGTTCTCATTCAGGAAAACATCTGAATGACTTTGTGTCAAATTCTGCTTCTTCAACAACAAAGAAAACAAAAGCCACTGGATTCACTCAGTTCACTGTTACGGAAATGTAACATATTTGCATGCATACATAATTGTGTGTTGTAGCTCATGCACTAACTACATATCAGCCTGTACATAGTTATCAAAGTAAATATGAGATATTTAAAACATAATCCTATCTCAGTCTCACTTATTGGACCAACAACAAAAAAGATCGTAGTTGTTGAATCTATTTAATATACACTATAAAAAATCGCCAGGAATTTACAGGATTAAAGAGTATTATTTTACCATAAATTACTGTTGTCAGAAATTTACAGTGAAATCAATGCATGCTGGGTCATTTTCTTATGAATTACTGTCAATCAACAGCAAAATTATGCTGACATCACAGTAATTTACTGCTCTTGTTTTACTGTGAATTCACATTATGAAGATGTCTTTAACCATGATACCACTGTAAGAAATGATATTGTTTAGTACTGTAATTGTTCTGAAGTCACCATAATTGTGATAAGTGTTACATATGCTTGGGATCTTGGACCTTGTATATTTATATTCAAATTTCTGATCTAGTCAAGTCAGAAATTAAAACATTTGAATTGGCTGATTTTAAGTCAGTCAAACTATACTACTATTAGTTTTATTTCAGCATAAAGATTTACCAATATCTTATTTCAAATTCTTAATTGTTTGTAGATGGATATTTCACAATAGTAAAACAGCTGCTGAGATTTAACTTGAAACACAATTATTTTTTTCCATCACCTAATGATGCACAGACATTAATACAAAACACTACAATGGTGACACTCAACAAATAATAAAAAATACAAATTCGGAATATTAAAAATAAACAAACACAAACTGCTAAAAGTGAACCAAAAATAAGTTCAGCAGCACATATAAAACCAAGAAGAATCAAGAAACTTCACAGCATAATCTATTGAAAAATCTGAATGAATGAAGAGCACTTTATAAGCCACCGTTGACTAAAAGAGCTGGAGACGGAGAATTCTGCATGCCATTATTGTTGTTAATGCTTTTATTTCTGTTTTAAATCCAGATGTTTTTGTTTCCAGAGAGAGACTGTTTTTCCACACCTTTATTGCATTGTCCAAGGCTTAAGCCTTTATTTGATGTTTTGCTAAATCTATTTGACTGGAAAGGGCAAACTTTTATTTTGGGTTTCAAATATGTTCAAAAATGAAAATACGAGTGTCGTTTGTTAAATTTTACTTTAGGTAAAGCCAAAATGGCCATTTAAATTAGTAGAATGTAACAGATGACAGACAGGATGTATATGCAACAACGCTCTTTATTGAAAACACACAGATGGTCAGAAACATAGCACACTGATGAACGTCAACACAGCGGGACAGGTGGGCGGACACAAACGCTGGTGGAGTGGTGACGCAGGGACCTCGGTGGGCAACTGGTGCTGGTGCAGTAATCCTGTGGTGATCCCTCGTGAAGTGGTTGATGATCTTGTGAAGAGTGCAGGTAATCCAGGAAGACTCAACGAAGACAGGACGATCCAAAACGGCACAGGGAAACACAGGAACAGGCACGGGAAACACACCGGGAAACCACAACGATCTGACAACATGAGACACCAGTTACTGAGCTTATAAAGGGACATACAATTGAAACCAGCTGGCGCTACTGATCACTGATGATCAGTGACCACGCCCACAGACACACACACACACACACACACACACACACAACAGCACGTTAGACGAGAGAGAGACAGTGAATTCATGAACCGTGACAGTACCCCCTCCCCTAGGAACGCCTCCTGGCGTTCCCCGACGGACTTACCTGTCGATTGTAATCATCGATAAGGGAGTGATCCAGAATGTCTCTAGCAGGAACCCAACTTCTCTCCTCCGGACCGTAACCTTCCTAGTCCACCAGGTACTGAAATCCACGTCCCCTCCTTCTCGAGTCCAGAATACGGTTAACCGAATAAGTTGGTTCCCCATCTACGAGACGCGGCGGGGGGGGGGGAACCGGGACTGGCGGATTAATGCGTGCCCAAAACACAGGTTTAATCTTTGACACATGAAAGGCGGGATGAATTCTCCTGTACGCAGGAGGAAGTTTGAGTCGGACTGCCAACGGACTAATGATCTTGGTGACAGGAAACGGGCCGATGAATTTGGGAGCAAGTTTATTAGAAACGGAGCGGAGAGGAATGTTCTTGGTTGAAAGCCACACTTTTTGACCAACGACGTATACGGGAGGCTTCGACCGGTGGCGATCGGCCTTAGCCTTGGTGCGCGCCCCCACTTGGAGAAGAGTCTCACGGGCTCTAGTCCAAGTGTGGCGACACCTCTGGACGAAGGCGTGAGCGGAGGGGACCGCGACTTCGGATTCCGTACTAGCAAAAACTGGTGGCTGGTAACCTAAACTACATTCAAACGGAGTAAGGCCCGTGGATGACACTGGTAATGAATTGTGGGCGTACTCCACCATAGAGAGTTGTTGGCTCCAGGAGGAAGGATTCTTGGAAACCAAACATCGCAACACTCTCTCCAGATCTTGGTTGGCTCTCTCCGTTTGACCATTGCTTTGGGGATGAAACCCCGAAGAGAGACTGACAGTCGCCCCCAGTAACTTACAAAATTCTTGCCAAAATTTGGACACAAATTGGGGTCCCCTGTCGGAAACCACGTCCATCGGGAGGCCATGTAAGCAAAAGACGTGATCTACGACAGTTACCGCTGTCTCCTTGGCTGAGGGTAATTTGGGCAAGGGAATAAAATGAGCCGCCTTAGAGAACCGGTCCACGACAGTCAAAACGACCGTCTTGCCCTGGGAGGGCGGTAATAAAATCTAGCGCAATGTGGGACCAGGGTCTCGAAGGGACAGACAGCGGTTGGAGTAACCCATCCGGGGGGCGATTGGAGGTCTTGCCAGTGGCACAAACCGAGCAAGCCAAAACAAAACTGCGGATGTCGCGAGCCATTAATGGCCACCAGAATCGTTGCTTCACCAAAAAACTAGTGCGATTTACTCCTGGATGACATGCTATGCTGGAACAATGACCCCACTGAATGACGTCGGACCGACACCCCTCTGGCACAAACAAACGATTCGGTGGGCAATCGGGCGGAGGCGTTACCCCTTCTAAGGCCTTCATGACCTTCGATTCGACCTCCCATCTGAGAGTGGAGACCACTAATGTCTCGGGTAAAATACACTCGGGAGTAGACGGGCGTTCGGATTGGTCAAAAATACGAGATAAGGAATCGGGTTTGATGTTCTTGGAACCCGGGCGGTACTAGAGAGTAAAGTCAAAACGTCCGAAAAAAAGTGCCCACCGAGCCTGCCTAGAGTTGAGTCTTTTGGCGGTTCTGATATATTCTAGGTTCTTATGATCGGTCCATACGATAAAAAGGTACCCCTGACCCTTCTAACCAGTGACGCCACTCCTCCAGCGCTAACTTGACTGCCAACAATTCTCTGTTACCAATGTCATAGTTACGTTCTGCAGGTGATAAACGATGAGACAAAAACGCGCAAGGATGCATCTTGTCGTCTGTGGAAGAACGTTGGGAAAGAACTGCTCCTACCCCCACCTCTGACGCGTCGACCTCCACCACGAACTGACGTGATGGATCAGGGGCAACGAGGATGGGAGCCGAAACGAAGCGGCTCTTAAGTTTGGCGAATACAGCCTCTGCTGTATCGGACCACCTGAACGTCGTTCTGGGGGAGGTCAAGGCAGTCAGAGGCGCGGCTAGTTGGCTGAAGTTGCGAATAAAACGCCGATAAAAATTGGCAAACCCCAGAAACCTCTGTAGGGCCTTACGGGAATCTGGACTTGGCCAATCTATCACAGCCTTAACCTTGTCAGGATCCATACGCATTCCCTCAGACGAGACGATGTACCCTAGAAAAGGAACAGACTGTGCATGAAAAACGCATTTCTCCGCCTTGACAAAAAGCCCATTCTCTAGCAACCTCTGAAGCACTCGTCTGACGTGCTGAACGTGTTCCTGGAGAGAAGATGAAAAAAATCAATATGTCATCCAGGTAGACATATATGAACTGGTCAACCATATCTCTCAGCACGTCATTGACGAGTGCCTGGAAGACCGCTGGGGAGTTGGACAGCCCGAAGGGCATGACCAAGTATTCAAAGTGCCCCCTGGGGGTATTGAACGCGGTCTTCCATTCATCGCCCTTCCTTATGCGAACCAAATGATAAGCGTTACGTAAATCCAATTTTGTGAAGATGGATGCTCCCTGTAACCGCTCGAAGGCTGAAGACATCAGCGGCAAAGGATAAGTATTCTTTACCGTGATGTTGTTCAACCCTCGGTAATCAATGCACGGTCGCAGAGATCCATCCTTCTTCCCCACAAAAAAGAACCCCGCCCCCGCTGGAGATGAGGAAGGTCTAATGAATTTGGATGCTAGAGAATCAGAAATATATTTCTCCATAGCCTCCCTTTCTGGAACAGAAAGTGAATATAACTTGCCTTTAGGCGGAGACTCACCTGGCACTAAATCTATGGCACAGTCATAGGGACGATGTGGAGGGAGAGAAGCAGCACGAGACTTACTGAACACTTCTCTCAGGTCCTGGTACTCCCCGGGCACGTTAGACAAATTCACCGCCTCCTCCTGGAATACAGACACAGGTACAGACGAACACGCAGACACAAGACATGACTCATGACACGTATTACTCCACATAGAAACAGAATTGTGACCCCAATCGACTCTGGGATTATGTAAAGTGAGCCAGGGATGTCCGAGTACGATGGGTGCGAGAGGTGAGTTCATGAGGAGGAATGATATTGTCTCTGTGTGGTTGCCAGAAGTGATGAGAGTGATAGGTTCAGTGGAGTGTGAAATGTCAGGAAGTTGTTGTCCATTGAGAGCCTTGACAGAGATTTTGTACAGAAGAGGGGAAACCGGGATGTGAAGATGATGAGCCAGTTCTGAGTCCATAAAATTACCTTCTGCCCCCGAATCCAGTAAACCCTTGGTGTCGTGCGTGTGGGTTGCCCACCTTAGTCTTACCGGAAGGAGAGTAGCTGATGATGGTGATGATGAGGTCTTCTCGGCGGAGATCCCACCCGATAGTAGCCTCATTGTTACTACCGGGCTTGATCTTTTAACGGGCACGAGTGGATGAAGTGACCCGCCTTCCCGCAGTATAGACACAGTCCTTGGGACCTCCGCCGTTCTCTCTCCTCCCGGGAAAGCCAAGCTCTACCCACCTGCATGGGCTCGGGATCACAAACGGGACTGACCGTGTCCAGGTTCTCAGAGCGCGGGTTCTCCATCCCGCGAAACGGAAGGTTCTGTTGGAAGCGACCCATTCTGCTCAGCCGAGCATCCACTCGCAGCGCCAACTCAATAAGTCCATTCAGACTGCGTGGAAGGTCCAGCATATAAATCTCCCTCTGGACACGGTCAGCCAACCCATGCAGGAATCGATCCCACTGCGCCTCCTCGTTCCATCGGCACTCTGCAGCCAGGGTGTGGAACCGGATGGAATATTCCGACACCGAGCCGTTACCTTGGTGGAGATCGGCGAGTAGTCTGGCCGCCTCCACACGATCGAAAACCCTCCTCATCTCCTCGGAGAGTGCCTGGAACGAGGCGCAGCATGGATCTTGATTCTCCCACACTGCCGTTCCCCAGAGAGCCGCCTTGCCAGATAACAGCGTCAGCACGAATGCCACCTTCGACTGTTCTTGACTGAACGTCAACGGCTGTAATGAAAAGTGCATAGAACATCGGGTCAAAAATGCTCTGCAAAACTCCGGTTCACCTGAATATCCCTCTGGTATCGGTAGTCTCGGTTCGCGCTGCTGGGGCGGCTCTGGTGGATTGGGCTGAACGGGCAGTGTGGGCGGCGCAGTGGGAACTCTTAGCTGTTGGAGTTGTTGGGTGAGCTCGGACACCTGCGTCACAAGCGCTTGCACCGCCCGACCTGTGTTGGCGATGCTCTCTTCCTGGGTGTCCATTCTCGCAATGCTTCGAGTCGCAAACTCGTCCCAACTCGTGGCGCCTGCTACATCCATAGATGGTCAGATCGTTCTGTAACGGATGACAGACAGGATGTATATGCAACAACGCTCTTTATTGAAAACACACAGATGGTCAGAAACACAGCACACTGATGAACATCAACACAGCGGGACAGGTGGGCGGACACAAACGCTGGTGGAGTGGTGACGCAGGGACCTCGGTGGGCAACTGGTGCTGGTGCAGTAATCCTGTGGTGATCCCTCGTGAAGTGGTTGATGATCTTGTGAAGAGTGCAGGTAATCCAGGAAGACTCAACGAAGACAGGACGATCCAAAACGGCACAGGGAAACACAGGAACAGGCACGGGAAACACACCGGGAAACCACAACGATCTGACAACATGAGACACCAGTTACTGAGCTTATAAAGGGACATACAATTGAAACCAGCTGGCGCTACTGATCACTGATGATCAGTGACCACGCCCACAGACACACACACACACACACACACACACACACACACACAACAGCACGTTAGACGAGAGAGAGACAGTGAATTCATGAACCGTGACATAGAAGAGATCAAATTGAACAAAAAAAAGTACACATAATGTTGAAATGGTGTTCCCAGCTATGATCAAATCAAGGCGTTTAATTTATTTTAGTTTTTACAAAGCAATGAACTCTCTAACAGTTTTTGAAGAAATATGATGTCATAGAGAAGCTTTGTGTTCTGTTGTTGATAATGAACTTCATGTTGCAATTTTTTTATATTCTTGTAAATTTATGTGAATAATCTTTTGTTAAATAAAGTAAATCTCTCTCTCTCTCTCTCTCTCTCTCTCTCTCTCTGAAAAATAAAAAACATATTAAATTATCACTATAACCAGATGTGGCAGAGAAGCACTTATTTGGCTTATTAGCCATTTCTACTCTCTAATATATATATATATATATTTAAAAAAAAAAAATTTTTTTAATTAATTTATATTTAGCTATTATAAACTCCCTATTATAAAACATCAAATCATCAAGAAATTGGTACATTTAATGAGAGTAGAATTTTAATATTTTTCCCTGTAAAAATTAGGTTGTTACTAAAAGTTCATTTTATCTGGATCTCAACTCAAGCTCAGTGCTTTACTGTCAAATGTGCATCCCCCCACCAACTAAACATAACCCTGACAGTATATTCCGTTCCTGTGTTTAATGTATTTTGCAATGGACTCTTATTTTATTTCATCTTCCCTTGTTTCTCCCAGATAGCTTAGAAAAACTCGATATTGCAACAGAAACCATTGACTCTCTCTTTTCCAGCACTTTAGACACAGTCGCTCCTTTGCGCTTGAAGAAGATTAAAGAAAATAGTCCAATGCCGTGGTACATCGAGCACACTCAGGCCAGAAAAATGCCAGAAAAATGGAGCGCAGCTGGAAGAAAACAAAACTAGACGTTTTGAACTTATTTACTTACAAGATTGATAATATTAGGAAGAAAATGATAACTATGCAACCATCTACAACAGTATCGCATCAGACAGGGCATTGTAGTCTCCCTAAGGAAAAATTATATTCATTCATTGCTATAGGAGAGGAAGAATTGATCTAAATCAACAAAATGTATGTTAGACCCTATACTGACTGCTACTGAAAGAAATACTTCCAGAGGTCATAGATCCTCTTCTTAATATCATTAATTCATCTTTGTCATTAAGATACGTACCAAAAACTTTTAAGCATGGCTATTATTAAACCGCTTGTTAAAAAAACGCAACTTGATCCTACAGAAATAGTCAATTACAGGCTGATCTCAAATCTACATTTTCTGTCAAAGATACTAGAAAAGGCAGTATCCTATGTTCCTTTTTAGAAAGAAATGGTATCTGCGAGGATTTCCAGTCAGGATTTAGACCGTACCATAGACAGCTCTCACTAGAGTCACAAATTATTTGCTCTTATCATCGGATCATGGTTGTATCTCTCTATTAGTGTTACTCAATCTTAGTGCTGCATTTGATACCACTGACCACAACATTCTTTTAAATAGATTCGAAAATTATGTTGGCATTAGTGGAATTGCATTAGCATGGTTTAAAATCATACTTATCTGACCGTTATCAGTTTGTAGCAGTAAATGAGATGTCTTATCGATCACAAGTTCAGTATGGAGTACCACAAGGCTCAGTACCAGGACCATTGCTTTTCATCCTGTACATGCTACCCCTGGGAGATATCATTAGGAAGCATGGCATTAGTTTTCACTGTTGTGCTGATGATACTCAGCTCTATATTTCTTCACACTCTGACGAAACTTACCAATTCACAAAATTAATGGAATGCATAGCTGATATAAAAAACTGGATGACTAGTAATTTCCTACTACTTAATTCTGAAAAAACAGAGATTCTAATTATTGTACAAAAAACCTAGTATATAATAACTTAAAATAACCTAGAATACTGTCTAACACTTGATGGCAGCTCTGTCAAGTCTTCATCATTGGTTAGGAACCTGGGTGTGCTTTTTGATACCAATCTCTCATTTGAAAGTCACTGTGATGATGAAGCAGTGTCGTTGAGATCCATTTGCAGTATCTTTATTGGTAATAGTAAATGTAACACAATCAGGCAGGGGTCAGTCACCAGCAAAGGATATATCTGAGGTCCACAATCGTAGTTGATGGGCAGGCAGATAATCAGAGCAGACAGCAAACAGTAAAGCATAAATCCAGTGAAACGAAGCAGGGTCACAATGGCATGAAGCAGAGGGTCGAAACGAGTAGAACAGTCCAGGATCAGTAAATGAGGAATCAGTATGGAAACTGCTCAGAAATGTCAACCAGGGTGAAACAAGACTTCACACTGAAGCATTGAAGAAGGGCTGTATAAATAGTCCGGGTGATGAGTGGCAGGTATGCAGATAATCAGTACCAGGCACGGGGTTATGGGAAATGGAGTGAAAATGTGTAATGTTAATATTCGGGAGATGTAGTCCTCTAGTGGTGAGTGGGAGGAACCACAGAGGCTTGATTCGTGACAGTCACGTTTCTAGTATCTGTAAAACTGCATTCTTCCATCTTACAAATATATCTAAATTACGACATATGCTTTCAATGACAAATGCGGAACAGTTAGTTCATGCGTTCATGACATCAAGGCTAGATTATTGTAATGCTCTAATGGGTGGTTGCCCTGCACGTTTAATAAACAAACTACAGCTGGTCCAAAACACAGCAGCTACAGTTCTTACTAGAACCAGGAAGTATGACCATATTAGCCCGGTTCTGTCAACACTGCTTTGGCTCCCTATTAAACATCGTATCAATTTTTAAATATTGTTGATTACTTACAAAGTACTAAATGGTTTAGCTCCCCAGTACTTGAGTGAGCTCTTAACGCATTATAGTCCTTCACGTCTATTGCGATCTCAAAATTCCGGCCAGTTGATAATACCTAGAATATCAAAATCGACTGCTGGCGGTAGATCCTTTTCTTCTTTAGCACCTAAACTTTGGAACAGTCTTCCGAACATTGTCCGGGAAGCAGACACACTCTGTCATCTAGACTAAAAACACATCTCTTTGACCAAAAATACACATAACACATTATACATTTTTATAATTCAATGTTAGGCTGCATAGATTAGGTCAGCCGGAACCGGGAACACCCATACATCCTGATGTACTCGTTACATCATAAGTAGAATGGCATCTACGCTAATATTAGTCTCTCTGTTTATCCTGAGGTTTACCGCAGTCCGCGGGATCCAGGCCGTATCCAGATCTGATGAAGGACCTGCGCCTGGACATGACGACAACACAGTCCTGAAGTGTCAACTAGTCTCTCCCCTGTGAAGGCCTCCTTCCCTTTCCTTTACCTCTGTACAGATAAACCACAAGTTTACTCTGTCGATATGATTCCAGTTCACGTGGATATGCGGAAGCTATTGTAATTTGGTGAGGTCAATTTGTAAAGAAAGACTACATGCCTGCGCACATATATATTCAAATGTGCATACCTATAGACTAGACACGTAATATGCACGTGCACGCCGTCAGCGTTTTCACAGATTTGCGTTTTTGACGTTTATGCTGGAGATTATAATGTTTAAAAAAAAAATTCAATGCTTGCACCTTGGAAACTTTTTCAAGGTTTGCATTCTCGATCCACCAGGCACTGTTGTTGTGCGGATGAGCAGGCTGGAGCACGTTTGGGGTTCGAAAGGTTCCCTTTTTTGTCGATTGGCGCATTGGGGGAACGCCTCAGGCGTGACAGGTGTCTGAAATTACTATCAAATCACGGCAATCTTATTGACCGGCGACAGCCCATGAAAAATTAACGTGCGACCTGGAAGTATATAAAGGAACCTTGCTAACATGACATTCATCTTTTCGTCTTCAGGGACTGTTTTGAAATTCAGGTAATTATGAAATGCACTAAGAAGGCTGAGTGCTTTCAGAAGTGTGCAGACCTGTGCCCAAGATATCTGATACCGGGTGAAACACATGAATTGTGCGTTTTTTTGTCTAGGGGGAAGAGCATGCACAGGCAGTTCTCAAGGGAGCTGTCTGTGCAAATTGTGAGTGTTCTTCTGTGAAAACGCTCCGCTCTCATCTGGCCCTCTTCTCGAAAGAAGAGGGTTCATCGTCTGGATCTCGTGGCTCAGGTCCCACTCCTGCTGAGGGAGTGCGGCGACGTGCGTCATGAGGTTCTCTGATGGAGCTCGCTGATCGCCTTGAGAGGGGTCTAATCCTCTCAGACGATTCGGCGGCTGACAAGGGTGAGCTGCAGGTGGATGATTTTTCTCCTCCTAGCCCCATAGAGTGCTCTTCCGGACGAGCAGGAAATGGCTGATGAGGGTGGTGATAATCGGATAGATAGGAGAACATGGGTATGTGTCGATGCCGCCATTGACGAGACATTTGCGAACTATCTTGTATCCGGGCGGGCATCGACACTGAAAGCTCCGAACCCTGCCATCAAACCACTGAAGTCAACGTCACGTTTGAATGGCAGAGCATACATGTCAGCCGGGTCAGGCCGGCACCTCCGTGGAGGTGGTGGTTGGAAAATTCAGAGAGGCAAAGGCGCGCTCAGTGGCGTTTAATACCTGTATACTGCTGAGATCCATGCCCACACCCAGACAGGCTGGATGGATCACCTCCCCTGAGGGCTTAATATATCTTAGCCCTCTCCTCTTTTCCACGACTTCCCAGGCGCTTCTTACATCGGGCCTGAGGCTGGGCCCAAGATGAGTGGAATACGATATTCTGACGACCCGCCTTGGCTTGGTTAGTGAGAGTGCCTCTTTCAGGCATGTAATGTTGGTAGACCCCATGTTCATAAAATAACTTGTGGTGAGTCTTCACTTCGCACGTCACTGGTATAAGGTATGGTATGGTATTATTAGGGCCCTGAAGTCCCCCTGTTGGGTGGCTAGAACGATAGAGAGCAGCACCAGTTATATGGGCTTCATGTGTGAGCATGTGACGGCCTTCCCTTGTTGTGAATTCACGGGGTGTGCCACCGCTCATTCTAGATGTAAACTATGTTAACAGCTTAGGCTTCCTCTCATTATGAGAGCATTTTGAGGCCGCCGCTCATTTCTACTGCAATGTTAGCGGAGCACTAAGTGGCGGAACGTCATTTTAAAAACAATGGAAACGTTGAATGCTGCCGCTTAGTTTATTTTCTAAGCACATCTGTTTTAGCCCTCATGCTATTGGCCACTTAGTTAGAGTAGTTCGTATCCTCTCTTAAATAATAATCATTTTTATTAGAGAGTATATAGATTTCTATCTAGAGACTGATGCTGGAGCTTCAGATTGATCTTATGTCTGGCCCACAGGGCCGTCTGACATTTTCCTGAGTACATCGCTCCCCTGAGCTCTGTTTGGGTTTTTCATACAGGCTGAGCGGTTTTGCAGCCTCTCATATGAGAAATCTTTCTCTTGAGGCTGTTGCTCCTCCGAGCCTCAGGTAGATCTATGCCTATAGGCTGGCCCTCACCAGGGCCGCCTCAATAGCTGGCCTAGGCTATACTAGGGATAGTGAAGACGTTTGGCTAAAGCATTTTCTGCCTCTGGCCCTTCACTATGTGAATGTAGGCTTTTTAGCATCCCTATATGTCGCTCGGCCAAGGCCCGCCCCCTTTTCTGCATTCGGTGGTGAGAAGAGTAATGCAGGTTGGTGTAGAGGCATGATTGATAAAGACCTCCAATAAGGCCTCCCCAGTACAATGGGTATTTTTGGGCAGGGTTAGGCCATCTTTCGCCCTGCGAAGAGATCGTTTTTGTTTTTTGTTTGCCAGACCCCGCCGTGCAGAGCTAGCATATGGACTTGGGCCTCCAGAGTAGGCTCCACTCAGCTCGCTGAGCTACTGCTCAAGCGATGGGTTGAAGGTGGTTGGCTTGCAAGCAAGCCCCACTCCCCTAGGCTGGGCGCAGGAAAAATCCTGTCACCTCTAGAGCAACTGGCAGGCCTGCACCCTGTTAAATTCTCAGGGGTAGGTGGTTTGTACTCCCCTGTTGATACAGGGTTGTTCTAAGTACTCCACTTTCAGCTCTGTATCATTCTACCTCACACCACTATGGCTCGGGTCGAGCGGAAAGTTCTAACCTTCACTTCATTTTGGTTTTTGAAGTACGCTCCCTTGAAGCCCGAGCATTGCCATGAGCTGACGCCCATGCGTATGGATGGTAGACCCTTCAATCTGGGGCCTCCATTAAGGCTGGGTGGCGTATGTTGTACTCCCCTTGCTTAAAGGATGTTGCGTTTTTTCTGAGTACACTGCCATGGGCAATGTGGTTCGGTACCAGGATACTGTAGGCGCTGTGTAAACAGCTAATCTGCCAATGAAGGCTGCACTGTCAAGTAGTAGGCCTCAGCAGGCCTCCTTGACAGGCAGCCCCCAAAAGGGCTCTTTAGGCCAGCTTGCCTCAGGTGGTTGGCATTAGTAGTTCGGGCAGTAGACTCACTGACGGGTAGTAGGCCTTAACAGGCCTCCTCGGAAGAGAGTCCCAACGTTGTAGGACATACATTAAAGCTGCGACCAGGTAGCCAGCCTCAAGAGGCCTCCTGTGGGTAGCCCCAATATTTGAGTTGGTGTAGTATGGTTCCCAACGGTGTTGTGTTCAAAGCAGTATAGACTTGCTATCAGCTAGTAGGCCCTACCAGGCCTCCCTAAAAGTGAGTCCCCAGCAGTATCGGTAGTTGGTTGACAGCACTGGCGTGCCTCAGGCCGAGTAGGCTTCTCATGAGTTTTTGAGTGACGGGGTTCACAGCCAGCAGATTGGGTGCTTGGCTCTTAAATTCACTGGTCAGTCAGACAATTGGCTTCAGTGGGCCTCTCTGGAGGCGAGCCCCGATCATGATTTGCCACTGAATGGTTGGCCATTTAGGCCTCCCAGAAGGCAAACCCCCAACAGCATGGGTCATTTTTGCCAGCTAGTAAGACCACTGTCAGGATGTTAGCTTTATCAGGCCACCATGAAGCAGTCACCAACCTTACTGGTCCATGGCAGTCAGTTTCTTACCTAAGAAATCTTTCAGGCGGCCAGCCTTAACATACCGTTCCGAGACTGAGCCCCAGGACTGGGCAGCTGGCCTTAGCAGGCCACTCTGAGCCTGACATCTGGAATCGGGGTTCATAGCAACCAGTTTTCTAGCTTGCTATCAGGTAGTAGGCCTCTCCAGACCTCCCTGAAGGTGAGTTCCCACATATGGGCAACTGGACAGCTAGCCTGACTAGCTATCAGGTAGTATGCCTCACCAGGCCTCCCTGAAGGTGAATTCCAAAGTATGGGCACTAGGTAGCTAGCCTACTGGTTATCAGGTAATAGGCCTCACCAGGCCTCCCTGTAAGTGGTTTCCCAACGATACTGTGTTCTGGCAGCTAGTGGCCGCTTGCTTTCAGTTCAGCTGGCCTTAGCAGGCAGCTTCTGAAGGCGAGCTTGCGCCCTAGCATGATTAAAGTGTTCACTTTTGTCTACTGGTTCCCTCTCGGAATCTCTTTTTTAGCCTACAGCCTGGTTTGCCTACCAGGCAGGCCATGTGCTCCCCTCACTGAGGGTCACTATGAGTACTCGGCCTCCTGAGTCTGGTCAGACGGTCGAAGGCCTCTCCTGAATAGTGATTCCCTAGCCACATTCCCTAGAAGGTACCCCTTCTTATTTGGAGCTGTGGTCCTAGGCCCTAGAGCAGGCCAAGGTAGGCCTTTCATTAAACAAAGTTTATGGAGGTTTTCCTGTGAAGCGAATAGCTTGGGCTATGACCGTAGGGAATGCTGTCACGGACAGCCCAGTGTGACCTGAGGGTGAGTGGTTCTGGCATTTCATTTGAATTTCGCTGGTTCTGACGATTGTCACTGCCAATGGGCATGCACTCCCCTTAGCATGGTGGCGTGGGTATATCATTCCCCAATGCGTCAATCGACGCAGTGTCCGGCGAATCTTTCGACGTTCCCCTTCGGAATGGAACGTCTCAGGTTACGACTGTAACCTTTGTTCCCTGAGAACAGGGAACGAGACACTGCGTCTTTCTGCCATGCCTCTAGGCCTGCCTGCCAAACAGTCCCTTCAGATAATAAGGTGAATGTCATGTTTGCAAGGCGCCCTTATATACTTCCAGGATGCACGTTAATGATTCATGAGCTGTCGCCGGTCAATAAGATTGCCGTGATTTGATAGTAATTTCAGACACCTATCACGCCTGAGGCCCCAATGCGTCAATTGATGCAGTGTCTCGTTCCCTGTTCTCAGGGAACAAAGGTTACAGTCGTAACCTGAGACGTTTTCTGTTAGAACGGTGTTGTGTAAGCGGCCTCTAAGTTAATAACTAGTGATCTTTGCAATGGAAGTGAATCAATCAAAGGAGCTGCTGTAAAGCCAAAACAATCTCTGTTACTTTAATTTCGTACTATCACTGTAAAGCTGCTTTGAAACAATCTACATTGTTAAAAGCGCTATATATAAATGAAGGTGATTTGACTTCACTTGACTTGACTCTCCCCTTTGAAGGCCTCATCGACACGACAGCCATCGGCACCGATCCTCAACAAACCCGTCTCCATACCGGTGTGATGACTCTTTATTTTTAACCAGATGGAACTGGATATTCTGAATGTTCCAATCCAATCTGACTTCTGACCTGTAATGCTGCCTGAATCATGATCATACACTGTTCGTTCACTGGCCAGAGGAAAACTGGTCACCCGACTGAGCCTGGTTTCTCCCAAGTTTTCTTTCTTCTCCATTTTGTCACCTGATGGAGTTTTGGTTCCTTGCCACTGTCACCTTTGTCACCTTTGGCTTTTGGCTTGCTTCGTTGGGGACATTTAATATCCAACAATATTATTGATCCACCTGCACTGACACCATTATATGAGAATTGAACTGAGCTGGACGATGACATCACCGTTTTCCCCTTTGGCTATATATATAATGGAACTAAATTAATAACTTTTTTTATAACAAAAATTAAATACTTACTTAAGCTTACTTAAACACTATGTCCTTCTAGATCTGCTGTACAGCAGAAACAAACTTTGTTGCATTATTTTCCTGTTGTAAAGCTGCTTTGAAACAATCTGTATTGTAAAAATCGCTATATAAATAAAGGTGACTTGACTTGACTTGATTGTTTCTATGTTTCCATTTCCTGTGTTTCTTCCTGTGTTTGATTTGTTTCCATGGTTTCTGATTTTGCTCACCTGTTCCTAGTTTAGTTTCTCATTATCCTGTGCTATGCATATAGACTTAGATTAGATTAGATTAGATTCAACTTTATTGTCATTACACAAGTACAGGTACAAGGCAACGAAATGCAGTTTAGGTCTAACCAGAAGTGCAATAGCAGCAAGTGCAGGATATACAGTGGTTCCATAAGTGCAGAACATGGATATGTACTGAATAAATATAGAGTTGAATACTATTATAAACAAAAATTTACAGATAGATTGTCCTATGAATATAATATACAGATAACTATTACTGTGAACAGAGTTTACAGCTAGATATGTACTGAATATAATAATATACAGATGGCTATTACTATAAACAGAATGTTTACAGATAGATATGTACTGAATATAATATACAGATGGCTGTTACTATAAACAGAATTTTACAGATAGATATGTACTATGAATATATATACAGATGGCTGTTACTATAAACAGAATGTGAGCATAATATACAGATGGCTATTACTATAAACAGAATTTAACAAATAGATATATGTATAAGTTAGGCTAATGAGCAGTATAACAATGGATTTAAAGTAGTGCAAATAAAGTTTGGACAGAAGCTATCCGAGTGAAAGTGCAGTGGAAAGTAATTGCATATTACAGTTAAGGTACGATATTGCAATGTATATATAAACAGTCGGTACTGTAAATAAACAGTCGGCAGTGCAAATTGAGCATATTCCAGTCAAGGTAGTAGTGCAAGATGCATATGTAAACAGTTGTTACTGTAATAACAGTCAGCAGTGCAAATGAACATTATAGTATTGCAAATAACAAAATGGAGGCAGGTGTGAGGAGGGAGAGGAGAGTCAATCAGTATATGAGGGGAGTGGGATCAATGAGGGTTAGAGTTTAATAAAGAGACAGCTCTGGGGAAAAAACTGTTCTTTAGTCTGCTGGTCCTGGTCCGGAGGCACCTGAAACGCCTGCCGGAGGGCAGGAGAGAAAACAGTCTGTGGGCTGGGTGAGAGGAGTCCTTAAGGATGCTGCGAGCTCGATGCAGACAGCGTTTCCTCTGGATGTGCTCGATGGCAGGTAGTGGAGTCCCAGTGATGCGCTGGGCGGTTTTCACCACCCGCTGCAGTGCCTTGCGCTCTGCAACAGAACAGCTCCCATACCACACTGTAGCACAGTTGGTCAGGATGCTTTCTATTGCACAGCGATAGAAGTTCACCAGGATAGTGGAGGAAAGCTGATTCTTCCTCAGTGTCCTCAGGAAGAAAAGGCGCTGGTGAGCCTTCTTGACCAGGCTGGAGGTGTTGGTTGTCCAGGTCATGTCCGCCGAGATGTGGATCCCCAGGAACTTGAAACTGGAGACACGCTCAACAGCCATTCCATTGATGTGGATGGTGTCGTGTGTGCCTCTTGACACTTTCCTGAAGTCCACGATGAGCTCCTTCGTTTTGGTGGTGTTGAGGAGCTGGTTATTTTCGGTGCACCATGTGGCCAGGTGCTTGATCTCCTCCCTATAGGCAGTCTCATCGTTGTTGCTGATGAGACCAATCACCGTAGTGTCGTCCGCAAACTTGACGATGGAATTAGATCCGTACACAGGCTTGCAGTCGGAGGTGAAGAGGGAGTAGAGGAACGGGCTTAGCACACAGCCCTGTGGTACACCAGTGTTGAGTGTGATGGATGTGGAGCAGTTGGAGCCTGATCGAACATTCTGGGGTCTGTTGGTCAAGAAGTCCAAAATCCAGTTGCACATGGAGGTGTTGAAGCCCAGGTCTCCAAGTTTGGCTATTAACTTAGTTGGGATGACAGTGTTGAATGCTGAGCTGAAGTCAACAAACAGCATGCGTGCATAAGTGTTCTTATTGTCCAGATGTGTGAGCACAGAGTGCAGTGCCATGGAGACTGCATCCTCTGTGCTCCTATTGCTACGGTAGGCAAACTGGTGTGAGTCCAATGTGGATGGTAGAGAGTCTTTTAGGTGTGCCAGGACCAGCCGCTCAAAGCACTTCATTACGATGGGTGTGAGTGCTACAGGGCGGTAGTCATTAAGGCACTTCGGGCTGGAGTGTTTTGGCACTGGCACAATGGAAGTGCATTTAAAGCATGTTGGTACAGCTGCTTGGGCAAGAGACAGGTTGAAAATGTCTGTAAAAACCCCAGCGAGCTGCTCCGCACATGCCCTGAGTACGCGTCCAGGGATGTTGTCTGGTCCAGCAGCCTTGTGCGCGCTGATCCTGCTCAGTGCATTGCAGACATCTGTGGAGGAGAGTGTGATCGGTGGGTGGTCAGCTGAGGATTTGAGCTTGGTGGCAGTTTCTCTGTTGTCTCTTTCAAAGCGAGCATAAAAGTCATTTAGCTCGTTCAGGAAGTTGACATCAGTGGCTGCGGGGGTGGAGTGAGAGGGTTTGTAGTCACTGATGGCCTGAATGCCCTGCCACATGCGCCGAGGGTCAGCGTTGGAAAAGTGTCCCTCTATCTTAAGCTTGTAGCAGTGCTTGGCCTCTTTGATGCCCCTTTTCAGATTTGCTCTGGATGTGCTATAGGCTTGTGCATCTCCTGATCTGAAGGCAGTATTGCGTGTCTTCAATAGGAGTCGCACTTCCCTGTTCATCCATGGCTTCTGATTTGGGTATGTGGTGATCTGCTTCTGGGTTGTAACACTGTCAATGGTGGTATTAATATAATCCAGTACAGAGGAGGTGTAGCAGTCAATGTCCGTGTGAGAGCCACTGGTGGCTTGAGAAGCAAACATACTCCAGTCTGTGTGTAGAAACCTTTCCTGGAGTGAGAAATCTGCCCCCGCAGGCCACACCTTGATGGTCTTCACTGATGGCTTCACGCGATTGATCAGAGGTGCATATTTGGGGGTGAGGAACAAAGAAAGGTGATCTGACTGTCCCAAGTGGGGGAGGGGTGTCGCGACGTAAGCTTCAGCCATGTTTGTGTAAACATGGTCTAAGGTTTTGTTTCCTCTGGTGTGACAGGAAACATGCTGGTGAAATTTCGGTAGCACTGACTTTAAGTTTGAATGATTAAAATCACCCGCAACAATAAACGCAGCTTCCGGGTGAACGGTCTGTTGTTTACTGATGGCTGCGTGAAGTTCTTTCATAGCAAACTTGGCATCAGCATCCGGGGGAATATAGGCTGCAGTTATAATAGTGGAAGTGAACTCCCGCGGTAGATAAAACGGTCTACATTTAACCATGAGAAACTCAAGGTTAGCTGAACAATGTCTCCCAACAATAGCAGAGTTTGTGCACCAAGCTTTGTTAATGTAAATGCACAATCCACCACCTCTGGTCTTACCAGAGCCATCTAATGTTCTATCCGCCCGGAATGTATGGCGTCCCGCTAGCTCAATAGCGTTGTCCGGTATTCCGCTGTTTAACCATGTTTCCGTGAAAATTAGAACATTACAGTTCAAAAGTCTCTTGCTGTATGTGATGTTGAGTCGAATCTCCTCCATTTTGTTCAACAGCGACCGTACATTGGCAAGGAAAATGCTGGGTAAAGAGAGCCGGTGTGGTGTTAGCTTTAGCTTAGCTCTTAGTCCTCCGCGCTTCCCCCGCCTTTGTTTACGATCTCGCCGGCGCCTGCGAGCACTTCCGCCCGGCCGGGCAGAGTGCATAGCCTCGGGTGATCTGGCGATCTCAGGAAGGAGTCGAAGGTTGTCCATAAAACTGTCGGAAATTCGCAAACCAATATCCAAAAGCTCACCTTGGGTGTACGATGTTAAGGCACAACTGTTCTGGACGAACAGACCCGAAATGAGCAAGAAAAATACTGCTAGACCTTTGCTTCCTTAGTTCTTTGTTTCTTCCAGTATCTTTTAACTGCTTGTTTTGTTGAATAAAGACCTGAAGATCCATGACTTAAAGTCCCCCTGTGGTGAAAATCAAATTTTTATTGTTGTTCATATGTCTATATGGTGTTTTTAATATGCTTTAAGACAAACCATATGCAAATTCATTGCTGAGTATTTTCTCATTAAAACTGCAGTGAACCAAAGTCAGTATGAAAAACTAGGTTTAAAATCGCCATTGTTCTCAATGTCACAAATATGTTGTAATCAATCACATCAACATGCGGGTCGGGCTTTAGCACATCTGCGAAGCAGGGGAGTCAGGAGAAGCCAGGTTATCCCGGTATGTTTTTCTTTCGATATGAAAAATCTGAATTTAGCAATATAGTGGGTGAATCATGTATATGATGTATATTACCATGTTATGATGAACTATATGCCTTTCTTCACTAATGATCTAAGTTGTTCAAAGCGTTTCTGATGCTGATTTTTAGAAGGCAGTTGTCTGACTCTGAGAATGGTGAATGGGAACATGGTTTGTGTAACATTATAGCAACACAATATTAGCTGTTTGATAACGTAGTCAAGCAAAGGGCTAATCATATTAATCATATTAATTTAATATTCACTCTTCCTCTGCTTCTTCTGAATCAGTTTCTGGTTCAAACATATATGGCTGAATTAAATCAGTATTTCCACTTGCCATCGTGAAGTGATTACTACAGTAAAGTTGACTAAATGTATCAGGTATTCTTAGCTTGTGTGATTGAGTGGAGGCAGGGCTAATTTGCATATGTACAGATTTCCTATACTAAATTAAGCAAGGGTGTAGAGTTACATTCAAGCTATTTTAAGGCATGAAGTTTTTTTTGTTTTTTTTCACAGGTAAAAACATTTTAATATGTCATTTTGGTGATCAAAGGTGAGTTTTAAGGGATAAAATTATTAACTATGGGGGGACTTTAACTATTCTCCTTTCTCCTTGTCTCCTTAACCAATAAAATAGTTTTGCTATTACATTACTCATTACTTCAGTAATATTGATGTTACCACCTTGTCATTAAGAAATGTAGTAAAACTAATAACTTTACTGAAAAATGGGGTTTCACGCTATTCTAAGGTGTTACTGTGTCAGTGTAATTATAGATTTTAATACCAAGTAATCTTAATTAACTACATGTACTTACAGGGTTAGAGTTAGTATTATGTTTGGTTTAGTTGCATGTAACTATGCTTAATTTAAAGTTATTACTGTAGTAACTACATGTAAAATGTAACAAGGACACTGCAAAATGAATTGTTACAAATATGGTATAAGGGAAATATATAAGTGGAATAATTGACTGAATTATTGAAAATGAATGCAATTTACAATTATTTATTAGTCCATAATCAATTATTCCTTACTAAGCACATTCTCCAACACATTTAATACTCATCTTAAACAGACAGTTGGCAGTAAGCCTTTAATTCCAAAAAAAAAAAAAAAAAAAAAGAAATACTATGGAAGCCAATGGCTACTGTCAACTGTCTGGTTATCAACATTCTTCAAAATACTGTCAATTCTTTTGTGTTCAGCATAAGAATGAAACTCATACAGGTTTGAAACAGCATGAGGTTGAGTAAATGATGACAGAATAAAATTTTTTGGGTGACCTATCCCTTTAACAGATTCATTAGCATTAGAGAGCAACAATAAGTTAAGATAAAGGGTAAATATGTAGAACAGCAAATAATTCTGTACAGGCTCATCAATCTGTAGCTACTGCTGGTTTTATTTATAGGGTCACTCACCACAAAAAGAAGATAATCCCCTTAGATTTGTGTATTGGAAGCATGGAGCGCCGCTTCAATGGAGGAAGACCGCCAAGGGACAAAACGGGCCTCTCAGTAGGAAATGGGGCTTGCATCTCAGTAGGGTACAACCACGTTCCCCTCTGAGTTGGGGCCTGGAGAGCAGAATATTGCACAGTGTGAGAACAGTGTGTTCTTCAAAGGGATTGTGGGAGAATGTGTGTGCATTGAGATGAGTTTGGGGCATCAAATACGAGCCGTGCTGGCTTTGTCAATTGAAAATTGGGTGAAGCAACTCGCGCCTGGTGTGCTAGGCGTGTCTGTCATAATAATAATGTGAATAACGACAATAGCAAAAGTGCATCACTATTTGTTCTCATTGTAAAGAACTGACCAGGGACAGGAACAACGAGACTTGCTTAATTTCTCAATGGGAAGCGAGCTAGCGTGTAGCTTTTTGACGAAGACTGACAGACGTGGAAGCACCCCTCTGTTCTCAGACACCCAAGAGATTGTGCTACAAAAGAACCTAAAGACGTCCAGGTTAGGAAACAAACAACATTATGACCACACCTCCCCTTCCCTCGCTGGCTCCCAGTGTTGGCAGCAGGAGTCGTTGGGCACTCTACCCCACGCCTCGCACAGTAGGGGTCAACGTTGAGAGGGGCAGGGTTCAGCGCGAATAAATGCGCCTCTCAGTGTCGGCTGCCAATCACCTTTGTGTGCTGATTACTGATAGCCTGAAAGGTCGTTAAGGGGATTTTCATCGCATTTTGCACCACTTCCGCAGTCCCGTCGAGAAACGTGCGCAGCCTTCGCAATATTTCACTGTCATCGAGTTGAGTTTCCACCCACAGCTCGAACTCTACTCTTTTGGACTGCATAACGAACTGCAGTTAGAGCACAAGGCTTAAAGAAGTACTGGGCCCATCAAATATTTCCCTTAAAGGAAATAGCATTGTGAAAAAATCTTGATTTCATTGATATTTTGGAAAAAAAATCAACTTTCAGAACTCCAAACTTCCTCTCAAATCCAAGACTTTTTTGTTTTGAAACTAATCTAAAAAATGGCTTGTTGCAACCATGACATCACAACCATTAATACATTAACACCGCTCACATTTGCATGACACCTATTTGGTGTTCAGCCACTCGGCCCATGCAGTCATGGTGAGGTAATATCGAGGAAGTAAGGCATGTGAGGGAAGTTTATTGAATTTATTTCCTGGTTAAGTGATATCACTTGTTTTAAGACGTTCAGGTTAGGAAACAAACAACATTATGACCACACCTCCCCTCCCTTGGCTGGCTCCCAGTGTTGGCAGCAGGAGTCGTTGGGCACTCTTTTATTTTGTGAATGTTTTATTTTCTACCAGGGTCCCTGAACAAAAATTGGAAATTGTCATAACATCTGGTTTACTAGGCAGATTGAAGCCAAGCCATGCTGGAATGACATGAGGGTGTTTAAATGTTGACATCATTTTAATTTTTGAAGTGAACATGTATAATATTTACATTTTATAAGTAGTGTAGCCTTGTTGGGTATGCTTTGTAAAATGTTTAGCTTGTTGAAACAAATCTGAGACCAAAACAATTCCACTTGGCACTTTTTCATTTTGATCTGTAAGCCACCCTTGCCTCACAGGTTTTTGTCCTCTCAGGATGAAGGCTAAGAGATGGCAGTCGAATTCCCCTAATGGGGTTAAAGGGAGTTTAACCATGTAAAGAACCTCTCAAAGCGTCAGAGATCTCATCGCTCTAAGGTGGTCCAGGCGTGTCTCCTCAGTGCTTTTCACATCACACCAGTGTCTCTTTTGATATGATCAAATCCCATAGACAGGCTTTTCTCCTTGATGGGCATAATTTCTGTAATTATATTTAATCCTGCTCTTGTGGCAGAGTCAGTATATTGATTGTGAAGTTTGAATCACTTTTGACACTTAAGAATGCAGTAATGTTGTCAGCATGTCCTCCATGTCACAAAGAGCCTCCTGTTGTGTGTATCGGAATCAAAAGACAGTTACAAATAAAATGAGGATGCATATAAATGCTCCTTGATAATGGAAAGATTCATTTTTATGTTAATCTTGTCTGTGCGCCAACACCTGTAGCGGCTTCCAACTAGAAGACCTTTGGCATTCCCTCTCTCGTGCTGTTGCAGAGCACACCTGTCCTCCTCAGGGCTAAATAAAATACCTCAGTACCTGGCAAGCGGCAACAACCACTCATTGCCGACTGACATGGCGGTGTGGTAACGTCTCTGGAGACTTGTCATTTTGCTTTATTAAGCCCCACTGACAGGCTGTTTGACACTGTGTGTGGGGTCAAAGGTGTCAGGCCACTGTGAGTGAGATGTGGGTTATACTGATTACTGCACAAATTACAGCTGAGGAGAGCCGAGCAATTGAGCTTCATAATTACAAGGGATGCTTTCACCATGAAAGGCCTCTTGAGAGACTTTATCTACATGTGTATGTGCGTTTGATCTGTGGGGTGGAATGTCAGTCCAGGCAGTATTTGAAAGATCTACAAGCACATCTGTACGAAATGCACCATGCATGATGTTCAAGTGCAGTATAAACGTTTGGAGCTTCACTGGAATTTTTATGCATGCCGTAACTGATTTGAAATTGGGTCTTTGCACACGGTATCCCAGTGTTAATCTTCAGTTTTAACTTGTCCTTCTGTCATACGCAGGTCTGTCTTAAAGGGTTAGTTCACCCAAAAATGTAATCATTTACTCTCTCATGTTGTTCCACATCCATAAGACTTTTGTTCATATTTGGAACACAAATGAAGATATATTTTTGTACCTCCATTGAAAGTCTATTAGAGGGAGTGAAATGGTGCATATAATGGCGAAGGATCGCCAAGCAGGCACGTTTAACATTTAAACATTGATCAGCAAATGTTTGCAGCATTCAAATTTGTTCAAGGAAGCTGTACCGACTTCGTACCCAGCAAGCTAAACAGTTCTAATCAATATTAAGTCTTGACACCAGGAAGTCGTCGGTCAGATTATTTAATAAGTAAAATTTGTAAAACTGTAAAATTAAATAAAAAGATTCTATAAATAAACTGTTACAAGACCATTTTTGAGTCCAATTATGTTCAACATGAGATAATCATGCAAATTGTTTACACAATATAAATATACTGAGATATATGTTTTTCCAAACCTGTATCAGTTTCTTTCTTCTGTTGAGCACAAAAGAAGACATTTTAAAGAATATTTGTAACCAGACAGTTGACGGAAGCCATTGACTTCTACAGTATTTATGGTATTACTATGGAAGTCAATGGCTACCGTCAACTGTCTGGTTACCAACATTCTTTAACATTCGCTGTTCTTCAAAACTTAACCCCGGAAATGGAATAATATCAATTTAAGCAGTAGAATATAAAATGACCAGTAGGGGGAGCAGAAACTAGTTCTGTTTTGGCAGAACCAGAACAAGAAGGTCAAGCACAAGGTTGACGCGCAAGAAGCAATGAGGTTCATTCTCGTGTGTCACACAGCACGTTTGAGATTCTCCAATGAGGTTTGTTCTCGCAAGTTTATGTTTGCTTATCAATGTTTATATGTGATCAAAATTAAATGAAATCTGTTCATCATATAAAGCATATAAGACTTGGATTAAAATGCTCGATTCACATGGATTTTGCGATCTCTTTATGAACATTTTGATGCTTGAGAGTTTTGGGTAAATAGACTTTCAATGGAGGGACAGAAATCTCAGAGATATCATTAAAAATATTTTAAAGGTGCTCTAAGCGATGTTGGGTGACGTCACTTCTTGTTGACGTTCGAAGTATTGTCAAACAAAACAGGCTAGCTCAAACCTCCCTCCTCCTCATCCCGCCCCTCCCCCTTCCGTGCTTCCTGAAACAGTTTAGAAAAACCAAACTGGATTTACCCACCTGTCCAGCAAAAACAGAGCCACCTGAATGTCGGATTGGAAGCCCTTCTGGCGGCGGAGTTCTCGCCACCTTTTGAACGCTTTTCCGATGTAAATTCGGGACTTTATGTTCCCTCTCCTTTTCCCTATGCTTTGTTATTTGTTCATCGGAACGTCATCTCTTTGGTCGTGTGTCGGCCATATCAAAATTCTCAAGAATATACCATTTTAACGTTAGTCGTTGTTAGGACATCTCTCCTATAGCTAACTTCCCTCTCCTCCACTCCCCACACCCCCAAATCATTCTTGTCGGTTATTGGCTGGACACTGTTTGTTATGTTTCGTGGTCCAGGCTGGGCCAGTTTGATTTTCCTGCCGTTTGTGGAGCCTGGGCTGTCTACAGAGATCGCGTTTTTTAACAGTGTGTTCAGGGGACAGGCAGCTAGCGGATAGTGAGGAGATGTTTGCTGTATGTGACAAAAAATATTTTGGCCTAAAAAAATTGTGCTATCGCTTAGAGCAGGGTTTCTCAAACTCTTTTCTCAAAAGAGTTTGAGAAACCCTGCTCTAAGCGATATCAAAAAAAATTTAGGCCAAAACTGTCCTGCACAGTTTAGCTCCAACCCTGATCAAACACACCTGAGCAAGCTAATCAGTGTCTTCAGGATCACTAAAAACTACAGCTAGGTGTGTTTGATCAGGGTTTGAGCTAAACTGTGCAGGACAGTGGCCCTCCAGGACCGAGTTTGAGAAACCCTGGCTTAGAGCACCTTTAATTTGTGATAAACAAAAGTCTTATGGATTTGGAACGACATGCGATGAGTAATTGATGACAGAATTTTCTGTCTTTACTAAGGTTTTTCCATAGCTGAAGTTATAAAAAAAATCTTGACAAACTTTCACTTCTATCCTTAGCTATTTGTGTGTTGGTCATGAATGATACTTCAAATCATGTGGTTTGTTGAGGAGTAGTGTCTTACTAAATAAAATTAAATCTTTCTTTGGGAACCTAAGTCAAATGGGACAAGAATATCATAGAGACTTGGAGTGGGCTATTTTGACTTGGGCAAGTAAGGAACCCTAGCAACAAGTTAACAACCACTCAGAACCTTTTAGCAAGTGCATTGACACACTGCATGGTCAGAAAAAAAATTACCCCTAAAGGTACCTTTTTTGCATATTTTTTTCTGAGAGTGTGCCAATCACCACAACACCAGCATTTAGTGACTGTTCAGATTTGATCTATGCTCCTCACATCTGTGCAATTACTCTGTGCATGACCACTCTTAGTACCAAAAAGACACAAATGTCCTCTACTGTGTTAAGTAGCTTGCCATTCCAAACTTTTTTGATTTTATAGAATGTCATTTATTTTGAATTATTAAGCTATAACATCCCAACTATTTTGAGAACATTCGCATTATGCTCAGCACTCAAAAAATATTATTTTGTCCTTTACCCCCTGTTTACTCATTGACACAATATAATACAAAAAATGTCAAATCTGGATCATTACAAATTGCACAGCCATGCTCTATAAAGACTCTATAAAGAGTTGTGAGGTCCAAAATCCTGGTTAAGACTCTCCATTTTTAAGCTAAAATGGATAACACCAAGAATCTTTTATCCTTTTATCCTGTTCAGATCCCTTAATCCTGCGGCCATTTCAGTTTTCTGCTGTTATTTCTATTCAATGCAAACAACACTTGCTTGGTTGTCCAGCTCTGGAATGTATCGAATTAGAAGCAGGGACTCAAGAAGAACAGCTCAATGGTGCCAAGAACAAAATTAGATCTCTTTTAGTATTTTAATGAGATGAACTTCAGCATCCACATTTGAACAAACCTCTAAAAATGGTTAAAACGGTTGTTGATTCAGGGGTACACTGTTAAAAGAGCTCATATGCAATTGTTAACTTAAGGTTCTGTTTCTGCTAGATTTAACCCTTAAAAATTACTTTTGCAGATTTAACCTAATGTTGTTAGATTTATTCAGACATATATATATTTTTTTTCATATAAATAACACAAATTATTGTAGATTGTCACATGAAGCCCAGTTTAGATTACCTGACAAAACATTGTTACAAGATGTTATATACAATAACTTTTGTTATATACAACATGTTGAAAACCACAAAATTGTAATAATTATTTATTTAGTGTTCTATCTATAAACAGTGTTGCAGACATCGTACAATTTTAGAAAGTCAATTCTTTTAAAGGGATAGTTCACGCAAAAATGAAAATTAATTACTCACCCTCATGCCGTTCCAAACCCTTAAGACTTTCGTTCGTCTTCGAAACACAAATGACGATCTTTATGATGAAATCTGAGAGATTTCTGTCCATCCACTGACTGCTACGCAACTGACACTTTGACACTTCAAAAAGTTCAGAAAGAGATCATAAAACTAATTCATATGAATTGAGCGGTTTATGAATTGAGCAGATTTGTGTTCCAAAGATGAACAAAAGTCTTTTACGGGTTTGGAACGACATGAGGGTGAGTAATTAATGACAGAATTTTCATTTTTGGGTGAACAATCCCTTTAAAAGAATTGACTTTATGAAATTGTACAATGTCTGCAACACTGTTTGTAGACAGAACATTAAATAAATATTAAAATTTTGTGGTTTAGTTTTCATTTTTGGGTAAACTATCCCTTTATTATCCCTTTTTTATAAATTCTTAATTAACCCCTAATTTAAACCGCCCAATAAACACATTTTTTATTCTCTATTTACCCTGTGTTCAATGGCATCCCTAGTGTTCAGTGGTCAGACCGGGGGGCTGGGCAAGCCGGCACCAATAAAAACGGCACTAAAATGCAATTACAGTGCCTGAAGAATGGCCAAGCTTAGCAATTTGCCTGGGTTTAAGCAAGGAGATTGGAAGTCTGAGGCCACTTGGAATTCTGTGCCTGCCCTGTGTGGGAAAAACAGTGGGATGGCAAAAACCACCCTTTGTGAAGTAATTACTGGAACTAGTCGTGAACAGCAGCAGCAGGCTTCACTGATAATAACCCCTTTCCTCTACCCCCTAGTCACCTTGTCATTGATATACTTACGCTGATATAAGCACACTTCACCGCAGGGTGGGGTTCACACAATGGATCTCAGCTCAAAAAGTGAATTAGTTTTCTGCTCATCACTGTCATTTGTAGGTAAACCAATCCATATCCATCAGATTTGACCCTTAATGCATCACCCACAAAAAGACAGAGTGCTAAGTAATGTCAGTCATTATATTGCAGAATATTAACCATCACAGACTACTGTGTGCAAAGCAAATATTTTCCACGCATGGAATCTTTTGTTTAGGCCACATGTTTGATAGCTTAAAAAAAAAAAAAAAGAAGAATTATGTAATTCACCATATGCAATGAAAACACTGCTAAGATGTGACACTTTATTTCAAACTGCTAAATGCTTCTCATCTCAAACTGACCATTTACCTCGACCAAGGTATGTGATTTCACCAAGACCAATACGCTCCTGGATCAACATCTTTGACAATCCAATCAACCAATCAGATTTAAGGGAAAGTTTACAGTTTATGTCAAGTTTAGGCTTACAATCAGGGTTAGGTACTTCTACATCTGTGTTATTCACCTATCATTTCGGGACTGATTTTAGGGAGAAGTTATGGATAGGGTTAGTTTTAGGGGTTTGGTATAGGGTAAAGACTAAACTTTCGGACAGGAATATCAAATATGTTGATCTAGGAACATGTCTTACTTGGCAAAATCACGGTGACCCTTCTAAGAGCTTATTTTATGTGATCTTTTTTATTACTTTTTTTATTATTATTTGCCTGACTGATACACGGAACACTGGCCACATTCAATAACTTTGTTAAACATCAAGAATAAGTATCACTCAAACTCTAATTGACAAAAACAAGATTTATGAGCTGTATGAGAAATAAAGCAGAAAGACATACATTTATAAAATATTAGCCATAAAATCTTTATCTAAATAGACATTTATATCAACATATATACAGTGAGGAAAATAAGTATTTGAACACCCTGCTATTCTGCAAGTTCTCCCACTTAGAAATCATGGAGGGGTCTGAAATTGTTATCGTAGGTGCATGTCCACTGTGAGAGACATAATCTAAAAATCCAGAAATCACAATGTATGATTTTTTAACTATTTATTTGTATGATACAGCTGCAAATAAGTATTTGAACACCTGAGAAAATCAATGTTAATATTTGGTACAGTAGCCTTTGTTTGCAATTACAGAGGTCAAACGTTTCCTGTAGTTTTTCACCAGGTTTGCACACACTGCAGGAGGGATTTTGGCCCACTCCTCCACACAGATCTTCTCTAGATCAGTCAGGTTTCTGGGCTGTTTCTTGAGCTCCCTCCAAAGATTCTCTATTGGGTTTAGGTCTGGAGACTGGCTAGGCCACGCCAGAACCTTGATATGCTTCTTACAGAGCCACTCCTTGGTTATCCTGGCTGGGTGCTTCGGGTCATTGTCATGTTGGAAGACCCAGCCTCGACCCATCTTCAATGCTCTAACTGAGGGAAGGAGGTTGTTCCCCAAAATCTCGCAATACATGGCCCCAGTCATCCTCTCCTTAATACAGTGCAGTCGCCCTGTCCCATGTGCAGAAACCCCCCCCCCAAAGCATGATGCTACCACCCCCATGCTTCACAGTAGGGATGGTGTTCTTGGGATGGTACTCATCATTCTTCTTCCTCCAAACACGTTTAGTGGAATTATGACCAAAAAGTTCTATTTTGGTCTCATCTGACCACATGACGTTCTCCCATGACTCCTCTGGATCATCCAAATGGTCAGTGGCAAACTTAAGACGGGCCTTGACATGTGCTGGTTTAAGCAGGGGAACCTTCCGTGCCATGCATGATTTCAAACCATGACGTCTTAGTGTATTACCAACAGTAACCTTGGAAACGGTGGTCCCAGCTCTTTTCAGGTTATTGACCAGCTCCTCCCGTGTAGTTCTGGGCTGATTTCTCACCTTTCTTAGGATCATTGAGACCCCACGAGGTGAGATCTTGCATGGAGCCCCAGTCCGAGGGAGATTGACAGTCATGTTTAGCTTCTTCCATTTTCTAATGATTGCTCCAACAGTGGACCTTTTTTCACCAAGCTGCTTGGCAATTTCCCCGTAGCCCTTTCCAGCCTTGTGGAGGTGTACAATTTTGTCTCTAGTGTCTTTGGACAGCTCTTTGGTCTTGGCCATGTTAGTAGTTGGATTCTTACTGATTGTATGGGGTGGACAGGTGTCTTTATGCAGCTAACGACCTCAAACAGGTGCATCTAATTTAGGATAATAAATGGAGTGGAGGTGGACATTTTAAAGGCAGACTAACAGATCTTTGAGGGTCAGAATTCTAGCTGATAGACAGGTGTTCAAATACTTATTTGCAGCTGTATCATACAAATAAATAGTTAAAAAATCATATATTGTGATTTCTGGATTTTTTATTTTAGATTATGTCTCTCACAGTGGACATGCACCTACGATGATAATTTCAGACCCCTCCATGATTTCCAAGTGGGAGAACTTGCAAAATAGCAGAGTGTTCAAATACTTATTTTCCTCACTGTAAATAGTCTCTATAGCATCTTCAAAATAGATCCTATGACCCTCAAGTATCCTCTTACGATGTTACCAATGAGTCATCGAATCGCAGTTGGAGAATTTTAATGGCTAATCATGTTTTACTTTAAATTATTTAAATTTATTCTCTTAAAGCTAATGTTTGTAGTGTTTTGATTGTTGATAAATTGTTTAATTAAAATTATTTGGGCAAAGGAATAGCCACACTATTCGTAGCTTTCATTTTTGTGACAAATGTAATATAGTGAAAATGTTTCCTTGCTCGTATATAGGTAAGGATAAAATATATCCCCCCCCCCCCCCCCCCACAAAAAGATTAAAAATAATTCTAGCGACATTTATGAAAACGTTTCTCAACAGACTTTAACCCTACATTTGGTGTATTCTGTAAAGCCTTTGCTATCTTCAGATGTAATAAACATTTTTTACAGTAAGCTTATCTAATATACAGTAACCGTACTTTGAGCACAATTTGAGTGTACACTGTAAACCCCAAATACGTTAGCTGAACTAAAAAAATAGGAGGTAATCAGTTACAGCAATTGTTTAAGTTAAATTCCAAGATTAAGTTCGTGAAATTTTATATTTTGATTTTATATTACACAAGCGTGTTAATTGCACAACTTATTGTGTACGCTAAATCTTGAGGGATAGTTCATCCAAAAATGAAACATCTTCATGTTGTATCAAATCCATAAGACACAAATGAAAATATTTTTAATGAAACTTTTTTGATTTCTGCCCCTTAATTGAAAATCCATTCTCCCAAAACGCTTTAAAAAGTTCATAAAGAGAATAGGATGAATCAAGCAAGTCTTTTGAAGATTCACGACTGCTTCATGTATTTAACCTTTTTAATTTAGTCTGCTTTTGTCAGGTGGATTAAACTCATCAATAACTAATCACTTTTCTGTGTGTGTGTGTGTGTGTGTGTTTACTACTCACTGCTCCTAATGTGTGTGCACTGACTTGGATGGGTTAAATGCAGAAGACAAATTCCGAGTATGGGTTAGCATACTTGGCCTTCACTTCACTTCACTTCATTTCACTAAGGTCATTTTCTGCTTGACACCCAGAAATATGCCAACTGGATTTTGTTTCTGGTGTTCTTGACCTCCAGCCCACAAACCTCAATGACAGTATAGACTTCAATAACCTCAATTACAAAAATGCTCTCTAAACTCAAAGAAACAGTTTCAATCGCAATAGCAATTGCAGCGCCATTGCAATAACATAACCGAAAATATCTGAAAGCAGCAACTAACGGGTTTCAAGCATTTTAAGACCTTTATGCCATATATGCTGTTAGGGTCTTGGCCAACCCGAAATGTAGGACTAAAACCATAAAATATGGACAAAAAAGAATACTAAAACACACAGAAAAGAAAGGCTTAAACAATAATATTTAATACACACTAAGAATGCTTAAACACACATGCTCAAACAGTTTGTTGTAGATACAGATATTTGGATGGGCAACAAAATCTTTACTGCAAGTTTCCTCTGTATAACACCATTTTGAGGTTTCACTACTCATAATATGGCACAACTGTCAAAACCAAGAGCTCATTAAAAATGAAGGGATGCACGAGTCTGACAAAATGTGATTGTGTTATAATAATGATTTTATAATGTCTAAATGTCTAAATATGAATGCAAACGCAAACCCTGTGAAAATAACTTTATTAGTAAGTAGAATGACAAATTTATGATTATAACCAGCAGATGGCAGCAGAGGACCACTCATTGGCTCACTCTCATGTTAACTCCATTAAGCATGCTTACACACACACACACACACACACACACACACACACACACACACACACACACACACACACACACACACACACACACACACACACGCGATTTCTCATCCTTTGGGTCCCTCTAGTGGACAACAGTAGTATTACAGCCTTCATCTTTTAGAGTCTCAAGAGAACCAGATTATCCAGGTATATTTTTCTGTTGACCTGAAAAATCGAGTACATTTTGCAATATAGTGGGTGAATTATGTATATGAGGTATATTACAATGCAATGATGAACTATATGCCTTTCTCCACAGACGTTCTTAGTTGTTTAAAGCATTTCTTTTTAGAAAGCATCTGTTTGACTCTGAGAGGGCGGGAACATGGTTTGTGTAACATTAACACATTATTAACGGTTTGATAACATAGTCAAGCAAAAGGCTAATCATATTAATTACTGTTATGTGTCCGATGTTGTAGAGAGCGATACATAAAATGCATTACCATTCTGATACATCCACTTAGACGAACCGCATTCCGCTTTCTAAATCAAGCAAAGGTTGATGAAAGGTAAATGAGTTGCATTTATTTGATTTGATAAACTTTATTCCCCAGGGGGAAATTTACAAAGAAATGTTACATTTAAGCTATTTTAAGCCATGAATAGATTTTTTTTTTCACAGAAAAATAGTTTAAATATACCATTTTGGTGATTAAAGATGAGTTTTAACGGATAAAATTTACTACAGGGGGAGTTTAACTACTTTTTGACACACACACACACACACACACACACACACACACACACACACACACACACACACACACACACACACACACACACACGCACGCACGCACACACACACACCCTATCTATGTATGTCTAGTGGTCACAATACGAGCTACAATAACAACAACAACAACAACACCTTTAATGATACTTTACATTCAGGGGGTTTAAACTCAGGTTCCTTTCGGGTGAATCCAAATGGAGCAGGCAGTCAAAACATGACATGTTACTGGACTGTGAGTGTCAGTTGCCAACATACTCATTAAATACTCTTCATAGTCATTCATCTAGCACTCCAGAAAGGCTAGCTGAAACCTTCCATAACACCAGCACACTAAACCCCGAATAACATTTCTTAGTTGCTTCAGTAAATGCTCCAGTTTTGCAAGTGGTCTATGCACTAGATCTGAAAAAACTTTTCACAATACACATTGTTTAAAAGAAGCTTAACAGAAAATCATGATGTTAACGTTTATAATATCTTAATATATTTATGTCTTGTATTCGCATTTAGAAAATTAGAGCTCTGTGATAATATAATTGACATTTTGTGACGATACAAGCAGTCAAGCAGTTGAGATTTCCCATAGCATATATTACCCTATGTGAGTACACTGTATGTACAGTGTACAGTTCAAGTTTCTATATTTTTGGCTCAATAACCAGTCAAAAGAGCCCACCTTTAAGACTTTGTGATAGTTTAGGTATCATTCAACGTTGTAGCACAGATGGTGAGGGATTCCATAATATAGAGTATTCCATTCTGCACTTAAAAAAAAAAAAAAAAAAAAATAGAACGTTTGCATTATTCTGCTCATGCAGTTGAAACAGCATAATAAATATGCAGTATACACATCCAGCTATTTTAATCAGATCCGCAAATTCATTTGAAGAACCAAATTAGCAAAAGATCAATTATCACGATTAAAAGATCTGGCATCTGTCAAATCATCTTAGATGTATAAAGCGAGGCATGAAGAATGGACCCCAGGCCTCTTAGGATAACATAAGAATTGTTTTCTTGAACACATCCATTCTTTCTTCCTCAATATTACTAAAAGAATCGTTCAGGGGTGCATTTCCCAAAAACATAATGAGCCAACTATGGTCGCAAGTTCCGTCGTTATCAACGATTTCCCGAAATCATAGTTCCAGTGAACATTTGCAGACAGAATTGCAAAGTTGTATGGTCGGAAGTAAAGCTCTCGACCTGTGGTTAGAAGCACAGTTTGAAGCAGATGTTGTTAGAAGCACATGTGGACTTACATAGATAATGCTCTTGAGGAAAATAAGCAAGCAACATGCAATATTCTATATCTTTCATTCCAAATACATACAAATTCCATTCTACGTCTTTTAGTTTGTCAGAAGTGCTGTTTTTGAAGCGTGTGCATGTGCGTACGTGCTCTAGTACGCCAGGGGAACCCCAGAGTGACGTAAGAGGGAACCTGCGATTGAATGAAACTTGGAGAACAAAAATAGAGAGGTAGTGTTCAGAAGCCATGTTCGTTATTTACAGTAATCATCTGACATCAATTCGATCTAGATCTGATTAATCAGTAGACATTATTATTACTCCACCACCTGTGTGTTTTCGTAAACTATTATTGTTGAACCAACATGGTTTGAACGACGGATGTGCGACAAAGTTAGTAAAGGACACACACCCCAGAACCTTTAAGGAACCAAAATAAATAGGTGGAATCAGAATGATAATGACTTTATGCACTAAAAAAAGCAAACATTTAAACTATTTTGCAGGCGAGTTTTAGAAGAATTAACAAAATCTCAACAGCAACAAGCACTTAAACATAGTAAAACAGAGATATTGTTTACCATTTCTGTGTTTTAATTATCAGTTTGTTTTTGTTGCATGGATATGATGGAGAAGTTACTTGGCAGGTGCTAAACCTTACTCCCTTTTATTGTACCACATTACTGACCTCTCACATATCACTAGCACCTACTCCTCCACATTTTGTTGTCCTTCAGAGACCAGCTGAAAATCCCTTGCTCTTTTAACGGCAAAGTAATTTCACTGCAAATACCTCAGACATCAAAAGACTGTCACGTGTGAAACAGGAATCGTTTGAACAGAGGTGTGACTTTTGTGTTGCTCCACCTAACCTTACTACGTTCACCCAAGAGAACATCTATCCATCAACTTGTCTTGGACCTCAAATGCATACGAGAGGCCCTGCATTCAGATGCATTGAAATGCCATTGTAAAAGTCTGCTGAAATTCAGGTCATTAGAACAACAGTGAGTGAAATGTAGGAACATAAAGACAGTAGAGCTGGAGGACACTGATTGCAATTAGGTCCATTGTCTTCTATTTATATGGTTATTGGGTGGTACCACTTCGACTGTGTCAAAGTTCTCACACTCGCTGAGTGAAGTCTCCCGCAGTGGAGCTGCCAAGTCCTCCAAAGGCAATTACCTGTTAACTAGGTTGCTCTCACCTTGGTGACAAGCTTGTTAGGTGGGTTTCTTCTCTGTAAAAGCAGACAATTTCCCTCAGCCTGAGGGTGAGGTGCTCAGCTACCGGTCTCTTCCGGCTCAAATTTTCCTTTTTTTGGGGGGGTTTCTATCTGGTTGATGGGAATTGGGAGTTGGGATCTGGGGCCAGATATATACGAAAATCTTCTTAAGAAAGAAGTTAAGAATTTTTAAGAATTAAGAGACACATTCTAAGAACTTAAACCTCATCGTATTTTATCATTTCATCTCATCTCATCTTATGAGAATTTCCCGGCTTTGGTGTTATCTGATTGAATGTAATATTTTTTGTGTTAGACTCGCTGATCGACACCTTAAAGGCTGTCTTTTTGCACTATCTGCACTTTACAGTGGCTACGTTTACATGCAACCAAATAATCCATTAGTAATCGTATTGACGGCTCAATCGGACTGAAAACCTTAATGTAAACACTTTAATCTATCCGACTGAAATTCGATCTGAATGAAATTTCATGTGCAATGTGCAAGAACGAGCTGTTCTTCCTGTTGAATAAAGTGTCATATAAATGTGTGTCCCGTCATTCAAAAATGGACTTTTCACTCAGCGTCTGTGAAGTGGAGCAGGACAACGTCCCACCAGTCCTTGTTCTTTCGGACTCTCATCCACAGACGACTGGTTTTGGGCGCTGGGAGAGTTAGTTTTACTGCGTGATAAATATAAGCATCAAGGCACAACGGTTCATTCATTGTCACCAAATATTAAGTCTGTTGTTTAAAACAAATAAAGAACCAATGTAGCAAAATGTTTAAGCGCAAACAGCAGGAAACTCTGTATAACTGTGCAGTGTGCGCATGTCAAAAAATCTATTCTGATTTGAAGCTTGTGACATATAAACGCGCACATCAACATGATCACTTGTTTAGCGTTCATTGAAACACTACATTCAGATTCATCAATCGGAATGAATTCAGTCACAATTTTCACACAGTGATAATCACAATAAGTGCACAAGACTGTTTTCGTTGAGACTTGAGTTGAGTACATCACCAGGTGTCACATTTTTTAATGCGCCATGTATTTTAAATAGTTTTTTAAGAGCCTGTCTCAAGATGGAGCTGTATGGACCATGTCTTTTTGCACTCTCTCTAGAGTGAGTGCGTCCGGTATGGCCCTGTCCCTAAGCCCTCATGTTCTTCCTCCGTGTCCGCACTTTAGTGACATAATGCCGTTTTGACTGTTGGGTAGAAGCCTGCTGCGGAGCTTGCTCAGTATAGACTTGACAAAAGTGTGTATTTAGGGTGCATGTCGGCTGCAAAGGGGGCTCTTGCGAATACACTTCTGGAACCCAAAATTACAAATGGGACACCCTACAGTCTTGTGGATTTCACGAACATGCGCATGTGGTGGCCATTGTAAGTGCACGAGACCATAGTGCACATGAAATGTGTTTTTTGGACAGGGCCTATCTCTCATATCTCTCACATGTGCTGAATGCTGCTGGGAATTATGTCCTAATTACACAATTAAAAACTATGTCCCTATTGGAGTCATTTTTATACAATTGTTACTGAATTTCAAATACAGCAAAAAGTCACATCAGGCATAATCATGACAGATTATTCTTTACATTATGGATCAATGGTGTCAAGACAACTTGATGTTATTAAGATGTTATTTGTGATGATTTTTCACTGATGATTCAAAAATGTTATTTCTTTAGACAAGACCATGAAGAAATGCAAACTATTTTTAACTTTATTCTTAAGCTAGAAGCAGTTGAGAAGAATTGTATTATTAAGAATGTTTTGTGAATCCAGCCCCTGGAATCAACAGTTTCATATATTTAAATGAAATTCATCTTTATCTGGGGTGCATTTCCCAAAGCCAACTGGTCGCAAGTTCCATCATTACCAACACAATTCAAAGGAACTTGCGACCATAGTTGGCTAATGATGCTTTTGGGAAACGCACCCCTGAAAAGTATAACTGTTTTTGACTATATGTATTTGCAAAATGGGACTATTGAAAGAAAGTAGTATGTAGTATGTGTTTTGTTCATTTATGTACATTTTCTGTATGCTGTATTTTTATGAATATGCTACCTTACTACCTATACTAATTTGGTGTCCTCTGAAGTTCCTGAAAGAATTAGTAAGAAATAGTAAGTTTAAACACACCAGATCGCTGGATTACTCTGTGTATTATAATATAATATTTTAATAAACATATTTGCACATCCATTTTGTTGTACGATTTCCCCTCATTACAAATGGAGCATTCCACAAAATGTTTAGAGATATAATATTATTTGGGCCCTTTCTACAGCATGGCAGGAAGACAAGTGAATTTTTGTCAATTTTTACCCAAATTCTACACCCATTCTGGACTTAAAACTGGATGCCATTCACTAAATAAGAAATGCAATCTAGAACAGTCGTTTCACAGGCGTAGAATCTGAGGAACTTTTATTTTTAAAGGCCATACTTTGCAGTATGCGATAATCAGTATGATAGCATTCCATTCTAAACATTGCTTTAAATTAGCTATATAGACATGAGGGGTCCATGTATGTCAATATTTTTTGGGATAGTGGGATAAGGCGATACTAAGACCTAGCTTCTGGCAGGGACATTGTGAGAGGAAGAATGAGTTATCAGGGGTCCTCTATTAGCCCCTAGTATTGGTGGGCTCTATTCACTTTGGCCTATAATCTGTTTCAGGGGCTGATCAGTGATGCAGTCCTGTCCCTACAGAGAATTTTTGCCCTTATTGTCCCCCAGAGAACTAAGCTGGCTCCTGAGCTTTCTCAAAAGAATCAAGTTATTATCAAGGGATTTTTCCCCTTCCTTTCTCTCACACCGAAATCAAGAAAGAATGACGCTATTGTGTCCTGTTTGTTCCCAGATCCTAATTGTGGACAAGACTGACAACTATCCCAAGTTTTAATCTGGTCTATTTATTGGATTGTTTGCTCTTCAGTGAGTCAGTGGGGGACAGATTTCATATAGACAGATATTATAATGTCCTCTAAGCTCTATAAAGGCCTGTACATGGTTTTAGCTTTTTCAGTTTCAGCTAATTCAGTTGATATTTTTCACACCTGTCCCTGATCCTTTTCTTAATTTGGACAGAATGGCACTTGCATCTGTCAGGTTTGCCATAAGGTGCCCCCAAAAGCAGAATATTTCTAAAGTGAAACATTATTGAGTTTGAAGTGAAAACAACAAAAATCAGGCTGGTCACTGAGTCCCTTACTAGCTCAGAACAGCAGGGAGAAGGATGAAATGGTAGTCCTAGTCAGGCAAAGGTCAGCATCGAGAGATCAGTCCAATCCATCAAAGGTACCAAAGGTGAGGCAGAGACAAAGTCAATGATAGCAAACAATCCAGAGGGTAGATCACAGACCAGAGTCAGAATGAAGCACATGTTCAGACCCTGATCGACAAGCAGGGTGAGTAGATCAATAAACAGGAGAAATCTAGTGAACTAGAGAGACAGCATGAGAACAGACCAGCAGGAAACAATATCTCGATCCACCAAAAACTGGAATCTCCATCCACATTGCCTGAACCAACAATCCTTCTAACGATGCACCATGGCCGGACCGATCACTGTAGTGATAGAGCCAGGGAGCCAACTTGCGAGCGGTAACCCAAATAGGCCATTCTTTGGTGGAGAGATACACCCTTTGTCCAAAGATGGTACAGGACACCACAGTCCAACATTGGTCAGCCATTTTTTTATGTGTTCCTCGATCTGTAGCAACATCTCACTGTACCTCATTCATGTGAAGCAGCAGCTTTAGATGAATACCTGGACTGAAGGAATAGCAGGCATTGGGAAGGAAACATTTGTACATTTGGTCAATTGTCTGGGGACTGAATCCTGATGACAGAGTAGTGGTAGCACCAAACTCCCTCCAAAATTGAAAGATGAATTGGGGTCCCCTGTCAGAGACCCTGCCTTCTAGAGGACCACAAAATGACTTATTTTGAACACAGACTGAGCTGTACCCACAACCTGAAGGACATCCTCTGCCCTGGCTGACAAAAACTGGAGACTGGCAGACCAGTTTGGAGTAATGACAATTTCTCAAAAGATGGTAGCCCCCTCCAGCCAGTGACACCACCCCATCAAAGTCAGCCGTACTACCAGCAGATCCCGGTTGCTGATGTCAATGTTCTAAGAGATGTTGTTCACCATCACAGTGACAGAAAGCGGAGTGCGAGAGTTGAGTCAATAAGCATCATTGAAGGTCATAGCTTTGTTCCAGGGTAATGATGAGAGAGAGAATCAAATCGCGCTCAAAACCCAAGAGCAGAGGAATACTGAACTGAAAATGTATTGAGTTTGCCGAAACAACAAAAATCGGACTGGTTGCCGAGTTCCTAATCAGCTCGAGACAGCAGGGCAGATAAGGTCAGCTCAGAGAAATCAGTCCAATCCAACAAAAGTACCAGGGGTGAAGCAGAGACAAAGTCAATGACAGGCAGGGTTCAGAACCATAGACCAGTCCTTAATAGCAAACAATCGAGTGGGTAGATCACAGACCGGAGGTAGGATGAGCAGACAGATGTACAGAAGCTATCCAGCAGATTGACACAGCAGAAAAACAGACCAACAGGAAACAAGACCGACAGGATAGGCAGAGTGCATGCAGATAAAGTATGCAGATAAAGCATGCAGAAATAATATATAATTATATACAATTATATAGAATATAATTTACATCATTGCACCACCTGATTTCACCATCTCTATGAAAGCTTTGTTTTAGTTTCGGTTTCTTTAAAACCCGCCTTCGTAAAAGCCCAGTTATTCTGATTAGTCAGTTGGCCCCAGTCTGTTGTGATTGGTCTACCGCTGTATCGGAAATGTAACGGCGAGTATGAACTCTGGAGGCTGCTCGAGACGCGGCAAATACTACTGTAACTACGTCAACTATGGTGTCAGTTTTGCTGTATCAGTTTGAGCCTGAGTCTGATAATGACAATCATGATAGTGCAAGGACAACTTGAGCAGGATGTTTCACAGAATAATTCTTTATTTTATGCTACTCTTACATTTCAGATGTGATGTTATAACTGTTTCATTTCTCTACATCACGATAAAAACATTACCTCACTGACCTGCATTGAAAAGAAGCATAATAGGTCCCCTTTAACACAATTATGCTTAGGTGTACTTGGCTTAAACTGATAAGTTTACAGAAAAGTATATTTGGCCTTTTTATTGAGATACACTAAAGAAAAGTATAATTAAGTATTGTAAGTATACTTGCCTTGTAATTGTGTTTATTATTTTAATAGATAAACTTGTTAAATAAATAAATAATAATATATACAGTGCAATGCATAAGTGAATACACCCATGCTAAAGTTGACTAAAAAGAGGAATAAAAAATCATATTTTGGAAATTGAACTTAATGCCTTAATTTAAAAAATTTGGAAAAATCCAACCTTTAAGGACACCAATTTTCTTTGTGAATGAATAATGTATCGTAAATAAATAAATGTTCTTCCTTAAAATACATGGTGCATAAGTGAGTACACCCCTATGTTAAATTCCCATAGAGGCAGGCAGATTTTTATTTTTAAGTATTTAAAAATTTTTTTTTTTTGGATACTATGCATCCTGATAAAGTTCCCTTGGCCTTTGGAATTAAAATAGCCCCACATCATCACATAGCATTCACCATACCTAGAGATTGGCATGGGGTACTTTCCATAAGATCATCTCTCAATGCAAATCAAACTAGCTTTTAGGCTAACTGAAATAAAACCATGCCAATCTCTAGGTATGGTGAATGCTATGTGATGATGTGGGGCTATTTTAATTCCAAAGGCCAAGGGAACTTTATCAGGATGCATAGTATCCTAAAAAAAAAAAAAAAAAAAAAAACTTAAAAATAAAAATCTGCCTGTCTCTATGGGAATTTAACATAGGGGTGTACTCACTTATGCACCATGTATTTTAAGGAAGAACATTTATTTATTTACGATACATTATTCATTCACAAAGAAAATTGGTGTCCTTAAAGGTTGGATTTTTCCTAATTTTTTAAATTAAGGCATTAAGTTCAATTTCCAAAATATGATTTTTTATTCCTCTTTTTAGTCAACTTTAGCATGGGTGTATTCACTTATGCATTGCACTGTATATATATATATATATATTTGCTTCTTTGTGGTAATCTATATATTTGCTACACATAATTGCTTCTTTGTGGTCATACTCCAGTATATGTTTTACATATAAATTCACATGCTCACATTTATAGTAAGTCAGCCTTGGGGAGGGGTAGCTTAGAGTGAAACCAAACATGTTTTTCTTTTGTGCACAGTGCTATTAACCCACACAGAAACAGATAAACATTTGGATGAATTTATTGACAATTCTTCCAAGGTGAGATTATTATAACCGACTTGATTCACAATGGCTTCTTTTTTAAGTTGTTACCAGAATAAATCATATGATGAGAAAACTTGAACTATTAAACTAGTAGTTTTCTAAGAGTAACAAATTCTTTTAATTTATGCTTTCATAAACTAAAATGTAGGCCAGAAGTATATAGCTAATAAACCAACAGTGAATACATATACAATTATTTGAAGTACTTTTGTGTTGCAATTTGACTATAACTACTTTAACTATAGCCTTAAAGTAGTTATAGTCAAATTGCAACACAAAAGTAATTACTGTTAAACCTAAAATTGTACTTGAATGAAATACCTTAAATGAACATACAGTAGACAAATTTATACAAGCAAGAGTTTGTTTGTTAGTCACCAGCAGCACACACTCAAAACCAATGCTACTGATATGGAGCAGAAACAACACAACCTCGTTGTGCAACGCATCCGTTTTCAGGTCTTCCCACTTAGGTCTCTCGGGCGCTGGAAAGCTTTTCTAATATTAACACATGCAGGTCCTAAAGCTCTTGCCTGATCATAACCCTTCTTTTCCCAATGATATTCCTCTGACCTTTTCTCTTTTGTAATGTCTCTCAGCCATCTCTCTTTCTACAGTTGTTCTCCCTCTTGCTCACTCTCTCTCCTCCCATCATGAGTGGACATGACTCCTACTGCTGATTGGCCACAAGTGCTCGATCCACTTTCAACAGCGTTTTTCTAGAAATTCCTTTCTTCATCTTCAATCCCCCCCTCAAGACGCCCCTGGTAGTGACTATACAGAACATCAAGAAAAACGTAGTTACACTTTGGGTGCTTCTCAATACTCAAACTGATGCTTCCTCGTTTCCTCGCTCCTCCGTCCACCAGCCTGTGACCCGGACTCAGCCATCTTGAAGAACATTTCATTTCTCTAATTGTACCACAAGGAGCGAGGAAGCTTCCTGAGGAGTCATGAGCGAGGATACACAGATATATCCTTCCCTTGCATCCTAACAGGGTGCAGCTAAGACGCAAGGAAAGGAAGCGAGGATGCACATAAGAAATGAGAAGCATCCTGTGTCTACTCATTGTCTCTTCCTGTTATCTTCATGTTAATACAGAGCTTGATCATGACATGAGCTGAAATTGCTATAGTTATAGTCATAGTTGCATATTTTAAATAATTTTTGCTCTTGCAAACAATTTCAAACAGGACTATACTGTTACTCATATTTAGTTTTACTCTAACCCCTAAATCGAAATATTAAACTTTGACATGTATCTTGATGTCTAATGTCAAATCTGGGTCCATGAAACAAAAATCAATGACGAAAAATGAGAATTTGCTTGTAATTTTTATTTAATTTGGTTATAACATTAACAGCTAGAATTCTAATAACAGAGAGCAGGACATACAGTGCATCCTATGTGGTCAGTGAAAAAAAGCAGCAACAACAGTTTCTGGTTGCTGGTAAAACTGTTACACAAAACAACATTTTTTCCACACAAGTAATAATCTTTTGTCAGCAAATATATACTCTTACTAATATATACATTACAGTAAAATAAATAATCATAAAAAATCCTCCGACTTTAGAAATCCATAAACACAGAACTAGTCTGTACAAAACTTTGGAATTTAAGACCGTGTTTAGAATACAAATTGAACTGTGTGGAAGCAAACAATCGAAATTTAGATGCAGTGATGTACACATAAAAACAAGAAGTATTGATTTTGTAGTTAGGGGTGGATCATAATGTTAAATAAAGCTTTGTGCTGAATAGGGCATGTGCTTTGAAATTATCCCTGATTGATGAGAGATTAAATCAGTGTGAGATGGGCAAGAGAAAACTTGAGTTCATTCATCTTTGAGGAAAGATCTGTGAAAAGAACTTCTGCCAAAGAATTTTACAAGCTGGGGTTTTATCTCTGCCTTCTCACATTTCCCTGCGATATTAGACTGACTTATAGTTAATATATTGCAGGGTATGGTTACTAGGTACAATTAGATACAGATACTTACACACAGGACCATAGGTATGATCACAAAATATTCTTCAGAAAGTTGGTTGTATATACTTTTTGATTGCTACTTTGTCAAAATATACCGTGGCTTTTAATAACACAATATTCAATGCATCTCAGTTTTCATACAGTACATACATTTTACAAGCTATTGTTCAAAAGGAAACGCAAAAGTGTTAGAATATCTCTATTTGGTTAACGAATACAAACTCTATCAAGATTCCATTAGTAGAAAACTTCACATTTTAGTTGTTAACTATGCTTACACAGTGTCTTTCACAGAAAGAAGAAAACAAAGAGTCATGCACATATACAGACACATTTACATACACACATCAAGACACTTACAGTAGATTTACACAGAGAAAAACAAATCCACAAGCACATAATCACACATAAATATAACAACAAACCTGTAAATAGTTAGCAGCATTATAAATGAAAGTAGTTCATTTAGTTTCTGCACTGCTGCTAACATTCAAACTGGGTAGGTAAAGTCACAATAATAAAAACATTAATTTTGGTCATGGATTCACATATAATGGCTATTAAAGACAGATGTGAAAAATACTTGAGTATTACAATTGTGAATAAAAACTAAATAATTAATTTTGTCATAGCAGAAACAAAACCTGTAATCAAGGTCCAAAATTAACCTTTTACCAAACAAAAATTATAATAATAATAATGAAACTTTTCACCACCTGTCAAAGGTGGGTGGATTAACAAAAATATCTTCTGTTTAGCATTAGTTTCTTTTGAAAATAACAAAAATAATAATTATTATTTACCCGCATTTGACACTTGGCACATTTGATTGTTAATTTTGGACCCTGCATGTAATGTTTCAGCTAGTGAATAAAGGCACAATTACCTTGTATATTCATTCTGAAATGTCATAAACCTCTCTGTCTGTGAAATATTAATAATACTGTCACATACAAATAGGGCAAATGAATATCATGCTCCATTTCAAGATAGAAGTGCTGACATCTTTTTGTTTTCGCTTTAATAGAGTATTGATCTTTGGGGAAAACTGAGTGTTTTCACACTAGTACTTTTGGAGCACACCCGGATTAGTTTGACGTCAGAGTTCGGTTTGTTTGGGCGAGTTGGACAACGAGAACGCTGATTTCCGAACTCTTTATAGTCTGTGGTGTGATATGAACACAATTGTCCTAAATCATTGAAGTGAACTACTATTGATGGTGTGTTGTTCTGTGTTGATGGTTTGGAAACAAAACCAAAGATTCAAAAAACAAAGTACAAAACTGAGCCTGGCTGTCCATTTTGCAGCCTTTTCCCGTGTAGTTGTTAACTAGCAACATGGGTAAACAGCTGCTGCATTGATGACGCAAACATGCCATGGTTCAGATTAAAAAATACAGTGTGAACACAATCCAGCAAGGTCAGGGAAAAAGGGGGAGCTAGTGAACTCTGGTTTGGACCAAGCAATCGAAACAAGTGTGAAAGCAGCCTAAACAACATTAGTTAGAAGAGGACTTGATATGTGCAATGAGTTCTAAAATCATATCAAGAAAACAATGACATACAATGTATGGACATTCACTCGGGGACAAGTGCATTCATAACCTAATGTTAGTAACTTACTATAAACTCAACCTAATAAGTTCAATGTTTGGTCTTACACACAGAAACAACATAAAGTGAATTAAATGTTGTAAAGGAATTTGTTAATTGGTTGTTTGCTGGTATTCAGGTATGTTGGAATGCACTTTAAAATATGTATTAAAGTAAGACACAAATAGCTTCTTTAATGGTGTTAGTAGTAAGGCTATTGTTAAAAATGCAACTATAAACATATTTCAGAGGCGCTTGTGGGCAAACCCTGGTATTCGGTTTATGCTGCATTTGTTTTTCAGAGTTCTCCCATCTGAGTTTGCTGCCACGTGCCGACAAAAACTCTCCCTTTGAAAGATTTTCAGTTCTTTTCTTGGAGACACAATTGGTCAAGGTCCCAAGGGCCTGAGTCTCTAGTAATCTGATCCATCACTTATCCCCTCCCATATCAGACTGGAAACGATTAGGCCCTTCCAAAGCTGAGCCACAGGCCCGTGTTTGTCCTCAACAATGGTCCAGGTGGAGAATAAAGGATTAATGGTTTTATCTTTTTTCTGTTTTCTGTTTAAACAGCATTCTTATCGAAGGTCTTTTAGAATTACTTTACTGTCCACTGTATCTTTTTTGTGATTGTCTTATTAGTGAAACCACAAACTCAATTCAACTCAGCCCACAAGTTTCGGCGAAAGGCTCTCGAATGTTCACAACCTCAAATGTCTAATCTGGTCCAATCTAGTTTTGGTTTTGTTTGGTGCTTACTTGCAGGTGTGGACATCATAAACTCGCGTACACTCCTGGCAACTCACGTAGCAGCACCAGTGGAAGATGCAGTGGCATTTCTCCTTGCGTTTCTCAGTTCGAGTGTTGTGGCCTCGACCGCAACAGAGCAAGTCGCAGCCATCGATGCCGTGTGATGTCAGGTTACACGTACGGTCACGGGTGCCAAAGGAGCCGGTTTCTGGGTTGGGTTCACAGAAGTTAGGGGAGCTTTCATAGTAGACAAGGTCAGTTTCAATAGGGGGCTTGAAGAAGGTGTACTTTGGCCGTAAGGTCTCGACCCAGCCTCGTGATTCCCGATGTTTCTCCACCACCATTTCTGATGCGCTGTCATACTTATCCTTCATGTAGTCGCCTATCACCCGAAAGTCAGGCTGCGACCACCAGCAAGTTTTCACCTCACAGCTGCCCGAAAGTCCGTGACACTTGCATTTCAGGTACATGTGGTCAGTGATTGACTAGGGAAAAATAGGAAAACAGAAAATAGATCTTAGCACTGTATTGCATGCTATATGTTTACCATAGAAGCAATTCAATTTGCAATTTTACACTGCTGGGGGGAAAAAACTGCGTTTTGTATGCTAGTCCCATGTTTCATGAACAGGCATTTGTAAATTATTCGAATTGACTTGTTTTCAGAAAGGATATGCTTATTCACCAGCAAGCAGCATATACTAAACCTGAGCATAAACTAACCCACCAGAAAGCTGAATAAACTAATCTGATACAGAGAGGAAAAGCATTTTGGTCTTTTCAGCATGGTTTTGTTAGGACCAGGCCAACATAACCAGGAAAAAAGTGCTCACCACACGTCCAGCTTCGTTGTTGTGACGATTCATAGCAGATCGAGCGTCTGGCCGATTCTCACGAGCATCGGCAAACTCTCTTGATACCATGCTGCCAAAATCCACATCCTCACTGCAGCCACCCCACTTCCAGCCCTCGCCTGGTGGTCTTTTCCTCCGTGTGTCACAGCCGCAGATGGTGGCAGAGCCCTCGGAGCAAGCCCGCGTCACAGCGAATGCTACCCCCGCTGAGGCAATTGCATGGACAAATGCTGACTCTCTGGTGGCTATGGAAATGTACAGAGAAAACAATCAGTGTTACATGAGTTACACCTCAGGACGTTATAGAGAAGTTATGGTTAATTGGGAGATTCAATTCTTTGTCAAGACATTATTGTTCCCATAAAAATACTCAATTCAATTAAACATCTTATGAGCATGTGGTTAAATTTGTAGGTAAAAGCAGTTCACTCAGGTCTCTTTGTGTACAAGGTGAGGCATTACTGAGGCATGAGTCAGGGAAGACCAAGCATATCCTTTCAGATAAGGTAAATACAAGGCTGACAAGTCTATAATTAGAAAGACTCAATTAAGCAACTCTGAGGTGGAGAAATAGACCTGTATTACTCATAGCTAAGACTCACTGTCGAATTGTGGTAACAAGACCCAGCGCGTTACTTTCAGAATTAATGTGAAGAATGAACAATGCAAGTTTTTGGTTGATTATAATCTCAAAGATGATCCAACATTCTGTCTAACAGGGGATTTTATGACAATTCTTGCTGACGAGGGCCCCATACAAACTTAAAAGCATTTTCCAAGAGACAGCTAATGAGGTTGGTAATTTTGATAAATACTCTGTGGTCTTGTGCAGTCTTGCACTTGCTGGAGAGAGGAAACGGCTATGGAGACGTGAATCAAGTCTTCCTTTGTTGCAGGTTTCAACTAGTTGGAGAAATCAAGGCTAGAGATAATGATGTTGCAAAACTGGCCACAAGTCTTTCTTATTCCTTAATGCTAATTATAATGACAAAGAGATTTGGTGCCTTTCAATGTTTCGATTGAAATTACCACCCAAAACAATGTTTCTTTGTTCTTAACTACAAAATATTAAAACCTATATCAGTTGCTGTTTTTTATCTGTAGCACAGATGCCTTTGATTTCTCTTGCTCAAACTAGCAACTTCTGCTTCCATATCCATCAACTAAATCATACAAAGACTGGGGGCCAATAGCCAGGTCTGAAAGGGCCATTAAATTACTATTTAAAACTAACTGAGTGGCCTATGTTTTATGATCAGGAAGCCAATAAAATGTGGGTCAAATATGGCTGTCTGACAATAAAATGGCAGACTGATCTGGGGAATAAAGGAGAGACAGCATTGGGGGAAAGAGGGGGCAGATTAATATCCAGAGGAACAATGGATCAAAAATGGATAAATAGGAGACATAAAGACACTTTAGAGAGGTAGGGAGTCTTTACCTGAGAAAAGAATGCAGGTGAAGCCCGATTAGACTGATTATTTGTGACAACAGTTGGCCCCTGCTGCCCACCTTCTGGCTAACTTTGCTGGACGCTCACATGGCAAGTGGTCCCTGTTACCTGCTGGGATCCTGAATCCCCCATTGTGCTGCCACTGTCATGGTGAATTACACACACAAAAGCCCCCCGATATTTTATATGAAATTTGCCCTTGCCAGTGATTAGTGGGGACCAAGTTAAGTCATAGCAACAGAGAACTATGCATTGGCTGGACCCCACTTGTCGGCAGACGGGGAAATCCCCATTGAAATGGTTTAATAAAACAATCTAAAGGGCGTGTGAATTGTGAAAGGAGCTTTCTCTCTGGCTTAATCTTATGGTCGCCTAGATATTGTGTGGTGAGTTGGGCCCAGCAGGAGGCGGGGCTAAGGTCCCACCATCAACTCAGTTTGCCACACCCCATTCTTTCTTTCTTGGGCAGAGTTAATGATATGCCGGTGAGCAGACCTCCCCCATGCACAGTTAAACATGCATTTGATGAAAGGCATGGTGCTCTCAGTACATCCTAAATTGTAACAGTTTCTCCTCCTGAGGGCAGAGGTCATAACCTGGGTAGCCTGACCTCATGCAAAGTTGGTTTAGATGAGGGTGTTAGCATTAAAAGTCATGGGATTCCTTTACTTGACTTTGTGGTGGTGGCCAATGTGGTGATGGCCCTTAAGGAATTCCAATGAAAAGGGGTTTCATTGACACCCAGATGCAATTTTATTGCTTGTTAAATGTCTGAGGAAATTGCAAAGAAAAGCTATTTTGAACAAATATCACAAAGACAATATAAAGGTACATGTACGTAAAATGCCGCTAGGCCACAAAGTTATTTGTGTGTAAATAACCACTTTTCAGTTTAACTGTCTGATTTCAGTAACAACAGAAATCTCAAGTGACAGTAAGAACACGTTAATTCTGGTGTCCAATTACAGCTCGCATGCGACTGGCAACGTTATCTGCTAAAGGTGTGTTCATCACACTCTTCTAGAACACCTGCGCTGACTCTCCTTTCATCGCAAAAGATTCCAGTGGGCCATGTTTTGACACTTTGGTTAATGTAAATTAATGAGCGCTGATGCAGACGTAGCCCGGGGCAACACTGTAAAATAGAGAGATGAGGCTGAGATTGGAGAGGCAGTTTATCTTTGCAAAACAATGCAATACAGTAGGCATACAAAAACAAGCAAAGCTTAGTGGCAAAACAGACCGATTTTTTATGCATAAGTTAGTGACTAGGTATCCAAAGAAAGCTGACAAATGGTGTGCATCAGTAAAGGTATCAAAAATAAAGGCCTTTAAATGAGAAGTGTGCACTTTCTGCTCCTGTGTCACCACTGAAATTGGGCATAACATTTTTTTTTTTCAGACAGGTTTCCAGAAAACTCCCCTCATCTGCCAAAGGACAAGCAAACAGATCCCGCCCTAAATCATGTCATAAGTTGAGCCAGTGATTGGGATGCTTAAACAAACATTTTCTGATAGCCATACAGGGCCAGACTGTTACTTCATAGGAGAAAGTACATTTCTCTGCTATCACCTCAAATGCTGAAGAAACATGTCTGCTGAAAGTACCAGAGCAGATCTCAGACAGTTGTGTGATTGTCAGTAACAAGCCACTGAAGACCTATTAAAGATCAGCGCTCCATTCAGCCCAGCACAAAACAGAGGAGGAAACTGGCACATATCCGTCTGCACTGCAGACATTAACACCACCACACAATAGGACTAGCTCCGCAAAAGTGACAGCGTTAGTCACAAAGGGGCGAAAGTGAGAGGTGCTCTTCTTTAAGCTCTATGAAAAGCTTCTGAGCTTCGACGCGGTCCTTAAACCGCCCCCAACAAAGCACTTAATCTGCCCGCTTTGACCTCTCACATTATTAAGAGCTTCAGAAGCTTTAATCCAATCAAAATGATTTACTAAAGCCACCCCTGGACCCCGATGACTGACCTGGTTTAAACCTCCATCACCCCTGTCCCAGACCAATCTCCCCTTCAATTTAGACCGGAGGAGGGGGAACTGCAGGGGATATAGAGTGGCTATTAACACTACAATGGAGAAGACCTGAGCAGTCCTCCCATCATCAGTGACCCGCTTGGGCTCAAGCCCTCTCCATCAATGTAACAATTGCTTGAGAGTTTATTAAAAGCAATTGGCTCGGCTGACACCGCCTTCCACCGTAGCCGGTTCATCCCAACTGCGGCTCCTCGATGGGCTTTGGCCCCTTGTACCCTGACCCCTCGTTTCTCTAGGACAATGAGAGGGGAACTGATACAACAGTTGGGAATAAAAGCAGCAACAGGTAGCCAAAAGCCTATTAAACACATCTCTACTTTTTTCAAAATCTAGATATTCCAGAGCAATTGAATTGAAATTACGAATTGAAAACCTAACTATATTCTTACAGTAGCTTAGCTGTTTTAAAAACTGAGTAATTTTTCCAGTAGCTACTCCACAAGCTACTTCTACAAAGTGTGATGGTGTTAGGTGACATAATATTACAACGCTATTTTGTAATATGGTATTTCACACACAGCTTTAAGCCAAGTGAAGTGGTTATAAAAATAAAATACCTAAAATACCCCTTTTCTCACTGGGAAGTCTGATTTGCTTAAGTGAAGCAGTTTGTTTTTAAACCAGTTTTAAAAAAAAGGTTCAATCCATTTTACTGAAATATTTTGTGTCTGTTTTTTATAGTGGTAAAATCTAAATATTCCTATTGTACAATCATTTTAATAGCAATGTTATATTTACTTAAATGTGGCTATTTATCACTGATTTCGACTAAGTTATAAAAAAAGAAAAAGAATAAATAAATCACTTAATAGTTTTATTAACCTCAAACTCACCAAATAGTTTGAACTGTAGTTTACTTCAATATTTATGAGCTTACCTTAGCAAAATAGTTGATTTGGGATTTTTGCTGAAAATGCCACCTCAAATCTACATAACCCTAAACTATGTGTTATGCACAGACTTGTGCCTCAGACAAGAATCCCAACTGATTAAAGACCAAAACAACACATTCATAACTTCACCTTAGACAAACACACAAGCTGGCAATGTAATCCATTTGAGCGGTGAAGTATGTCTGTTAATGTGTGCGTGTTACACACACAGTGAGAGACTTCTGAAGTGCCTTTAAGGAGCGTCAGTGTGTTGCTGCTGGGAGATGCATTACTTTTACTGTGCCGGGACAAACGCAATGAGAAATGTGGGGATTCCCTTCGACAGAAACAAACAAAACATGTCCCACCCACTTTACACGCGTGCATCACTACATCTGTACAAACGGTCATAGTCCAGTGCACCTGACTAATGCCCATTGAGAGTGGGATTAGAGAGCAGCAAATAAATAATGTGCACAGAACAACAGAGTAATCTCAGCAATCAGAGCTGTGTGCAAACAGGGAGTTTTGTTGTAATTGAGAAGCCATAATGTTACATAGCCACTGAATACAAAGACACACAGAGTGAAATATGATTTTCAGCTAGCTTTCATTATGGGATGGATAAAGGCTGATCACATTCCTGCTCTTAAAAATGTAGAAACTGTGGCTTTTTGAAATTCATTAGCGATTTTTTTTTTTTTTTTACATCTATAAGAATCAGCTAAAAACATTTAAACAAAGCATATGTATATTTGGAACCATCGTTTTATAATTAATATTGCATAGTATAGACTGATTAATAAACCCATATCGGTTGACCACCATTGCAAAACAGTGATAACTTCCTGTATATATTTGGGTATGGTTGTCACCAGTGGCAATTCCTGATCTTCTTCAACTATCTCTAATTCCCATTAATTCCCATGGATTCTCTTATCGTATTCCTACCTTTATCCAGCACTGGTCCGAAGATGGCCAGGTTATCATTGATAGTAGTGCAATTCCATCTGCGGCCACGGAACTGATGCTGACACTCTTGGATGCCGATTTTCACCCCCTCTGCCACACTAGGCATGATTTCCACATAGTTGCGGCAGAAGCGGAGCTGTTTGGGCACCAGACCAGGAATTGAGCTGCACATGATTGGCTGGGTACCCAAAGAAGTGTACTGGTGTCCCACCGCCAAAGACCTGCCGAGGAAAACATGGAGGTGAGCAACTGACTAGTACAAACCAGAACTTATTTTTTAATGTGCATACTATGTACTTACTAACTTGCTAATAACTTTGTACCAACCATGACTCCAACCGCAAACTCTTTGGAAAATTGAGTGCAACTGTCTTTTTTCTTGCTTTCTCTTGCTTTTTTCTTTTCTAAACTTCATTGCTATCTAATTTATGAATGTTGTCTTGATTACCGACAAAATGCGCAGATTTGAAACAAATCTAGTAGCTTCTATGCGTATCTAGAGTGCAGAATTAATGAATATCCCTACTGAAAAGACCAAATCAGAACAGAAAGGCTAGTCAGCCTCTTCATGGTGGTTTGCTGATGGATTGACCTGTTTTGCACGAATGGGTCTGGTTGAGATGGTTTACCCAGGTATCCTCTCTGGTTTGGCTAGTTAAGTAGCCTGTCAGTACACAAGCATTCAGTGCTGCGGTCCTACATCCAAACCGGAACATTTGATGCTCATATATCAGATGGAATTTAATTTAAAATTAGCTTAAAACACAGACCCTTCTTTACTAACTACACATGCTTACAGCATTATAACGGGTGTATCATTTACAAGGTTGGCTGAAATAGCCAAAAACAGTGTAATTAGAACAATTATAAGATCAAAGTGTAACATGTGTGGACTCAAGGTCCCAAAAGGAGGAGATCAATTGGCATTGACACTTTGCGTTGTATATATACCACAGCAGTTCAAAAAAATTCGCAGTAAGAACTACTGTGGCTTGTATTGTTGGAACCTGTCAAAGGCATTGAAGATCTTTTACTTTGTGGGAGGGGTTTAGATAAAGCCATAACACATTGCTAAGTGGTAAACAAACATAAAAGAGCCAGCTGAGACAGGAGTAGTATACTGATTAAGGATTCACAGTGCGCGACAGGCACCTTGTCATTAAGGGCCACCGACATCCTTAAACTGTCCAAAAGTGAAATAGGTCTGTGGCTTCCTGTAATGACACAGTGTGCACTGGTCTGGCTGAGCATCAGAGGATAGTTTGAACTCGACCATTCTTTGATGACACACGGCTCAGATGTGACATGTGCTGACATGTTTTTCACTTACAATTCAGAGTTTCCATTGCAATGTTGTGGAAAGTTTGTCAGCTGTCAGTACTATTGGTGCATTGCTACTGTTTCCAACATTATCTGAAAACTGAACTGAGCTGGACGATGACATCACGGTTTTCTCAATAGCGGCTATATATATAAATTAACTAAATTAATAACTATTTTACAACAAAAATGAACCATCACTGAACTTACTTAAGCTGGACTATTTTCTTCTAGAAACAAACTTTGTTGCATTATTTTCCTGTTATCACTGTGAAGCTGCTTTGAAACAATCTGTATTGTAAAAAGTGCTATGTAAATAAAGGTGACTTAACTTGACTTTCCAGGTTATGTCATCAATTTCAAATATAACAATGTATTCTAACTCTACCCTAATTATGAAAAAAAAATAATAATAAAAAAAATACACGATTTTACTTTAAGTACTGCATTCGATGTGCTCAAAAGACTCATTATAACACTTTTGAAGATTTAAGAAATCAGAAAATCACTTTAAAACAAGCCGTATCCAACAGTTGTCTCTAACTATAGAATAAACAAATGTAATTTCTACCTGAATAATTTAGTTCAGGCAAGAACATTTAAAAAAAAAAGTAAATTCTATATTCTATAATTAAGGCAGTAATTATTATCTTCCATTTATGTTCGCTGATCATTGTTTAAATGTGAATAAAAGCCTAAATTAAATCTGTTCATCATATAAGGAAATCAAGTCTCTTCAGAAAATGTGGACTAAACTGCTCAATTCATGTGGATTAGTTTTGCGATCTCTTTATGAATTTTTTGAAGCGTAAAAGTGGAGATGTCTATAGAGTGTCCAGAAAGTTCTCAGATTTCATAAAAAAGATCTTCATTTGTGTTCAGACGATGAACGAAAGTCTTACGGGTTTGGAATGACATGAGGGTGAGTAATTAATGAGATAATTTTAATTTTTTGGTGAAATATGCCTTTAATAAAGGTGCATTTTTCACTGTTTTTCATCTGTATTTACATGGTTTTATTATTGCTTTAGTTGTTAAGTTTAGTAAATTGCTGTTTTATGACATCTGGAGTTCATTTTCTGTAAAAATTAATACGCTATATCTAATCAATAAAATTGTGTCAACAGATTACAAGCAATATTATTAATACAATTTAACAAATTAGAATTGAGTAATAATTAATCAAATTAATTCCTTAGAAGTTAACCATTTAAAATGAGTAAAATTTACAGCAAAATTTTTTTAAACACTTTTTTTTTTTATTGCCAACATTGAAGACACCTGATGTTAACAAGCAGAATCACTGAAGGAGAAAACCGTAAGTTTAAGTCACCGTTATGGTGATCAGTGTTTGTTTTAGTTGGGCTCTTGACCCTTAAATCATTCATTTAGATTTTGTTTGGCTGCTGTACCTGAGTTATAACAGCCAGATGAACAAAGAGAAAAGGTGATCTGATGGTGTTGGTTATGTTTTAACATAATCATTATTCCACAATCATTTGACCTGAATCTCTGAACTCATATAGATCCCAATTTACTTGGGAACCTAATTTACCAATTTAGGTGTACGTTTATTAATTATAGCAGCACTGTTCTTGCACAGCATAATATTTGGAACTTTTACAATGTAAGCCAAAGATTTCTTAAACGTGTGTCATATACAAAACATTTTTTTATTTTATTTTTTATTTAGTTTTTAGACACACAGACATCAATAATCAGCCTGTGAATCTCAACAATGGTGACAATTATAAAGCATGTTACAGTGCATTCTGGGTGCCACCAATCAAAACTCATTCATGGCTCCCATCATACATTGCTGCATGAATAAATAATGAGCTTATGATCAGAGGTGATCTGTTTGTCACCACTGCACCATCATACGCGAATTCTTGATGTCTGTGTGTGCCTACATAAAAACTTTTTTTTGAAGTTTATTTTATTTTATTGATTTGATCATATGGATTTCATTGAAAAGGCTAAAAATATTATGCTGTACAAGGACAGAGCTGCTATAATTAATAAAGTAAACCTAACTCAGAATTTGGGCTGTATATGAGTTCAGTGATTCAGGTTAAATGATTGTGAAATAATGATTATGTTAAAACACAACCAACACCATCAGATCACCTTTTCTCGTTGTTGATCTGGCTGTTATAACTCAGGTACAGCAGCCAAACAAAACCTAAAGTAAATGATTTAAGGGTCAAGAGCCCAACTAAAAGAAACACTGATGACCATAATGGTGACTTAAACTTACGGTTTTCTCCTTCAGTGATTCTGCTTGTTAACATCAGGTGTCTTCAATGTTGGCAATAAAAAAAAATTTGGTTAAAAAAACTATTGTTGCAAATTTTACTCATCTTAAATGGTTACCTTTTAAGGAATTAATTTGATTAATTATTAATTTGTTAAATTTAATTAATAATATTGCTTGTAATCTGTTGCCACAATTTTATTGATTAGATATAGCGTATTCATTTTTACAGTGTAGTACTAAAATTGACACATTCATAATCAAAAATGTTCTGACGAATGTCACCGTTATTGTGTATTGTGTACCAAGTATTGATATCTCTGTGTTCGGGTGTGTACCACATCACTTCTATTATGTAGATATATTGTCTACAGAATATCTACTATATTATTTACTTAGATGTTCCAAGTAAAGCATACACTTCAAAATCATGGCATAATTCAGTGTTATATTGTTTGAGTAAAATGTACTTGAAACAGAGTATTGCAAAGTAAGCAAACTTTAACTGCCAAGCTAAGTACTTATTTTATTTGTTAATTTTACTTAACTTAGTTAAGTAGATTTGACTTGCAAAAGAAAGATTACGTAAATTTCACTTATTGTTTTTTTTCTGGAGAACAGGTGAACCAGGTGACAGCACGGCATTTTAGATAAACAACAAAAAATTACAATGCAATAGTGAGTGTGGAAAGTAAATGAGTGCAACCTCTATGAATGAAAATGAGCGCAGCAGTTTCTGATGTGCAGCACCGAGCATTTGAAGTTGTCACTGCAAACAGACACATTGCATGCTGATTTCCTGTATAGGCAGCGCTAAAAATGTTAGATGTACAGAAATACGTAAGCAGAAGCCTCATTCATTAAGGTGTACGATTCAGACATCCTCAGTGTCAGTTTTTAAACCTTCACGCAAGTGTTGTAGTCTACAAGACATTTTTCTATGGATTTCAAAAGTGGTGGAAACAAAATTGCAAAGTGGCAAAAAGTGTTGGGAGCATGTCCCGCCTCTCCGCTGGTGGGACAGCGGACAAAAAAAGGTGCTGTTTGGATTTAAATAGACAAATGCTTAAGAGTATATGATTGATTGGGTCATTATTGCATTGATTATTCTGTTTCTAGCATGTTATATGTTTGGCAACAGTTCTTCTAACCCTAATTGATGGAGTGTGTAGCTTTTCATTTCTTAAACAACTATGTAGGAAGACACATCATGGCCATATTCCAGGATGACAATGTCAAGATTTGTCAGGCTCAAACTGTGCAAGTCCAGATGAGTCCAGTGAGTCCAGATCTTAAATTAATTGAAAGTCTTTGGGATGTGACTTTACAGAGTGCTGGACTCTTGCATTGTCCAAATATTGATACACCTCTTGATCGAAATTAATATGATGTAAATACATTTTTACAACTCTTAAGCATTTGTTTCTTTAAATCCAAACCACGACTTTTTTTTTTTTTTTTTTTTTTTGGGCAATGTAGTTTGGACACACATTAAAGCACCACCCACCCATGTTTTTATCCCCAGATACAAACAATTTCATCTTTGAAACAGAAACAGATGTTGACTTTGCTGAACACCTCTACAAAAATGACAAATGACAAAAAAGTATGCTAAACATTTATGTTTAAACATTTTGGATATTAAATATTAACATATTTATTTGCTTGAAATTAGACATATGCTTGACAAATTAAAGGGACCTGTCTGTAAAGGTGTGAGCAGTCTCAATTAGCTGTGTGTGTGTGTTGACCTGTGTTATGAGCTGATTACTAATCACAACAAGTGGTCCCCTCAGTGACCCCTGACCTGTAGTGATTAGACCTGAAGGGCTCTCTCAATGACAAAGACTACGCCACTCCCTCATCAGCTGATGTGCCACCAACCAGTTCCTATACCTGCTGCATTCCACATCACTTCCTCTCTTCCATTGTTCTGGGGGGAAGTTATGGATCTCTGGCTGTAAAGGAAATGAATGGTGACTTTGATCAACCATGTTGGCCTAAAGCAAATCACTAATTTTATTGTATGTCACTGTAGTTCATTAATTGGAACTTTGTAAAAGAGTACAAAAAGTACTTGTGCAATCATGCTCAAGAAATGTGAACTAAAGAAGTACACATACTAGTCATTGCTAGGCAGCTAACAACTTCCTTGTTATTCTGCGGCATGGTGTACTCTTTGATGTCATTTCTATGACCACTCTAGTCTAAACTGACTTCAATAGGTTATGCTTTGTATAAGTTGATCCCTAGCATTATTTTACTATGAGTCAGGCATTTTTACATCTTTCTTAGAGAGGAGCTTATTCTGAATTTTACTTTAAAGACTAAGAGCACAAAACAAGAGGGAACTTGAGAGAGACTGGCTCGAGAGAAGATCCTAACCTCATCTAGCAGGGTGTAGCGAAACTATGAGGATTTGTTCACTAAGTAACTCCTATTACAATTTGACCTTTTTTTAGCCTTTGTCAGTCCTTCGCCTCAGGGGCCAAGTAGCCTCTCAAACCAATGGCATGGGACGTTTACGTCCCCCCGCCCACCCTGTCTGTTTCACACTCTTACATGCATTTCTTTTACATGCATACAAATACACAACCAACTCAAGAGCTACCCAAGGGCGGAACTAGGGGGCCACCATTGAACAAAGCTTGGCCACACCAACACATCTGGCATTTCTGTCTCTTTTCCTTGGCAAGAATTGAGTTTATTTAGATCTAGAACTATCCTTTTTTAACCATAAAACACAAGAGACCTTTCAGGCACGTGCACCAACTTCACAGTGCCAGGAGCAAGTCAAGCGAACACGGAAATAAGCACAGGTGCCAAAGGAGCTTCAGAAGATGAACGGTGAACAGCGAACAGTAGTTGTACAAGAGGAAAGAGAAGTTGGGTTAATACAACATGATTAAAAGGTGGAAATGATTAAAGCAGTGTCAAAACTTTGCATGCATGTATGTAATTGTTATATATGTATTGTATTCCTGTAGCTCAAACAGTAGAGCATCGCTGAGATTGGTTCGATTCCCAGGGAATGCATGAACTGATCTAATGTACACGTTGAATGCAATGTAAGATGGTTTGGATAAAAGTGCTGCTAAATGAATAAATGTAAATATTTAAGAACATGTCTCTATAATAAAATAAAAGGCTATGTGAGATCACAATATTGTTATGGGTAGCGTGTGTAAAAAGTCTGTTCAGGTGCGTAAACGAAGACGAAAGAGATTCAAAATAATCTCTTTTAATGACAACATTCAGGAGAATAGGGAGATATCCAAACTACACACAACGCAACATAAACGAGAACGGACAAGGAATGTCGGAGGCCCCAGGGTAGAGTCGAAGGTTCTGGGGACCACCCTAGGGATGGCCACTAGAGATGAAGACTCAGGAGAAGCTGACACACCAAAGAGTCCACGCGAGACTGCTTCCGAGGTGGAACATGGGAACCTGAAGACTGAGGTGGAACCAGTGGGACTGAGAAGACGGAGCCAGACTGAACCCGAAGATGACATCTGACCAAGCCTGTGGGACGAGGGAGCCCGGTGGAGTCGAACGGATGATGGTTTCCGATGGAGCCGAGGGAGGGAGGAGCCAAGGTGGAGCCGACAGGTTGACAGGCCACGGTGGAGTGATGGGTACTTATGCTGGAGGCAGAGCTAGGGAATCTTCTGGACTAGGCGGAGCTGGTGGCCTGAAGTCCTGTGGCAGATCCACACAATGCTGTGCAGAGTATTACAGAATACAGAGGAGGTGGGGCTGAGGAACCGACAGTTAAAGGAAGAGGCAGAGGGAGGCTGGGAGGGATCACAGGAGATACAAGACTTTACGGAAATAGTGGGGAAACAGGCAGTTCAGGGCTTGGTGGAACCAGACACCAGCCATGTTGGTGGAACATTATTTTTGTAAAAATTAAGCACATTCCACACCCCCTCCCCTAATTCTTATTATTATGAATGCATATTACTTTAGAGGTTTTTTTTTCTACTGTATTTTTTACATGAAAATGGAGAAATAGGGGAGTAATATCCACAAACGCCTCCAACAGTCTGAAAAATGTTCCAGCAACCATAGCAAACACATCCACCATGAGCCCTCGAACTCCACTTACCTCGAACTCCACTTAACACGATGTTGCGGGCTCACACCCCAGGTGAAAAAGACGTACTGTTAAATGTATTAAAAATGCATTAAAGTATATTTGTATTATACTAAAAATATACTCAAGTACATTTTTAATATATTTAATAGTACGTCTTTTTCTCCTGGGACAACTGGTCAGACACACTATTGTGTCACATTGGTTGAGCTAATTGATGTACAACAGGTGAATATAATGACTAAATCATTTATTAAAGTAATCAATTTATGATAAGCATAAGGTACACATTTATATGTAAATGTTGACTATAATTTAATGCACAAATAAATGCGAGCACTGTGCATTTATACTCAAAAATAGGTGCCGATTTTGCGTTAGTTGGTAAAGTACACATAAAAATGGAATACATTTGAGTGTGCATAAAATAACAAAATTTACATTCTGGCATTTATGTCCTGTCGGCTGCTGACTTATTCCCTTTCTTGCACATGGGGATTTTATCCCACTTTATATTAAGTGTCTTTAGCTACTATGTACTAATGACTAATGATCATGTAAATTAATCATTTGATATCAACATACATGAATGTAATTACATCTGTAATGAATTTTTGTGATTACACTATTGACCCTTCTCTTACCCCTTAACCAAACCTGTTTCTAGCCTTACCCGTATCTCACCGCAATAGCAGCAAAAGTGTTTTGCAATACAATATGAACACAAATAAGTACATTGTACCAAAACATTTTTTATGTAAGAACGTAGTAAAGACAACTAATATAAAGTGTGATCCATATTTTTTTTCCTTCTCTTGCACTGAGCATGTTAAATGTTAAATATTGAATGTTTTATTTTTCAGTTTCATGTTTTTGAAACAGACCCTACAGTCTAACCCAGAGTTATTGAAGAGTTGATTGGCTATATATCCTTCAATAAAGGCTGACTAATCTTTGAACTATGTAGCTATCTGCAATCTCATCCATGAGGATGCAATGATAGAAAACAAGCATGGGGGTGTTGAGAACCAGAACCAAGCTGACTAAGCAAGTTGAGCTTTAACTGTAGTTTGAGCTTCTTTTCTATTAATATGCCTGGAGGTGAAGTCAAGTCACCTTTATTTATATAGCGCTTTATACAATTGTTTCAAAGCAGCTTTACAGTGATAACAGGAAAATTATGCATTTTCGGCTGTTGTTCAGCTAAAGTCAGTTCGTTGTTGATTCAGTTCCGTTGTAAAGAAAATCAATTATTAAATGAGTTAATTTAATTTATAAAGCAGTTCTGCAAAAAAAAAAATGTCATTTTTGAATAAAACAAAAATGGTCAAATTCACACAGTACTATTTGATATATTCCATCTCTATCTCAACTGATTACTCAATCAAGTACAATTCATTTTGTTCAGTTGAGTTGTAGGCACTAAAACAGACAAGTGCTTTGTAGTTAAATTTATTTTAATGTTGAATTGATGTTGACATTTCTGTGCCACCCCTATGAAAATATCTTGGCTCTGCCAAATGACTGCAAATGACTAGAACAATAGGATAAATTTCACAAAAATATCGGTTGGTTGCATTTAACCCCAAAATAAAATAATAATAATAAATTTCAGGCATGTTACTTTTTTTTTTTCTGCATTGTTTTACAATGCAAACGTGACATTATTTTTGTGGCAATTAAGCACATTTCACACCCCTTCCCCTAATTTGTCTTATTTTAAATGCGTTCTACTTTTGAGGGTTTTTTTTTTGTACTTTTTTTGTGCTGTATTGTACATGAATAATAATAAATAAATAAAAACTACATTGTAATCCACAATGTTTCATTTAAATCAGCATAAATGATGTATACAACAAATCATGATGATGTTGTAATGTAGTACAACAAATCATTGTTTTTTCACTGTGATCAGAAAGATTCACAGTTTCAAATGAGCTTTAAATGAGATTCATTATTTCTTATTTCTTTATTTTGAACTGGACATATTCTTGAGAGGTTTCGTTACAAAGGCAAAAGGAGACTCTTACAATCATTTCACCACAGGTAAGTCTTGATTAAGTGTTTTCCTTAACCAATGAAAAGTGACTTAGAGTAATATTAGATCATTAGGCTAACTGTTGCCAAGCAACTTATAGAATTCAATATGATGCCACAGGTGTGCAAGCACTGACAGTTTCAATTATGGATCATCCAATCATTTTTACAGCTAGAACTATCCTCTTCTCTTTTTTTTAAAGCTGGCAAACTGTTTGTGGGCTCCATCAAGCGTGGACAGCCCTCAGGTATACTGCAGTCAAGACTAAAGTGATAATTAATAGGCTCTGTTGACGGCTAGAATCACCACCTCATACTTTGTTATTGTACTTTGCCAGAAGCTGATAAATTTGAGACGTCACCAACGCTGAGTGAGGTGAACAGGTGTTTCAATGACATGTCCTCATGCTCAGCTGTCTTGGGCGTGTGTCTGCCTCGGTCATCTGTTGTAGCTCATGATATTGAGATCATCATTTAGTAAGAACGAAGAACTCAAACCAACACAACAGAGATCGGAGTGTCTTAGCACACTGGGCAAACCGGATTCATTGTTAATGTATCGCTGCACTGAGATTGGATTGCTGGTATTTCTTAAACACTGATCTGTAGATATTATCAATCAAATGCAACACAAGCATCTATAAGGTTGTACTAATTTGCATCAGGTGTGTGGAACTCATAGCATTCTTTGAACTATGTGCTTGTGCAAAGTTGTCATATTTTTTTTGTGATATACCAAACGAAAGTATGACCAAACTGACATCCTGCCTCCACCCCGGAAGAACAGTATTGTCTTTACATCCCCCAAATCTCTTAAAGCCAGGTAATTAAAAGACAAAAGGACCGAAATGAACATATCCATTTGCTCTGGAGTCTTAGATATATTTGCTCACTTTTCATCTGAAGTGTATCCAGTCTAGGTTTTAATGCATATTTCAGCAAGCCCAAGCAAGTGCACCTCTGAATTACCACTTTACTTGTAGGCCCCGGAGCCACAGAGCCGACTTTGACATCAAGAGAGAAGTGTTTGGGAGAAGGAATGTGCGGCAAGCTTTCACCTCCAGGTATTTATCTTTTAAGGTGGAGCGCGGGGGGTGGTGTTTAGGGTGCAGTCAGGCAACACCATCTCATAAGGAGAAGAAGGAAGCCATGAACCTGGTCTCTATACCTGATCCACGTCAAAAACTTCCTTCATAGCGGCCGAAGCAAAAATGTAACATTAGGTTATGGGTTAGATGTTATTAAGTATAGAATATATATATATATATATATATATATATATATATATACACAAGTATTAGCTGGTTATTAGTATAGATACGCTTTTGTATACCAATACTTTTAAGGTCTCCCCTGCATGGACATGGGCAGTACTGCGGCAGGTTATCATATCACATATATACATAACTATCTCAGCTGGAGAACCGCAGGCCACCCTGCTGAGGTAAATTGCCCAGTGATTTCAGTATGTTTTCACGCATGTCCCTTCTGTTACGGGAAACCGAAACTCTGTGACTTATTGCACTTGATTCTTAAAAGAACAATCTGTTTACATCAAATCCAACAAACTTCAATGACTTTATTCATACCTTATTTATGTCCGAAGCTGATTGTTTTAACCAAGAGAAATGGGTTCACATTTGATAGATAGAAATGGGTTCAAATTTAAAAAATAAGATGAGGCAGCAGAACTTCAAAAAAAAAAAAAAAAAAAACAGCATAGAATGATCTAGGTCAAACTAGACACTTTTCTGATAGGCCTACTTCTAAATTCTCACATTTTACCAATAAGCTGGTGTTGAGGCTGGAGCTGAAAAAAACGTGTGACTCCAGAGGCAATGCACATTCTGTACAGCTTGACAGATATATATATCGATTGGTATAGATAGCTTTATACCTCAGTGTTTTTATAGCTTCTTGTATCTTCTATCATTAGTCAATTTCATACCTTGATGGTATAAGTGTAACACTTGTATTGCGCACCCCTGAGTTCCCTTGTGAAAAATAAGTGTACTTTTGCATATTTTTCAAACATTCTTATAATGGAAATAATAAACTTAAATGCTAAATGTACTGTTTTTCGAGACCTAATTTTGTATTATTTAATGCAATTAAAAAAATAAAAAACCCACTTGAGTATAGGACTTAAGTACACACAATTGCATTGCTTATATTGTGTACAGCGCTTTGAGAAGCTGCTTTTAAAGGTGCTTTATAATATAAAGTTCATTATAATTATTATTATTATTACACCTTTATATGTCATTTCATAATTACTTCTATTGTCTTTGAAATATGGTTAAATTGTAAAAGAGTTGAATGGACAAGCATTTATGCTTTAATGTCATTTCTGTTAAAACTTGTAAAACTTCAATCTCCAATAACTAAAGTTATTTGATAACTACACAACAGTTAACATTATAAGAAAGTGCTTTATCATGTTAGTAAACACAATGAAATAAGTGTACTTCTTTAAAGCATAGATTATTAAAACATAACGAGTTCTTTAAATGAAAACTTTTCATTTGCCTTTAATACAAAGTGCACTTTTTAAAAGGGAATTGTGTTGAGAAACTCTCTTTAAGTCCACCTAAGAGACCTTATTTCATTAAAATTATATTATGTGCAAGTGCAGTTTAAAAAAAAAATAGGCTATATACTTTCAAGTTTTGAAGTACAAGACAAGTGCACTTTCAATACAATGAAGTGTACCTCTTTTTCACAAGGGTTGGCTACTCATTATAAGCAACAGAAGTTGCTGGATGCTGTTCTCTGAATTGGCATTGTGAATGAGAAGGAAAGCACGGCTTTTAAAATCTCAAGAGGGTCAGACAGACAACAATTAACAAAAAGAGTGGTCTGGACTGTGACTAATGACCTACTCAATTACAGCTTTTACAACCACTGAGAAAACTCTGCTTTATTGTCTTGCCTCCCTGAAACAATGATCTTTTAGGCGTACGAGTGAAATCTGTACAAGAAAACACCTTGAATGTTTCTGTCAGGTATGAAGTTATGACTTATGTGTGAAATTTTTGTACATGCATTTAGTTATATTTCATGGGAAATATCTTCTGTTAAATTCTTTTAAATATAGTCTCAAATGATTATGCAATTCTGCATATTCTTAACAATAAATCATTTTACAACCTTCTCAGTTACAATTGCCTATTTATTTTATTATTACTACAGGTGTTCAATTGCCAATGAAATAATGTTCATAAAAATACAACATCTAAAATCCAATGTTGAAAATGTTATAGGCCTAATTTAAATTCAGATTAAGTTTATCTCTGATTAACGAAACAAACTGAACAGCTACACTATCAGCAATGATCTTTTACAACTACATGTAGTAGGCTACAATGAGTTCCATGCTTAGGTTTTATTTATTTAAAGACAACGCGCTTTTAAGTCCTCTATTGGAGAAGTTCCAGCCTGTCATAAAAGATATTAGTGGCAAAAAGACGACATCTGAATCACTGAGAATGTTTTTTTCATTTTTTAAACTTTTTAATAGTTGAAAACAAATTAGCCTATAGGCTACTCACTCTTTCAATAAATCAACTGCACATTTTAACAAACAAATTAAACATGAGTTGTTACACATTTCTCATAGGTCAATGTTGATAAAAGTTGATCCAACAATTTACTTACAGTAGCTTACTCCAAACTATTAACAGGTGCAGGACAGACAGACAGACAGACAGACAGACAGACAGACAGACAGACATAGATAGATAGATAGATAGATAGATAGATAGATAGATAGACATCGCGTAATCTATCTATCTATCTATCTATCTATCTATCTATCTATCTATCTATCTATCTATCTATCTATCATCATATCATCACCAGTTTAGCTGACGTCACGGACATTTTCAATCCCCAAATCATTGTCAAGTTGAAAGCTTGTCATTTACCCTTTCTAGACTAGCAAACTCAATGTATTTCACATAGAAAGGTTAAAAAGGTAATAAAACTTACCACCATATCGGGTAGCTTGCCATGACACGCGTGAGCCCACAAAAAAGAAACAGGAAATATCCAAGATATATCATCCTTTAAAAAGTTAGGCTTAAACAGACACGCACGCACACACGCACGCACGCACACACACACACACGCACACACACATACACACACGCATACACACTCGCCCGCGTGTGTCAATAAGAGAACACGAGATGATTATGAGCGATATTTCTCTCCGATAATCCTACAGCCTTCTTCTGTGCGCGTTCATGAGGCACATATTAAAGTTGAGAACGGCTTTTCATTCGGACCCAATCACAGGCTTTTGCCACGGGCGAAATTCTGATGATAGAGTCACTCAGTCAGCCTGAACCGCAATGCTCAGGACACTCACTGTTTTAATAGTTATTGGGACATGCAAGGCTTTCTGTGTTATATATATAAGGTTGTCTACGGGTGGGTGGGGGGACCCCTGTGGATTGGGTAGCTATAACAACCTGTCCGGATTTCACCCCCCGATTTAAAGCCCCTCATATGCAAAAATGAAAAACGTGTGAATTGCTCGCTTGCCTCGTGTTCGTTTTTCTTGTTGTGCTGTGGCATATTGCTTTTTTCGCTCTGTTCAAATTATTCGATTTAATCTATTTTCTTATTTTAAAAATAAATCAAATAGCCTAAATTATTTTATAAATGTTTAATGTAGGCTATTTATAAATGCTAGATCTACACAAATCAAATGCCCAGCTGAAGATAAGTCGTAAATAGGCTATATCAGGTGTTTTCTTTCCAATTCGAATATCAAATCCAATTAAAACGTTTTAAAAAATGGAAAATAATACTCGGGTTATATAAAACTAAAAACTGTACGTTGCCATATCCTAAGATCATGGAATTATTAAAGTTTTTAACAATTGTTAATCGTAATGATGATAATATGAAGGGGAAACATTTATATAGGCCTGATATTATGCTATAGCCTAATATAGCCTAGGGCATTTTTTCAATGTCGCATTTCCCAAATCGGAAACTTTCAGTATTTCTTTCACGTGTTGTTTTTACGACTGGAAGTGTATTCATCCTGTGTAGCCTATTCATATTCATTGATCCTACACACCTGATCAAATGCGGTTTGTGGTGGAACAGGTCCTTTACAGAGACTTATCTATAGATCTAAAGGATAAGCTCAAATCAAGTAGAGTAGGCTTGGAAATGTTGATGAATGAATTAATGAATCTTTCGTTCTCCCTCATTATAAACTCTTAAAATATAATAACTAACTTGCAGATCTAATCAGAGAATTCTTTCCGACTATTAACTGTTAAATAACAATAGATCAACTGTTACATAAAACTGCACATTTCTCTTGTAACATAATAGGAAACTGCAATAACGAAATAACAAATAGGCCCAAATTTCCTCAAAGGTCGTATAAACTTTTATCATTGTCATGTTTTGAAAGGTGATTGCATGGCTGTATCGACCTGCCTTTGATCTATATAGTCATGAGACTTTAAATTTCAAATTAATTCATTATTTCGTGTTCACAATATATTGATAAAAAAAAAAAAAAAAAAAAAAAACACTATAATTATGCCATCTTCACATTCGATTCTGTTCAAACATTATTAAATTTACTTGTGTTTTTTTTTTTTTTACTTGAATAATAGGCTATCTTCATTCATTATTTTTTTTCATGCGCTCTTTGTAGGCTACAGGACTGAAACCGGATTGACATTTCTGTTTCACATGTCTCCATCTAGTGGCAATGAGCAGCAGCAAACTCGATGGTGGCAAACACAATCTCACTTTATTCATGTTGCTCAGCAGATTATTTAAAGAGAAGCAAATGTTTTGTCTCAGTACCTAAACTATATATAGCATATATATATATATATATATATATATTACGGAACTATTTAGAGGATTTATGTCTAAGCTTTCAGTCCTGTCAAATCTGTCACTCCTCTGTGTTTCTGTGAACATCTGACCTGACCAACCTATGCCCTCTAGTGGCCATAGACTCTGAAGTGACTTCAGCTGAATAATGACACTATAGCTAATTGCAGCAACCTATATTATGTAAAGATATATATATATATATATATATATATATATAAATAACGCTGATTTGAATAGTGGAAAAGCCATGTTATAACAGACAAACAAGATCTACATATCCCTAATGCTTAGCCAAAGATTGCTTTTTTTGTGATTTGTGAATTACTAGAATTAATAAACAATAGAATCATGTTTGTAATGAAGAAATCTGTGTTGCCTTGTTAAATGCATTTTGAAAGATCTCTTCTTTACAAATCAGCTTCCTGGAATGACAGAGATTTATTGCTGTTAAGTCAGAAACTAGGGTGTTTTTGAAGTTATTGAATGCTTCTGTGTTGTAATATGTGACTCACCTGTGTTGAATGAGAATATTAACTTTTGGATTAGATATTCATTAAAGGAATCTCTCACACAAAAATAATCTGTATTGATTCATGTTGTTCCATTGACATCTATATGACTTTCTTTCTTTTCTGTTTCTTCTGTTCTGTTTTTTTTCTGTTTAGTAAAAAAAATGAGACATAAAAAGGTAAGAAAAAAGCATGCAAAAAGAGCATTTTTTAGGTGAACTGAATAATTTGTGTTTAGCAGATATTGATGATTGATTCTGAAGAGATACAGGTTTCGATGCAAAACATAATAAAAAGAAACATTATGAAAAGACTGCATTTCTTTATTTAAACAATCTATTAATCCATGTTCACTTTTTTTTGTCATAAAATACTCTTTTTACATCCCAACACGTTTTCATGTGGTGTTGGGAGGTGTCTTGTAGAGCGAAAATAAGTTCTGTGCAGTGTGTTTTTACTTTTTTTTTTTTTTTTCTGGAGAAGAGACAGCAGAGGTGTGAGTCGAGGCACTTTTTCCACCCGTTGTAATCATGACCTCACAGGCAGAGTCAACACTCAAAACATACTCAAATGACATGAACAACGTCAGCTGCAATCCTGTCCACAATATCACTGGTGGAGAAATATGAAACAGACACAAATGTTTGAGGTTCTGCTTCAGAGTCCAGCTAACAGAGCTTGAAGAGGGTGAGGTGTTGTTTAGTCATGGGTTACAGTATACGAGCAGAGTGTCAAGCTCTATTATTCCAGCCATGAGAATGGAATATGATTAATATTGCCCCCAGGTAACTATGAACTCAGTGAACCTTCACACTTTTTCCTCCTTACTCAACGTGACTACCAGATCATGTTGACAACGTTTCTCTAAAACTTTTGTCTAACCCCTTACTGACATTTACATATAGGCTACATAAGGTACTGTAAGGTCATGAATTGATTTTTATCACTTTTAATGTTGTTATTTTTTGTTGTTGTTGTTTTTACATCAAAAACATTTTCTACCCTGTTTTTTACCCACTGGGAGAATAGTGGGACAGTGTCACTGTCATGCAGAGTTTAGCTTCATCCCTAGTCAAACTGTGTCCCAATTCAGAGGCTGCATCCTTTGAAGTCTGTGAAGTCGAACCGAGTATTGTTAAATGGGACGGTTCCTTCGAGATTTTCCTATGGGCTTTTATAATGGTGTTTTTTTATTATTTATGTGCAGAATAAAGCCTGTGGTAAACACAACTTGACTAATGCTTTGACGTTTTGTTCTGCAATGTAAATTACACACACCCACAGTGACAAAGCGAATTTTGAAGCAGTTATGTTAATTTTTGATAAGTAACTAGATAGGACTGCTTTTTCCGAGGATATGTTACCAACCATTAAAGCACTACATTTAAGAGAAAATGCATGGCAGGTATTATCCAGTGAATACAGCGAAAACAGTCTTGGTTACTGTTGTAACCCTCGTTCCCCGAAGGAGGGAACAGAGACGTTACATTGACAGACTGACATTTTGGGATATCACTTGGGAGCTCAAGCTCCTTCAAGTGGTAATAAAATAAGCCAATGGACATTGGTGAGTGAGATTTGGATGGCAAGCCACTCCCCCTGACCCACGGGTATATAAGCTCGCTTGCAACTTACTCATTCAGGTTTTTTTGAGGAGGCAAGATATTCACAGCCATTCACCCAGCCGTCTCCAAGTATGTCGAATAGACCTCCGTACCTGGTGAGACGGAAGGACAGAACTTTCCAAGGGGAAGGTCGATAGCATGCCAAGTCCAGATGGAAAGGGATACTACGGAGACCACATTCTGCCCATAGGGAGGTAACATGTAGCCTGACTACGTCAGACTTCTTACTTCCGCTCAATTTCATTTCGCTTCTGTAGTCAGTCTGATACAGCATAATAGCTTTCCGTTTGCCTCCGGCCTGAAAACAGCCGGGCCAATCAACGAACAGAGGGCGGGCTGAGAGCCGTGACGTAGACGCTGATTGTACCGTGGATGCGTTGATTTTTACTTCACATAATCTGCAAAAGTCGCGCACAGCCATGTTCACTCCGGTATTTCGCTCGATGGTTTTGTTTTCGCATCATACATGTGTTTACAGTGGAAGTTAGATGCGGCTGAGCATGCGCATAACACACGCCATAACCAAACGTTATGTGATTGGCTTACAGGTAACCAATGATTTTAAACTTCAGACAAGCGCCCCCCGCGCGAGAGAAAACACTTCTCTATTATGCCATTCCAGACTCTGTCTACGAAGCAAAGCGAAGTAGCAGAGTTTGGTATTACCAGGCAAGGTAACATGTGGAAATACACAGACGGATTGACCTGTGGGGCAGTGCTAGATATGAAAGATCTATGTGGTAGTTCCTGCCTAAACAGGGATGGAATCATTACCAATGCAGCAACAGGGCAGAGTGGAATCTGCCCGGGGAAAGACACAGATTTACCGACAGGGAAACCGTACTGTGGAAAAATACACAAATGGGATTACCAGGAGGGAATCACAACATATGGGGCACATAGCACAGTACACACAGGAAGAAACCAGCTCAACCCAGAGATTTTTGAATCTCGCAAAGGTGTTAGGTGTCACTCAGCCCGCAGCTCTGCAGATGTATGCTAGAGAGGCACCAACACCCAGGAGGAGGCAACACTCCGAGTTGAGTAAGCCCTCACCCCAAGGGCTCTTACAGGAAGAACACCAACCAAGACTCCACTTCAAGGCATAAGCTCGCCTAGTAGAGGGAACTCTGGCTTGAGTGATAGTGTCTTTCACTGCTGGTGGTAGGCCACTTAAGTCTGGCACTGAGATCTGGATGCGGGTGCCACAGGGTGCCCCGTCTCTGATAAAGCAGGTCCTTCCTCAGGTGAATCCGCTGTCTGAGGACCATCAGGTCCGAGAACCATGTCCAGGTGGGCCATTAAGATGCATCCTCACTGATCTTGCACAGTTTTAAATAAATATAGGTTAACTAAATAAAGGTTAACTAACAGTGTCTGTGTGAGCAGGCTTCTCGGTTGGAGGGTTCGGCTCTATTGTGTCCTTCGCTAGCAAGACCACAATCTCCGCACGCAGGACAGGAGCATCCTTGTCTGCCACCGAGGTAAACAGGATGCCGCTAAACCTGGAAGGACGCTGGGCAAATTGAATCACTTAGCCGAGTCTGATCGTCCAAATGCGCCAACGAGATGGGCTGGGAAGCGCTAGCCAGGCCTCCAGACACCGACTAGACCTGCACCACTGTCCCCGAAAGGGGCAGAACTGCTGAGTCTTCATCCACAGAGGACTCAAGCCTGCTCATGATGCAGCTATCGATATCTGGTCCCCCCTGGGAGCCCCAAATGAGATGCTGGGTCCCCAATGAGAAGGACCCGCAGCCACCCCCGGAAACTTGCCTAGACACGTGAGGCAGTGATCATGACTGTCAGACGGAGCCAAGAAACAGCCACATCCAGAAAGACACGGGTGGAATGCCATCTTTAAAAAGACACAACGTAATCAGTGCTTGCTCTTTTCGGGGAAATACTCTTTTGTTTGTTGAAGTGCCCAGGGGTGTGATCGCTGCACTTATCTGTGCATGTTTCCTCTTTCTGCGAAAACACACCATGAAATACGCCATCTCTCCAACTCAGAATGCCTCCGTTTCTTTGTCAGCTCAAAGGCAGATTGGCTGAGCACTGAAGATCAGCCACTCGGCTCCGAAGAAAAAAGCTGTATGAGTGAGTTGCAGGCGAGCTTATATACTTGTGTGTCTGGGGGTGTGGTTTGTCATGAAAATCTCACTCGCCAATGTCCATTGGCTTGTTTTGTTACCACTTGAAGGTGATTGGGCTCCCAACTGAGATTCCACAACGTCAGTCTGTCGACTTAACATAGAACGTGACTGACTGATAAGGAACTGCAAGTTAGTGTAGAACCTCTACTATTCAGGAAATGAAAATGTATGTTTTAATAATTAAAATTATATATTTTTTAAAAAGTTAGTTATATTAGTATAGTGGATTTATGTATGGTCAGAAACTTGCATGAGTCATTATATTATTAACATTTTACCACAATCAAGCTCAAATAGAGTTTTTCAGATTTGTTTTTTTATCAGTCATTAACAGCCACATCTGCAGCAGTAAGTGCATCACATTACAATTAATTACAGGTTACAAAGTTTATTGTAGCTATGTGGGTGCTCAGTTTTTCCTGTCGTTTAATACATTTGGTCAAAGTCTTGTGTTATAATGAGGTGCTATGCACATGCTGTATTGCTATGACTAGACGGCAAATACCAGACTAAGACAAACTTCTCTGCTCCTCAAATAGGCCTACATAAAACAGCCTTTTCAAAACAATTTTTAGTTAAGTAAATGTTGTATATATTAAAAGAACCAGTTCCCTTTCAGTGGAGTCGAACGTGAACGACGAATCGGCAATCTCGCTAGAGAGACCAATCTACTTTGAGTGTAACTAAACGAGCTAATACACATCAGCATGCAAGATTTGCATCTGCCGCTCTGCCCTGCAGTGCGGGTATTAATGGGCAGCAGGTGCATCGCATATCAACTTTTCGCTTTGGGATCGGTGTGATCGGTGTCTCCCCTTCCGGGCCTGTAAGTACTTGTCCGATCTAACAGGCAAAGCTTACAAAGCTTGTGGAGAGGACGCCTCTGCCTTGCACACCATGGCGATTCTCCAGGTCTATAAGGCCAAAGTGCTCAAGGAGCTGCACGAGGGTAGTTCCGACCAGGGCGTAATGCAGGAATTGCGTTCAGCAACCGACCTCAATTTACAAGCGACTAAAGTCACTGCGCGCTCCCTGGGTCTAGCAATGTCCACTCTGGTGGTCCAGTAACACCATCTCTGGCTGTACCTGGCAGATTTGTGGGATGCGACAAAATCTGGTTCCTAAGTTCCTCTGCCTCCCAGGCCTGCCTCTTCGACTACGCCCAGCAGTTCTCGGTTGCACAGAAGCAGACAGAGGCCATCAAAGATATAACAGCTACTGTTTGAGGTTTTGCGGACAGTTTGAAGATCCACTGGAGTTACGGTGTCTGCATTAAGCCCCAGTGCACCAGTGGGCAGAACAAAGAGTCAGAGAGGCCTTGATATGTGTCTGTGCTGGCAGTTTTTAAACTTACAGTATATTTTTATGGCACAATGACCTCTTATTTGTCAAAAGATCAAGGAAAATTTGATTTCTCAATTCATGACCCCTCTAAACAGAAACACCTTCTTCTAAACTGCAGACATAGATGAGCACATGACCTTAGTTAATGTAAAACCATAATGTAACATGGTGAAAGGTCAATATAAAACATTAAGGCATAACTGGTTGTCTTCAACTACAGGAATGTCCAATGTTTTTTTTTTTTCAGTTTCAGGAACTTATTTTCTATTCTTTATTATATGTTTTTTGTTTTTTTTGTTGTTGTTTTTTTTTTACAATGTTTTAATTTTGTGTTGTGAAATTACCTTTCAACAAGTTTTCCATACCCAGACTTTCATAAAATATAAAAATCAATGGTTACACTTTATTTTAAGGTGTCATTGTTACAGTGTAATTATATATGTAAGTACTGAGTAATATCAATGAACATAATGTACTTACTAAAGGGTTTGGGTAGGATTGGGATTTGTTTGAGGGTTAGTTGCATGTAATTATGCATATATTTGTGTTACTATGGTAATTAAAGTGTTACCAAATCAATTATCAAATGATATCAAATATGCCTCAGCTGTAATTTCAACCACAACCAACAATTTTGCCAGTGTTTTTTTTTTTTTTTTGTAAGTTAGTGTACTTGCTTACCATGGAGACAATGTAGCTAAAAATGTGATTGTACATTATTTCCAATTATTCCAAGTTAAAATTTTGTCAAATTAGACAAAATATATTTATATTTAAGACACATAAAATACTATAAAATACTAGGTAAAGGAGACAGCAAATTTATTCAGAAATGTTGAAAAAGTCATTTCTGCCACAGAAAATAATACATCATTTAAGATTTGTTAGATAGAAGCAAAAACAAACAAACAATTAACTAGTTCTGGCATGGAACTCTAGATACCGCAGGCTGATAAGTCAAACTCATTTGGTAGCGATCACTTCATTATCTACACAGCACTGCTGATTGGTTCTTGTTGTATCAGCGGCCAATGAGTTGCGGCTCAACTTTAAAAAAAAACCTGGTAGCATTGCTGTTAGCAGTCTGCAGCGCACTTTCAGAAACCTGCATCTGGAATGCGATATTGACAAAAAATGATACGATACGATAATTAGACAAAATTTTGCTGAGTGTGTTTATTGTGTTGGTACTGTAACAATATGTAATTATTATAATGCTTGTTCAGGTTATACCTGCCACTAGGGGGCGAACAGGGGCAGTTCTAGAGGTTAAGCCTGGGAGTAAGCGAGGAAGTAAGGCTGGGACATGACACTGTGTTTGCAGACTGTTCAATAAATGCTGACCCCGTTGGGCTAGAGCAAAGAATATGGACCCTTGTTTTATATAAAAAAACACACTTTAACTTGGTGGCAGCGGTCGTGGAGTTATGCCCAAGTTTTTAGGGGTTTGCTGCGGAGGCGCCGGCGACATCCGAAGACGGTAAAGTGCTAACGTGTAGCGTGGATTAGCAGCGAAGTAAACAAGCTAACGCTAACAGCATGGACGGACTTAGACCTCCACAGACGTTGTGTCTGGACTCCAGTAACCTGTCTAAAACGTGGAAGTCTTGGAGAGACGAGTTTGAACTGTACATCGGATTAACTGTTGCCGAGGACGACGAGAAGAAAAAGGTCAGGCTCTTCAGTTATCTGGTCGGTGAGAGTGGCAGAGAGCTACTGGATACGGTAATGGGAGACACAGCGAAGTCGGACTGGAAGATTAATGACGTCATTGAAAAGTTTGATAACTACTGCAGTCCTACAGTGAACGAGACAGTGGAGCGGTACAAATTCTTCACAAGAAATCAAGGTACCAGTGAATCCATAGATGGCTATGTTACTGAACTCAAGGTGCTAGCAAAAACATGCAACTTTGGGACATTGAGAGACTCACTCATTCGTGACAGGATCGTATGTGGGATTAACAGCAGCAACATGCGAGAGAGACTGTTACGGGAGAAAGCCATGACATTGGACACTTGCATTCAACTTTGCAGGGCTGCGGAGTGGTCGCGGGAAAACTGCAAGGCCATAGCGGGGCACACAGTGGAAGAAGTTCACGCAGTGCAAGGAGCTTCGCGCCTACAGCAGAAAGAAAGTACCGTGGATTGCAAGTTTTGCGGCAAGACACATGAAAGGAGCAAACAGAAATGTCCAGCATTTGGAAAGAAATGCAAAAAGTGTGGTAAGGAAAACCACTTTGCGGTTAAGTGTAAAGCCCGCATTGAACCAAAGAAGAAAAAATCTGTGCATAACGTCACTGAATGTGAAAGTGAATATGAGGACATACTGTGTGTAAGACATGTAGCAGAAAATGAAAACGTGAATGCTGTTGACTCTAACAAAGGTAATGACTCCCAGTTGTTTGCAGGCATGCTCCTAGGGAAAGATATTATAAAATTTCAGATCGATTGTGGAGCTACATGTAATGTTTTGCCTATTAACATGCTGAACACAGATGCTAAGCTTGAGGATACAAATTCTGTGTTAGTGATGTACAATGGAAGCAAAGTGAAGCCACTGGGTAGATGTAAAGTGAAATTAAGAAACCCGAGAAACAAAAAACTGTACCAGCTAGAGTTTCAGGTTGTGGACAAAGGTTGTGCTGTACCACTGATTGGTAAGAGAGCCAGTGAGGCTATGAAACTCATAAAAGTACACTATGAAAACATTATGGCTATTGACAGTATTGTGACAACAGAGAGAGACACAAAAGGACAATGGACAATGGAACAAATAAAGACAGACTTTGCAGATGTGTTCACAGGAGACGGTTGTCTGGAAGGAGAATACAAAATGGAAGTGGACGAGAGTGTGAAACCTGTGCAACTCCCAAAGCGACGTGTTCCGGTCGCCATGATGAAACCGCTGAAAGAGGAGCTTCAGGACCTTGAGCACAGAGGTATTATCACACCAGTAGACTGTAGCACAGACTGGATCAGTAGCATGGTGTTGGTGCAAAAGCAAAACGGTAAACCTAGAGTATGCATTGATCCAAAGCCCCTCAACAAAGCACTCAAGCGCAGTCACTTCCCACTACAAACCATTGAGGATGTACTCCCAGATATGTCTAAAGCTAAAGTGTTCACAGTGTGTGACGTGAAAAGCGGGTTTTGGCATGTCAAGCTAGAAGAGAAATCCAGCTATCTGACTACGTTCTCCACCCCATTTGGCCGTTTCAGATGGCTAAGGATGCCCATGGGAATAAGTCCGGCACCGGAAGTTTTCCAGCGAAAACTGACCCAAGCACTGGACGGGTTACCGGGCCTATACATTATTGCGGATGATGTGCTCATTACAGGTCAGGGAGAGACGCAGGAAGCAGCAGAAGGAGACCATGATGTGAAGCTGAAACTGTTCCTGGAGCGGTGCAGGAAAAAGAACATTAAACTGAACCCAGACAAGTTCAAGCTGAGGAAGATGGAGTGTACATACATTGGGCACCGCCTGACGGCAAACGGACTGAAAGTGGATCCAGACAAGGTGCGTGCTATTGAACACATGCCGAGACCTACAGATTTGAAAGCGGTACAGAGACTGTTAGGTATGATAAACTACTTGGCTAAGTTTTGCCCACACCTTTCAGACCAGTGTGAAGTGTTGCGACAGTTGACACACAAAGACACAGACTGGGACTGGTCGGAGCAGCATGAGAATGCTTTTGTGAAACTAAAAAAGACTATTGCAGATGCTCCTGTTCTGAAGTACTATTGCCCAGAGGAGGACCTCGTAGTGCAATGTGATGCATCGGACACAGGGTTGGGAGCAGCGCTCATGCAAAAGGGTAAGCCCATCGCTTATGCAAGCAGAGCACTCACACAGACGGAGCGGGGTTATGCCCAGATTGAAAAAGATTTCTAGCTATGGTGTTCAGTGTAGAGAAGTTTCATCAGTACACGTATGGTCGCAAAGTTACTGTCCAATCTGACCATAAGCCGTTAGAGACCATAGTTAGGAAACCTCTTTTGAGTGCGCCCAAGAGACTTCAAAGAATGATGCTACGCATTCAGAAATACAACCTGACTGTAGTGTATGTTCCTGGCAAAGACATGTTACTGGCAGACACCTTGAGCAGAGCATATCTCCCAGAATGTCCATCTCTGAGCTCTGTAGAAGCGGAAATAGAGACGGTTAATATGGTGCAACACTTACCCATTTCAGGTGACAGTCTAAGCCAGATCAGGACAGCTACAAAAGATGACAAAACTCTACAAACTGTGATCCGACTGATGAAGCAGGGTTGGCCATCGGACAAAAGGGCCATACCTCTGGAAATCAAACCCTACTTCGCATTCCAGGAGGAATTAAGTTATCAGGATGGCATTGTGTTTCGAGGTGAACGTGCTGTGATTCCATTATCACTGCAGAAAGACATCACCCGCCGCCTACACTCCTCACATCTCGGGGCAGAAGGATGTCTTCGAAGGGCCAGAGAATGTGTCTACTGGATTGGCATGAACGACCACATAAAGACACACATAGCTCGCTGTGACATATGCAGGTCAGTGGATGACAAACAGCACAGAGAAACGCTCAACCCACACAATGTGCCAAGCAGGCCATGGGCCAAAGTAGGCGTTGACCTATTTCACTTTGATAACAAAAATTACCATGTAACAGTCGACTACTATTCCAATTTCTGGGAAATAGACTTTTTGCCAGACACAAAAGCTACTACAGTGATAAAGAAACTAAAAGCACATTTTGCTAGATACGGCATTCCCAACACAGTAGTCTCAGACAACGGTCCTCAATACTCATCTCAAGAGTTCCAAAGATTCAGCCAACTGGGAGTTTGACCACAAAACCTCATCGCCAGGTTACCCACAGAGTAATGGCAAGGCAGAGTCTGCCGTTAAAACTGCAAAGAGACTGTTACACAAAGCCAAAGCCTCTGGACAAGACCCCTATCTCGCGCTCTTGGACCATCGTAACACACCGTCACAAGGACTGGAGAGCAGCCCGGCTCAAAGACTGCTGAACCGTCGAACGAGGTCTCTGTTACCGGCGAAAAACAGCCTTCTCCAGCCTAAAGTGGTTCAAGCAGAGCAGGCACTGTTTAACAACCAACAGCGTCAATGTGCGTACTACAACCGATCAGCCAGGGATCTAGATGCCCTAAGACCAGGTGACACTGTCAGAGTGCAGACATTTGAGCCTCACACCAAATGGAAGCTGGGCAAGGTGAAAAGACCAGTTGACTTTAGATCCTATGAGGTTGAAATGGATTCGGGTGCAGTTCTCAGGAGAAACCGTAGACACCTCAGACGCGCTCATGTTGTTCCTCAAACAGAGGTTGTTGATATAGAGACAGTAAACACTCCGGGAACCCATACAGACGCTGTACTATCCCAGCAGAGCCCTCAAACTCAGAGCGATACCTGTGACAGTGATGTGCCGAAGACAACTAGATATGGTAGAGTTATTCGTCAGCCTCAACGCTACAAGGACTTTACTACTTAAACTGGCATTTAGGGGACTTTAAAAAAAAGAAAAAAAAAAGAAAAAAGAAAAGAAAAGGAAAGTGTTTTGAGATGTTAAAGCCATTTTTTTATTTTGGGCAATGGCATTTAAAAAAAAAAGAAGCTTTTTGTACATTTGAAAGTACATTCCTGTTTACATTTAATGTTTGCAAATGTGTTGCAGAGAAAAGAAAAAAACTTTCTAAAAGAGAAAGGATGTAACAATATGTAATTATTATAATGCTTGTTCAGGTTATACCTGCCACTAGGGGGCGAACAGGGGCAGTTCTAGAGGTTAAGCCTGGGAGTAAGCGAGGAAGTAAGGCTGGGACATGACACTAGCTGTGTCCCAATGTTGAAGGCTGCATCCTTCGAAGGACGCAGACTTCAAGGATGCAGCCTATGCGTCCTCTGAAGGACGCACCATGTAGCCTTCCTAGGATTTCCTAATTGTGCAACCAGGTGTTCCCCATCACCGCTCCTGGCGCCAAGCAACGGTGCGAGAGGACAGCTGCTATCCTGATCATTCATTTTGATAACTGAGTAAACAGCTATGGAGCCAGAATTGGCTATTGTCATTTTTATGTTTTATATTTTACTGGAGGTCATGGTGTGCCCCGGCGCTACCGGATCATGTATTTTCGGTTTAGCCCTGTTTGAATACAAAACCCAATTTAATATAAAAAGTCCAGTATTTCTCGCGCTCGTCATCTGCAGCTGTCACGGTTGCCAGGCGACAAGAACAATCCTTCGTAGGCTAGACCGGTCCGAGCGCGTCAGATGCGCCCTTTGATATGGGACGCTGCTGTAGTTAGCAACAATTTGTTAATATTGAGACAATAAGCCTACATTTTGTTACTTTAATTTTCGGAACTGCATATTTTGTTAAGTATTCACTTACAAATGTGAAGTAACCTGAAGTACTTTTTTCCCTCACATCACAATGTGATTACATTACACTACACAAAAGTATATAATGTAACAACCAGATATTACTGTATATTGAAAATATACAGAAGTAAAATGCAACATAGCCTACGCAGTAATGCAGTAGTAGCCTAATATAAATGCAGTAGTTATTAAAAGTACTTTTTTTCAGAAAGCCGTCGATTGAATCAGCCCTGCAAACCTGTTGGTAGACAACTTAGTGGATAGTGGAAATATGCACTTTAACACTCTGGAGACCATCCCAGATGATGTCCCACCAGCAGAGAGGCATTACCAGGGGCAGCCCATCCCGGTCCAGCAGCTCAGCTCAATAGAGTCTACATCAATTTTTTTCTTATTTTATGTATTGTAAAATTAAATGTTTATGTTGATTTTGATATGTTTAACGTATTTTGTAAATAGTTGGAAAAAGTACTTTAATGTAGCCTAAAGAACAAATGATTTTCATTTACCAATTTTATTTGAAAAAATAAAAAGGTATAGAATTTGTTTCATGCAGAAAGTATTACTGTCATTACAAAAATAAATAATGTCCAGAACAATTCATTCTCTTTTATTTACACAATTAAAGTCGCATAAAAATAAATGTACATAATTTTTCTTTTAAAAAATAAAAGTTAAAAAAGTTAAACAAGAATATGTAGAAAATATATATATTTTTCAATCATTCTCTCAAGAAGAGAAAACAGCCTGTCCATCCTCTTCCTTCTTTCCTGTGCACTCCTCGCCTCTGCCTCCCTCTGTAGTTGCATTTCTTCTCTGATCAAGTCCAAAAACTCGTCCTGTCTCGCCGCCTTTGTGCGGGTGCTGCTGCCCCTGGCTCCTCCTCACCGTGGGCACCCACTACTGAACTCGGCCCTGGTGTGTCCTCAGGGATTGAGGCGATGAGGACAGGGGGGTTGGTGCAATGCCTCTGTCCCAACATCTCATCCATGAGGACAAACCAGGGCCAAGCTTCAGCAGTGGGTTTCCCACTCACACCCTCTCCTGTCCCAGGACACTTGCAATCCTAAAGGCAGAGCAAATGAACCATGGCTTGTTAACAACAACAAGACAATACATTTCAGCAAAGATGTGTGTATTACTGTTCTTTATATATATATGGGTCATTATACGAAAACGTGCCATTTCCCACTTTTAATGTTTGATTTTCAAAGTACTGTTTTGAAAATCTTTAAGCCCCTTTTTGGATGAAGTAGATCCTTACCTCTTAGGAAAATGTGCCGTGCCATCTCAGGCTATCTTATTTTTTTATTTTTTTTCATATAACCAACGCAAATGTGTGTGTTTGGTCAACCCTGTTACCGACATATTAATTACGTTTTGAAAAGGTTTTAAATACATATATAGAACAAATCTTATATACTGTGAAAGATAACCCCCCCCTTGTTACATTAATAGTGTTTGTGAATTGAGAATATTGAAAGTTTTATTTTTTTTAGCGGATGAATACATTCATTTCCAAATGACACTCTCCCAGCATCTTCTGTTTTAAGAAAAATGTATGGAAACAAAAATAAAACACCTCAATTCAATTTTGAGTGGATTATTAGCCTCTCTTACTAAACATTTACAATTAGTTGATTACATTTTTATTTTCATTTTTTAAATGATATTAGAATATTATACAAGTAACAGGGTTGACACATCAGTAACAGGGTTGACAACAGTTACCGTATTGGTTATACTGTTTGTTTGAGTTACAGTTATGGGTGTAATGGAGTCTTAATTGGACATTCATAAACCTTTAATTCAACATGACTAATCAGCATATTTTGGAGACAGCTCTATTGAGATATTTTAGCATAAAAATTATGAAAAATTATGATGATTCTGCAGATGTAAATGTAAACCAATTGTTTTATTAAAACATTAACATTACATTGCAATTAAATGACCAATTGAACATGTTTGGCCATAACAGAATAAGCAAAAAACACTAACGATCACTTACTAAAGGCCACTATAAAAAAGTATAAAAAACTCTCTCCTTCTTTGACCTTTCCCACTTACAAAGCATGTAGAAGTCTGTAATTGATATCATAGGTACACTTCAACTGTGAGAGACGGAATCTAAAACAAAAATCCAGAAAATCACATTCTATGATTTTTAAATAATTAATTAGCATTTTATTGCATGACATAAGTATTTGATCACCTACCAACCAGTAAGAATTCCGGCTCTCACAGACCTGTTAGTTTTTCTTTAAGAAGCCCTCCTGTTCTCCTCTCATTAGTCATTACCTGTATTAACTGCACCTGTTTGAACTCGTTACCTGTATAAAAGACACCTGTCCACACACTCAATCAAACAGACTCCAACCTCTCCACAATGGCCAAGACCAGAGAGCTGTGTAAGGACATCAGGGATAAAATTGTAGACCTGCACAAGGCTGGGATGGGCTACAGGACAATAGGCAAGCAGCTTTGGTGAGAAGGCAACAACTGTTGGCACAATTATTAGAAATTGGAAGAAGTTCAAGATGACGGTCAATCTCCCTCGGTCTGGGGCACCATGCAAGATCTCACCTCGTGGGGCATCAATGATCATGAGGAAGGTGAGGGATCAGCCCAGAACTACACGGCAGGACCTGGTCAATGACCTGAAGAGAGCTGGGACCACAGTCTCAAAGAAAACCATTAGTAACACACCACGCCGTCATGGATTAAAATCCTGCAGCGCACGCAAGGTCCCCCTGCTCAAGCCAGCGCATGTCCAGGCCCGTCTGAAGTTTGCCAATGACCATCTGGATGATCCAGAGGAGGAATGGGAGAAGGTCATGTGGTCTGATGAGACAAAAATAGAGCTTTTTGGTCTAAGAAGAAGTTTGTTGAAGTCTGTTTGGAGGAAGAAGAAGGATGAGTACAACCCCAAGATCACCATCCCAACCGTGAAGCATGGAGGTGGAAACATCATTCTTTGGGGATGCTTTTCTGCAAAGGGGACAGGACGACTGGACCGTATTGAGGGGAGGATGGATGGGGCCATGTATCGCGAGACCTCAGTAAGAGCATTGAAGATGGGTCGTGGCTGGGTCTTCCAGCATGACAACGACCCGAAACACACAGCCAGGGCAACTAAGGAGTGGCTCCGTAAGAAGCATCTCAAGGTCCTGGAGTGGCCTATCCAGTCTCCAGACCTGAACCCAATAGAAGATCTTAGGAGGGAGCTGAAAGTCCGTATTGCCCAGCGACAGCCCCGAAACCTGAAGGATCTGGAGAAGGTCTGTATGGAGGAGTGGGCCAAAATCCCTGCTGCAGTGTGTGCAAACCTGGTCAAGAACTACAGGAAACGTATGATCTCTGTAATTGCAAAGGTTTCTGTACCAAATATTAAGTTCTGCTTTTCTGATGTATCAAATACTTATGTCATGCAATAAAATGCAAATTAATTACTTAAAAATCATACAATGTTATTTTCTGGATTTTTGTTTTAGATTCCCTCACTCACAGTTGAAGAGTACCTATAAAAATGACAGACTTCTACATGCTTTGTAAGTGGGAAAACCTGCAAAATCGGCAGTGTATCAAATACTTGTTCTCCCCACTGTATATTATGTAAATACTATTAGTAAGAAAAGTACGTCTGTGAAAATTCTCAGTCACCCAGGTCATAGTTATCCAAGAAGGGTTGGCTCAGGGGTGACAATCCCACAGAGGTTAAATACCTGGCACTCCCCATCAGTCATTTAGAACTGAAGAAACCCCTTGGATGAGAGGCAAAGCAAAGTCCAGTTGCCCTTGATTTAACCCTTCTTGGGTATACAACATGGGTAAGACACACAAAAGCATACTTGCGTCAACCCTGTTACCCTGGAATGATAACAGGGTTGACGGTAACAGGGTTGACGAAAAATGTTATTGGCGGCCATAACTAGCCATGAGGTATAGGTAATGACACCACATTATGTGCCTTAATGAGAGGCTTAAATGTTGTAATATATGTACATTTTTAAATATGTACAAATAACTTTTTAACATATGCTTTTCTGGTAATAGGGCTGACACAATGAGCGTGTCCCTGTCTTTCAGACATTACATAAACTCAAAGAAAATTCATTAAAAGAAGATAACACTTACTTGTCTTCTACCATCAACATCATGAAAGGCAGATGATGTCACTTCCTGGAACTGATGCAACTTTTGGAACAGTCTATTATCTTTAAAGAGGTGTTTTCATAAAAAGTAACAGGGTTGACGAGAACCTAGGGACCCGACTAAATTGTGTTTTTTTTCTAAATTTGACACATGTTAAGAATAAAATCCATTCATGACTAATGAACTGACACTTAAGGCTTTATACAAGTATATGGTTTTTTATGATATTTTGACTTTTTTGGCCTCGATAGCAAGTAGAAGTAGAAAAATCATACTGAGGGACAGGCCATTTTCAACATTTCTGCAAGATGCTTTGCACAAAAATGTGATTAAAATCCTTTAAAAACAAAAGAAACAGAAATTAATTTATTATTATATTATGAGACATATTATGGAAACTAAATTATAAAATATTTTATTTGTTTTATGGTTTATTAAGATTTACAAAGCTTTTTTTTTCTGAGGGACACAAAATGGCACGTTTTCGTATAATGACCCATATATACTATATATAGACCCATTTTTTCCTGAATTGTTCTAAAAAAATCAGAAAAGGGTACTTAACACAGAGGAGCAATCTTAAGTGTATTGTTAACAGTGCAAAATATGACACATCAAGACATGCATACAAAATACTTAAGAAATCATATTTCTGTATACTAAAATTTGGTTAAAACCACATAGCTTGCATGACAGCACTACAAAAACACATAAAAGTGAAACCCCATTGCCTTATCTACTGCTTTTCTTATTGTTTTGGGCTTTATTGGGTGAGTGATATTTCTTATAATACACAAGTGCAAATATTACAAATAGGTCATTAAACTAATAACGTTATTACCACAAGTTTTGCCTAAAACTACCTGATAAATGAAGCCATGCAATGGTGACGAAGGAGTTAAGAAGAAGTTTATAAGAAAATGTAACTCTGGTTTCGCTAGCTATTTGAGTAAATGAAAACATAATACTTACATTTAAATGTGAATTTGCTGTCCACCACCGATCTCTAGTCTCGGCCGCCTTTAAAAATAAATAAATAAATGCTGTCCTCAACGGCGCGCAATGACTTATGGGGTAGAATAGGCCGCTAAGTGTCCATTTATGTATCCTTCTTTTCACGGGGAAACGAAGGGCGCATTTGGCGTCGCTTTTGAATCAGGGAAGCCTTCGTCGCGGCGCGATGACGCAACCGGCCTTCGAATACGGCCTTCGAAGGATGGAGAATTGAATTGGGACAGCCTTCATCGAGCCGCGGTGACGCAATCGGCCTTCAAATGCGACCTTCCAAGGATGCAGCCTTTGAATTGGGACGTCCTTCGTCGCGCCGCGGTGACGCAATCGGCCTTCAAATACGGCCATCCGGCCTTCAAATACGGCCTTCGAAGGACGCAGCCTTCACTTTGGGACACAGCTACCGTGTTTGCAGACTGTTCAATAAATGCTGACCCCGTTGGGCTAGAGCAAAGAATATGGACCCTTGTTTTATATAAAAAAACACACTTTAACTGGTACATTGGCAGGTTTTGGGCTGCTGTGGACAGCTGACTCCTAAACTTTTTGATATTCTTCATATTTTTTGCAGTGACATGTTGTCTATTTCACAGTAATAAACTTCAGAGAACTCGACGTTGATCTATATACTTTTTATTACAACATCCTCGCCACACTTCTTCGTGGGATTTATGTTCTACTAGGCAACTGGTACTTTAGTGACACCTACTGTTCATACATGTATTTCAATATACCACATATTCCCCTTTCTTTAAAGAACAGATTTGACTTAAACTAAAAAAAATAACAAAGCACAGAACACAAGAAAACCACTAGTTCTGAATGTCAACAACATGCATAGCATTATTTCACTGAATATTTCAAAAGGTATGCAATTAAATAACTCAAATGTTTAACCTGCTTCCAGTCTGTAGAAAAGGGAGAACAAGTATTTTCTCTATCACTCTTATTTCTTTTCTTTTCTTTTTCTCTGTTGTTTTTTTTTTTCATGCAACAAAACAAAACAAACTATAACAACATAAATGTCTCAAATACCTTTTCTAGATTTATGATCAGTATTCAATACCTTGTATCTTTCCTCCTTTTATAAATTACTGAGTACCTTTATGTACTATAGTCCTTAAACCACACTGGGGTACGACACACTCTACGAGGACGTGAAGTACCAGGAGGAGAGATTGACATTTGAGATGTCTGGGGTGCTTGAAAAGGCCTGAAGGAATCTTCTGCTAGAGAAGGTGTACCAGAAGTGGTAACACAGGATGAAGACGGAGCCAGGTGAATAGCATTCCAAGTTTTTCCATCGGAGAAGAGACATGTTGCAGGGCCTTTCTGAGCTACAACCTTAAAAGGCTGAGAAAACTTGGAAAGTCCTTTCTTGACAATTCCTAATGCGCACAAATGAACCAACTTGAATCCTTGGAAATTGTGCACTACGGTGCCGGTCTGTGTACTCTTTCATTTTGTTTTGTGACTGTCGGATGATTTGTTTCAAGTTCTTTCTGTCCTTTGGCGTGCCCACAAATGAAAGACCAGCCACATGCAATTTTGTCTTAATTTGACGGCCATGCAAAAGTTCAGCAGGTGACAGTTTTGTCACAGCATGAGGGGTTGCTCTGTATGTATGTAGAAACTCTGTCACAAAAGCTTTCCACTCTTTGCCTTCAATGCTAGCAGTCTGCAAACAGTCTTTGAACACTCGATTGAAGCGTTCAATCTCACCATTCGCTTGTGGATAATAGACAGAGCTACGGTAGTGTTTAATATCTCTGTCTGCAAGGAATGCCTCAAACTCAGCCGACACAAATTGTGAACCATTATCAGTCACAAGTTCAAGTGGATTTCCTTCACGGCTAAACACAGAGGACAGAAACTTCACAACAGTCACAGAAGTGACCTCAGGTGCAAACGCAATCTCCGGCCATTTACTGTAGTAATCAATGAGTGTCATTGCAAAACGACAACCTTGGGGAGCATTATTCAAAGGCCCAACTACATCAATAGCCAGTTTCTCCCAAGCAGTTGTTGGGGTAGGCACTGGACAGAGTGGAGCTGCATGGGTAATTGCAGTCTTGTCATGGTGGAGACAGGTGGAACAGGATTTGATGGCATTTTCCACTTGACAGTCCATGCCAGGCCACCAGTACAAGTCCCTCAGTCTCTGCTTTGTGCGCACCATCCCTTGATGAGTGGCATGCGCCAGCTGGATGAACTTTGATTGCAAAGCTTCCGGAATGATCACTCGGTGTGTACCGTGAATTACATATCCATCTTGTACAGCCAGCTCATTCCGGATACGCTGATATGGAGCTATAGCAGAATTCAAGCTTTTTGCACTACGAGGCCACCCCTTTTCAATGCAAGTCTTTACCTGTTGAAGGATAGAACAGGCATCACAAGTAGACCTCAGCTCCTGTACAGTAACAGCTGCAAATTCAGGGGACAGTAGAGCCACCATTTCAGGCTCTTGGTATTGGCTGTATTCAGTTGATGGAAGCGGAAGTCTGGACAAACAGTCAGCTGTGACATTGTCTCGGCCCCATAGGTAGGTGCGCCATTTTTCTGTTGCCCAAACACATGCCAAAGCCTCTTTTTCTGTTGTCGAATACTTCGTTTCACAGTCAGACAATGTCCTAGATGCAAAAGCAACTGTTCTTTCAGTACTGCCATGACACTGGGTAAGCACAGCACCAATGCCATAATCTGAAGCATCTGTTGTGACTGTCGTCGGTAAAGAAGGATCAAATAATGCAAGGGCTGGGCTAGCAGTGATAAGACTTTTCACATGGCTGAAATGTTCCTGAGCCTCCTCTGTCCAGCAAAAACCAGTAGACCTTCGGAGCAGTGCACGGAGAGGTTCCACCAATGTCGCAAAATTGGGAATCAATTTGGAATACCAGCCTGCAAGACCCAAAAAAGAATGCAAGGACTGTGCATCATGAGGAGCTGGTGCTTGTTGTATAGCCAGAACATGATCTGGATTTGGATGCAAGCCTGAAGTTGAAATAACATGGCCAAGAAAAGGTAGCTCAGTTTTCCTGAAGTGGCACTTTTCCTCATTAAGCTTCAAACCACTGCTTTGCAAACGGCGAAGTACAACTAGAAGTCGTTTCCCATGTACTTCCGGATTCTCACCATAGACAATGATGTCATCTAAATAACATTGCACACCATCCTGACCAGCCAAAATTTTAGGCATCATTCTTTGAAAAGCACTTGGTGCTGAGGCAAGATCGTAAGGAACCGGTGTGAAACGATAGAGTCCATCATGGGTAACGAAAGCTGTCAGATCCCTACTATCTTGATGCAAAGTCACTTGGTGGTATGCATTCTGGAGATCTATTGTAGAGAACATAGAAGCCCCACGTAGTTCTGTAAAACTTCCTCAATATGTGGCAAAGGGTGACTATCTATGACGACAGCTTTGTTTGGCTCTCTTAAATCGAATAAGTCGAATTCCTCCAGATTTCTTTTGAATGACCACCAGCGGCGACACCCAAGGCGATGACGCCACTTTTTCTATGATCCCTTCAGATTCTAGCCTCTGTAACTCTTGCGAGACTGCATCTCTCACTGCAAATGGCAATCTGCGCAATTTCTGTTGTATTGGCCGCACATCTGAACGCACATTTACTTTATGTACAAAACCAGCAGCCACACCCACTGGCTCAGTGAAGTTAACAGTAGTTTGGCCGTCCTCTGCGAAAGATGCAATAGATCCATCCCTTATTTCCAGATGCAAAGCATGCCATGCCAAGTAATGGTGTTCCACCTGGTACAATGTAGAAAGAAGCCTGCGTCTGGTGACACTCATATCTAACTGTAATGGCAAGGCACCCTAAAACTGGAATGGTCTTTTTCAAATATGTCACCAAACGAACATTAGGCACAGCAAGGGAGAGATCTGCAAAGTGTTGGCGGTACAGATGCTCTGGGAGGATGGAAACAGCTGAGCCAGTGTCCACCAGAAATTCAACATCGACCGATTTCCCACACTCAGTGTGCAAAGAAACATTACATGTAAGATTGTGTTTCTGTTTCATCAGCAGTTCAATGCTTAAGACAGTTAACTCAGGTGCAGAAACTTCTTGTACATTGCACGTGGATGCAGAACTGCGACAAACTCTGGCAAAATGTCCAACTTTACCACACTGTCTGCATTTAGACTCTTTGGCTGGGCATTTGGGGTAGTTTGCAAGATGTGAAGTAACTCCGCAACGGAAGCATGTTTTTGCATCCATCATCTTTTTCTGTGATTCATTTGATGGCATCGAATGAGAAATTGTGGACTTACGTGGAGTAGATCTCTGTCTCCACCGCGGTTTTGCACAGTCACGTGAGCCAGTATGCACAACTTTAACTGAAGCTTCAGTGCGCTCCATAGCTTTAGCTTCCGCTACTGCAGACTCAATTCGTCCGGCGATAGTAATTGCCTTTTGAAGAGTGAGGTCCGTTTCCAAAAGCAGACGTTCCCGAATACGTGGAGTGCATGTCTTCTCTACAATCTGATCTCTAATCATGTCATCCGTAAGCGCGCCGAAGTCACAGTTCACAAGCAGTTCACGCAGAGCAGCCACATATTGCACGATAGGTTCACCGAGTCTCTGAGCGCGCTGGCAAAATGTATCCCTCTCAGCAACCACGTTCACTTTCTGAACAAAAAATGCTCGTAAAGCAGTCAGCGCAGTCTCATAACTATCATTAGCCACAGTGAGTGTATAAAAAATTCTCTGTCCCTCCGTACCCAAACAATGAATAAGCAAAGCACGCTTTCTCTTCTCCGGTATGTCCTCTGCCGACAGTGCAGTCACGTAGTTATCAAACATACGAATTCATGAATTAAACGGTATCATCGGCTCACCCGGAGTTTCCAAAAATGCAGGAGGGGGCGAGAGAGCAAGTAGGGCCATCCTCGTCACCAATATGTTGTATATTTCAAAGTATTAAACTTCAGAGAACTCGACGTTGATCTATATACTTTTTATTACAACATTTATGTTCTACTAGGCCAGTGGTTCCCAATTCCAGTTCTCGTGACCCACTGCTCTGCACATTTTGTAGGTCTGTCTTATCTGACACACTCAGTTCAGTTCATGGAGTCTCTCCTAATGAGCTGATGATCTGGTTCAGGTGTGTTAAATAAGGGAGACATACAAAATGTGCAGAGCAGTGGGTCACGAGGACTGGAATTGGGAACCACTGTACTAGGCAATTGGTACCTTAGTGACACCTACTGTTCATACATGTATTTCAATATACCACATGACAGAAATAATATTTTCCAATAAGTTTAAATTGATTTTTACCTTTGTAAAGACTTTTTTAACCTAATTAAGTGTATGCATCATCTTTTGTGCCAAATTGTTGCATTAATTCAATAATTACATAGTTCTGACATGAAACTCTGAATGGTGCTGGCTGATAGGTCTTTAGCTTATTGGTAGTGATCATGTCGTTATCTACTTAGCACAGCTGATTGGTTGCTGTTGCATCAGCAGCCAATGAGCTTGCTGCTCAAACAGTCAAATACTTGCCATTGTTTGCTGTTAACAGTTTGCAGCGTGCTTTCAGAACACATCTGGAATCAACATATAAGATAAGTAAAAATTATGTTTTATTCCTCATCTCTGCGCATATTGTGTGGTCCGGTTATTAATTCCTAAGTGGAGCAATCTTTATAAGTTGGGTAGACCGGATACAGTTGGTACAGGGGTACATTTGAAACACCTTAAATAACTTGCATGCACAACAAGTCTGATCTGTGATATTTGCTTCATACATGCGCATTAGCGCCCTCTTCGATCGTGGGAAATTTGAAGTACATGTGCTTCTCCAGTCTGAAGATATTGGCGAGAGCAAGTTTTTCACTTCACCACGTCCCTTCCACATTGTTTCTCATCCTTAAATGACTGTTAAAGTTAACTTACATTTTTGTAAACCTTAATCTGTGCTCTAAAAATTGACAAATATTAAATATTTGGAAATATTTGGAAATTTGGATTTTCCATTGGAAAATATTATTTCTGTCATGTGGTATATTGAAATACATTCCATACTCCATTTCGCTCTATCCAAGATACTTTCCCACTTGCCACCTGACCACGCCCGCCTCACCTGTTGTCTATAAATTGCTTCTGCACCTCTTGGCTCACTCTTTGCACTTTCTCCTGGCACTCTGATGTATACTGTGTATGTCTTCATCAGTTAACGTGAGTTAATTTGTTTCCATTTGATTGTCTTTTTTATGATTTACTGTCAACTGTTAACATGTGCACTGTTGGTTGATTTCTTTGTTTGCCAGACATGTGCCATGAACCATGTGGGACGATTGTTTGTTTGATTCATGTTTTAACAGCCTGTTTAGTTGTGATTAGTAAACTCATATCCCTTTTGTTTATTTGTATTGTTTAATTTATGTGGATTGACAACTGTCAATTAATTGTTATTGATTGTTATCTCTTTTTATATTTAATTCTGCAGCACACAAACCATGCATCTCAACCAAAGACAACCATAACAATAAATAAACTACTACTGGTGTTGCAATAAACCTTGCCTTCTCCTTGCTTCCATCATCACTCCATATCATCTGACGTCTTCTGACCGAGACTCTGTTTGCGCACCAAACCCTCACTTCACCTGAACCATTCCCATTACACTACAGTTCCTTCACCCACACTAGAATCCTATTGCAGCACATGCAGTTTAGTTGCACAACGTAATATCACAAGTTAATAGTCACATTCAGACATTGTATAAAGCAAATTAAAACAACATTTGAGGTTTGTGATATTTGAGCTGTCTACTGTCCTAATTGACATTTTCTAACATGAAGGACATAAGGATATTAGGGCATGTTGTAAAATATGCAAGGTGGTAAATGGGTACTGTTGATACACCCTTTCTAGGTGGTTAGATCTGCAGTTACAGAGTTAATTTAAGAGAATAAAATGTAAATGTATTTGTTTGGACAGGCAGACTAACAAGCAAAATATAACTAGCGTATCCTGTAGACTTTTTTGTTTGTGTGTGTGCTTTGCCTGTTTGCAGGATGCCCAGCTTCAGAGTTAGGAGGATGAATAGGGGAGTTGCTGCAGATCTTTTAGAGAGGGCCTCAAAAATTGTCGAGGAAGGGACGTCAATTAGGAGTGCAGCACAGGAGTTAAACATTCCTGTTGTTTCCCTGGCCTGATATGTGAAGAAGAGAAGAGACCTCATTGAGCAGGGCTCAAATTTGATGCATCAAGGCTTTAAGAGCTACAATGCAGTTTTTACTGCTGAACAAGATATTAAGCTTGTTTCATATGTGATGAAAGCAGCAGCTTTATACTTTGGGCTCCCCCAAAAGAGGTAGGGATACAGTGAAGAGTAAAAGTTAAAGCATCAATAGGAAAAGTTCAGGTTAAGCACAATGTTGATGCTCAAATAAGCCAGCACAGACACATACTGTAGAACATACACACACACACACACACACACACACACACAAAGGCACATACAGAAATGATGTCTTCTTTAAATGCATTGTTAAATATCCTTAAACTTCAAGGTCAAATTTAAATTATTAAATCATAAAATGAAACAACTTCAATTATACTAGTACAACTGCATTATAAACTTATTTTTTATTATTTCAGGAACGCAAATTGGCCTTTGAATTATCCCGTTTTTATGGATTGTCTTTTCCAGCACAGTGGGCTGCAAATGGCATGGCGAGTGAGAGCTGGTCCTCAAACTTCATGAGAAGGCCTCTCGCCACAAGTTTAAGCAGGGCCACCAGTTTTAATCCTGCAAATGTGGCAACATTCTTTGATAAGCTGGCCACAGTCCTTTTGAGGCATGGCTTCACAGCAAAAGACATGGAACATATGGAACATGGACGAAACAGGCCTAACAACAGTCCAGAATCCTGGATACGTTGTTGCAACTAAGGGAGAGAGAAGAGTTGGGAGTGTAACATTTGCAGAGAGGGGGGTCCTTGTTACCATGGCCTTGGCAGGAAATGCCCTGGGTAACATTACCCCACCCCCCATTTTGTCTTTCCCAGAAAAAAGTATCTCCCTCATTTTATCAGATGTGGTCCAGAGGGGCTCAATTGACACAGCCAATGGTAGTGGCTGGATGCAGGAGCAGGACTTTGTCTTCCTCCAGCATTTTGTTCAGTATACCAGGGCAACAGAAGACAACAAAGTCTTGCTCCTGTTGGACAACCACTCCTCTCATTTATCAATTGAAGCTGTCAACTTCTGTCGGGCCAGAGACATCCTGGAACAACAATCACCATCTATGACCTGCCAGAGATGGTCAACAAAATCTTGCTCCTGGCAATGTCACATCAGAATGTCAAGAAGGGATTTCACTGCTCTGGGATCTGGCCGTACAACAAGGACATCTTCAGTGAAGTCCACTTTCTCCCAGTGACTGACAGACCCCCTCTGGCTCCCTCTCTCTGCGGGCCGTCCGCTGCTGCACCTCCATCTCTCATTCATACGTGTTTATGTGTGTGTCTGTTTTGATGTTCAGCAGGAGCCCCAAAGCCGGTCCCCGAAGGGACAAGGACAAGGGCCAGTGATATACTCACTGACACACCTGTAAACAATGCCCTTGAAGAGAAAAAATAGAAGAAAAAAAAAAAATAGATTGTTATTATGTTTATTAGGTTATTGTTTGCATTTGATCTATTTTATTATTGCTGTTTGCAATTGTTCAATGTTTTTTACTGTTACTCAACTTTTCAACTGTTACTTTTTAATTGATGAACTGAAATTAAATATTGTATCGCTGTTTGCCATTACTGTACAATGTTTTACAAATGAACTACTTTTAACTAAACAAATAATCAAATAAAATACTGAATGGAAATAAAAACTGTTGAATTCTCATTTTTAAAGGTATTTTACATTTGCAATGAATTGGTTAGGCAAGCTTTACAGCATTACGGATGGGTGTCTCAGCTGTTCTCGGGTACTGTTCCAACCGTACCCGACATGGGTACAATTGGACCAAAAAAGCTTCTTGTGTTTATGAGCAAATAATTATGATAATTATGGCAAATATGACCTACTTTTGGATGTTAATAATTATTAATATTTTAGTAGACAAGTAAAGGAAATGTCATATGAAAAAATTATTTCTTTTTAGTCCCTAGTTTTGGAGTGGTAACGGAAAAAGCAAAAAGTTTACCAACTGTACCCGGTCTACCATAAACTAGCTTCATGTTAAAAGTGTTTTAAACTAGCGTCAACAGTGCATGAGTGAATCAATCAAGCATATATAACAGCAGTAAGTAAGTAATCTTTATTTATATAGCACCTTTCACAGACAAGGGCCACAAAGTGCTTCACAACACAGTTTAAATCAGAAATAACATGCAATGAAAACAACACCGAAATCATAACAGCCCAAAAAGTAGCTAATTAAAAGCTTGAATAAATAAATAAGTCTCAAGATTACTTTTAAAAGTATCCACAGAGTCAATAGAGCGTAAAGAGAGCGGAAGACCATTCCATAGCCTAGGAGCAACAGCCTGGAAGGATCGATCACCTCTAGTCCGAAAACAAGTGCGTGGAGCCTTCAGCAGAGTTTGATTCACAGACCTCAGAGCCCGTGCAGGGGTATACGGCTGAATCAGATCGCTGAGGTAGAAAGGAGCCTGACCATGCAGGGCTCTGAATGCTAGAACCAAAATTTTAAATTGGATCCTATAAGACACTGGCAGCCAATGAAGTTGTTTTAAAATGGGATATACGTGGGTCCTCTTGTTAGTACGGGTCAAAATTCTCGCTGCACAGTTTTGCACTAATTGTAGTCGAGAGAGCTCTTTCTTGTTTAAGCATGAAAACAAACTATTACAATAATCCAAACGAGAAGACACAAACGCATGAATGATAAGTTCCAGATCATTACGTGCGACCATATTCCTAAGTTTAGAAATGTTCCTTAATTGAAAGAAACAGTTCCTTGTTAGCTGCTTACAGTGCTGGGCTAATGACATATCTTTGTCAAAAATAACTCCCATGTTGCGAAGACTTGGCTTCGCAGACTGGCCTAAATCGCCCAGGTATTGTTTAATCCCCGGAATTGCATCATTAGGTGCGATAACCAGTGTTTCCGTTTTGTCTGCATTTAACTGCAGATAGTTTTCACTAAGCCATTGTTTAATCTCCACTAGACAATGGAGCAGAGAGTTTAACTTCTGGATTTCAGACGGCTTAAAGGAACAATAAAGCTGGATATCATCAGCAAATAAGTGGAAAGAAACATCACTAAACCTTTTGATAATCTTTCCCAAAGGAATCAAATACAACAAAAATAAAACAGGGCCCAAAACAGACCCTTGAGGCACTCCACACAGCAAATCCACAGACTCAGAACTTATTCGGTTAGCTGAAACACTAAAGCTACGCCCTGATAGGTATGAGGAAAACCACTGAAGGACTGACCCAGATAGTCCTACTTGATCCCTCAGTCTTTTCAGCAGGACCTGATGGTCAACGGTGTCGAATGCTGAGGACAGATCCAAGAGAACTAGAACAGTGCGTTTACCAGAATCAGCAGCCATCATAATATCACTAGACACTTTCAGTAAAGCCGTTTCCGTAGAGTGTTGTTTACGGAAACCAGACTGAAATGGCTCATGGATGTTATTTTGTTCCAGGAAGAATGTAAGCTGTTCACAGACCACCTTCTCAAGGATCTTAGACAGGAACGGGAGTTTTGAGATAGGCCTAAAACTATTAAGATCTGTCGGGTCTAAGCCTGCTCTTTTTAATAATGGCTCCACTATGGCATGTTTAAAGGCACTGGGAAACACGCCAGTTGACAAAGAGACATTAACCATTTTGGTAACACAAGGGCCAATTACCTCAAACACTTTTTGAAAGAGCCTGCAAGGAATGATGTCAGATGAACAAGAGGAGGGCTTCATCTTAGACACCAGTGCTGACATATCAGCAAATGTCAGTGTTTACTGCACGTGTTTATGCAGCAACCGTCTGTTGTATTTTGTTGCTGTTTTATACGCTGTTAACATGGATATGAAAATAGTTAAAGTGATATAAGCATTTGCGCTTTAAATGGAGTTCACCGTATTTAGCGGTATAACTTCAATGACGGTATAACTTCAATGAAAATTCATATATTTTCAAGAGCAAAGTTTTTATTAGCAATGCTGATAAAGATGCTCATTGTGTTTGAGTTGCGTAAAAAGAACAATACAGTTAAACTAGCGTCATGTTTATAGTCTGGCGAGTATTTACTAAGCATAACCTGGAGCGTTATACAGTTGTGTCTATGCAGCAGATGGTATATTGTTTGTATCTCTGTGAGCATGCTGTCTAAACTATTGAGGTTAAAGTAAAATTAGCATTCACATTCAATGGGGTTACATGTTTGGCTGCAAAAAATAAATAAAATTATGACATCATAATCATACACTGTTCGTTTGTTGGCCCCCGACTGAGCCTGGTTTCTCCCAAGATTTTTTTTTCTCCATTCTGCCACCTGATTTTGGTTTTGGTTCCTTATGTGGCAGAGAGGGGGACACTAGGACCTGGGGAAGAATTGTGTGGGGCATGACTGGTAAGGGTGTTAGAATTAATAATCACACCAATTAAGACCAGGTGAAACAACATATTTAAAGTGAGACAAACGATCAGTAGATGAGAAGGTGAATGGGAAGCTGGGCTCTTTGTTTGTTCTGGGGCGAGCTGATTCAGTGTATAATGCAAACTGCTAAAACAAGGTAGTAACTGCTTTTATGGTTTTAGTTAGTATTTTCTAAGCGTAATGTTATGTTCCTTGTTTGTTTGCAGCATTGTGATTCTGCATGAGCGGGGCTGATGATTAATATATCAGTGGAAAGCACAAGTTACTAAAACAAGGTATTAGCCGAATCGATAGTTATTAAATTGTTTGTTTTATAAATGTACTAATGTGTGCATTTTTATTGTAGGACTGGCACCGATTGTTATCTGTTTAGAGTTTTGTTTCTTACGGTCTTTATCTAATATGAGGTTTTAATGAGTTCTTGAACTTGTGTGAAACTGTTTTAAGTGTGACAAGCAAATGTCGAGTGAGTCCCTCTTTGATGACATTTGTAGGGATATGAGAATGGAATGAAGGATTGTTGAGTTGTTTGTTTAAATGTGTTTTTGTTTGTTCTTTTCCCAGGCGGGTGCACTTGAGGGACAGTGGGCGCACGTGTGGTGTTTACTTTCATTGGATGCAGTGGTTTGGTGTGAGGGTGTCACATATAGGTAAATGCTGTGGTGAATTAATGGTTTGTTTTGAGTATTAATTTCTTCACTCCACTTGTAACTCAGTGTACTGCCTGGGTTGGTTTATTTTGTTCTGTTGATGACTAGGTGTCTTTTATATGTCTATAAGGCACTTGTTAAATAAAACTGCTCTGTAAAAGCGTTTATACCAAAGTCCTGACTGCTGGTTTATTTTATAAACATGATTTACCTGTGAGCTCATTAAGTGGGCTAGGTTACAATCTGGCGTAGTCGGCAGGGTAAACCAGCAGTCTTAAGGTTTTATTTTTGTAAATTCAGTGTCAATTTTATTTAATCGTAGGGTTGATGTAACAGATAACAATCGGTGCAAGAAGAGGAAGAGGCTTTGTTCGCTGGGGTGAACCTGGATTGGAGTAACATCTGAGATACTGAATTTTCTTTTCCTACCCAACAATTTTCTTCCCACTAACTGTTGTTGGTCATAAAGGACTGTTTGATGGCTGATGACATGGAGCAGCAACTCTCTGCACTAAGGGAACAGTTGGAGGCACTTCAAGCCACTAATGAACGTTTGCTGAGAGAACGGTCCGCTCCTCTGCAGCCTGATGCCTCTCGGCCGAGTACCTCCACTGGCCACCATGTGCCTGTTGAAAAAATTGTGTTTATCCCTAGAGAATGTAAATGTCCTAAGTTTTATGGTAATGATGAGACAAGTAGTGTTACTATTGAGGACTGGGTGGAGGAGGTACGAGCTTATATTGATGACAGAAATTGTACAATGACTGAAAAAGTCCAGTTTGTATTAGACCATTTGGGTGGGGAGGCACGAATGGAGATTAAACTACGTCCCCGTAGTGAGAGAGATGTACCTGAGAGAATTTTTAAGATCCTTACTGATATGTACAGTGGCCGTAAATCTTATGTGAAGCTACAACAACAATTTTTTGATAGAAAACAACGAGAGGGGGAGACACTTTGTGAATATTCTCATGCACTTATGTCTTTAATGGAGCTGATTGTAAATACTAACTCGGACTGTGTCTCTAATCCAGATAGGGTTGTTCGAGACCAATTTGTAGAGCATGTGAGGAGTGTGTTCTTGCGCCGTGAGTTAAAAAAAATTAGTACGGCAGACTCCCACCATGTCTCTGTGGCAAGTCAGAGAGGAAGCAATGCGATGGTCAGAAGAAAGCGAAGTTGAATATGGTCAAACAAATTCCACTTCAGTTTTTAGGCAGGCCAACATGGAATTGAGTGATTGTAATGCGGTAGTTGTTGATAGAAGAGATGTTGTATTGACAGAGATAAAAAATATTCTTAAACAGCAACAGATGCAGATCAGTGCCCTTACACAAGGTTTTGAATCCTTTAAAGCCAGATTTGAAGTTTCTCATTGCAGTCCCCAGGCTGAGGCTGTAATTAGCCACCCAGTAAACCAGTCAATTCCTGTTTCACGACAATGTCTACGTTGTAATAGGCCAGGCCATCTAGCCCGATACTGTCGTACATCCATGCCAAATGAGTTTAGACCAAAGAGAAGGCAAATTAATCAATCTGAGGCAGAACCATCGCCAGCTGCTGCAGTTGAGAGTCATGTAGTAGAGGGTGAGCATGACTCAATTGTAGAGCCTGTTCCAGTAATGCCAAATCTTCTTGCGCCTTGTCCGGTTACCGAAGTGGTTATGGGGGGGTGCGCCAATATTATGTCTTATAGATACTGGCTCTATGGCTAGTACGATTACAGAAAGCTGTTTTTCCAAGAATTTTGAGAGATTGGGCCCACAAAAACTACAGAGTTGCCATTGGTTAAAATTGAAAGCTGCAAATGGTTTAGATATTCCATATATTGGATATTTGGAGTTGGATGTCGTAGTGCAAGGGCAGATTATTTCAAACTGTGGGATTCTAGTAGTTAAAGATTCACCTTGCCCTACATTCTCAAAACAAAAAGAACGTACCCCGGGTTTGGTAGGAATGAACATTCTCACCCAGTGTTATCAACAGCTCCTTTGTCAGCACGGGGTAGCTTTGCCTTCTGTCTTGTCTGAGTTGCAGGATAACAATTTGTGGAAGGAAGCCATGTTAAGATGCCAGCAGCTGGAGGACCAGTCCTCCAGTTGTGTGGGGAAAGTCCGTGTGCAGTCTAAAGCCCCAGTTCCAATTCCAGCTGGCTGTTTGGTGTTAGTACCTGCAACTGGACCTAAAGGTAAAGTTGACAGTAGGTCTTTAGTTTATTTGGAACCAATTGATTCTGATGAAACTCATCTGCCTCCCGGAGTATTACTTTCCCATGCTTTATTGACCATGGATAATGGGGTAACAAACATCCCTGTTGTAAACGTTGGCACTCAGATAGCATATTTACAACCACGAGCATTGTTGGGAGGGTTGTATCTTGCAGATATGTTTGATTCTGAAGTTATTGACTTTGAGGAAAGATTGACTCCAGATGGGTGGATCACCTCTATTGAGCAACATACTGTGGAAGTAGAGCCAGAGTTGAAAAGTTTTGATGGTGTAGATCTTACAAATTTGACCCATGAACAACAGGCAATAGTTAAAAAGCTTTTGTCTAAATATAGAGGAGTTTTTTCTAAAGGAGAAAGTGACTTAGGCTGTATTACGTTAATAGAACACCAGATCCCATTAGTTGATAAGGCCCCAGTTAGGCAACGTTATAGGAGACTACCCCCTTCCCAGTACGAGGCTGTAAAGGCACATATTCGGCAGCTTTTAGAAGCACAGATTATTAGGGAGAGCTGCAGTCCGTATGCCTCACCCATTGTCTTGGTCCAGAAGAAAGATGGCACGTTGAGGCTCTGTGTGGATTACAGGCAATTGAATTCTAAGACTCGAAAAGATGCATACCCCCTCCCCAGAATTGATGAATCCTTGGATGCATTGTCCGGCGCCAAATGGTTTTCAACTCTCGATTTAGCAAGTGGCTATAACCAAGTCCCTGTGGCAGAGGCAGATCGTTTTAAAACCGCGTTCTGCACACCATTTGGATTATTTGAATTTAATCGTATGCCTTTTGGCCTATGCAATGGACCAAGTACTTTTCAAAGACTTATGGAGCGCATTTTTGGAGATCAGAGTTTTCAGTCCCTGCTGCTATATTTGGATGATGTAATTGTGTTCTCATCTTCTTTTGAACAGCATGTACAAAGACTGGAGTTGCTCCTGCGCAGACTTGATAAGGAGAATCTGAGAGTAAAGTTGACTAAGTGTTCGTTTTTTCAACACAAGGTGAAATACTTGGGCCATGTGGTGTCTTCTGATGGAGTGTCAACTGATCCAGACAAGATCGCAGTTGTGGCAGAGTGGAGAAGACCTCAAAATCTTCAAGAGTTAAGATCATTCTTGGGCTTCGCAAGCTATTATCGCCGCTTTGTCGCAGGTTTCTCAAAAATAGCACAGCCGTTAAATGCCCTGGTTGCTGCCTTGCTGCCTAAAAATCGCAGAGGTACTTCCAAGAAAGCTTTAGAGCAATGGACCGAGGTATGTGAACATGCATTTCAGACATTAAAGAGCAAGTTGGTATCCGCTCCTGTGTTAGCTTATGCAGACTTCAAGAAATCTTTTATTCTGGAAGTAGATGCAAGCCATAATGGACTGGGTGCGGTACTATCGCAAGAACAAGATGGTAAAGTAAGGCCTATAGCATATGCAAGCAGAGGACTGAGAAAAGCTGAACGTAATATGCAAAACTATAGTTCCATGAAATTGGAATTTTTAGCCCTGAAATGGGCAGTGGCTGATAAGTTCAGAGAGTATTTGTTGGGAAATAAATGTCTTGTTTTTACCGACAATAATCCATTGAGCCATTATCAAACGGCAAAATTTGGAGCAGTGGAGCAAAGATGGGCATCACAACTGGCAGCTTTTGATTTAGAGATTCGATATAAGCCTCTCGTCAGTATGTTGATGCAACAATGGAAGTTATTGCCCCTTTAACCCCTTTGCCAGTTCTGTTGACACAGGCTATACAAGAAGCGAGTAGTCCAGACATGCAGGTTACTCAGGAATCAGTGACAACTCTTCCAGCGCAAACAAAAGGGGACATGACACTGTTGCAGGTTGCAGATCCGGTGATAGGCCCTTTTCTGGGTTTTTGGAAGCGTCAGAAAGGCCCAAATCGTGAGGAGAGAGAGACTGCATCTCCACAATTACTAGAACTTTGTAGGCAATGGAACAAGCTGCTGGAAAAAGATGACACTCTCTACCGACGAATTATGTCACAGGATGGAGGCAAGGAAATTCATCAATTGGTACTTCCAGAGGTGTTAAGAGAGGATGTGTTAACGAGTCTTCATGACGAACATGGGCATCAAGGGATTGAAAGAACAACAGACCTGGTGAGACGGCGATGTTATTGGCCAGGTATGAGTCAAGATGTTGAACAATGGTGTAAAAACTGTGAAAGATGCACACTGGCCAAGGCTGTTCAGCCAAGGGTACGCAGTTTTATGGGCCATTTATTGGCTTCAAAACCACTTGATATCTTGGCAATAGACTTTACTGTTTTAGAGCCTTCATCCGATGGAAAAGAGAACGTTTTAATATTGACTGATGTTTTTTCAAAGTACACTCAAGCCATCCCTACCAAGGATCAGTCTGCCAGTACTGTAGCAGAGGCTTTGGTAAATCACTGGTTTTATATTTTTGGAGTACCCCGCCAAATCCATTCAGACCAGGGGAGGTGTTTCGAAAGTATGTTGATTCAACAACTTTGTTGCATGTATGGGGTAGTTAAAACAAGAACAACCCCATATAGGCCACAGGGTAATGGCCAGTTTTAACAGAACACTTCATGATTTGCTTCGCACTTTGCCTGTTGAAAAGAAATGCAACTGGCCGGTTCACCTTCCACAAATGTTGTTTGCTTATAATACAACGGTACATCAATCTACTGGCTATTCCCCTCACATGTTAATGTTTGGACAGGAACCGCAACTACCGGTAGATTTTCTCCTGGGACAGGAGAGCCTGCAAGGAGGAAGGATTGGTGAGTGGATCACAGAGCACCAGGAGAAATTGAAGTGTGTATTTCAGGATGCAAGACGTCAACTCCAAGTGGCTGCTGACCAGAGAGCAAGGAAGCATGATGCGACCGTTAAGAATCCAGAACTTGAGTTGGGACAACTAGTTTTAAAGAGAGATCACAGAAGGAAAGGTCTCCAAAAGATTCAAGATTTCTGGGACCCCACAGTGTTTAAAGTTGTAAGGTGCCCCAGTAATGGAAACGCTGTGTATGCTGTTGTTCCAGTAGAAGGTGATGGACCAGTGCGGAATATTCATAGGACAGAACTGCGACCAGTGCATGCTCCAGTTCTCGTGTTGGAAATGGATGATTTGGGGCTTCCCAGTCAAAATACTGAACCTGATCCGGAGGGTCCTAACCATTCTTTTGTGTTTTTCCGTACTGTGACAGATTATCATCCCGATAACCCTGTGTTTCCTGCACGTTCCTCATCGGAGGGTCAGCGGAGCGGATACGACCAGCCTGAAGTTACGGTCCAAAATGAAACTGGACGGCAAGAAGAGTTGAGGAGAACTTCAAGAGTGACAGCAGGCCACCATTCTAACCCACATCACTTGCCACGACCGAGTCGTCCATTAGAAACAGAGCTGTAAGGGTTTTGGCATGCAGATTTGTAGCTCCCCTCTCTCCCTATTCCATGGAGATGAAAAAAAAAAAAAAAAAAACATTTTTTTTCATTTCGTCCTGTCGATGGGACTTCGACGAAATTTGAGGGGGAGATATGTGGCAGAGAGGGGGACACTAGGACCTGGGGAAGAATTGTGTGGGGCATGACTGGTAAGGGTGTTAGAATTAATAATCACACCAATTAAGACCAGGTGAAACAACATATTTAAAGTGAGACAAACGATCAGTAGACGAGAAGGTGAATGGGAAGCTGGGCTCTTTGTTTGTTCTGGGGCGAGCTGATTCAGTGTATAATGCAAACTGCTAAAACAAGGTAGTAACTGCTTTTATGGTTTTAGTTAGTATTTTCTAAGCGTAATGTTATGTTCCTTGTTTGTTTGCAGCATTGTGATTCTGCATGAGCGGGGCTGATGATTAATATATCAGTGGAAAACACAAGTTACTAAAACAAGGTATTAGCCGAATCGATAGTTATTAAATTGTTTGTTTTATAAATGTACTAATGTGTGCATTTTTATTGTAGGACTGGCACCGATTGTTATCTGTTTAGAGTTTTGTTTCTTACTGTCTTTATCTAATATGAGGTTTTAATGAGTTCTTGAACTTGTGTGAAACTGTTTTAAGTGTGACAAGCAAATGTCGAGTGAGTCCCTCTTTGATGACATTTGTAGGGATATGAGAATGGAATGAAGGATTGTTGAGTTGTTTGTTTAAATGTGTTTTTGTTTGTTCTTTTCCCAGGCGGGTGCACTTGAGGGACAGTGGGCGCACGTGTGGTGTTTACTTTCATTGGATGCAGTGGTTTGGTGTGAGGGTGTCACATATAGGTAAATGCTGTGGTGAATTAATGGTTTGTTTTGAGTATTAATTTCTTCACTCCACTTGTAACTCAGTGTACTGCCTGGGTTGGTTTATTTTGTTCTGTTGATGACTAGGTGTCTTTTATATGTCTATAAGGCACTTGTTAAATAAAACTGCTCTGTAAAAGCGTTTATACCAAAGTCCTGACTGCTGGTTTATTTTATAAACATGATTTACCTGTGAGCTCATTAAGTGGGCTAGGTTACAATCACCACTGTCGCCTTTTTTCGCCTTTGTCGCCTTTTTCACCTTTGTTGCCATTGGCTTTTAGCTTGCTTAGTTGGGGACATTAAATTTAACATTTAATTTAATATTCAACAATAATATTGATCTGCCTGCTTTGACACCATTATATGAGAACTGAACTGAGCTGGACGATGACATCACGGTTTTCTCCAGAGTGGCTATATATATAAATGAACTAAATGAATAACTTTTTTACAACAAAAATGAAACATCACTGAACTTACTTAAGCTGGACTGTGATGCCATTTTCTTCTGGAAACATACTTTGTTGCATTATTTTCCTGTTATCTCTGTAAAGCTGCTTTGAAACAATCTGTATTGTAAAAAAAATCTAAATAAAAGTGACTTGACATCTTTTATTCAAGGGTAATGTTTCATTAGCTATGCTTAACATGTTTACGCAGTGTCAGAGCATGCTCCTGTCATTCATTATCGCTTCTGATGGCTTTTCATTTATCAAATAAGAGTATAGGGGTATGTTATTATCAAATAGCTGATCGATGATTCTTGCTCAGGTGGTTGCTGGGTTCCTATATCTATCAGCTTGCAACGTTATATATTGCTCACGAGAACACATATAGCAAGCTTTTCTAGTGCTAAACCGGTCGGCAAGGTTGCCAAGGCGCACATATATATATATATATATATATATATATATATATATATATATATATATATATATATATATATATATATATATATATATATATATACACACACACACACATCATGAGTGGGAATATATTTACAATGAGGAGTTAGATTTAAACAAGACAAATACGCACTTCAGACACATACACAAAATGGGTAAATAAAAAAACTAAGATGGCAAACAGGCACCATAAAAGTAAGAAAAATGGGGAGAATTGGAGAATGAACGTGGGCGGCTTCCAAATCAAAGAAATAAACAAATACAAAAACAAACTAACTTGCGGCCCAATCTCTAACCTAACTGTCAAAAGAAAGTAATGAAATTAAAAGAGTCTTCGCATCCCCACACACTCACTAACCTACACTAACTACCCCCAAAAAATACAGTAGAAATACAACAGGTGGAGCTTGCCCCTAAACTAATGTATCTAATACAAAGTGAAATACCTTGGTGTGCACAATGTATGTTGCACGACTTCCTTACCTGTCCCCTTTTCCAACCTCGGATGTGACCAGTGCTCAATAACAGAGGTAGAACAAATGGAGATGAGACAGTACACAAGCCGGTTACATACAATTAATAAACACACAGATTCACTATACACAGAATATAGGCTGTCACACAGAACAGAGCTTCAAAGCCACCTCCACCTTCCCCAGCTCCACCTGCATAGATATGCTACGGGGGTTAATTCATGTATGTTACATGTGCAGCAGCAGCAGCATGTCAAGTCAAGTCACATTTATTTATGTAGCGCTTTTTACAATACATATTGTTTCAAAGCAGCTTTACAGAGATAACAGGAAAATAATGCAAAAAAGTTTGTTTCCAGAAGTAGTTCAGTGATGTTTCTTTTTTTTATATATATATAACTGCTCTAGAGTAAACCGTGATGTCATCGTCCAGCTCAGTTCAGTTCTTGTATAATGCAGGCAGATCAATATTATTGTTGAATATTAAATGTTAAATTTAATGTCCCCTACTAAGCAAGCCAAGCCAATGGCAACAAAGGTGGAAAAAGGCGACAGTGGCAAGGAACCAAAACTCCATCAGGTGGCAGAAAAAATAAATAAAAATACATCGCCAAAAGTCGCCAAGACCAAATACATTAACATTGCGATTTCCATTACCATGCCAATCTCTGTTACCATACCAATCTCCCGAGAGTTGTCATAACATACAGTAAATAAAAATGATGAAGAAAGAAACAAAGACCTGTGGGTAACACTAAATCAGGAATCTTTTCACATTTTTCCTGGTTTCACAGCTTTTAAAATGCACACCCTCAATCCTGTTTTTCCCAACCTACACTTTTTCTGTGGGTTACAGAGAGACCTTGTGTCAACATTATAGAGCTGTCATGAGCCTATTCTGACCTCACTGAGACCATGATGTCATGTAGAGAAATGCAAAGTCAAGGTGGTATCCAGAAGAGTAAGTGTACTGGGTGGGCCAGACCTCCACACCAGCTGTACGTCACTCAACCTTCCTCTTTCCAAGTTTTATTTTACCACCTTCTCAAAATGTCTCATCTAACTCATATGGTAGAAGGTCTTCATTTTCAGTTCAGAAAATATGTTACAATTAATGTGGATGTTAAAAATCTTTCTGTATTGACCAACATTTATGTTGTTTTAAATTCCTCTGACTTTCTTTCTTCCATGGAAGATTTGAAGGACATTCAGACTGCTCTTTTCATTACAATAAAAGCAGATTTGGGAGATGCACCAGAGGGTAAAGTTGTCAACGTGACATCAAATACATTTTGATCAGTTGTTCACATATCGCTAGCACAAGTTTTATGGACTACTTTTATGGTTCTATCGTATTTTTCAACCACATGACTGGCACGGAGACCTGGAGGGCAAAACATCCAAAGAACTGCAGCAAAGGCCTGTCAATTCTCCATCTCAAAAGAAAGAAAAATCAAATATGTGTACAAAATTAAAGATTTGGGCACTTGTGATCTATACACAGCACCTGCTGCAGTATTTCAATCACTTAAAACAGCGGGACATTTTAAAACACTTAACATGAAAAACACTTAATGTGCCTTAAATTTGCAGTTTTTCTATGCATTATCAATAAGCTGTATATTGAATTTGGTCTTTTCATATCACTGTCAGACTACATTTGTACAAACCTAGTAAACATGACTGGTGGGCAATGGAGGAAAGCCTTGTTTTGCCCTCCAGGTGGGCGTTACTATCAGGATGTTTTGTCACATGAAAACTACGAGCAGTTTGGACATTCTGCAGAACCTCTCCTTTTGTGTTTCTGTAACATAGGTGTTCCTATGCTTTTGTTTCATTGACTCTTAGGGTATGTTTACACAACAACGATCTACTAAAAATGGAAACGTTTTTCCTTTGAGGTTTTTACAGTTGTCAAAATGATCCCCGTTCACACGGATCCGCGAAAACGACTAAAAACACTGCATTATTCATGCCAGGCCAGTAGTTGGCGATGTCACTTTGTAGAGAAACATTATGCGCCTATCTATAGACTGAACATGTAATACACATGTGCATGACGTCACTGTTTTTTACAAATTCACGTTTTTGTAGTTTACACGGAGACAATAATGGTATCGTTTTCACAACTTGAACTTTGAAACCCGTATTCAAATGTTTGCGTTTTTTTAGGCCTCCAAAACACCGTTGTCGTGTATTTAAATGGCCAGAACACATACAGAGTTTTCTGTGTTTAGCTGAACAGTGTTGTGTAAATGGCTCCTTAGTTTGTAGTGCGTGTGGTTCCTTTTTCCTGTGTTCCCTTCATAAATCTTTGATTGTTTCTTCTTGTTAGTGTATTACCTTTTGTGTACATAAGTGCTCATTGTTGGGTCTTGTCCCTCTATGGCTGTTATGTTGGTGTTCTCAGATTAGTCTCCTTGTGTGTACATTTTGGTATTACCTTGATAAACCTTCTGCATTTGGGTCCAACCATCTCTTGTCTCTGAGTTTGCCACATGACAGTTTCACCGAAGAAAAAACATGTATGCTGATTTATAATGACATAAGAGTGAGTAATGTAAATCATGGTAGAATGTTCATTGGGTGAAATATTACTTTAAGGAGAGATCATCTGATGTTTTGTTGACAGATGTTATGATAAAGAAGGGGTAGTGGGCTATGGGCTGGTAATCAACAGGGTGATAAATGAATCGCTGCAAGGAGAGCGCCATGAATTTTGCCCTTAAATCCACTTTAACACAAGTTGCTCCATAGTAAGGAGAGTTTAATTCAAGTCTCTGCTAAATAATTAATTGATATTACATATTTGTAAGCAGACAATGTAGAAAGATTGTTTCAGATTTTCTGAGTCTTTTTGTTTTGCCAAACTCTTCGTCAAAAACAAATCCACCAAGAAAAAATGTATAAAAATATATATAAAAGATTAGAAAAAAAGGAAAACGGTACTTTGCTGCATTAAAATGTTTTACAACCCTGTTTTTTTTTCTAGTGACTCATAAGGTTGAACTAATAATTTCCCTGACTTGAATACATTTCCAGTCTTCACAAACAGCAGGAATAAAATCGACTTTTTTCCAAGAGCAGATGAGCAGAGAGCAAGAGCTGACTTAAAAACAGAAAGTCTTACGCATCCTGTCTTATATCACCCACTGCTGAGACAAGTGTCCCATCAATCCACTCTGTCTCACTTTCCTTCACAGCAGGCGGACGGCCGTGCTGTATATTTCATATTCCTGTTTCGTAAGGTGCTGACTCACTGCCTGGAACATCTGTGTGGCTTTAGAGGAAAAAAAATGTCAGTTTAGGTCAATCACAAGGGACCAGGTCTGTGGCATAGGATACGTGAAGAATTGAAATGCTGCAAGCAGGCAAAAGCATTAAGAGAATGATTTAGTTGGTCAAGGTTATAGCAATGGAAAGAGCCAGTTTTACAGTAGCAGTTTAATTTAAAAAATATGAATACTCACTTTTACTTTCCTGGTTGGCTATACAAATCAGGTCACTATAGGTGCGTGCAAATGACTTAAGCAGTGGGGTTATTCTAAGCCAGGGCTGTTCAAATCTGGTCCTGGAGGGCCACCGTCATGCAGAGTTTAGCTCCAATCCCGATCAAACTCATCTACCTGTGACTTTCTAGTAATCCTGAAGACCTTGTTCAGACGTGTTTTATTAGGACCAGAGTTGAAGAGCCCTGTTCTAAGCTATTATATGGTTGTGAATTAAAACCACTAGAGGTCAGTATTGTCTGAAAATTTGCATGACTTCAGCTCATTCATAGCTTTGTATAATTTTAAAATCTGAGTTTAATATGCATGGACAACTACAGGTAAATCTTCTGTATGTTGTTTCCTTGTAAACACTCAGTGACTACCAAAACATTGCTCTGTTATCATTTTGAACACAACCAATGGTGTAGTTTGACGTGCGAGTATGTGATTGTCCAAACAAAAGTAGGCAGAGGGGAGTGTTCAGGAAACCTATTTTACAACAGTTACAATTTTTATAATTGTTTTTTAGTCGCATAGAAATTACACACATAACACATTTATAGCTTCTAAATGTCTAGTTCAATGTATTCAACAATTGAAGAAACAAAATAAACAACCATTTTCAGAGCACCAGCAGCAGAAACATTCATGCAGGCTGACATTTAAAAGCTTGCAAATCAAACACAATACTCTAATAACAAATGTTGCCTCACTGTTTATGGAATGTGCATTTTCTTTCTAGGCTTTGTTAAATGCATCAAGCTTTTGCTATCAACCTGTCAAATCTCCATTTATCATGACTCACTGACAACAGCCTTTTGTTGTTGAACTAAATCTATAAGAGCTTTCTGAATTCCTGAGGGTAATGTTAGGACAGAAAACAATGAAATACCTGTAGCAGTCCCTCTCAGGTGTTTGATCTAGGTCTTGCTCTTTTCACTCCTACCCCTACTAAAGGTCATAGGCCAGCATGAGAACACTGTATAAGTTACTAAGGAGCAAAATGAGGAGTAAATGAAGAAGATAAGAAAATAACTTTCTTTGCTCTGTAGTTTTTCACAGAGAACCCAAGAATTTGGAAAGATGTTTGTGGTCAAGCATGTGTTTTAAGATGATAAATAAGGTCATTGGTCAAAACTAGATTTTTTTTTCTTTATATGAAGAAATTATGTAAGGTGCTTGCTCCTGTAAAACTCACTGCCACAATAGGGTGGTTAGTATGTGGTTGATAAGGTGTTCTGAGTGGTTTTAAACCACATTGCTTATATGGTTGCTAGAGTGGTTTGGGTGGTTGGTTACTTGCTCAAGTCATCATCAATTTAATGTCCATATCAGCACTGCAAGAGAAAAAAATAAATTCTGTAGAAAAACTGAAAATGTGCTAATTTTCTGCCAGGACAAAAATTCTATCCAATCCCTTCACAGTAAATTAGGTCCTATTTTTATAGACTTTTGTAGCATCCTGAGATATTCATGCTGGGCATACTCAAAATTAGGTGTTTTTGTTTAAGGTTGAATAAAAGTAACCGTCTCATTGTTTGTGTTAGATAACAATCTGATATGCATGTGCAGCCGATTATGCAGAAATAAATTATTTGGGACTTCTTAGATCAGTTTCTGCTTGTAACTCGAAAAGTGCATAAGCCAACCACATGGAGCAACTCCAAATTACATTTCTGTTCTTGTATTTTCTTTTGTCAGTCAGTCATTTTGACAGGTTTGATCATATTAGATCCAGATTCAATTAATCAAACACAGATTAAGGTAATATTCAGTCCTTAATCACTAAAAAGTGTTATGTATTGTCAGCATTCCTTCCCTTTGTAATTTCCGTAACATAGCAATTATAAAACTATTCATTTTTATTTCAGAATACTAGTCTTTAATCTTTAATCCAAAAATCCAAGGGAAGACTCAGGGAAACAGATATTACAACCATTAAACATTGACAACACCAAACAATGATCTTAGGAAACTTAAATAACAAGGACAACTAATGAGATAATTAACAGAACAGGTGAACAGAATCAGTAGTTCAGGGAACAAACTAAGGGGCAGTTTACACGACACCTTTTTTTAACTAAAAATGTACGTTTTGGCCATTCATTTACACAACAACAGCGTTTTGTACCTAACCCTAACTTTTGAAAACGACACCCTTATCATCTCCATGTAAACTACAAAAACGCGGATCTGTGAAATCGGTGACGTCATGCACAACACTATTACGTTTTTAGTCTATAGGCTTTTTTTTGCAAATGAAAGTATACAGATATTAACAGTATAAGAAATAAGGGGGGCATACGGACAAGTGGTTATAAAAATTACACAAATCAACACAATATAACATTTTGTCATCATGAAAGGTTCCTTACAACAGACTCGATGATGATGCATGTTTTCGAAGCTTGTTTAAAGGTTTTGACATTTTCTTAAAGGAAGTAAAACATGACTTTATATCATAGGAGAACATTCTAAAATCAGGATTACAGTGAATATTTTTAGCTTTGTGAAGATGAAATTTACCCAGAAGACAAAGTAATAATACAGCACTATCAACATTAACATCCCTAGAATGAAAATCGGACCAAAAAATGATAAATTGTTTAATTTGTGCGTATAGGCATGTGAGTTTGGATCGAGTGCACTGTAGTAAAATAATGGGTGTGTGCGCAGGTGCAGTCTTTCTTTATGAAGTGACATCACCAACTACTTGTCTAGCATGTACAATACAGCGTTATTAGTCGTTTCGCAGATCCATGTGAACGGGAATCGTTTTGATAACATTGTCATCTGTACAAAGAAAAAACGTTTCTGTTTTTAGCACGTCATTGTAAATCAGCGATGTACTAAAAACAGATGACAATGCTGTCAAAACGGAACACAGATCTGTGAAAATGACTAAAAAGGCTGTATTATGCATGACAGGTCAATAGTTGGTGATGTCATTTTGTCAAGAAACAACCCGCAAACATGTAATACGCATGCGCATAATGTCACAGTTTTCACAAATTCACGTTTTTGTTGTACACATGTAAAGGCATCGTTTTCAAAACCTTGCACTTTGAAACCCGTTTTAAAAAGCTTGCTTTTTTCAGGCCCCAAAAACGTTGTGGTGAAAATAACAGCTAAAATGCATAAAAAGTTTTCCATTTTCAGTAGAAAATGATCTTGTGTAAACATACCCTAGGAAACCAGATCAAATCATGACAGAGACAGAACAGAACCATATCAAAAACATGGCAATAAAGTTAAAACAAAAAGTGCCGTCTGTCTGCCTACCTCCCAACTATATACAATTATATACAAGTATAAGAGTTAAAAAAATCTGTACAGGGGTAATCTGGAATCGAGGTTGATAAACAAGTGGTAGTCAAGATCACAAATATGGAACTGGAACTAACTAGAGAAGCCAGTCAATGCGAGTGAGCACAAGGCTACAGAAATGATGATAGAGGCATTTATAAATGTCCTGGAGTCAGCTGACCAAGCAGGGCGTGGCACCAATCAGACTGCAGGAACCAATCCGGTCTTCTTCCTGGACAGAATACACACAAAGACCTCCCACAACAAAAGGGAACACAGAAACTGATCAAAAGGGACGTAACAATTTAGGCTTGTTCGACTTCATGCAGCGCTGCGCAGGCCGACTTGAAGCAGAGCATGCCGGTGAAAAATGTTGTCCCACTTAAGACAGCGCCGATGCCACGTGACTGAAGTTAGGCATTAAAGTACAGCGAAAGAGATTCAAGAGTTTCTCAAAAGTGGTTGCAAGAGCTCTGATGACGACACAACTGTTTCACGATTGGCCGGATTCACCGCATGACAACAATCACGTGTGTTTTGTGTTTATTCCCACACCTTCAGTTCCACTTATGGTCACAAATCTGTTTTTTATAACAGTAAAATCTCTTTTCATGTAGTCGCAATGTTATATTGTTTCACGTTTATCAAAATAAAACTGATTCAAAAACGTAGACCCCACTACATTGGTATTTAAATAGTAGGCTTATGTTATGTTGAACTTAATTCTTGTACAAACAGGCGCTGTATTAAGCAGTAGACTATATGGTTATTAAATGGAAACGTATCTGAAACATCTGTGTATTTGACAAATATTGCATTTATTTCACTTCAGCTGTGGTAAAGTATGCAAACACATCGCAAGCGTCACTAAGGGAAGCAGAAAGTGTCCAAATTCACGTCTCTGGTCTCAGCTCCCCCCGCCTGCGGGCGGCAACTCCCGCTGAACGGTAACATCCAGCCACAGCCGATGTCGAACACATCTTTTATCTTACGACAGTGGTTAAGCACGCCCACCACTTTTCAAGGGCGGGTACTCGATCTATGTTCATCAAACAAACAAAATTACCATTGTGTACTGTGTTATAGACTAAATGTATTTTTTTTTTTATATTTAATCATTGCGTAAGATTCAGAAAGCAAAAGCTTATTTTGTACAAGGCTGGTTATGCTGAAACACCCAATAAACAGTAGAAGATGAGAAAATAGTACAGTTACAAACTAAGGTCAGGCCAGCCCCCACTTCGAAAAAAACAGTCAATCTAGCTAATTTAGGAGATTTTACATGATTTATTCAGGTAGATTCCATTAAAGAAATCAAGCCTTTTTAAAAAAAATGTTTTAATAAAATATCAAAAATATCATGTGTAATATTGTTACCATATTTTTTGTGATCAAAATTATTCAACCCCCATTGCAAATCAGGTTTTGGCAAAATGTATCAGCTGTTTGCAATAAAAAAAATAAAATAATAATCATACAAATGTAAATTAAATATGTAGACTATAAGTCATGTTATCGTTTTGATAAATCAGATAGCTATCTAAACAGGCCCATAGTGAATCCGTTGACCAGGCAACACATGACACGAGTTGTGGTCTCATTGGCACAAATTAATTTAGATGAGAATAGATCAGATTAGATAGAACTGAATTGATCCCAGATTGATTCCACTCTTGTATGTCACAGACTTCCGAAGCTTTGTTTGGTCACATGCTTTTTAAAATCGTATATCCTCTGCTCTGTGATGGTTTTTCAGATGTACATTGTGTTAAAAGCTTCAAGTAATGAACCGTTTTTCTGCACAATTTGATGAAAGCCTCAAACACTTTAGGAAGCCTCAGTTTCCCATCACTAGAAGCAAGACTAGGGCATGTACTGTTCTGTAGCAAACTGTCTCCATATACTGTACCACAAAACAAACTGGCCAAGACATGATGTAAGAGAGCACAATAAGTACACAATGAACAGGTGAGAACAATTATCAAAATGAGTATGAGAGAAAGACTAAACAAGGGGGTGTGGTAAAGGGAAACATAGAGGCAGAACAAGGGGAGCACATGGCCAACATAAACAAAGGCAAAGCCATGTTTTTCTGAAGATTAAGCATACTACTATAAAACTCCATGTAATCGCCCAAATTGAAAACTGTCCACACAGACTGGCTTTAGTTGTACAGTCTTTATTTTGGAGAAAACATCACAGAATCATGGAAGTGCAAAACTGTCAAGGGTCAATGTCATAAGGAAGTCTGATCCAACGCTTATAATTTTTGAGATAACATTCATCCATCCAGCTATTCGTTTTAATATACACTCAGGATGTTGAACTATAGGGTTGCTACTTCACTTCTGTGTATTTGTGTTTTGTGTTGTGGCTCATTTCGTTTTGTTTTTGTTGTTTTTTGACAAATATAAAAAAAAAGTATAGATTTTTTTCATTTCTCCATATTTCATTTCATTGTGGGGGCTCGAACATCCTGAGAGGGACATTTTTTCACGCTATCATACAACCAGATATCATTCCAATAAATTGTTTTGTTTGTAGAGATAGCAAGTGTCAACCAGAACATCAAGTCTCATGCCATTTAGATGAAGGGACCTTTTTTTTTAATTAATTTCAGCTAACTTCATTTGGGGTCAAAAAGACCCAGAACCCATACGAGGCAAATAGCCTCTGGACCTAGTATTCAAATTACATGTGCCATAACAACACATTTTACCATAGTTAAATTAAATTGCCCAAAAAGGAGGTTTGTATGTGTCAGAATGACAAAATTGCTGATAGCAACAAGGAATACTCAGCACAGACTATTCATCTGTCGTATGGTCAATTGCGCTATAGTAATTGTTCGTCTAAAATCTTGTGCTGTCACCTTGCTCGCTGCTCATCTGTTATTCAGCAAGAACAAGGTGTGACTGCTTCTAACTAACACCTTTTCTATTATTCATTTGGATTTGTTATAAATCTTAAAGTCATTATCCGTGACTTTCCGAATAAGGCTTTGGGTACATTACCACAAGATTCGCTCTATTTTTTAAGTCTAAATCTTGCAGCAAATATTTATCGTTGTTTATTCATTGCCTCCACATTTTGAAACAGAAGATGAAACACGGCATCTGAATGTTTAATAGTTACTCTTGACATCAGCATCATTACAGCCATGTCCATTTGCGTCAACTATATTCCATCCAATCATTACAGAGCTGAAATCAGTCGGGTGGACACCTCATTCCTCCCTTTGTTGACCTACTTATCTGACCCCGGCCTTTGAAAACTGGGCTCTTCCCTGGAAATGCTTGTCCACTATTGTCACTTTGTCAGTCCCAGAGTCTGAAGAGACAGTGAGGGGAAGGAAAGGGATTTTGTGCTAAAGGTAGTGCCTTATTTGATGACCTTAGAAAGCTTTCATCAGCTATCAGGCTTGACAGACCAAGACAAAGCTCTATGACTCATGTTCTATAAGGTTAACTGCAGGACAAAGTAGGCAAACCCAAAAAACCTTGGTTAAGTAAGTTCACTCAAAACTGCTCAATTCTTCACTCATTGCACACTATTGCACATATTTTCAGATAGATTTACACTGACGCCTAATAAACTTTCCTTCAGTTTGTTGCTTTTAACGCTTTTACACTACAAGCAATAAGCTTCTTTTTTGTGATTTTGAGGTTGATTGCTATGATATTGTGTTTCCCTCAGGGTCACCAGCAATTGAATCTCAGGCCCAGGAATCTTTTTCCTTTATGATATTTAACTTAAAAAAACGGTGAGTATTGTGAGGACATGTAGTCTACAGAGAAAGCCTTAAGGAGATGGACATGCTCTGACATGTCATTACATATTATCAGAAGAATTTCACAATAAGTAGAGAAGAAATGCATATTAACAGTAGCTAACTAATATTTAGAACACTAACAGACTGGGTCTTCCCATCATGATAGATAAACTTAGTAGATCAACTCAGTAATGTACTAATGCTTTTATCCAATAAAGTCCACTAATGCACACTGTACAAACAGTGTATGGTTTCTATGCAAGCCCTATTCTGCTTACACATTCCTCAGACACCTTGAAAGGGGGCTCCTCTGGACCTGCTCTATCAGTTGAGCAAATGATGCTTAAAAAATTCTTTACATTCTCTTTACAAGCCAACCGTTTCCCTGGACATACATTATGCTAGCTATGATGTATAAAGCATATAGTAAATGTATATTTAAGAGTAGCACTGTTATTGTCGTAGGAATCATTAAATAATTCTACAGGACAGATTTGTATTTGAAAAATGGAAAATTCTCTCACAAACAGCCCTTAAAGGGATAGTTCACTTTGAAATTAATTTTTGATATGTTTTAGCTTACCTCAAGGGCATCCAAGATGTAGGTGTCTTTGTTTCCGCAGTAGTTTCAATTTTGATATTTTTAGGTCAAACCGTTCTTGTCTGTCAGTCATATAATGCAGGTCGATGGTCACTGTCTCAAAACACAAGCACAGAGTCCAAATTAAAACAATTCCCCATCGTCCAAATTAAACAATTCCCCATCGTAAGTACACATTGATGGCCTAAGACACAAAACGAGCGGTTTGTGTGAGAAAACGAACAGTATTTATATCGTTGTTATCTCTTGAACACAGCACACGTCCAAATGATATGACGGCGCGGGCGGGTATAGATATATACATAGATGTCGCCTTGGCTACGGTTTCGTTCCAATGAACTGCAGTAGCGAAGGCGACATCTAGTGTATACATCTATACCCGCCCGCGGGCGGGTATAGATGTATACACTAGATGTCGCTTGGCTACGGTTTCGTTCCAATGAACTGCAGTAGCCAAGGCGACATCTATTTATATATCTATACCCGCTCGCGCCGTCATATCATTTGGACGTGTGCTGTGTTCAAGAGATAACAACGATATAAATACTGTTCGTTTTCTCACACAAACCGCTCGTTTCGTGTCTTAGGCCATCAATGTGTACTTACGATGGGGAATTGTTTTAATTTGGACTCTGTGCTTGTGTTTTGAGACAGTGACCATCGACCTGCATTATATGACTGACAGACAAGAACGGTTTGACCTAAAAATATCCAAATTGAAACTACTGCGGAAAAAAAGACACCTACATCTTGGATGCCCTTGAGGTAAGCTAAAACATACCAAAATTTTATTTCAAAGTGAACTATCCCTTTAAAGTCTATATTAAATCATATTTTTCAACACTTTATTTCACAGTGTCCTTGTTGCATGTTAAATGATGCATATTTACATGCAACTGACCCTAAACCAAAACCAAATCCTGCCCTCATTCTATAGTAGGTACATGTAGTTTATTAATATTCCTCAGTACTGATGTACAAGGACATTGTAACAAGTACACCTTAAAATAAAGCGTAACCACCAATATATCTCACAATCTCCAGTGACCAGTCTTCAGCACTACATGTCCCAGAATTCCTCTTGGCTCCCGTCTGCACACACTCCATCAACCGCACCTGCCACCAATTACTCACCTCATCAGCTCCTCATAAAAGCACCTTAGCCTCAGCATTTGTCTGGCCTTGAACAAGGAAAGACTCTCATACCTGCTCTTTCCTGATCCCCAGTGACTGCTGTGATGATTTCTCTGAAACTATTCTTTGTGTCTTCTCCTGGTGTCTCCCTGTTTGTCCTGTGGATATCTACCTTCAGTACTGAGCTGTTTCGCCAGCCATCTGCTGAGATGTGTTCTCTGCTCTCCCCGTCATCATCCATCTAACCTGTTAGAGAAAGAGACTGTTAATATCATCGTTCTCCATATTCAAGACATTGCATTACTACTCACCTGTTCACCCTGTGTTTGCTGTTTTGCATTTGCCTACAATAAAGTATTGTCTGCACTGTAAATATTTTTTACTTTACAGTAAAAAAAAAAAAAAAACGCAGCTGTGGTTGCCAGAAATTGACTGTAAAAAATACGGTAGCAACATTTTATGTTTTACAGATTTAACTTGAAGGTGCTCTATGGACATCTGGGAAAATGCTAACTTTAACCTGATAGCAGTAAAAGCGTACATCCCATCCTCCCTGCAAATCGCCGTCCAAAGCCACTTCTCCTGAAAGCATGAGGCCTTGGCCTCGCACAGCCAAGAAGACCGGAGACAACGTTACTACAATACCAATATCACGTGTCATTCACCGGTGAGAAAACTTTACAGTGTTACAGTTAGTAACACTACAATACCAAATGTAAACAAATTCTTTAAAAAAACAGAATTAGATGCAGCAAGTTTTCGGTTTTAGCTAGCAAAACTTGTCTGTGTGTAATAATATTTCTCGCATGACAGGGTTTCCATGATGAGAGTCTGCTTGGCTCCGATGAAGATATATAGGTCGTAGATCCTTTGCCAGTGCCACTTGTTGCACAGCGTACGTGAACGCGCTGATGACTTATGTTTGCGTGAACAGTCTGGTACACTGTAAGTAAAAATAAGTGGTATGCAAACACACATTGACCGACAGGGAACAGGGTCCTATGCTATAGGACCGTTCGGACTGAACGCAACGATTTAACGAACATTTTATGGTCCTAAACCTGTGGACATGTATTTATAAAAATACATTTAGACCACTTATCAGAGTGATTGCTATCAGGAAATGAGGAGACTTTCAACCAGCATCCTTTATTTTATTTTATTTTTATTTATTTTTTATCTGCAGAGAATCACCTACGGCACCTTTAAATTCACAGTAAATTTTTTATTTCCTTAACTGATATAATGTTAATTTATCAACCTATTGAAGTACTAATATCTGTTTTGTACCTTTGTAATACACTGACAACCACCAAGCGCAGTCGTGAAGAGTCACATGATGAATCTTTTTTTTTTTTTAACAGTCTTTTACCGTTAACGTCACAATAATTTTTTACAGTGTGGATTCACTGCCATCTGCCTATAGTGGGTATTTCCTGACAATATATTCATACTCTTTGAGCAAAATGTAATAACTTGCTCCACCTCTAATGACTTTTCCTTTTAGCTTTTGTCACCAGTCTCTAATTTTTCAAATGTTCCTCTCCAATCACTTGGCTCTATTATGGTACACTCACTTTCTACGATACAATTAGCATTTTTTTTACACAGTCTGGCTATTACAGATAAGACAATGATAAAATTCAAACTATTTTAAATAACACTAAAAACTAAAATCAATTGTTTTAAATACAAGTCGATTTAAGCATCACTGTTATAATGCAAAGTATGAAAAATATACTAATTAAAGTGTAATACTGACCCATAACCACAGTGGTGCATGTGTGTATTTCTAATAAATGCATACAATGAAAGTAAAATAGGTTGTGAATTCTGTTGATGACTTTAAATGTGAAATTTCTTAGCCACTAGGGGCATCAAACAGAATTGCTGTTTCCTGACCAACCAGAAGTTGACATGTTGGACCACTGAAACAACCAACCATTTCACTTCTGTAATGTGACGTGTTTCAAAGTGAAACAGGATATTCAATAAGGAAAAAACATGTAGGGCGAAACTTGAATGCATCCATCTGGAATTGATCATAAAAAGTGGTCTCTGTGTGACAGGGGGGTTGGAGGTGGAGGAGTTGAAAAACAAGAGAGCTTGGTGACATCAGCCAAAAAAGAAAGTCATTTTAGCGCCAGATCAAGTTGTTATATTTTGATTAAAGATTACAGAGACAAACTTTTGTCCTTTGGAATCTCATGCACCAATAAATCCCTCACAATAAGAGCACTTTCTGAAGATGAGAGAGTAAATAAGGATTCAATTTCACATTGACTTTAAATGTGTGGTTTAAAGCCTCTTGTTTATGTTAGGGTGTGATGGTGCCCTCAGATGATTCAAAGAAAATAAACACTAGAGGGTGTCTCTGTAGTTGTCTGAGGTGTGAGATCTGAGACAGCCCTGCTCCACAGATGCAGTGTCAGCCTCCACATCCCAAACCACTAATGATGCCAAAAAATCCAAAAAATACCACAGGGCCCCGAAAAGGTTGGCGGGGTAGTCTGACTTGATGCGTTAATGTTAAATGGATGGTGTCATGATCACCAGCCGGAGAGCAATTGATATCCACTAGAGGGCACTCCTCCCTGGACCATTGTCATTCTATCAAGAACTGCATTTCCCATAATCCTTTGCCTGGATTCATCATGTGTGATTGCATTCAGGTATTTTTCATTACCTTGTTTACTCACCATATACAGTATAAGCCTGGTTTGTTCAGTCTCTCATTGCAAAGTCTTGCCTAGTGCTACACTGCAATTCTGAGCATGCTGTCTTTAGTTTTCCGTGTTTATGGTTTTGAATTCCATGCTTGGTTTCTTGGATTTGACCATTTACATACATGTGTTTTCTTCCCTCTGATTGTTTGCCCCGTGGTTCTTTCCCTTACCTGTATTTTGGATTATCCTCAAATAAAGATGCATTTGGATCCCCACCCCTGTTTCTCCGAGCAGTACGTGATAGATGGAATTTAAATGCACACAGAGAGTAAATGAATATATTTTATGAGAAGAACCCCACAACCCAGTTCCCAGACTAACTGTCATTTCTTTACTTACTGCTGGTATTCACAAGGGTTGGAAATGTTAAAGTAAGATGGCAGGAAGATAGCGCTGATTCATTCTGTTGTAGGGTCTGTATATGCAGAGAGAGGGAGGCCGTTGGATTGAACTTCACACTAAGTGAGTGTATATGTTGTCAGTAAACAGATTCTTATACTACATCATTGTAAAATTAAGGATTAGTCATGCTGAGGTGTTGGGTTTTTTTTGCAACACATCGCATGGGTTATTCTGTGTTTTTCTTCACAAATTCAGTCAAATCAAAGGGTCCCACTTTATATTAATTGTATTTAACTAACAAATGTACTAACATTTAAATGAATCATTTGACACAATGTACTTACTGTATTGTGAACATAGTACATGTTTTTACATTGTACTTATATTTAAAAAAAAATGCCTGCATGTAATTACAGATGTAATACATTTCTGTGATTACATCTATAATTACGCTATTGACCCTTTCCTTACACCTTAAACCTAACCATACCACCAAACCTGTGCCTAACCGTGCCCTTATCCCACCGCACTAGCAGCAAAAGTGTTGTGCAATATAATATGAACACAATACGTATATTGTAGTTATCACAGTAGTTATAGACACCTAATATAAAGTGTGACCAATCAAAGCTTAAAAATGTGAAATACATTGAATGTAAGTCGCTTTTGATATCAGCATCTGCCAAATGAATTAAATGTAAAACATCTCTGTAAGCGTATAGCATCATGCTTTAAATGGAAAAGAGTATTATTTTTTAAACCACAAAACAGTTAATTAAAGGGTTGCTATAAGAAATGTTACTTGTGTTTGCCTGTATGTGACACACGGAAACACAGAAACATAAATAATTTTAAGTGGTGGCTCAAAATGAAAATGACTGGTTAATCACTCCTGTGTACATGCTCAAAACTGCAGCCATTCTGATCATTCACAGATGCTTGTTTGAGCATGTCTGATCTAGAAAAACACAAGTACAAATCAATGAACATGCATGGATGCACTGTTTGTAGGAGCGAATTTGTCCAACACACCTAACCATAAAACCCTGGAAGGCAACATGCACATCAGTGCAAATGGCCTGTCAATCATCTTCTTCAGCTGTTTTTTTTTTTTTTTTTGTAAACTCATGCATACGTCTCTATGAGAATTCTTTTCATTGAATTCCAGTCATACCCTATTCATTGAAAGTGGTGTGTCCATATTGCAAACTGGGTGAAAAGAAGTTTTCTACTGTATACCCTTAGCTAAGAATATAACATTTTATAAAATCCTCATTTTATACCAGTGGGCTATGTAAAACTTAAATTGCTCTGTATTATATTGTTCTGCTCTCCATTTGTACTGATGTTTTCTTTCACTTTGGGTGATTTCTCAAACAGAGATTAAGCCTAGTCATGGACTAAATAGTCTTTTAAACCAGATTAACAGAAATCTGCTTTCTCTGTCATGGTTTTAAATAGTCCTAGAATTGCTCTAGTCCAGAGTTGAATAAACTGATTTCCTGGAGGAATGTGCGTGTGTGTGTATAGGCTTTATGTATGTATATATGTACATAACTGAGGCAAGCTAGTAAGAGCTGTGTTTGTAAACTTCACTTCCCTGGCCTCAAGAATTGCAGAAGTGACCGATGCTAGAGACTAGCGTCCTTGTTAGTGTGCCTGTCTTCCATGCTGGAGACCCTGGTTCGGATCCTACTCTGAGAGTTTCAAAGCTTGGGGGAAAGCAAAGCATTTGCAAGAGAATGCTCTTATATATATTTTTTCTTCACCATGTAGATTCCACAAGTGGTGTATGCAGTTTTTATCTGCTGTTTTATTGTTTTCCTTGAGTTTGCTTCTCAGTTCCATAAAATGTTTTGTTTTTCTTGGTTCGTTCCATTTTATAGGCAACCTCATCGTGCTAATTCAGATTAGCACAGTTGGTTTTAAATTAATCTTGTTCATTTTAGTTCAGGATTTCATAATCCAGGTGTTAGTAATCTGTACTTAATCTGTGTTTCAGAAAGCCATGATTAACTATTCTAGATCCTACTCCTGGCTCAATTTAAACCCTGTGAGGTAAAGTGATAGTTCTTAATTTAACGCATAGCATAAGGAGGTTTGGACTCCTTAAAATGATTTAACGATACAGACTTGTTTAAAACTTGCTTGATGATACATTCGGTGTGGATCTCTTTCAGTCTTTCCATTTAAATTGCTTTCATTCGGAAGACTGTGGGAGATGATGGTGGTCTGTTTAAGTTGCACAACACAGTCCACTGTCCAGGCCTGCGCCTGAGATTTAGGGTAAGTGTTAATACAGTAGGTTAGGGTCGGTGGCTCTTTTGTGTGGAATTGATGGGATTTGGAAAACCCATATTACATGTAGTTGGAGGGAAGAGGTTGATAAATAAGAGGGATTTATGATGGTAGCGGAGCAAGAAGGCAAACTTTTTTTATTTGAAAAAACATACACCAAATAATATACTAAAAACTGCATTAATATTGATTTTAAGGGACCCATGCTTAAATGAATTATGGAATCTTGTCTTTGCCAATTAGTTAAATCCAGTCGTTTAATTTGTGAGGTTGAATGCTCCATCATCTGGTGTCAATAAAGCAGATGGCATTGCCTCATGGTTGCTAGGTAGATCCTCAATAATGCCATTTCACCCTTGTTTTTTTTTTAAAACCTGTGTCATGATCCAGCTGAACAGGCAGTTTAGCAAACAGAAACTTGGCAAAAGGTTCCAGTAGCCCACCTGTTGTTGCTACTGTGATCCTTGTGATTGAAAAGGTCCATTTTGTAGCAGCATTCAAGAGCTGTCATGTCAAGCATGTCAAGAGCTCCTTCCAGGTGTACCCAAGAGTGAGCTGGAACCAGCCCAACAGATCCCTATCTTACTAACATTTCGCTGCCAAAACAAAGATGTGTAAGTGGTGGATTATGATGCCAAGATTTGTGTTTCATCTTTGACTTCAGTGCTAACTGATTTTATTAATGTTTAATGACACGCCATTCTTTGTGTATCAATAATTGAAGACTTCAGATGCAAAAACTGTCTGACATGTTTTTTCTTTTAAATGAGCTGTTTTTTTTTTTGTTTTTTTTACTCCTGTCTGTGACATTTTTGAAAATAAGGCATTTCAATAACATATGACTAATAAACATTGCATTGCCATTAGAGTAAACTTATTGAATCTAAACAAAAGAGCCTGATAAAATGCTCATTAAAAAATAAAAAAACTTTTTTTACATCTGAAGTCTTCAATTGGTAGCTACTTCAATGCAGAACAGATTATCTGAGTTTTTTTACGAGTGTGGTACATGTTGCCTTCATTGCTCATCATTAAAAAACATTCAAACAAGAACCTTCTCTCCTCTGCTCTTGCCAAACCAAATCTCTCATCAAGATTTATGACTCCCAATGACTTATTTTGCTTTCTTATTAAATGTTTCATCTAGTAATTGCAAAATCTATCTAATAGAAAAAGAATGTACCTGCAATTGCTCACTGCCACTGAACTTGTGCCAGCCAGTATGTCCCCTCAGAAATTAATTAAATAAATAGTTAATTAAAGAAATGTCATGTCGGTTTTTGTGGACATGAGTAGATTTTTGACTCTACATGGGCAAGCAATAACCAAATAAAACATGAATAACAGGGAAAATATTAATATGCTGGTTGAGTATGCTCAATATCTTTCATCAGCTCAAGAGCTTTTGTCTGATATTAAAAAGCCAGTATAGAGATTATGTATAGTCTAAAGCAGAAAACCGGTACATTTATTCCATTTTAGAAGTATCACGATTATTACTGCCCATGCTAACAAAAAGCAAACGTAAATAATTAAGCCAGACTCTCTCTCTCTCTCTCTCTCTCTCTCTCTCTCTCTCTCTCTCTCTCTCCTGTTCTAAGTGAATGGGAGGGGCGCATAAATCCTCGGAGTGTATAAGAAGTGCCGTTCTCACAAGAAAGGATTTTACACAGCAACTTAGGACGAACGAAATGAGCTGCCCCAGAGCTGCTACAAAATGCTGGATGGACACCTTCTCCTTGGATGGTTATCATTTACCATTATAGTGCATCTGATCAGCTTGCCTGGACCGAGCACAGCTTACTTCGGGTAGGCAGAAGCTTTAAATGTTTTTTCAAGCTTCAGTTTTTTTTAATGAATAGACGAAAGATAGATGTGAAATGATGAATCAAAGATCATAAACAAAAAAGACAGCGCAATCTAGGGGAAAAGTTATGTAAACTTCTCTCCGTAACAACCTGTGGAGTTGCGATTTAGTGTGAGTATTGTTCTCATAACAACGTAATGTTTGCATGAAGTCTCCAGTTAATAACTTATTTATAAATTCATTAAATATGCCCCTATTTACAAATGTATTAAATACTGCACATCAGGACATTTTATACATTTCTTAGGCTAATTCAGTGACGGGCAGGTACAAGCCGGTCAGGTTCGTCTTTTTTTCATAGATGCTTGTAGAGGAATGAAACTAGACACGAGCAGTTCTACACAGCTGTTAACAATAAAGCTACGAAGATCTCTAACCTGGTGGCCAAAACGTCTGTTAAGATCGCAGATAATATTTCTTCATCCAGCATAAACACTCGTTTTGGCACTCATTTTACTCCCTCACTAAGTTTAATTAGCGCAAGTTCAAGAATGTGTGTTGAATTTACAGTTTTCCCAGTTCCCCCTATAAACATTCCCCTAGCATAATTTTAATTGAGGTAATTGTGATACAGTGGGAACGCCTTTGGAATGTATTCCTCAATGACGCGTTCATTTCTGCTTATTGATATTCTTCCATTACGCGCCTTTAGCGGTCACACCAGAACTTCATGTTTCGAGAAACATGTGTTTAACTTTTAATCATCGTCTGTGAGCCATTGTCACTTGCATCAACAAGTTTTAAACCAGGTTTGTAGGGTAAAAGTAGCGAGGTTGACTGCTATAATACGGACACAAAATGTAGGCTATTATAATGTAAATATAATCCAAAATGTATGGACATACTCCAAGGACAGGTGGGCGTTTAATATTGTCCTGGTGTTTTAACCCAGTCTGGCTGGAACTGTAGTGATGTACTAGGTTTTCACATTCAACAACTTCTCAACAGTTCAAGACATTGTATCATTATTTCTCTTGGCTCCATAGTGAAGAGTGATGGAAGATTATATGTAAAAAGGTGTGCTAAGGAGAGGATATTGTTAGGGCAAATCAAGGGCCAGGGCGGGAGTGGCTCCCTCAGGCCCCATTGAACATTATGAAGCAGTAAACCGGTTTGTTGGGCTGCAGTGGTTGTAGATTGGGTCTAAGCCTATTCTACCCCCTCTTAGGAAGTCAATAAATTTAATAAATGCTGGCCTGTGTTAGCATGGGTGGGATAGTACTTCATATAAAGATTTATAGTCTCCATTATTTGATCTGAAAGATTGTTACCAATTGCAATTAGCCTCTTAAGAATATTTCCCCTTGTTTTTTGGCACATTAAATGGAAAAAGATAAACTACAATGTCTGATAATGAGCAGATATGCAGTGTCAAGAGGCTTCGTCTAATAAATGCCTTGATATTTTTAGCATTCGATTTGTCATGCTTATGTGAGGCTAAATAGCCATTGTTTAAAAGTATTCACACTTTGCCAGTTTCAGCACTTTGTCTACTTTGACGGAAATTGCTTGTACTTCCATGTTATCAGGTCATGAAAACAAACTATAGGAAACTCATTAGTGATATATTTCGCTATGGCATTATGGTTGTTCTTTCTTATCTCACACAATGAGTGTTAATTTTTGAATGGTGATATGGGTGTCATTTTCCAGATAGCTAAGAACTCCACAGTCAGTGAGATACAGTCAATAAACAAACTTAAGTCTTTTCATCCTTGCCATTCGTGCCAGAGCCAGCATGAAATCATTATATTTTGACATGTTGTCACACTTGCTTCTTCTAAAGTGCAAATAAATACCTTCCATGAAGCACATGCCGCATCTTCTTGGCACTGATTTACTTAAGTAGAGGGTCAATGTTGCATACCCAATTTCCCCAGTGCGGTGGAGCATATGTGAAATCTAAACACAGTCTCTGTTTGACCTCGGTCTGCGTCTCTGAGGGTTGGGTGGGATTCCTTGCCTAGTTGAGCCGCTGCTGAAATTGTCATCCTGGCCACAAGAATGCAAAGACTTAGTTTGTTACCACCCGTCCCATCTAGCCTGTTGCGGCAGGTGCCCAATGTTTGTTTCTGCTGTATCTCGTTTAACAAAAATCCCAGGGAGACCAGGTTTGGATGGTTGGGGACAAAGTAGTGATAGAACATTGAATGTTCCTGAGAAACAAGGCAATACGAGGGCTGCACACGTTTTGTCTCGGTTTAGAGCTCACCTCAAACATCCTGAAGAAAGAAAGGGGAAGAGGTTACATGCTGGGAAAACATAAGGAAAATAAGCCCTGAATATCCATGGAATGAGATTCTTTTGTGCCTGGCTTTGACAAGTTTATGCAGATCTCCTGTGGAAGCCAGACTGGGGTACATGTGGGGAACTGCTGTCCCAAATGTGAACCTGAATCGAATTGAGGGAAGATATTTACGACTTTTGTGCGAGATGCTGGTTATTCCCACCTAAATTCTGATTCCAAGTATAAACCGAGGTGTAATCACGATGTACAAAGGGTCTACAATTTTTAAATATGTAGAGCCAAAAACGGTTGATTTTGTATTTGTATTGGATTTATTATGACGAATGAATTGTCTTCTGTGTTTGTTTTTTTGTCATTTAAGGTGCTGTTTACACCTGGTATTAAGATGTGTGTTGGTCTATCGGATCACAAGTGGGCGACGCTAAATACAGGTGTTAACAGGGTCTAAAACATTTTGAGCTTCCAGAGGTAGTTGAAAACGCTTGTTTGGTCTGTTAGATCGAAAAAAAAACATACATTTGCATAGACCCTCCCCTTGAAGAAATCAGGACAAAAGTGGTTGAAAGTGGACAAAAGAGATGGATTAAAACACCTGGTGTAAACGGTCATATGTCTGCCTTGTCTACTTGTGATCCAATTGAACAGAACGCATCTTAATACCAGGTGTAAACAAGCCCTAAAAAAAGACTGGTGAAATATACTTAGACCTATTAGCAAGAAACAATTCAATTGAATATCTTTATAGGTTGATAAGGTTAGATTTTCAGACACTTTTCTAGTAGATGATGTTTTTTTTTGCTTTAAATGCGGCTGTACTTTTGTTACTTACTGTACATGTTCCAAAGCCCTGCGTTAAAGATGTTGGCTGCAACAACATGCATGTGTATGTACATTATAACCCTGTAATGAGGGCTCAACAATTTGGTGTCGTTCCGTCTCCCAAAACCCAGACAGAACAATGTCAGAACAGGCCCAAGGTTTCTACTGTCTTTCTATAGGAAATACTGTGCTTCTAGCACTCAGCCTCTGGCCTCTTACATTTCTAGATATGCATCACTCGTCATGTAATTCATTTATTCTGATTTGGTTTAACTAATTAATGAGTCATGATTTGTCAGAACCTGCCCATCAATAGGTGTAGCAGTACTTGCAGTGCCTGATGTTTCCACCAGGGGGTACAGTCACTACTGTAAAAGTGCTCGGCTCTTCAGTCATCATCTGCTCCTTTATAAAACCTTAGCACAGTGGGAAATGAGTGGTAAAACAGATATGAGCACCGAGAGCTGTGTGAAGAGTATACAGGGAGAAGGTAAACAGAGCAGCAGTTTTATTCAAAGGTAGTTGTGGTCAGTTTGATCTGTTTGCAATGGCATTTTTTGGCCACAGCTCACAGGAAAGCCCCTATACAGAAGCAGTTTGCTGCATAAGGCTTCAGATTTAATCTCTTGACTAGACTTGTGCTTGGGAATGTTGATGAGAGCTGCTGCCTGTGCTGTGGTGGATCGCCTTTCAGTGCCAGAGAATAGCAGTGTCTGCAACTGAAGATCTTCACGTGACCACTTCCTTCAGCGGCTGTATACACGCACAGACAATTTACTGAATCAAAATTAAAATGCCATTGTTAACATTTCACTTAACAGACACATAATGTAAAGGCACAACCCCACAAAAGTGTGTATCATTGCTGGACAGCTTAACATAGTGTAACTTTTGTACTATAAACACACTTAAGATTACCAACATTTCTTTGGCTTTCATGACATTTCAAGTAACCACTTGAAAAACAGAAAATCCGTGTCTCTAAATTTCTACCGGTTTGTTTTTCCTCAATGGCTTTCTTGACAAGCTTTGAGAATGGCTTCTCCCGCAGGAGTCATCCCAACCCTGCCTTGATTATATGGTATTATTGCTCTGGGGAATGTCTTTAAATGTGTTTGGCTCACTTGCATCCAAACGGCTCAATATTCTGGTAGCATGGATCCAACCACAGCTTGGAGGTCTGCCTCAATTTTTTAAGAGAGGGCGGGTCCGTTCCTACCATCAGCTGTGTGCTTTGTAGATATGTAGACTGTTGTTGGAAATGCTGTGATGGGCATCGCAGACAGCAGCACAGACAGGCAAAACCGGAAAGCCAATATGGAATCTGAATAGCTTTTGGTGGTCACGGATTGATGAAATGACGTTAATTAGTGGCACTACCATGTCATGGGTTTTCCGTCTCCAACCACAGACTGTTTTCCTCCACAGAGGGCTTTGGGTGGACTGTGGGCCAAAATGATCAGTGACTACAGCCAAGATTAGATGACTAAAAAAACCATAAGATGACTGTAAAAACCCTGAGCTATGAACCATACATGCACATTTATTGCATGGACTGGGTGTTGCTCTCAAAACAGTAGGCAAGTCAAACCCAGAATGTACCTGATGGAGTTCATGCTTTTGCTGTTTCATTGTGCTTGCATCAAACTAGGAGTTTTTTATTTAAATTGCATTGCAATGCAGCAAAAAGTCAGGTTGGATGTATTTCTATAAAAAGACTTGTCTTTGTAAATTATGGTTTTATTGATGGCAGATTAATTGATATATCATATGAACGTAAAAAGTCATTTTCGTGTATAAATTGCACAATAAACACAATGCGTGCTATAGAGACGCTAATGAGATCTAATGAGAACGGGTTGAGTCACTGAACTGACTTGCATTTACTGACCTTTATCCTTACTCCATTTGTGTCAGTAAATACCTGGGTTCACAGTTGGGTTCACTAATGTCTCTGTCTCCAAGTCTGGTATATTCCTGACAAAATGTTTTTGACTTCGCAATTAAAGCATAGAGAGGAGATAGAGCGTTTGCTATTGCCGGCCCTAGGCTGTGGAACAGCCTTCTGGCGTTTATCAATCGGCACAGGCTTTAAAGGGATAGTTCACTTTAAAATGACAATTCTGTCATCATATACTCACCCTCAAGTTGTTTTAAACCTGTATGAATTTCTTTCTTCTGCTGAACACAAAGGAAGATATTTTGAAGAATGTCAGTAACCAAACAGTTAACTGGTCCCATTGACTTCCATAGTAGAAAAAACAAACAAAAAAATACATCATCTCTTAAAACCAATTTTTTTCCGTTGGCTTTCAATTCACTGTGAGCTTCTGTCAAGAATGTGTGGTTTACCCTGTGTTTCTTTGTTTTTTGTTTTGTTCAGCTCTTTGGTCAGCTGTGTTTGCTGTTTTTAAATGTGCTATATAAATAAAACAAACTTGAATTAATATTTCATGTCGATATACAATGGATACGATTTAAACTAAGCGTGGTATTGATATCTTTGTTAGACTGCTGACTCCATAGAACAGTGGTAAGGAAAACTAACGTTACCGCGCTCTGAGAGCCCTCTAGTGGTCTGGAGAATTTCCGTTGTGTTTTGGCTTGATTCTGTTTTGTTGTGAACTTATGTTTGCTTTTTAAATTTTGTTGTGTTGTGCTCTACTGGGCCACCGTATATGGCAGCCCATAGAACCATATGGTAAAAAGTTGTGAAATTTGGCACACAGATAGAGGACACTCTGAACAATAAACACAGCAGATTTGGACTCTACCTTAATCCCTCAAGCACCACCAACTGTCCAAATTTACACTAATGTTTATGTTAAAACCTAACGTTAGGTTAATAATGACCCATAAGGGCTTCAAACTAAATTACATATGTTTTTAATGATTCCTTGGATCAAGATGATTGGTGCAATCCAAGGAATCAGAAAAAAAATATGTCATGTCTATGACGTTATGAATTTTTTTCCGCCATTTTGAATTTTCTGAAAAACCTACATTTTCAAACTCCTTCTAGACCGTGGCACTGACTTTCACAAAATTGAACCAGATAATCTTTAGAGCATGCCAACAAAAAGTTATGGAATTCAAGTTGATTAGTCAAACCATTCTTGAATAACGCGTGAACAAATTGTGAAAGAGCATGCCAAAATTTACATTTTGAAGGGCCTTACACACCGGGACGAATATCGGCGCGCGTTATTCAAACGATTGTCAAACGTTCGTGGGAAAAAGTTACAAGCCTATGTACATGAAAGACAATTAAGTAAAATGAAACTCACCATCAAGGCCCATTTGCTCTGCAATACCACTCCATAACAGTTCTCTTTTATCAAGATTTTTGTAGTCGCGTTTGTCATATAGTTCTTTATGTTCCGACACCAACGAGGCCAGCAGCTCTACATTCATCTTGCCTTGCATCTTCCTCGTCTTATTTCTTCCCAGCAGTGTAGACGCTATCTTCTTCGCCTGTATGTGTGCTCGGCAAGACCGTTTTGTGTTTGAGCGCCCCCAAGTTGTGTTTTACTGTAACTTCAGAAGCTCCAGACACGTGAGCAAAAGCTCCAATCTCATTGGTCGGATAGTTTTTGACGCGGCGCGTCAAACCAAAAAAACGAACCCGAGGCGTTTTTTTTAAAATGACGCTTTTACGCGTGGCGTTTTTCGCGTCGGTGTGCACACTCACATTGGCGCCCTTTGTTTAGTCACGAGGCGTTAAACGTCGGCGAATATCGCGCGCGAAATTCGTCCCGGTGTGAACAGGCCTTGAGGTTACCTGAGGATTACCTAAGGATACCTACTAGTGGTCAGGAGATATGAAAAATGCCTTTTTTTCACAATTTCAAAATTGGTCTCTTTAGATTTGGCACAGCATGCCAAGTCAAATGATACCAAATTGTCAGCCATTGTGGGCGTCGCCCATTTTTTATTTTGTCGTAAAATGCTGTATTTTATGAAAGCATTAGTGTATCATTACAAACCTTGGTGTCATTGGCACCACGCCTTGAGGGTAGTGAAAAAGTTGAGACTGCGCCACTTTGTGGTCAAATTATAATGAAATTTCAAAAATGCTAATAACTTTCAATTACTTTTGTCTAGTTTAATGAAACTTGTGTTGATTGATCCATTGAGTCATACTGAGAACAATGATACCAATTACGTCACATTTGGTTGAAATTGCTGTCTGCCATTTTGAATTACTTTTCAAACCTACTTTTCAAACTCCTAGTCAGTTGTTCTGATTTTCACCAACGTTGGCTCATATCATCTTCAAACCATGCCTTAAAGTTATTTGAAAATTTTTGATGGACCATTCTTGAATAATGCATCAACAAAATTGTTGGCATGATGCCAAACTGAGGCACTGTCCACATGAACACGGGTATTTTCAAAACCGCAGCGGTTTGGCCAATCGTTCACATGCTCACCTCACACTGACCACACAACATCAATTTGGAAATAGCACCACCTATTGGTCAAAAGTGATAAGCAATTAGTATCAAAATAGTGTTTGTATTTGAGATTTTTTTTCAGCCATTTTGCCTAATAATCTAAAAATGTCTTTACTCATTATTGCAGTTGAGTCTATGGCAGCCCATAGAACCATGTGCAGGCTTGTTTCAACAGCAAGCACTCCTGTGCACGAAGCATAGTAGAGCATGCTGAAAACACACTGGTGCTCCACTGGCAAGCCATGCCTTTGTGCCTGAGGTTGTTGTGTGCTGCGCTGTGCTTCACAATCCCACTCTTCTCAATGGGGACAACGTTGAGCCAGAGGATGATGAAGACCATGATGATGGCCCCCCTGAACCCCACAATCTTGAAGCAAGAGTGGAAGAACATGTGCGGGACAATCTGGCTGCCGCTGTGTCTGCTCCAAACATTTGTGTGCCTGCTCTACCTGTAAAACATTTAAACTTTTTTAAAATCAGGTCAGCATTCCGTTTCTTGCCATATTTTATTTCACATTTGTACAATTACATGCTCATTTTTTGTTGTAGCTTTATCACTTTTGTGGTAGTGGGCTAAACCACTGAACTGATTAGCAGAAGGTTTCTGGTTCGGTCTCCACAGCCGCCACCACCAGTGTGTCCTTGAGCAAGGCACTTTACTCCTGGTTGCTCCAGTGGGATATTCCCTGTAATAAGTGCGCTGTAAGTCGCTTTGGATAAAAGCATCTGCCAAATGCATCAATGTAAATGTTATTTTTGTAATTCACACAAATGCTCAATAAAGCTGATTATTTCTTAAAGTTTATTTTGTCAAGGTACTACTATCATATAAATGCATACATACATTTCATACAATTTCTATTTGGGGGACTTAAAGGTTTAGTTCACCCAAATATATAAATTCAGTCATTATTTACTCGCCTTGTTGCGTTGTTCAATCTTTTTTCTTTTTCTGAACACAAAAGTTGATTTTGGTCAAGTGTGTCCTGCTGGTTTCTGTTCATACAATATTAGTCAATGGAGCCTGACTTCCAGAAGCTTCATGACAATTTTGATGATGCTTTTGATGCTTCTGAAAGTCAGGATCCATTGTATGAACAGAAACCAGCAGAACAAACTTGACCAAAATCTTTTGGTCTTTTTCTAGAAGCTCTCGCTAGCTCTGAGCTCACTGAGGATGAAGAGACCACAACATCCGGGCCAGATGAGGCAATAAGGACAGGTGGAGTGATTGAGGGTCTCGTCCATGGCACTATACCATTTCTAGGATGCTGCTGTGGGCTCCCCATCCTCAGTGCTCACATCAGTCTGTGGACATTTCAGATCCTACAAAAATGCACAAACATTAAACAAAAGCACTATCAGTTGACTTCTGTATTAGAAGTAACAAAATGATCTTACTGTTTCAGGTTTTCTCTTTTTTTCTGCTCCACTACAAAAGCTCTGCAGCAAATGCACAGAAATCAACAATCAGAAAACTGCTGTAATAACTCTGTTTGAAATTACAATAATTAAAATAAACTACAACTTTAGATTTAAATAGATTTTTATTCATTTCTGTAGTATACTCACTCATTCAAACAAGATTCACGTTACCTTTGTGATTTATGAGCTCAATACTACATTTATTTTATTTAGCTACTTTATGTAGATTTTTTTTTTTTACATTACTTACATTCATCTAATGTAAGCAGTGTTGAAAACATACATCACTCAGATGTCTATTTCATGTTGTCATGTTGTCGAGATTTATCGAAGATTTTCCTGTCAGATGTTAAATAAACCATATACATCTTAAAGACACTTAATAAATGTCTATGTAAATCCACTTTGGAGACGTACGTGTGCTTACTGAAGCTCCGCTGTTAGCTATTCATAATAAAAGTGTTTTAACAGCAAAATCACAAATATACTGTCTAGCGTCTTAACACCTTCAACAATTCAACAGTTTACTCCTTGGTAATTCAATAAAAGCGATTGTAATACAAGGAACCACGTTTTTGGTTTCTAATACTCACATTTGAAAGCACCCGCATCGCTGTTCTCCTCCATGTTCGATAATGACGTACAGTGGGTACGGAAAGTATTCAGACCCCCTTACATTTTTCACTCTTTGTTATATTGCAGCCATTTGCTAAAATCATTTAAGTTCATTTTTTTTCCTCATTATTGTACACACAGCACCCCACGTTGACAGAAAAACACAGAATTGTTGACATTTTTGCACATTTATTAAAAAAGAAAAACTGAAATATCACATGGTCCTAAGTATTCAGACCCTTTGCTGTGACACTCATATATTTAACTCAGGTGCTGTCCATTTCTTGAGATGGTTCTACACCTTCATTTGAGTCCAGCTGTGTTTGATTATACTGATTGGACTTGATTAGGAAAGCCACACACCTGTCTATATAAGACCTTACAGCTCACAGTGCATGTCAGAGCAAATGAGAATCATGAGGTCAAAGGAACTGCCTGAAGAGCTCAGAGACAGAATTGTGGCAAGGCACAGATCTGGCCAAGGTTACAAAAAAAATTCTGCTGCACTTAAGGTTCCTAAGAGCACAGTGGCCTCCATAATCCTTAAATGGAAGACGTTTTGGACGACCAGAACCCTTCCTAGAGCTGGCCGTCCGGCCAAACTGAGCTATCGGGGGAGAAGAGCCTTGGTGAGAGAGGTAAAGAAGAACCCAAAGATCACTGTGGCTGAGCTCCAGAGATGCAGTCGGGAGATGGGAGAAAGTTGTAGTAAGTCAACCATCACTGCACATGAAACACATGAAAGCACACCTGAAGGACTCCAAGATGGTGATAAATAAGATTCTCTGGTCTGAAGATAGAACTTTTTGGCCTTAATTCTAAGCGGTATGTGTGGAGAAAACCAGCCACTGCTCATCACCTGTCCAATACAGTCTCAACAGTGAAGCATGGTGGTGGCAGCATCATGCTGTGGGGGTGTTTTTCAGCTGCAGGGACAGGACGACTGGTTGCAATCGAGGGAAAGATGAATGCGGCCAAGTACAGGGATATCCTGGACGAAAACCTTCTCCAGAGTGCTCTGGACCTCAGACTGGGCCGAAGGTTCACCTTCCAACAAGACAATGACCCTAAGCACACAGTTAAAATAACGAAGGAGTGGCTTCACAACAACTCCGTGACTGTTCTTGAATGGCCCAGCCAGAGCCCTGACTTAAACCCAATTGAGCATCTCTGGAGAGACCTGAAAATGGCTGTCCACCAACGTTTACCATCCAACCTGACAGAACTGGAGAGGATCTGCAAGGAGGAATGGCAGAGGATACCCAAATCCAGGTGTGAAAAACTTGTTGCATCTTTCCCAAAAAGACTCATGGCTGTATTAGATCAAAAGGGTGCTTCTACTAAATACTGAGCAAAGGGTCTGAATACTTAGGACCATGTGATATTTCAGTTTTTCTTTTTTAATAAATGTGCAAAAATGTCAACAATTCTGTGTTTTCTGTCAATATGGGGTCCTGTGTGTACAATAACGAGGAAAAAAAAAAACTTAAATGATTTTAGCAAATGGCTGCAATATACCAAAGAGTGAAAAATTTAAGGGGGTCTGAATACTTTTCGTACCCACTGTATCCTCTTCCGTGGCCTTGTGTGAAGGCTGGGATAGAAAAGTATCCATCGATGTGCGCTTCAGAACTTAAAGAGCTCCCTCTTTTCGTTTTCTTTATTGCTGCATTAAAAATTAAATGGTTAAACCTCTATTTTCATGCAGGCGCAGTGAGGGAAAAAAACAATTGAGTTTAGGTCAATCAGTTCGTAGCTCTGTTTCAACTGTTCATCCGACCATCCGATGACCGGGCGGGAGAGGTTTATTGCCTCTTGTTTCCCCCTGTACACTGCACCGCAAATGACGCACAACAAAACTGAAAATTGGCCCGGCTCAAAAAAGAGTCGCATGAGTCAGAATTTTGCTCAAAATCGGACGAAAATTGCACAGTGTATGCCCAGCCTTAGTGCAGAGGTGCCAAATCCTGTTCCTGGAGATGTAGCTACCTGCAGAGTTTCAATTCAACTCTTTCAATTCAGTGCAGCTTACCGATTTGAGTGATCCTCATCATGCCTTTCGGCCTCATGCTGCTTGCAGCTATATATACACGAAGGTGCCAAACTTATTCTTTTTCTGCTGTATAAAGCTCTGGCCAGCCAAAACCATTCATCCGAGAAACACCTAATTTGACAGGATGGTCTCAAATACACCCCACTTCTCACTTGTACACACACCTGGATCTGACCATAGGTGGCACTATAATAAGTACTTTTACGTTGCTGCTTGTATGTCTGCAAATATACTGGCTAGAATCAAACATATTTTTCCTCTGATGAACACAGTTGAACAAGTTGAACAAAATGTGTGTATCTCTGTTTGGTTTTTTTTTGCCATGGATACAATTATTATAAATACAATTTTCAGTATACTGATTATATTGTTTTCATTAACTTACTACAAGTCTAGTGATGCACCGATTCCGAATGTGATAATAGGAAATTACAGTAACAGAGATTGTTTTGGCTTTACAGCAGCTCTAGAATAAAGTTGTTGTCCAGCTAAAGTTAGTTTTGATTGATTCACTTCTGTTGCAAAGATCATTAGTTATTAACTTAGGGGGCGCTTACACGACACCATTCTAACAGAAAGTCATAATACAGATTTGTCACTTCCGTGTATCCATGCGAACCGGAATCATTTTGACAACGTTTTATCTGTACAGAGGTAAAGGGAAGGGAAGGAAGTCTTCACAGGAAGAGACTAGTTGATACTTCAAGACTGCGTTGTCGTCGTTCTACACGTGTGTTGTTCGCACAACTTCATGAATTAACTCAGTGATATTATTCTGAAGCTTCTGTTCTTCAAATCACTAAACTGTCAACACAACTCGCTGCGCAGTCTCTGCTCCATGTCTTCATCCAGACGGCACGAAGAACGCGACGCACCATAGGCAAACCTGGTCTTGTGCCGAATTTCGACTGCCTGCCAAATTATTACCCCCCTCGTTGAAGTCGCTACTTGATTGCCTAATCCTAACCCCTCCCCCACAAATAATCTGAAACCTACCAATACTAGGGGCGGTAATAATTTGGCAGGGGGCAGAATTCGGCACTGCACCGACATTATGATGTTCATCACGGCACCAAATAATATCCAGTATGTCCATATAAAGATTATTTTGAATTTGAAGCGAGTAGATTAAATCAATAGCCGGTAACATGCATACTGTATGCAAATCTGAGTGTGGTATAACCATACTTATTAGCGAATAATCAAAATAATGAAAATTGCATGTAAACTGGAGTAAAGAGTTCTTATTGTGTTCTGTAAACATCTTACTGTGATTAAGACGTAGTGAGTGCGTTTACATGCACGTTCTAAACCCAATTTAAAGCTTAAAGCTGCAGTCTGCAAGTCTGGCAGATTGAGGGGACTTAGCCCAAATTGTTTATGTTTACAACTCTCATGCCCCTCCCCCACTACCACCAAGCACCCTCCCATCGAGTTCGTGCTCGTCAGTGCGTGTGCACCAGATTTTCTGTGAACGCACCCGTCTCTTCAGCATCGAAGCATCATTTTCTTTTCCTTGGTTGTTTTGGACCTCCTAACTCTGGTTGTTAACCGAGGAATTGGAAGCTTGTTAGTAGATTTACTCTCCACCATCACGCTTCGTACAATCCAACACACCTGCGAACTTCAGGGCGTATGCATGTGATATTGTAACGTGCGCGAGAGGGGAGGGAGGATCTGTGGCGTGTGCACAAACTGTGATTGACAGTCAGATCAAATCACAGATCACAGCCCTGCGCTGATTGGACCAGAAGAACCGGTAGCGGTGGATTTTTGCAAAACAAATAACAGGCTCCATGTAGGTAGAAGCGCTGGGTTTTTTCTAAAACCGGCTAATTTATGTTGTTCTGTCGGAGCATAGTGTTGGTTTCAAACGCGTTAACCCGTTTTCCTTTATCGGAGTAAGGTCATCAATGGCTTAAGCAGAAACCAATCATCACAGCTAGATTTTTGCCCCTTAAGCTGATTTCTGTTGCTTATTGAAGTGGACTTTTGTGATATGTGACAAAAATGCATCCTTAGTGTGGATTTAAGCGCATCCAGACAGAGAGGTTTTTGCAGTAAGGGAGGAGGAAATATATCGCAAACTCAGACTCTTTCTTGAACCAAAAAATTATAAGTGTTCTCATCACGTGCAGCAGCAGAAGAAGTGGTAAGGTCAAAATGCTGCATCTGTAACTGCATGAGAGTATAATAAATTAGCCGTAAATTTCCCGCTGACATGTTGCAGTCTTCTTCGCTTTTTAATGCTTTATTTACCATCACAACCGACACAATGAAATACTCGGGAGTCAGATACGCAAATTATTTAGTTTTGACATGGATTTATTAATAAAGTCTTGTAAACATGGCTAACTTGCATTGTTGGTTTATTGGTTTTCATGTAAACCCAGACAACAGGTTATTTCAATAAGCAGATTTTTGTGAACTATCAGCATACTGGTGTGCATGTAAACATGCTCAGTATTATTTGTCTATTTTAATATAGTACATAGCATAATGCTTCCATAAAGAGATACTTATAGACTTTATTTTATTTGAAAAGAGACATGGACATTTTATAACTGTATCATCTACACAAGCCATTTGTGCTTGGACCCAGATTATTTTAATTATAGTTTCGGTAACAAAACATTTAAGCAATACAACTGCTTCCTTTATAGGCATCAGTTGTGAAAAAGGAAAGATAAATATACATAAAAAAATATAAATAACTAACTAATAAAGCTTAAGATTTATAGCTTGCATTTTAAGATTAATTGGTTCTGTAAAATTCATTTTGGTCTTTGGTTCCTCTAGGAACAAGCTGCAGTACTTGTAGATGTAATACTTTACAAGAGTCTCTAATATGTAGGAAAAGCTATATAATTTATGTCAGCAGCAAATATAAATAACTGTAACTAATTTAGGTGGTATTTTAAGATTAATTGGTTTTGTAAAAGGCATTTTGGTCTTCTATTTGAAATGAAGATGATCAATGTATCAGTGTACCCATAGAATCAGTGTCATGGATGCTGTGTCATTATATTGTCATGCAGCTTACAATAAAACCATAAATGCTATGTTACTGACCCCCACAGTTAAAGCATGTTAGGATTCCAATCTTCTCAAGTCCATTTTTATGCCTTTATGGTCAGGACAAACACATCATTAAGGTCTATGTTTGCATGCTTTTAGAAAGGGCTTTTAGTGGAAGCCCAAATGAGAGAGTGTAGCAGCTCTCGTACCTGTCACTGGGTGCTGGTGTTCTCAGTGCCATGGTGTGAGGTCGATAGGTAGTCATGTGGAGCTCTGTGGCGCACCCATGCTGTGCCAGTCACACAGTCACCATCGCTGAGCAGCTGACCTGTGTCGAGCCCCGCGATTAAACCTCTTACTAATGCAAACCACACGCACGCTACTGTATGCACCAACTTACTGTGTGTGTGTCCTACTCTACATTTATAGTTAAATTATTTTCTAAGAAATTGTGGCTTGGAAATATTGTTTCTCATAGACACCAGTGAGATTACTTGTGGAGTCTGAACTGCTTCTCAAGTTAGTCTCCATATAAAACAGTTCACAACAATGCAGTTCACAACAATGTGAAAAACTATGCCTAAATTTGTAGTTACCGTATTTTCCGGTATATAAACGTCACTGAATTCAATTTGAGTCAAGTAATTTCTCATCAAATTCGTCCAAGACCAAATCATCTCAGCAATGTTGTCCACAATTATATTACACTAGCTTGCCAAAGGAAAGCATCACTATTAATTTTCCTCAAACTTGGATCCATCCATTCTCCAATCCACTTTGTCCTGGTTGCGGGGATGCTGGAGCCTATCCCAACGTCTCAGGCCACAGATGGACCTTTCTAATAGACTAGAATTTCATTGAAACATGGGGGTGGGCTCTTTTGACTGCAGACAGTGAGCAACTACCAGAAACCAGCCAGGGCACCTGGCAACCACTGAGCTTTGAACTAAAACAAACACCATGTGCATTATCTTCAGAAAATGTAAAAATCCATCTATTCTTGTGCACCTATTTTTTAATTTGTGTATTTCAAACAAAGTTTTAGAGAAACATCAATGACAAAGTTGATACTTGATTAAAACATAACTGAAAAATCCTCTGAGAAATTATTTTCCTTTGGTATGTGCTTGGTATTGTCCATTAACTTTTCCTTTGGATATTACACCTGGTTACAGCTGTAGTAGACTGGCAACTCTGTTAATGATTTTAAGTACATTCTCATGTGACCTTGCCAAACAAAATATTAGTGCCGAGTAAATAATCATCTCATCCTCATCCATCTGGCCCCACTAGCACATGGAAAACATGTGCTTTTCTTTGCAAAATGTTCAAACAATCTCGAATGTCTATCCGTGTCCAACTGATTTTTAGCCATCCTGTGTTTGTACTTATCTGCAGTTTGTACTTCCCTGTAGATTTTGGTGTGTTCTTAAGTGACTAGAACAGACAAATTTACAGCCTTATATTTCTCAACCTCTTGGCCGTTTTGCCAGTTGACTGGTGTTGGGAACGAGAACAAGTCTCATTAGGTAGCTACAGCCCACAGTGACTCAAAAGGTCATTCTGTGTGTGTTACTCAACTGTTCCCATCATGACCCATCATCTTCATGTTATTTGGTTAACATTGGTTGGATAAATTTAGGGGTGCAAAATTGTGTTCATGAAGATGTGTCATCATATAGAACAGCTGCTGTATGTTTACTGGCATTGCTTAAAGAAAGAAAAAAAAAAGATTATATTCTTGGGACTTGGAATGTCCCAAATTTGTGTTAATAATTTTAGAGAAAAAATTATGGAGAAGTCATAAGTGATCTGGCACCAGGTCTCAGTCAGGTGTTTTCTCAGACATGTAATTGATTAAACCATTACACTAATGTGTACACTAATTTACTATTACCATTACACCAATTAACTATTAAGTAAATGTTGTCATATAGTAAACAGTTCTGTTTAAGTTTAATCAGTTACCGTTCTCCTAACATGGTATACAACACCTGTATACTACTGCTTCACAGCTGTCACCAATTTAACAAATAAACACATCCAGCAAGTCTTTTCGATGTATCCACCTGTCAAACACTAATCAGCAGTAATCTGTAACCTGCCACGCTAACCGCACCCCACAGGTAAACATTAGCTTTAGCATGATCATTATGAAGGGAGTCATTATAATTTGTTGGCTGCAGCACATGTGGGGGCGACACAATGCACAACTGGCTGCCACTGCTGCTTGGCTGGATCTACCACTATTGCTTTCCTGCTAGGTCAGGCCAGCCAGACTCTAGATGGGACTCCAGCACTGCAGCCTGAAATTCATCCAGCTCTCTGGATTCTTCTACCCATGAAGTATAGGAGGAGGTGTTTTTCTGCCCCCTGAATGAGGAGGTGTTCTTCCTCTAGTGGAGGAAGTGCTTCATGGGCCCCCTCTACCCCTGGAGGAGGTGTTCTGACAACAAAATACAATCAGACAGGGTCAGGGTTGGAGGCCACAGGTTCATTTTGCTGACACTGAGCAGATATTGAGCATTTTTAGAGTATGGAAAGATTTGCTTGGTATCTCTTCAATATTTGTAACAATGACTGTGATGTGTGAAATGTCATTGAAGCATCTTGAAACACTCTGAACAATCTGAACAATCATTGTGGACTAATGTTAAATCCATCTTGCAGACCCATCTGTTGAGATTTGGCTAAGATTGCCATGTTTTTGTCCAGAGAATTGAAGAAGTGCATTTCAAGCCAAGATAGAAACACGAATGGACTCCTCGAAGGTTTTTGTTTGGCTTGTGCGAGTAACTCATACTTTTCCTCACATCTGTCTTTGTTTTGGGTTACTGTGGTAGACAGCTGGGGGGGGGGTCTGAGAAAAGGCTTTGTTTGGGGTCAACAGCTGGGGGGAATGATTGGCATGCATTTGAAGTAATTGGGGACCCTGACTTGCCAGCCAGGAGACCACACAACCAGCAAGCCCAAACGTGTTGAAAGCAAGTTCGTTTAAGGGGTGGTCACACTACAGTTTTCGTTCCATTGACTTCCATTCATACACGTGCAAATGTGGGGGACAAAAAAATGCAAGCTGAAGCGAAGAAGTTTCAAATTTTGCTGCATTCCAAAGTTCAAATTTGGTGAACTCTGACCTGGGAATTCGTATCATGTGAAACCTTGTGACCAATAGAAGATTGATACAACACACCGTGAATATTTAGCTGACATAAAAGAATACAAACTTTAAATCTACAGGATTGCAGAGTTACAGTAGAGTGGACTAGACTGTATATATACTGAAATAGTTTTTTTTTTAAAGACGCTGCAGAATGTGACATCATTTTGTTACCATTACAGAAATTTTGTGTGCTCAAAGTCTAGTGTGACCGCAGCTTTAGTCTAGGTTCAGGGGCTGTTTACACGACACCGTTTTCTACTAAAAATGTGAACTTTTTGGCCGCTCGTTTACACGACAACAGTGTAAACGGGTGCCTGAAAACGCAAACTTTTGAAACCGGGTTTCAAAGTGCAAGTTTTTGAAAACGAATCTCTGAAGACAAGACGCCATGCACATGCATATTACGTTTTCAGTCCATAGTGTTTCATTGTCATCTAATGGCCTGGCAGCAGAATACAGCATTTTTTATCATTTTCGTGGATCTGTGTGAATGGGGATAGTTTTGACAATGGCGTCATCTGTACGCGGAAAACTCAAAGGAAAAATTTCTCCGTTTTAAGCATATCGTTGTCATGTAAACGTTTTTACTGATGTGACCAATAACCCATTGCTTTCGATGAGAAACTTTTGGTGGCAATACAAAGGATGTCTATAATCAAAAGTTACTTTCTCAAAGTATCTTTATAATTTTGCTGGCTAAAATGTGTCCATGCTTGTGTTTATTTTTAAAGAATGATGCATATTGATGATTATACACATTCAGTCTTCACAAATTATATTTTTATAATCCTATGCTACATATAAAACAGGCAGATAAAAGTACAGACAAAAAACAAACAAACAAAAAAAACGTTTTTCTGGGTCAGTGACCATGGGAACCAAATGAGAGGCGGGAAACAAAGACAAAGAAACACGTGATGAATGAAAACACACTAGTAGCAAACTAACTGAACATGGTGACAGGTACACTTTCCATGTCAGGTGGTACAACTGCATACAACTATTTGGTTGTACCACCTGCCATAAAACCATTCAACAAAATAATTTAAACACTTTGACATGTTATTTACCTACTGAAACTAGTTTTAACACATTGTTCATGTCTCAAAAATATGCATTACATCAGTTTTGAAAAGATTTTTAAAAAACACCTTTTTGAAGCTTTATTTGTACATTACCCTATTTTAAAGAACACGTTTTGACAGTTAACTTAAATTAAGAAACACAGTCATGAATGTGTACTCTCTTAAGTAGTCTTTTTATTTCATTACTATTATATTATCAGCAAGTAGTTTTTATTTTTAAATACACACTTTTAAGATTTGAAGGGATGCTTTACATGGGAGTGAGGTAAGCAGCCGAAAAACAAGCTCCTCCCGAACTTTTGTTTAGAACTCCATATTTCAAAGTGTCAAGATTTTGAGTGTGATTAGTTATACTGTATCTCTTCACATCTGTTTTCTATAATCTCTCTTCCATACTACGGACAACATCAGGTTTAAATGTTATCCGGTGCATGCAAATTTAACAGAAAGGTCATGATCTTGATCTTGTGAATGGAATGTCACTCATTTGTCATGTAGTGGACAGCAGGCAGAGAGGATGGCAAAGTTTGAACTCCATTTCCACACAATGATGTGGAAAGGTTTCAATTCAATGTGATCAGGTTTTAACTCTTGCCTTGCCATGTGGCTGAGATACAGGACAGCCACAAAAATGATAGATATTCATATACATTCTTGCATTACACAAACTGGACAAAAAAGAAACACATCCTCTTCATATACATTCATGGAACTGCATACACTTAATGAGTGCTGTTTGTGACAACAGCATAAACTCATTACTTATAACTCATTACGGTATAAAGAAACACATTAGTGAAATTTCAACATTTGAGAATTATATTTGGACTCTATATGAGTTTAGCACAATGCCTAGATTAATCTGGATGTGGTTTTGAAATTAAATAAAAATTGGTAAAATCTTAAAGACACTGTTCAAACTGTGAACTTTAAGAGTGGGGCCATACTGTGTTTACTTAGCTCTGACCCCAGCCAATCACGTTGTTGGATCAGAAAGGCACCAGTTTGAAAATACCTCCTGCTCATGAAGGATTAAAAGGATCTGAGCTTTAGAAGAACAACAATAGCAATAACTACAAGCAAACTTTCTCTTCAAAGCTCCTCCATCTGCATATTCCAGATTGCCAGGACCTTCTGCACCAACTTTAAAACATTCACTTCCAAGGTACCTTCATCTGTGTGTTCCAGACCTTCTCTGTGCTCCAGGAGTTCAGCATTCCCCAGTACTTTGTGTTCAAGGCTCTAGACATTGCCCGCATCAGACTCATCACCACGTGGAACGTAAATATCACTTTCCCAAACCTCTTCCCTGAGACCTTGGCATTAGTTTGTCTTGTCAGTGTATTATTTTTTAATTTGCATAAGATGTTGTATAGCTGATGTTTGTTAATATCAAATAATCAATGAGTTTATTTGTTAAATTTAGACAGTTTACCTGGTTAATCTTGGATAAACAGCATTTTATCTTAAGATAACGTAACTTTTCCAAAGTAACATCCGATTCAGTCACCAATCACTTTATTTCTTTATCCATAGGTATTCATTTAGTAGCTGTGTTAGTTACTTTTTTCAATCTTTTTGTTAATAAAATTCCTTTATTATACTGGTGTCTTCCTTGAGATAAACTAATAGGAGGCTCTACAAGTTAATCTGACACTCTCACACTCCTTTTAAGTGACATGTGACCACAACATTAGGGCTACATCCGAAATCGCATACTAATACTATATAGTAGGCGAAAAACAGTATGTGACAAAAGAAGTATGTCTAAATTCACAGTACTCATAAAAGAGTAAGCATAAAGTACCTGGATGACCTACTTCTTCTGGCGAGATTCTGAAGTGTGCATACAATGAACATTTTACTATCCCATGAGGCCACAGGAGAGGATTTATGAATGGCAGTGAAGCGACGTAACTGATGCTGGCAGATCACATGATAATGACAAGATGGCGAATGTAGTACATCCAGATTACATTTATACTACACACAGTCATTCTATGTAGAATGTACTTTTTTAGCGGCCGTAAAGTAATTACTCATTCAAAATAAGTACTTACTCAAGAGTATGCGATTTCGGATGCAGCCTAAATGACTTTTCAAAAGTAGGTTTGGGAGGAGTCTAATCATTCAGTCCTGTCAATCATCATTATGAGTGTATATAAGCAGCAGTCATTACACCATCCCAGTGACAAATCTTCCAGCATCTTTCCACCTCTCCATCTTTTCCTCTATTTCTCTCATTCACCCTCTACGTAGAACAGTTATTGGGGGGTTGAGCCGAGCCTTGGGTTCGAGCCTCCTTCGAGGACAGCAAGCCCAGTTAATTTTCCATTTACTATTAAGTCTGGATGTGCAGGCAAACTCGTGAATTTGGTGCTACAGGTGAGAACCACTACAGTCATAAGCCGTCTATGTGCAGTAGCTTTAGTATTTGACAGAGCTTTTTAATTATAATCAAATGAAATGTGAACATTTGTTGTGGCTTTCCAATGTGTCTCACATTAATCTTTGAAATCTATTGGTGCTCATCCATTAATCATCTTATTGACATTTTTTCAATCATAATCACTTCATCGTAAAGTCAGAACTAAGCTCCACAAAAATGCTGAACAGACAGTAATAAAAAAGTGGGCAAACAAGCACTGACAGGACTGCAGTGAAGACTCTTGAGAGAAAGCATGATGGAAAACGGCAAATGGTGAAAAAATCATACAACCATAAAGATAGAATCTGTACATGAACACCTGTAATAAAAACTATAAATGGTCTGGGACTGATAGTATATGTCAATTCAAATGTATTTTTATAGCGCCTTTCACAATTAACATAGAAGTCACAATGTTAAGTCTATAATGTCTTAATATATAGAGCGTGTTTTTACATAAGGAGCTTAAAATGTCACCTTGTTGTGTTGTTGGGTGCAATAATCGATGACAATTTTATCGCATAATGATTTCTAAACTATTGTGATTATTTGTGAATCATCTATGATTGTTTACATTGTTGTGATTGATTGTGACAAGACTTTCTGAAGCACCTGGTAAGAAAGAATAATCAAATACATAAAGTAAAAAAATGAATTTGCTGTATCTGTGAATTTTTATTTCTAGAAAATATTCACATCTTTAAAATTGCACTATAATGTCACTCTTTACATGGTCGTCTTCTGGCCTTGGCGCTGGCTAGGCAGAACTTCGGATTGGACCACACAAGTCGTGTACATAACCAGAAAATAGTTATAGGCATCTAAAGATTTCTATGCCCTCAGTTTCTCTTTATGCTCGGTTTCTCTATCAGGTAGGTGTAAATGTCAGGTCACTACGGTAGCGTTAACGTTAATCCTGTCAGATCGTCCATCCGAGTGAGTGTGTACGGGTCAGCCAGTCTGGTTCCGTCCGTTAAAATGAACTTTTGCAAATAACAATCGTGGTCCTGGACAGTGAGTGACCTTACACATTAAGATAAAAATCTGATTTTTTCCACCTAAGCTCCGCCCACAAGAAACGTTTACTAACTGAAAAAGGGTCTATATAACAATGCTATAAATTATTATATCTAGCTATATTGTGTTTATTTCGTGTAGCAGATATTTCAGTGGCACATTTTCTTGGGCACACTGTACAGTAAGTCTGTAGTTTTCAATGGAAGATCAAGATTTGATGTTTTGATCCCCCCCAAACAGAACATAGACATGGATGAATAGTTTACAATAAGATCTATAACAAGCATTTACAAAATGGATTTCATGCCAGCTTGTTAAGATATAAACATTATATTTGTTTTTGCTTGGAGTAAGCAGTTCTCAAAAAGTATTAACGAAAATATGATTGGTTGTCCCAAGTAAATTTAACTGGTTGTCGCAAAGTCTGATGTGAGTTTCACATGTGATGTGAGTGAAGTTAAACTTATATTGCAGATGAGAGTTCACATTCTTACACCGTGTATATTTGGAGAGACCCAGCACCTTAAACTTTCAATCAGACTTTAATTAGTTAGTCGAGGTCTTTGAGTTCACATGAAAATGATAGACGGGTTGAAAATTCTGTGGGAATGTGGATCTCCAGAACAAGTACTGAGTATTTCCGGTTTAGAAGAACAAGTGACCTTATCATTTACTCTTCCCTTTTGTTCTCATACATTTACCATATTGGCACTAGGCTGTTCTAGTACAAAAGCATCTGTCTTCCTCCTACTGGTGCATCTCTGATCAATCTGATAGCTACACAGTCATTGTTTGTTTCCTCTTCCTTGTCTGATCATACACTGTTCATTCGTTGTCCAGAGGAGAACTGGCTGTCCGAATGAGCCTGGTTTCTCCCAAGGTTTTGTTTCTCCATTCTGTCACCTGATGGAGTCTGGGTTCCTTGCCACTGTCTCCTCTGGTTTGCTTAGTTGGGGAAACTTATTATTCTTAATATTTTTGATCTGCCTGCTTTGACAACATTGTATGAGAACTTAACTGAGCTGGACGAAGGCATCACTGTTTTCCCCAGAGCTGCTGTATCGATAAATTAACTAAGGGTACGGAAACGTTTTTTTCCCCCTCTTTACAGAATGACATCGTTATCAAAAATTATACCAGTTCACACGGATCCGCGAAAATCCGCTGTAAAGCTGATTTGAAACAATTTGTATTATGACAAGCGCTATATAAATAAAGGTTACTTAACTTGACTTGACTAAATATTTCCTGCTCTGTGTTCAAATCTGTCACAAATGACAAATCTCTCTCTCATCTTCCATCCGGTTTGTAGTGGGAGAGGTGTCACGGTGAGGGAGAATGTTTATGAACTTTTCTATTGTCTTTCTTACTTCTTTTGAGAACAATTGATATCTAAATCTAACATTAAATCTAGAAGCAAAATTTAGTTTGAGTTTCATTGACCCCCAAAGAAAAGGAAATTGAAATGTGTAATTCACTAAGGGTGTCTCTATTTCTTCTTTTCTTTCTGGCTTTCTTTTCCCTCTTTTGGAACTTTTTTCCAACTGGAACTTACACTCACCTAAAGGATTATTAGGAACACCATACTAATACTGTGTTTGACCCCCTTTCGCCTTCAGAACTGCCTTAATTCTACGTGGCATTGATTCAACAAGGTGCTGAAAGCATTCTTTAGAAATGTTGGCCCATATTGATAGGATAGCATCTTGCAGTTGATGGAGATTTGTGGGATGCACATCCAGGGCACGAAGCTCCCGTTCCACCACATCCCAAAGATGCTCTATTGGGTTGAGATCTGGTGACTGTGGGGGCCATTTTAGGACAGTGAACTCATTGTCATGTTCAAGAAACCAATTTGAAATGATTCGAGCTTTGTGACATGGTGCATTATCCTGCTGGAAGTAGCCATCAGAGGATGGGTACATGGTGGTCATAAAGGGATGGACATGGTCAGAAACAATGCTCAGGTAGGCCGTGGCATTTAAACGATGCCCAATTGGCACTAAGGGGCCTAAAGTGTGCCAAGAAAACATCCCCCACACCATTACACCACCACCACCAGCCTGCACAGTGGTAACAAGGCATGATGGATCCATGTTCTCATTCTGTTTACACCAAATTCTGACTCTACCATCTGAATGTCTCAACAGAAATCGAAACTCATCAGACCAGGCAACATTTTTCCAGTCTTCAACTGTCCAATTTTGGTGAGCTCGTGCAAATTGTAGCCTCTTTTTCCTATTTGTAGTGGAGATGAGTGGTACCCGGTGGGGTCTTCTGCTGTTGTAGCCCATCCGCCTCAAGGTTGTGCGTGTTGTGGCTTCACAAATGCTTTGCTGCATACCTTGGTTGTAACGAGTGGTTATTTCAGTCAAAGTTGCTCTTCTATCAGCTTGAATCAGTCGGCCCATTCTCCTCTGACCTCTAGCATCAGCAAGGCATTTTCGCCCACAGGACTGCCGCATACTGGATGTTTTTCCCTTTTCACACCATTCTTTGTAAACCCTAGAAATGGTTGTGCGTGAAAATCCCAGTAACTGAGCAGATTGTGAAATACTCAGACCGGCCCGTCTGGCACCAACAACCATGCCACGCTCAAAATTGCTTAAATCACCTTTCTTTCCCATTCTGACATTCAGTTTGGAGTTCAGGAGATTGTCTTGACCAGGACCACACCCCTAAATGCATTGAAGCAACTGCCATGTGATTGGTTGATTAGATAATTGCATTAATGAGAAATTGAACAGGTGTTCCTAATAATCCTTTAGGTGAGTGTATATATTCAAACGCGCATACCTTTGGACTGGACACGTAATGCGCATTTGCACGACATCTGCGTTTTCGCGGGTTTGCATTTTTGAGGGTTGCGCAGAGATAACCTTTTTTTTCAAAACATTTCAAGGCTTGCACCTTGAGTTGAGTGTTTTCTGTTAGAACGGTGTTGTGTTAGCGGCCCCTAAGTTAGTAACTTTAAGTTAGTGATCTTTGCAACAGAAGTTAATAAATCAATCAAAACTAACTTTAGCTGGACAATAACTTTATTCTAGAGTTGCTGTAAAGCCAAAACAATCTTTGTTACTGTAATTTCCTATTATCACTGTAAAGTTGCTTTGAAACAATCTATATTGTTAAAAGCGCTGTATAAATGAAGGTGACTTGACCAGGGTTCTCAAGTCTCACGCATTGGCCGTGAGACACACGCAATTCAACCAGTTCACACGCTCACACGCCACACCGTGTATTTCTCACGCTGAAAAGGCAATGCCAACCAAGTTGTCCTGCAAGCTTTATATATAACGTTGTATACGAGGCGCGGGCACACAAAGTGAAGTTTCCTGCCGCCAGCACGTATCTCGGCCAGATTGCGTTCGTTAATCGGCAACATAGATGCACGAACACACGGAAGTTGACGGAACATTCTCGGCCACTGTACGTTTTCGTTACTAGGTAACCAACAACATCGCGCGAACACACGTCGTGAATGATGGAGAAGGTAAGTTGGAAGAAAGCTCGTCTAACATTTTTAGGCAAGAACATTTAATATATAGTCCATCGTATACATTATTATTGATGCAGTCAAAAACTCTACAACTACTTTGCAACCAGGCCCAGAAGCTCTGGCTCAGTTTGGCTAGCTTATGTTATCTGAAACTAAGGGAAATGTTACTTGGGTATGGGAAGGAAATCAAGGAATGAAGATGTATTTCTTCATTTTAATTTAAATTATATATTATACTGTATTAATAGTCTTTCTAGTTACATGAAGGCTACATGTATTTAAGCAGAGTGCTCTGGGTAATATTTTATATCCTGTCAAAACATTGTCACGGTGTGGGGTTGTGTCTGGTTCCTTGTTCTTGTCTGTCATGTATTCCCTGCTTGTCATGTGATCCTGCCATGTGTTTTGTCCCACGTTCAGCTGTTCCCCGTTATGTTGATTAGTCTTCCCAGGTGTTTCAGTTTAACCACGCCCCCTTGTTATCTTGTTAGCTTGTGTTCCCTTGTATTTAAGCCCTGTGTTTTAGTTCAGTCCTTGTGAGTTCTTCATCTTGTAATGGTTGCTGTTGTCTCTTTGTTCCCGTCCTGAGTTCCTGATTCCTGTTCTGAGTGTTCTGTTGTGTACCCTGGATTACCTGTTTGTTTATTTATTAAAGTGCTTGCAATTGGATTCACTCTCAGCTTCATTCCTGCCAGCGTCGTTACAGAAGAACTCACCATCACTGAATCCAGCAGCATGTTTGCCAGTGTCTCTTCCGAGCGGGAGAGAGGACAATCTTTTGAGGGGACCCGGCTGGTCATATTTCGCGGGACCCGTGGAGGCCGCAGTAGAGGAGGTGGTCGAGAGGAGTCCCGACACTACTCTCCACTCTGGCCCCTCTTTGACCCTGGGTTGGTGACGTCCAGCCCAGCGCCCTATTCGCCACGGGTTCCATCCAGCACAGAGCCAGTTCCGGTGGCCCCGAAACGGAGGAGGAGAAGGAAGACTTCCTCCATGCCAGTTCCGGTGGCTCCTGTTTCGGTGGTCCCGAGTCCGGTGGTCCCACTTCCGGTGGTCTCGTTTCCGGTGGACCCATTTCCAGTGGTCCCAGTTCCAGTGGTCCCGAGTCCGGTGGTCCCAGTTCCGGTGGTCCCGAGTCCGGTGGTCCCAGTTCCGGTGGTCCCAGTTCCGGTGGTCCCAGTTCCGGTGGTCCCAGTTCCGGTGGTCCCGAAACACAGGAGGAGGAGAAAGGCTCCCTCCGTAACTGTTCCGGTGGTCCCGAGTCCGGTGGCTCCTAACACGGAGACCATCCCGGAGGTGACTGCCGTTCCTGACGCACTGCCCAGGCGTCTTGCTCTGCCCGCGCCGCCCAGGCGGTTTGCTCTGCCCGCGCCGCCCAGGCGTCTTGCTCTGCCCGCACCGCCCAGACGTCTTGCTCTGCCTGCGCCGCCCAGGTGTCATGCTCTACTGGCCCCGCCCGAGCTGCTCGCACTGCCTGCACCACCCCAGCAATCCGTCACGTCTGCCGAGCCTGTGTCTTCAGACAAGATGGCCGACGCCGAGCCTGTTCACGTCACGTCTGCCGAGCCTGTGTCTTCGGACAAGATGGCCGCCACAGAGACTGTTCACGTCACGTTTGCCGAGCCTGTGTCTTCAGACAAGATGGCCGACGCCGAGCATGTTCACGTCACGTCTGCCCAGCCAGAGACTGTTCACGAGCCTATGTCTTCGGACAAGATGGCCGCCGCCGCCGAGCCTGTTCACGTCACGCCTGCCGAGCCTGGGTCTTCGGACAAGATGGCCGCCGCCGAGCCTGTTCACGTCACGCCTGCCGAGCCTGTGTCTTCGGACAAGATGGCCGCCGCCGAGCCTGTTCACATCACGCCTGTCGAGCCTGTGTCTTCGGACAAGAAGGCCGCCGCCGAGCCTGTTCACGTCACGCCTGCCGAGCCTGTGTCCCCTGACAAGATGGCCGCCGTCGAGCCTGTGTCTGTTCCTGAGCCTGAGCCGGTGGCGTCTGTTCCTGAGCCTGAGCCGGTGGCGTCTGTTCCAGTGCCAGTTCCAGTGGTGCCAGTTCCAGTGTCTGAACCGGTGGCGTCTGTTCCTGAGCCTGAGCCGGTGGCGTCTGTTCCTGAGCCGGTGGTGCCAGTTCCAGTGCCTGAGCCGGTGGTGCCAGTTCCAGTGCCTGAGCCGGTGGTGCCAGTTCCTGTTCCTGAGTCGGTGGTGTCTGTTCCTGAGCCGGTGGTGTCTGTTCCAGTTCCTGAGCCGGTGGTGTCTGTTCCAGTTCCTGAGCCGGTGGTGTCTGTTCCAGAGCCGATTCCAGTTCCTGAGCCGGTGGTGTCTGTTCCTGTTCCTGAGCCGGTGGTGTCTGTTCCAGTTCCTGAGCCGGTGGTGTCTGTTCCAGTTCCTGAGCCGGTTGAGCCTGTTCCAGTTCCTGAGCCGGTGGTGTCTGTTCCAGTTCCTGAGCCGGTGGAGCCTGTTCCAGTTCCTGAGCCGGTGGTGTCTGTTCCAGAGTCGGTTCCTGTTCCTGAGCTGTGGCCGCCCGAGGGGTCGTCTCCGCCGTGGCCTCCCGAGGGGTCGTCTCCACCGTGGCCTCCCGAGGGGTCGTCTCCGCCGTGGCCTCCCGAGGGGTCGTCCGCTCCGCCCTGGCCGCCCGATGGACTGTCCGCTCCGCCCTGGCCGCCCGATGGACTGTCCGCTCCGCCCTGGCCGCCCGATGGACTGTCCGCTCCGCCCTGGCCGCCCGATGGACTGTCCGTTCCGCCCTGGCTGTCCGAGGGAAAGTCTCCACCCTGGCTGTTAGATGGACTGACATTCCCGCCCTGGTCTGTCCCTCCTGTCCCGCCCTGGTCTGTCCCGCCCTGGTCTGTCCCTCCCGTCCCGCCCTGGTCTGTCCCTCCCGTCCCGCCCTGGTTTTATGGAGCGTCTGGTAGCCGCTCCGTAGGGAGGGGGTAATGTCACGGTGTGGGGTTGTGTCTGGTTCCTTGTTCTTGTCTGTCATGTATTCCCTGCTTGTCATGTGATCCTGCCTTGTGTTTTGTCCTACGTTCAGCTGTTCCCCGTTATGTTGATTAGTCTTCCCAGGTGTTTCAGTTTAACCACGCCCCCTTGTTATCTTGTTAGCTTGTGTTCCCTTGTATTTAAGCCCTGTGTTTTAGTTCAGTCCTTGTGAGTTCTTCATCTTGTAATGGTTGCTGTTGTCTCTTTGTTCCCGTCCTGAGTTCCTGATTCCTGTTCTGAGTGTTCTGTTGTGTACCCTGGATTACCTGTTTGTTTATTTATTAAAGTGCTTGCAATTGGATTCACTCTCAGCTTCATTCCTGCCAGCGTCGTTACAAACATACATTAATCATTTTACCATTGCATTTGTATTTTTCAAACACTTACAACACAAAACACATTTCATAAGCTGGAGTGTGTACTATTGTGCGCACACACACACACACACACACACACACACACACACACACACACACACACCTTAATAATACTCTAATATGTCATTTGTTTACAATGTCCCACCACACAATAAATCATTATACCATTTCGACTAGACACATTCAAAATGCAAAAAGATTTGTTTTTCCAAACTGTTTGGAGCAATTTGTTATATTTTTGTAATTTTTGTATAACTTATTTGTAATTTTGAAATATAACATTAAAGAGTATATTTGATGTGATGAATTGCTCTGTCATTTATCAGATTTACCAATTGTTATAATTTCAATTTGTGCTGGTTAATTATGAACAATGGGTAAAATTGGGGGGCGGGGACAGGTGGGGGCGGGGCTCCATTAGGGCTCCTCCCCCAAACCGCATGTGATCTCACTCCAAGCTTTTGATAAAACTTGAGAACCCTGCTTGACAATAGAATGTAATTTGCAGTTACATCAAATAAGCAATGTGATTACGTAATGTACATTACTTTTAATGCATTACTTTACTCAGATTGACATGTTAAATTAAATTAAATCCGTTCTACCGAAAATGTGCTGAGAGCCCTCTGTTGCTATAGTAACAAACTAACTTATACTTTTACGTGCATTTGATTGACATACAAATCATGCATCTTATTTCACTGTTGTTGCTAAAATCTAAAGTTGAGGTTATTTCAGCTTCGTACACAATTAGCTTAATTTGTACATTTAGTTTACCAGAATTGTTAAAGAGGGCAAGCTTTGCCATTCAACTGAACTGTGTGCATGAATTTTAGACACTTACATTGTTCCTGCTTTATCCTTGCTATAACTGCGTCCTTGTTATGAGCCGAGTTTTCTATTTACTTCAACTGCTCAGTGCTCTGGTATTATCAATGGAATGACCCATTTCAGGAGTTGCCATAATTACAATTTTAAATCAGAATATGAGCATAGCTCACTTACATTCACTAAAACATTGAAACGTTTGTGAATAGCGATACTGATTCAAAACGCAAGCACCAGTGATTGAATGTCACCGCAGCACGGATTGAACGTCCCGCCCCCCCAGCCGAACTGGAAGTTTTGATTGGTTTTGCACCCGAGTCAGATCTGTCTGTTATTGGATGAAACGCTTCAGATCTGTCTGTTATTGGCTGAAGCGCTTCAGATCTGTCAGTTATTGACTGAAGCGCTTCAGATCTGTCTGTTATTGGATGAAACGCTTCAGATCTGTCTGTTATTGGCTGAAGCGCTTCAGATCTGTCAGTTATTGGCTGAAGCGCTTCAGATCTGTCAGTTATTGGCTGAAGCGCTTCAGATCTGTCTGTTATTGGATGAAGCGCTTCAGATCTGTCTGTTATTGGATGAAGTGCTTCAGATCTGTCAGTTATTGGCTGAAGCGCAGGGCTCCACCGCAGTAGTCTGAAAAGTGTCTGTCAAATGTCAGCTTGCCCTGTTGTTCATTCTGCACCTTTGTCAAAGTACTTTGTACTTTTGGTGAAAAATAAATGTAGCGAAGTTGAATAGTTTATTTGTATTCAACTCAAGTAAAAGTACCACAATTTAATTATACTCAAGAAAGTAGAAAAAAGTACTGTAACGAAAGTATTTGTAATTAGTTACTTTCCACCTTTGTGCATGTTACTTGTAATGCGTTACTCCCAACACTGCTCATTTCAGATGAGATTGAAAACACCGGATCACTAGTTTTTTTACACAGTCTGAAAACATCTATAGATCAATGTAGATTTCAGTCAGAGGTTTTCTCAGAGAGGAGGGCTACAGTTGAAATGTGTCCATTTTGAACATAATCATAATTATCAGCTAATGAGGGTAAATCGATGTACACTGGGTAGACTGGAGGGCTGTGATCTCTTCAGTTAAAACCAAAAACGCATACTGTCTACTCAAGTGGACTGCTGAAAATCTCATAAGAAAAAAACCTGACTGAGTTTGTCACAATTCATGCATGCAAGTATTTGGTGCTGTGATGAACACGACTGAATACAAAAATCCGTTTGGCCGTTTAAAACATTTAATACTGTTTAGAAACAGAAAGTAGCGCTGCTTTGTTTATGGGAGTTACCGAGGTAAAAGCTGCATTTCTGCTATTCTGTAGCACCATCTGCTGTCAGAGAGTGAATGTGCATTTTCGTTCAGCGCGACTCCTTCACTCGTTTCGCCATGCTTCTCATCCATGTTGGTATTGTTTACATCAGAGTGTGGATGACTCTTTGACGCAGCATACAGCGGAGTTATGCATTTTAACCGGTTGATGGAAAAGTTTTCTCAAAATGCATTCTAAAAATCTAAATAGTACGTAATACAATAATTATCACGATATTTTGAAGTGCCCATGATAACAATACCGTGCATGTTCATTATCGTGATATATTACAGTATATCGGCACGTCTAATGTAGATAAGCTGTATTAGAGTCTGTAAAAAATATTATTTATTGTTTTATTCATTACCATTTTTGTCAGATTTTATTCCTTATTTGAAATGTGTTATTGAAACAATATAATTATATTGCATAAGTATTAATATATAATATATATTATATAGATTTCAGAGCTGGAGCAGAGGGGACCAGGAATAACATCTTATTGTGACAATGAACTGAATGGAGCTGTGAGAAGATGAAAGAATATTCTTCAAAAATTCAATATTTTGTGTTCTATGGAAACAACAGGACATGGTTTTGGAACTACATGAGGTTGGGTAAATAATGACATGACAAGTTTAATTTTTAGGTGATCTATTCCTTGAAGAAGTCAAATGATAAGGTATTTCCAGGGATAAAACTTCAATGTAAGATTTATTGCTTGTCTCTGTTGACACTGTAGACAATCTGAGCAGTAAGGCTGTCTGTCAAATCTATACAGTTTTGGAAAAAGAGCCCAAATAAAAGCTCACACATAGCTGAGGTGACTTCATCTTTCAAAAGCTGAATACTTGACTGCTCTCCATTCTCACACATCCAGGCTTGCCCTCCAGCACTCTGGGTAAAAGGCTAAAAATACTGGGCTGTAAGCCATCACCAGTAGCCCAGGGATTAGAGGAGCTCAGTGTCTCTGGCAGCTCTCCAGTTCCATAGTAGCTTTTGTGTTTCAGATAGAGGCTTGTCTCAAAGACTTCTCAGAGGCCCAACATGAAATTACTGTTTTGTTTCTGTGAGATCTGTCAGTTTGTTCTCTGTTGAATCTTACAGCCTTACATGTCTCTGGTCTGTATGCTATTGGCTGATAATGAATTCTCAATTCTTTTTTAAACGACTGAAGGGTTCATTGTCAATTTTGAGTTGGGACTCTGAAAACCTTAGTACATGATTGAACCTTTAAAAAAAAAAATAATAATAATTTCATATCGCTTTAGGCGAGATTATAACACTTTAAAGGTTTTGTAATTTTGAAAAAATAAAATAAAATAATCATTCTGGTTCTTCCCTTAGAAACAGCCAATTTTTGTGTCTTTGATACTTAATAATAATAAAACAATGGTCACTTGTAAGTGTGTGAAGTTTATATCAAATGCATACATGAGATATTTTTTAGGTCGTCAAATTTAGCCTACTAATTAACGAAGTTTACTTGTATCGTTAAATTTGGCTGTGTTGGGGATAAACATGTCATTATAAAATAAGCAATGGATGTGGGTGTGTTGTTAATATGCGTTTGCAAGTCTTTGCTTGCCTAGTTTCTGTTCCCATAACTTGTCAATAGATGTCAAATTGCTGCAGTAAACAGCATTCGTTACACTTCACAAAGATTGTGTTTGTGTTCATTTAAACATGCTGAAACTCATGGCTTGTCAGGGCTCCCGAGAGAAATGTCTCACAAACATTTGCAGCCACCTGTTCTAAATCTGTGTTATGTCTTCAGAATTTCCCTTTAGTACTTGGAATGAAACCTGCAGACTATGTATGTTTGGCTCTCATAACAATTTTTTTTTTGGGTCAACTTCTCTTCATAAGCTTCATTGCACTTGTTAGCTTATTAACTTGCAGTCTGCAGTCACTACTGAGTTGTATCTAAAACTTGTAGAAGAAATTGCAAGTATTTTACAGCAGCGGAACCTGCGGAACTTTGCTTGGGAATTGAACATTCCTTTTTGCCATTCCCAGAGAACTTTAGTATGTTGGAATGTTGAGGGAGTGAGCCAGAATATTACAGGATCACAGTCAAGCCACAAGTGTGTCTAATGTCCTAATTGGATTATGCAGTTTCGGTTTCTTGACAGCAAATTATTCAAACAACCCGAACCTATGCTTTTTTCAAGAGATGACAAATAAAGACAGCATTTTGGCATAAACCTCAAAATCAGCATTTAAGTCTACTCCTTAAAATGTTCAGGTAACATCGCCAGATGGTATGTGGCTACATAGTGTTAAAGCTCATTCATGAAGCGATCAAGAACTTTGTGGTCATTGCTGAGCACCCAGCACATTTGCTTAAAGAATTCATGGGAAAAGTAGCTGAAGTAATTTTTTTGTTTCCCCCAGAAGTCCCCCATTTTGTCAACCAGATCTCACAACAAGCCTGAAGGTTTGAACTGAATAAAAACACAAGTGGACCCCCTTATATTTCTGCATGAAGTCACCTTTGAGCAACTGAATAAACATCTGGGTTTTTTTATGTGTCATGATTTCCTTATGAGGCAGCTCTTTTTCAAGCTCAGGATATATTGCATGAACATTTGGAAATGTAGCTGCATGACAAGAGTCAGTATCTAGTGCCAAAAACTTGGTGTCTTGACATGGCTTTCCTCAGCAAAAGTGTATCAAAATGATCAGAGCAGAATGTTTCTAGAAACATCCAGTGCTGTCATTAATGTCAACATCTGAAGCTCTGTTGATGTATGTTTTCTGGTCAACCCCTTGGTTGTAGTTAATAATAGACAGCACCTATATTAGAAGACAAAAGTGGCAGATTTAAAGCTATAATCTTCACTGTAATAACATATGTGTTTTAAAACCTGTGTCCGTGAGTTTTGTAAATCCATTTATTCCTTTGCCTCTCACTGAATGTGTAAAAGGAACCCAGAAATTACACATAATGAGCTACTACTCTGCCAATGCTGTCAATTGGTGTGACCAATATGGTCATTAGCTGACAGTCTTGTCCCTTAAATGTGTTATGAAAGTAACTCTCAGCTCTCCTCGTCACAAACCGCAGAATGCTGGTTAGATTTAAGCCAGCTATGCGGCAGACCCAGCAAGTGTGTTTTATGCTTGCATGCTCTAAAATAAACTGACAAAAGAGGGACTGCCCCATCACATGCTGCCTACACCATGTCTAAAACATGCAACATTTGCTGAAATGTACCGAGCAACCATAACTGTAAAAGTATACTGTATGTGGGGTTCATTGCTAGTAATTTGGTTGCTGATATTTCTGTGATTATTAGTGGTCTTAGCATCATCATTATTATTATTGTTCATTCATAGGGTTAGGGATTTGCACAAACTCTGAACCTTGGTGAATGATAAAAAAATAAAAAATCTAAACTAAACCAAAGAGATTTGCATATTTTCACTTGGGCCCTTAAAGCAACTAGCAACCCATCAACAGTATGCAAATTCTGTAGTATGCAACAGTATGCAAATTCTAAGATCTCTGATGAGCTGTTTGATTAGTGAGACCAGATCCAAAATGTGTACATTTGTACATACTATATGCCAGTGTTTCTCAACTCTCAGTCCCGTAATGCACATTTTGTCTCTCTTAGTTACACAGCTGATTTAAACAATCAACTCCTTAGCAGAGAGCTGCATGAATCTAGATCTAGGGCCTTATTTTAACAATCTAAGCGCATGGTCTAAAGCGCACGGCGCAAGTGCATTTAGGGCATGTCCGAATCTACTTTTGCTAGTTTAACGACGGGAAAAATGGTCGGTGCACCTAGCGCATGGTCTAAAAGAGTTGTCCCTATTCTCTTATAGGAGTAGTTCACTTTAAAATGAAAATTACCCCATAATTTACTCACCCTCAAGCCATCCTAGGTGTATATGACTTTCTTCTTTCAGACGAATACAATCGGAGTTATATTAATAAATGTCCTGGCTCTTCCAAGCTTGAATGGAAGTAAAAGGAGCTTAAAGTGTGACTGTGGCTTAAATGTGATACTATCAGTCCAGACAAATAAGAACTACTTTAGAGTTCCTGCTACTGTACATAACTGAATGAATGAATTGGCAGTGGATTGCAACCAAAGACTGAAGCACAAAAAAGTGCATCCATCCGACATAAACAAACTCCAAACGGCTCCGGGGGGTTAATAAATGCCTTCTGAAGCAAAACGATGAGTTTGTGTAAGAAAAATATTCATATTTAAAACTTTATAAAGTAAAATAACTAGCTTCCGGCCAAGTGAACATACGGATCTGACTTAAAGGGATAGTTCAGCCAAAAATGGAAATTAGCCCATGATTTACTCACCCTGAAGCCATCCTTCTTTCAGACGAATACAATCAGAGTTTTATAAAAAAATGTCCTGGCTCTTCCAAGATTTATAATGGGAGTCAATGGGTATATTTATTTGGAAGTCCATCAAAGCGCATCCATCCGTGATAAAAGTGCATCTATGCATCAGAAAAGTACTCGAAACGGCTTTGGCGGGTTAATAAAGGCCTTTTGAAGTCAAGCAATGCGTTCGTTAGAAAAATATCCATTTAAAAACTTTATCGACTAAAATAACTAGCTTCCGGCAGACGGGCGTAGAAGTCGACTTACGCCAAAAGAGTAACACTTGACGATGTATGACGTAGGATGTAGGAGTAGCGTGAGCTTTGATGCCTCTCGCAGTTCACCAGGACTGGGCAACTGCGTTCGTCATTACGTTGTGCGTCAAGTTCAAGGGTTACTCTTTTGCCGTAAACTGACTTGCGTACAGCCGCCTGCCGGAAGCTAGTTATTTTAGTCGATAAAGTTTTAAATATGGATATTTTTCTTACACGAACGCATCGCTTGACTTCAAAAGGCCTTTATTAACCCGCCAGAGCCGTTTCGAGCACTTTTATCAGGGATGGATGAGCTTTGATGAACTTAAAAAAAATACATCCATTGACTCCCATTATAAAGCTTGGAAGAGCCAGGACTTTTTTATTATAACTCCGATTGTATTCATCTGAAAGAATGTCATATACACCTAGGATGGCTTCAAGGTGAGTAAAAAAAAATTCATTTTTGGATGAACTATCCCTTTAAGTGTAATGCGCAACTTATGCGAGTAATGCGACGTACTGCTGATATTTACGCTACGCCATGATGCACTATGCTACTTCTGACGTCGCAAATTGCGCTTTAGGCGTAAGTAGACTGTGTTTGGCCGGAAGCTCAAATTTTTCTCTGTAACGTGTTAAATATGAATATTTTTCTTACACAAACTCATCGCTTTGCTTCAGAAGGCCTTTATTAACCCACAGGAGCTGTTTGAAGTTTGTTTATGATAGATGGATGCACTTTTTTGAGCTTCAATCTGTTGGTTGCAATCCACTGCCATTATCAAGCTTGGAAGAGCCGGGACATTTTTTAATATAACTCCGATTGTATTCGTCTGAAAGAAGAATGTCATATACACCTAGGATGGCTTCAGGGTGAATAAATCATGGGCTTATTCTTATTTTAAAGTGAACTACTCCTTTAATGAGTAATGGGTGTGTTTTGGGTGTAACGTGCAAAAAATCAGAGTGTAATTTCCCATTCCTTTTAAAAGCCAGATGCGCTCGCGCCATGAGGGATTCACTATTTACATGGCGGAATTTGCAAGCGGAGAGACTGAACACTTCTCCAGAGAGCAAACGGATCTGCTCGTGCGCGAGGTTAAAGCGTGCAAGCAGACCATCTCAGGACAAGCCGGATTCCACCATATCTTTATGTACACAATAATAATCTTTTAAATTGTAATCCTTTTATTTTCAATATTTGGCATATTTATGTGCTGCTGCACGTCCCTGTGTTTGTGATAAGCAGAGTGTACGCAGGTTGTGGACCCACCTATAAGCACACATTACTAACGCGCTCTTTAAATAACAAAAAAAATATTGCGCCATTAACTTTAGACCAGGTTTTTGTTGGTCAATTGGTTTCAGTTGCCTCAAAATAGCAAAGCGCCAACAATATGCCTGAACACACCTGGTTTTCAGACCAGCACACCTATGGACGCAAATGCATTTGCTATTTAAACAACATGGTACAGGACATGAAAATGATAAATGCGACGGGCTGATACTAGCAAAAAACACTTGCGCCTGGTGCTGCATTGCACCAGCTGTATGATAGGGCCCAAAGGAAACATACAAAATGTGCAGTGCTGTGGGTCCCCACGTCTAGAGTTGAGAACCGCTGCTAAATGCACAAAGCTGGACAGTATATAAAGTGAAGCCCAGTGTAGGTTCATACAAACATTAACTTTTGAACTAGAATTGTGTTTTCCATAGGGCATTAGACATTTGAGAACATTAACCACATCAGAATTCATTCATGCTTTTGAGCTGACAAGGGCGCACATAAAAAAGTGCCCAAAGCACCGCTCCTTCATTTTTTCTTCCTGGAGGTGAAGCCGGGCTTGTCCTTTCATTCATTCAGTTATGTAGCAGGAACTCTAAAGTAGTTCTTATTTATCTGGACTGATAGTATCACATTTAAGCCACAGTCACACTTTAAGCTCCTTTTACTTCCATTCATACACATACAAACATAGGGGTCCAACTATGTCAGTATTGGACCCAAGTACTGTACGTTATTCCACTCAAATCAGTTTTATCTCGAAAGGGGGCCACTATAAACTAATAAACTACTGGTCAACCTGTGCAGCTTTATCAGCTCATCAAAGTTTGAACTGCCAGTACTTTATTAGAGGGGCTATATGTAAGAATATTCCTATGATGGCACAGGATATTTTTGCTGGGAAAATCAAAAGAATGTGATGTTTACACTTGCTCTTCTGTTCAGTGACACATGAAATGAATGCTTATTGCTTTTACAATGTTCAGGATCATGCCGAAAGAGCTGCACTGTAATGCCAATGTTGCATGCAAAGAAAATCGATTAATTCAAACTATTCTCTCAAATAGGGCTGTGTAACAATTAATCGCGAATAATCGCATTAAAAAATAAAAGTTTGTGTTTACATAATATATGTGTGTGTACTCTGTATAATTATTTTGTATATATAAATACACACATATGCATGTATATTGTTTATATAGTCACTATGGATTTACTTTTGCAGCACATGAAAACAGAATCTTCTCGTCATGTCAATAAACCAAACTCTTCCAGGCCTCAGCTACAACTACAGTGTTTGAGAGTGGGTCAAAGTAGATTCTGTTTGTGGGCAGCCAATGGAGACCATAGGCTGGCATTATGCAGATTTGTTACAAATCTACGTAGGTTTGTGCAGGAAGTAAATCGCTATGATCAGATGCTTTCTTAACTGCTGTTTTCTCACCACTGTCATTTTTGTTGTGTGTTTATTTTGTTACCGAGAGGAAAGCTTGTGGCACATATTTACATACCATTCATCTAAACGTCGCTCTCAGCAGCATAGACGATGTCAGGATGTTCGTTAACAGTACATCGCTGCAAAGGTATATCCAACTTCTTTTTAATTCTAAGCGAAGAATGAGAACAAGAACTGAGCAGAGAGTATATTGGGGCCTTGAATCACGTTCAGTCTTGTACATTATGTGACTGATTTGGTCATCCAAGGCTTGCTCGAATCACTATGGAGTGTGTGTATGAGTGCGGTCACGAGCAATAAGTTGCTGGCTGCAGTTCACTTAACGGCCACCGGTGTCACTAATAAATAGGGTTTATGAATTCTACATATGGTCTCTTTAAGAACAGCTGTAATTTCAGAGAAATTACAAAAAAAGAAGGACATTTTATAAAACAGAGAGCAGAATAGGATCAGGAAATAATCTGAATAAGATTTGAACTTGCATTGGCCAGACAAACAGCTTGGCTCAATGTGTAGAGTGTATTTATATCACAATAACGGTATAATATATCACAGTAACTGTGAACTGTACCTCACAACTGTCTATACTTTGTCTTTGTTTGGGACACAACCTTTTCTAAATGGTAAAGGCTACTGGCTGACACATCCCTTCTGACATTCATATATATGCCATCATACCAACAAATTATTGCCTTTTAACAATTCCCAGTACCAGTGATGATATTTGTCTCATTGATCTCTCTTATAGGCTGACAGGTAATGAACCCCTGTCCATTCTGCCACTGACCTCACAGCCAGATGAAAGGGCGGGCAAGGCACACTACAAGCTGTGTGATCGACTCAAACTGGAGAAAAAACAGCGCAGAATGTGCAGACGGGACCCTGGAGTGGCTGAAACTCTCATGGAGGCCATTAGCATGAGTGCCTTAGAGTGCCAGTACCAGTTCCGCTTTGAGAGATGGAACTGCACCTTGGAGGGCCGCTACAGGGCTCACATTTTAAAGAGAGGTTAGTAGTATGCGATCTATACAATTACTTTTTTGGTGGGCTCTATAAACCCCCCTTTCCGAGAGCCTACTCTGCTTTGATGGCCCAGTCTGTTGTGATTGGTCTATGAAACATCCATTACCATATCTGAATTTGAGCTCCGGAGGCTTCCTTAGTACAAATGCATGCAAAGTGGACAGCATCTTCTCTTCATGTCGACAATACAAACCAAACTCTTCCAGGCCTCAGCTACAACTACTGTGTTTGAGAGCTGGTCAAAGTAGATTCTGTTTGTGGGCAGCCAATGGAGACCATAGGCTGGCATTATGCAATTTGTTACAGACCTACATAGGTTTGTGCAGGAAGTAAAACTGGAATTTCTGACAACTTGTTTCGGGCAGTTCAGAATCGGTTCTTTCTTTTGACAAACAATAACTCCATTTATTGTGCATTTCGATCTTTGAAACTTTGCAGATCTTTTAAATGAAAGGTAATATCCACAAAAAAAAAAAAAAACATAATGGTAAACTTTAATTTAACCGTGTTTATCCAGTTGATTTTTCCAATGTATTTAAATTGACAAAATTTAAAAAAGTTATCTCAACTTTTGACAAGTGATTAAAACTCAAAAAAGCCCATGCAAAAAAAGAAACAATATAATTCATATTGAGATTTTTACTGTGATTTTTTTACTGAGATGAATTGGCAATGGATTGCAACCAAAAGATTGAAGCTCAAATAGTGCATCCATCCGACATAAACAAACTCCAAATGACTCTGGGGGGGGGGGGGGGGGGGGGGGTAATAAAAGCCTTCTTAAGCAAAATATCTTTTGGCACCCCCAGTACAGTTATTTTAATATATACCTTTTTTGTTTTACAGTGATGGCAAAGCTCCATCAGCAGCCATTACTTCAGTGTTACACGATCCTTAAGGGATCGTTCTAATAAGCTGATTTACTGTACTCAAGACACCAAAAAGTGTGGTACCCACAATACAGAAAGTTTAAAGAAAAACATTTATTTCAAATAGAAATCATTTGTAACATCATAATTGTCTTTACTGTCATTTTAGATTAATTTAATGCGTCCTTGCTGAACAAAAGTAAGAGCAAGGTGAGGTTGGTGCTGTTACTAGCATTCCTTGTGGGTAAAATTCAACATAAAATCACAGGACAAAAAATCACAGGATTAAAGGTCAGTAATGAACTATTGGCTGCCTCATAATCCCCATGTTCCTTACAGGCTTCAAAGAGACGGCATTCCTCTATGCCATCTCTTCAGCAGGCCTGACCCACGCCATGGCCAAAGCCTGCAGTGCTGGCCGCATGGAGCGCTGCACCTGTGATGAGGCTCCTGACCTGGAGAACCGCAAGGCTTGGCAGTGGGGTGGCTGTGGAGACAACCTCAAGTACAGCAACAAATTTGTCAAAGACTTCTTGGGTAAGAGGTCCAACAAGGACCTCCGCGCCCGGATAGACATGCACAACAGCAATGTAGGAATGAAGGTAGGCTGCTAAGATATATATTAAAACGTACAGTGCAGGTCAAAAGTTTGGAAACATTACGCTTTTTTGAAAGAAGTCTCTAATGCTTATCAAGGCTGCATTTATTTGATCAAAAAAACAGAAAAAAACAGTAATATTGTGAAATATTACAACTTAAAATAATAGTTTTCTATTTGAATATACTTAAAAAAATAATCTATTCCTGTGATGCAAAGCTGAATTTTCAGCATCATTACTCCAGTCTTCAGTGTCACATGTGACATCCAGTCTATCACATGATCCTTTAGAAATCATTCTAATATTCTGATTTATTATGAGTTTTGGAAACAGTCCTGCTGCCTAATATATTTGATGAATAAAAGGTTAAAAAGAACTGCATTTATTCAAAATAAAAAAATATATTTTCTAATAATATAAATCTTTACTATCACATCATCCTTGCTGAATAAAAGTATTGATTTATTAAAAAAAAAAAATATACTGACCCCAAATTACTGACCAGTAGTGTATATTGTTACAAAAGATTTCTATTTTTTTTACTTTTTATTCATCAAAGTATCCTAAAAAAGTATCACAGGTTATGAAAAAATATTAAGCAGCAGAACTGTTTCCAACTTTGACAATGAATCATCATATCAGAATGATTTCTAAAGGATCATGTGATAGACTGGAGTAATGATCCTGAAAATTCAGCTTTGCATCACAGAAATAAATGATAATTTAAAGTATAATAAATTGAAAACCAATTATTTTAAATTGTAATAATATATCACAATATTACTTTTTTTTTTTTTTTTCTCTGTATTTTTGATCAAATAAATTCAGGCTTGATAAGCAGAAGAAACTTCTTTCAAAAACATTAAAAATAGTAATGTTTCCAAACTTTTGGCCTGTACTGTATTTGTCCGGTTTGTATGTTTATGTTTATTGGGGTGATTTCTTTTTTTACACATTTTTTTTTGGATCAGGTGTACTGATCCTGAACGTCACAAGCAAAACTGTCTTTAAAATGGGAATCATAAATAATGTGAGAAATTTTTGTGTGAAACTTGGAGTTATCTGCACACAATAAACTGTAAAATAGTTGATTGTATCACTTAGCGTTCTTTCTTTGTTGTGGTTAAATTAAAAGCTTCACACATTCTTTAAGGTCAATTAAATAGTCTGTAAAAAACCCATTTTAAATCACTTAAATTGACTTTTTAATTCAGTAATTTATTATAAATGCCCTTTAATCAAGGTTTGGTTTCCCTTTCAGTCTAAAGAGCACTAAGTTTGTCCAAGTCTTCCATTTGTTTTTGGTAAGAGAAAGAGCCGAGGTAACATTGTAAGAGTAAAAACAAAAAAAGAAGGTACAGAAAAAGACCCATAACAGAGAGCCAAAGTAAACTACAGGTCTGGCACCAACATATTGTCTCATATTGTTAGTTTTAGTTTTAGAATGAATATAAATTACAGCACCGCTCAGCAGAGGCTCAGGACTCTTTGCTCGTCCATCTGAAGTAGTCATCCTTGGGCCATTTTGTCTGCGATAAGAGATTTACAACACTGCATTTTTGGTCCATCTGCACATGTTAGGAGGTGTAAGGGGTTTGGGGTCAAATCCCATATGGAGAACAAACTTGGAATGTGCTAGCCTCGGCATCACCTGCATTTTAAAGCTGACGTTACACATTTTCCTCTCCTTTCTTTGTGGTGGAGTTACAAGTCTACCACTGGTTCAAGAGAAACTGTCCAGACAGCGCCTTTTTATGCTTATCGTAAGGTTCACTTTCTTACAGAAATGTTGAAAGGATCAAACATTGTGGTTGGTAATGCTCTCTGCATAACATGAAATTTAAGGGACAGTTCACTCTAAAATGAAAAATAGGTCATCATTTACTCACCCTGCAGTATGATTTTCTTTCTTTTTTGGACCACCAAGGGAGAAATAATAATAATAAAAAAGAAATGTCCCGCTCGTGCTCATCAGCATCAAAAAAGAAAAAAAAATTAAATGCAAAAGTATCACAGAATAAATTGCTACATGTGTGAGAAATTACAAGTGTTCTGGGGGAATATGATAGGGTTTGGTAAAAAAACTAACTGAAATTCGTTCGCAAGATTCTATTTCACTCCGATTCACCCAGAAAAAGCACAAAAGTTGTGAGAAATCAAGATTTAAAAAAGTATCTGTGTACTTTCTTCTTTTTGTAAGTTCATCTCCTGATTGGAACTCTAGTTGTCAGATGACAGTTGACAGACGTGAACACGATAACTTCTTGTTGCGAACAGATTTATTCACATGAGAGAAGAAATCACATGGATTACATTTCATGTCGTGTTTGAATAAATCCTGATTAAAGATTAAAAACCTCAAGCGTGTGTTGGAAATGTAACGCCCCTTACCATAATCGTGAACTTCAGCTTCCAAGGCTTCTAAAGCCTCTGTAAACACAGTTAATAATAGTATAGAAGCAGATTGATCAAAACCAACTTTGCAAGCATGACTTGAGCAGAACATTTCACAGTGGTACGTTTTTGTTTTGAAACTCTCTTACCTTTCAGATATGATGTTATAACGGTTTAATTTGTCTTCTTCACAGTAAAAATTTATTGTCCTCAAGTGAAAACATAAAATACAGTTTAATTATTTATTTATTTTTTACTGAAGTGTATATTTCTAATTTATTTAGCTGTATATAGCCGGCATTGTACACTCCAAAGTTCAGATAGCTGAAAGACAATGCGCTGCAGCTCCGTAACTTTTGGGTTGTATTGATAAGGAACAGGCGTTATAGCCTAAACAAATGTTAACCATGGATTTGTAAGTTCATCCATTTTTGCAAGGCCAGTCAAAGGTGTTTTTCTTTTGCATCAAAACACGTCTCCACGACATGGTAGCAACACTACAATTCACTGAAGCCTCGTCTTCTTTCTTTACGTATGCCTTTGGGTGGGCATTATGCTAATATTTAACATTGTGAAATAGACGTCACAAGGTGTTTGCAGGCAGGCAGACAGACAGACAAACAAAGACAGATGAATAAAGTTCTCAGTTATGTACTCAAAAACAGGCAAACAGGCATTAGCAAACACGACTACATGTGATCGAGACCAGACAACGAGTGAAGATAGGGGTACAACTATATAGCGAGCTAAAAAAGGTAATTAGAACACAGCTGAAACAAAGGAACTAATAATGACGTGACCATAGTAACTAAAGAGAGGCGGTAAATCAAACAAAGGAAGGTATGAACTGAAGAAATACAAGTCCTTGAACTGAATTAAACTAAACATAATGACAGACATTTGCGGAAGTACTATCTAGACTTCGATCAAGGTGTTTTAGGTCGGTCTGGAGCAGTGTTCTCTGTTAGATAGCATAAATCTCTTCGTGGGAGACTATGAGCTTTGTAAATTTGCAGATCTTATATTTACACAAAGATACATTACACACTAAAGGAAAAGGAAAACATTAAAAAGCATCAAATGACCCCTTGATGCTGGTCGGTATTCACTGCTATTATATAGATGATTGCAAGCGGGGCTTTTTTTATTCTCCTTGTGTGGCTACTCATCATGGTGAGACAATGATTTAATTTTGATTTTAGGTTAAATCAACTCTTCAAGTTGTGTGTGTGTGTGTGTGTGTGTGTGTGTGTGTGTGTGTGTGTGTGTGTGTGTGTGTGTGTGTGTGTGTGGTGGGGGTGGTTTAGGTATACCCTACATTATGGGGACAAAATATCCCCACAAAGATGGCAATATCCAAAATCCTTGTCCTTGTGGGGATATGTTTTATTCCCCATGAGGAAAACAGCTTATAAATCATACTAAGTGATTATTATTTGAAAATCTAAAAATGCAGAAAGCTTTCTGTGATGGTGTTATGGGATAGAATATACAGTTTATACATTATAAAAATCATTATGTCTATGGAATTTCCCTAATGAAAACCCAACAACTCTACTTTGTTGCATGTCAGTGGTGATTTAATTCCTTAAAAACATAAAACAATAAAAATTAAAAATAAACTCCACTTATTATATTGTGATTGAATTTAAAGTTTCCACGGCTATCATTATAATAATTTATTTGGTCAAACTTCTTTTTAAAAATTGTATCCTTGTATAACTGACTGTTTAAAGCACAGATTTTTCATGACAGCTGATGCTGCTTTTGATAAAGCCATAATTATGGCAATTAAGTAAGAATGAGGATAATACCTACTCCTCGGTGCCCTGTATTATATTGTTTTTCAGTCTTGGAAAGGGTTACAGCAATCAAACTATGTGGGAACTTCAAAGTTATTGCCTCAATGTGCTTTTGAAATTCTTGTTTTGTAAATAACATTGCCCATCAGTTTAACTGACCTTTAAAGATTTTTCAATATACGGGGTAACATAAGGGTTTGGTAAACACTGCACTTACTGTGTCTTTCATGTATCGCAGCTGAGCTCTGTGCTGTGTCTGCTGAGATAACTGGAGACATAAATGTTGATGTTTGGTAAAACTATAATTCCTTTGATGTGTGTCGTCTCACTTCTTTTAACATTTGTCCCGTACAGGTCATCAAGGCTGGGGTGGAGACCACCTGTAAGTGTCACGGAGTTTCAGGTTCGTGTACCGTGCAAACATGCTGGAGGCAGCTGGCGCCCTTTCATGAAATTGGTAAGCAGCTCAAACAGCGTTACGAGACTTCAGTCAAAGTGGCCAGCTCCACCAACGAGGCAACTGGGGAGGGGGAGATCTCCCAGACCCGAACCCAGGGGCAACAGCCCCCTCCAGGCCCTCGACCAGACCTCATTCCCCGCACCCCCGATCTTCTTCACATTGAGGACTCGCCGAATTTTTGCAGGCCTAGCAAATATTCAGCGGGCACCTTGGCCCGCAAATGCTACAAGGATAAGAACTGCGAGGCCATCTGCTGTGGCAGGGGGCACAACACTCAGAGCCGAGTGGTGACGAGACCGTGCCAGTGCCAGGTGCGCTGGTGCTGCTATGTTGAATGCAAACAGTGCACACAAAGAGAAGAGGTTTACACCTGTAAGGGGTAAAAACCATCACAATCATGCAGAATATATTTCACCAGTCTAGGAACAGTGGAGAGAAATGAATGAGTGGAAGCCAAAAAGAAAGAAGAAGTGAAAAGTTTAGGTGGATTCCCTTGTCCTAGTTTGGGTAAAGGTCTCAAAGGCATCAAATTAGTTTAAAAAAGATGAAAGCACTTTTTGAGAGGTTTTGCAGGGCGTTTTATTTTATTATTATTATATATTTTTTTCTGTTTTCCATGTGGAGCAGTGTGAAAGCTGTGTAATATACCAAGCCTAAGGGAATGGTCTACAGTTTTAAGCGACACTTTGGAACTAAATTAAACATTTCACAGAGTAATTTGTCTGCCAAAATATCAATCAGCGGAAAAGTCCAGTCTTGGACAGACAATTATTGATCCAATGATTTGAATAATAGCTTGAAATGTCTCAAGCCGTATGTGTAAGAGTATGTGTTTCTATGTGACTTAATTCCAAATGATTTAATTTGGAGATGGAATTTGCAATGACAAAATGGTGTCAGATTTATTCTACATGCACATGTATTCTACACCCACACAAGAGTGTGTATGCATATGTACATAGATAAAATTACATTATAATTCTATTATATACACCACTTATCTGAGTATGTTAAATAACCACTAACCACACAAATGTTTTATTGTTTGTGTGCTTGCATTTGTGTTGTATCTCTCTCTTTGACAAGGCCCTTAGGAAAGCAATACTTTTGATTTGTGTTTTTCTGTGGATATAATTTGTGGAACACCGCAAGGAATAGTTCTTGCAAGGAATGAAAATGATTTGCTTTTCCTTTTTTTTCCTTTTCTTTTCTTTTGCTTGACAGTGGAAGTCTTTGCCAGTCTATTTAAGATTTAACTCTGCCTTAAATGAACTCTACAAATGACTGTTCAGGGAACAAGTGAAACCACTATGCACCATTCGATGGTAAAGAAATCCTGGAGATATCACAATGAGCATTAGTCTCCATGATTTAGGCTTCCGCTTGATGACAGATCTGTCCATCCTCATTTAAAGCTGCTGATTCAGTGCTGTAATCGTTGCAGCAGTGCTTTTCAGGACAATGCTAGTTAAATATGAAATATGCTATGGTTCATGGTCACTTAATGCTCTGTCAGTTTCACAGGCAACTGGAGGGAGCAAATAAAAGTTGAGAATAAACATGACAGCAAAAATGGGCCACTAATCTGCATTGGAAAGAAAGAAATTTCCCCTTTTCTGCAGTGTATTTCTAGGGGGAGATAATTAACCTCAGAGTTAATACATTTTCCAGCAGATATTGATTTTGGAAAATTATGGTGGACAGTTTTTAGATTCAAATGCCCATGCTTGTTAATCAATCAGTGGTTCTTCTAAAATGACTGTTTCATTGAATCTATTCACAATTGTTGAGAGGCTGAACACAACATTTTTTTATTTTTTTATATATGGATGTAGAAGTCCATATATTGTAAAATAGAACATTGAAATTCCATATTTTTGAAAATTATTTAACATAACAACTGGCATGGAGAATACCGCTGTGTGACCAAATGACAAGATCTAAGTTTCTGATCAGACTTTTAATAATTTAAAACACCGAATTTTGACAATGTATGACTTTGTATCCAGATCACCAAACTCTGTTGAGATCCACTTAGTGTAAATAAATTATATAGAAACAAAGATATGACAAAATATATAAATGAATTATATATGCTCTTTATTTTTTTAGTTTAGTGTGAATGAACTACTGAGTGAGAGACCGACAAAAAAAAAAAAAAAAAAAAAAAAAATTGGCACCATTCACGCACTGAAGCTTGGAAAATCTTTTATTTATTATTTTTTTTAAGTTGTAAATAGCTATGGTTATGATCCTGTGGCATACAGACAAAAGTGAGGCACATGCATACCGCTTACATGCATTTGGACAAAAGTTTCCAGAATACTGATGTTTAGATCTGTTAAATTCAGACTCAAACTGTTTTTCCCCAAAACTTTGTATGAAGTGCCAAGTTCAGTGCTTTGTAAATAAATGTTATGCTGTTACGAAATTATCCTCAGAAAGCACACCTATTTCGCTATGATCTCTGTGAAAGTATGTGTCATCTGGAAAGCACTGTATTTTATTTTAAATCTTATTTGTGTCAAATCTTTAAAAGTAGCAAATATACTTTTTGTTAATTTTTGAACAAATGTTTAGAAAACATATGGTGGATGATTCAACTAGTAATGTTTTGGTGATACATTGAAAATAAGCAAATGCTCAACTAAAAATGACATCCACATAAATATGAAAAAGTCAAACATGACAGCACTACAAAAAAATTGTTGTATTATTATTTTGTCCTGTATCCCAGTAAAATATTGAAACATCCATTAAACAAGATACATTTACTTGTGCAAATTTGCATACGTTCTAAAGTAAAAATGTTTATATATATGCCTGCCAAAAATGCTGATATTCCATACTGATAGTAATAAAAATAATTCAGAGAATAATTTGATGCAAAATTTAAATAGAAAAACAAGGGGTGTACGAGTACATAGGAAATATTTCTGTCTGAGAAGGGATTCATTTTTGGTAACACTTTGCTTAAAGCCTTTATGTATAATGCATTATAAAAGCATTTTTAAATCTGAAATGAATTTGTATGCACCTTATAATGCATTGTATGGTCTCATGAATAATTGTAACCACAGTTATAATACATCATAATACATGACAAACAACCAATTTCAAATGTAACAAGGAATCTGCAAATATTATAATGAATTTTTACTTTGGTTACAGATATTTATGAAAAGATATAATGCATTATACCGTACATTATTCATACCTTTAAATACATTATACATAAAGGCTTTAAAAATTCCTGTTGCCCATTTTTTATTTCATTTAAACTAATGAGCTGAATTCCAAGTAGTTGATGGGGAGACATGCAAATTAAAGAATGCTTGGAAACACAAACACCTTAGCACACTACAACTATAATGGCTATATCTAGTCTTTCATCAGTCATGGTGTCTGCTCACAGCAGAGGTGAACAGAAAACAGCAATGACAAACAAATGAGATGCAATTCTCCTCAGATGCCTGTTCAATAAGTATTTTGACAAACAATGTAGATATCATATATAGTTGCATTTTTGGCATGCTGCATGTTCTCAGTAATCAGTCATATTTTTTCATTGACAGAAGGCCTTTTTTAGATTTTCATTTTCATTTTCTTTCTGTTTTTGTTGTTGTTGTCTTGGTTCCTTAATCTTACTTTCCAATGCAACCTGTATAAAATGTATTTGGTAGGGGGAAAAGGACACAGAGACAATATATAACTTATTTTTAAAATGTTTTATGAGCATGTGTTATTTGTACATTTTGTAAAGTTCAAGATGATTTTCTATATATTTTTTCTTGCATTTGGCCTATAACTGGGTATTTGCTTTTTGGGGTTGAGGTATATGTTTTTTTTTCCCCTCTGAGTGTAATTGTTCCTGATGGTCAAAGATAAAGAGAAATGCCAACACTCTATATTTTAATTCTGCTCTTATGTCTGAAATGCAACTTTTCCTTACTTCATTATAAGGAATACATACCAAAGAGTAAGAATATTAGCATGTAACCAATACTAAACTTCAACACCCACAGTAAGAATATATATATATATCCCAGTTAGCTGTAGCAATCTTTCTTTGTAGCAAAATGGTAATACTGAACAATTTTATAGTCCTATATTGATTACTGAATCAAATAAACATAACGTTAAGAACCAGCAAGTGAGTTCATTGTTTAGATTTACATTCATTAAAAGTGGATCACAGACACTTAGAATTTGACCAATGCTATTTTTTTCTCTCTCTTTAATTCTAATGGCCTGGTCACTATTCTGATTTTTGTCAGGGTTTGTGCAATGCTGCAACTGTTAAAATGCATTCTTTTTCTATTAAGGGCAGAGATTTTTCAGTAGTTTGTCTTTGTCCACTTTTTCTTGTCTTATGGGAAACTATTTTCCTCTAAATTATTTTCCTCTACCTCATGTGTATAGCTTGTAGGTATAAACTGATCATGAATGACTGGTAAGAATGTATTTAAGTTATTTAACATCTTTGTATAACAAAGGCAAGAAAATCTGAAAATAATAAAAGATTTTTTAAAGAATGTTGAGATTCTGTGTTTCTGATTTTATAGGACTTAAGATGTGGGGATTTCATTTATCTGAAAATTATTGATCAGAAATGACTCATCTGATGAATGAAAAATCTGATGAATGAAAAATGAAATCATCTTTAAAATAAAGAAATGGGTTCAAATGTAAAGAAAAGAAAGAAAGAATTAAAGCTGCAAGCATCATTGATCACACCTTGGTGCATGTTAGGGGATTGTATCACAGTGTAAAACATGTCAGTTCCTGTTGCCAATGATTATAACTGAATCTTGGCATGTAGATGTCTACAGTTCCAGAACTCTGAACAAACACTGGAATTTTGGGGCAGACTGGACATTGTTTGAGTTACAAAAATCTCCTGTTTCACACCAAAACATTAAAATTTGTCAGGCCAACACAAACACTCATTTCAATGAAAACTCAAAAGCTTCGCAATTTAGAATTGCAGAGGTCTTTGGATTAGACTGACTAGAATTGATGTTGATCTGATTAAATCTCCAGGATTTTAAAAAAGGGGCCACTACAGAGAATTTTTAAAGTGACACACTTCCTGCTACCAGTTGGTGGCGCTATGACATGGACTCACAATAGTCACATCCATCTCATCAGCCTCCTTCAATGAACATAGACTTTCTGTTTCCCTTTTTTTGCCATTAATTTATAGCCTTGCTACGACCAAACCGTTCGAGGTATCAAAAAACTGTTTGCAATTTAACATCCTCAATGTCTTGTCATCATGTCATGGCAATCGCTTGAATTCCCTAGGAGGAGTATTAAAAAGTTCAGTGTATGCGTTTTTCACAAAACCCTAAATAGCTGACTTCCTGTTGAATGGAGCACGTCTTGCAGTGCAGAAGTTGTTCAGCTCGATGAGAACTACATGTAGACCAAGTTGCTTACATATATGTGCAAGAGTCGATCAAAGGGGGCACTGTAGAGAACCCCCTCCCTACGCCTGCGCCCTAATGGCCGACGATTCCGACATGTGTACAAAGAGTTTTTGAGCATGTTAAGGGCCTCAAAAACACCCAAATGATTTAAATAAATAAATAAATTTTCCGTAGGAAAAAAATAGGGCCCTGTGCAATTTCAGTGCTTGGACCCTAATAAATGGAGCAGTTCCAAGCATCATAGGTGTGCAGGCCTCAATTTATATCGTCATATCCAACTTGACCAGTTTTGCTAAAGGTAATCCTCTCTACTGTTAAAAGTTGTAAAAGTGTTCTGAAGGGTTAAAAATCTTTGGGTTTCATTCAGTTAAATTCTATTTTCATTTTGAAAAAAGTAACCTATGCTGCCAGGTTAACATTTAATATAACACAACTCATGCACTATACAATCAAGTGCAAACAAAGACATGCCATCAAGGAACTGAACGGATCAACATGGTGTCACAGTTTCCTGTTCTTGCCTTTATCCTGTTTTGGGAGCACAGAGATTAATTACAGACAGGAAACAGCTGTCTCAAGGTGCTTTTCTGCAATGACAGATTTCTGTAAGGACTTTATATTGGATGGCTTTCATATCTGTATATTTAAGTCCACATACTTGGTTCAGTTGAAGCCATTTCAAACTCTCTCTGGAATAGCATCTTCCAATGTCCGGCTCTAATTGGGGATGGGATTGAATTTGTTGCCACCAGAGATGTAATTAGTGAGAATTGGTGAGCTGAGAGGGCAGATGGACAGGACAGGGGAAAAAAATAAAGTATACAATTTCATCTTTTGTAGCATATTTTTGACATGTCTTGGTACCAAACCCTATAATGTTTTGTAAAACATAAACAACAGAGTAACATTTATATGTACCTCTCTGATGACATGTTTTTGCAAACCTGTTCAACATCATGCTGACATAATTTAAGAACCTCTGATTATGTTGAATCAGAAGCGAAGCAACTTTGCCAGATTATGATACTAGTTCCCCACTGAGGATCTTTTGTTCGGTCAACAGCCTCAATGTCTTCACCAGCTGTGTAAAGCCTTATAGTGAGAGAGCTCTGACTTTCCCAACAACATTCATGTGCTAAGAATATAAGAAAATTGCTCATAAAAGTGATTTAGTATTGGCAAATCTACTTCAGATATAAAGTAATAGTTCACCCAAAAAGAAACATTCTGCTATAATTTACTCACCCTCATACTGAATTTTACTGAATACTGAACTCAGTGGAAAACTTCTTTTTTTTTTAGCAAAACAAAAAAGTATTTAGCAAAATGTAAACACTATTTTCCATACAATGAAAGCATAGACCACTGAATGTCAAGCTCCAAGATAATAAACACCTTAAAAGTTATCTATAGAAATTTTGGTGCTATATTTCAAGTCTTCTGAAGCCATTCGATAACTTTATGATCACTTTTGTTCACTGATCAACCACTATCCCAAAGCTCTCAAATCTCAATCATGGTTTGATGTTAATCATGCAGAATTCCATTGGTTCATTGATTGGAAATTAACCTATGACCTTGGCTTTGCTTGACTGCATGTTCACTAACTTCACTGTAAGTTCTAACAGGATATGAACCTTACCCCGATCCAGAAATATGCATAGTGTTAGTTCAGGCTGATCATATTAATCAAGCTCGCAATCAACTGACATTCAGATGATCATGAGCAGTTCCTCCATTAACTTATTCTCTCGACTGCCTCTCAATTCCATGGATGCAAGCTGTCCTGTAACAGCCTGTTGCCTCTAGTACTCGTTATATATGTCTTGTTAATCTAAGCTGTTAGGAATCTCAGGTTAGTAATCTATTGTGTATTTATCTTAGATGTGTTATTGTACCTTTATTAATTTGAAGTTATATCAAGTGTTCATTCAATGTAACATGCAAGTGAAACTGTCTGCATCATGTGGTAATGTAATTCTGCTGGATCTTTTCTGTTACCACTGTGGGGCTTAGTCCAACACATACAGTTTTCTTCAATTGTCAGTGAAGTCTGTATCATTATTATTTGATAAAAGTGGTTCTGACTGAATATTATTGTCAGATGCAGTACTAGAGAAACTGAGCCTCACTATATTCCTTCAATAACAGCGTGTTGTGGTGGTTTAAATCTAAATGGTGTACTGTATGTCAGAGAATCTTCAGTTTCCACATTGTTAATCGTTTTAGCTAGATCATCACAGTAGAAACCCTGTCATATATCTGACATATGTTTTAGAATTACAAGCATTAGCATGGCTGCTCTCATTACATTAGCTTTTCCTCCCTTGGGCTGCTTTCACCTCACTCTGACGAACCGTATGGCCCTTATTCCTAGCATGCATCACCCCTCCTAGCTTCCTGTCCTCTGCCAGGCTCTAATGCCAGTGCGGTGTACTGTAATCCTGCAACGTTTTGACAGCTGTTACCATTGAGGAAGTGGGTGCAACTAGAGCAAAGACTGTAAAAAATACCAAGCAGACACACACACACACACACACAAAAGAAATCTGTTTCCTCTGTTCTCACCATTTTGTCTGCTAAGCCCCACAACAGGGTTGACGTGGTCAAGAAGGGTGGGAAAGTGAGTAATTTGTCAGTCTAAACTCTTGTGTGAAAACAGCACAAAAGTACACAGCAGTCCTCTCACTAGCCTCCCATTGAGCAGAAGTGTGTAGCTGCCCATTCCATAGAGGTTTTGTGCTGAAACATGTTTCATTCTGTCTGAGGTTGGATGTGAAACCAAGGGCTATGAGGTGAAGAAGCCACAGAAATGGAAGAGTTTGCACTGCAAGTTAACATTGTTTACACAGGTAGTGCTTCTAGGCAACTACAGCTCTATTCGGATGGGATTAGTTTTACAAGGGTAGATGGAGTAATGTAATTTTACCACAGGATATCTGTAATATTAATGGCTAATTCGTACGGAATAAGAAATCTCAGTAAAACTAGCAGAGTGGGAGTGCTTCCTGATTTCACGTGCACAAACACATTATAATCTATATATATCACCTATATATAACAGTTAGGTCCAGTCGATTGATTTATTAATTAAATTAATTACATTCTGACTGGATTATATTGGTAAATAGGCACTTACTTAAAGATAAAAGAAGTTTTGTGCCTCTGACAAGTGCTTTCGACCTTCTTTTTGATCTTAATGGTATGTGGAAAACACCTGAGTTTTGCGACAGACTTGTCGCAACTGAATGCTTTTTCAAGCGCCCCCATACTCCATACTCCCAAAACTGCAGAAAACAACTTTTAAACAGGGAATGACAGAATATTTACATACATATTTACAACGGGTCTATTCGCACAGGATTAGTATTACCTGATGTAATTTTTACATAAATAATTACTTTACCCCACCTCTCCATGTAAAACTAATCCCGTCCGAATAGGGCTTACGAGGGTTTGTTGAGAGACCCTCAGATCATTCAATCTAATACACTTACAACCACTAAATATCAGAGGTGGGACAAAGTCATTGTTATGCAAGTCACAAGTAAGTCTCAAGTCTTTGCCCTCGAGTCCCGAGTCAAGTCGAGTCAAAGATGAGGCAAGTCCCGAGTCGAGTCAAAAGTCAAAGCCAACAAGTCTCAAGTCGAGTCCAAAGTCCTACCATTTTAGTTTCGAGTCATTTCAAGTCCTCTTACCACAGAAATAAAATGTATACAAATCATGTACGTCTGTAAGATTTGTATTTATTTAAACCTCTTTTTATACTTTGATTTATAATCAAATACAGTAAAAAACAGAAAATTTAATTTTCACAAAAAATGCTTGTATTTCAACAGCATATTGCACTAGAACAATGCACAGCATGCAGCTTCAGTCCTGTATTGTATTAACCTCATATTGCAAAACAGTTTAACTTTCAAATAGACATGGGTCGTTTTAGCCTAAACCTTTTTAAACATGTCATCAATAAAATCCTCACTCCTCAAAATTATCACTTCTGAAAAACTGGACCAACCTGATAATATAATTGGAATGCGTGTTGCAGTGCGTATGCGGTGCAAGACCAGCACGCGAAATAGTGCTTTCACATATGCTGCGTTTGCAGTGCGTGATCCGCGGCTGTACCACAAATACATACTCACTATTTGTATTTCAAATCCAGAAGTTATTAGCATCTTTTATTAAAAAAAAAAATTGTCAGCATTGCGATTCTCTTTGTACACACGTATACACTCTTTAATAGACGTATTCACGTTTAAATACAATTTAAACAACGTATTATTTAATGCATTACTCTTATATAATTATATATTAAGTTGCTCAAACAAGTGGTAAAATATTTAACCATGTACTTATATTAAAATCGCATAGCCTACATTTTAAATTAAAACTTAAAATTGACAAAAACAGCAGACTCATACTCTTTCTTTTGCATAATTTAAATCTTTATACAATAAATCTCGCATGTCACAAAGAACTTGTTTCTCCACCTCCACGAATGAGACGAGTGTTATGTTGCCTTGTTGAAATATGTATTTTCCCTTGATTAGGCTACCCCGGTCTTACGTCTCAGCATTGCGATTCTCTTTGTACACATATACACTCTTTAATAGACGTATGCACGTTTAAACACAATTTAAACAACGTAGGCCTATTATTCAATGCATTACGTCTACTTATATTAAGTTCCTAAAGCAAGTGGTCAAATATTTAACCATGTAGGCTACTTATATAAAAAAACAGCCGACTCTCATGCCTTTTATTTTATATTTAAATTAATACAATAAATCTTGCATGTAACAAGGAACATGTTTTTCACCTCCACGAATGAGACGAGATTTGCTCATTATGTCGCCTTGTTGAGGTAAATTGTAGTTTTCCTTGCTTTACCCTGGTCTTAAAGTGAAAATAGTATTTAATTAAATACATTTATGGTGAGATTACTACATTTTATTTAATCACATTTATGGTGAAATTACTAAATTTTTTGGTCAATCTGTGTTCATTTTGACCACGAAACATGCGCTGTCACTTTAATTCAGCGCGTGCAGCACATGTGCAGCACAGCAGAAATAGACTCGGTGCGGAAACGATCGCGGCACTGCTGTATACGCACCGCACCTGGAACGGATCGGCGGACTGCAACCGCGTGCAGTGTGAAAGCTCTAACCTGTTAACATGGGTACGGAAAAAAATACGCACCCGCTGGCGCATACGCACTGCAAACGGAGTATGTGTGAAACGGGCGTTAGATGCTGTCGAATCAAAACAATGTGGGACTACAGTGATTGGATGTCGTGCAGGCAGCGCGCGCGCTCGCTGCATGCATACAGGTGGTGCACATTTTTTTCACAGATGCAGATAAACTGAGAGCGGCGCGGCCATGTGGACATTTCCCCCCCCAGTTTTCATGGGAAGTAGCAAGTCTTCTCGAGTCAAAAGGCGCAAGTCCAAGTGAAGTCACGAGTCATTGATGTTAAAGTCCAAGTCGAGTTGCAAGTCTTTGTACATTTTGTCGAGTCGAGTCTGAAGTCATCAAATTCATGACTCGAGTCTGACTCGAGTCCAAGTCACATGACTCGAGTCCACACCTCTGCTAAATATAAGATCTATATTTTACTACCTTTGAGGAAAAGGATTTAGTACATAGTTCATAATGTATATAGTTCTCATTATGTATATGATTTACTCAAGTATCATTCAATTAACATCCATTATTGGTCTTGGAATATTCTTGTATAAAGTCAGACTTTTGACGTATTGCAGGTCTCTGCAGACTGGAGAATTTCTGGAGAATTTCAAGAAGAAATCATCTGACTGACATATAAAGCAAAGCATTTCGGCTGTACAGCAGCTCTAATAGAAAATAGTGTCATTGTTCAGCTGAAGTCAGTTCAGTTTTGATTCAGTTCCTTTGTAAAGATCATCAGTTTTAAAATGAGTTCATTTCATCTATAAAGCAGTTCTGAAGAAAAACAGTGACGTCGTCATCAGTTCAGTTCTCATCCAATAGTGCAGTCAAAACTAATGTTGTTGAAAATGATGTGTCCCCAACTAAGTAAACCAGAGATGACATTGGCAAGGAACCCAAACTCCGTCAGGTGACAGAATGGAGAAAAGTGAAGAGAGTGTTTATTGTTACACTGTAAGGGAAGATAGATGTGGGTATCGCCGGCATATAAATACCATATTTATCAAAAACAGGGGCCAGGAGGAGCATATGCAGGGAAAACAACACAGGTCCAAGAATTGATCCCTGTTGAATACCACAACCAAAAGGTATGTTGGAAGACGAGTGATGTCCGCGACCAAAAGTAAACCACCTATTGTCACGGTTTACGAATGCATTGCTTCCTTTTTGTCTCGTGCGTTTGTTATTTGTGTGTGTGTGTGTGTCGCGTGGTTTGGGTGTGGCCAGAGCAATCATGCTCATTCATCAATCTGCAATCATCATCGGCGCCAGCTGTGACTCATCATCACTTCCTTAAATACTCACCGTTTTCTCCTCTCCATTGTCAGATCGTTGTGTGATGTCTTGCTGTCTGGTGTTCCCGTTCCTCGTCCTGTGATCGTGTGGTGTTCGTTCCTGGATTCCTGTTCTTTGTTCAGTTCGTTGTTCACGCCGGAGATCACCATCACCATCACGTCACTCTGCACCAGCTCAGACTCACCCGTGTTCGACCATCGAAGTCCCTGCGCCACCCGCCAGTGTTTGTTCGTCCTATATGTTCATCATTGTTTCCCAATAAAGAGTTTATTGCACCTGCTATTGCTTCCTCGTTCTATCAGCATGACAGAATGATCTGACCATCCCCCTTCAGTCACTCCCACATGACATTTCAGTTCACGCACTCAATGGTCAAGAGCTTCCTATGATTTCACTATCTACTGGTCCCATCACCCTCATCACTTCTGGTAACCACTCAGAGACTCTGTCATTCTACATCATGGATTCACCTCTTGCACCCATAGTACTCGGACATCCTTGGCTGACTCAACACAACCCTAAAGGCTCCTGTCTGCCTCGCTGCCTGCTGTGAGTGTGTTTGCCTCGGTGCTGTAAGCTCCGTCTTAGCCTCGTATTTCTTTGTTTTGAACCATCATTTATTACAATTTGTAGTTGTTTATACTAAATACAGCTTACCCAACATCTCAGATTGACATCGCTAGTATCCGTTACTACTAACACAACACGCTAATTCGCTACTGCTAGCCTGTTAACGCGCCACCCGTGCGCTCAGCTGTTTTATTTATTTATTTTTTCTCTCGCGCGCTCGCGCCTTTGAGTTCATAAAAGCTCAGGTAAGTAATAATCAGTCAACAAACACGGTGAGTAATGTCTTGTCCTGTTATTGTCACCTGCACTTCATGTCACATGTTTAGCATAGACTTCTCTGTTGGCAATGTAGGATTTATATGTGATAAATGTAAGGAGACAGTTAGGCTGACAGAGAAGATTTCAGAATTAGAGACACGCATCCAAACTTTAATTGAGGATAGTAAGAGTGCTAGAGCTTTAGATACTATTTTGGATGCGCCTAGCATAGTGAACTCTTTACATGATTCGGTTCCAGCTGAAGTAGTGCCTGAGCAGCCGGGCAAATGGGTGACAGTGAGGGATCGCTCTAGTCGCGGATCAAAAAACCACTCTTCCGTTCCGATTACCACAACAAATCGATTTGCCCCGCTCAGTGAAACACCCACTGAGAATTCTGTTGATTGTGCCCTAGTAATTGGTGATTCGATCACACGGAACGTGAAAATAGAGACACCAGCGAACATAGTCACATGTTTGCCGGGAGCCAGAGCGCCTGACATCAAAGCAAATTTAAAAGTGCTGGCTAATGCTAATCGTAAATTCTCTAAGATCATTATTCATGTCGGCACTAATGATGTTCGACTCCGCCAGTCGGAGATCACCAAAATTAATATTAAAGAGGTGTGTGAACTTGCAAGTACGATGTCAGGCACTGTAATTTGCTCTGGCCCCCTTCCTGTTCGCAGGAGTGATGAGATAGTTAGTAGATTGTGTTCACTGAATCGCTGGCTGTCTGAGTGGTGTCCGTGTAATAATATAGAATTCATAGACAATTGGAAAAGTTTTTGGGGCAAACCTGACCTGTTGAAAAGAGATGGTATTCATCCCTCCTGGGATGGTGCTGCTCTTCTATCTAGTAATATGGCTCATAGTCTTAGAGCTCAAACATGACAAATTGGGCACCAGGTCAGGAAGCAGACAGACTGGCTAAACCAACCGTCTGCTAGCGGCCTCGCGTCACCCAGGTCAGATAAATCCCATCACATAGAGCCTCTTTCACCTAGCTATCATCATATAGAGACTGTGTCTGTTCCCCGATTTTGGAAATCCAAAAAATGTTTAAACCTATCTAAGGTTAAAAATTTAATTGATGTTCAACAAATAAAAAACAGCTATCATACAGATGAGCAAATGATAAAGCTTGGGTTGCTGAATATTCGATCGCTTACTTCAAAAGCACTCATTGTTAATGATATGATTTCAGATAATAACCTAGATGTGCTGTGTTTGACAGAAACCTGGCTAAAACCAAGCGATTACATTACTTTAAATGAGTCCACCCCGCAAGATTACTGTTATAAACATGAACCCCGTCTGAAACGCAAAGGGGGTGGTGTTGCTGTAATTTATAGTAATATTTTCAAAACCACTAAGAAATCAAGTTTCGAATATAATTCTTTTGAAGTGTTAGTGCTTAATGTAAAAATATATAGTAAAAATGATAAATCACGTTTGAGATTTGTGCTGGCTACTGTATACAGGCCACCAGGGCACCATACAGACTTTATCAAAGAATTTGCGGACTTTCTATCAGAGTTAGTATTGGCTGCAGATAAAGTACTAATTGTTGGTGATTTTAATATACACATCGATAATGAAAAAGATGCATTGGGATTGGCATTTAAAGACATTGTAAACTCAATTGGAGTTAGACAACACGTGTCAGGACCTACTCATCGTCGTAATCATACTCTAGATCTAATAATATCACATGGAATAGATGTTGATGCCGTTGAAATTCTGCAGCAGAGCGATGACATCTCAGATCATTATCTAGTCTCGTGTAAATTACATTTAGCCAAGGCTGCAAAGCCGACTCCGTGTTACAAATATGTTAGACCTATCACTTCTGCTACTAAAGATTGCTTTATTAATAATCTTCCTGATCAGTTTCATCATTTTAGCATCCCGGATAGCTTAGAAAAACTTGATATTGCAACAGAAACTTTTAACTCTCTCTTTTCCAGCACTTTAGACACAGTTGCTCCTTTGCGCTTAAAGAAGATTAAAGAAAATAATCCAACGCCGTGGTACAACGAGCACACTCGGGCCCTTAAGAGAGCAGCCAGAAAAATGGAGCGCAACTGGAAGAAAACAAAATTAGAGGTATTTCGCATTTCATGGAAAGAGAGCTCGATTGCTTACAGAGAGGCTTTAAAAGCTGCTAGATCTGCTTATTTTTCAAACCTATTAGAAGAAAATAAACATAATCCTAGGTATTTATTTGAAACAGTGGCTAAACTAACGAAAAAGAAAGCTTCAAACACAGAAGGTTCCAAGCAGCACAGCAGTAATGACTTTATGAACTTCTTCACTTATAAGATTGATAATATCAGGGATAAAATTATAACTATGCAACCGTCTACTACAGTATCGCATCAGGCAGTGCATTGTAGTCTCCCTGAGGAAAAATTTGATTCATTCATTGCTATAGGAGAGGAAGAATTTACTAAACTCGTTAAATCATCTAAATCTACAACATGTATGTTAGACCCTATACCGACTAAGCTACTGAAAGAGATGCTTCCAGAGGTCATAGATCCTCTTCTTAATATCATTAATTCCTCTTTGTCTCTAGGATACGTACCAAAAAACTTTAAGCTGGCTATGATTAAACCGCTTGTTAAAAAAATGCAACTTGATCCTTCAGAATTAGTCAATTACAGGCCGATCTCGAATCTACCCTTTCTGTCAAAGATACTAGAAAAGGCAGTATCTTCACAACTATGTTCCTTTCTAGAAAGAAATGATATCTGCGAGGATTTTCAGTCCGGATTTAGACCATACCATAGTACTGAGACTGCTCTCGTTAGAGTAACAAATGATTTGCTCTTATCATCCGATCGTGGTTGTGTCTCTCTATTAGTGTTACTCGATCTTAGTGCTGCGTTTGACACCATCGACCACGACATTCTTTTAAATAGACTAGAAAACTATGTTGGCATTAGTGGAATTGCACTAGCATGGTTTAAATCATACTTATCTGACCGTTATCAGTTTGTAGCAGTAAATGAAGAGATGTCTTATCAATCACAAGTTCAGTATGGCGTACCACAGGGCTCAGTACTAGGACCGCTGCTGTTCACTCTGTACATGCTGCCATTAGGAGATATTATTAGGAAACATGGAATTAGCTTCCACTGTTATGCCGACGATACTCAGCTCTATATTTCTTCAAAACCTAACGAAACTTACCAATTCACTAAATTAACAGAATGCATAGCTGATATAAAAAACTGGATGACTCGTAATTTCCTACTTCTAAATTCTGAAAAAACAGAGATTCTAATTATTGGACAAAAAACTTCCTCACGTAATAACCTAGAATACTGTCTAACACTTGATGGCTGCTCTGTTAAGTCTTCGTCGTCGGTTAGGAACCTGGGTGTGCTCTTTGATACCAATCTTTCATTTGAAAGTCACGTGTCTAGTATCTGTAAAACCGCATTTTTCCATCTTAAAAATATATCTAAATTACGTCATATGCTCTCATTGACAAATGCGGAACAATTAGTCCATGCGTTCATGACCTCAAGGCTAGATTATTGTAATGCTCTACTGGGTGGTTGCCCTGCACGCTTAATAAACAAACTACAGCTGGTCCAAAACGCAGCAGCTCGAGTTCTTACCAGAACCAGGAAGTATGACCATATTAGCCCGGTTCTGTCAAAACTGCACTGGCTCCCTATTAAACATCGCATCAATTTTAAAATATTGCTGATTACTTACAAAGCACTAAATGGTTTAGCTCCGCGGTACTTGAGCGAGCTCTTAACGCATTATACTCCTTCACGTCTATTGCGATCTCAAAATTCCGGCCAGTTGATAATACCTAGAATATCTAAATCAACTGCTGGCGGTAGATCCTTTTCCTATTTAGCACCAAAACTTTGGAACAGCCTTCCTACCATTGTCCGGGAAGCAGACACACTCTGTCAGTTCAAATCTAGATTAAAGACACATCTCTTTGACATAGCATTCACATAATACATTATAGACTTCTATAATTCAATATTAGGCTGCATAGATTAGGTCAGCTGGAACCGGGAACACTTCCCATAAATCCTGATGTACTTGTTACATCATGAGAAGAATGGCATCTACGCTAATTTTAGTGTCTTTGTTTATCCCAAGGTTTTCCCGCAGCCTGCCGGATCCAGGCCGTTTCCAGATCTGATGAAGGACCTTCGCCTGGACCCGATGTCAATGCAGTGCTGAAGGGCCAACTAGTCTCTCCCTATGGAGGATCCCTTTCCCACTCTACAGATAACGCGTCGTCGGGAAAACTCAATTTGCGTATCTACCCCGAATTGATAAAATAAAATAAAATTCTGAATCAAAACTATAAGGAAACACCAGTAATTTGATTAGGTTTGGTTTGTAGGGAATTCCAAACCTGCACACATATATTCAAACGCACATAACTATAGAACCCATTCTTAATGCGCATCTGAACGCCATCAGCGTTTCTCACAGGTTCGCGTTTAAAGTCTGTGTAGAGAGAATGGTGTCGTCTTGGCGGCCCTAATTTAAAAACAAATGATCGTTGCGACGGAAGCGAATCAATCAAAACTAACTTTAGCTGGAAAATAACTTTATTAAAGAACCGCTATAAAGCCAAAACAATCTTACGTTATATTATACATTTATCTCTGTGAAGCTGCTTTGAGACAATCTACATTGTTAAAAGCGCTATATAAATGAAGATGACTTGACTTGACTAAAGTGGACTGGCTCCGGAGGTCCATTACGGAGTGGAGCACTAAATGTCATGAGTCCTGTCTTTTGTCTGCCTGTTCGTCTGTTCCTATGTCTGTGTTACAGGAGGAAGCAGTGGATTTGTCTAACGTGCCCGCGGAGTACCACGACCTGAAGGAAGTGTTCAGTAAGTCTCGAGCTGCTTCTCTGCCTCCGCATCGTCCCTACGACTGTGCCATAGATTTATTGCCAGGTAAATCTCCGCCTAAGGGCAAGTTATATTCGCTTTGTGCTCCAGAAAGGGAGGCCATGGAGAAATATATTTCTGATTCTCTAGCAACGAAGTTCATTCGCCCTTCCTCTTCTCCAGCGGGGGCGGGGTTCTTTTTTGTGGGGAAGAGGGACGGGTCTCTGCGACCTTGTATCGATTACCGGGGGTTGAACAACATCACGGTAAAGAATACTTATCATTTGCCGTTGATGTCTTCAGCTTTCGAGAGGTTGCAGGGAGCCTCACTCTTCACGAAATTGGACTTGCGTAATGCTTATCATTTGGTCCGCATCAGGGAGGGGGATGAATGGAAGACTGCTTTTAACACCCCCAGGGGTCACTTTGAATACTTGGTCATGCCCTTCGGGTTGTCCAACTCCCCAGCAGTCTTTCAGGCCCTCGTCAATGACGTGCTGCGAGATATGGTAGATCAGTTCATATATGTCTACCTGGATGACATATTGATTTTTTCTTCTTCTCTCCAGGAACATGTGCAGCACGTCCGACGAGTGCTTCAGAGGTTGCTAGAGAATGGGCTTTTTGTCAAGGTGGAGAAATGCGAGTTCCACGCACAGTCGGTTCCATTTCTTGGGTACATCATTTCGTCTGAGGGAGTACGTATGGACCCTGAGAAGGTTAAGGCTGTGGTGGAGTGGCCAATCCCAGATTCCCGCAAGGCCCTGCAGAGGTTTCTGGGATTCGCCAACTTCTACCGACGTTTTATTCGTAATTTCAGCCAACTAGCCGCACCTCTGACTGCCTTGACCTCCCCCAGAACTACGTTCAGGTGGTCAGACGCGGCTGAAGCCGCGTTTGCCAAACTGAAGGACCGCTTTGTTTTCGGCCCCGATTCTGATAGCCCCTGATTCCTCACGTCAGTTCGTGGTGGAGGTCGACGCGTCAGAGGTGGGAGTAGGTGCAGTGTTGTCCCAACGTTCTCCCACGGACGAGAAGATGCATCCCTGCGCGTTTTTATCCCATCGCTTGTCCCCAGCCGAACGTAACTATGACATTGGTAACAGAGAGTTGTTGGCAGTCAAGTTAGCGTTGGAAGAATGGCGTCACTGGTTAGAAGGGACGGGGGTACCTTTTATCGTCTGGACCGATCACAAGAATTTGGAATACATCAGGTCCGCTAAAAGATTGAACTCCAGGCAGGCTCGGTGGGCACTTTTTTTCGGTCGTTTTGATTTTACTCTCTCGTACCGCCCGGGTTCCAAAAACATCAAACCCGATTCTTTATCGCGCATTTTTGATCGTTCCGAACGCCTGGTTACTCCCGAGTGCATTTTACCCGAGACCCTATTTGTCTCCACACTCACATGGGAGGTCGAATCGAAGGTAAAGAAGGCCTTAGAAGGGGTAACGCCCCCGGTCGGTTGCCCACCGAACCGTTTATTTGTGCCAGAGGGATTACGGTCAGACGTTATTCAGTGGGGACATTGTTCCAACGTAGCCTGTCATCCAGGAGTGACCCGTACTAGTTTTCTGGTTAAGCAATGATTCTGGTGGCCACTTATGGCCCGGGACATTCACAGTTTTTTTTTGGCTTGCTCGGTTTGTGCCATTGGTAAGTCTTCCAATCGACCCCCAGATGGGTTACTCCAACCGCTGCCTGTCCCTTCGAGACCCTGGTCCCATATCGCACTAGATTTTATTACCGCCCTCCTGCCCTCCCAGGGCAACACGGTAGTTTTAACCGTGGTGGACCGGTTCTCGAAGGCGACTCACTTTATTCCCTTGCCCAAATTACCCTCAGCCAAGGAGACAGCGGTGACCGTCGTAGATCACGTCTTTCGTTTACATGGCCTCCCGATTGACGTGGTTTCCGACAGAGGACCCCAATTTGTGTCCAAATTTTGGAAAGAGTTTTGTAAACTACTGGGCGCGACTGTCAGTCTATCCTCAGGGTTTCATCCCCAGAGCAATGGTCAGACCGAGAGAGCCAACCAGGATCTGGAAAGAGTGTTGCGGTGTTTGGTATCCAAGAATCCTTCTTCCTGGAGTCAGCAACTGTCTATGGTGGAGTACGCCCACAATACATTACCAGTGTCATCCACGGGCCTGTCTCCGTTTGAGTGTAGTGTAGGTTACCAGCCACCTATCTTTCCCAGTCTGGAGTCCGAAGTCGCGGTCCCCTCCGCACACGCCTTTGTCCAGAGGTGTCACCGCACCTGGACTAGAGCCCGTGAGACTCTACTCCAGGTGGGGTCGCGCACCAAGGCTAAGGCCGATCGACACCGGTCGAAGCCTCCCGTATACGTCGTTGGTCAAAAAGTGTGGCTTTCTACCAAGAATATTCCTCTCCGTTCCGTCTCTAATAAGCTCGCACCCAAATTTATTGGCCCGTTCACTGTCACCAAGATCATTAGTCCGGTGGCAGTCCGCCTCAACCTTCCTCCAGCGTACAGGAGAATTCACCCCGTTTTCCATGTATCCAAAATTAAGCCTGTGTTTCGATCAGCGATTAACCCGCCAGTTCCGGTTCCTCCCCCGCCGCATCTCATAGATGGGGAACCTACTTATTCGGTAAATCGTATTCTGGACTCTAGGCGGAGGGGACGCGGAGTCCAGTACTTGGTGGACTGGGAAGGTTACGGTTCGGAGGAGAGGAGTTGGGTGCCTACGAGAGACATTCTGGATCACTCCCTTATCGATGATTACAATCGACAGGTAAGGGAGTCTGGGGACGCCAGGAGGCGTTCCTAGGAGGGGGGGTGATGTCACGGTTTACGAATGCATTGCTTCCTTTTTGTCTCATGCGTTTGTTATTTGTGTGTGTGTGTCGCGTGGTTTGGGTTTGGCCAGAGCAATCATGCTCATTCATCAATCTGCAATCATCATCGGCGCCAGCTGTGACTCATCATCACTTCCTTAAATACTCACCGTTTTCTCCTCTCCATTGTCAGATCGTTGTGTGATGTCTTGCTGTCTGGTGTTCCCGTTCCTCGTCCTGTGATCGTGTGGTGTTCGTTCCTGGATTCCTGTTCTTTGTTCAGTTCGTTGTTCACGCCGGAGATCACCATCACCATCACGTCACTCTGCACCAGCTCAGACTCACCCGTGTTCGACCATCGAAGTCCCTGCGCCACCCGCCAGTGTTTGTTCGTCCTATATGTTCATCATTGTTTCCCAATAAAGAGTTTATTGCACCTGCTATTGCTTCCTCGTTCTATCAGCATGACACCTATTTGCTAAATATAAGCGAAACCACTGTAATACAGTGCAATGAAGTCCCCCCTCCAGTCGGGACAGGAGTATGCCATGGTCAACCATATCAAACACAGTGCTTAGATCTAAAAGGTCTAGAGCCATGGATTTCCCTGTATCAGTCATGAGTAAGATGTCACTTGAGACTCTTAAAAGAACAGATTCTGTGCTGTGTAAAGCTTAAAAAAAAAAAAAGCTTCATTGATAGACCTAATGGAAACTTATTTATTTATAAATAATCATTGAGACATTTTTTTTCTTTAACTTTTTGAATTGCCCTATAAGCATTCTTACACAACAAACACAAGTCAAAAACATATTGTAAGTTTCAGAACTCAAAACTTCCTTGTTAGTCTGAAGTCATATTTTATTGAAACCAAGCTGTTAAAATGACTTGTGTTTTACCCCCGGGTTTTTAAATACACAATAGAGATAAAGTACATCAGTTTAAGATTGCCTGCACAGACACAGATCAATGCCTTAATCCCTTTGATCCACCAACTGGTTCTGGTGCATGTTGGTGAAGGAAGAGATTAGGAACAATTTGAATAAAAATAGATATAGATGCCTGCAAACCATAATGCCAAAACACAGCATCGCAAAATCAAGACAGACTGAAAAGTCATATTGTCTTTTTTAGTAGCATGAAACAAACAACTCTTATTTATTATTAACTATTATTATTATTATGTTCAGAAAGCAATCAAAGAATGCTCCCATTGTAATCACTGGAGCTATCAAACACTTTTAGTTCAGTACGAGTTTTGCTCTCTACAGCCAAAAATCCCTTCAAAATCATTGAAAATCAATCAATCTAATCTAATGAATCTCATATTGAGATTCTCATATTGATGAGAGGCTAACTTGTGATGAACAAAACTATGGCTATTTGATTTAGTCAAAATTGGACAAGATTTGTAGGAGTAGGAAAAAAAACTGTTGGGCAAGCAAAATAAAAAATGTATTTAATTTATTAACAAATAATTTCAAAAAGGCAGACGGCTGATTTGTACAATTCTGGTACAATTGTTATTGTCAGATTCGGCATAACCAAAGGAACAAACATTATGACAAATATTTCACAAGTCATAAGCAAAACAATATATTTTATTTTATTTCTTGACCTGTAGGTGATGTTGTCATCAAAACTGACTGGCACTCTCAGATCAAGTCAAGTCATCTTCATTTATATAACGCTTTTAACAATATAGATTGTTCCAAAGCAGCTTTACAGTGATAATAGGAAATTAAAAGTAACAGAGATTTTGGCTTTATAGCAGCTCTAAAATAAAGTTATTGTCCAGCTAAAGTTAGTTTTGAGAGACTAGTTGACACTTCAGGACTGCGTTGTCGTCACGTCCAAGCGCAGGTCCTTCATCAGATCTGGATACGGCCTGGATGCGGCGGACTGCGGTAAACGAGTTTTGCTCTCAGTGATTTGCTCTCAGCTCTCAGTTTTGCTCTCACTGTAAACTTATCAATTCACAAAATTAACGGAATGCATAGCGGATATAAAAAATTGGATGACTCGTAATTTCCTACTTCTTAACTCTGAAAAAACAGAGTTTCTAATTATTGGACAAAAAACGTCCTCACGTAATAACCTAGAATACTGTCTAACACTCGATGGCTGCTCTGTTAAGTCTTCATCGTCGGTTAGGAACCTGGGTGTGCTTTCATTTGAAAGTCATGTGTCTAGTATCTGTAAAACTGCTTTTTTCCATCTTAAAAATATATCTAAATTACGCCATATGCTCTCATTGACAAATGCGGAACAATTAGTTCATGCGTTCATGACCTCAAGGCTAGATTATTGTAATGCTCTACTGGGTGGTTGCCCTGCACGCTTAATAAACAAACTACAGCTGGTTCAAAACGCAGCAGCTCGAGTTCTTACCAGAACCAGGAAGTATGACCATATTAGCCCAGTTCTGTCAAAACTGCATTGGCTCCCTATTAAACATCGCATCAATTTTAAAATATTGCTGATTACTTACAAAGCACTAAATGGTTTAGCTCCGCAGTACTTGAGTGAGCTCTTAACGCATTATAGTCCGTCACGTCTATTGCGATCTCAAAATTCCAGGCAGTTACTAATACCTAGAATATCAAAATCGACTGCTGGCGGTAGATCCTTTTCCTATTTAGCACCAAAACTCTGGAACAGTCTTCCTACCATTGTCCGGGAAGCAGACACACTCTGTCAGTTCAAAGCTAGACTAAAAACACATCTCTTTGACCTAGCATTCACATAATACATTATAGACTTCTATAATTTAATGTTAGGCTGCATAGATTAGGTCAGCCGGAACCGGGAACACTTCCCATAACTCCTGATGTACTCGTTACATCATGAGAAGAATGGCATCTACGCTAATTTTAGTGTCTGTGTTTATCCCGAGGTTTTCCTGCAGCCTGCCGGATCCAGGCCGTATCCAGATCTGACGAAGGACCTTCACCTGGACCGATGACAATGCAGTGCTGAAGTGCCAACTAGTCTCTCCCTATGGAGGATCCCTCTACCACTATACAGATAAGGCGTTGTCGGGAAAATTTGTTTTCGCGTTCCTACCCCAAAGCAACAAAATAAAATAAAATTCTTTATCAAAATTTATAAGGAAAGACAAGTACTTTGTTTAGGCTTGGCTTGTAGGGAATTCCAAACCTGCGTATTTTCAAACGCACATATAAATGCGCATGTGAACGCCATCAGCGTTTCTCACAGGTTCGCGTTTAAAGTCTGTGTAGAGGGAATGGTGTCGTCTTAACGGCCCCTAATTGAATAACAAATGATCGTTGCGACGGAAGCAAATCAATCAAAACTAACTTTAGATGGAAAATAACTTAACTCTGCTATAAAGCCAAAACAATCTCTGTTACCTTAAATTATACGCTTATCTCTGTGAAGCTGCTTTGAAACAATCTACGTTGTAAAAAGCGCTATATAAATGAAGATGACTTGACTTGACTTAAACCTCGGGATAAACAGAGAGACTAATATTAGCATAGACACCATTCTTCTTATGATGGAATGAGTACATTAGGATTTATGGGAAGTGTTCCCAATTCCGGCTGGCCTAATCTATGCAACCTAACATTGAATTATAGAAGTCTATAATGTGTTATGTGTATGCTAGGTCAAAGAGATGTGTTTTTAGTCTAGCTTTGAACTGACAATGTTAGGAAGACTGTTCCAAAGTTTTGGTGCAAAATTTTCCGATAATCAATGTAAAGCCGCTTTGGAACAATCTACATTGTTAAAAGCGCTATATAAAAAATGAAGATAAATAGGAAAAGGATCTACAGTACCAACAGCAGTCGATTTTGATATTCTAGGTATTTTCAACTGGCCGGAATTTTGAGATCGCCATAGACATGAAGGACTATAATGCGTTAAGAGCTCGCTCAAGTACTGCGGAGCTAAACCATTTAGTGTTTTGTAAGTAATCAGCAATATTTTAAAATGTATACGATGTTTAATAGGGAGCCAATACTGCATTGGCTCCCTATTAAACATCGTATACATTTTAAAATATTGCTGATTGACTGTTGACAGAACTGGGCTAATATGGTCATACTTCCTGGTTCTGGTAAGAACTCTAGCTTCTGCGTTTTGGACCAGCTGTAATTTGTTTATTAAGCGTACAGGGCAATCACCCATAATAGCATTACAATAATCTAGCCTTGATGTCATGAACGCATTAACTAATTGTTCCGCATTTGTCAATGAGAGCATATGACGTAATTTATATATATTTTGAAGATGGAAAAATGTGGTTTTACAGATACTAGAAACGTGACTTTCAAATGAAAGATTGGTATCAAAGAGCACACCCAGGTTCCTAACTGATGACTTAAAGGTCCCGTTCTACGTGATCCCATGTTTCAAACTTTAGTTAGTGTGTAATGTTGTTGTTAGAGTATAAATAATATCTGTAAAATTATAAAGCTCAAAGTTCAATGCCAAGCGAGATATTTTATTTAACAGAAGTTGACTACATAAAACGGCTCGATTGGACTACACCCCTCTACTTCCTTCATTAGTGACATCACCAGAACCGTGTTTAGACTAACCTCCGCCCACAGGAATGCTCCCTCAACTCTACTGGCTACTTGCGCACTTCTTATAACTTAGGCTACTGTGTTTACTCAGCTCTTACCGTGATTTTCTGAAGTAAAACTGACGCTTCATCTTTTGTGTGATGTACAATAAACTTTATTAAACTCATCAGTACATGTTTGATCATCATTCGGACCTGGTCCGAAACAGCAGACTTGTAGGCTGTTAATAAATAATGGATACATACAAGCAGATGACAATACGTTATAATAACCGTAATTAAACTACTAAACCATACCTGTTTCATCTCTATACAGCACTCTGACTCTGTAGGCATTATTGTCCGACTCGAAATGAACGCCGTTACTGAGAGTTTCTGATATTATCATCATTCCATGAGATGAATTTGTCCTGACAGACTGAGCGTGAGCTCATGAAGCTCCGCCCCCTGGGTCGTCCAGCAGCAGCTCATTTGCATTTAAAGGGCACACACTGAAACAGCTCGTTTTTCTGAGCCCCAAAAAATGTCAATTTAAACATGCTGTAAAAAATGATCTGTTGGGTATTTTGAGCTCAAACTTCACATACACACTCTGGGGACATCAGAGACTTATTTTACATCTTGTGAAAAGGGGCATACAACGGGACCTTTAAGACTTAACAGAGCAGCCATCAAGTATTAGACAATATGCTAGGTTATTACGTGAGGAAGTTTTTTGTCCAATAATTAGAATCTCTGTTTTTTCAGAATTAAGTAGTAAGAAAGTACTAGTCATCCAGAGGGGATTTCAAGACTGCAAGGGAAGCTCGGCTTCCCCTATAATGTCAAAAAATTAATGGTCAAATATGTATTATTGTGTCAAACATTTTATTGACTAAAAATGCATTAGAACACGTTCATCTCAAAGACGAGTTCAAGTTGAAGCCCAGCGTCCATTGACTTCAATGGGGGTTCTTTGAATAGTTTTTTTCAGTGCTACGAAAGTAGACGGTCATTGGATAAATGCTGTGATTATGTCCCGGCCACGGACGCTCAGTGTCTCTGGGGGTGAATGAGGAGTGGGCTGGCCTGGACTCCTGGCTTCTGCGTGATGATTGGAGGGTCTGTCGAAAGGCTGCATCTCCTTTTGATTGACAGCTATTTCATACAATAAAAAGTCGCTGACGCTGAAGCTATTCGAGCTCAGTCCCATCGCGGATTTTGCAAGTGTAGTCGAAAGACAAACTGCAGCAACCTATTTCTTGGTATTTGCTTGTCGAAAATTGCTTGCCAATTTTTATAATACATTTCACACAATTATACATTTATATCTTTATTATATTATTACTTATTATATTTTTTATATTATTAGTAGTAATAATTAAAAAAATAATTATAAAAATAATTTAAAAAATAGTTGTAGTAGTAGTATACTTTATTATACTATTATTTATACCTTTATTATATTATTATATTTATACAATTATACCTAACTCTGCTGGCCATTGAGAGGACACTGGTCAAGTCACTGGAAAAGACGCCTAGTTGGTACGATAGGGTCACAGAGTATTTTCTTGAAAAGGAACGTAGGGCAGAATTTACATATAAATAAATGGACAATTTTTATGATGTAGGCCGAAAATGAGCTTCCCCTCTTTCAAAGACCAGCAGCCACCACTGTAGTCATCCAATTTTTTATATCAGCTATGCATTCCATTAATTTTGTGAATTGGTAAGTTTCGTCAGGGCGTGAAGAAATATAGAGCTGAGTATCATCAGCATAACAGTGAAAACTAATTCCATGCTTCCTAATTGCAAAAAGCTTCACGGCTTTAACATAATTTGTGGCACCGCTCTAACATCATTTCACTAACCATAACATCAGCACATGGGAAGTGTAAAAAAGTACTAGTCAGGTAAAATCACTCTATCATACCGATTGCTATACAAGGTAATTGTGTCCTTGTGTTAGCAATGGTTACCTCTAAAAAAAAAGACATGCAGCCATCACTTTGCATCAAAATGGCCTCACATGCAAGGAAATTGCAGGATGTCCCAGAGTGTCCAACAAGCACCAGGACTGTCTCCTTCTGAGGAGTTAGCTACAGAATCATGTCACCACCTGTGCAGAGCTTGCTTAATACTGGCAGCAGGTCGGTGTGAGTGCAGTGAGGTCTGTTCTGAACAGACAACTAAACAAAATATCATGTCATTTACATGATAAAATATCATGTAAGGTTCTGACAAAATGTTAATTCTCTGTAAAAAAAGCTTCATTAATTTGCATAATTAATTCAGTGACTCACTCATCAATACTTCACTTGTTTCATTACTGGGTGAATCTGTGTTTTGAACAAATCTTTTGAATGAATAATTCGATGACAAATGCATTTTTTAATAGTCCCTTTTAATCGATGCAATTGTTATTTGAAGCTTCAAGCTAATTTCAAAAGGTGATTTGCTCTATTTTGATCGCTACCGTATACAGTAGTGTTTATATTCAAACTATAAACTTTTATCCCAGTACTTCTGATAATTTGAATATTTGTAACACAGATAATGATAAATAATGATAAGGTGAGGCTGAAAAGACTGTTTGTGAAGCTGTTTCATATGTGTGACAACTGCTCTCTCTAGGTCAGCGGCAGCACCAACACAGATTTGAATGTTCCACTGTGATTTTGTCAAAGGCAAATTGTTTAGGAATAAGATCGCAGTGATGTTTGAATTGAGATTGCGATCTTTTAACGATTAATTGTGTAGCTCTACAAGAAGGGCAGCAAAGCTTCTTTCCAAGAAAAACATCAAGAACAGACTGAAATTCAGCAGGAAGTACAATGATTGGACAGCTGAAGAGTTATTTTCATGATGAAGCCCCTTTCTGACTGTTTGGGACATCTGGAAAATCGATTGTCTGGAGAAGAAAAGGTGAACGCTACCATAAGTCCTGTCAACAGTGAAGCATCCTGAGACCATCCATGTGTGGGATTGCTTTTCATCCAACTGAGTGGGTTATCTCACAATTATGCCCAAAAACGGGACGCTTTCTGTATAATGTATTCCTATAATGAAAATACAAATACTCTTTGTAGGGCCTGTACGACCAAGGAGAGATCCCAAGAGGCAGAGGCATGGTCTTGGACGATTAAACCTCCGCGCACTTCTCAGGAACCTGACGATCAGGTCATGTACACCTTGAGAGTAGAAGCAGAGAGCCGCTTCTCTAAGCCTTCTTGGAGGAAGAAAAGCACTGACCTGACTGTGCACCTACATGGATTTTCACTCTGAGAGGAACACCGCGAATAGGTGCCACTTCAAGGCATATAGCCGTCTTGTAGAGGGGGCTCTAGTCTGCGTGATAGTGTCAACCACGGCTGGTGATAGACCTCTGAATTCCTCCTCATCCCATCCAGGGACCAGACATGGAGGTTCCAGAGGTCTTTCCAGAGGCTCTAAAGAGGTTCCTTCCTCAGGGGGATTCGCCAGGAAGGGGCCGATGAACTCTGAGAACCAAGTCTGGTTGGGCCAGTAGGGCACGATCATTAGGACTTGTTATTCTTTGAGGCATCTGTTGTGACAACAACACGCCTGGACACTTGTTCTAGGGGAACACCTGCCCGTAGAAACATGAGGTCTGACCAAGAAATTGGAAGTGCGGTGAAAGTGAAGGCTGAAAGTGCGAATACAGATACGTGTGATGGCCATGTGGAAGCCATATGTCCCAGGAACCCCTAAAAGTATTTCAGTGGAACCGCTGTTTTGTGCTTGAAAAGATTCAAGCAGTCCAGCACCGACCAAGCACGCTCCTCTGAGAGATGTGCTGCCATAGTGACCGAGTCCAGCTTCACATAGAGAAAAGAGATGCTCAGCACGGGAGAGAGCTTGTTCTTCTCCCAGTTGACCCGAAGTCCCAATTGGCCTAGGTTCCTGAGGACCTGGAGCCTCATTTATAAAACTGTGCGTAGGAACCTTACTAAAAGTGTACGTGCGCACAAAAGCCAAAAATGGCGTACGCAAAAAAATATTCAGACTTATAAAACCGTGCGTACGCCAGAACCTGCGCAGAATTCACTTTATAAATCCCAGTCAGCGGAAGATTGTGCGTACATGCGTCTCCACCCGAAATAACCATATATGGAGCTTACAACGCCTAGTTTTACTATGCAGATCCTCATCTACATATCATTTGCATATGATTATTCATCCACGTGATAACTTAAACGTTATCACGTGGATGAATAATCATATGCAAATGATATAAACGGTACAAGAAACATTACATTAATACAAATCAAGTAGTTGTCTATCCTTGCCTTGTTTTTGAATAGCCTACATAAATCAAATAGTGTAAAATACATTTCAGAGAAAGTTTTTCTCAATCTTTTCCACTTGCCGAATTGTATTTTTAATTGATTTATATTTTTAATGGAAACAGATAGGCCTTGGGCATTATTTGCACGAAACTATTTTCTCAGACAATCTGGTATTATCATGATAAGCAATTATCTCTGTGGTTAAAACATTAAAACGCATCCACAACAAATATTTCTATTGATTGAATTGAATATAAAAAAATGTTGTAACTTTTCAGTATGATTTCATGTTTAAGTGTTTAACTCCATAATTTGAATGGCATATTTAATCTAAATGTTTATATCAGAAGTAAAACATAGTTTAAATCATTATTTTATTTATTTAAACTGCGTCAGTTTCACTAAACGGCCCAGCGCGCTCGCTGGCGCGGACATAAGAAGGAATGGATATTTGCTTCAAGTGACAGGCTTGGTGAGGGAAATTATATTTGTATTATCTTTCTGTATTATGTTTAATTTTAATTCTAAATTCTAAAAGTGACCAAAAAGACATAACTCCAACTCACCATCGGTGTCGCCAAACTGCTCCGTCTCCAAAATGTGCGTACGCATGGGTCAGAGTTTGCGTGTAGGTGCGCATATTTTCACGTCAAGTTTTTCTTCATAAATCCCACCTTTTGCGCAGGAACTGGCATACGCATGTTTTCAGCCCCGTTTTGTGCGTACGCAAGCTTTATAAATGAGGCCCCAGGTCCCTGTGTTCGCATAACAACTCTCGAGAGTGAGCCAGAATTCGCCAGTCTTCGAGGTAGTTGAGTATGCGAATGCCCACTTCCCCGAGAGAGACATGGACAGCCTCTGCGACTTTCGTGAAGACGTGAGGAGATAGGGAAAACCAGTGGCCATTACACAGAGCCAATTAAATTATCATTACAAATCCAACGAAGCTTCTAGGCAGAGGTGAATGGAGAGAGTGGAGAGAGAAGCACAGAACAAATCTGAATTAGTGGATGCAAATGCCACTCTCCAATTCTCATTCGACATACCAGAGGTGTTTGGGGCTCCCAAGTGCGACCTCTTAGTGTAGAAACGTCGAAAGTGACTGACAGAAAGGGAAAACAAATTATTCAATGTATGTGTCAGGGTTCTGTTATTTTATATCTGTGTTTGATTTTTACTATGAACTGTTTTTTTTCTCTGTTTTCGGTTTCCTTTTTTTCCTTTTTAGTCATGTCAGCTGTGTCTTGTTTCTTTGATTATTTCATTCTGTTATTTAAGCCCTGTGTTTTGTTCAGTTCTTTGTCCGTTCTCATCCTTTGGTTGTTCTGTTTGCTGTTTTGTGATCCAAAGATTCTGAGTATTTTTAATTTTTTAATTTTGTAAATACAAGAATTCTGTGTTTAAATATTGCACTTTCATCCTGTTTCAACCAAACCGTGACAACATGATCAATAAAATATGGTAACATGTAATTGCCATTCATACAAAACAAAGATAACAACAAGAAATGACAATTCAATAGTTCATATGCATTTGAATATCGCCTGTATGTCAGGAAATATGATCTAATATTATATATAATTCAATATTGTTTGACTTTTAATATTATATAAGCATTGAAAAAGTTTTTTTTTGTCTTTTGATCTGATCATGACACATTTTCTTTGGAGTAAGGTGTTTATTGTTACGCTGTAAGGGAAGATAGATGTGGGTGTCACTGGCATATAAATACCATATTTATCAAAAATAGAGGCCAGGAGGAGCATATGCAGGGAAAACAACACAGGTCCAAGAATTGATCCCTTTTCAATACCACAACCAAAAGGTATGTTGGAAGACGAGTGATGTCCCCGACCAAAAGTAAACCACCTATACGCTAAATAAAAGCGAAACCACTGTAATACAGTGCAACGAAGTCCCACACAAGTCTCCAGTCGGGACAGGAGTATGCCATGGTCAACCAAATCAAACACAGTGCTTAAATCTAAAAGGTCTAGAGCCATGGATTTCCCTGTATCAGTCATGAGTAAGATGTCATTTGAGACCAGATTCTGTTCTGCGTAAAGTAAAAAAAAAAAAAACCTTATTTGATAGCACTAATGGAAGCTAATTCATATACAAATTATCATTGACACTTTTTTTTTTAACCTTTTTTAATTGCACTATAAGCATTCTTACACAACAAACACGACTCAAGAACATATTGTACGTTTCAGAACTCAAAACCTCCTTGTTAGTCTGAAGTCTTCTCTCATAGTCATTATTGTTGGGCATTGCCGTTTGAGATGTGTGAGCTGAAGATTAAGAGTGAATGAACAACGGTAAACTGAAGCACTTTGCTAGCGGGTTAATTAACGCAACCTAATTCAGTCTATATGAGATTAGTCCTTTCTTTCTTTCTTTCTTTCTTTCTTTCTTTCTTTCTTTCTTTCTTTCTTTCTTTCTTTCTTTCTTTCGAAAACAGCCTGCACGATGACTGTTTTATAGCAAGGGTGGACCAAAGCACAATGTCTGGCAGCAAGGAGGTCATGGCTATCCCTTGAGGAAACCTCAAGTCAAGTCAGCACTTTTTACAATACAGATTGTATCAAAACAGCTTCACAGGGATAACATGAAAATAATACAACAAAGTTTGTTTCTAGAAGAAAATTGCGTCATCGTCCATCTTAAGTAAGGCAGATCAGTAATATTGTTGAATATTAAATGTCCCCAACTAAGCAAGCCAAAAACCAAGGCAACAGTGGCAAGGAACCAAAACTCCATCAGGTGACAGAATGAAGAAAAAAAAACCGTTGGAGAATCCAGGCTCAGTCGGGGGCCAGTTCTCCTCTGGCCAACAAGCGAACAGTGTATGATTATGATTCAGGCAGCATTACAGGTCAGAAGTCAGATTGGATCAGAACATTCAGAATATTATCCAGTTCCATCTGGTTGGATGACGGAGTTATCACGCCGGTATGGAGATGACTTTATTGAGGATCAGTGCCGATGAGACCTTCACAGGGCTGATGAGGCTGGCACTTAAGGGATGCATTGTAGATGGGTCCAGGCGCAGGTCCACCATCTGATCTGGATATGGCCCGGATCCGTCTGACTTCAGTAAACCTCGGAATAAACAGAAAGTCTAACATTAGCATAGATGCCATTCTTCTTATGATGTAACAGCCAAGTACATCAGGTGTTATGGGAAGTGTCCCTGGTTCCAGCTGACCTAATCTATGCAGCCTAATAATCAATTAACTGATTTGAATAATAGAAATGTAATGTTCTATATGAATGGCACGTAAAAGAGATGCGTTTTTAGTCTAGATTTAAACTGACAGTGTGTCTGCTTCCCGGACAATGTTAGGAAGACTGTTCCAAAGTTTTGGTGCTAAATAGGATCTACCGCCAGCAATCGATTTTGATATTCTAGGTATTATCAACTGGCCAGAATTTTGAGATCGCAGTAGACGTGAAGGACTATAATGCGTTAAGAGCTCGCTCAAGTACTGGGGAGCTAAACCATTTAGTGGAGCTAAAGAGCAAAACTTTCTAGGAAAGTGGACCTTGAGTAACAGAGTTGAGAACTCCTGACTTAACCCTCTGGGGTCTGAGGGGGTTTTGAGGCCCTGGAGAAGTTTTGACATGCCCTGACATTTGTGCATTTTTCAGTTGCTTAAAAACATATTAATGGTTCAAGTCTCATCACACTGTAATGAGCACAATCTGGGTTAAAATAATATGTGAGCAACGTGTATTCTAGTCACACTACACACAAAGGAAGTGCTGATACAAAATGCAGGAGATAACAGGAGAATCAATATGAGCATGAACACACTCTATTATGTTAATAACACCTAAAGAGGTGTTAATAGGTTACACAGGTTCGACTCTTTCATGAATGGTAGGCAGGAAACGTGGGTAATGTATAAAAATACAAAGATTTTAATGTAATAAAAGTTCATTTAAAAAGGAGGAAGAAATCACTTTAAAGTGTCCTCGGTGATACTGTAAAGCCTCACAACTATCTCCAACAACAATACCAAAAAGAAATAAGCAATACACAAAAATAACTTTACATAAAGACTAAACTGTACAGTTCACAGAAACATAAAGACTAAACTGTACAGTTCACAGAAACAAAGACAGAAAATCAACAAAATACACTCACTGTTAAAGGTTCGTGGCTGAAACTGTTTCAAATAATAAAGAAACAAATACATACACTTTACATAGAGACTAATATGCACACACACTGACAAAAAGAAAAACATCAAAACAAACTACACCAAACTACACAGGGCTGAGGTTCCCCACAGGAGTGATCACCAGAGATAGTTATCCAAAAGCACACTTCCAAACACACCACCGTGCACTCAGATCACAACCAAACACTTCAAGTGTCACGGCAAACGTTGAAGCACCACCACAAAAGATCCTTCACCCGTGGGACCTCAGCTCCAAAAAAAAAAAAAAAAAAAAAAAAAAAATCAAAGATAGATAGATAAAACAAATTAAAGCACAGTTTAATATCACAATTTAGTCATGAAACAGAAAACAGTGATGGGTAAATGATAAATATAAAATCACAATAAACAATATACTAATTAAAACGGTAACACTTTAAAATACGGATCCTTCGTTAATGAATAACTACACAGGAACAAATGAGTAACACAATATTAACAATCTAGTAACTACAATTAACTAACAAGTAACTCTGATTAACGAATTAGTAAGTAATAGCACACAGATTTAAGTGGTAGTTCACTATTAACTAATCAATAACTACTATTTTTTAATACTTCACAGAGAACTACTGAATTTTTTTACAGATTTAAGTGGTAGTTCACTAATAACTAATCAATAACTATTATTTTTCAATACTTCCCAGAGAAATAATGAAAAAAATTCACAATTCATGCAAAACTAATTAATAACTAATGCAGGACAAATTACTAGCACTAGATTAACATTACTGCTAGATACTGTACACTAATTATAAATATATAATAGCGTAGCAGACTTATGATTTGGGAAAGCTGTCAATAATTAGCCTATGCACTGCTGTCTTTTAGAGAACTATTCATAAACTAAATAATTTTTAAGAATTGTTTTTATAAATGCACTTGTCTGGAACACTTACCCTGTGGCCGATTTTCCGGCATTCCTCTGGACTGGCTTTGAATAACTAGACTCATCATGGTGAGTACTGGAACATACTGAGTCATCAGCCATCCAAATACCAGTTATTTTATTATAGCTTGAGTCATTTGAGACACTTGAGTCATTACTAGTTAGTTAACATGATCTTCACTTTAGAATACGGATCCAAATAATTAGTAGTTCCTATAGGGGTATGTAGTAACACTTGAGTCATTACTAGTTAGTTAACATGATCTTCACTTTAGAATACGGATCCAAATAATTAGTAGTTCCTATAGAGGTATGTAGTAACACTTGAGTCATTACTAGTTAGTTAACATGATCTTCACTTTAGAATACGGATCCAAATAATTTGTAAGTCCTATAAAAGTATGCATTAACACTTGAGTCATTACTAGTTATCATGATTCCATGCTGTAGTTACTAATGAAGAGCCAACCCAAAAGGGTAGAATCATCTAATCATTCACAGGATATATATACACACACATATTTATATATATATATATATATATATATATATATATATATATATATATATATATATATGAACAAAGAGACATACATAAAAACAATTTTGAGAGGTAGGTTAAATAATAAAATAACTGGTATTTGGATGGCTGATGACTCAGTATGTTCCAGTACTCACCATGATGAGTCTAGTTATTCAAAGCCAGTCCAGAGGAATGGGGTAAGTGTTCCAGACAAGTGCATTTATAAAAACAATTCTTAAAAATTATTTAGTTTATGAATAGTTCTCTAAAAGACAGCAGTGCATACGCTAATTATTGACAGCTTTCCCAAATCATAAGTCTGCTACGCTATTACATATTGATAATTAGTGTACAGTATCTAGCAGTAATGTTAATCTAGTGCTAGTAATTTTTCCTGCATTAGTTATTAAGTTTTGCATGAATTGTGAATTTTTTTCATTATTTCACTGGGAAGTATTAAAAAATTGTAGTTATTGATTAGTTATTAGTGAACTACCACTTAAATCTGTAAAAAAAATTCAGTAGTTCTCTGGGAAGTATTAAAAAAATAGTAGTTATTGATTAGTTAATAGTGAACTACCACTTAAATCTGTGTGCTATTACTTACTAATTCGTTAATCAGAGTTACTTGTTAGTTAACTGTAGTTACTAGATTGTTAACATTGTGTTACTCATTTGTTCCTGTGTAGTTATTCATTAACGAAGGATCCGTATTTTAAAGTGTTACCATTAAAACCAGTAGGAAAAACAAAGAAACAATTCAAACACCAAAGGAGAAAGGGCTTGCATGAAACCGCTACGTAGTTTGTGCTCCAGCATTAGTTATCACGAGCGAGCCTTGAAATGATAATCGAAAATAAACAAATGAACCAGACACTTGAAACCAGGCAACAACAACCTCCTTCTAGTTGAGATAACTGCATTCTTTCAGCACGTCAGAAGAGAAGCGTCAGGGCTGTAACTATAGCGACAGCTGAGAACAATGATCGTCAAGAATGAGAGGGAGAACCCTGTGGCAAATATGAACAAAGAAAATCTAAATGTTACTAATAGTTACGCATCACCTGCTAGAATTCCCCATTTGTAACATGCAAGATAACACTTACCTAAAATGGACAATGCTCTGCTCTATTATCCTTTCACAGGCAAAAGTACACAGCATTCAAATTACCCACTGCTAAACTGGAGTACAGGGAACGTCTCGGTTACGTATGTAACCCTCGGAGACGTTACGTCAGTTGCGACGAATGGGGTTTCGCTTAGAAAGCCTCTCACCTTCGAGTATACAAAACGAGCCAATGGCAAGAAAATGCCATGGGTCTGCGGAATTTGCATAGTGTAAGTCCGCCCCACGTCGTGGTATAAGGAAGTACGCTGGCAACATGCAGATATGTTTCTTCGCTGAGGAGCCGAGACTGAACTCCGGCGTTCCAGCGGTACAGCGGAAGTTGCAGGGAGACGTAACGTCTCCGTTCCCTACTCAGGGAACGAGGGTTACATATGTAACCGAGACGTTCCCTTTCGTGATCACTACGAGTTACGTCAGTGACGACGAATGGGGTTCCCAGTCTAATCGCGCCACCTCGGCTGTCTTCCAGTGCCCTGCGTAAGTCTGAGCTCCCTGTCGTGAGGCTAGCATGGACGAAGGACTCCTACTTAACACAGGAATACCAAGGTACACTGGGAAGCATATCTCAGCGGAAATATGCAATCAGTGCCAGCCCGAAGGGGGGGGGGGGGGGGGGGGGGGACTTAAGAATACACATGTGACCCGGAGGGGCTGCATATGGAGTATCACTGGGGTGTCCAGCCGCAGGTGGAATATTTCAACCCCAGGGGTGGCAAGGTGGCTTGCCAAGGGAAAGACACATGCTCAGAGAGGCTTACAGTGGAAATACACATGTGGGGGTCGCCCAGAGGGGGAACCATGCACGTGGAGGCACCTAGCCAAGCGCGAAAGCTGACGGTGGCATAACTGTGGCGTTGACGTCGACAGTGCTGGAGGAACTCAGGGCCTGCAGGGAGGCTCACCTGAGCAGAATATCACACGCATCCCGTCCGTAGAGAGGAATGGCGAGCAAGCGAAGACACCTGAGCAGAATCTAGTACCGGCTGGATAAAACGAGTACATGATAAGAAACTGGCTCCACTCGGAGATTGTAGAATCTCGCAAATGTGTTAGGTGTCGCCCAGCCTGCGGCTTTGCAGATGTCTGTTAGCGAGGTGCCATGTGCTAGAGCCCAAGAGGAGGCCACACTCGGAGTGGGCCTTCACACCAAGGGGGCACGGTCGACCTTGCTGCTGGTATGCCAAAGCAATGGCATCCACTATCCAGTGAGACAACGTTTGCTTGGAGAGCGCCTTTCCCCTTCAGATTCCCACCATAACAGACAACGAGCTGGTCTGAGGTCCTGAAACATTGCGTTCTGTCTACGTAAGCACGGAGGGCGCGTACTGGACAGAGCAGTGCCAAGGCTGGGTCTGCCTCCTCCAAGGGCAGCGCTTGCAGGTTCACCACCTGGTCTCGAAAGGGTGTGGTGGGAACCTTGGGCACATATCCAGGTGGGGTCTCAGGATCACGTGAGAGTTAGCCGGCCCGAATTCCAGGCACGCTTCGTCAACCGAAAATGCCTGCAGGTCCCCTACCCTCTTGATGGAGGCCAATGCAACCAGGAGCGCTGTCTTAAGGGCCATTCTCGTAGGCTTAATCTGTAATTTGTGGGGATTAAAGAAGGAGCGGAGCAGGATCATCCTACTGCGTTTGTTACTGAGCCCCTCCACGCTATTCGGCCAAGCTGAATTTCCTAAACCTGTCAAAGTTGATCGGGCCCACAGGTTGCTGCGTCTGAAGCCTACAGATGATGAGTGGCCACGTCCGATTATGGCAAAACTACATCACGACCGCGACAAAGACCTAATCCTCCGTCTGAGCCGCGACAACGCTCCGTTGTATTACATGGGAAACAGGTGCATATTTTCCCAGATTATTCAGCGGAGGTGCTCGAAACGACGCGCATTCGGATCAGCGCTGTAAGTTTTGAGGGGAGTGTCAGGGGTGTCCTGCCTTTAAACACAAGGATTCCATCTCGATATTCGACTCGCCAGAGGAAGCACGAAAATTTGCGGACTCTTTATCTTCCAAATTACTTCTTTAGTGAATCTGGACTGCTGCGTTGGTCTGATTAGGGCGGACTGCAAGGGCTCCAGCTAAGATATTTGTGCCAGACTATTTGTGTTTCAGTGTGTATTGCCTTTGATCCATTACAAGTGTTATTCAGTTTCAATGACAATGGTTGATGGGGGGGACAGATATCACATTTGTTTCCTGCAATGTTGGATGTTACAAGCCTGGCTCAAAGCAAGCAACAGAGTAGGGAAAGACCACACGCGGAATAACAATATATATTAGATTTATTAAATAAATAGAATTTAACAGAATAAACTGTATACAATCAGTAATGCAGTTGGCTTTGAAAAATAAAAGTGTAAGCAATCAGTATAGTGAGGTGCAATGAATAAGCAAAACAAAATCCTAAACGGTGCGGGAGAGATATGGAACAGCGGCAGATCTCCTCCCGGTCTCATCTGAAGCGTCTTTAAAGGCCTGGACCAGGAACTGATTAGCACAACTCCAAACACCTGCGCCCAGCTCACCTGTAGGAGACAGACGCAGCACACAGACAGGAGGAGGAGCCAAGCAAAGCCGTGACACCCCCCCCCCCCTTACGACAGAGGCCTCTCAAAGAGAGACTCTGAAAAAAAAAAATTACACACCTCCACCCAGCACCCAACATCTCAAATAACTAACATACCTATCCATATGAAATTATGAATAAACATCAAATGTTAAAAATACTCAACTTTGTCTAGGGGTCATGGCTTGGACACTCCGTCCAAGCCTGCAAAGCAGATGCAAAAATGGTTACTTGAACCCAGCAGGCTCGCCCCCTCCCTCCACTCCCCAGTAGTTCCAACTACCCTCCCTCAAACTCAAGGCTCCAGCAAGTCCCGGTACCTGGAAAGCCAAATTTTTAAGGAGACGAGACAGAGAAAGAGATAGGAGATACCAGAGAGAGAAACAGACAGGACAAGACACTGACTCACTCCGGCTCAGACGGGGCACGGGACAAGGCGTCAGCCATGATGTTATCCACACCCCGAATGTGCCGGATCAGTAGGCTATACGGTTGTAAAAATAACACCCAGCGCATAAGGCGCTGACTTGGGCTCTTTAGAGAATATAAGAACGTTAGTGGGTTGTGATCAGAATAAATAGTAACCGGAACAGCACCCCCACTTAAATAAACATCAAAGTGTTGTAATCCCCAGATTAAAGCTAGTGTTTCTTTCTCGATGGTCGAGTAATTTAACTGGTGACGGTTAAACTTTTTTGAGAAGAAACACACTGGCCGATCTATGCCTTGCTCATCCCTCTGCAGGAGTACGGCCCCAGCACCCACGTGGCTAGCGTCGACCTGCATCTCGAAGGACTGGTCCATGCGGGGAGCCATTAAAACAGGAGCAGATGTTAACAACAGCTTCACATTATCAAATGCGGCCTGACAAATCGCAGTCCAATCAAATTTAATACGGCCCTTCAAAAGGTCAGTCAATGGGGCAACGACAGTGGAAAAGTTAGCACAGAAGCCACGATAATACCCCACCATTCCTAAAAAGCATCTGAGCTCAGGTTTGGTAGCTGGAACAGGGAAATTATCGATAGCCACCACCTTAGCGTGCACAGGCCTCACCTGGCCCTGCCCCACCACCTTCCCTAAATAAACAACGGTTGCCTGGGCAAACTCGCACTTAGCGAGATTTACAGTGAGTCCAGCTTCAACTAGCCGTATAAAAAGAGCCTGGATACGCTCAAGATGTTCAGACCACCCGTCACTATACACGACCACATCGTCCAAATAAACAGCACAGCCCTGTAAACCAGAGACTACGCGGTTCATTAGTCGCTGAAATGTGGCGGGCGCATTTCGTAAACCAAAGCTCATCACCGAGTACGAATACAGGCCAGACGGCGTTATAAAGGCTGAAACCTCCTGAGCCCGAGGTGTCAAAGGAACCTGATAGTAGCCTTTAAGTAAATCAAATTTACTTACAAACCTGGCCGATCCTACCCGGTCAACACAGTCTTCAACCCTTGGGAGCGGAAAAGAATCTGGCTTTGTGATGTTATTTAGCTTCCGATAATCGGTAAAATCTATACGTCCCGTCAGGTTTACTAACTAAAATGCAAGGTGAAGCCCAACTGGAATAAGAGGGTTCTGCCAAACCATTATTCAAGAGATACTTCACCTCTGCCTCTAGGTGCTGCTGTTTCTCGAATGAAACCCGATAAAACCTCTGCCTTATCGGCTCAGTGTCACCCACATCAATGTCGTGCTGGATCAAATGAGTGCATGACGGTGTGTCTGAAAACAAAGCAGGAAAGTTACAAATTAACGACTCAACTTCTAATGCCCTCTCCTTGGACAAATGCCCCAGTAGTGTCCCCAACTCAGACAACTTCTCTGAGTTCTTCAACCGAGGCTGGAGCACACAGTCGTCTGGGCTAACCACATCCTCATCACCACACGCTGCCACCATGTGGGGAGAGAAGCTAGATATCCCAGCAACGGCAGCCAAAGCAACTGACTTAACCTGATCACCAGTCTCTGCTGCCCCAGAAACTGGAGACCTACTGTAGTAAGGTTTCAAAAGATTAATGTGACAGAGTTGCGTATTACGCCTACGATCAGGAGTTGAAACTAGATAGTTCAGGTCTGACACCTGCCGAACAACCGTGTAGGGACCTGCATATTTAGCAAGAAAAGGAGAACCGGCTATCGGCAACAGTGCCAGAACCTGATCTCCAGGACTGAACACTCTCGGCTCAGCCCGGCGGTCATACCAGCTCTTCATTTTCTTCTGAGCCTTAGTCAGATTTTCTACAGCCATCTCACAAGCTAAGAACAATTTTCGGCGGAAGCCGTTCACATACTCCAACAAGTTAGTAGGACTCTCAGGACACTTCAGCTTATCCTGCAGGACAGCTAAAGGCCCACGAACTCTATGGCCGAACACCAAATCATTAGGTGAGAAACCTGTACTTTCCTGTGTTACCTCACGTGCTGCAAGCAACAACCATGGAAGCCCTTCCTCCCAATCTTTGCTGAGCTGAACACAGTAACCCCTAAGCAGTGACTTGAGCGTCTGGTGAAACCGCTCCAACGAGCCTTGGCTCTGGGCGTGATAAGCACTACTAACCTGATGTTTAACATGCAGCTGCTCAAGCACTTCTGAAAACATACGTGATGTAAAATTGGAGCCTCTGTCACTCTGAATAATCTGTGGGATGCCAAAGATGGAGATAAACTGAGAGAGAGCCTTCACCACAGACTTGGTAGAAATTGTACGTAACGCATAGGCAGCGGGGTAACGGGTGACCTGACACATCACAGTCAAAAGGTAAACACACCCTGACTTAGATGGAGGCAGTGGTCCAACACAGTCGATTAGTAAATACTCAAATGGGTTCCCTAAAGCTGGAATAGGGTAAAGTGGAGCTGGCTTGATCACCTGATTAGGCTTTCCAGTTAGCTGACATGTATGACAGGTCTTAATGAAGCATGCCACATCCTTCTTTAGGCAAGGCCAGTAGAAGTACTTCATAAGTCTGTCATACGTCTTCCACACACCCAAATGGCCCGCTATATCACCATGAGCCGTCTGTAGTATCAAGTCTCTAAACTTCACGGGTACTACTATCTGGAAAACAGGATCGTGAAACATATCATTAGTCTGAGGCATCCACTTACGAACCAACAGCCCATCCTGAACAAAATAACCCCTCGCTGCACTATGTCGCTCCTCAACGGGCAAAACCCCAGCAAACAGTTCACTCAATGTTGAGTCCTCCTTCTGAGCTACAACAAAATCACTAAATGACAGAGAAGATGGCAAATCTGGCAAAACAATAGGCTGTAAATCAGGCTTAAGATTTCTCTCTAAAACCTCAGTTCCAGAGGCACGGTTCATGGCACGTGTTACTGCACAGGCAGGAAACACCTCAGGTAAGCTCTGCAGGCTACTATCAGCACCTGATGGGATAGATGGAACACTCTTAACCACCACAGGTGGCGGCACATCACGCCAAACACGCTCTCCAGCCAAGTTATTACCCAAGATGAGATGTACACCACCTACAGGCAACGAATGGCGCACAGCAATGACAACCTCACCCTGAACCAGGTCTGACTGTAGCTCAATCCTATGCAGAGGAACAGTTACAACCTGCAACCCAATTCCCCTCACTAAAACATTACCAACGCTGGACTCACTAGAAAGAGACAAAACAGACTCTAGAAGAAAAGATTCACCAGCCCCCGTATCTCTAAGAATTTTAACTGGCACCTTGGCAGAACTGCCCACCAATGATACGAAACCATCTGTAATGAAAGGAGAGTAATCATTGACATCGGCTTCAATTACATCAGAACGGCTATACTGGCTAGATTCCATAAGGCTGTCAGCAGACAAGTTAGAGGAGGCCACACCCACTTCAGGGTTCGACCTAATCTCTGTGTGGAGGAACCCAGACCGTGCGCGCGCACCAGTAACGGCAAGAGCAACAGATCTTGCTGCGCCAGGTTTGCTCCTCTGGCCCCTTTCTTTCAAGGCTGGACACTCGTTCTTCCAATGCCCCTTCTCAAAACAGTAACGACAAGCATCCGGATCTGCCTTTCCACGAGACTGTTCCTTGGCAACTGACTGACTGGTGGCAGTATTAGAAAATCCTGGACGTTCACTGAAACGTCCAAAGCGCTGCTCGTGGTAGCCCTTTCCTGGATTATATTCTTTAAAATTTTGCCTGTGCGTTAAAACGTATTCATCAGATAAAACTGCGGCATCTGCTGCTGTTTTTACCTTCCGCTCATTTATATATACTGCGATTCGATCAGGGAGGATGTTTCTAAATTGCTCTAAAACAATTAGATTACACAACTCTTCAAAGGTAGAGACGCCTACTGCCGCACACCAACGATTGAAATGACAATTCAGCTCTCTTACTACCTCTGTATAAGTCTGCTTTTCTCCCTTCTTCCAATTACGAAATCGCAGTCTATATGCTTCTGGAACTAACTCATATACTTTAAGCACAGCATCTTTCACGCTTTTATAAATCCTTCTTTCAGGCACCGACAAAGCAATAAACGCCTCCTGCGCTTTTCCAACTAGAACGCTCTGGAGTAACAACGTTCGTTCAGAATCACTCCAACCACGATCCTCTGCCACACTTTCAAACAGTGAAAAGAACACATCCGGATCTTTCTCATTAAACCTTGGTAGCAATCTGGCCATATTAGAGATATCAGGGGTGCGCGCTGGTCCAGTCGGAACATCCCCACCAGTATCACCTCTAATTTTCCCTTCTGCGATCAACCTAAGACGTTCTAAAGCAATTTCTCGATCACTTTGGATTTTATTATATTCTAGTTGACGTTCAGCTTCTCTCTCTCTACGTTCAGCTTCTCTCTCTCTTTGTTGCATTTCTAACAACTCTTTTTGTTGTTCAAAGGTAAGACCAAAATTACTGCGAGACTCACCCAATGTTGCCAGTGGCGTTGAAGCACCTTCAGGCTCCAACTCATCCATTGAAGCTATTGATGGAAGAACTTTTCTTTCAGCCAGTTTAGTTCTAACCGCCTGCCTTATCTGCGCCAATTTCGCATTTTTTTTCAAGCCCAATTCAAAATTATAATGTTCACTAACGTCACACAACTGCTCCTTAGTCAACGTATCTAAAACCTGATCTGATGGAGCAGCGAAAAAATTATCCAAAGTATCCATTTATTTCCTTTTTGCTTTAACCCCTAAACCAAATTTTAAATAAGCACGTTTATCAATGTAAGTGCGGCCCCCACACTGCAGCTACAAGACAAAAAAAAAAAAAACAGAGCTGCCCTGCACACATCGATCCACTTCATGCATACCCCAAGAGCAGAGATTTTTAATACACGATATCAGCGGCACCTAACTTCCCCGACAAAATGCCGTTAAAGCAGGCATCCACGACTGTGCCCTCCGCCCAGGATATAGCACAAAAACAAAAAACTAAAATAACAAACAAGCGTTAAACGCTTAGCAGGGGTTCGCAAAGCTCCAATGGCTACACCATCAATTAATTTATTATTTTTAATTTATTTTTAATTTTTTTGTCTCGCAAACACAGCGAAGGCCCGCACCTACCCAACAATTAACCACCCGCAATACTTTAACCTGGCTGTATTTAAACAACCCCAGGCACAAACAAACCAAATTATCTCTTTATCTCCCGCACCGACGTAATACAAAAAAAAAATCAAAACCTAGTTAACCGATCCGTGTGTGTCTTTCCAATAATTTACCATGCGTTTAATGCCCAATCAAACTTACTGCGCTGGATCACCATAGGATCCAAATACAGACAACAAATTTAGGCATGTTAATCAAAACGGCCTACAATACTTTGGGCGTTTCACAACGAACACTATTAAATACTCAAACTCAATTGAAAAAAACGCATATTTACCGATCGATGGTTCAAAATACCAGACGAGATCCCCAAATCTGTTACAAGCCTGGCTCAAAGCAAGCAACAGAGTAGGGAAAGACCACACGCGGAATAACAATATATATTAGATTTATTAAATAAATAGAATTTAACAGAATAAACTGTATACAATCAGTAATGCAGTTGGCTTTGAAAAATAAAAGTGTAAGCAATCAGTATAGTGAGGTGCAATGAATAAGCAAAACAAAATCCTAAACGGTGCGGGAGAGATATGGAACAGCGGCAGATCTCCTCCCGGTCTCATCTGAAGCGTCTTTAAAGGCCTGGACCAGGAACTGATTAGCACAACTCCAAACACCTGCGCCCAGCTCAGCACACAGACAGGAGGAGGAGCCAAGCAAAGCCGTGACATGGAGGTATGGGACACCAGATTAAAAGAGGCAAAGTATTTGCACATCTTAAGTCCCTGATATAATTTTCCTTCAAGAGACCCATATTAAACCAACAGAGAAGAGATCTCAAAAGATCTTAGATCTCAAAAGTATATCAGTCCTCTTTTTCTTCAAATTTCGGAAATCTATCCAATTTCGTTTGTTGACTGTTGTCGCTGATCCTGCTGGTAGATACAGTTTAGTATCTGGTCATATAAATTCCTTTCCAATTACTTGTCTAAACATATACTGTCCATATTTTGATGATCCTATCTTTTTCAAAAAGGTGTTTGATTTGATTCCGGACCCCAGTTCTACAAACATAATAATTGGTGGCGATTTTAACTGCGATCTTGATGCTTATTTGGACCATTCCTCTACTCAGGTCCCTTATATTTTGCACTCAGTTAGCACTTTAAACCTATGTAAATCTTTTAATTTAGTTGACGCAAACGTTGAGCCGAAATTGAAGCCCTGCTTCCATCCATGGAGCAGGCATATAGACTATTCAAATATCAGTCTGATCTTAATGATATGTTAAAACTGAAATACGAATATAATAATATTTTGAGTGATCAGGTCAACAATATGCTTCTTAAAATAAAACGTGAGCAGTGATTTTGGTGACAAACCTGAAAGGTTACTCTCTGTCGTCAACTAAGAGGCAAACAGGCTAATAGTATGGAGAGAGAATTGTGTCTTTATTACATGCGAGAAAATAAATGATCTGAGAGAAAAAAAAAAAGTTTGAGAGAAAAAGTTATCACACTGATAGCAAAAAAGCATTTCATGAGAGAAAAAAGAAATATTTGAGAGAAAAAGTTTTCATACCAATAGCAAAAAAATAATATTTGAGACTAAAAAAAGTTTTGAGAGAAAGTATTTTCTCATAGAACATAAAAAAATATCCAGCACCGAGCCCCCAACGCTGCCCAGCCCAGAGCCGCTTCCACCCCCTGCCTCTTCAGGTCCAGTGTCGAGACCCGGGACTTTCCCCAAGTATTTTTTGGGGGGGGGGCTACAGGCCTCCGTCCTGGCTACTTGAGGGGCCACGGCCAGCCGAAGGGTCTTCACCGTCGTGGCCACCTGAAGGGTCTTCTCCGCAATGGCCAGCCGAAGGGTCTTCTCCGCCATGGTCACCCGAAGGGTTCTCACCGCCGTGGCCACCCGAAGGGTCTGCACCGCCGTGGCCACCCGAAGGATCTTCTCCGCCATGGCCACCCGAAGGGTCGTCTCTGCCGTGGCCACCCGAAGGGTTGTCTCCGCCATGGCCGCCCGAGGGGTCATCTCCGCCATGGCCGCCCGAAGGGTCGTCTCCGCCATGGCCGCCCGAGGAGTCTGCTCCGCCGTGGCCTCACCCACAACCTGCTCCGCCCTGGAGGCTTCCTGCCTTGTCTCCCTTGCCTTGTCTCTCCCGTCAGCCTCCAGGGCGCCCACCCTCCCACCCCTTTGGTCTTTCTACGGCGCGAGGACGCGCCTCCCGGGAGGGGGGAGTAATGTTATAGTTTGAGTTCTGTTTTAGTGTTTTCAGTGTTTCTGTTATCGTTTTCCCCTGTCTTCTGTTGATTTTGGTTTAGTCCTGTTTTTCCCGGTCTGTTTAGTCATCTTCACCTGCACCTGATTATCATCATCATCATCACCGTCACCTGTCATCACTTGTTATCATCTGTGTATTTAAGTTCCTGTCTTTCACCTTTCAGTTGTCGGTCAATGTTTAAATGTTAGGTAGTCTTGTTCTGAGCACACGCTTCCTGTTTTTGTGTATCTGTTGTAATTGAGAATTAAAACCTCGTAATTGATCTCCTTCGTGTTCATCTCCTACTTCATCACCCCGGAACCCTAACATACACAGGCTCCACACAATCAGGACCTGAAGATTTGTTTATGTCAAGCAAACGGAGTGCTTTGTAAACGTCACTACTCTTAATTTGTTTAAATCTGAAACCTTTCTAGATGACTTTCTGCATTAAGAAAATCAGAATCAGAGCCTTTAAAATTTAATGATTCAAATAGAAACCCAGAGGCAACAAAATGCTTATTAAAGCAATTGAGCATATGTTCTTTATCTGATACGCTAGTGGAATCCAATTTTATACATGAAGGAAAGCTAGACTTGTTTTTACTACCTGATATCAGTTTTATATTCTGCCAAAATTTCTTGGGATTATTTGAGTTAATAGTAGTATTTTCAATAAAATAATCAGCCTTTGCTTTTCTAATAGCGACCGTGCATTTATTCCGGAGCTGCCTAAAACGGATCCAATCGGAGCCAACATCCGAATGTCTAGCTTTTGCCCAAGCAACATCCCGCTCACGAATTAGAACAGAGAGGGCTTCTGAAAACCATGGATTATCCCTACCTTTAACACGGAATTTTTTAAAAGGTGCATGCCTGTTGATGATTGATAAGAATCCATCATAAAAGTATTTCCAGGCAGACTCAACATCGGGAATAAGAAGAATCCTGTCCCAATCATAGCGTGCAACATCAAAAAGAAAGGCTTGTTCATTAAAATGTCGTGTACATCGTCTAGTGATAATACGTGGTTTATGCTTGGGTAATTTGGTATCTCTGACTATGGCAACGACACAGTGATCACTAACATCATTAGCATATACAGAGGCCAAATAGTACTTGTGAGGCAAATTGCTAAAAATAAGATCAATTAATGTGGACTTTTTGTAATCCTTCAAGTTAGGTCTGGTAGGTGTCTCAACTAGCTGAAAGAGATTTAAAGAATCACAAATTGCTTTAAAACGATCAGATACTGACTGTAGCCAGTTCACATTAAAATCACAGAGAAGAACAAGCTCCTTGTAGTTTCAAAGAAGTCACCGAGTGCATCAGGGAGGAAATGGCATCAGTACTAGCTGATGGAGGTCTGTAGCAACCGACTAAAGTAAGATGTAAAGTCTTGGAGACGATAAGATTTAGAGCTAATAATTCATACTTTTTAACTACTTACTCAGAGAGCAACACAGTAACTTCAAAACTGTCCTTAACATAAATTGCTACCCCCCCTCCCCTATTTGGTCTATCAGACCTATAAATAGGCCTGTCGCGATAGTCGATAAGTCAATTAATCGCACGATAAAAAAAAATGAGCTCGATAATTTTTCCGGCCGCGATAATTCCATTTGCAAGCTTGTTTGTTTTCCTCGTCTCTCTCTCTCTACCAAAGAGACTGGATGACCACTCACGGTTCTTTAGCGTATAGGAGGAGTCTTGTCAGTCTCTTGTCAGTTGCATGGTCTTTGTGTGGGGAGGCGGCGCGCGGCGCTTGTCAGTCACATGGTCTTTGTGTGGGAAAGCGCCGGCGGGACTGTTTGCGGCGACTGCCGGGAGAGAGAGAAGACGCTAGTTGTGAGTTGCGACAGCGAGCCCGATCACATGAAAATGCGTATCTATACCACGAATGTTATTTCTCGTGCCATTTATACGCCAAAAATAGTTTTTGCGTGCATATGATACGCTCTTTATGGCGTGTAATACGCACGCACTCCTCACCCCTAATCCTAACCAAGTATTTTCAGTGCGTAGCATACACGCAATAAAGCACGTCTCCGTCTTCCCGACAGTACACAATCACTTTACAAAGTAACAGGAGGACAAAGTAACAGGAGTAACAGTGCAAAATTGTGCGATATGGCTTGTTGAGGCTTTTTTTTAAATTTGTTTACAAAGGTCCTAACTGTCAGTTTTGCCTGTTATGGAATGTATCACTATTTATGCCTAATGTCTAAAGCCTAATGTTTAATATTTTTTTGAAGTGCAATTTTGTTTACATCCATTTTATTTATTAACAGACATTTATTTTGTTAACAGACACTAAGAGTCCATTGCTTTTATTGTTTTTGGTTGTTTTGTTCATTTTTTGGGATATTTAAAATGTTTTCCGTTTTCAATGTTTAATATTCTTTAGAAATAAAAGTTTATAGATCGTTGAAAAGGTGTACCTGCATTATTATGCCATTATAATTATATTAGATGAAAATGGTCTCAGAACGACAATATTATCGTTTATCGCGATAATTTCTTGGACAATTTATCGTCCAGCAAAATTTGTTATCGTGACAGGCCTACCTATAAACAGTATAACCATCAATATCTATGGCATTATCTGAAACAGTTTTTTTTTAGCCATGTTTCAGATATTACTATAACATCAGCATTGGTATTTTTTACCCAGATACGCACCAAATCCAACTTAGGAAGCAGGCTTCTCACATTCATATGAATAAGACCTAGTCCTGATCTAGATTTAAAATCAGCAGGAACTTTGAACGTTAGGTAAGTGTCATTAAAAGGACCAGGATTTGGTAATACATTTCCTGATATCAGTAACATGAGAACTATAAAACTCCGACGCCTTACTGTTTCACTTACATTTCCAGCAGATAAATTCAAACGAGTGGAATAGGTGAAAACGCTGGGCTCCTTATTTGTTTGAACAGTATCTATAGAGTCCTTGTACACAAAGTTTGAAAGCAGTGACTTCAAACGGCAGTCCGAGAGGACGTTAAAGTTTGTATATACACCAATCCCCGTCCAATTTGTCCATTTTAAAGTTAAAAAAGTATCTTTATGTGACGAAAAGTTTGAGTCATACCTGTAGCCGATGTTTCCCTGGTAGAATATCACAACAAGAAATGCCACCAGAGCCGCGCAGTTAGAAGAAACGAACCGCATTGTCCTTTCAAAGTCCAACTGAGCCAACAACCAAAAAATAAAACATGAAGGTTTCTTTGCTGACGTGTAGACTTGTGGTACTCCAACTCTTTTCACAGAGCGCTGCCCGACACCACGATGCAAGAGAGGGATCCACACTGACGTCAAACCACGTCCCGCGCCGAAAGAAAATCAAAACAAGAACAAACAAAAAAGGATCAGTGCCAGAACAACAAACAGCGACCAATTTCTCAAAGCGCTAGTTTATGGACGAGGCCACAAGCGTTAATGAAATAAGCACTTTTCTTAGCGAAGTAGAGCCTGATACATTTAATCCAATGGGTCGGCAGCTTCCCTTCGATTAGTAAAGATATCCCAGCACGATCGGCAGATTCGGCTGGCGAACCATTTACTTCGAAGAGGGATGTTTTAATTCTTTAATCCTTTGACTCAATGATCAGCTCGTCTCTTCCGTTGGTGGAGATATAAAACCACACTCGATGATGGCGGCAAACTCAGACGGCGAACTCCATAAGTAAAAAGTAGATAAAGTAGATAAACATAAAACAAATAAAATGATCTTTGACATAAAATTAAAACAAACTAAAACGTGCTACACACAGATGCGGACATGCTGCCATCTTGGATTACGTAATAACTGTGCTGTTAACTAAGCCAAATGAAATTAATATCTGCTTTCTGGAATTCTACAAATATCTTTTCACTTCAAAATGTAATGTGCCTGACTCCAATATTACCGAATTTCTTTTCTTTTCTTTTCTTTTTATTTTTTTATTAGGTTTCCCAAAGTAAACAGCATAAACAATAATGATTAAATGGAGCATAACAATAACCAGTTTTAAAAAGATAATAAAATTAAGTAAAATTAAATAGTACCTTTAGGAGACCATTTAAATGGCTCAGATATGTTTGGTGGTCCTAATGGCATCCTCTGACTTGTGAAAATAAACTTTATATCCAGAAATGACTCCAAATTGCTTAATACAGTCAGTTAATTTCAGGTAATATATATATAGCCTTTGGTGACGTATAGAGTAATCTGACCCATTTTATAAAGTTTTTGCCAATTCCAATCTGGCCATAACATCGAACACCTGCGGAATACCTCCACTCCATCCTATCGAATACCTTTTCGGCGTCCATCACTAGTAAGATTCCAGGTATGGAGTTTTGGTCAAGGTGGCATATTACATTAAATAATTGTCTAGTGTTACAATAGGAGTGGTGGCCTTTTATAAACCCTGTTTGGTCTGGGTCTATAATGTCTAGAATTACATGCTCAAGACGTTTTTTAGCCAAGATTTTAGCCAGAATCTTTAAATCTACATTTAACAAACTGATTGGCTGTAAGAGCTGCATTCCTCTGGATCCTTTTCCTTTTTGTGTATTACAGTAATATTAGCTACATTCATATAATTAGGAAGTTTAGATGCATGAAACGAGGTATTGATTGCCTTAGGGAGGTAGGGACTTAATTTATCATTCATAACCTTAAACAAATCCACTGGGTACCCATCAGGCCCTGGAGATTTTCCTGACAGTAAATAGTTTATTGCACTTTTAATTTCCAAAAGGGAAATGGGGGCTTCTAAGAGTTCTTGTTGTTTATTGTTTATTTTACGGATGCAAAGATCTTTGAGAAAAGTATTTTCCAATGCACTTTGTGTTTCTATATCTGAGCTATATAGTTTTTCATAATATTGTCTAAACATCCCATTTATTTTTTTGTTTTCTACATCCCGGGGGATCTTTTAATCGATGCGATATATCCTTTTATGGACATCTTTTTAACTATCCTAGCGAGAAGGCGGTTAGGTTTATTACCCATTTAAAAAAATCTTTGTCTTGCAAATAATATATCCCTATTTACCGAATTTCTTGATACTATTGACATTCCGAAGCTTAGTGAGGCTGCCAGAGAAGAGCTGGATAAAGAGTTCACTTTGGATGAAATTCTGAAGGCTATCAAGTCCTTTTCAAACGGTAAGGCCTCAGGGCCTAATGGGTTCTGTATTGAATTCTATAAAGCTCATGCAGATATAATTGCCCCACTACTGCTAAGAATACTGCTAAGAATAATAAATAATTCTTTTAAAAATAAACTGTTCCCTAATTCTCTCTATGAGGCGAACATTTGTTTACTATTGAAAAAAGAAAGGGATGACACAGATCCTTCCAGTTATAGACCATTAAGCTTGCTTAATTGTGACCAGAAGATTGTTGCCAAAGTCCTGGCCATCTGTCTGAGCAAACAGATTGCTTCATTAATTCATCAGGATCAGACTGGTTTTATTTTGGGTAGATTTTCTTTTTCAAATGTTAGACGCCTGTTAAATGTTATGTATAGTGTAGGCTCTCAGCAGTCTAGGGCAGCCATTATTTCAGTTGATGCAGAGAAGGCATTCGATCAGATCGAGTTGCGATATTTATATTCAGTGCTAGATAAGTTTGGGTTTGGTAAAAATTGTTGTACATACAGACCCTTTCCAAAAAATTGGAATATCATGGAAAAGTTAATTTATTTCCATAATTCCATTCAAAACGTTAAACTTCCATAGATTATAGATTCAGGGCCCACAACTTAAACGATTTCAAGTATTTAGTTGTTTATTTGTACATAATTTGTACATAATAACAGGATTAAAAAAAATATTAATATTACATGAAATCACACAGCAATTGAACCAGGTTTTGGTCATTTTGGCAGTGACATCCTGCTGGAAAATGAAGTCAGTATCTCCATAAAGCTTGTCTGCTGAAGGAAGCATGAAGTGCTCTGAAAATGTCCTGGTAGACGGCTGCGTTGAGTGGAGGCACAATGGACCAACACCAGCCGATGACATGGCTCCCCAAACCAACACAGACTGTGGAAACTTCACACTGGACTTCAAGCATCTTGGATTGTGTGCCTCTCCATTCTTCCTCCAGACTCTGGGACCTTGGTTTCCAAATGAGATGCAAAATTTGCTCTCATCAGAAAAGAGGACTTTGGTCCACTGTTCTTTATTAAATCCAGAGTCAACGCAGCCATCTACCAGGACATTTTCAGAGCACTTCATGCTTCCTTCATTTTCCAGCAGGATTTGCAACTGCCCACACTGCCAAAACAACCAAAACCTGGTTCAATGACCATGGTATCACTGTGTAATTACTGTGTGATTTCATGTAATATTTAAATTTTTTGAAATCCTGTTTTTGTGGGTTTTATGAGCTGGAAGCCCAAATTATGTACAAATAAACAACTAAATACTTGAAATCGTTTAAGTTGTGGGCCCGGAATCTATAATCTAGAGTCCCTTATTATTTAATAATCAGACTCTCTTTATATGCGGATGATTTGCTTTTATTTAAAAAAAAAGCTGTTGATTCTTTACCCCATTTAATGGATTTAATAAACCATTTTGGTTCTTTGTCTGGGTAATCAATTAACTCACTGTAAAAAATGATTGATGCAAAAAGTTGTACAAATGAGGAAATACATGTTGGCTCAACATAATGGTTGTGTCAAAAAAGAAAAATATGTTTGGTCAATGATTGCATGATTTCCATGACTGTACTACAAAATGTTCATCAAGAGAAAATAAATAATTGTGTTCACAGAACTTTTAACGTTGCACAAAAAATATTATGTTGGCCGAGCAAGAGGGAACAGCGTCAATCGTCTGAGCATGCGCAAAGGAGTTCTACCAGGCTCCTGGAATTTCCCCCACCACGAGTCATGACGGTGCTTCAAAGTTAGTCTTTGTGCTGCGAGGTAATGAGCAAATTTAGGTTAAGAATATATCTATTGTCTATCAACAAAGTTTGAAATAGCTTTATTGTGCACTGGAAAAAATGATACTTTGGATTAACTTTAAAAAAATGATGTAATTTGTTACAGCTAATTTTTTTAGATTTTCTCACATTGTATTTATGATTTAGTTAAAACAATAAATTTTGATTTAATGTCAAACCAAAATTTTAATTTTTTCCAACTCAACGTTTTACCTTAACCCAAAGTACACATCAAAAACTCCAGTGTTAAAATAACACTCAAGAGTGTTAAAGTTAATGAGATAATTAAGTGATTAATTGAGTGATGATTGACTATTATTGAAGACACCTGATGTTAACTAGCAGAATCACTGAAGGAGAAAATCACAAATTGTAAGTTACCATTATGGTGATGGGTGTTTGCTTTAGTTGGGCTCTTGACCATGTTTTACTGAGTTTCATTTTGTAACGCAGATATTTGTTTTTCCAGTACAGCTATTGACTAAGAGTGATATGCCATGCTATTTTATTAGCATGACAGGCAAGTTCATATGGATTTAAATAAATACATAAAATGTACTTTATCAGAGCATAGTGTGTAATTTATTTGAAATAACGAAAAATAGACTTTTTGGCCAACATGAAATATTTAATTAATACAACATTTTATTTCAATTTGAGTCTGCTTGTTGGCCCAACAAGCTATGTTTAGTCAACAGAAAATATTTAATTGACACAACATTCTATTTCAAGTTCAGTCTACATGCAGGGGTAGTCAGCACAACACAAAAAGTTGGTTTCTGCAACTTAAATTGGGCCAACAAAAGATTTTAGGTGCAACGGGTCACTAGAAATTTTTATGTTGGAGAGGCATTTTTTTTTTTTTTTACAGTGCTGGAATAAAAGCATCCTAATTTGGCAGCAATTTTTCTAATAATTTCTTAGAGTCCATCCCTTTTAAAATTGTTCGCAATCATTTTACGTATTTATGATTGGTTATTTCCTCAGATCCAAAAGACATATATGAGCTTAATTTTATGGCTGCGATAAAGAGCCTTAAATCTACCATTGAAAAATGGAGGGGTTTGCCACTGTCGTTAATCAGTGCTATAAAAATGGTGGCCCTTCCAAGGTTTTTATATTTGTTTCAGAATTTACCCATCTATCTTACAAACATTTTCTCTTTTATTTGGGGGTTTAAGGCACATCATATCTCTAAGGCACACTTAGAGAAACCTTAGAATTATGGATCGCCCTATTCTTATGAGAGTGCAGTGGATTCTCCTAGCTGGATTCACATGGAATCTCATTCTGTAAACAAGAGTTATCTCCCCACTTTACTATTAGCCAATTTGAATGTTCCTTTAAAGAGCATTACTAAAAATTGTGTAGTGCATAGGTATTTAAGGATATTGAAACAAATTAAGATATTTCTTGGTATCATGCAGCCTTTCCTTTATTCTCCCATTTGTGAGAATCAATAACAAGCTGTACACAAACAGTCACTTTCTCTGACTATAGGATTCAGGAAGAGCATTGTTTCTATAACCTTGTGCGACAAGTACCAGATTCTAGGCATATGGTTTCCCAATTTGTCTCCCTGTTTTCTTCCCAGTTGAATACATCTTCTGATTATCTAAGGCGAGCTAGGGAAAAGGAGGCTGGTATCAATTTATCTGTCAACCTCTGGTCTGAAATCTTGAAGAGAATACATAGCTGTTCCATCAATGCAAGACTCCAATTAATTCAGTTTAAAATTGTACACAGACTGCACTATTCTAAATACAAACTTCACAAGATCTACCCAGGTGTGCCTCCAATTTGTGACTGATGTCAGGGTGCAGAGGGAACTTTATCCCATTCTTTTCGGTTCTGCCTGAAACTCCGGAGTTACTGGCAATGTATTTTTTCTTGATATTCGGCGGCATATGATCAAACTTTCCCTCCTGAAATGGAACTGGCCATCTTTGGCTATTCAGACACAGTTTCCTCTTTGCCATATTTTTTGCAGCTGGCATTAATGCTGGGCATGGTTGTGGCCAAGATAATTATATTAAGTGATTGGAAAGCCACTGCTCCCCCATGTTTTCAGAGATGGCTTACTGAGATGGTCTCTGTTTTAAACCTTGAAAGAATAGGGTTTAAGGAAACGTATAAATTTTCCCAAGGTCTGGGGTCCCTTCCTTCAACATTTACATGATAGCAGAACTTAGATTTTATCACATCTGTTACTATGATTTTTTTGTGCTGATTTTGATCCCCCTCTTTACATGATTAATCTTTGTCCTTAGAAAAATTAGAATATCGTGCAAAAGTTCATTTATTTCAGTAATTCAACTTAAAAGGTGAATTAGCGGCCTTCAGCTCTTCTGCATAGTTCTGTCTCATGTCTCTTATCTTTCTCTTGGCAATGCCCCTATTCTCTAGGGGTTAAGGTCAGGCGAGTTTGCTGGCCAATCAAGCACAGTAATCCCATGGTCATTGAACCAGGTTTTGGTTCTTTTGGCAGTGTGGGCAGATACCAAGTCCTGCTGGAAAATGTCAGCATCTCCATAAAGCTTGTCTGCTGAAGGAAGCATGAAGTGCTCTAAAATGTCCGGGTAGACGGCTGTGTTGACTCTGGACTTAAAGGGATAGTTCACTTTGAAATTAATTTTTGATATGTTTTAGCTTACCTCAAGGGCATCCAAGATGTAGGTGTCTTTGTTTCCGCAGTAGTTTCAATTTAGATATTTTTAGGTCAAACCGTTCTTGTCTGTCAGTCATATAATGCATGTCGATGGTCACTGGCTCAAAACACAAGCACAGAGTCCAAATTAAAACAATTCCCCATCGTCCAAATGTAACAATTCCCCATCATAAGTACACATTGATGGCCTAAGACACGAAACGAGCGGTTTGTGTGAGAAAACGAACAGTATTTATATCGTTGTTATCTCTTGAAAACAGCACATGTCCAAATGATCTGACGGCGCGGGCGGGTATAGATATATACATAGATGTCGCCTTGGCTACTGCAGTTCATTGGAACGAAACCATAGCCAAGCGACATCTAGTGTATATATCTATACCCGCCCGCTGGCCTCCTTCCCATAACAACGAACTTCATTACAAAAACTTGATGCTTTCTAAGGCATTGTTGGGGGTGTTTACCATTAACCCCCTGGGGTCGGCGGTATCGCCGGCGATACCAGCTCGCTTTTTTTTATCAGTGTAAAAGAAACTCATAAATACTCTGTTGACTTTGATTTTCCATAGGAGTTTCATACATCAATTGGTCCTGTTAAATGTGTATTATTTTTGTGTATACTCACAATAAAAACAAAGTGTTGTGCTTTTCGCCAAATAAAGAAAAATAAACACGAAGCGAGTTCTGCCTTCTCTCTGTCAGTTAAGTCCATTCTGAAACGCGTCCGAAAATGAACCATAACTCAGCGAATACTTCTCACACAGACACGTGAGATATGTCTTTATGAAGCTTGAAATCTCTTCTTTTAAATGAAGTAATTTATATAAAAAACAAATATTCTCAGCTTATGTAGTCCCTTTAAAAGCAAGGATCATTATCTCTTAATGAGCTGAGGCAGCCCCGCCCCCGGGACTATTCACATGGTAAATAGTTTAGGTGATCTACGCACACGCCCCCCGATCAATGCCATACAAACACAGTTTCTTCATCAGACTCACTGATAGTTCATCGCGTTTTGAGTATGGCACGCTTCTCCGGTAAAGACGCCCTTCAGATGATTCTGGACAGCGAGGAAGAATTCACCTTTTCCTCAGAGGAAGATTGTAACTCGGACGACGAACGGCTACATTTTGAAGAGCGAATTGATCCCGCTGAGGACACAATTTCGGAGTAAGTTTTACTGTTATATAATAATTTTTCTGATAATATAGAACTCATATGAATTTTCAGACTATATTTTGCTTAGTTTTGGCTAGCTTTTGACATCTTACAGGAAAGATTGCCTTACAATATCCTTAACATTCGTGTATATGCTATGTAAACTTTTTCAATGTGATAGGCTATTACTCTCTAAACATATTTGTATATTAAATATATTTCACTCAGTTTTGATTAGCTTATAACACTGATTATCATGCTAAAATACTGCCTTATGTTTAATGTAGCTTATTTGCGAATATCTGCTTAAGTGTAATGTGATTTAGTCTAAATATATTTCAGCCTCCGGTAAAATATGTGATAGCCTAGGCCTACTGTCTAAATACTAGACATATATATATACACATATATAAACGTATGGTTTTGGTTAGACTATGACACTGCTTATCATGCTTCCATACTGCCTTATGCACAGATGTTTGTGAATACAGGTGTAAATGTTTGAAATGCATGTGTCGTTTGCGAACGATCCGTTCATTTCGTGCGTCACTAAATACGTGCGGTCATGGCCCATAAACAGATACTCGCAGTGATATTTCTCTGTCCTATGGACCATCAACAGATATATACATACATTGTGCGTCCATAACAATTAATTGCCCATCAGTTTACTTTGGATAATGTATGCTAACAGTTTTTTTTTTTTTTTTTTTTTTTAGGAATGTGGAATGTCACACCCCTGGTCTGAATCTCATTAATATTGATAGGCCATTACCACTCCCATGCATAAACCTCTTCTGACAAAAAAACTGTTTTACAAAGTGTAAATCAATGTATTGTGTTATGTGAACGATTAGGCAGGATGATTTTCACATCATTTTGAAGCCAGAACTCGAAGCGACAACATTCATTAGTCAAAAGTCTTATTCACACATATTTACTATGTGTTTTGTGGTCTTATTTCAGCAACTTTCATTTTTATTTTTTTTTCAATAACCACGCATAAACATTACTCTCTTAAAAATTCAAACATATACATGCATGTTGATCACATATTATGGTAGCCCTGTTTGTGCTATATAGAGTGAATTTACACCTTTGCCATTAAGTTGTTTATAAATAACTGAAAAAAGCACAAATGTCAGAGCATGTCAGAACACCTCCAGGGCCCAGAAAACCCCTCAGACCCCAGAGGGTTAAGTATAGATCGCCTCAACACATTATCTTATAAATAGCTTGCTCTGTACTCGCTCTGCACACAGGCTTTAGACACAGGTCATTCAAGAGGACATTCCCATTGCGTCAACATCATGACGCAGCGTTGAGTTGTCTTGAAAAGAACTAATCATCATGCTCATTTGAAATAGTTCAGACCTGTATTCACCTAAAGTGACTCTGATATACTCCAAATAAATCTCAGCTGTTCTTGTAAGAATTTTTCTATTTTTCTTGCTTGTTGCAAAGAGCTTCCGAAGCATCAACGGGATCTTTTTTTTGAAAGGTATCACTTTCTGTCAAATTCTGTCATTAATTCCCTATAAAATTAATTAAAAATAAATAAATAAAATTAATTATAGAAATTATTTTTTAGCGAAATTTAGAAAAATCTCTGTTTAGTCATTACGTTCAAGAATTAAACAGATATGTTTGTGATTGGCTACATTGCTCAATGCTGCAAATAGTACTCATAGTAAATAGACCATTTGGAAGTTTTTTGTGGGCGAAGCCTACCTGGTGGCAGAAAATTACAGTTCTGCAGCAGAAGTCTATGGAAGCCACGAAATAAAAGAATAAAAAAGGTAATTTTGAGTATATATCTCACAATTCTGAGAAGAAAAATCTGAATTGTGATATAAACTTGCAATTGTGAGTTATAAAGTCTGAATTGGGAGATATACACTCGCAACTGAGAGAAAAGGCCAGAATTGGCAGATACCTGGAAAAATGTTATGTTTACATGTTTACAGATGACAAATTTAATTTTATTTGAAAAATAATTTTTATTTGTTCAACAATGTTTCTGGATTGTACTTTACTGTCAAGGCTGAATTCCTTGGCTGGTGCCCCATAAACAAATAGTCATCTGACAGTCTCACACTCACCTTAAGTGACATATGACCAAAATAATAATAATAATTCGGTGCCACCTGTGAGACCCACTAATTTCTGGTGCCTGTTGCAATTAACTGCTAAATTAGTGCCAAACATTACAACCTTTAATAATCCATAAGGTTCTTCATAAATTCGGACATAGTCAGAATAGTCAGATAATGTATCCCTTAAAGAAAAAGATAATTATAATAAATATGAATTAGTCTATAATAAATATGTGTGTTAAGGCTGAGCTAAAGGTGGTGACGTCACATCACGATGTTTGAAGGGTAGGCAGAGATATGAGCTTAGACTGTAAAGTCATCAGGCTGAAATGACAGGTAGTGTTGTGTATCATGCTAGAAAGATAGCAAAAAGCCCTGAGACGTTATAACCCGGCCTAGAAATATTATATCAGCAAGTGGATCTGGCCAAACACAGATCCCTGTGGCACCCCAGACCAGAAATTAGGGAGGACTGGTTTTTAATAAATAATCAAATAAACTAATAAATAATACATGAAGCATGTGTTTTTTGCATTGTTATTTTTTATGGACAACTATGTGTAAAAACAATGTGCTCAGTGGTACAGCAGCAGTCACAAAAGTTGCAGGTGGATCACATGGACAAACTGAGTGACACCTGTTACCACAGAAAATAATAGTTTTGATTTTTAGGACACTAGGTTAATTTGGTGTGTGACCCCCTCTCTAATAAGTGACATATTACAAATTTGTGTGTTATTGCTCAATCCAGGATAAGTTCTGCATGTAGTCTAGACCTATAACAAAAGACTCACATAATATATTTGCAGAGAATGACAAATAATTACTAACTGCAAGCATACGTCCTCCTTTAGAATGATCTATATTATTCAAAATTAGAACTTGGTAGGCTACTCGGAATTATCCCACCTTCTACTTGAAAATAACCAGTGAACTTATGCTTAAGGATGTAGTGAGGGTTAGGGTAACCCTAACCCTTCAGTGTGAAGTGGTCATCAATTAATGCTTTACCTATTTTACTTGTTAAAGGGATTCTTCAGGATTTAGCATTAAGCTTTGTATAAGTAGAAAACCTGTAGTATTTTCGAATTACCGTGCTTTCCACCCTCATATCCCCCTGAGACAAGAGATTTATGTATTTTTTGTCTGGAAAAAATCCTCAGATGACGCAAAATGACGATTTTCATCGGAGGATTTTTTGGCCTGAGGCTAAAGACTAAAGCCAGTAGTAGGGGGCTGTCCCGCATGTTTTCAACCCGCCCATAGAGGGTGGGATCTCACTCACAGAATTAACACAGTGTCAGCCATCTTTTTTTGGAAGCTAAGCTAGCAGGCTCTTGTTCTGTGGAGAAAGCTGAGTAGTTTTCCCGGACATGTCCGGCCATCAAGATCGTCCAAAATGTCCGGGATTCGGCTTTTGCTTTCTCTGCAGTCGCCATTCATTGTTTACATGCACACCTTTTGTTTCAATTTAACTGAATTCATTCCGATTGGTAAATCTGAATGTAGTGTTTACATGAACGCTAAACAAGTGATCGGTTGATGTGCGTTTTAACATTGCTAAGAAAATTCCTGCTCCTCCGCGAGAGATACGAGACCGGTACGTCTCACAGGTGCCGCTCATCAGTGATCACGCCACCGGCCTCGCGCCGTTCTCCCACGGCCCTCAATCTCGTCCTGCTCGCCACAGTAAACATATTGAATGGCGACTGTAGAACGCAAAAGCCGAATCCCGGACATTTTGGCCGATCTTGAAATCCCGGGCAGACTCCTCATGGAGACTCACTAGTAGCCTAGTCTTGTGGTTTAACTGCGCACTCTTACCGGTAGGCGTGGCTTGGGAGTGGCCTCGTAGAGCAGCGAAGCAAGTGCATTCTGTGAGTTGTTGTCTTTCATCCACATGAGCCAAAAATACATTTTCTGACTTTTCTCATTCTAGAAAGCTCCAAATTCAAAAATAATTTCACATTTCTTCTACATAAATGACCCATTTTAAATACACATTCATCTTTCCAGAGGTGAAGTATCCCTTTAATGGGCTACTACAAAGACAACTAACCAGTTAGTTAGTGAATAGCCAGTTAGATAGTGATAATATTATTTTTATTTGGCATGACTGAATGGAACACTTTGAGGTTGGACATAGGCAGTTTTGACTTGAGTATTCCCTCCTCCTATCTGAAATCCAGCATGATCACTTGAGTGGAAATTGTCCACTATGAACCGATCAAGTGTCTGTTATTTGAGTTACTTTATGGAATATGTAATTTTGGAAAACATTATGGAATACCCTGACACAGAGGACAATATTTTTTCTATGTCTACAGGTGGTTGTCATATGTAAAAAGCTGGACAAGACAAAAGACAGTAAATAGTGTTACTGCTAAAAGGAAATATGGTCCACAGAATGACAGCCATAAATCTCTATGAACCCATGTTGAAACAGAGAGGGAAAAATAAGAGCTTGGCCAAGGCACAAGAAGATATTTAAAAGATAGAGATCTGTCCCCATTGCTTCTCTTTTTTCTTTCTTAGTTGTTCAATGTCTCAGTGTTTATTCGCTTACTGGATTTTTACCATTTACATAATACTAAAAAACTTAAGTAACCACAAAATTAGATTACAGACCACCCAGCTTAAAATCATTTGTGTTATGTCTCACAACATTTAGTCAAGTCACCTTTATTAAAATACAGATTGTTTCAAAGCAGCTTTGCAGTGATAACAAATTAATGCAACAAAGATTGTTTTTGCTGTTCAGCAGCTCTAGAAGAAAGTTATTGTCCAGTTATTGTCCAGTTCCGTTGTAAACTCATTTGTTATCTGCAGAAAACAGTGATGTCATAGTCCAGCTCAGTTCAGTTATCATACAATGTTGTCAAAGCAGGCAGACCAAAAATATTAAGAGTAATATGTGTCCCCAACTAAGCAAGCCAGAGGTGGATAATTTGATTTAAAGCCAACATTAAATATGAGCACATGTGTAACATCTCAGTCCAAGGAAGAAGGTGGACCCCCCGAGATGGAACAGGGCTACCGGAGGGCTTAGGTGGACCTGGAGAGACTGAGGGCTAAGGTGAAGTTGGAGGTAGGGCGGAGCCGTAGGGGTGACCGGCTCACACACCTGGTCAAACGTGTAACCATGGTTCCCTGAGAGGGCAACGAGACGCTGCGTCCCAGCTGATGCTTTGGGAAACGCCACAAGATGACGCAGCAGCAATTAAGATTGGACTAGTTGCACACATGCTTCTAGCTATAAAGGGAGGCTATAAAGGCGAGCCGGCAACACCACAGCCAACAGCCGTTTCCAGGCATGCAGTAAGAATGGCAAGGGGATGCAGCATCTCAGCAGAGATCACATTAACCCATAGATGCATAATAGGTAAAAAAAATAAAAAAATTACCCTGTGTGGTTATTTTCTTGCAATATCTTTGTAATGAAAAGTTATCATTTCATGTTCCAGCTGTTCTTCAAAAAATAAAGATTTTTTATATCACTCATTAAAACATTTAATATTTATTGTGGGAATGATTACAAAGACATGCACATTGCAAACCTACTAGAATGGGTGTTGAGAGTGATCCACACACAAAGTAGTTCCTGTTGAAAGATTTTATTTGCAGTGGTGTTTCAAACCAATGGCTCTTCCTCAGACTTGCTATATCAGAAGTGTCATCCCTTAAGAACATTGTTTTACAGAGCATCTAACATATGTATAGTAAGTATTATCTTCATTTTACCTCAGAAAATATGTTATGCATTTCAACAACATATTTATACATGACTACAGCTAACTAAGCTAGCTAATATTACTGTATAGTGTGTGTCATATATGACTTTTGCTCCTCAGACTTCTGATATACAGGGATAGTTGTTGTGGAACACACAACATATTATATCAGCTGTGTCATCCCTCAAGAACACTGTTTTACAGAGCATCTGGTACATGTATAGTAGGTAGCCTATTATCTTGATTTTTTCCTCTGAATGTTATATTTCAACAACATATACATTTATGACGGCTGCTAACAGGTCACTAACATTACTGTATAGTACGTGTCAGTGTCATAAATGACGATTGTTTGAAAGAGTATTTTTTTTTCCCTTACAAATTAGACCATGCATGCGAATACCTGAACAAGCTAATGAAGATTAGCTCTGGGATCATTGGCATCTCCAACAATGCCAATGCCAGACAGAGATTTTTCATGGTCACCCCAGAACTTTCTCGTCTGTCGAAAGAGTTCAAGAGTCAGTTTGACATGGAAGCTGACAGAATCACAGAGCATCATGAGCTTGGGCCAAGTGCAGTCAAGAGGGCACATGATACAATCGACAAGATCAAGGCAGCCATACTCAGCCATGGAAACCCCTTTACCAATGAAGGTGACAACCTGCAAATTGTGATCACGCAAGCCTACATCCCAGATGAGTATGTACAACAGGTCTTGAATGCTGATGCCACTGGCCAGAAGTTATATGAAGACTATGTGTCAGAGCGTATCAATGGAGATGTCAGACTCTGGGCCCCTGTGAAGAAAGAGAACAACAAGATGTTCCTTTCTGGGAACAAGAATATTACAGTGAAACTCAGAGACAATACTGTGGATCTGAAGGAGACCAAGGACCTGTTTGCAAGGCTGATGGTACTTGCCAGGTCAAATCGAGACATCAACCAGAAAGAGGCCATAGGAAACTATGAATTCACTCTGACACCAAGGGCACTGTTCGCTCCTGATGGAACAATTATGCCATGCCATGACAAGTCCAAGTTAATCCATCTACTTGAAAAGCTGACAAAAGAAGACATGCCCCATGAAGACCATCAGCCACCTCAAGTTGGAAGTTCTACTCACCAAGATGCAATGCATACAGGACTCACAGACCTCACATCTACTGATCAGCCAAGTCGGAAGATAGCACTGGTGGACGGAATGGTGCTTGTGCAGAAGCTGAGCAAAAAAACAGTGACTGTATTGACAGTCAAGGATCTGAGTGGCTGCTTCAATGACAGACTGATGCAACTAACACGAGATTATGATGAAATCATCCTCGTGTTTGACACATATAGGGCAGATTCTCTGAAGAGTGCAACTAGAGATAAATGAAGACAAGGAAAAGCTTCTATTCAGTATCAAGTCAGAGATGACACCAGCATCAAACACATCCCAATGAGCAGGTTCCTCTCCCATGACAAGACTAAGAGTGATCTGAGTGAATATCTTGCTGCCAAAATTCTGGAGTACAACAAGGGATCCTCCAAGCTGATCATCACATCTGCTTCTGGGCTCACTAGGAGCAACAAAGAAAACAACTTGTCTTTAAAGAAAACAACCACGAAGAAGCAGACACACTGCTGATCCACCAGGCTGTGCTGGCTTCACAGCGAAACCCACATAATGCACAGTTGGTGTTTTTCTCACCAGATACAGCTGTTTTGGTGCTAGTCACAGCAAACTGTGATCTCATGTTGAAGAACACGTCCATTTCTATGATTGAACCACTGTGGCGAGCTCTATGTAAAGAAAGAGCAAAGGCTTTGCCAGCCTTCCATGCATTCACTGGGGCTGACAACACAGGAAGGTTCTCCCGCATAGGCAAGGCAACCTGGCTGCAGGTCTACCTCAAAGCAGATGAAGATATTGTCAAAGCTCTGCAGATGCTTTTGGATGAAGCAGATGTGACAGAAGGAATGCTGTCAGCTCTGGAATCCTTTATATGTGCAGCTTACTCACCCAAGGGGATCAACATCAAGGCAATCCCTCAACTGCGATGGCATCTCTTCTGCAAACATAAGGCAGAAAGTGACAAGCTCCCTCCAACACTTGGAGCTCTGAAGCAGCACATCTTGAGAGCCCATGTCCAAACAAGAGTATGGGCACAGGCAGCCATTGCACTGCAGGATCCATAGCTGGATCCTCTGCAAAACGGATACTTCAAACACTCGGATGGCATGCTCAAACCAGTGACCACAGAGGTCCTCCCAGCCCCAAAGGCCATCCTTGAGTTGGTTCAATGCAAGTGTAAATCTGACTGCTCTTCTGGGAGGTGCTCCTGCAGAGCTAAGGACTTAGCCTGTACTGACATGTGTCAGTGCAGCAGCCAGTGCCAGACGATTCCCAAGCCGTGATGTATGAAAGCGATGATGATTATGATGATGTATAGAAACTGTCTAATTAAAAAGGTTGCTTAATCATACTGTGATCTAAATGTGCATGTCGATAGTTCCAGAACATCCATGTTTTACATTAGCTAATTTTAAACTCTTCAATAAAAGGAACTCTGAGTTATCTGACCAACTGCTTGTGATGTGTAGTTTTTTTTTACCCATATTGTGGATGTATTTCAATGGGATGATAAAAAAACATGGTTTTTAAGGAACATGGAATATTAAATGCTAAATGATATTGCAATAAAACAACCACACCGGGTCATTTTTGACCCACTTATGCATCTATGAGTTAATGTGGTAACGTCTTGTAGCTTTTTAACTAGCACCATTGGATTCCCTGACCCTGACAATGTGGGTTTAGCAGTTCAAATCAACATTCCAGCTTATTCAGAAGCCGAGATATTACAAATTAAAGTTTTAGGGTGGCCATTTAAAAAAAATTCAATATGGCCGCCACATAGACATCTGGGCAAATGCAAACATTGATTTTCTGACTCCTTATACAATAACCTTTCTAAAAATGTATAGTTTAGCAAAAAACAGTACAACAGTAAAAATACAGCGGGGGAAATAAGTATTGAACACGTCATCATTTTTCTCAGTAAATATATTTCCAAAGGTGCTATTGACATGAAATTGTCACCAGATGTTGGTAACAACCAAAGTAAGCTATACATACAAAGAAACAAACAAAAATAAGTTCAGAAATTAAGTTATGTGTAATAATGTGAAATGACACAGGCAAAAAGTATTGAACACATGAAGAAAAGGAGGTGCAAAAAGGCATGGAAAACCAAGACAACTGCTGAAAACTTACAGTAATTAAAAAGCAATCCAGCCCCCTGTCAGTGGAAATTAATAACAGCTGGTTCAGTCCCAAATGATGGCCTACAAAAAGGTCTCATTGCCAAGGTGTCACACAAGACACATCTCATGATGGGTAAAAGCGAAGAGCTGTCTCAAGACCTTCGCAACCTAATTGTTGCAAAACATAATGATGGTATTGGTTATAGGCGCCATTCTAAGCTTCTGAATGGTCCAGTGAGCACTTTTGGGACCATAATACGGAAGTGGAAAGACAATAATTTCACCACAAATTTGCCTCGACCAGGTGCTCCTCGCAAGATTTCTGATAGAGGAGTGAAAAGAATAATCAGAAGAGTTGTCCAAGTGCCAAGGACCACTTGTGGAGAGCTTCAAAAAGACCTGCAGATAGCAGGTACTGTGTTCTCAAAGAAAACAGTAAGTAATGCACTCCACCACCATGGCCTGTATGCACGCTCACCACGACGCATTACTGAAAAAAAAAAGCATGTTGAAGCTCATTTAAAGTTTGCTGCACAACATTTGGAAAAGCCAGGGAAATACTGGGAGAATTTATTGTGGTCACATGAGAGCAAAATTAAACTGTTTGGATGCCATAATACACACCATGTTTGGAGGAGAAATGGCAGTGCACATTACCCTAAAAACACCATACAACTTGGTGTTGGCTCTTGGACAACTCTTCTGATTATTCTTTTCACTCCTCTATCAGAAATCTTGCGAGGAGCACTGGTCGAGGCAAATTTATGGTGAAATTATTGTCTTTTCACTTCCGTATTATGGCCCCAAAAGTGCTTACTGGACCATTCAGAAGCTTAGAATGGCGCCTATAACCAATGCCATCATTGTGTTTTGCAACAATTAGGTTGCGAAGGTCTTGAGACAGCTCTTTGCTTTTACCCATCATGAGATGTGTCTTGTGTGACACCTTGGCAATGAGACCTTTTTGTAGGCCATCATTTGGGACTGAACCAGCTGTTATTCATTTCCACTGACAGGGGGCTGGATTGCTTTTTAATTACTGTTAATTAAAGTTTTCAGCAGTTGTCTTGGCTTTCCATGCCTTTTTGCGCCTCCCTTTCTTCATGTGTTCAATACTTTTTCCCTGTGTCATTTCACATTATTACACATAACTTAATTTCTGAACTTATTTTTGTTTGTTTCTTTGTATGTATGGCTTATTTTGGTTGTTACCATCATCTGGTGAAATTTTCATGTCAATAGCACCTTTGGAAATATATTTACTGAGAAAAATGATGACGTGTTCAATACTTATTTCCCCCGCTGTATAGTGAACCTGACTAGTCCCTTAGATCGATCGTGACAAACCAGTCCTTGGACTTGATTTGAGTCACAATAAGAAGAATCGTCAGCCTTCTATAATGCCACACAACCCCCCATCTTTTCTCAGAACTATGAAGTACCAGCTGTAGAACCCAGCATTTCTCTCTGGAGGAGGAATATATTCTATGGCCTACTTTGCCAAAAGAGACTGAACTTCCTGTTCCCTCACCAGAGCCTGCTCGGGGCGTGACTACCCACTGAGACACATTTGGATGCAGCCACTAGGCCACTATGTAGTCTACTAAGGGGACCAGTCTCTCAAGGCTGACCTCAGTATACTCTGAATACATGAAGACATGTTTGGCAGAAGCTCCCATGCTGCCAGATTGTCTAATAAAGGAACTAATCTCTCGAGTCTGGCCTCTGGTGTATTGCGAGTAGTCAACTCGGTGTCCTGAAGCAGACGACTTGCAGGTAACAACTGACTGGCTCCTCTAGTAACCTCCTCAGAGGATGCGAGCCTCCCAGAGCCTTAAAATGCCCGGGCGTACACTGAGACCTGAGCTCACTGGGAACTGGAGCGCCCTGAAGCACCAAGGGTGGCAGGGATGGCAGCACTTAGGCTTCAGGCCCTCTTAATTTGCGACCCCACAGAGACACAATTGGCAGAAATTGCTCTGCCGCCAAATAGTCTAGAGATATCAGCCTCTCGAGACAGACTTCTTTTGTAGGTTGAGTAACATGCCCGGTGCCCTGAAACGCCTCGTCGGCAGGGGATGACCGAACATACTTCTCCAATACCCCCCTCAGAGGGAATGAGCCTCCCAGTTGCGCCACATTGTTGGGTAGAGACTGGACCAGGCTCACTGGTAACTGCTGTACCCCAAAGCACCAGAGGTAGTGGGGTTGACTGAACAGTTCCCTTTCATATAGACATCTAGACTTGTCACAAAGCCAGTCAGCTATTCACCATTTAATTTCTCAAAATTAAATGCAGCCATATAACAACCAGACAAGTGAACATGGTCTGGATGAAAGGCTTAATATGTTACATTAATATAGATATTGTGACGAGTGTCTCTGGGCTCATCAGCGTCGCCCTGGCAACCAACACGCTGCACCTGCACGTCCTCATCACAGGCCGATCGGTCCCAGCTGCCGCTCGTCAACACAGAGCTTAAGAAGCCACCGACGCTCTCACTCAGGCAGACTCACGTCTCATGCAGATCGCTCTGGTACTAACGTTCTCTCTCTTTGTACGCAGAAGGCAGCAGGTGACCGACGGCCTCAGCACGCACGCCTGGACACCCCTTCACGGACATGAGGACACCTTAGAAACACCAGACACGATCACGCCGAGCACCTTTTTCTCCATCACCTTCACTTCAAGTGTTAATAAAATCCACCCTCCGGGGCCATTGCACTGAGCTACCTTGTTGTGTGATTTCTCACCCGTGACATCTGGTGGAGAATGCGGGCAAGTGCATGAGAAATCACACACAAGTGTTTGCATTCACCTGCACTTAAAAAAATAAATAAAAAAAAATTCTGTTCACTTTCCCCAGCACCGGTCGGCGTCCTCTCTCCCCATGGAAATGGATGAACTGTTGCAACGCCTTACTGAAGTCAGCGTCCGCCAGCAACAGATTATGGAACATCTGGCCACTCGGCAGAGCGGGACCGAAGCAGAACTCGCCGCCCTCCGCGCCCAAGCAGCCCCCCGCGTTCCACTACCTGACCCCCGGGTGCAAGCGGTCCGGCTCTTGCCGAAGATGACAGTGCATGATGATGTGGAGGCCTACCTTCAAATGTTCGAATCCACAGCTCACCGCGAGGGATGGGAACCGGACGACTGGGCTTCAGCGCTGGCACCCCTTCTCACCGGTGAGGCTCAACGGGCGTTCTTCTCGCTACCCCCAGCGAGGGCTGATGATTATGGAGAGGTGAAATGGGAAATCCTTGCCCGACTGGGGCTTTCCTCCATTTGCGCTGCGAGTGGGAATATAAAGCCCGGGTGCCAGCGCGAGCCCAGGCTGCCGAACTCGTCCGTTTAGCCCAACACTGGCTGCTGGAAGGAGAGCCCACTGCAGCCCAGGTAGTGGAACGTGTGGTGGTCGATCGCCTCCAACGAGCCCTGCCCCGAGCCCTCCGTCAAGCCGTCGGAATGAGGAATCCCACCACTGTCCGGGACCTAGTAGAGGCGATCGAGCTGGCAGACGCTATCCAACACCGGGAGGTTGGGGAGAGAGCGCCGCCGTTTCCCCGGAGGGTGGTCCAGGAGCGACGCACGCCGGAGGGCACCCCGCGCGCAGTTGGCAGGCCGACGGTTCCCTCACCGATGGACGAGCCAATGCCCACCGCCGATCCCAACACGTCTCCGCGGACCTGGCTGGCGGGTTGCATCGTACATCAGCGCGTTCCACCTGCGGCCCCAGAAGCGGACGTCACCGTGAATGGCAAACCAGTACGGGCGCTTCTGGATTCGGGCAGTGCGGTCACCCTCATCCAAGCTCGACTGTGCCCTCCACGTCACAACCAAAAGAGTCTACTACCCATTACTTGTGTGCACGGTGATACCCAACAGGTTCCAGCTCGTCGTATCAACGTCACTGCAGCTCATGGCAGTTGGCCTGTGGAGGCTGGAATAATGGAAAACCTTCCGGTCTCTTTACTCCTTGGCCGGGATTGGCCAGGATTCGACCGCCTGCTCGCTGCCGCCGCCCAGCCCGCCAGCCAGGAAGGGAACCGTCGTCGCTGCAGGCGGCCACGAAGACCCCGCCCCCCGCCGGCCCTGCTTGCTTCGGACAGCGGGAGAGATGGTGAGTCCCCCTCTCAAACTACTAACCTTTTCTATGATGTTTTTCGTCAGGCCAGTGAGGGGGGCTCTTTTGCCAAAGAACAACGGGAGGACGATCGGCCAGCGAAGGGGGGAGGAGAAGGAGTTGTTAGTCGTCCCACGGACCAAGACGGAGACTATTCTGGAACTTGCACACTCCCATCCTATGGCAGGTCACCTGGGAGCCACGAATACCGCTCAACGCATCCGGGACCGGTTCCACTGGCCAGGCTTGGAAGCGGAAGTGAAGAGGTTCTGCCAGGCATGTCCTACCTGTCAGCGCACCGCACCCAGGTCTCCTCCCCCCAGTCCGCTCATTCCTTTACCCATCATTGAGGTGCCCTTCGAGCGAATCGGATTGGATCTTGTGGGGCCGTTGCCTAAGTCTGCCCGAGGTCATGAACACATCCTTGTCATCGTCGACTATGCCACCCGGTATCCGGAAGCAGTCTCCCTGCGGAAAGCAACAGCAAAGGCCATCGCCCAGGAGCTGTTTCTGTTGGCCAGCCGGGTCGGCATCCCGTCCGAGATACTGACTGACCAGGGGACACCGTTCATGTCCCGGCTAATGGCAGACCTCTGCAGACTGCTGCGGGTGAAACAATTGAGGACGACTGTCTATCACCCGCAAACCGACGGACTGGTAGAACGATTTAATCAGACCCTCAAGCGGATGCTCCGTAGAGTAGCGGCCGAAGACAGACGTGACTGGGACCTCATGATCCCCTACGTCCTCTTTGGAATCCGGGAAGTACCCCAGGCCTCAACTGGTTTCACCCCCTTCGAGCTCCTGTTCCGCCGCCAGCCACGGGGGCTGCTGGATGTCGCTCAGGAGGCTTGGGAACAGCAGCCGGCACCCCACCGCACGGTCGTCGAGCATGTGAAGCAGATGAGGGAGAGGATCGACCGGGTCATGCCATTAGTCCGGGAACACCTCAGCAAGGCACAGCAGGCCCAACAACGCCACTACAATCGGGCAGTCCAACCACGGGAGTTCCAGCCGGGAGACAGGGTGATGGTCTTGGTCCCCACCTCCGCTTGCAAGTTCCTGGCGTCCTGGCAGGGTCCCTATACGGTAGTGGAGAAGGTTGGACCGGTAACTAGGGATGTCCCGATCCGATCACGTGATCGGAAATCGGGCCCGATCACGTGGTTTCAGACTCGATCGGAATCGGACGTTACCTCCCGATCAGGACTCGGATATATATGTATATATATTCTCATTATTTTTTAACACATCTATAGTTATGCGGTGGCACAGAGTTACGCCGGTTTCACACTGCACGCGCGTAAGCATCGCAGGAGCAGTGCGTATGGTGAGCAGGAGCAGGAGCAGGACCATAGACTGTAAAAAATAGCAGGACACGCGCGTTTTGCTTTCACACTGGCAGTGTTTGTCACGCGCGGCTGAACCGCGGGTTGTGTACAGACAGAGTACTCTATAATGGAAAAGTTGGCATTGCTTTATTTCGTTTTCAAATACATTTAAGAGAAAAGACTTGTCAAGAAGCTTATTTTATTAATAATTTCATTTATATAACTTTTGGTTCATCTTTGTTTTTATTGTTATGGCAACAAGTTTGTTTTTGGACATTTTTTTTTTTTTTTTACATTGCTGTTGGTCATTTGATTGACTGTTTAAAACACAATAGATATCATCAATGCACTTTTTGGATAAAACTGCGGTGTATTTTGGCCATGATCAATGTATTGTCACTTTAATTCAGCAAAAGCGGCGCAGCAAAATTAGACTCGGCGCCGAAACGATCGCGGCACTCCTGCTCCGCTCTGCTATACGCACTGCTGCGCCACCTCTGCGCGCGGTGTGAATGCTGTAAAGACTAGTTTAATCTGTTAACATGGGCGGCGAAAAAAATACGCACTACACGCTCTGCAACAGTGCACTGTGAAACCGGCGTAAGAGTTAGGAGTGCAGTTCCTAAAAGCACATTACTGGCTTTGCAAACACTGTGGCACTTTTATTTTGTATTTGTTTACATGCCTACCGGGTATTTTAAGTTGAGGTGCTATTTGTTTATATATTAGACTTTTTTATATTTACTGTTACACTTAAGTCCAAAAGTGAAGAATTTATTTATTACTTGATTGTTCAAGCTACCTCACAGAAGTGCTCTGTTTGTTAACAGAGTTGTTGAATGTTAAAATAAGGTGAATTAAATAAAAAATAAGGAACATCCTGGATCTGTTTTTTCGCTCTTTATTATTTTTTTATGTATTATAGAAGTATCGGATCGGGACTCGGTATTGGCAGATACTCAAAATCAAATGACTCGGACTCGGACTCGAGGGAAAAAAAACCTGATCGGGACATCCCTACCGGTAACTTACCGACTACGACAGCCTGGACGACGACAAGCGGAGCAACTGTATCACATTAACCTACTGAAGAGATGGCAAGGGACCAACGAACAGGTAGCCGCCCTCAGTCTCACCGATCCCGTGGTTGTCGACATGAATCCCCATCTGTCGGCTGCCCAAAAGACCGAGCTGCAACACCTGGTCAGTCAGTTCAAGGATGTGTTCTCCTCCCAACCAGGGCAGACCAACGTCATCCAGCATGACATCAGGACGCCCCCTGGAGTGATCGTCAGGCAACGGCCCTACCGAGTCCCAGAAGCCCGTCGGCAGGCTATCGAGGAGGAAATACAACAAATGCTGAAGTTGGGGGTAATCGAACCATCACGCAGCCCATGGTCCAGCCCCATTGTGATGGTACCCAAGCCGGATGGCACCCTCCGCTTCTGCAACGACTTCCGCCGTCTCAATGAAGTCTCCGAGTTCGACAGCTATCCCATGCCTCGGGTAGATGAGCTGTTGGATCGGCTGGGGAGGGCCCGGTACATTTCCACTCTTGACTTGACAAAAGGATACTGGCAAGTCCCATTCACCCCGTCTGCCAAACAGAAGACAGCGTTTTCCACTTCCACGGGGCACTGGCAGTACCGGACCCTTCCCTTCGGCCTGCACGGGGCACCCACCACCTTCCAGCGTATGATGGATATCCTCCTGAGACCCCACCAGGCCTATGCAGCCGCCTACCTGGATGATGTCGTCGTGCACTCCGAGGCATGGGATGAACACCTGGAACGTCTGCGGAGGGTGCTCTCGGAGCTCCGGCGGGCTGGACTAACCGCCAACCCCCGAAAATGCCACCTAGCGCTCTCCGAAGCGAAGTACCTGGGCTTCCAGGTAGGCCGTGGCCTCATCCGACCACAGGAAAAGAAGGTAGAGGCCATACTTACCGCTTCCCAGCCCCAGACGAAGACCCAGGTACGAGCTTTCTTGGGGTTGGCGGGGTACTATCGCTGTTTTATCCCCAACTTCTCCTCCTTAGCTGCCCCTCTGACAGACCTGACCAGGAAGGGGCAGCCAGAGAAGCTACAGTGGACAACAGTCGCCGAGGAGGCCTTCGCCCAGCTCAAGACGGCCCTTACCTCGTCACCAGTACTCCGCGCCCCCGACTTTAGCTGCCCCTTCCTGCTGCAGACGGATGCCTCCGACACCGGACTCGGAGCCGTTCTATCGCAAATCCAGGAAGGTGAGGAGCATCCTATTATTTACATCAGCAGGAAGCTGTCCTCGGCTGAGAAGAACTACGCCGCCGTTGAGAAGGAGGCCCTGGCCATCAAGTGGGCAGTCCTGGAGCTGCGGTATTATCTCCTCGGCCGTAAGTTCACCCTGGTAACCGACCATGCTCCCCTACAGTGGATGGCCCGGGCTAAGGACACCAATGCCAGGGTGACCCGCTGGTTCCTCGCGCTCCAGGACTTCCACTTCGAGGTTCGTCATCGTGCCGGGGCCGCCAACGCCAACGCAGATGGGCTCTCGAGGATATGGACAGCTTACACAGATCTGTCAGAGGTCATTCCCCACCCACCCCCTGTTTCACCCCTACTATCTCCTTTCGTTCAAAAGGGTCAGAACGACGCTTGGGGGGGGGGGGATGTGACGAGTGTCTCTGGGCTCATCAGCGTCGCCCTGGCAACCAACACGCTGCACCTGCACGTCCTCATCACAGGCCGATCGGTCCCAGCTGCCGCTCGTCAACACAGAGCTTAAGAAGCCACCGACGCTCTCACTCAGGCAGACTCACGTCTCATGCAGATCGCTCTGGTACTAACGTTCTCTCTCTTTGAACGCAGAAGGCAGCGAGTGACCGACGGCCTCAGCACGCACGCCTGGACACCCCTTCACGGACACGAGGACACCTTAGAAACACCAGACACGATCACGCAGAGCACCTTTTTCTCCATCACCTTCACTTCAAGTGTTCATAAAATCCACCCTCCGGGGCCATTGCACTGAGCTACCTTGTTGTGTGATTTCTCACCCGTGACAATATCTAACTTCTCAAAGCTGGATGACTTTTACACAGTTTAATTCCTCAGAATCAAATACAGCCAAAGATCAACCAGACAAGTAAACACAGTCAAGTCAAGTCAAGTCACCTTCGTTTATATAGCGCTTTTAACAATATAGATTGTTTCAATTTTTCTGAATATATCTAAATTACATCATATGCTCTCAATGACAAATGTGGAACAATTAGTTAATGCGTTAATGCCTTTTATGAGTCCATCAAACAACTGTGGTGAGTAGGATCAGTCAACAAACACGGTGAGTAATGTCTTCACCTGTTATTGTCACTTGCACATCGTGTCACAGTATAGTATTGCCTTCTCTGTCAGCAGTGAGGACTACACATGTGATAAATGCAGGGAGATAGTCAGGCTGACGGAGAAGATTTCAGAACTAGAGTCACGCATCCAAACTTTAATCGAGGATAGTAAGAATGCAAGGGCTTTAGATACTGCTTTGGATGCGACTAGCTTAGTGAACTCTGTACATTGTTCGGTTCCGGCTGTAGAGCCCGTGTAGCAGGTCAACTGGGTGACCTTGCGACGCTGTAGTCGCGGGACAAAACGCCGCTCTTCCGTTCAGGTTACCATAACAAATAGATTCTCCCCACTGTGAATCCTGCTGAATGTGCCCTTGTTATTGACGATTCTATTACAGGGAATGTGAAAATAGAGACACCAGCCAACCTTAGTCACATGTTTGCCGGGAGCCAGAGCGCCTGACATCAAAGCAAATTTAAAAGTGCTGGCTAATGCTAATCCTAAATTCTCTAATATTATTATTCACATCGGCACTAATGATGTTCAAATTCGCCAGTCGGAGATCATTAAATTATCGTGTGTGAACTCGCAAGTATCAAATACTGAGATACTTAGTAGACTGTCCTCACTCAGTGGCTGGCTGTCTAAATGGTGTCCGCAGAATAATATAGGGTTCATAGACAATCAATGTTCAACAAATAAAAAATAGATATAATACAGATGAACAAATTATAAAGCTCGGGTTGCTGAATATTCAATCCATTACTTCAAAAGCACTTATTGTTAATGATATGATTACAGATTATAACGTAGACATGCTGCATCTGACAGAAACCTGGCTAAAACTAGACAATTACATTACTTTAAATGAGTCTTCCCCCAAGATTACTGTTATAAAAATGAGTCACGTCTGAAAGGAAAAGGGGGTGGTGTTGCTGTAATCTATAGTAATATCTTCAGAATTACTGATAGGTCTAGTTTCAAATATAATTATTTTGAAGTGTTGGTGCTTAATTAAACAGTATCTAGTGTAAATGATAAATCACGCTTGACATTTGTGCTAGCTACTGTATACAGGCCACCAGGGCACCATACAGACTTTATCAAAGAATTTGCTGATTTTTTATCAGAGTTAGTACTGGCTGCAGATAAAGTCCTAATTGTTGGTGATTTTAATATACATATAGATAGCGAAAAAGACGCATTGGGATTGGCATTTAGAGACATTCTGAACTCTATTGGAGTTAGACAACACGTGCCAGGACCCACTCAGTCGTCATTGTAGCAGATTGGGAATTTCCCTTTGTTTCTCCCCCTGGTGGAGAACTGAATTATCTGCCCAGTAAATTTAGTGGTGTCAGGTAACTGTCTGGTGACTAATTACCATGATTGCACTCTAAATAAAAATGCAGTATTCAAATGGCTGGGGATGTTACTTTTTGCATCCTGGTTGCCTGTTCCTAGTGGAGTCGTGTGGTTCGGGGCATTTAGTCTGCTCATTGTGTGATCAGTCACTACACAATTTGAGTGCAGCGAGAACCTGTACAGTCGTGTTAGAATCATTGAAAACGCAGTTGGAAGGAACGTGCATAACAGGCTTGCTTCCAGCTCTGAGCGGTGTAAGCTTATCTTTAATGGCAAGACGCACGGCCCCGGATTACGCTGCTGTTTTGTTTCTATTTTGAATGTTGTTTTATTTTCATTAATGTCTTTGTTTTGTGGTATTTTCTTTTATTATTAATTGTTATAATCTGTATGATTTTGATTTTCTTTCTTTGTTTATATAATTTGTAATTAATGTAAGCGCTCGGGTCTCCTGTGGCCAATGGTAGAAAGGGTACTTTGCCCACCTCTCTTTTTGGGGGTATTGTGTTTAACACTTGAGTGTGAGTTTCTTATTCCCTTTCTAGTGTGCAACACCAGTGTGAGTGGTTGGTTGTAGTGAGCGATTACTGTTTGAGGTGGGGCAGGATTCTCTTTCCCTGTTAGTGTCTTTTGACGACCCAAGTGCTGCCCGTAATGTTTAAATCTTTATTTTTCTTTTCTTTATTTTAAGTACCTTTTTCGTGTATGTGTCGGTAATGTAAAAGGTAAATGTATTGAAGGTACTTATTAGTGACTGTCATGTGCAATAAAACAAAAATTGTTTTAATTGGCAGAACTGTCTCAGTCCTCTCTGGAAAGAACGAACCTGGGGTTTAGATTTTCTGAGTACTAGTATATCCTGGGGTGAAAGTCCCTAGGTGGCGTAGTTGGCTACAGTTAAGACTTTGAGTATCTTCACGTGAGCTTTTGCTTACCTTAGTTATCATCTTGCTCTCCGCCTCACCATCGTGCCACAATCTGGCGTAGTCGGCAGGGTCCTTTCCCAGTTGAGGCTGAGACGTTCTACCTAATGGAACGAGAAGAACAGAAAAAAAAGATGAAATCAAGATAAAAGTCATTAAATCTTAGCAAAAATCTTAGCAGAGGAGGATTAAACAACTCCACAAACAGCATTTCCAGATACACTTATTACTAACCAGTTTGACTTTATTTCTGTCAGATGTCTACAGAAGTTCTTATTAAAAGGTGGCAGAGGTTTAGACGTCATTTTATTTTAATTTGATGTTACCATGATGGTGATCAGTGATTGCTTTAGTTGGGCTCTTGACCCTTTAACACTAGTTTTTCTTTGGCTGCAATAGCTGTGTCTTTAAAATAGATTTGCTATGGCAAAAAAGCTGAAAGAAAACAGGATCAGATGACAATGGCTGTTTGTTAATGTTCACAATCATCATCTAGTTGTCTGATTCACTGATCTCATTTATTGTCTAATGTATTTATTTGGATGATATTTTGTTATATTATAGATATTATTGTATCACTGTGATTTTACATCTAGAAAATATGAAAGTTTAAAGGATTTTAAAGTTTATACTCTGAACATTTTGAACTTCTAGATCAGCCAGACATACAGGCATCAAGAATCGGCGTATGACTCTCAACAATGGTGACAATCAAAAGTTTCATGCTGCAATGCATCTTGGGTACCAGCATAGTACAAAACAATCGTCCATGACTCCCAGCACGCATTGCAGCATGAATAAATTATGCAGCTGAATTGTCTGGTTATTTTCTTTAATTTGTACTTTTTGCTTTTATTTTTGCTGTTGGTTTTGTGTTGATTTTTATTATGTTTTGTGATGTTCAGATTTGATGTTATCTTTTTTGTTGATTGTCACCATTGTTGAGATTCATTGGCTGATTCTTGATGTCTGTGTATGTCTAACTGAAACCATAGTTCAAATATTTTTAGAGAATGATGAGTTTAAAAAAAAAAAAACACCTTCATAACTGATTGTGCAGCACAGCTTGATCTTTTGTTGTAGTTTCACAGTGTTGTGATATACAATTAAGCTGTATTAAAACAACATATTTTTGATAAGGGATTAGACACGGGATGAGATCGGTGATCCACACATTATGTGATGAGATCATAATCAGCAGCACCTGATCTCTTTTTTTTTTGTGGCTTTGTTTCTGCCACAACAAATGTGTCTTAAAAACACACAGTTACAGCAGCCAAAGAAATACTAATGTTAAAGTCAAGGGTCAAGAGCCCAACTAAAGCAAACACTGATCTCCATAATGGTAACATCCAATGAAACAAAACAACATCACTAACACCTCTTGAGGCCAGCAGGGGGTGCTCACCCTGTGGTCTGTGTGGGTCCTAACGCCCCAGTGTAGTGACGGGGACACTATACTGCCAAAAGACCACCGTCCTTCGGATGAGACGTAAAACCGAGGTCCTGACTCTCTGTGGTCATTAAAAATCCCAGGATGTCCTTCGAAAAAGAGTAGGGGTGTAACCCCGGCATCCAGGCCAAATCTGCCCCTTGGCCTCTGTCCATCATGGCCTCCTAATCATCCCTATATACTGATTGGCTTCATCACTGTCTCCTCTCCACCAGTAAGCTGGTGTGTGGTGGGCGTTCTGGCACAATATGGCTGTCGTCGCATCATCCAAGTGGATGCTGCACATTGGTGGTGGTTGAGGAGATTTCCCCCTTCCATATGTAAAGTGCTTTGAGGTCTCAGAAAAAGCGCTATATAAATGTAACGAATTATTATTAATTATTATTATAACATCTAAACCTCTGTTAATTCTCAATAGGAATTTCTGTAGACGTATGAAAAAATAAATAAAGTCAATCTGGTTAGTAATAAGTGAAGCTGGTAATGCTATTATTTGGAGTTGTTTAATCCTCCTTTGCTGAGATCTTGAGAGATTTAATGTGTTCTGTGGCTGAAGTCAGTTGTAGTTCTTGTGTTTCACTTTTTTATCTTCTCTGTCCTTCAGTGATTATGCTTGTTAACATCAGGTGTTCATCCCTATGCTCAATCATCAGTTAATTAATCACTGAATTATATCATTAACTTCAACACTGCTTCCAACACTCTGTAGTTTGAACACACAAGTGTTTATTTAAAACTGAAGATTTTGCATTGGGGTTAAAAGGGTTAAAAGTGTGAAATAAATAAAAAACAGAGTGAAGGGTAATTTAACAGTAATCAACTGTAAATTAATGTATGGCATAAAACTGTAGAAAAACAGCAATTTACGTAAAATCAAGGAAAAACAAAATTTTAAACAAAATAAGTTATTAAGTTGGCTTGGGAAAGCCAACTTACTGATATTGTACTTAAACTTATTATTATTCTTCTGACCCAAAATTTTCTGACTCTAACTCCTCCTAGAGCTTTCACTCTACATACTCCAAACTCGGCTCAGACCTTCAGACTGTTCTGACTCGAGTTGCTATATCTTTTCAGACTGATTTGACTTTCAGTTTTCTTAAAAGTTAATATTAAAAACCATAAAAATCCCATAGACTTAAAGGTGCATTAAGCAACTTTTCATGTTAAAAATACCCGTTTTTCTAACCCATACATGCTTAAACAATTGCCTGATGGGCTGAATGAGCCCTTCTATGATCACTGCGATTGCCTCTATAATCCTGTACAGTAAAATAAATAAGAGGGATTCGGGACGGAATCGACTGGGCGTGACGTCATGCGCGTTCACGCTCACCTGGCTATGTCTGGCAGGTTTGTGTATTCGCCGCCATTATCCGCATCAGCGAAGACAACTCAAGCGACTTTTGCAAAAGTAGAAGATGGATTCAAAGAGACCGGCTTCTAGTTCATCCCAAACCCCAACGCAAACTCCACATAACCGCGTACACAACTCTGGTTGCAGTTTCGCGTGTCCCCAGAAGGGGGCATAGTTCTGCAAAAACTCAGAGACTTGCGCAACGCACCTTTAAATTGCAGAATGCTCAAATTGAGCCAAGGCTACAGTGGCCCATTAGTGCACAACATAAAAACTCAAATCTAAACTCCCTGAAGCCCTAGACACAATTAAACTACCATTCTATGTACTAATAAACATATCTATCTACCATTCTATGTACTAATAAACGTGTCTATCTATCTATCTATCTATCTATCTATCTATCTATCTATCTATCTTCAAACTTTATCTATCTATCTATCTATCTATCTATCTATCTATCTTCAAACTAGTTTTATCTATCTATCTATCTATCTATCTATCTATCTATCTATCTATCTATCTATCTATCTATCTATCTATCTCTTTCTAACTAATCTGTCTTTCTTTCTAACTAATATTTCTTTCTTTCTTTTTAACTAATCTATCTTTCTTTCTTTCTAACTAATCTATCTTTCTTTCTAACTAATCCATCTTTCTTTCTTTCTTTCTTTCTTTCTTTCTTTCTTTCTTTCTTTCTTTCTTTCGTTCTTTCGTTCTTTCTTTCTAACTAACTCATATTTCTCTTTCTTTCTTTCTTTCTAACTAATCCATATTTATTTATTTCTAACTAATATATCTTTCTTCCTTTATAACTAATCCATCTTTCTTTCTTGCTTTCTTTCTTTATAACTAATCCATCTTTCTTTCTTTTTTTCTTACTAATCTATCTTTCATTCTTTCTAACTAATCCATCTTTCTTTTATTTCTAACTAATCTATCTTTCTTTATTTTTAACCCTCTGGGGTCGACAAATGCGCCCCCGCGTTTTGCTGGATTTTTTTCACATTGTAGCACAATAAACTTAAATAGAAAAAAGAAATATAAAAAAAGAATCTGTGATATTTCTACTTTTGTATGTGTCCACTTACAATCAAATCAAAACATTGGGCTTTTGTAAAATAAAGAAAATAAACAGGGTGTGCGTTCTGCCTCTCCGTCGCGGTGAACTTTTTTTTCTTGAGCACGTCTATAAACTGAAACAAAACTCAGCGAATACTTGTTACACATCTATGAGCCATATACCTTTATAAACATTTAAGTGTGTACTTTTAAATGATCGGATTCAAACTGAAAACAAATATTCTATGTTTAAGTAATTTGTATAAAACCAACAAGATGTCCAGTATCTCAAACGCTTGCTCATTATTTTTAATTTGACCACGCCCACGCACGCAAAAGAGATTCACATGCAAATCTCCACATGGAACGCGAACGCGCTCATTACCTCAAAAACAAAACACCAAAAAACTTCACAAGTCTCTGCTTTTCGTCGAGTTTGAAAGACGCGCCGTGAGCTTACATTGGATTTACCTCAGAAGAAGAAGAACGCGATTTGAAGACAAGAAAGATGTAAGGTAAGTAATTCTTTCTTATTAGTTTATGTTATTGTTGCATAAACTTCACATTGCAGTTGAACTGTTGCTAGATATATGGTGAATATTATAATATTTAGACCCGTGTTTACTGTTAAATACTGTGTTTGTGGATATCTGCTCAAACGTAGATATGTATAATATGGTAACCATAATGTGTTGAAAAGCAAAACACACCAAACATTAGGCTTTATGGTTTTACTATTATCTCATTTCATATCATCATAACGAATGGAAACATTTGAAGTAACATATGATAATCAATTTTTTTCTCTAGCGTAGTTGTTACTGAAATCTGTTGGAAGATTTATAGGCTGCTATAGGTTATTGTTATTATTATTTTATGCAGCACTGCGCATAGCCTATGGCTACAAGGCACAACAAACCTGGTGTTCATTATATTATATATTGTTGGAAACATTTGTGTGTGTGTGTGTGTGTGTGTGTGTGTATTCTGTGAATTTTAAAAAGCAATTTTAACCAGAAAATGTATTCCCAAAATCGTGGCCTATACCCAGCAAACACAGAACGTTGGCACAACGTAGCCAACCTTCTAACAACGTTTTAACAACATGGCCAAAAGGTTGCTATAACTACGTTGTGTGGTGAAGTTGTTACAGCGTTGTCACAATGTTGACATTAAACCATCGTTCAGGGCCATTGCTTAAGGTTGTGCCTAGGGTGTCTTGACAACCACTGGACTACATAATGTACCCGTCACTGCCCTGAAGCGGGAAAATCAGCCTTTTAAATTCCAACCACCTGTTGTTGGGCTCATTGTGTTCTCATTCATCATCGAGCAAGGATACGTGAGTATTGCGTTTAGCCTACCTCAGCTATCAAACACAACCTACAGCTTTAATTTCTAATGTGATTAATGAAGCATCGCTCGCACTGTTTAGTTTTTCCGCTATTTAGTCTCATTCGTTTCTTTGCTCCTCTGGATTTGTGGATGTTTCCCCGGTGACACCTGCTCGGCTACTGTCTGCCATACAGACCCGGTTTTGTTCATTAAATGTTCTGATCTGCCTTTGCTTTTCATGTTTTATTTATTATACTTAAAATAAATGTGTATTCGTTTATTTCTTTCTTTTTTTCACAAATGTATGACTTTTGGAAGTGCAATTTGATTATATGCAATTTTAATAAAGTTGAATTAACGAAACCTTCTGTCATTTTTACTCTTCAAAGTGTAGGCTACACTTGCAGGTGTTGATAGCCCCATTAAATAATATAGATAAACAATAAACGATAAAAAGTATATAATTATCTAACAAAATACACCATATAAAAATATTGTCAGAACGTCGTCTCTCAGTTGCTGAATGTCGCGCAATAACGTTGCTACAGCCCTGTCACGTCTTACAATTCTACGTTGTTACAATGTTGCGAGCACGTATACAGCGACGTTGCCATAGCAGAAATGCAACGTGCCAGAGACGTTGCCACAACGTAAATGTGTTTGCTGGGTAGTTTCTCTTGATACCAGTATGTTCACTTTTTTTTTTTTTTTTTTTTTCAGGGACCAGATGCAACTGCTGACTTCAACATTCACATGAGTCTCTGTATATGAACATGGTAAAGTGAAAATCAAACACCTTGGAAATGAAAGGTATGTACAATGTTTTTAGGAATGGCACAAAGGTCTCTGTCTTTGGATCATTGTTTTTAATGTGCTCTTTTGTCATTTGTTGTGTATCTTTGGATTATGTTGTGTTGTAAATAAATCCAAACAATCAAACAGCTATTCTTTTTTAAATCTCCTCATTCTTTGTGCAAGGTTGCTCAGAATGACAGGGCCTGATAGCTCCTAATAGGGCTGTTAGGGGAGGGTCTTTGTCTTTCTCAGGTGTGAAAACCATACATATTAATGATGTGATCACACCTCCCGCATAAAGCTTTCTCACACAAAACATGTCTTACAAATTTTAAATCAATATATTGTCTTATCTGAATGAGCAGTCAGGGTGATTTTCACATAGTTTTGGAGCAAATATTCTACGCTACGTGATACAATTTTCAAAAGTCTTGTGAAGAAATAATCAGTATGGGTTTCATGGCCTTATTTCAGTGACAATTTTTATTTTTTTGTATTTTCACAAACCACGCATAAATGTCATTATCTCAAAACTACAAACTTTTACATACATGCTGCTGATATATTATTGTAGCAGAGTTTGTGCTGAATACAGATTAATCAGAATTTAGCCATGACAATGTCACAAAGAAAGCTCTTTCTTTCTAACTAATCCATCTTTCTTTCTTTCGTTCTTTCTTTTTACTAATCTAACTATCTTTCTTTCTTTCTTTCTTTCTTTCTTTCTTTCTTTCTTTCTTTCTTTCTAACTAATCCATCTTTCTTTCTTTCTAACTAATCCATCTTTCTTTCTTTCTTTCTTTCTTTCTTTCTTTCTTTCTTTCTTTCTTTCTTTCTTTCTAACTAATCCATCTTTCTTTCTTCTTTTCTTACTAATCTTACTTTCTTTCTTTCTAACTAATCCATCTTTCTTTCTTTTTAACTAATCTATCTTTCTTTCTAACTAATCAATCTTTCTAACTAATTTTTCATTCTTTCTTTCTAACTAATCCATATATCTATCTATCTATCTATCTATCTATCTATCTATCTATCTATCTATCTATCTATCTATATATCTATATATATATATATATATATATATATATATATATTTCTTTCTTTCTGACTAATCTTTCTTTCTTTCTCTTTCTTTCTTTCTTTCTTTCTTTCTTTTTCTTTCTTTCTAACTAATCTTTCTTTATTTCCAACTATTCTTTCTTTCTAACTAATCTATCAATCAAACTTTAAACTACTTTAAACTTCTTCAAACTCTCTGGTCCGGCTTTCTCAAGCCAACTTAAAGTTTGTCTCAACACATTTTTTTCTTCTAGTTTTCACTGAAATATTAGTAAAAGTTCATAGAAAAAAGTTATGCGAAGTCAATAACTGATAAGGAGAGTAAATATTAAACTGAAGTGTTTTATGTGTATTTGCAAAAGATGATATTGGAAAGATCTGTTTGTTAATTAATTAGTTTTGTGGGTCACCATTGTGCTGGAGAGTAGAGTCTGTGCTTCAGTCAAAGATGAGCAGAAAAACACTGATGTTATGCTGCCTGTTGCTTTGCCTGCATGCTACCCTTGGGAGATATCATTAGGAGGCATGGGATTAGTTTTCACTGTTATGCCGATGATACTCAACTCTATACATCTTTGCGCCCCGACGAAACTTGCCAATTCAAAAAACTACCGGAATTCTGAAAAAAACAGAGTTTCTAATGATTGGACCAAAAACCTCTGCACGTACTAACCTAGAATATTGTCTAACAATTGATGGCTGCTCTGTCAAGTCTTCTTCGTCGGTTAGGATCCTGGGTGTGCTCTTTGATACCAATCTTTCATTTGAGAGCCACATTTATAGCATCTGTAAAACCGCATTATTCCATCTTAAAAATATATCTAAATTACGACATATGCTTTCATCGGAAAATGTGGAACAGTTAGTTCATGCGTTCATGACCTCAAGGCTAGATTATTGTAATGCTCTTATGGGTGGTTGCCCTGCACGCATAATAAACAAACTACAGCTGGTCCAAAACACAGTTCTTACTAGAACCAGGAATTATGACTATATTAGCCAGGTTCTGTCAACACTGCATTGACTCCCTATTAAACATTGTATACATTTTCAAATATTGCTGATTACTTTCAAAGTACTAAATGGTTTAGCTCCCCAGAACTCGAGTGAGCTCTTAATGCATTATAGTCCTTCACGTCTATTGCAATCTCAAAACCCTGTCCAGTTGATAATACTTAGAATATCAAAATCGACTGCTGGCAGTAGATCCTTTTCCTATTTTGCACCTAAACTCTGGAAAAGTCTTCCTAACATTGTCCGGGAAGCAGACACACTCTGTCAGTTTAAATCTAGACTAAAAACCCATCTTTTTAACCTGGCATACACAATGAAATTTATACATTCCTATTATTCAGATCAGTTAAATGATTATTAGGCTGCATAAATTAGGTCAGCCAGAACCGGGAACACTTCCTATAACACCCAATGTACTCGTTACATCATAAGAAGAATGGCATCTAATGTTAGTCTTTCTGCTTATTCCGAGGTTTACTGTAATCAGCTGGATCCAGGCCGTATCCAGACCAGATGGAGGACCTGCGCTTAGACACAACCACAACGCATCCCTGAAATGTCAGCAGAGATTGTGTCAACTAGACTCTCATCGAAGGCCTCATCGACACGACAGCCATCAGCACTGATCCTCAAAAAGCCCATGTCTCCATCCCGGTGTGATGACTCAGATCTTAAAACAGATGGAACTGGAAAACATTCTGATTGTTCCAAACCAATCTGACTTCTGACCTATGCTGCCTGAATCATAATCATACATGGTTCGTTCATTGGCCAGAGGAGAACTGGTCCCCCGACTGAGCCTGGGTTCTCCCAAGGTTTTTTCTCCATTCTGCCACCTGATGGAGTTCTCTTACGAGAGGTTCTCTCGTATTGCGTAAGTTAGCTTACGCTACGGGTAAAGTCATCTTTTCTCGAGATATGAAGCCAAAAAATTATCCTTAATTTTGTATTCATTGTCAACACAGTGCAGCAGCTAGCAGACCTAGAGCAAGCAATCTAGCGCGCTCATTGGCTGCTCCGCGGCAACTGCAGCAGCCTACCAGTGAGCCTGGCGTGACATCACGCCCAATGAGGGCGCGCGCATCGCTGTACTCTGAGAGAAGCCGCCGCCGTCGAATCAAGCGCCAGCAAGCTGAGGAAAGCGTCTAGGAAGCCGGCCGTCTTCGCCGCCTTCAGCTATCCATGCCTGCTTCGCTATCCGTGCTCTCTCCCTCTCTGCCCCCGTTTCCCGACGCGCAGCGGCCGTCGCCTCAGGGGATGAAGCGGATGAAAATGCCATCGGCGACAGCTGCTCTCTCCTGGCCTCGGACAGCGAAGAGTGGTCCGGATCTCACCGCTCCACCTCCTCTTCGAACCAGGAATCTGGCCAGGGTGGACGCCGAGCTTCTCCGCCTCCGCACTAAAGCTGTCGATCACCCCACTTGACGGGCGTTTTCTGCCTAGCCGCCGCCAAGTGCCTGCCTCTAGGTCAGCACCCTTCGATGGTCGGGTATATCAATACACCGTCCTTCCGTTCGGCCTGTCATTAGCACCCCGTACATTCACAAAGTGCATGGACGCGGCCCTCGCTCCCCTGAGAACACAGGGTATGCAAATTTTGAACTATTTGGACGACTGGCTGATAGCCGGCTCCTCAGCCATCTAAAAAGCTTTGGTCTCTCGGTCAACTGGACCAAGAGCTCATTAGCTCGTTCAGGGCTGCGTGTCAGTCGATCTCTTTTTTGGGAATAGAACTGGACTCGGTGGCTATGACGGCCAGACTGTCGACACAGCGCGCGCGCCGTATTCGACATCTCGCCGCATCTTTTCAGAAAGGCAGGCGATTTCCCCTGAAAACGTTTCAGATGATGTTGGGCCACATGGCCTCAGCTGCAGCGGTGCTTCAGCTGGGCTTACTGCGCATGCGCCCGCTTCAGCGCTGGCTGAAAGTGAGAGTGCCTCGCAGAGTGTGGAATGCCAGCGGCTCGCGAGTCAGTGTGAATCAGGGCTGCGTCTCAGCCCCGCAGCCCTGGCTGGCAACCGAATGGTACCAATGGGGAGTTACAATGGGAGTCATCTCGCACCGGAAAACGATCTCGACAGACGCCTCCAACCTAGGTTGGGGGGCGCTTTTCGAGGGCAGACCGGTCTATGGCCTCTGGTCAGACCAGGAGAAATGCTTTCACATAAACTGTCTGGAGATGTTGGCGGTCGAGAATGCGCTGAAGCATTTTCTCCCATACCTGCGAGGTCATCATGTACTAGTCCGCACGGAAAAGATGTCAGTGGTGTCCTACGTGAACTGTCAGGGCAGTGTCAGATCCAAAACCCTCTGCACGCTGGCGGAACGCCTACTTGTTTGGGCTCAGCAATCACTGCGCTCGCTGAGAGCTGCGCACGTGCCCGGTCACCTGAACGATGGTCCAGACAAACTGTCCAGAGACAAGGTTCCCCCGGGGGAATGGTCTCTGCACCCCCAGACAGTCCAGCTTCTGTGGCACCTTTTCGGCAGAGCGAAAGTCGACCTCTTTGCGTCAGACGACAACGCCCACTGCCGGAAATTCTTCTCGAAGAGCGAGGACGCGCTGGCCCAAGCCTGGCCCAGCGTCCCGCTGTACGCTTTTCCCCCGATCTCACTGCTGCCTCAGGTTATTGGGAGAATCAGGGAGACACGCCACTCAGTGCTCCTCATAGCCCCGCGCTGGGAGAACCAGACATGGTTCCCGGAATTAATGCGGCTGGCAGACTCCCGATCAGGATGAGGAGAGACCTTCTCTCTCAAGCCCGCGGTTCGATCTGGCATCCTCATCCAGAGCGCTGGTCTCTGCATGCATGGATAATCAACGGATACCCGCTGATTTGCCAAGAGGGGTCGTGAACACGATCACGCAGTCTAGAGCTCCCTCTACGAGACGGCTCTACGCGTCTAAATGGTCTGTGTTTAATAAATGGTGCACGGGGAAAAATTTGGACCCACAAACGTGTGGTGTTTCGTGGGTGCTGTGCTTCCTTCAAGAGCTGCTGGACATGGGCAGGTCCCCCTCCACGCTCAAAGTATATGTTGCGGCTATTGCAGCGGTCGCCGAATCGGCGCGCGGCCGCACTGTAGGAAGGAATGAACTCATCATCCGCTTCCTCAGAGGAGCCAGGAGGATGAATCCCCCGCGGCCCCCCTCGGTTCCGATTGGGATATTTCCTTGGTCCTGGAGGCCCTGAAAGCTCATCCCTTCGAACCTCTAGACACTGTGGATCTGAAATACCTCACGTTCAAAACCGTTTTTCTGATAGCCCTGTCTTCAGTCAAACGCGTGTGTGACTTACACGCATTATTAGTTAACGCTGCGTGTCTCGAGTTCGGGCCTAATGATTTCAAAGTCATTCTCAAACCGAGACATGGTTATGTCCCCAAAGTGATGGGCACTCCTTTCAGAGCGCAGGTAATTTGTCTCTCAGCCCTATCGGCATCCAGGCTCATTCCACCAGAGGCATGGCCTATATATATATAAATTAACCTTATTAATAACTTTTTTTTTAAAACATCACTGAACTTACTTAAGCTGGACTGTGACGTTATTTTCTTCTGGAAACAATTTTGCATTATTTTCCTGTTATCTCTGTAAAGCTGCTTTGAAACAATCTGAATTGTAAAAAGCGCTATATAAATAAATGTGACTTGACTTGACTAAACAAACTACAGCTGGTCCAAAACGCAGCAGCTAGAGTTCTTACCAGATCCAGGAAGAATGACCATATCAGCTCGGTTCTGTCAACACTGCATCGGCTCCCTATTAAACATTGTATACATTTTTAAAAATTGCTGATTCCTTACAAAACACTAAATGGTTTAGCTCCCCAGTACTTGAGCGAGCTCTTAACACATTATAGTCCTTCACGTCTATTGCAATCTCAAAATTCCGGCCAGTTGATTATACCTAGAATATCAAAATCGACTGCTGGCAGTAGATCCTTTTCCTATTTAGCACCAAAACTTTGGAACAGTCTTCCTAACATTGTCCGGGAAGCACTCTGTCAGTTCAAATCTAAAAACACATCTCTTTGACCTAGAATACACATAACACATTATAGACTTCTATAAGTCAATGTTAGGCTGCATAGATTAGGTCAGTCGGAACCGGGAACACTTCCCATACATCCTGCTGTACTTGTTACATCATAAGAAGGATGGCGTTTACGCTAATATTAGTCTCTCTGTTTATCTTGAGGTTTACTGCAGTCTGCCAGATCCAGACCGTATCCAGATCTGATAAAGGACCTGCACCTGGTGTTAGGGGGTAACAGTTTAGGACCCAAGGACCAGATGTTTGAAAGAGTCAAAATTATAATAAATTGAAGAAAAGCTTTACTGAAGATAATTTGCAGTTTCATTCTAAGAAGTCAGCTTCAAGACTCACACGAGACTTCGTAAGCCACCCCGCTTACAGTTACAAAGATCACAGCAGTTATACCCTACACCGAAGGTCTAAGCAACATCCTTGCTTCAAGTTGCAGTTTCTGATTGGCTAAGAAATAGATAAACATAGTAATTTTCCACACATACAGATAGACTGAAGCATATCTCCATCGATTATGCAGATGACACTCGGACCCTGAAGTTAGGCACGTCGTGACCTTCCAGGTCGCAGATTTGGGTTGCTGGGCGCCAGCATGTCCAGAACAAAAACTCAGTCAATCTCCAATAATGCCAGTGGTTCCTTAACCTGTAACCAAGAAGACTAACACCGACACACAGCTTCCTCAAGGTTGGATTTGGCCAGGCTCTAACTATAAACAGGAGAGTATTCAAAAACATCAAGATAATACGTTCTTCTTTCTCTTAAGGATAGGACACTTTAGTCTAACTTGAAAGTAAGGCTTCAACTGAGAAATGGTCTCTTAAATTATAGACTTCAATGACCCCTGTGACTTATAGTCATCAGGGTACCCTAGAAAAAAAGATGTATGTATTGACACGTTAAAGACTTTTCTTAAACAAAACATCTTTCCATATTTCATTACTGGAAGGCGGGCTAAATAAGCAAGCACTGTTACTGTATTTATATCAAATACAGACATTAGAGAATACATGGAAATAACTTTTCAGTAATCACATTGGTAACATCTATAACAAAGTAAAATCTCACAAGCCTAGAGAAGTCATTCAACTCATGTGATATTTAGAAGGAAAAATATTGATTTATATCTTGATTATAATCACTCATTACGTATACATTTAAGCAGCAGTGGATTCCAAAATCCATCCCCTTCACTGGACCTGACGACAACGCAGTCCTGAAGTGTCAACTAGTCTCTCCCCTGTGAAGGCCTCCTTCCCTTCCCTTTACCTCTGTACAGATCAAATCAAAACTAACTTTAGCTGGACAACTACTTTATTATAGAGCTGCTGTAAAGCCAAAACAAGCTCTGTTACTGTAATTTCCTATTATCACTGTAATGCTGCATTGAAACAATCAATATTGTTAAAAGCGCTATTTAATAAAGGTGACTTGACTTGACTTGACTTCTAATTCGTGACTGGTGTTTTGTTTTGCTCTATCCTCTGCGCTTCCGCATTCGTCAATGCGTCATGTCAAGGGTTACTCTTTCGCCGTAAAACAATGAATACGGCTGTCGGAAGCTAGTTATTTTAATTGATATTTTTCTTACACAAACGTATCGCTTCATTGTAGAAGGCCTTTATTAACCCCCAGGAGCCATGTGGAATACTTAAATAATGGATGGATACACTTTTTTAGGCTTCAAATTTTGGCATCCCATTCACTGCCATTATAAAGCTTGGATTAGCCAGGACATTTTTTCATATAACCCCGATTGTATTCGACTGAAAGAAGAATGTCATATAAACCTAGGATGGCTTGAGGGTGAGTAAATCATGGGGTAATTTTAATTTTTGGGCGAACTTTCCCTTTAGGTAGAGAAGTTTAGATAAAGGGGTTTAGGTGATTTAGGTGATCAGTATCTAACCTGACCAAAAGATTTTTAAGAATAAAAATAAATGTATTCAATGTTATCCACATTATATTTTATCTGCAACAGCATTATGACCTTTTGTAAAGATAAATTTGGTCATTTACTTTTAAATGCATCAATATGCACAGGATTCCACGAATATGAATATGCAACAACTGTTACTGCCTATATCAGCACATGCACAACGCTTGAAGTGACTCCTGACGAGGTGGAACATGCACCAACGCTTACCTCTACACAGGTTAGCAAGTCACTGAGTAGAGTGAACACACGTAAGGTGGCAGGTCCAGATAACATCCCTGGACGCTTCCTCAAGCTATGCGCTTCAGAACTGAGCAGCGTAACCACTGATTTTTTCAGTATTTCCCTCACCCTGGCTACAGTCCCCTTCTGTTTCAAATTCACCACTATCATTCCTGTTCAAAAGAAAGCCACAATCTCCTGTCTTAATAATTAAAGACCAGTGGCTCTCACACCGGTTCTCATGAAGTGTTTTGAGAGTCTCGTCAAAAAATACATTCTGAGCTTCATACCAGCAAATCTGGACCCACTACAGTTTGCATTCAGGACAAATAGATGCTATTTCATTTGCCATTCACAAAATTATAACTCACCTGGAAAATAAAGACAGTTATGCCAGACTACTCTTTATTGATTACAGTTCAGCATTCAACACTATCATACCCTCAAAACTCATAAACAAGCTGCATAACCTGGGGCTGCCTTCTGGACTGTTTAACTGGGATACAGAGCAGAGGGTTTACCAGTAAACCACAACATGTTAGTATTGGAAAACATTCCTTCAGCACCATCATAAAGAACACAGGCACTCCTCAAGGCTGTGTACTCAGCCCCATGCTGTACACTCTTTTCACACATGATTGTGTGACTACCCAACCCAACGCCATCATTAAATTTGCAGATGACACCACAGTCATTGGTCTTATCACAGGCAATGATGAGACTGCTTACAGGAAAGAAGTGTCAGAACTGGTCACATGGTGTGATGCTAATAACCTCACACTGAATATCAGCAAGAGCAAGGAGATGGTTGTGGACATGAGGAGGCGTAAGCATGTCTATCAGCAACTATTAATCAGAGATGCTGAGGTAGAGGGAGTGATCAGCTATAAATTTCTTGGTGTCCACATCTGTGAGGACCTCAAGTGGACGGAGAAGACAACGGAACTGGTAAGGAAGGACAACCAGAGAATGTACTTCCTTAGGAGTCCTAGGAAGTTTGGCATATCACCATACATACTCCATAACTTCTAAAGATGCACTGTGGAGAGTGTGCTAACTTGCTGTGTGGTTTGGCAACAGCACAGCTCATGACAGAAGGGCACCCCAGAGGGTGATAAAGTTGGCACAGAAAATCACAGGGGCAGATCTCCCCTCACTGCAGGACATCTACAATAAATTAATCTACAAATGGGCTAACAACATTATCAGCGACCCTGATTATCAACTCATCCCACCCACAATTTCTTCACCCTCATGAACATCCAGGCTTCGAAACAGTCTATACCCTCAAGCAATTAGACTGATAAAAAGTAGTCACCCACTGCCGCTCCCACCTGGACCATCAGGGCAAAACATTTTTTGACAATGTCCCTTTCCCATCCATGATCAGATTCCAGTATGACTGCAGCAACGAGGGACATGATGGACGGCAGAGACCATCATGAGGTGAAGGTGGAAACGGTGGTCAGCTGATTCATCAGAATAAAGCCGCAGAATGAGAACTGCTGTGTTGAGATGGCAGTAGGATGTAGGTGTCACCGCCTACAAATATGTGATTGGTAGAACAATAAGTATGAATAAAGCTTTGTTTCATGTGTTGTTGACTTGTATATAAATATTTATTTATTGTGATGGTTATTTTTTTTATTTAAATTTGACTCATTTATTCATGTTTCTTATTGTTGTCAGTATATAAAATATAATTAATTTAATTAAATAATGAATTAATTCATTGCTTGACTGAAAATTTAGATGTTCACTGCATTTATCTAGTGTAGTCATGCACTATGGCATTTGACAAAAATTACATTTTGCTTGTTTTACTAAAATATATAAATTGATAAAAGTAATATTAAGTATTGGTCAGCATTTATCATTATTATTGTGCATTAGTGTTGGGGTGGGCTAGCAATGCAATTCATTTTGGGGTAATCTTATTTTTTGAGGAGTGATGCTTACATTTTCCCAGAATAAAATCAAGTTCTCTTACGAGAGGTTCTCTCGTACTGCGTAATATCTTACGCTATGGGGAAATCTCTTTTCCGCGAGATATTGAAGGCAAAAATTATCCTCAATTTTGAAATAATGTAAAACGCGTTGCGGCAGCACGCAGACATAGGCGAAACAGCTCGCGCGCCTATTGGCTGCTCTGCGGCAACTGCTGCAGCCTATAGAAAGGCCTGTCGTGGCCTTGGGGTGTGGCCTTGGGCTATAAACATAGCTCGAGAGGCTGGTATAGCTGATTTTTCATCTCTTCAGCGGAGCTCACGCATCGCTGGATCCTGAGAGAAAGAAGCCGCGCCGTCAGAGAAAGCCTTTCAGCGGGACGAGTCTTGCATCTGAAGCCGCTGGCCGCGCCGCCTTCAGTCGCCGTTCCTGCTGCGCTATCCGGCGTTATATCCTTTTCTCTGCTACTGTGTTTTGTGTGTGTGTGTGTTCGCCGTCGCGACACACACTCTCATTGCACTAAAAGAGCTGGGCGTCTTTTTCCAGATGCCCCTTTCCTGCCTGGGTGAGGATCATGCAGCTCTCGCGCTCGCTGACAGTGGCTGCCCTCACTGCGAGCTATTGCCTTTGGCGACTCTGAGGACTCGCCTGGCATCCTTCTCTGAGACTGCACCTCCGGCCGCCGCGGTACCGCGCCGTAAAATCGCTGTGCTCAACGGGTCCCGGAACCTCCCCCAACCTGCAAAAGCTCGCCGGTTTCGCCCGCCTGCTTCACCTGCTTCGCTAGAGTCTCTTCCTGATGGACAGCGGCCGCCGTCTGCCGCCGCTTCCGTCGTGGATATCGACCAAGAAGCCGCGTCTGTGGGGGATGATACCTGCTCTCCCTCTGTTCGAGCCGCACAAACTGCACCGTTCACAAGGGAGGTCAGGAGCGGACGGTCCCGGGGCTGGTTTTCTTTACGTTACAAGAAAGCTAACTTACCCCGCCCTCGCGTCGCCGGCGAAAGGAGGAAAGAGAGTGTTTTTAGTCCCGCCGAGGCTGGACCCAACCTCCTTTTTCTCACACATTTCTCAGTCCCCTCTGAAGTTCAGGCAACTGGAAATGTCAATATTGCAGTAAACGAGCCTGTTATAATACACGCACTGCAAACAAACGCCGTCACAAGACGCGTTGACGCTCTCTTATAGGCTTGCGCTAACTGAAAGCTTATGTGTCTCCCCCTGTGGCTCAGGGGCGGAATCTTAGGCTTTCGCGCCAGAGACCCGTGTTCAAATCCCGGGTCTGCCGGCAGATAAAATTATGCCGTCAAAGCTTTCTTAAAAGCTTTCGTCAGTTCCCTTAAAAGGCGACTGCAGATGTGTATTTTGCAGCCAACGAGCACGTTGTACAACCTGCCTCAAAAGCCTCAAAGTCTTCCTAGCCCGCCTAGGAAAGCGACAGTGTTCAAGTCCCGCTGGTGTTCAGGTCTCGCTGCGGCAAGACTTCCACCAAAACTTCTCGCTCGTTCAGTTCCAGGAAATGTGACTGTTCCAGCGTATTTTGCAGTAAACAAGCCGGAACCATTGCCCGCTTGCCTGTACACAAATGCCGTTTTTACGGCTACCCAGATAAATCCCATAAGAGTGTATTTTCTGGCGTTCCGGCCACGGCCGATGGTGTTATGAGTGTAGTAAAAATGCCCACAGCCCAGTGCTCATTCCTACACACAAGCACAGCCCACCACACAGGGCTCGCACACATAAAATCGACCCACGTCGATTGTGCATTAAACGTAGTAAATGTGCCCACGACCCAGTGCCCACAAACACTACGTTCTGCATGTCTCACGTTTACTGTAAAAACGAAACCAGCACACATTCAGTCTGCCCAGGCAGACGGTGTATTCAGTGCAGTAAATGTGCCCGCTGTCCCGCGCCCACATTCACTCACAGACATGACAAGTCCTACGGGACTCGTCCCGCCCTCCCCTCCCGGTTGACTGCCGCAGAGGAGTCGAGCGAGGGCAGTCTGCCCGCTGGGATCAGCACGCCCCCTGCCTCAAATGTCGTAAGCACGACGCTTATGTTACAGCACACCGAAGCTCTTCTGTCGCCAAGCGACCAGAGCTCGCTTCGCATTCAACCCCTAGCCATTCATGCAGATGCATGGGCAGTGCTTCCTGGGGAAAACGCTCACTGTCCGAAATTTTTCTCTGCCTGCTCTATGCCCCCGTCGCGCTCCTACCTCAGGTATTAGAGCGGATCAGGGAAAACGGATGCTCAGTGCTACTAGTAGCTCCGTTCTGGAAGAACCAGGCCTGGTTCCCAGTTCTGATGCAGCTGACAAGCACTGCCCCATGGCCGATACCAGTGAGGAGGGACCTCCTCTCTCAAGCCAGGGGCTCGATCTGGCATCCTCACCCGGAGCTTTGGTCCCTACATGCGTGGGCCATCAGCAGGTACCCGCTAGCCTCCTGGAGGGAGTGTTAAACACGATCACGCAGGCTAGAGCCCCCAATACGAGACGGCTCTATTCCTCAAAATGGTCTGTGTTCTCTAGCTGGTGCACAGCCCGTGGCATAGCTCCCCCAGATTGTGGGGTGACGGAGGTTCTCTCCTTCCTGCAAGAGCTACTGGATAAGGGCAGGACCCCATCCACGCTCAAGGTTTACGTGGCGGCTATAGCAGCGTTTACTAAACCAACACTTGGCCAGTCACTTGGAAGGAACGATCTGGTCATTGGCTTCCTTAGAGGAGCTAAGAGGTTAAATCCTCCTAGACCTCTCTCAGTTCCCATATGGGACCTTTCCACGGTCTTGGAGGCCATGAAAGGTGCCCCATTCGAGCCAATCCAATCAGTGGATATCAAACACTTGTCTTTCAAGACTGTGTTTCTTCTGGCTCTCGCTTCAGTGAAGCGTATTGGGGACTTACAAGCGCTCTCAGTGAGCGCGACATGTATGGAGTTTGGGCCAAATGACTCGAAAGTCATACTGAAACCGAGGCACGGGTACGTTCCTAAATCCCTCAACACACCGTTCAGGTCTCAGTTGATTTCCCTGTCAGCCTTGCCGGTCTCTAACGGGAGAAGGACGCCAGCTTCCTTTGCCCGGTCAGGGCATTAAGGGCTTATGTGTCTCGCTCATCTGTCTTCAGACAGACAGACCAGCTCGTTTCGTTCAAAGGACGTTCTAAGGGACTAGCCGTGTCGAAACAGAGCCTATCCAGATGGATAGTTGATGCTATAGCGCTGGCTTACGCCTCTAAGGGCTTGCAGTGCCTGTTAGGTGTTAGAGCGCACTCCACGAGAGGCATGGCCTCATCGTGGGCTTGGTCTAGTGGGATTGCCTTATAAGATACCCCCACAGCTTCGGAATAGATATTTGACAACACTGTTGTAAAAACTCGTTGGCTATTCTCAGACACCAGAGGCTAGTAGATCAACGACATCAAAGCAGATGGGACATTCTTTAAAACGTCTTCTTCATTCGGGTTCGAACAGCGTGAGGGAGCGCAATAATGACGGCATTTTAGCAGATTTCTTTTGGCCGTAAAGCAATTGTTTACATCGCGAGACCTGATATCACGTGAGACTTCCTGACACGGCGGCCGGCGGCCCGCCTCCCCAAAGTTGCAAGTGCGTATTTTCCGCTCACGGGCACCAGGGGGGTGCGAAACGACCACCATTCAACCCAAAATAAGTAATACAACTATTCCAATGACTCCGAAGCTGTTCAGTTAAGGTAAAAAAAGTTACTTAGTTCACCTTTAAGCGCTCGTTAAGTAAGTTATTATTGAAATTAAGTACCTACTCAGTGAGTATGCGGTTTCAGACGCAGCCTTTGTCTGGTCTCTTTCATGAGGAAGGATCTCACCTGCCCGTCTGCACTTACCCCCTATGAAGTGTATGCATTGCTACGTCTGTTCGTCTCCCATCCTGTTTCTCCAAGTCTCCATCGTCTTCCTGGTTTCTTTCGTCTGTTTCCTCATCCAGCCACTACTCACCTCTCTTCCAGCATTGGTGTGTGTGCTTCTGCCATCTACCTCCTTGTCATCCGTGATCTCCTCAACCATCTACAACAGAAAGAACTGTCAGTATCTCCATTTACCATTTCTCAAAGACATTCTCATTTACTTACACCTGCTGCTGCTCACAACCTTCTGATAATAATAAATCTGTTTCTCACCTTAACCTATTGTAACCCGGTTAAAAAAAGCATGAGGTGATAAGTGATGCTTTTAGTAGGCCTATCATTTAATAATCAGAGCATATAAATAGTGTGATTAAAAAAGTTTAAATTCATTTAAAAGTTATGATAAAAATGTTAAAAGCAGTTTAAAAATTATTATGTTTATTGTTTTATTTAAAAGATAATGTATTTCTGAAAACTGTTTAAACCAGCATTTATGGGGTTAATAGCGATTGGGCGCAGACGGAAAAGGAGGGTGAAGCAGAAGAGTGAGAGTGACACAGAGATTTTCTGAGTTAATTTGTGAATTAGTAGTGCACAAACCAGTGTGTAACTTGTGTCTTATGATTGTTTTCATGACAACCAGTGATAACAAGCTGCATATTGAGAAATGGGAGGAATTTCTACACGAAGTTCAGAGATTGTTTACATTTGTGCTACTGCTAATGCTAACGATCAGTCACCTTGAAGTATTGAGAATGAGGAGATGTCGTCACGACACAGCGCCCCGCCCCCAGTGACCGCGTCTCCTCCCGTTTCCGCCATTTTGGGAGGATACCCGCCAGCGGCGTTCATAGTTTATATTGGTAGTAGAGGAGGTTGTCGCACTATTTTAGAATGCCTGGAAAACACTGCTGTGTAAAAAACTGCTCCAGTGTCTCACACGATTGTCGTGGAAACCGTAGGGACCATTTGTTACAGTACAGATACATCCATGCTAAATTTGACTAAAAAGAGGGGGGGGGGGGGGGGGATCATATTTTGTAAATTGATCTTATTGCTTTAATAAAAATAAAAAAAAATAGGAAAAATCACCCTACCTAGAGATTGACATGGGGTAGTTTCCAAAAGATCATCTCTCAATGCAAATCAAACCAGCTATTAGGCTAACTGAAATAAACCATGCCAATATCTAGGTATGGTAGTAAGGGTATGTGATGATGTGGGGCTATTTTAATTCCAAAAGCCAAAGGAATTTTATCAGGATGCATAGTATCCTGGATCCATAAAATAACTGGCCTTTAAAAATCTGCCTGTCTCTATGGGAATTTAACATGGGTTGTCCTGACTTATGCACCCTGTATTTTAAGGAAGAACATTAATTTATTTACGATACATTATTCATTCACAAAGAAAATTGGTGTCCTTAAAGGTTGGATTTTTTAAATTAAGGCAATTAGATCAATTTCTAAAAGATGAATTTTTTTATTCCTCTTTTTAGTCAACTTTAGCATGGGTCTATTCATTTATGCTTAGCACTGTATCTACCAAACTGTTGTTTCTTTGAAAATACTTGATGGCCAACCATCAGTGTTGTTGTTTTTAACAAAACTAGTTGAGATTCTGTTCATGACATTATGCTTGCTTGTCGGTGAAATGTGCTCGCAGTAATGTGTTTGCCCTACACAGTGGTTCTCTACACTAACTTTCCCCACTTTGGAGGACATCACAAAGATGCATTGTCCCCTCATGTCCTTAGCCTTTTTTCTGCAAGATGTTTTAATGTAATGAGTTTTCCAGCTTAAAGCATTGATTAAATTTATGAGTCACTCTTATGAGAACATTCTGTTCTAGGTAAACCATCATATGAGATGTTGGAGAACCACCCTGACTGGAAACCATCTTTGCGGTTAGGCCACAGTGACGTTAAGCAAACAGATGAAGCGAGATTTCTGCGTCAAGTAAATCGCAGGACCCAGCACCAGGAGCAGCCACCATCCCCGGGACAACACCAGGAGCAGCCACCATCCCCGGGACAACACCAGGAGCAGCCACCATCCCCGGGACAACACCAGGAGCAGCCACCATCCCCAGCACAGCACCAAGAGCAGCCACCATCCCCAGCACAGCACCAGGAGCAGCCACCATCCCCGGGACAACACCAGGAGCAACCACCATCCCCGGGACAACACCAGGAGCAGCCACCATCCCCGGAACAACACCAGGAGCAGCCGCCATCCCCGGCACAGGAATGTGCACTCTGCTCATCTAGACGGGATGTTATCAACAGTCTTTTGGAGGAAAACAGAAAGCTGAAGGAGGAGCTTGAAGAGTACCAGATGAATGAGAACTTTCTGAGTGGTGATGATAACAGAGTGAAGTACTACACGGGACTTCCGACCTATGTAATGTTTCAGACACTTCTGCTCAGTCTCACGCCATATCTGCCTTAAAGGAGACATATCATGCTTTTAAATTGTTCCTTTTTACATATAAATCATACATTTGTAGTCTATATAAAGCGGAACTGCAATGCTTGGGTCTGAATTCCTCATTATTATAGCTCCACAAGCCCCCTTTTTACCCCTTTTCTGATGTGCGTCTCAGAGCAACCCGTTTTGGTGCGGTCTCTTTAAAAAACATTGAGACACTTCATACCCCGCCCCCTCTCCAGGTTGCAGAGGTTCAACTCCACCCCGTTCGGCCATTTTTGTAGTCTGATAGCAGAGATAGGATTACTAGCGGCACAGAAACTTTTTATTCACACGTTATTAACAAAATGTCAACAACGGAAGACTTGTCCAGCCAGCCTTACATGTTCGAGCCAGAGTCGGAGCCGGAGCGAGATAAAAATGTAGACGACGAACCTGCAGAACAACGTCTTCATATGGATGTATCGCAATGGTATGTTACTGTATTTACACATGAAACTTTGGTCTTCCGACCTTTTACCACCGTGTCGATTTATTTTGATTAATATGTGCGAGGGAGAGCGAGCAAGACAGCGTCTTTTGGAGACGGTGAAGTCATGTTTACACCATAGACTGTAGGGCTCCGAGAGATAGAGAGAGCGCCCGCGCGACCGGGTCTCTCTCTCTCTCTCTATCTCTCTTTGCTCGTTCTTTCAGTCAAACATGCGCCACAAGCGCGGCAGTTCATCTACATTAGACGGTGTAATGAAGCGTGTGGGTTACTACATCCAACAACCGAACATTTTAACTTACCCTCTCGTAACTTCTGCATCCAGCTTGGACTACAAAATTGCAGCGATAAATAATAATGGCGGATTGCTCGAAGTGTTGGGCCGGAAGTCAATGTCCTTATTTGGCAGTTCCACTGCAAATACTGTGACGTATTAGTTCGCAAAACGTCATAGATAACAGAAAAATATGAAAAATATGACCAAAACAGAATATAAAGATATCAACGAAGCACCTGAAGAGAATAATTTCATCTTTTCTGTACTTCTAAACACTCCAAATATACAACAAAATGCATTTAAGGGCTAAAAAAGTGCATTTAGCATGATATGTCCCCTTTAAGGTAGTTTGAAGAAGCTCTCACCCTTTCAGCTTGTCCTGATGACTCTTATGCGCCTTAGACTAGACCTGCCAATACAGCACCTCGGCCGTCTGTTTCGGGTGCACAGGACAACAGCCAGTGATGCCTTTCACCATACTCTTAGTGTGATGTACTCACGGCTGTCTCCATTGGTGTACTGGCCAAGCAGAGAAAGTTTATTGACCAGTATGCCACACCAGTTTGTGGAATCGTTTGGAAAACATGTGGCTGCAATTGTGGACTGTTTTGAGGTTTTTATTGAAAAACCCTCAAATGTACTTGCAAGGGCACAGACTTTTTCTCAGTACAAACATGCATACACCATGAAATATCTAATCGTGATTACACCCCAGGGTGTGATTTCTTTCATATCCGAAGGGTGGGGTGGGCGCGCTAGTGACAAACACATAACAGAGCAAAGTGGTTTCCTCAACAAACTGTTGCCAGGTGACATTGTGCTGGCAGACAGAGAATTTAATATCAGGGAAAGTGTGGGTATGATGTGTGCTGAGGTTAAGGTACCTACTTTCACAAGGGGTCGTGCACAGCTGGAGGCAAAAGATGTGGAGGAGACTAGGGCCATAGCACATCTCAGGATTCATGTGGAGAGGGTGATCGGTGTTGTGCGGAACAAATTTAAATTCCTACACTCAACTGTACCTGTGAACATGCTTCTCAAATGTGAAGGTGAAAACATAATGGCGTTGGACAAGATTGTCACTGTTTGCTGTGCCTTGGTAAATATGTGCAAAAGTGTTGTCTGAGTGCAGACTTTTTGTTTAAAATAAAGTCTAATCTACTATGAAATTACTGTAAATTTGAAATAAACTCTTTAAACACCTTTATATGACTTAACAGTATTTACTGAGAACTCACAATGAACAGTGTATTAATATGTTTTCACAATATGCTCTAAATAAATCACAATAAAAAGTGCATTAATGTAAACAATAAAAATTGCATTAATGTAAACAATAAAAAGTGCATTAATGTAATGTGCATCAAACATTAATCAGCACAAGAAGGGCAAAACCAAGGAGTATCAAGCAGAAGGGGTGTCCAGAAGCCCCACACAATGGAAGTGATACCACTGTACTGTACAGTTCTCGTTGTCACATGCCACCATTTGACCTTTCTCTGGTCCAGCACAGAGACACCACACTGACTTATTTCTCTTTGGTGCTTTGTCTTTTTTGGCAAGCTGCTTTCTTGGCGTCTTTACACGCACTTCCAGTGGCTGATGTTGCTGTAGCACACTGGGGCCAAACGATGCTTGGGAGGTAGGTTGTACTGTGAAATATTGCACCACGAGTTCAGGGAGAGTCACCTTCAGGAAGAACTCCTGTGCCTTCTGAAGACGTGCCTTCCAAAAAAAGGTGTCTGGAGTTATGCGTAGAATTACACAGTCCTTCAGTGTCCACACTACAAAGTCACAGTATGCACTGTCGGTTACAAAAAGTTGAGTCTGGACCTGGCTGTAGTACTGGTGGTTCTTCTTGAGGTGCACCTGACCATCAACCACATGCAGGCAGAAATTGCGGTCATCTGATGAACATGCATCAAGGACTGTGTAGTCCTTGTACTTAGCTGGGCATTTTATTTCAATGCAGCCCTTTCCACAACAGGTGCAACTCACAATGGCATCTGGTGATGCTCCTACTTGTGGGAAGGCCGGGTTGACAAAAAACCCACAAGTTTGCACTTGTTGATTTCTGTGCTGTTCTTTTGTTTGGGTGGTGTATGCCTGCCTCGCTGTCTCATCCTGTTTGATACCCCAACTGGTGGCTGCTGTTCCTGGCCCGCGCGTAGGGTAACAAACCCTCTTTATGGTGGAGAGAGCTGGTGAGCTGATGTCTGTTGCATAGACACTGTGCATTGAGGAGGCCGTGATTCTGCCTGCCCGTGCTGCAAACCAAAGTGACGAGGTGTGCTGTCCCCTCGTCCTTCTCTCAATCTGCACTGCCTGTTCCTCTGACACATCAGCGATGTTTCTTATGGCCTGGCAGTGCTTCTGCAGCGCTGACAGGTCACTCCTATCAAGGCTAGTGCCACGAACATTTGCCAGAGACTGTAAGCTTCTGATGGGCAGAATAGGGTCTCGAAATTCCTCACCGTATTCTGGCAGCACACTCAAAATGGCTGATCTTGTGCCTGTGTTATGGAGATCCCTGTAGAATTTTTCCAGCTCTTCCGGTGTTGGTGTGGGGTTTTTTGTTGTTGTTTTGGCCGCACGTGTTCTCAACGCAGGACGGGTGTGGGTCTCACCATCAATGCGTCTGTTTAGAGACCTGCGTGTGGCAGCAGCAGATGTGAAGTCGATGCTGTGGCCAACCTCTGGATGGACTTTGTCGATGCTGCTTGGCAGGATCCAGTAGGCCGGTTCATCAGTGACTGTGGCCTTTTCCTTCAACCGGACACAGGCATCAACCATAAAGAGCAGGGCTCCAACATGGGTGCATGACTCAGCTACACCAGCCATGCATGTGCAGTGGGCTGAACACACTTGTCCCAATGGTGTAAGGATGACCCATGGTGTAAGAGGAGGCTCGCTGAGCCGCCGTGAATGCATGACCTGTTAAATACAAGAGGTATATATTACAAAGGTCAAATTTTTTTTCAAGTTACACACTTCACATTTCCATTTGTCTGCAGCCTTGCCTGGATCACATATACGCATTGCACTCTCACCCTTAATGCACTCAAGTCCCCAACACACAAACCTACAACATTACACACCCCACATTAAAACTCAACATACAAAATAATATTCACCAAATATTCAACAATATTTTTTGATTTGCCTGCATTGACACTAGGGGTGTAAAGATACCCTCATGAAACGATTCAATAGCCTACATATCACGATACTGAACTCACGATACGATAGTATTGCGATACTCCAAGACATATGATAAAAGTTGATTAGAATATTTGATTAAAATACTAAATTCGGTATTAAATTGTGGATGTAAATGAATAGGCTTGGACTTGGTGCTGGAAACCCAACACACAGGACAATAGAGACACCAGAATAACAATATTCATGATTCTGAAGCTAAAAATACAGAGTTATTTTAGACGAATATGCTTGCACTCTGTCACTGACTAAATATATTTAAAATAATGTAGGCCACTTTTTACTGGTAACATCAGACATACTGCATTATCAGGACCCACAAATATTCCCCCATTGCATTATTATACATTATATTCAACATTTATATATAGTAGTTTAATGTAGTACTGACACTAAATCTGTAAACTTGTTTTTTTTTTCCTCACAAAGTAATTTTCATTTTGGGTGAACTATACATACATTTTTGTATTGCGATATATTGTGACACGATATTGTTACACCCCCAATTGATACTATTTCATTTGAACTGAATGCCATCACAGTTTGATCCAGAGCTGCTGTAAGTTACAGCAGAAACAAACTTTTTATTTTACTTTTTATTAAACAAAATTTGTTATTTTACTGTTATTACTGTTAATCTGCTTTGATACAATCTGGATTGTAAAAAGCACTATATAATTAAAAGTGACTTGACTTGACAAAAGGTGAAGCAACTTACCTTTGCCAGTACAACGGTGTTTTCACAGTTTGGGGGCTTGTAGATGACCAAGTCGCGCACCCAGCCGCAGCAGAATGTCTCGTAGCTTTCCAAGGATTTCAGGCTTTTGAATTCTAGCATAGTGTAATAACTGATGCCAAAAACCAAGTAATTAACTATTTCCATGTAAGTGCAAGGTGGTAAAGTGTCTAGGTCTCTGTTCCATTCAGCTGCAGGCAGCTCGTATGGGTCGACGTTTTTAATATTAGCCAGTTTCTCTAAATACCTCTGTTTGGCATTGGTAGTAAGTTTCTCCCTGTAAGGACCCTTTTCTTTTGCCGCATTCTTCTCCATTTATTCTTAATTTCTATATTATATATATTTATTTATTTATATATATATATATATATATATATATATATATATATATATATATTTTTTTTTATATATATATATATATATATATATATATATATATATTTTTTATATATATATATATATATATTATATTATATTATATTATAAATGTGGCAGAGCGGTGTTCGCTCAGGCAGTTTTAATTAACCTATTTTCGACTACGCCACCTGGGGAATTTCACCCCAGGAATCTAACGGTACCTCTAATGTAGAAGGCACGCACAGGTCCTAATCACTTTGAGTCAGAGACACAGATGAATTGCAAAAAAAGATGTACATTTATTTTATTAATCGTTAAAAGACATTTGTCATTAAAAAGGTGTTGACCAGCAATCACTTCAATTTGCTAAATTCTAATGTTGGCTGTGGAGGGACCTGGGCACACCCAGGGGGCAGTCTCGGGATATCACCTTCTTGGAAATTACTCTACTCAGTGCACACACACACCAGCACAACACACTCAACGACTCATGTCAGAGAAGACCACGGCACACAATGAGGACACCACCACCTAATTTTGTCACTTGTCTGCCCCCGGGTGCCCAGGACCTGCCACAAAGCAAAAGAAAAAAAGACATTAACCAGTGATATGTAAACAAAATAATATATAAACAAAATAAACTTGGTTTACAATTTCAGGAGGGGACCAGCTCCTTGGTCCCGACCTGATCATCACAAATCAAAACCCCCCAAAAAACAAGAAAACTCTGTAAACAAAAGATCACAATTTCAGCAGCATAAGTCAACCAAAAATAATATATAAATTCACCAACACAATACTTGAGTCGGAAACAAATACAAATTCAGAAACCCACTCACTCATTAACATGAATCAAGGTAATAAACAAAAAGAAAACAAAATAAACTCAAAACATACCACAGTTACAAAGTCACCGTCAGTGGAAATAGTTCATTGGAAGCGATTCACTCGATACGGTTCACCGAAACGGTTCACTTGCGATGGTTCACCCAGAATGGGTTACTTGAAGTGATTCTCAAAAGCAGTTCGCTCGGATGATTCGCTGGAAACGATTCACTTAGAACCAGTCACCTGGCGTGAAACAAAACAAACCGAACAGCACAAAACAGAACAGCAGCTGGTAAGGCACAGCGAAAACAAGCTCCACAATGAAGCACCAGGCAGATAACTCTCGTTCAGAATGGCGATATGGTCCTTATCGCATGCCTAAAAACAAAACAGAGGATGTTACGCTGAAAGTTCTTCCCCCTTAGCTTCATGCTATAACAGTAACTCTATACTCACAAATGAGCACGCTGTCCCGGGATCAATATGCGATGAATAGGGCCGAATGCCTCCGACAACGCTCACCGGCGCAGACAGATCTTACACTACAGTGGGCATACGGATTAATCAGACTAATCGCTCAGTCAAACAACTCATAGAAACGTGGTTTACAAAACGCTGTTGCACGCAAACTGCTTCTCCTACCTGTCTCAGAGATCCACATTCAACTCTCCCGACAACAGTGACCAGCAAACAGCACTGCCAGTGGCTAGCAACTTCAGCGAAACTTTTACGAGCGGCAACACAGCTGGCCGTGCCTCGATCCAACAGCAGCAGGGCACATGGATGACATCACGTCCCTGGACGATGACGCATGCCAAAGAGCAGGTAAGCCATGCTCTTATTTGCACCAGACGCCGGGCCATTGGCCACACATTAAACAATTATGAGTGGGAGGGGCGATAGACCGTCCTGCTACAATCTTCCCCTCCCTTTTTGCATCGGCGCCCCGTCGATGGACTCACTACAGGGTCCCCAACACCACTCATGACCATGGCCTAAACAAGATACCGGCAGTGGTTACTTCAGAGCCAACTGCAGAGCCAACTGCAACCCTACTTCCTATCTCTCCTACTGTTCGGGGAAGATGGTGCAAATTCCCATGCCAACCGGCTCCAACTCGGCCTGTCCGCCGAAGGACGACCACCCTGGGAGCTAGAAGACACCACACTTAAAATCACATTACAAGGAACGATGAATCTGCTTCACCGCACCTAAATTCATCTACAGTGAACAGTAGATACGCTTCACTGCACTCAAATCGTTTACAGGGGACGATGAATCTGCTTCACCGCACCTAAATTCATCTACAGTGAACAGTAGATATGCCTCACTGCACTCCAATCGTTTACAGAGGGCGATGAATCTGCTTCACCGCACTCAAATCGTTTACAGAGGACGATGAATCTGCTTCACCGCACTCAAATCGTTTACAGAGAACGATGAATCTGCTTCACCGCACTCAAATCGTTTACAGAGGACGATGAATCTGCTTCACCGCACTCCAATCGTTTACAGGGGACGATGAATCTGCTTCACCGCACCTAAATCGAGGGGCAGTCATGGCCTAGTGGTTAGGGAGTTGGACTGGTAACCCAAAGGTTGCTGGTTCAATTCCAGAGCCGGTGGGAAATGACTGAGGTGCCCTTGAGCAAGGCACCTAACCCCTAATCGCTCCCCGGGCGCCACACAAAGGCTGCCCGCTGCTCTGGGTGTGTGTATCCACGTTTGCAGTGTGTGTGTTAACTACTCACTACTCTGCTCCTAATGTGTGTGCATTAACTTGGTTAAATGCAGAGGTCAAATTCCAAGTATGGGTTACCATACTTGGCCGTCACGTGTCACTTTCACTTTCACTTCACTTCACTTTCACTTTCACTTTCACTTTCACTTTCACTTTACGAAGGACGATGAATCTGCTTCACCGCACTCAAATCGTTTACAGGGGACGATGAATCTGCTTCACCGCACCTAAATCGTTTACAGGGGACGATGAATCTGCTTCACCGCACCTAAATTCATCTACGGTGAACAGTAGATACGCCTCACTGCACTCATGCCTAAAACAGTGAACTTCAAGGGTTAATGACAGACCGAAAAGAACAGAGCCATATTGTCCAATCCCAAATGACCAATATAAGGAATTAAAAGGCCCCTAAACAGCCTGCAGCTACAACCACTGACATGACTGAAGTCTGTCCAAGCCCTATAGTTCAAAGAATTTACGAATGCAATTCTAAGTAACAACAAATACCATAGAGCTAGTGTCGCTCACGCACAGTACTTAAAATCCGCCTATCTATATGACAAGATGGGGACATGGCAACCTAAACGGGGCATATTACAAGACCCGAACCGGTCACTTGCCTACCCGTGCACAGAGCTCGTGTCGATCACGCATGGTACTTAAAATCCACCCAATTGCTTCTCCGCGAACTTCTAATAGCGTAGCAGTGGGCTGGCAACGTACCAACTGTTTAAGCTCACGCCGCAGAGTGCTATCGGATACATGCTCCACAAATTGATCCCGCAATACAATTTCGGTATTTGCGACAGCGTTAGGTGTTTGGTTCTTAACCCTCTCTAAAAGAGCCATAAGCGCAAGGGAGAATTCTAACAGTGTTTCACCCCCCTGTTGCTTTCTTGAAAAGAAAGCCTCTTGCAACGCGACGTACGACTGCGAACACCCATAAAGCTCTTGCAACGCTCTAATAATCTTATTAGGATCTCCGCACTCTGCCTCAGGACGATACCGAATCTCCTCTCGGGCCTCCCCCTCCAGGTGGTCAAATACAAAGAAAGCTTGTTCAGTAATCCCCATATACCGCGCTCTCATGCACGCCCGTGCCTCCTCGACCCATTCATCGATTCTTATACCGGATTTACCGCAAAATTTGGGGCACCGACGCTCTCGAGGCACAAAAACTAATCGTTCCGGTGCACTAGCACCAGGAATTTGGGGCATTACCGGTGGAGCATTAGAAGCATCAGGCAAGGCGTCGCCATCCCCGGAAACACCAGCCACAGGCGCCTGTAGCTGCTGCATCCTGGCATTATCAGCCCTTAACTGAGCCACTAAGTCTCGCAACTCCCGTAATTCTTCCTCCATTTCAAAAGAAATTACGTAAACTTACCACCCCGGAGAGGAAGCCACCTGCCCTCACACAAGCTGCTGTTCTGTTTCCCAAAAAAAAGAAAAATCAAAACCATAAACACAATACAAACACACCAATCTATTGTCTCTGACCCAATATAGTGATAACCCTGCCGACTTACGCCAAAATGTGGCAGAGCGGTGTTCGCTCAGGCAGTTTTAATTAACCTATTTTCGACTACGCCACCTGGGGAATTTCACCCCAGGAATCTAACGGTACCTCTAATGTAGAAGGCACGCACAGGTCCTAATCACTTTGAGTCAGAGACACAGATGAATTGCAAAAAAAAGATGTACATTTATTTTATTAATCGTTAAAAGACATTTGTCATTAAAAAGGTGTTGACCAGCAATCACTTCAATTTGCTAAATTCTAATGTTGGCTGTGGAGGGACCTGGGCACACCCAGGGGGCAGTCTCGGGATATCACCTTCTTGGAAATTACTCTACTCAGTGCACACACACACCAGCACAACACACTCAACGACTCATTTCAGAGAAGACCACGGCACACAATGAGGACACCACCACCTAATTTTGTCACTTGTCTGCCCCCGGGTGCCCAGGACCTGCCACAAAGCAAAAGAAAAAAGACATTAACCAGTGATATGTAAACAAAATAATATATACACAAAATAAACTTGGTTTACAATTTCAGGAGGGGACCAGCTCCTTGGTCCCGACCTGATCGTCACAAATCAAAACCCCCCAAAAAACAAGAAAACTCTGTAAACAAAAGATCACAATTTCAGCAGCATAAGTCAACCAAAAATAATATATAAATTCACCAACACAATACTTGAGTCGGAAACAAATACAAATTCAGAAACCCACTCACTCATTACCATGAATTAAGGTAATAAACAAAAAGAAAACAAAATAAACTCAAAACATACCACAGTTACAAAGTCACCGTCAGTGGAAATAGTTCATTGGAAACGATTCACTCGATACGGTTCACCGAAACGGTTCACTTGCGATGGTTCACCCAGAATGGGTTACTTGAAGTGATTCTCAAAAGCAGTTCGCTCGGATGATTCGCTGGAAACGATTCACTTAGAACCTGTCATCTGGCGTGAAACAAAACAAACCGAACAGCACAAAACAGAACAGCAGCTGGTAAAGCACAGCGCAAACAAGCTCCACAATGAAGCACCAGGCAGATAACTCTCGTTCAGAATGGCGATATGGTCCTTATCGCATGCCTAAAAACAAAACAGAGGATGTTACGCTGAAAGTTCTTCCCCCTTAGCTTCATGCTCTAACAGTAACTCTATACTCACAACTGAGCACGCTGTCCCGGGATCAATATGCGATGAATAGGGCCGAATGCCTCCGACAACGCTCACCGGCGCAGACAGATCTTACACTACAGTGGGCATACGGATTAATCAGACTAATCGCTCAGTCAAACAACTCATAGAAACGTGGTTTACAAAACGCTGTTGCACGCAAACTGCTTCTCCTACCTGTCTCAGAGATCCACATTCAACTCTCCCGACAACAGTGACCAGCAAACAGCACTGCCAGTGGCTAGCAACTTCGGCGAAACTTTTACGAGCGGCAACACAGCTGGCCGTGCCTTGATCCAACCATAGACAGTAAAAGAAATGGACACAGCGACCCCATTGGAACTCAATTGAGACAAGTGAAGCCCATTTTTAGCGATTTCTTAGCACTTCCTTTCCTGACGCGCAGACTCAAACCGAGCAAAGCTTTACACGGACCACTACACTAAACACGGAACACTAAAGTCAAGGGTCACATAAATAAATGAGGAGGGATCAATCACCATTTACCAACAGTTATATTTCCCTTAGGTACAGTATACATTTTTAGATCATACAAAATGTCTTGACAAAATTACATGAGGCAGAGTGTTTGGAAGGAAAATCTTATAAATGTACACCCAATATTCAAGTCCAAAGTTAGCACAAATGTCTTTGGTCCATCACACCATTGTAGATGTTTAGGATGTTTAGAAGAACATCTTCCACATTTGTTCAATCAAGGGTTAATCCAAAGAAAAAGTGTCTTTTCATTCAGGAGTTCGGATATACTTCCACGTTGAAGATAATGACACAAAGAACTTGAACCAGTTGAGAAGCCCTCAATATCAAGCAGATACCAAAACCCTCTGATCAAAATAAAACAAACAATACAACATGAGGTTCAGCAAGCAAAATACTTTCGCACTATAAACCTTTGTTAATGTTAAAGAAACAAATAAATCAACTCACATTGAGATATCGAACACAGAAGTTCCTCAACAGGGTTTTCCAAATGAAAGCATGGAAAGAGCATGTGCTCTCAGCTAACAGGTATACCTAACTCACACTTCCCTCTTCCTTTAACTCTCTGGCCTGGAGAGATCTCCCAGATAATGGCTCCCTAGTGCCCTCTAATGGCAGGGAGTGAAATTACAACTTGCATTCAACATAGGAGATAGGTAACAGTTTACTAGAACTGTTACACACCCCCCCTCTCAGAAGAAGGCCTGACCTGGCCGTAAAACCGTTTCAGATTTTCTACATGGTATGTCTCAACTTGTTTAGGGTCGCTTGACAGCTCAACTCTGTAGTTTACGTTATTCAACTGTTTCAGGACTTTGGCTGGCCCATGCCACTTAGGAGCTAGTTTGGCCATAAAGGCATCCCTTGCATGAGACAACGGGTGAGTACGAACCCAGACGAGTTCCCCTTCCTGGAAGGTCTCTTGCCGCCTCTTCAGGTTGTAGTACCTCTGTTGTCTGCTTTGGGCTCTTGCAACATTCTCCTTTACTCTCTCCAGTAGTGCTTGCTGACGTTCAACAACTTCATACGCAGATTGGTCAGGATCAGGCGAACGATATTGGAATAGTTCAAGGGGTCCTTTCAACTTGCGTCCCAGAGCGATTTCCGCTGGGGTATACTTCGTACTCTCCTGCCAAGCTGAATTGATTGCAAACCTGAACTCATGGATCCATTGGTCCCAATTCCGATGATTGTCCTTGACATATGAGGCAATCATAGTCTTGAGAGTTTTGTTCACCCTTTCTGTCAGGTTAGTCTGCGGATGGTATGCAGTGGTAAGTTTTTGAATGGCACCCCATTGTCTGCAGGTAGCGTTCAGAAGTTGTGAGGTAAATTGTGGTCCTCGGTCTGATACCAAATACGTAGGTACCCCCCAACGGGTAAAGATATCTTTGATAAGGATGTTAGTTATCAAAGGTGTCTTTGCTGACCGCAACGGGAACACCTCAACCCACTTGCTACAGTAATCCACAGAAACCAATAAATACTCATTCAACTTTGTGCTCCTTGGGAATGGTCCCATAAGATCAATGCCTATCATATATCCGGGTTCCTTTACCGGAGTAGATTGAAGGGTTCCAGAAAGTTTGGATATACGTGGCTTGTATTGCTGACAGGTTTGGCATTGTTTGCAGTGATCCCATACATCTCGCTGGATTTCTGGCCAGTACCCCACGTTGAGTAGTCTCCGCAATGTTTTCATGCGTCCAAGATGCCCACTTAAAGGATTGTCATGTGCAAACTGGAGAAATTGCTGCCGGAGATCCTTTGGGATGACTACTTGCAAAGTATGACCCTTTTGACTTTCAGGGACACATCGGAACAGAAAGCTGTTCTGTACAACATAATGGATACGTTGGGGGTCGATAGGGCTATGCTTTGATTCATCCCACAGAGGCTGCAATGATTGATCACTTTTTTGGCTTCGACCAAGTTCTTCCCAGTTGATCGGTAAGTCTCCATTCACATCCTTTGCCTGGCATACCGCAACACTTCCCAGTGGCTCTCCCTCAGGCACTGCACGGGATAACGAATCAGGCACAACATTACATCTCCCTTTTCGGTATCTCACCGTAAAGTCAAATCCCTGGAGTCGGATAGCCCACCTAGTAAGTCTTGATGTTGGACGAGGATGGTTGAATACCCAAGTGAGTGCTGCATGATCAGTCAGAACTTCAAAGGGTTTCCCTTCTAGGTACTGTCGCCACTTCTCAACCGCCCAGACGACAGCAAGGCATTCCTTCTCTGAAACGGCATATGTTTTTTCAGCTCCTTGAAGCAGACGGGATGCATAGGCGATGGCGTGTTCTCCCTTTTCCGAATCCTGAGTCAGGACAGCTCCAAGTCCTAAATCGCTTGCATCGGTCTGCACTTTAAATGATTTACTTGAGTCTGGGGGCACCAGAACTGGGGTCTTTTGTAGGGCATCCTTCAAATCTTCAAAAGAATGTTGGCACTCCTTAGTCCAGTTCCATGGTACGCCCTTCCTCTTAAGTGCATGAAGTGGAGCAGCACGTTCTGAAAAATGTGGAATAAATCGGTGATACCACCCAGCAAGACCTAGGAATCGCTCAACTCCCTTAAGGTTTTTGGGCACAGGAAAATTCTTGACAGCTACCACTTTGGAATTCTCTGTCTTGATGCCTTCCGCTGAAATTATGTGTCCCAGGAAAGTCAATGATTTCCTTACCAATTTACATTTCCTAAGGTTGAGGGTTAGGCCAGCCGATTCCAGCCCAACAAACACCTTCTTCAGATCCCGGAAGTGTTGCTGGATGTCTCTGGAGTACACGACAATGTCGTCTATGTACACAAAACAACATTTACCAATAAGATCTTGTAGAACTATGTTCATGAGCCTTTGGAACGTTGCTCCAGCATTTTTCAATCCAAATGGTAGACGAACGAACTCATACTGGTTGTACTTGGTAACAAAAGCTGTTTTTGGGATGCTACTTTCATCCATCACCACTTGCCAGTATCCAGTCTTGAGGTCTAGGGTACTGAATACTGTTGCTCCGTAGACAGATTCCAAGATCTCTTGTATCTGAGGCATGGGAAAACCATCCAGTGGGGTTTTGGCATTCAGTGCTCTAAAATCCACACAGAAACGTATACCCCCATCCTTCTTGGGCACTAGCACTACTGGGGCTGCCCATGGGGAGACAGATGGTCGTATTATACCTTTATTCAGCATGGCTTTGACTTCCTCATCAATGAAGTTTTGCTTATTGATTGGAACGGGATATGCTCTTTTCCGTATTGGAACAGGGTCATTAGTTATAATCTGGTGCTTAATGACAGAGGTTTTACCTAATGTATCTGTACAGACAGTCGGCCAATTAAACAGCAACCCCTCTAAACGCCTCTTCTCTGTACGGGAGGCATCCGCAAGACCCACCAAATCCTTGATGGCAACTGTGGTGTCACTAGATACTTGCACTATTGGCAGTGCACAGTGTATGTTAACTGATGGTGGTTGGTCATAACAAGAGAAAGGATGTACTGTTTCTTTCTCTCCAGGCAATGAATATGTGGAGGAATCAAAATCCAACTTGACTCTGCACGTTACCAGGAACTCAAGGCCTAATATGAGCTGAAAGGCTAAGTCCTCATCTCTCATGATGAATAGTCGCAACGGGTTTGTGCATCCTTGCAGGGCACACTCCCAAGTAACTTCGCCCAACGCCCTCTGGATATGGCCATTGGCAAGGGTAAATGTCTGTCCCCGACTAGACCGCCAAGACTCAGTCTCATCCTTCCATCTCCTCCACAATGACTCCTGGATTAATGAGTAGGAGCTGCCTGTATCCAGGATGGCTTCACAAGGTTGGCTACGCAAAGTTATAGTCAAGGTTAAAAGCTTGACATTACCTCTGCTCACTAATGCCATGCTGTGACCTCCAGGCTTACCTCTGCTGTACTTATCTTGGCCTCCTCTTCTGGAAGACTGTTCAGCCTGACGTTGCTTCCAGAAGGCCCTCTCCTCAGCAATGTCCCGCTCTACCAAAGCTCCTGTGCGCACCAAGTCATCAAAGGTAGTCACTGTTCCTCTCAAAATACTAGCAAGACGGGGATTACAGTTTCTTAAGGCAGCCTGCAGAATCTCTCTTTCAGACATCGTTGGTTTCAGTCTAAGGCATAAGGCTCGATACTGGAAAGCGAACGTTCGAAGATCCTCATCAATCCCTTGTTTTCTCTCTCTTATCCTTCTTTCCGCTTCAACCTCATGATCATCGGGTAAAAAGGACCGTAAAAAGGCAGTTTTAAACTGACTCCATGTTTTAACTTGTGCTTTTTCAGCCACCCACCAATCCTTGGCGGTATGTGTCAGTACCGATGGCAGAGTTGCTAATATTTCAGCGTCACTCATGGGTCGGACAGCTAGATACTCTGCACATTTTTCCAGATAAGCTATCGGGTCTTCAGCTCCTGTGCTTCCAAACTTGGGGAATTCGATTTTAACGGCCATTCTGTAAGGCGGCTGCTGTAACATGGGAGTTAACGGTACATCTGGTGTTGAGGTGGTAGTTGGTGTGGAGGTAGCTCCAGGTGTAAGACAAAGCAAAGACTTAAGATGGTTGTCTCTTCTTTTCATGCAATCCATCACAGTTTTACCCATCTCTTGTAGCTGGTTTTCTAGGGTTTTCTTCAGGCGGCTACTCTTTTCTTCTACAAAATCAACAAGCTCTTCCTCCAACTTCTTCAAACTTTGGTTGAATGATGATTGAGTGGTCATTAGCTTTATCAAGTCTGGCATCAGCCTCTCTATAGCAATCAAACGACGGTCATATTGCTGAAGAGAATTCTGAATAGTGGTGTCCACTCCATGAACACGTTCTACACTCTCTTTCTCCATCTTATCCATTCTGATCTCCAGTTGTCTCACCTTTGTCGCAATAGTAAGACTGATCAGGCTTTCATCCTCCTCTTCAGGTGGTGGTGGAGGTGGTAGATAACTTGAGTCATTGTCTTCTTCTGGAACAGCCACTCCGCCTTCTGACTCTAAATACAGGCTGTCGAATGAGCATATCAGCTCTCGAACTGGCTCACGTCGGGTTAAAAAAGGTTCAGAAGTATAATCTGGATCCATTTTGGGACTAGCCTCAACGTTGTCTCATGCCAGAGCCTCAGCCAAGTCTTAAACCCAAATATGAGGAAGTTATCGGTCACAACCCTTTCATATATTCTTAAATAATTGCAACCAAGCACTTGGGTAAACACAAATGGGGAAAAAAATAAGCTTATCCAAAGAAAGCATATATTTCAAAAAAGCATACTCCCATTTCACTTTAGAGGAAAGTTGTAGGTATGGTGGTTATAGTCCCTGTTCGGGCGCCAAAATATGTAACACTAAAGTCAAGGGTCACATAAATAAATGAGGAGGGATCAATCACCATTTACCAACAGTTATATTTCCCTTAGGTACAGTATACATTTTTAGATCATACAAAATGTCTTGACAAAATTACATGAGGCAGAGTGTTTGGAAGGAAAATCTTATAAATGTACACCCAATATTCAAGTCCAAAGTTAGCACAAATGTCTTTGGTCCATCACACCATTGTAGATGTTTAGGATGTTTAGAAGAACATCTTCCACATTTGTTCAATCAAGGGTTAATCCAAAGAAAAAGTGTCTTTTCATTCAGGAGTTCGGATATACTTCCACGTTGAAGATAATGACACAAAGAACTTGAACCAGTTGAGAAGCCCTCAATATCAAGCAGATACCAAAACCCTCTGATCAAAATAAAACAAACAATACAACATGAGGTTCAGCAAGCAAAATACTTTCGCACTATAAACCTTTGTTAATGTTAAAGAAACAAATAAATCAACTCACATTGAGATATCGAACACAGAAGTTCCTCAACAGGGTTTTCCAAATGAAAGCATGGAAAGAGCATGTGCTCTCAGCTAACAGGTATACCTAACTCACACTTCCCTCTTCCTTTAACTCTCTGGCCTGGAGAGATCTCCCAGATAATGGCTCCCTAGTGCCCTCTAATGGCAGGGAGTGAAATTACAACTTGCATTCAACATAGGAGATAGGTAACAGTTTACTAGAACTGTTACAACGTGAGCAACCCGTCTGTCTTCTAGTAGCTGTGCCAAGAAAAATCTGAATCATTCCCTTCCGAATCTTGCAGAGACGGAGAGTGTGAGTAGGAGCTGTCCATAAGCTTGGAGCAGGAGCAACTTTTGCTAGGTATTCTGATTAATTATATTGTCATTTTGCCTCCACGTCCCCCCGATTGCCCGCGAGCTTCTCCTCCCGTCCATACGGTAATCTCTCTACTGTGCGACAGAGAGTCGCGTGGTTATGACGCAATCGTTAGCCTACTTTTACAAAAACTGCTTCTACGGGGCCATAACATAAGCTACAAGGTAATGGAACATTTTATACATTGTCGTGTTTCTTTAGAAATAAATAATGGACAAATGGAGTCTTTAAACGCCTCAGATGTAAAGTTATTCGCTGTCAAAGTGACGCCAAAATGAATGGGAGTCAATGGGATGCTAACTGCAGGTGAAGTTCTGCTACAAGATGGCGACACGCGGCCGACTTCAACTTCCGGTCGACTTACTTCCCCCCTGGATCCAACAGCAGCAGGGCACATGGATGACATCACGTCCCTGGACGATGACGCATGCCAAAGAGCAGGTAAGCCGTGCTCTTATTTGCACCAGACGCCGGGCCATTGGCCACACATTAAACAATTATGAGTGGGAGGGACGTTAGACCGTCCTGCTACATATATATATATTATTTATATAATTTCTCGTAATTTCTATCCGTATATCCGTTACAATTTGTATCCGTCTCTGTATCGCTCTTACACTGTTGCCCCTGGCAACCGATAGCGTATCCTCCCAAAATGGTGGGTGGGCTCAATTCGTCACGTGACAGCAAGCTACCGTGACGCATGTCCTCATTCTCAATAGGCTGGAGGCCGTTGATTACAAGTGAACGTCATTTTCTAGTTAAAGTTTGACTCCCTCAGTTGAACTGTTTGAGGGGTTTATCTGCTGTTTTCGACCTGAAGACAGGGAAGAGACTCAGACAGCTTGGAGCAACCAGGACTTCTTTTGTGTGTTTTACTGGAAACGTTGAGGAGAAAAGAGAAACCAATGGAGTTCGTGTTAAATTGCTGATCGGATGCTGAGCCTGCTCCTGTGATTGTTGGAGAAAGGATTGGACAGAAACATTAACTCAAGCTATCTTTTATTTTGTTTGCTCGCTGACGAGTGAAGCGGCCATTGAGTTTTGGGCCACAACGGACACAAGCACCGCATCCAGGCCTGCTACGGTATTTTAGTTTTATAATAATTTTGATTGCCGGCTTTAGATTGCATTAAGGTGTGTATGTGGGCCCACAAAGTATGTTGGTTTAAGTGACTTTGAAGTGGTACATTTGAGGTTTTCTGAATTAATCCATTTGAAGGTTAATAGGGTTTAAATTGTTGTCTGTGCATTTATATATGGTACAGTATTGACAGTATTTTCCTTTAAAAAAGAGGGACATTTTATGTTGAAGGTTTAAAAAAAAGAACAATCATATCCTTATTTCATTTTCTTATTTCGTTGGAGATAATAATTTCTTTGAGTAAATAATTGATATATTTTTCTAAAACCTTGTGTTGTGTTACTTTATTAGCCTACTTAGGCTACCTGGAAAGAGGTTATCATTTTATTCTGAGAAAGACAGACACTTAGGCTATGGTTTAAAAATCTTTATTAAAACTATAACTTAAGAAACGTGAATTCATAGGTAGGTGAACATTTCATGTGTGTACTTTAAAAGAGAGATCCAAGATAACATTTAAAACGGACTTAATCAGGGTTAAAACACATTTGATAAAAACAATAACAGAACCCAAAAGCTCTGCCCTCATCAATATACATACTGAGGGGAGCGCTACACTATCTTGTTGTGAGTCTCTGTTCCGTAACACCTGAGGAGTAAACAAAATAAGAATTTCATTGTATTTAGTACAAATGACAAAAAGATCTTGAGGTTAAACTATGCAAATTGAAAACACATGAAAGACCCACAACTGGTAGATCAATGTGTTACTACATTTCTCTCTGAAATGGTATGAAATTAAATTTAATTAAATTGAATGTGGAGGACTTTAATTGTGACAAGATGATTGACAGGGCAGTTTAAATGGTTACAGGATGCACAGCATGTTATGCATTACTTTACAGAGAGTTTATGACCTACTAGCTACAACCTGCCTTAAGAACAAATGGTCTAACAGAATAAAGTACAGAGTTAATTACAAAGTAGCTGGTAGTTTGTGGAGGAGGGGGCATGGTTTGGCAGCCGCAGCAGGTGGAAAGCGAGTGCGGGGGAACTGAATGGTAAGGGAAACACCTCTGGTTAATGAGAACTAACAGGTGTTTGTACTTTGCAGTGAGTCGAGAGACGGGTTAAAAGGAGCGGCTTGATATGTAGAGTATGTGGCTCCCTAGAGTTTCTAGCATAAGCTCGATCATATGCAGAAGACATTTTCAGGTGTCAGGCCTTCAGCTGGAAAAGAGCCTCCTTGGCAGTCGAGCTGCTCTAGATGCAGACTTCAGCACTCCCCTTGATTAAAGGGTCGATATATTGAGTACGTTGCTCCTGGGGCTAGATAGCGGCCAAGCTGGCAGCTTTGTAAGCAGTCTGTTTCGTGAACCTCTTTCCAGAGTCTAGATGCGCTTTTGTGAGTCGTTGGCCCTCTCTGGGCCTCCTTTAAAGTAAGCGTTTTTAGTTTGAGCAGGTGTAGTACCTTTTTAACAACTTTTGTGTTACTACTAACAGCTCCCTAGAGCTCTGTGATCAGCATCGTGTTGAAAGTCCCTGCAGGTGCCTCCACGATATTGCCTCCAAAAAAGTATAGATAGTACTCCCTCGGTGGAGAGGGTATTTTTGTAGAGGTCTCTGTTTCTTCAATAGCCGCTGGGTAAGCTTACGTAGTACTCCCCACGTGTGAGAGAGTTAATGTGCAGAGTACTTTGTTCCCTGGGCCTGAATTAAAGTTGGCATTCATAGGTTTATTTGGCCTCTATATATATAGCAAGCAAGACATTAAGTGATTGGCTTTCAGCTAAAGCCTCCTTGACAGTCAGACTACTCCAGATGCAGACTTCAGTACTCCCCTTGATGCAAGGGTCATCATGTTGAGTATAACGCATGGGGCTAGATAGCTATGCCAAGCTGGTAGCTTTATGCAAGCATTTTTTAATAACCCTTTTTTAAAGAGTCTATGGGCCCTATCTTGCACCCAGCGCAATTGACTTTGTACACTGACGCATGTATCATTCCTATTTTGCACCCGCGCACAGTGGACTTTTCCCTCCACAGACGCACGTCGGTAAATTAGGGAATGAACTTGCGCTCCCGGGGGCGGTTCAGCGCAAAGAGGAGGCGTGTTCCGGCACAAACGTTCCCTGATGCTATTTTGCAGGTTTAGTGTTATGATGTTGGAAGGGTGATGAAGGGAATGAACCCAATCGCAGCCAGTAGTCACAGCCCACGGTTTATTATATACAAATAATAGGGAAAACAAAGCCCACGAGGGGGCAAAACAAGACAGGACAATGGTGACTAACTAGACTATGACTTAGACAGATAACTAAAAGAAAACAAACAGCTGACACAAGAAATAGCTCAACAAGATGACAACTCTTGACAGGATACTCACAAATGTGCTTGACAAAGTTTGACAATGAACCGACACAGGACAGCAAACACGAGGGGATTAAATAGAGAGAAACTAATGAAGGAAACAGGTGATAATGGGGAAGCAATAATGACTAAACGAGGATAACAAGGAGGGCGGGCTAGATGACAAGACAACACAAGCACATGGCCCAACAAAAGGCCATGTGTTTGCACATAAAACATGGGTCTGTCATGACCCTGCCTCAAGACTAATAAAAACACAAGGACTATATGGCAGGATCATGACATTTAGAAAACAATTCCGCCACTGCGCATGTTATTCAAATGCTATTTTGAGGGCGCATGCTTGGGCATAATGTAGCATGTGCACAACGCGCATACACTTTGAATCTCTCATCTACACAGAAGCAGCAGTTTTAATTTTTGCAATTCATAGGCTACATTATTACAAGGAAAAATATTAACACATAAGGGAAATCATTGTTGTGTCCATGAAGGTGTGAAAAAATAGGCATAAATCTAGCTTACACATTTTTACGGCCCTGACGAGAACATTTGTCTCCTCGGCTGTGAACCGCTTCTGGTGTGCACCTGGCAAATCCGCCATTATAATAGCATCCGCCATGGAACAAGCGCGCCTGCTCTTAAAGGGAATGTGAGATGACGCTCTGAGACAACCAGCATCTCTACTGTACAGAAGAGACCAAATATTAAAGATTAAGTTGACATTTGAATTAAATTTTGTTTGGCCAATATTAAACAAGGATTTGATCATGCCTTAGTGTAACCAAGCCATCAGCGCTCTCTGCAGGCATTTGTTTTTTTCCGTAATGTACATAGCCTAAGTTATGTTTATATTAGTTTATATCATTTATTTTACATGGTGTACTTTAACATCGTTGTTCAATAAAACCCATATGATTACTTTGATACTTTATTTGAACAAATAATTATTGCTTGTTATTATGTATTATTATTATTTTTTTTTTAACAGTAGCTTGTGCACGTCAAAACATGCAAACTCAGTGCGAGGGTTAAACTTTTTTTTTGAAACCGCAATGAACAACAATTCACATTTCACTCGCATTTTATAAGCCACAAAAACTCACAGCACGCAGAGATGGAGTTTGAGAAACCCGAGACGCTGACACGCATATAAATGATGACAGTGATATGAACTTGAATATGAATATGAATATATTGATATGAATATCGAGGATTTTTTTTTAATCGAGTACTCGACTTTAATCGAGGAATCGTTACAGCCCTAGCTACAGCTACATAAAGCACGTTAGCCTCCCTGGTATGGGGGTTGACGTTGGTCCCCCCTTGAAGGTGGCAGGGTAGGGTCCCTAGGGCCTGTGCCATACTCTCTTAAAGGAACTGCCCTCAAAGATGGGTTATGTTTTCCAAGCCTTTGAGCTTGGCTCTTGGTCAAGTCCTTCTTTGTGAAATAAGGAAGGTACTTTAACCCTCTGGGGTCTAAGGGGTTTTTGGGGTCCCTGAGATGTTTTGACATGCCCTGACATTTGTGCTTTTTTCAATTGCTTATAAACATATTAATGGCAAAGGTGTAATTACACTCTATTTAGTACAAACAGGGCTACCATAATATGTGAGCAACATGTATGTACATGTTTGTATTTTTGAGAGAATAATGCTTATGCGTGGTTATTGAAAAAACTAAAAATGTAAGTTTCTGAAATAAGGCCACAAAACACATACTAAATATGTGTCCACAAGACTTTAGACTAATGGATGTTGTCGCCTAGAGTTTTTGCTTCAAAATGATCTGAAAATCTTCCTGTCTAATCATCCACATAAAACAATACATTGATTTAAATTTTGTAATACACGTTTTGCTTGGAAAGGCAATATGCGTGGGGGTGTGAATAATGAATAATGCTCTGATTCACACCTGAGAAGACAATGACCCACATAATGAGCTGCATAATGAGCCTTTCATTCAGGTGTGTCACTTGGTACCACAAGAAAGAATGTGAGGACTTATTTTGTATGCTTGTCCAAGGTAAACATTTCTAGTAACTATGCAGTTAATTCTCACACTGTATTTTCAGAAAATTTTGGAATATATCCTCTCCCCAAATGTGTAACTAATAAAAAACAATAATAAATAATTAAATGAGAAGGCTTATATTGACCTATTAAGATGTTGCTTACCTTATAAATATATTTTTTGCTATTTTATTAAAAAGTTTTCACATGTAAATCAACAACAGTTACAATTTTAACAATATTTCAAGTGCAATCTTTCTTTTTAAAAAGTATAAATTTTATAATACACATTTCAAAGTTAAGGATTCATTAGTTTGAATATTGGAACAAACACTATAATAAAATCTTAGTTGATAATTCAATATACCTACTTTATTTTTGACAAAACATCACATACATATTTAACATATGAGAAGAAATTGGCAAACAAAAGCTTATTTGATGTGACAGTAGTCTTTTTTACAGTAAAAACTTTATAATCCATCCAAAACTAATCAACGAAATCTTGTCTAAACATTCATATTTCGTCTGTAACATATCGTTTTTATGATATATTGGCATATAAATGTTAATTTGCAGTTTAATACGTTGCTTATACAAAGACATCAATTTTTACTCATCTCAGTATAGCAATATAGTTAGGTAAAAGCTAAACTAGTAGATGTGTTCATGTAAAAATAACATGTTTACTAATGTAAGTGCAAGTGTGAATGAACAGCACAGATGCGCACTGTTGTTTACTACAGCTGTGCCATTCATTCATTCACACACAGACACGCGATTCATATTTAAACAGTCTTTTTGCGGTTTACACACACTATTGCATATCGCGATTAGAACAAAGCACTTAGGAATAACTTACTATTCACAGTCCTCAGCTGGATCCGTTGCTCCTCGAAGTGAAACTAAACCAGCACTTCTGAGGTAAATTTCACAGGATTATTCTTCACAGCGAAGCAAGACGACTTAAAGTGCACGAGTCTGATTAAACTTGATGTGTTTTTATCGAGCTGATGTGGGCGTTGACAGGTTTGCATGTATTGCCTCAGATAATTTGCATTTGAATAGCGCACGCTCCGTGGCCGTGTTCACATTAGCACTTGATGAGCTATAATGAGCTGAACTGAGAACGACTGACATCTCTCTCTTTTCATACAGATTACATAAACAGAGAATATTTGTTTTTTAAAATAAATTACTTCATTTAAAAGAAGAGAATTCAAGCTTTATAAAGACATATAACTCGTTCCTGTGTGACAAGTATTCGCTGAGTTACAGTTTATTTTCGGACGCGTTTCAGAATGGACTTCACTGACAGAGAGAAGGCAGAACTCGCATCATGTTTATTTTTCTTTATTTGGCAAAAAGCACAACACTGTTTTTATTGTGAGTATACACAAAATGATCGAATGATGTATAATTCTTATATGTAAGATCAAAATTAACAGAGTATTTAGAGTCTCTTTTGCACTGATAAGAAAAGAAGCGAGCTGGTATCGCCGGCGTGACCACCGACCCCAGGGGGTTAAGCTTAAGGTACTAGGGTGTAGTGCTACTGACAGACTGGTGTGTACCTGTAGGGGAATTTAACTCTGGTATTTCCGTAAACCATATGGAGTTAAATTGGAAAATTGGCATATGGAAACAGTTGGTCATGGTTACCAGTGCTTTTATTGAAGTGCATGGTGACAGTCACTCAGAATTGGTGGGAAGAAAAACAGAAAAAAAAAAAAAACAGAAAAAAAAAAACTTAGATGCCACATAATATATAACTGCACCAAAACATAAGGTCAAAGTAATATACATCAAATAAGCATAACCCGACCTGTATGTGCAACTGCACTACATAAGCAGTACTTTCCCAGAGTCCCCAATCGTGAACTCAAAGCTGTTCATGGCCTGTCTAGACCTCTCCTCACCTCCTATCTCTGAACTATCCTACTAACTTTCTGGAGTCATTTTATAGGCCTGACTCCTCCTACTCTGGAACATACCACCTGGAAGGTAACACATTTCACATACTTTACAGGAAAATCATAATAATAATAAAGAAAACAAAAACAATAACAAAAGTAATAAATACAAATAAACATACATGCAAGAAATAATATCTGCCAGTATACATATTCACAGAAGACCCATAACTCAAAACCAGCAGCCATGTCACCCTGTAGCCCAAGACTGGTTGCCCACTGAAGCTAAGCAGGGCTGAGCCTGGTTAGTACCTGGATGGGAGACCTCCTGAGAAAACCAGGTTGCTGCTGGAAGAGGTGTTAGTGAGGCCAGCAGGGGGTGCTCACCCTGTGGTCTGTGTGGGTCCTAATGCCCCAGTATAGTGACGGGGACACTATACTGTCAAAGAGCACCGTACTTCGGATGAGACGTAAAACCGAGGTCCTGACTCTCTGTGGTCATTAAAAATCCCAGGATGTCTTTCGAAAGAGTAGGGGTGTAACCCCGGCATCCTGGCCAAATTTGCCCCTTGGCCTCTGTCCATCATGGCCTCCTAATCATCCTCATATATACTGATTGGCTTCATCACTGTCTCCTCTCCACCAGTAAGCTGGTGTGTGGTGAGCGTTCTGGCGCAATATGGCTGCTGTCGCATCATCCAAGTGGATGCTGCACATTGGTGGTGGTTGAGGAGATCCCCCCCTTCTATGTAAAGCGCTTTGAGTGCTGAGAAAAGAGCTATATAAATGTAATGAATTATTATTATTATTATTATTATTAAAACTATGAAAATAAACTCTCCGGTAGGGATGTTAACCGATGACCGTTTGACCGAGGTTGACCGTATCAACGTTAACCGATCAAAGTTGTCGGTAATCGGTAAAAAAAAAAGAAAAAAAGTGATCTCTAAATTAGGCTATTATAGACAGTGGACTAAACGCTACTACAGTTAGCCATCTCATTCCAATATCTTTTTGTGTGAAGTGAACAAATCCCTCACACAAATTTTTTTCATAACTCGCCCTTTTGTACTTAATAAACCAATAAAAACATTAGGCGCAAGGTCACAGCGTTTGGGTTTGTGCGCTCACAAGGTTTGCGAAAAGTAAAGGCTACAGGCTAAAACACTCGAGGTTAGAGCCAGGGCAGCACTACCTCAAACCAGCCGCGGCGCTACCATTGTTTTTAGGTCCGGGCCCACCCATTTTCTACTATGGTTTTGTACGTTTCTTCATTCGGTTCTATTTGCGATCCATTCCATTCTAAACAAACAACGCAGTTTACATGCTTCGTCCTTATTACATTAGTCATTAAGATAATAATTAATAAATGCACGCATAATTATCAGTGAACTTGATAAATGTTGCAGATATGTTTTACTATGCATGCACAAACAAATGCCTTTCAACTTATGCATTCAAAATTCAGAATAAAATGAATGTGCAGCAATTTGTACAAATAGAGAGTCTGTAGGCCTACTATGTGTTGTAGCCATTAAATAAGCTCATTTAGTTTCATATTTGTTAAAATATTATGTTATTTTTTCATCTATGTTGATTATGAAAAGTGATATCGAAAGATGTGGGTCAGACATGATTTTGACCACTTCATTAAGTTTTGTTTTGTAGAAAGCCTTTTTTTAAGTGAATTTCGTTTTGTATAAATTGTATCTTAATTTTAATATTTTTTTCATCAACAAATTGCCTGGATTTAATAAATAAGAAGCAGGATAAATAAATAAGAAGAATATAGCAGATCAATATAATAATGGAGGCGCCCGCGCGGTCACTTGCATTGCTCGTGAACAGGAGCGCATCTCATGCTAACTTAACTAAACTCAGCGTATGCCTCACATGAAATATATCTTAAGAAAGCTTGTCTTTTTAACAATTTAAAACGAAAAGAAATAGGCTACTCTCTGATTATGTAATCCATGATGTGCATTTCTCGCCATAGGCACGTTCACTACGGAGATGGCGATCGTCAACATCTTTACAGCTGTTGTTGCTGTTAATAAACTAAAAATAATAGGCCTATAATTTTAAAAAGCGCTGAAACGGAGATGAAGGGGAACACGTTTTTTTTTTTTTTTTTTGGCTTATTTTAACCTGTTAAACGTTGCCAGTGTTTTTTATTTATTTAATTCAAAGTTACTATCAGATTTAATGTTATACCTTGACAAACTATACATAATTAAAAAGATATAATACTCAAGTTTCAGTATTTGACCACTATTGTATTCTGAGAAACTCATAGTGACAGTTATGTCTTAATTTGTGTCAGGAGTTATGAAATGAAAAAATGAGTCGATACCTTTAATATGAATTATGCGCGTCAGCCGCTTTCATTCATAAAAAACTCTGTGCTGTCGTCATGACAGCGATACACAAAACAACGTCCCTCAGGGCTTTAGCTCAAAACTGTGCAGATTTGGAGAAATATTGATAGATTCTCATAGATTTACATCATATTTCTATAGACAGGAATAATATTTATTGAATTTATACCCAAATGCGTCGATGTAATCTTTATGAGCATTTGGTACTCTGATACTGTGTTTTTTAATTCATACCAATAGCCTGAGGGCGCTACATGCACAATAATAGTCCATATATAGAACACGAAGAAGAGCCATGATCATGTGACATTCCAGGACGTCACTGATACACACAAAGCTAACAAGAGATCGCGCTGTAACATGCAGATAAAGATGTTTTGAAGACAATAAACATGTTTGCAATGATATTTGAGTTACCTGTGTTTTTCAAGCCATGCCAGGTATTTTCATAATAATAGATAATATTTATAATGTAATGCTAATCTATATAGACTATCATTGTGCAGAACACTATCCAATAGTATATTTTCTGTCAGATTTTTTTATCTGAAGCCAAATTAGATCACAGAAGATTATTTAATGCGTTATGAAGTAAGTTTGGAGCACAAACATGGTTTTAATCTCATAAATTGTCGTGTATTGATGGTGTGCTAGGCTAACATGCTAGCTAGCCCTAGGTGCACCTGCCACGTCTAGCAGTTATACTTTTATGATTTTTTGAATGCTTACTGAATTGTTTCTTTATTCAAGAAATGCATTTGATACAGTTTAAAATGTGAGGTGAACTTTGAGAAAAGAAATTAGGGACTGAAACCCTATGAATAGCCAGTCGTTAGTAGCTATAATGCAGACAAAAGAAATGCATATTTACAGCCATAACCAGTCTGGAGAGGTGTGAATGTGTGCAGGGGGAGACTGAGACTGAATGGGGATCGTTTGCACCACAAAACAATAGAGACAATATACTGGATAGATGGTTAGAAAATGACAATAAACATCAGTAGCATTTTAGCGTCAAATCAAAATAAAGTCACATGACATGGTCTTGAAAAACATTTAACTAAATACTGAGTTTTGGACTTATTATCTTCAGATTTTAAACATAAAATGTTTAGACATGTGGCTTTAGCTGTAGTGCATTTCTAGATTGCTCCAGTGCCAACTTCAATTTTATTTTCATGAGGATGTTTCATAAAAAATAATTTTTAATAACTTTACAAAACTTTGAAGCTATTTATAAAAAATTTTGTCATTACGACAATAATTAATTCTACATTTACAATAAACTGCCAGGTGTCAGCTTTCAAACGAGATCATACTTGTGCTTTTAGTACCAAGGGTTCCTGAACTGTTATCTGTTTCAGTTTGGGTATGTCATTTCTGGGGATTTTTCAAAAGTGGGGTTGCAGCTTAACAGGTTAACTGGCCCATCCAGTTTTCTGGAGGCCCACCTACAATCAAAATCCTGGCGCCGCTAGTGCCTCAAACTAAAGCGGCGTCTCTTCGGAGCTGTCATTTACTTAAATGAGCCGCAGCAATGTTTCAAATGAGCTTCTAACGCTAGACAAACGCCTTTATTTTCAACGCGATCACCTTGTACCCAAACCATTTCGAAACTAAGGAGCCATTTGTCCTCCGATTACATACAAGCTCCTTGGCGCCGCGTTTGCGGGACTCGAAAAAAAAAGTGACGTGAGTGGAAGGGTGGCGCCGGGGCTTGTGTGTGTGAGCAGGAGGCAGAGCGGCAGAGAGATGCGACAGAGTTGCGAAATTGCAGGCAGAGCGGCTCGAAATGGCTGTTATTTCCGGTTATTTCAAATAGCGTAGCATATTTTAAACTAATCGGTTAAGGATACATAAAGTGAAAGTGACACGTGACGGCCAAGTATGGTAACCCATACTTGGAATTTGACCTCTGCATTTAACCCATCCAAGTTAATGCACACACATTAGGAGCAGAGTAGTGAGTAGTTAACACACACACACTGCAAACGTGGATACACACACCCAGAGCAGCGGGCAGCCTTTGTGTGGCGCCCGGGGAGCGATTAGGGGTTAGGTGCCTTGCTCAAGGGCACCTCAGTCATTTCCCACCGGCTCTGGAATCGAACCAGCAACCTTTGGGTTACCAGTCCAACTCCCTAACCACTAGGCCATGACTGCCCCTGGTTTTAACCGGCTAATGAGGCTCGGTGGTCGGTCAAGAAATTTTTTAGTTTTCGCCATCCCTACTCTCCGGTGACGTCACTCACATGAACGCGCCACAAGTTGGCGCGGACACAAAGACCTATAAATAGACCAGATGGCGTAACCGAACAGGTTTGGCCAATGATCAAAATGTGGTAAGCATCATCTATATCTCTTCCACTGTATTCAATAAAATATATAAATCAAATACTTGTGGTGATTTATTTCTGTATGAGAAAAGACTATTCTATTATGCTATCATCATATGCACTCATATTACGGTTGCTAGTTCTCATAACTCAGGTAAAACTACATCCAGGACATCATACAACAAGTTTACAACACCATGATATTGAATGTTACACAGGTCCATGCATACATGAATATATGTCGGCTAACAGACTGTAATACATGACGCCGGTGTATGCGTGTGTGTGTGTAGTCCATTTTACAGTTGCAGGCTTACCCTGTGACATTTCCTCCCCCTTCCCCAGACACCACTCGTGGTGTCCTGGATTGGAAATCTGCGGTACAGTTTTCCGAGCCAGTCCGATAGACAACCTCAAAATCGAATGGTTGTAGAGCCAGGAACCACCATGTTATACGGGCATTCGTGTCTTTCATTCGGCCCAGCCAAACCAGTGCCCGATGATCAGTCTCTAATTTAAACCTCCTACCCATGAGGTAGTACCTGAAAGAGTCTAAGGCTCATTTGACAGCCAGGCATTCCTTATCTACGGTTGAATACCATGTCTCTCGTGGAAGGAGTTTCCTGCTGATAAAAGCAATGGGTCTCAAGTGCCCTTGCTCTCCCTGCAAAAGTACAGCCCCAAGGCTAAATTGTGAAGCATCAGTCTGCACTGTAAAAACTTGGTGAAACTTCGGACTCTGCAACACTGACTCCTTGCATAAAGCATTCTTCAAGTCCATAAAAGCACACTCACAGTCTGCAGTCCAGTTAGGCTTGTTGGGTTTGTTCTTCTTCGTGAGCTCAGTAAGGGCTACGGCTTTCTCAGAAAAGTTCCCCACCAGGCCAAGGAATGACTGTACCTGCTTCTTGGTTACAGGCCGCTCAGCCTGTTTAACCTGTTAACCGTTGCCAGAGCGTCGGCGCACTGAAGCGGTTTTATTTATATATAGTTCAAAGTTACTATCAGATTTAATGTTATATCTTGACAAACTATACATCATTAAAAAGATATAAGACTCAAGTTTCAGAATTTGACCACTATTGTATTCTGAGAAACTTATAGCGACAGTTATTTCTTAATTTGTGTCAGGAGTTATGAAATGAAAAAATGAGTCGATACCTTTGATATGAATTATGCGAGTCAGCCGCTTTCATTCATAAAAAAACTCCCGTGCTGTCGTCATGACAGCAATACACAAAACAACGTCCTTCTAGGCTTTAGCTCAAAAATGTGCAGATTTGGAGAAATATTGATATATTCTCATAGGTTTACATCAGATTTCTATAGACAGGAATAATATTTATTGAATTTATACCCAAATGCGTCGATGTAATCATTATGAGCGTTTGCATACTCTGTTAATGTGTTTTCAATTCATACCAATAGCCTGAGGGCGCCCTCGCCGCCCTGTGCACAGTATTAGAACATGAAGAAGTGCCATAATCATGTGACAATCCAGGAAGCCTCGAACACACACACACAGCTAACAACAGATCGCGCTGTAACATGCAGATACAGACATTTTGAAGACAATAAACATGTTTGCTATGATATTTGAGTTACCTGTGTTTTTCAATCCATGCCAGGTATTTCCATAATAATAGATTATATGTATAATGTAATGCTAATCTATATAGAATCGTTGTGCAGAACACTATCCAATAGTAGGCTATATTTTCTGTCTGATTTTTTATCTGAAGCCAAATTAGATCACAGAAAATTATTTAAAATACTCGATTTGCTTTATAAAGTAAGTTTATAAGCACAAACATGGTTTTAATCTCATAAATTGTCGTGTATTGATGGTGTGCTAAGCTAACATGCTAGCTAGCCCTAGGTGCACCTGCCACCTAGAAGTTATATTTTTATTATTTTTTGAATGCTTACTGAAATGTGTCTTTATTCAAGAAATGCATTAGATACAGTTTAAAATGTAAGGGTGAACTTTGAGAAAAGAAATTAGTGACTGAAACCATATGAATAGCCTGTGAATAGCCAGTCATTAGTAACTATAATGCAGACAAAAGAAATGCATATTTACAGCCATAACCAGTCTGGAGAGGTGTGAATGTGTGCAGGGGGAGACTGAGACTGAATGGGGCTCGTTTGCACCACAAAACAATAAAGACAATATACTGGATAGATGGTTAGAAGATGGCAATAAACATCAGAAGCATCTTAGCGTCAAATCAAAATAAAGTCACATGACATGGTCTTGAAAAACATTTCACTAAATACAGAGTTTTGGACTTATTATCTTAAGATTTTAAACATAAAATGTTTAGACATGTGGCATTAGCTGTAGTGCATTTCTAGATTGCTCCAGTGCCAACTTCAATTTTATTTTCATGAGGATATTTCATAAAAAATAATTTCTAATAACTTTACAAAACTTTGAAGCTATTTATAACAATTTTTTGTCATTATGACAATAATTAATTCTACATTTACAATAAACTGCCAGGTGTCAGCTTTCAAATGAGATCATACTTGTGCTTTTAGTACAAAGGGTTCATGAACTGTATCTGTTTCAGTTTGGGTATGTCATTTCTGGGGATTTTTCAAAAGTGGGGTTGCAGCTTAACAGGTTAATGGCCTCAACCTTCCCAACCTGAGGGCATATGACTCCATGCCCCAGCACATGACCAAGATAGCAGGTCTCTGCCTTATCTATCGTGCACTTGTCTGAGCGAATAGTAAGACCAGCATTCTTTATTCGAGTTAACACCTCCTTGAGATGTATTAGATGACCCTGCCATGTCCTACTATAAATAATAATGTCATCCAAATATGCTGCTGTCAGCATATGTATGCTCTCAGTTCCCCTAAGGATCTGATCGATCATCCTCTGAAAAGTCGCAGGAGTCCCATGTAGCCCGAAAGGAAGCACGCGGAATTGATAGTGCTCAAACGGAGTCTTAAACGCTGTAAACTCTTTACTGTCTGGACTTAAGGGCACTTGCCAATAGCCTTTGCACAGATCAAGAGTTGTGAGGTACTGTGCACTGCCAAGCTTTTCAATTTTCAATTAAATCGCCTAATCGGGCATAGGATAAGGATCAAATTTGCTCACCGAATTGAGTTTTCTTAAGTCCAAACAGAATCTTAGGGACCCATCTTTCTTAGGCACCAGCACAATGGGGTTGTTCCACTCACTGACTGACGGTTCTATGACCTCTAGTTTCTGCATCATTTCCAACTCTTGCTTCATGATGGGTACCAGCCTTTCTGGAACTCTGTACACTGGTTGTCGGATCGGTTTCACATCCTTCAAATAAATGTGACGCTGTACCAGAGCTGTTTTCCCAGGTGTGTCCTGGAACAGCTGCTCAGGTATACAATTTTGCAGCTGATTTCTTTGTTCAACTGTCAAATGCTGAAGATTTAAAGGGTACTCACTTCCAGGAACAGGCAAGAACTGCTCCTCTACTTCGTCCTCTTCCTGTACTGCCCTCACCAAGAGCTCCTTCACCTCCACTCTTACTGGTTCTGGCTGTGAAGACGGACTGTGCCACTTCTTCAACATATTGACATGAAAAGTCTGCAAAGGTTTATTTCTGGATGGCATTTCTATTTCATACGTTACTGGACCAACTTTCTTCCTCACTTGGTATGGACCTTGCCATTTGGCCAACAGTCTGTTCTCTGACGTTTGAAGTAACAATAAAACTTGCTCTCCTGCTTAGAAAGTTCGGGACCTGGCCTTCTGGTCATACCATGTCTTCTGCATCACTTGTGACTCTTGCACGCTCTCTCATGCCCGGGTGGATGCCAGTTGCAACTTCTCTCTCATTTTGAGGATGTACGAGAGAATGTTCTGCTTGGTAGGCTGGTCACTGGCTTCCCAACTGTCTCTCAAAACATCCAATGGACCTCGGATCTGGTGAGCAAACAGTAATTCAAAAGGAGAAAACCCGGTGGATGCTTGGGGAACTTCACGGTAAGCAAACAAAAGGTAAGGCAGCCATTTGTCCAAGTCTTTTCCATTTTCAGACACAAACTTCTTCAACATGCCTTTTAAGGTCTGATTAAATCTTTCTACCAGACCATCAGTCTGGGGGTGATACGGAGTAGTACGGACTCTCTTAATGTCCAGTAACTGATAGACTTGTTTTAGGGTACGACTCATAAAATTGGGGCCTTGGTCAGTCAAAACTACTTTAGGGATGCCTACGTGTGAAGTTTAACAGTGCAGCTGCAATCTGTTTTGCAGTAACGTCTCTCAAAGGGTAGGCCTCGAGGTATCTGGTTGCATAATCACAAACTACCAAGATAAACCGATTCCCTTTCTGATTTCTCTCCACAGGTCCAACAATGTCAACCCCTATCCTCTCAAAAGGTGTACCCACTGCAGGTATCGGAATAAGAGATGCCTTTGCAGGTGTCCTGCCAACTGCTAACTGACACTCAGGACAAGTCTTGCAATACTCTTTCACTTCGGTATACATACCGGGCCAATAAAACCGCTTGGAAACTCTCCTCAGTGTCTTCATGAATCCCATGTGACCTGACCATGGAATTGAATGGCTGAGCTCTAACACCTGTCTGCGCTGAGCTTTGGGTACCACTAACTGCAAACCTTCCTCTTCACTCTGCCTGTAAAGAAGACCTTGCTTCATCATAAACATCTCACCATACAATGAACTCACAGTTGCATCTTTGCTAACTTTCCCAAAACATTCAGACAAAGTAGCATCCTCTTTCTGAAGCTGTCCTAGTTCACTGGGTATGACAAAATCTGACTCATCAATCTCTGGTTCTTCCCACTCAAAAATGTGTCTGTTCTGAGCTATCCATCAAATCTGCAACTTTTTCTGCGTTTGTCCAATCTATCTTCCTCAGACACCTCTTCTTCAGCTATACTTTCCTCCAAAAAAAATGGCATCTCCTGAAGGGTGCTATCTACCGAATCTTCAGTTTGTGCTACCCGGGTAAACTTTTGAGCCTGTGCTTGAGTAACTATCCCACACCAAGCTGTCTCCTGCACCAAGTCTACTAATATGGGCATATCAGTTCCTAGCAACACCGGATAGGGCAGGTTTGTGGTAACACCTACGTTCATCAAAAATGACTGCTTGTTAACCCTCTGGGGTCTGAGGTGTTTTTGTGGTCCTTGAGATGTTCTGACATGCCCTGACATTTGTGCTTTTTTCAGTTGCTTATAAACATAGTAATGGCAAAAAAAAATTACACACTATTTAGCACAAACAGGGCTACCATAATATGTGAGCAACAAGAATGTACATGTCTGCATTTTTGAGAGAATAATGTTTATGCGTGGTTATTGAAAAAACTAAAAACTAAAGTTTCTGAAATAAGACCACAAAACACACACTAAATATGTGCCAATAAGACTTTTGTCTAATGGATGTCATCGCCTAGTGTTTTTTCTTCAAAATTATGTGAAAATCACCCTGCCTAATCCTTCACATAACACAATACATTGATTTGAATTTTGCAAAGCACTTTCTGTTTGGAAAGGCAATATTCGAGTGGGCGTCGACGATCATACATATGTAGTGGTTCACACCTGAGGACCGCATACTTAATGAGCCATTCATTCAGGTGAGTCACTGAGCCACAAGAATGCAAGAGCAACAGTTGGAAGCATCTCAATTCTTTTTTATTTTTCCACATATTGTGCTTGCAATTTGGCCTATAATAGCCAAGGAAAACATGTAATTGTGCAGTTAATTCTCATACTGTATTTTCAGTTTTGGAATATTTATCCTCTCCCCAAATTTGTCACTAATAAAACACAATAAAAATTATTTAAAGAAAAGGCTTATATTTACCTTTTAATAGTTTGTTTACATCTACCTTGTAAATATTTAAATAAACAACAATTCAAGTGTAATCTTTCTTTGTACAAACTAAAGTATACATTTTATCATACATATTTCAAAGTTAAGGATATGATTGATTATTTGATTATTTTTGACAAAAAAATTGGCAAATAAAAGCTTATTTGAGGTGGCAGATATTTTACAGTAAAAATGTATAATCTATCCAAAACTAATCAACGAAATGTTGTCTTTCATATGTCTGTAACATAGGTCTTTCATTTTTATTATAAGGAATATAAATGCTAATTTGCAGTTTAATACGTTGCTTATACAAATATATATATGTGCATACACACACACATATATATGTGTATATATTTATACACAAAAATAAATTTTATTTATATTTTTTATATACATTTTTTTTTTTTCACAAATTGTGCTTGTAAATTGTATAATATCCAAGGTAAACATGTCTAGTAATTGTGCAGTAAATTCTCATACTGTATTTTCAGTTTTGGAATATTTATCCTCTCCCCAAATTTGTTACTAATAAAACACAATAAAAATTATTTAAAGAAAAAAAAATTATATTTACCTTTTAATAGTTTGTTTACATCTACCTTTTGAGGGACATTTTCCATTATTATTATTATTCCTCACAGCGCTGCGAGACGGTGTAAACAAGTAATGATCTGAATAAACTTGTGTTTTCTCGAGCTGATATGGGGCTCGAGAAAACACAGCCCCTCACAGGTTTGCGCCGTGGATTCCCGCGAGTCAGACGCGGATACTGTGTTTGTTTTAGGCTCGCGCAGTCTTCACTCGGACGCGCGCTTCAATCCGTTGTGGAGACTCTCTTTTCGTTCCAGTGAAATTACAAAATAAAATACACACAAGCATGTCTCTGCCTGATATACAACCACTGATAAACATAATCTGATTTGACAAAAAAAAAAAAAACTATATGAGTGCAGATTCGAACTCAGGACCTCTGACATGCTAGGCAAATGTTCTACCACTAGACCACTTGAGTTCACGTATTTACTCACGTGAAAACTCGGTGTTTACTCGGCGTGATCAATTCGCTCTTGAACATGCTGCCGTTCGTCTGAGTTACAATCTTCCTCTGAGGAAAAGCCAAGGTGAGTTATTCCTCGCTGTCCAGGATCATCTGAAGGGCGTCTTTAAACATCATCCTCTCTAAACGCGATGAACTATCAGTGAATCTGATCTGATGAAACTTCGTGTATTCAAGGCATTGATCGGGGGGGCGGGTGCGAAGCATAGATCACCTAAACTATTTACCATGTCAATAGCGCCGGGGGCGGGGCGGCCTCAGTTCATTATAGAGATAATTAGGCAGAAGGAAAAAACGGTACCTCTCCTTGCTTTCAAACGGATTACATGAGTTGAAAACATTTGTTTTTTTTATTAATTACTTCATTTAAAAGAAGAGATTTCAAGCTTCATAAAGACATATATCACGTGCCTGTGTGAGAAGTATTCGCTGAGTTATGATTCATTTTCGGACGCGTTTCAGAATGGACTACACGGACAGAGAGAAGGCAGAACTCGCTCCGTGATTATTTTTCTTAATTTGGCGAAAAGCACAACACTTTGTTTTTATTGTGAGTATACAGAAAAATAATACACATTTAACAGAATCGATTGATGTATGAAACTCCTATGGAAAATCAAAGTCAACAGAGTATTTATGAGTTTCTTTTACACTGATAAAAAAAAGCGAGCTGGTATCGCCGGCGATACCGCCGACCTCAGGGGGTTAACCTCCAAATACACCTCAGCAGTAGGCAATTCTGACTTATCTCCATGTACACAACAAACCGTTACGGTTTCCTCGGTCCATGACTCTCTGGCTATATATTGTGACTGTACCAACGTACGTGTACACCCTGTGTCTACCAACGCCATCAGCAGCTTACCATTCAACAACACTGAAATAGTGGGCTCCTTATCCGGCCTCACCACTACTTTAGGGCTAGACTGGGGCACATAACACAAACTGGCAGCTTTGGGTTTTCTCAAAGGGCAATGTGGGCTAGTGTGTCCTACCTCTCCACAATTATAACATACTATATCACCTCTAGGCAATATCTGGAGTGTGACTACTGGCAGTGAAGGCTTCGGGTCAGTGACTTTAAAACTTTGGGCTTGACTTTGAGAGAACGAACTACCCCCTGACCCCACAGACTTACCTCTCGCCTCCGGGAAGACAACAGAGTACCGAAAGGTCCCAGCAGATCCCTTCCGTGCTGCTATATAGGACTCTACCAGGTCAGCTGCTTCTCCTGCAGTACTGGGATTTCTCTCCTTCACCCAGATCCTCACCTCCGGATACAGCACTCTCATATACTGCTCCAACACCAAGGTTTCCATCATCTCTGTTTTACTACTCACGTCCAACTGGACCCACTTTGAAAACAAGTCTTTTAAACGAATGTACAACTCTGTTGGGGACTCCTCAGCGGTGGTGTTCAATGAAAGAAATCTCAGTCTATAGGTTTCTGGATTAATCTCATATTTCTTGAGAATCACCTTCGGTGGTTGGGACCTCAGCAGGTTGGACACCTTCCTCTGGAATGCCACCCACTGCACCTTGATCTCCTTCCGCTTCTGTAGTCACCTGACCCCTGGTCTTCGGAGGCATTTTTGAGTCACGGTCACTTTAACCGCTGTTAGACACCAACTGTTACGTTTCCTTTACCGCTGGCCCCGACTGTTACGAAGCTTCACTTCTGACACCAACTGTTACGAACGCCTTGAGCGTTTGGAGGCTCCAATTGACAGAGGAAACAGTTGGTCATGGTTACCAGTGCTTTTATTGAGGTGCATGGTGACAGTCACTCAGAATTGGTGGGAAGAAAAACAGAAAAAAACAACAACAAAAAACAAACTTAGATGCCACAGAAGATATAACTGCACCAAAACATAAGGTCAAAATAATATACATCAAATAAGCATAACCTGACCTGTATGTGCAACTGCACTACATAAGCAGTACTTTCCCAGAGTCCCCAATCGTGAACTCAAAGCTGTTCATGGCCTGTCTAGACCTCTCCTCACCTCCTATCTCTGAACTATCCTACTAACTTTCTGGAGTCATTTTATAGGCCTGACTCCTCCTACTCTGGAACATACCACCTGGAAGGTAACACATTTCACATACTTTACAGGAATACATAATAATAATAAAGAAAACAAAAACAATAACAAAAGTAATAAATACAAATAAACATACATGCAAGAAATCATATCTGCCAGTATACATATTCACAGAAAACCCATAACTCAAAACTATGAAAATAAACTCTCTGGTGACGTCACTCACATGAACGCGCCACAAGTTGGCGCGGACACAAAGACCTATAAATAGACCGGATGTCTAACCGAACAGGTTTGGCCAACGGCTCATAAAAACGTGGTAAGCATCATCTATATCTCTTCCACTGTATTCAATAAAATATATAAATCAAATACTCGTGGTGGTGATTTATTTCTGTATGAGAAAAGACAATTCTATTATGCTATCATCATATGCACTCGTATTACGGTTGCTAGTTCTCATAACTCAGGTAAAACTACATACAGGACATCATACAACAAGTTTACAACATCGAATGTTACACAGGTCCATGCATACATGAATATATGTCGGCTAACAGACTGTAATACATGATGCCGGTGTATGCGCGTAACGTGCATGTGCATGTGTATGTGTGTGTGTAGTCCATGCACAGTCGCAGGCTTACCCTGTGACAGTCCCTTTAGGCAAAGAAGTGGATTACATATTGTCTAGGTGCCCCTTTTATGGTTGCACTAGTAGTGACGTCATGGTTGTTGCTGGCCAATGCAATTGCCGTGATTTTACAGTGCTTCAGTCATCAGTCACGCCGAGGCGTTACCCCCAATAGTGTCTCAGGACACAATGTTCGTTCCCTGTTCTCAGGGAACCAGGGTTACAGTGGTAACCTGAGACGTTTTTAAAGTGTCTGAATAAATTACGTGTGCTGCACAGTCATTCTCCGTCCCCTGTCTCCTTCATCTCCACCTCAATAAGCTTTAACTTTCTCACATAGTTACTTAGCATCTAGTCACCATTTAGTGTGGACATCAAGGGTGGACTTTATGTTCCAATTTAAGTAAGAATTTATGAATGACTGGTGCAACCCAACCCTTATTTAAATAATTGTAAATCTCATCATAACTCCATGGGCCAGATTTACTAACCGTTTATGCCAGTGCAACCCTCTTTTGGCTTTAAAAAACTACTGTCAGGATTTACTACAGACACGCCCATAAGTGAAAAATTAGCTGAAAAAGTGTGGACAGTTATTTTTGCAGCTGACCTAATTGCATATGCATTTGTAGGCATTTCCCTTTCAGACGCAATCTTTATGGGAGGAGAGTATTTAAATGAATCAAGCAATGTGATTTAGGTTTGCGCTAGTCAATTTACTGGTATATGCACCATTATTTAACGCACCAAAAAAGCATGTCTTAAACCAGATGCTAATTTGCGCTGCTCTTGGTAGATTGTGTTGGTCATTATGGAAATGATCTGGCTGTGTCTGTGTTCTTTAATATGTGCATTGTCAGTAAATCACCGGCAGAACTTTCCACTCCCCTCCAGGGTGGGAATTATGTAATTTTAGGGGCAAGGCCATTTGGCCTCCACCTTTTTTTTTTTTTTAGGGGCACCAAGGCCATATGACAGGGCACAAAGGCCATCGTACAATTCGATGGTTTTCCCATTCAGATTGATACCATAACATCCTAATTTGGAATAAGACATGGATTATGACTTTTTTAATAATAAAAAAAACATTTTTTTAATGAGAGAGAGAGAGAGAGAGAGAGAGAGAGAGCGCCATTACATCCAGAAGGTATACACCCTCACACAACAATAGAAACAACACAAATGCCAATAAAAGCATTCAGAAACAACACAAATGCCAATAAAAGCATTCAGAAACAACACAAATGCCAATAAATTAATAATTTCCTGCATTGTCGAACGCTCTTCTTCATGTGTTTCAAATATGGACTATAATGTTCAGTAGAGCGCCCTCAGGCTGCTGGTATGAATTGAAAACACAGCACATCAGTATACAGCGCTCATAATGATTACATCGACGCATTTGGCTATAAATTCAATAAAATATTATTCCTGTCAATAGAAATCTGATGTAAACTGAGAATATATCAATATTTCTACAATTCTGCACACTTTTGAGCTAAAAGCCGTGAGGGACGTTGTTTTGTGAATCGCTTTCATGACGACAGCACAGGAGTTTTTTATGAATGGGAGCGGCTGACGCTCATAATTCATATTAAAGGTATCGACTCATTTTTGCATTTCATAGAGTCCTGACACAAATTAAGACATAACTGTCAATATAAATTTCTCAGAATACAATAGTGTTCAAATACTGAAACGTGAGTCTTATATCTTTTTTAATGATGTAAGTTATAGTTTGTCAAGGTAATAACATTAAATCTTATAGTAACTTTGAACTATAAAAAAAAAAAAAAACCCGCTTCAGTGCAACGACGCCGTTACCTCTGGAACCTTGCATAGGGCCCTTTTCTGAAAAGGGCACTTATCTACTAGCAAATAGATTTTGATATTTTTAGGTCAAACCATTCTTGTCTGTCAGTCATATAATGCAGGTCTATGGTCACGGTCTCAAAGAGCAGCCATCCACAGAGTCCAAATTAAAACAATTCCCCATCGTCCAAATTAAACAATTCCCCATCGTAAGTACACATTGATGGCCTAAGACACGAAACGAGCGGTTTGTGTGAGAAAACGAACAGTATTTATATCGTTTTTACCTCTTGTAACACAGCGACGTCCAAGTGATCTGAGGGCGCCCGCGCTTCCTGCTGTGTGACGTGTGCGCAGACTGGTGCATAGATAGACATATAGATTTCGCCTTGGCTACGGCAGTTCATGAACGAATGCCGTAGCCAAGGCGAAATCTAGTGTATATATCTATGCCCCAGTTTCGACAACAGAGTGTCGTTCTTCTGTTGGTGCTGACGTTACATGCTTCTTGCACTGCTGTTTTGATGCGTGAGATCATCGATGTGATTATGACACTGCACCTGCGCGAATCCGCAAACTAATTGAAGTTCAGAGACTACTTGGGTGGAACTTGGACAGGGCCAGGGCACACAGGCCACTGTGGCCGTACGATGATTTTTTTTTCACGGGGCATGAAGGCCAAAGTGTAGGGCAACGGCGGCCATGGCCGCGTGGCCGCGGTATAATTCCCACCCTGCTCCCCTCTGAGCTTTTATGGGATTGCGTTCTCACGCTAATTTGCCCTGTTTTGGAAATGTAGCCCTAAGTTGTGTACCCTAGCTCCCAAGGTTACACTTAAGTACACATAAAAGTATTTTTTATAGACTAATAAGTGGGCCAATTACAGTTTTTTTCAATCGCTAACAAGCGCTTACCCATACTTCAGATACTTTTTCTAAACTCTTAACACAGACTCACACCTACAAAACACAATTGGCCAAATGGTTAATTGTCTTCTCAAAAACACATTTAGTTAAATATATACTAACTCTTCATTTCAAAACAGAACACATGTTTCTCTGCACACACTAACTTTACCAAAACACTGGAAATCTGACTCAAAATGAAAATTTTCTGTCAAAGAATAACACTTGTTTTCACTTCACAAGGTACATGCAGTCAATCAAAGTACACCAGGTTTCAAAATACTGGCTATTGTTGACATTACTAAAACTGCATAGACTTTTATGTTTCAGTTTTACAGGTATTTGCATCCAAAATATGCAATCCACCGTTTTTACACTAAATTTCTTGGTTGGGAACTGTCCACATGTACAGTACTGTTCACATTCATAAGCATTCCAGTAAAAAGCAAATCAGTTTTTATTCCTTTACTGTTTACTACAGGAGGTACAGTAGAAACACGGTTTGATAGAACAGAAAAAGTTTTACAGTATTGCTTACAGTGAACAAAATATCCATGAAACACACAAGAGCATTCTGAACAAAAAAACACACCCACAAAACCCCCCACAAAACTACTGTATCTAATCTCTGTGATCTTTAGGGTTAAGCCACATGTTTTCATCAAGATCACATCTGATATCATCCAAGGTGATGCACCTGGGATAAAACTGCTTGGTATGTCGGATCCACCCTTGGAGCCAGCATCCATGGCTTCAAGGAGGGACATCTGGTCATGTGGCTGATGGTCATAAACCTTCCACCTCCACTTTACATTTTGTCCAGGTTGACGCCTTTTGGCCAGATTGAATCCTGCCTCATCTATGTATATGAATTCATGAGGGGCATGGCTGGCCTCCAATTCCATAACTCTCAAAACAAAGTTTATGTAAATCATGTCATTACTGTATACTATACTGTAACCTATTACTGTGTAGGTTACCTACTTGCAAAGTGCAAAGCTTATAGAACTGGACATTGAATTGAATATACAGTAGGCTACACTATACCTGGACATATTGTCGTTGTAGCTCCTTGACTCTCTCACTGATATATTGTTTTTGAACTGATATCATTGCAGAAGCAGAGGTTTTTATAAACTTTCATATTGTGAAATATTAGTACAATTTGAAATAACTGATTTCTGTTTAAAAATATGTATGTCATGTAATAAATTGTGTAAAATGTAATTTATTCCTGTGATGAAAAGCTGAATTTTCAGCATCATTACTCCAGGAAGATGCATATGGACTCAAAAAGCTTGTTTCTTCATGACATTGTTCAAAAGCAACACATTTTGCTAGCAATCAAAATCACATTTTGCTAAAATCATGAAATTTACAAAAATGGTAAAAGTTAATGTAAATGGTAAATAAATAAATGCAGTCCATACTGTAGCCAAGGTTTGGAATATTGTTTTTGCTATTGTGGGATGTTGTGTGTTAACATTTGTAAATACTACAAAAACAATCCATCATTTTGTTGGGAGGTATAGCTTGTCTGTTAAGAAAATGTAAGCATTATGGAAATGTGTTCACTGACTGCATATTGTGTGAAAACGACAAGAAATGTGTGAATGGTATGGCCACAAAAGCCCGATGTTGTGCTAATTGTGTTTAGAGTTTTGAAAATGTGAACACTGATAAGACAAACGCTTGTTAGCGACTGAAAAAAACTGTAATTACCAAAAAATATTGAAATAGGAGGGTCCCCTGTCCAGCGTATCTCCAACCAGCTCCAAAACAGCTGCCTGCAAGTTTCTAGTAATTCTAAATACCTTGATTAGCTGTTTAAGGTGTGTTTAATTAGGCTTATAGCCAAATTCTGGACAGTGGCCCTCCAGGAACTCAGTTTGACATCCGTGACTAATAGAGAAATATTCTATAATGACTCAAATATGGTCCTACAAGACACAGTAAACAGTAAGCTCATAAAGCACAATGACTTGCTTTAACATGATAGCGATATAACATTCCCAATAGGACTTTTGTGGTTTCACATTCCAATGGTCTCATGGGCTTACTTCCCATCAACCTAATATAACTGTGAATCAGATACAGATAAAGGACACACTAACAGGCTACATCATGCACAGTTTGGCTTGTAAAGATTCTCCAGCTGTCCAGTGGATTAAGCTTAGTGATTAAAAGCTTAAGCCTCATGGCACCGTGGCTGGAGCAGGCGCCTCTGGCTTAGGGGCGGGCTGGTATCATCCCAGACATCAGTTCAGGCATTCTAGACCCTCTTTTCTATCCCATCAGGGATGGATTCTGTCTATTGGTAATTTAAGTAAAAGTGATATATTACTGCTTGTAGAATAATAGATTATTACAAATTTTTTAATAAAAAAATTGGGTTTGTCCATATTTGACCCAAACATGGATTGAAACAAAGTGTACCACAGATGAATATCTATTAACAATTTAGTCTGTATTTAACTAAATGTTTTGATGCTAGTGTCTTTATTTGTTGGTTTGGTTGAAAACCTAAGAATAACATGCAAATGGGATGTTTATCTTGTTGTCCATTATCAGTAAACCACATGATGAAAGAATTCACCCTTTTCTTATTAAAACAATTAAGATAAATAAAAAAAATTCAAGAAAGGTTTGCCCTCAGAAATGTAGCTCAAATACGTAAATGTAAAATAAAAAATCAAATATTAGGTTTAATATTTCTTTACTTACTTCTTAGTGATGTGCCATTTGATGTGAAAAATGGTCATTGAATCGACTGATCTGAAAGTTTAGCAAGAACTCTGTGTTCTTTGTATCTTTTTACTCAAATGTTGGCTCAGATGAGACGACTGGAACCCAAATGACATTTGGGATGACAAACAGAGTGACACACTGACTTTGTGCAAAGAAGTAACAGAGCACAGCAGTGAGCCGGACAAACACTCACATACCTGTACACACACACACACACACACACACACACACACACACACAAACACATGCATGTCCACACACTTTAAAGGACTTTTTGGGACTTTAGCTTATTCACCGTATCCCCCAGAGTTAGATAAGTCCATACATACCCTTCTCATCTCCGTGCGTGCCGTAACTCTGTCTGACTGCTAGCCTAGCTTAGCACAAATACTGGAGGTAAACGGCTCCATCTAGTCTACTGCTCCCAATAAGTGACAAAATAACGCCAACATTTCCTTATTTACATGTTGTGATTTGTATAGTCACAGCGTGTACAAAATAACAAGGTCACATGAGACACAGCCATCTTCTAACCGTATACATAATGGGAACTATATTCTCAGAAGGCGAAGCACTGCTACTTCTGCGGAGAGATTACGGACTTGGATTATGGATTTATTTAACTCTGGGGGATACGGTGAATAAGCTAAAGTCCCAAAAAGTCGGTGTGTTCCTTTAAACATAGTGGAGGTTATTATCTATAAATCACTTATGTAAAAAGAATTCATTACATTTGGTTATCAATATCTGAAATTAATGAATTAAACATTTATGTAGATGAAACACTTGTTTTGTGTTGTGAAAATTATAATTTGTGATTTGTGTATTGTACTAACACAATTGAAAATGTGCTAAAATGTTTGAAAAAAGTGTACTTTTGATGATCTGTTGTGATATTAGTACTAAGAGTTTTGAGAATGTACACTTTACTCGTGAAGATAGTACCAAAGCGAATAAAAAATTTATTTTTCTAAAGTTAGTGATTTTTTTTTTACATTTTGTTTATTGAAATAATTTATGTGGCATTATTGCTAAAACGTCTCGGTTACTAATGTAACTCTCATTCCCTGAAGGAGGAAATGGGAGACTTGGGATCGCCTTGAGAGACCAATCTACTTCGAGAGTATTAAAACGAGCCAATGCACATTGGCATCCGATAACTGCATCAGCTGCTCTGCTTGCAGCGCGAGCATATAACGAGCAGCAGGTGCGTCGCATATTGTTTTACGCTGAGGAGCCGAGACGTGTTTGGCTGTACACCCATGGTCAGCGTGGCGACGGGACGGGACGTTACGTCTCCCGTTCCCTCCTTCAGGGAACGAGGGTTACATTAGTAACCGAGACGTTCCCTTTCAGTCGCTCACATTCAACGTAACATCGACGTGACGATGTAATTGGGATCCCATGGAAAACACCACGGTTGCTGCTACATCCAGCGCCCTACCAAAGACTCTCAGATCCCCAACTTGCTGGGGCAGAAGGCCTGGTTTTCACTGTTTTGCCAATGATACTCAGCTCTATATCTTTTCGCGCCCCGACGAAAAAAAAAAACAGATTTCCTAATGATTGGACCGAAAACCTCTGTATGTACTAACCTAGAATACTGTCTAACAATTGATGGCTGCTCTGTCAAGTCTTCGTCGTTGGTTAGGAACCCGGGTGTGCTCTTTGATACCAATCTTTAATTTTAAAGCCACGTTTCTAGCATCTGTAAAACCGCATTCTTCCATCTTAAAAATATATCTAAATTACAACATATGCTTTCAATGAAAAATGCGGAACAGTTAGGTCATGTGTTCATGACCTCAAGGCTAGATTATTGTAATGCTCTTATGGGTAGTTTCCCTGCATGCATAATAAACAAACTACAGCTGGTCCAAAATGCAGCAGCTACAGTTCTTACAAGAACCAGTTAGCATGACCATATCAGCCCGGTTCTGTCAACACTGCATTGGCTCCTTATTAAACATCGTATACATTGTTAAATATTGCTGATTACTTACAAAGCACTAAATGGTTTAGCTCCCCAATACTTGAGCGAGCTCTTAATGCATTATAGTCCTTTACGTCTATTGCGATCTCAAAATTCTGGCCAGTTGACTGCTGGCAGTAGATCCTTTTCCTGTTAAACTCTGGAACAGTCTCCCTAACATTGTCCGCAAAGCAGACACACTCTGTCAGTTTAAATCTATACTAAAAACACATCTCTTTAATTTGGCATACAGATAGAAAATTATACATTCCTATTATTCAAAGGGAACACTTCCTGTAACACCCGATGTACTCGTTACATCATAAGAAGAATGGCATCTACGCTAATGTTAGTCTTTCTGTGTCTTTCTATGTTTACTGTTATCAGCCAGATCTAGGCCGTATCCAGATCAGATGGTGGACCTGCGCCTAGACACGACCACAATGCATTCCTGAAGTGTCAGCAGAGGTTGTGTCAACTAGACTCTCCCCTGTGAAGGCCTCATCGACACGACAGCCATCGGCACTGATCCTCAACAAACCCGTCTCCATACCGGCGTGATGACTCCAATCTTCAACCAGATGGAACTGGATAATATTCTGAATGTTCCAATCCAATCTGACTTCTGACATAATGCTGCTTGAATCATAATCATACACTTTTTGTTCGTTGGCCAGAGGAGAACTGGCCCCCTGACTGAGCCTGGTTTCTCCCAAGGTTTTTTTTCTCCATTCTGCCACCTGATGGAGTTTTGGTTCCTTGCCACTGTCGCCTTTTTTCACCTTTGTTGCCATTGGCTTTTGGCTTACTTAGTTGAGGACATAAAATTTTACATTTAATTTAATTTTCAACAATAATATTGATCTGCCTGCATTGACACCATTATATGAGAAATGAGCTGGACAATGACATCACGGTTTTCTCCAGATCGGCTATCTATATAAATGAACTAAATTAATAACTTTTTTACAACAAAAAGGAAACATCATTGAACTTACTTAAGCTGGACTGTGACGCTATTTTCTTCTGGAAACAAACTTTGTAGCATTATTTTCCTGTTATCTCTGTAAAGCTGCTTTGAAACAATCTTTATTGTAAAAAGCGCTATATAAATAAATGTGACTTGACTTGACAGTGCTGCTTTGTGTACCGAGTTTACCAGGAAAACGTACTCGGTTACTAACGTAACCTCGGTTCTCTCTAGAAGAGGGAACGAGTACTGCGTAAGATATCTTACGCTAGGGGAAAATCCTTTTTCCGCGAGATATTGAAGCCAAAAATTATCCTTAATTTTGTAATAATGCAAAACGCGTTGCGGCAGCATGCAGACATAGGCGAGACAGCTCGCGCGCCTATTGGCTGCTCTGCGGCAACTGCAGCAGCCTATCGAGCGAGGCCTGGCGTGACGCCAGACCCAATCAGGGCACTTCGCGCCCGCTGCGTCACGTCCCGCCGAAATGGGCGTGGTCTAGGCCTATAAATACCGCTCGCAGGCAGCTATTATCTGGTTTTTCATCATCGAAGCAACCAGAGCGTGTGCATGCACGGCAAGATACGCAGTACTCGTTCCCTCTTCTAGAGAGAACCGAGGTTACGTTAGTAACCGAGTACGTTCTCTTACGAGAGGTCTCTCGTACTGCGTAAGATATCTTACGCTAGGGGACCCAATGCAAAACGCCGTGCATGCTGAGATCTGACACCAAAGACCCAAGGGCGAAAGCCCGGGGTACATATAGTGCACAATCACTCAGGGAACTCACAGGGAGTCCAGGAAGAGGGAGGGGCGAAGCCGCACTCTTCCACATATGGTAGCGTCGCTGAGACGCGAATTTCATCATACAGACAGGGCGGGGTACGGCCTGAACTGATGGGGGAATGTGGGTCTTACACAGTTTGCCCAGGCACATCTCGTGCTGCTACTTTTTTTACTGTCGAACATTGAGCTGTGCTCAGTAGACGCAGCATTCTGAGCTGATCGCATCAGGTCAGACAATACTGGTAAACTTAGACCGACAGCAGCCTGGCCTGCAGGGCGGGAACCTCTAGGTTATAAAACCTTATAAATGTAGACGGGGAGGCCCAGCCTGCCGCCATACAAATATCTTGCAAGGCAATCCCACTTGACCAGGCCCACGAAGAGGCCATGCCTCTCGTGGAGTGCGCTCTGACACCCAACGGGCACTGCATGCCCTTGGAGGCGTATGCCAGCGCTATAGCATCAACTATCCATCTGGATAGGCTCTGTTTCGACGCGGCTAGTCCCTTAGAACGTCCGCTAAACGAAACAAAGAGCTGCTCCGTCTGTCTGAAACCAGACGAGCGAGACACATAAGCTCGTAATGCCCTGACTGGGCAGAGGAGGCTCGCGTCTCTTTCCTCATCAGGGACCGGTAGGGCTGACAGGGAGATAACCTGCGCCCTAAACGGTGTGTTGAGGGATTTCGGAACATAACCGTGCTTAGGTTTGAGTATAACTTTTGAGTCATTAGGCCCAAACTCCATGCATGCCGCGCTCACAGAGAGCGCGTGCAGATCCCCTATGCGCTTCACCGAAGCGAGAGCCAGCAAAAACACCGTCTTGCAAGACAGGTGTTTCAAATCGATTGACTGTAAAGGCTCAAATGGCACACCTTTCATGGCTTCCAGAACCGTAGAAAGGTCCCATACGGGGACTGAGGGAGGTCTGGGAGGATTCAGTCTCTTAGCCCCTCTAAGGAAGCGGATGACTAAATCGTTCCTTCCTATTGACTGACCAAGCGTTGTTTCTGAGAACGCTGCTATAGCCGCCACATAAACTTTGAGCGTGGAGGGGGCCCTGCCCCCATCCAACAGCTCTTGTAGGAAGGAAAGCACCTCCGCCACACCACAGTCTGTGGGTGACACACCACGGGCTGTGCACCAGCCCGAAAACACTGACCATTTCGAGGAATAGAGTCGTCTCGTAGACGGAGCTCTAGCCTGCGTGATCGTGTTTAATACTCCTTCAGGGAGTCCAACATGTACCCGTTGATGGCCCAGACATGAAGGGACCACAGTTCCGGGTGAGGATGCCAGATCGAACCGTGGGCCTGTGAGAGGAGGTCTCTCCTCACTGGTACTGGCCACGGGGCAGTACTTGCTAACTGCATCACGACTGGGAACCAAGGTTGGTTTTTCCAGAACGGTGCCACCAGCAGTACTGAGCATCCTTCTTCCCTGATCCGTTCTATCACCTGAGGCAGGAGAGAGACGGGGGGAAAAGCATAGAGCGGGCGGCGGGGCCACACATGGGCCAGCGCGCTCCTGCTCTTTGAGAAAAATTCCTGACAGTGAGCGTTTTCTCGAGACGCAAACAGGTCACCTTCCGCTCTGCCGAATTTCTTCCACAGCAGTTGGACTGTCTGTGGGTGTAGAGACCACTCGCCTGCCGGAACATTGTTCCTGGACAGTCTGTCCGGTCCTATGTTCAGGAGCCCTGGCACGTGCGCTGCTCTGAGCGAGCGCAGGTTGCACTGAGCCCATACCAGGAGGCGTTCTGCCAGCCTGTACAGGTTCTTGGACCTGAGGCCGCCCTGGCGATTTATGTAGGACACCACGGACATGTTGTCCGAACGGACCAAGACGTGGCGTCCTTTTATCTGGGGACAAAAACGCGTCAGCGCGTTGTCTACTGCCAGCATTTCGAGGCAGTTTATGTGCAGGAGCTTCTCCCGTTCCGACCACTGGCCGAAGAACGGTCTGCCCTCGAGCAGCGCTCCCCATCCCGAGGTGGACGCGTCCGTGGACACCACTTTCACCCTCGAGGAAGTCCCCAGGCTTACACCTAATTGGTACCAGTCGTTCGCTCTCCAAGGTTTCAGAGCTGTGACACACTTCTGATTGACCCTGAGGCGAAGCGAACCGGATGCCCACGCTCTGCGTGGGACTCGCGCTTTCAGCCAAAACTGCAGCGGGCGCATGCGGAGCAGGCCCAGCTGGAGCACTGACGATGCTGAGGCCATGAGACCTAGCATCTTCTGAAATTTCTTGAGCGGGACAGACGCGCCGCAGCGAAACGCGTTCGCTGTGCGCTGAATGTCTACCGCGCGCTGCGGTGATAGTCGCGCTATCATGGACAGCGAGTCCAATTCTGTGCCCAGGAAAGATATCTTCTGACTGGGTAACAGAGAGCTCTTCGCCCAATTGACACTGAGACCCAAATCCTCGAGGTGATCGAGTAAAATGGTCGTGTGTTCTATGAGCACTGCGCGAGATTGCGCTAGAATCAGCCAATCGTCCAAATAGTTCAGCACTCGTATGCCTCTCATTCTGAGGGGTGCGAGCGCCGCGTCCATGCACTTCGTAAATGTACGGGGTGCCAGGGACAAACCGAATGGCAGGACTGTGTACTGATATGCCTGGCCCTCGAAGGCGAATCTCAAATATCGCCTGTGACGTGACACTATCTGTATTTGAAAATACGCGTCTTTCAGATCTATTGACACAAACCAATCTCCTTGGCGAATCTGCACAAGGATTTGTCTGGTCGTGAGCATCCTGAACTGTCGCTTCACAAGCACTTTGTTCAGTTGCCTTAGATCTAGTATGGGTCTGAGACCCCCGTCTTTTTTCGGTACCAGGAAGTATCTGCTGTATAGCCCTCCTTCGCTCTGAACTTGAGAGAGAGGCTCTATGGCCCCTTTGCTCAACAGTTTCGTCACTTCGGCTCGAAGTAAATGTGCTACTTCTGTTTTTACCGTGGTCTCGACGCGCGCCACATAGCGGCGAGGGCGTCGGCGAAACTGCAGCGAATAGCCTCTTTTTATAATGTTCAGCACCCACTTCGAAACCCCGGGCAGCTTTGCCCATGCGTCTGCATGGATAGCTAGGGGTTGAATACGAAGCGCGCTCCGCTCGCTCAGCGATGGAGAGGCTTCGGCGTGCTGCAACACAAGCATCGCGCTCGTGACATTTGAGGCATGGGGCGCGCTGATAACAGCGGGCAGATTGCCCGCGCTCGACTCCTCTGCGGTGGTCAGCCGCGAGGGGGAGGGCTGGGCGGTTCCCGTGGGAACTGTCATGTCTATGTGTGGATGTGGGCGCGGGACAGCGGGCACATTTATCACACCAAAAACATCGTTCGCTTGCGTGAAGCGAGTGCACGTTGGTTTCGTTTTTACAGAAACCGTGAGACATGCACAACGCGGTGTTAGTGGGCACTGGGTAGTGGGCACTTTCACCATGTTTGAAGCGCAACCGATCTGAGTCGGTTTTATGTGCGCGAGCCCTGTGTGACAGGCTGTGCTTGTGTGTAGGGATGGGCACTGGGCAGTGGGCATTCTTACTACACATGAAACACCATCGGCCGTAGCCGGGACACCAGAAAATACACTCTTTTGGGGATTTATCTGGGTAGCCCGTGAAAACGGCATTTGTGTGCAGGCAAGCGGGTGACAGAACCGACTTGTTGGCTGCAGAAAACACTGGAACAGTCACATTTGCTGGAACTGGACGAGCGAATAGCTTTGGTGTGAGTCTGGCCGCAGCGGGACTTAAACACCGTCGTTTTCCTAGCTGTGCTAGGACGACTTCGGGGCCTCGGGCTTCACCGTAATCCTAGGTCGCGGGCCACGTGCAGCGGGGCGGCGACCGGATGAGCGGGAGCGTGGTCTCGCGCTTCGGGCCTGGCGGCGCTGTGAAGTGGAGGCAGTGGACGGTGGCTGTGGCTGTGAGCTCTGAGCAGACGGTTTCGCACGGCCTGCTGCAGAGCTGGAGCGCTTCGGGAGGAAGTGCTTCATAGCCTGTGACGCTTTCTGTACCTCTGCGAATCTCTCCGCGAAATCCTTGACGGAGGATCCAAAGAGGCCTGTGGCGGAAAGCGGGGCGTCGAGGAACGCGGTGCGCTCAGACTCGGCCATTTCCGAGAGCGTCAGCCAAAGATGTCTCTCAGTCACGGTGAGAGAGGCCATATTCCGTCCAATGGCTTGCGCTGCAGACTTAGTAGCACGGAGAGCGAGGTCCGTGGCACTCCTTAAGTCCGGCACGCAGATCGCGTCAGGCCCTTCCTCATCCAGCTTACGGAGGAGATCGGCCTGGAAGATCTGAAGCGTTGCCATGGTGTGCAGCGCTGACGCAGCTTGCCCGGCGGCGGAGAAAGCGCGGCGGAGCAGGCTTGACGTCGTGCGGCAAGCTTTAGAGGGTAGGGCCGACTTAGCACGCCGTCCAGCAGAGGGCGGGCATAAGTGGGCCGCTATCGCCTCTTCGACCGGCGGCAGCGAAAGGTATCCTTTGTTCTTGGCATCGTCAACAGCGGAGAATGCCAAAGAAACAGCAGGACGCACTCTAGCCGAATAGGGGGCGTTCCAGGACTTGGCGACTTCTTCGTGTAACTCAGGAAGAAAAGGCGCCGGTCTGGACGCAGGCGAAGCGCGCTCCCCAGGCAGGAAAAATACATCCAGCCGGTTGTGAGCGGGCTGCTCAGGCGAAGACCACTCGAGGCCGAGGCTCGCCGCGGCCTGTGCGAGTACTCGCATGAGCTCCGTCTCGATGGACGCTCTCTTGCCTGAAGACATGCGGGCAGGGGGCGCGGGGTCCTCAGAGCCCACCCAATCCTCACTGCCTGACGCCAGGATAGAGCAGGAATCATCCTCTCCCAGCAGGGCTTCCTCATCCACGATGTCAACGGAAGCGGCGGCAGACGGCGGCCGCTGTCCGTCAGGAAGCGAGGCTGACGAAGCCGGGGAAGCAAGCGGGCGAACCGGCGAGCTTTGGCGGCTGAGGGAGGGTTCCGGGGCCCGCTGGGCACGGCGCTTTTTACGGCGCGACGCCGCGGCGGGCGGGGGAGCAGTCTCGGTGAAGAAGGCTAGGCGAGTCCTCAGAGTCGCCATTGCCATCAGCTCGCAGTGAGGGCAGCCGCCGTCAGTGAGCGCGAGAGCTGCATGTTCCTCACCCAGGCAGGAAACGCAAATCACGTGGCGGTCCCCGTCGCTGAGTGTGGCTCTGCACGAGCCGCAGGAAGGCATCTTTAAAAAGACGCTAGCTCTTTTAGAATGTGTGTCGCGGCGGCGACACACACACACAAAAGTACAGAGTAGTAAAAGGATATAAGCGCCGGAAAGCGCAGCAGGAAGGCAGGAAGGCGGCGCGGCCAGCGACTTCAGTGACTCGTCCCGCTGAAGGTGCTCTCTCTCAGACGGCGCGGCTTCTTCTCCGGCTCCAGCGATGCGTGTGCTTCGCTTGAAGGATGAAAAATCAGATAATAGCTGCCTGCGAGCGGTATTTATAGGCCTAGACCACGCCCATTTCGGCGGGACGTGACGCAGCGGGCGCGAAGTGCCCTGATTGGGTCTGGCGTCACGCCAGGCCTCGCTCGATAGGCTGCTGCAGTTGCCGCAGAGCAGCCAATAGGCGCGCGAGCTGTCTCGCCTATGTCTGCATGCTGCCGCAACGCGTTTTGCATTATTACAAAATTAAGGATAATTTTTGGCTTCAATATCTCGCGGAAAAAGGATTTTCCCCTAGCGTAAGATATCTTACGCAGTACGAGAGACCTCTCGTAAGAGAACTGCTTTATTTCTGCTGACCAGTGTAACATTTAATTAAAACTAAGAATGAAATTTCAAGTACAGCTTACCTTTGGTCTTTATCTCTCAGTCTCTCTCTCTCTCTCTCTCTCTCTCTCTCTGAGGATTGTGGGTAGCGGCGAGAGTGTTTGGATCTCTCTTTTTCATTTTCTCTTCAATATTATGAACTGTATTTTAAGTAAAATTGTCAGTTTAACTTTGGAGCACTGACCTTGCGCGCAGGTATGAAGCTAGTCAGCGATTTTTCACGTTTGACTCTCGACCACGTTTGCAAGTCTATGCCGGATGACTCCATGTCAATTGAGGACGGTTTAAATATTAAATCTGCCTCAAGCTTGTTATATTTCTTAAAGAATTTTCAATGGTTGATGAACTGCTAGAGAAAGGACTTGTTGTGAATAACAATTTTTTACCGGTACTGCCTTTGTCAAATCCTTCCAAGAAAGTTGTACTTTCAAATGTACCACCATTCATAAAAGAAGGAACTTTGAAAGAAATTCTTGAACGGTATGAAAAATTAACTGCTCCACTTAAGATGATTCCTTTGGGCCTTAAAAATCCAGACTTTAAACATGTCATGTTTTTCTGACGCTTCACGTACATGATACCGAATTTGCAAAATGAGCCACTTAATCTGATGCTAAAACTAGCAGTAGAGAGTAAAGATTATACAATCTTTATCAGTTCAGATCACATGCTGTGTTTTTTGTGTGACGAACATGGACATCAGAAACAGACATGTCCCAGACAAGAGAGCATTAACAGTTCAGCAGGTTCACAAACAATTCCCAAAAACAATGTTCAAGAGAATAACACTGCCATTCAAGAGAGTAACACTGCCGTTCAGGAAGTGATTGATGAAGCATTTGAGAGAAATGTAGAGGGAAATAATGTAAACACTGGAGTTGACCAGCCAGTAGATGGAGCTACTTGTGCTAATGCTGTAGAAAAAGAAAATGAAAGTATATAAGCACAAAAAATACCTTCTCAATCTAAAGACAGAGAAGATGAAGATCTGTTGATGGAGTACAAATTATAAAAATGATGATAAATCAGATGAAGTAAAAGAAAATTGGGTAACACTTTAGAATACTGTATCTTACTTACTGCATAACTAATAAGGAATTATTGAGGAACTAATAGATAATTATTTATTAACACTTAAGTCATTACTGTTAACTATTAAGGAAGATGTGTTAACTAATTAGTATGTAATAGAATTGTATGATTGTGTTAAGTTTCAGTTAGTTAATCAATAACTAATGAATTATGTCATAACTCTTGAAGAACTATTATTAATTATCTATTAATTAATGTGCAAGAAAAATAACTAAGAAGTAACTACTAATGAACACAATACACTGAATACACAGTGACAATAAACCGTTTTATTTTAGCAGTGGAGTGGTGGATGAAGTACACAAATCAAGTACTTGAGTAAAAGTACAGATAACCCAATAAAATATTACTCCAGTAAAATGATAAACTATTGGCCTATTCATTTTCAAAATTACCTTAGTAAATGTACAAAGGTAATTACTTGAAAAGTAAAAAGCACTGATCAATGTTTTTTATTTTATTTTCTAGCCAGTTTTAGTCATTCTTCAGCACTAATAAGAAAGATAAGTGCAGACATTTACTAGGCTATATATTGATCTGCAAATAAGCAAACTTTTTATTTAATTAGCAAAATGTATCATAATGTATGATAACTTATCTATTTTACAAAGGTTTAGATAATACCGTTAATAATGTGTTTTTTACAGTAAGTTTGATTTGAGTCAGAAGTATGTGGTAATTCTGTATTAATTACTAATGAGTTTCCTATATTCTCACTTTAGAATACTGTTCCAGGTTCCAAGTAATTCCTGAAGAATTATCTAATAATTATTTGTTAATTACCAATTAATTTACTTATATGTTCACTTTAGAATACTGTTTCAGGTTATAAGTAGCCTAATTCCTGGATAATTATTTGATAATTCTGTATTAATTACTAATGAGTTCCCTATATTCTCACTTTAGAATACTGTTCCAGGTTCCAAGTAATTCCTGAAGAATTATCTAATAATTATTTGTTAATTACCAATTAATTTCCTTATATGTTCACTTTAGAATACTGTTTCAGGTTATAAGTAGCCTAATTCCTGGATAATTATTTGATAATTATTTATTAATTACTAATGAGTTCTCTATATTCTCACTTTAGAATACTGTTCCAGGTTCTAAGTAATTCCTGCAGAATTATTTGATAATTATTTATGAATTACAAATAAGTTCCCTATATTTTCAGTTTCCCTCAGTCATTGCCTCAAACATGAATTTACTCAATGGTATTCTATGCTGAGGAAAACAGACACACACAGTACTGTAAAATATAAAAAGTAATCTGAGGTTAGTTTTGTATGACTGTTCATTAGTAGTTACTTCTTAGTTATTTTTCTTGAACCTTAATTAGTAGATAATTAGTAGTAGTTCTTCAAGAGTTATGACAGAATTCATTATTTATTGATTAACTAACTGTTACTTAACACAATCATAAAAATATATTACATACTGATTAGTTAACACATCTTCCTTAGTAGTTAACAGTAGTGAAGAAGTAGTTAATGAATAATTACCTATTAGTTCTTCAATAATTACTTATTAGTTATGCAGTAAGTAAGATACAGTATTCTAAAGTGTTACCGAAAATTGTAGTCAGCCATTTGCAGCCGGCTCTAGTGTCTGATAGTGATTCAGATAATGGAATGTGAGAGTGTAGGGAGTTTTTTCGAAGTAGGAGACAATGATTCTTAAACAGGCACATCAGAATTGAGTGGCTGTGAAGCAAAAGTCTATTCTGCAAGAGAGATTAGTGCTTTCCTTTATGAAACCAAAGGTATATGGAATCCACAACTTGAATAGTTTTTTTCCAGATTTGAGAAGATTTGTAGCGTCTTGTAGAGACGTAATGATAAATGCAACAGTTGAGGAGTTTAGTAGACAATAACGGTATCGTCTCAAAAAATAATCACCAAAGTTAAGAAGATGAATTATCAAGATATGAAAAAAAGTATCCATTAGAGTTTTGGTAAAAGACAGCTTTGTATAGATATCACTCGCTACATTAAGATATTATGACATCCCTAAATACCGGATCTTTAAAAATAAATGGATATCGTAAAAGAAAAGAGAAGTGCACTTTTAAAATTTTTGGCTTTTAAAAAGTCAAGTGTGATATTTTTGCAAGAAACACACACAGATGTATTTAACCAGGCAGAATGGCTAAGTGAATGGAAAGGACAGGTTTTTCTTAGCCATGGTTCCAGTGTAAGTGCTGGAGTAGCTGTTCTCATATCGGAAAGTGTTCAGAGGAATGCTTCCAATATGATCAAAATTATTCCTGGAAGAATGCAGCAGTTAGAGATCTGTCTTTTTCTCTTATTAATACTCCCAACGTTGGGTATGAACAAGTTTTATTCTTTAAGAAATTACAGGACGCTATGATTAATATTCCTATATAAAACTATATATAAATTGTACCCATGATTATACAGTTGATCAGAATCATGATGAACCTCATCCTAATTCCGTAGAAGCTCTTAAGAAAGTAATAACTTTTTATTCACTTGTAGCTGTGTGGAGAGAATCTTTCCACAAAAGTAGGCAGTACACATGGTTGAACGTGAATTCCAATATAATATCGGGGACTAGATTAGATAGAATATATGTTCAGAAATGTCAAAGAGGAAAATTGTTTGATAGTAAAATTAGTCCTACACCAATTTCTGACCATTACTATATCACTGTTATAGTTGAGTAATTGAGTAATACTACCTTTAAATCTTATTGCCATTTTAATAATATTCTGTTGCAAGTTTGTGCATTTATTCACTTTCTTTTGGAGACCTTGGAGAGAGAGAAAGACAGAGTTTAAATCCCTAAGTCAGTGGTGGGACATTGGGAAAATCCAAATTCAGTCTTTTTGCCAACAGTATGTAAAAAACAATACAAAAGAAATTCAGAAGAAAATCAAATAGCTGGAGCAAATTTTTTTAAATTGAATAGCTCCATAAACAGAAGCAGTGGAACAAGTGTGGAATTGCTTGAACAATATACATTTCTTCTGTAAACCTTGCATGAAGAAAGACATCAAGGAACAAAAGTACAAAAAAAATTTACTCAGCTTAACAACATGGACTATTCAATATCATTCTTTTTTGCTTTGGAGAAAAAGGTTTGAGAAAAGAAGTTAATTATTTATCTCAAATTATCTGATGGAAGAGAGATAAAAGATAAGAGAAAAATTGTTTCACAAGTTTTGTCCTTTTATAAAGAACGTTATAGTGCTGAACCCTGTGATTCTGAAGCAACAGATTTTTTTCTTACTGAAATTCCAAAATTTTATGAAGATGAGAATATAAAATTAGAAAAGCCAAGTGCGGCTGCTAAACAGCAGTCTGCGGGACGATCTCCAGGATTGGAATGACTGACCTCTGAATTTTATAAGGCTTTGTAGTAATTGATTGGACCAGATTACATTTCGTGTTTCTTGAATGTGAAAAATCAAGAATTCTTCATCTCAGTTGCAGAAGAGCGGTAATAACGGTATTGCCAAAGAAAGGAGATTTAGGACTTTTGAAGAATTGGCGCCCTATCTCCCTTTTAGGGAAAGATTCTAAAATACTTTACATTTACATTTTACATTTAGTCATTTAGCAGACGCTTTTGTCCAAAGCGACTTACAATTTAGGACTAAATTAAGCGAGTCATCATGAAGAGGCAAAAACAAAGAAGTGCTCAAAATGCGAAGTTCAGGCATTGGTCAGAGTAGCATAAGCACGATAAGGGAGGATATTAAAGGAAAAGGAAAGAATTATTATTATTTTTTATTTTTTTATGAGGTTAAGTGCTCACGGAAGAGATGAGTTTTCAGTTGTCTTTTCAATGTTGTCAGGGAATTCTGCATTCTGGATGAGGGTGGGGAGAGCATTCCACCAGCATGGAACCATGAATGAGAATGTTCTGGAAAGTGATTTTGTGGCTCTCTGTGATGGAACCATGAGCAGTCACTCGTTGACCAATCGTAGGCTTTTGGTAGGGATGTAGACTCGTAGGAGCGAGTGAAAGTAGGAGGGAGCTGACCCTGTGATGGATCTGTAAGCAAGCATCAATGCCTTGAACTTGATGCTTGCAGCGAGTGGTAGCCAGTGCAGAGAGATGAACAGAGGAGTGATGTAGGCCCTTTTTGGCTCGTTGAAGACAAGACGAGCTGCAGCATTCTGAATCATTTGTAGAGGTTTAGTTGCACATGATGGAAGTCCAGCCAGAAGAATATTGCAGTAGTCAAGCCTAGATATGACCAGGGCCTGGACGAGAAGTTGTGTTGCATGCACAGTTAGGAAAGGCCTGATCTTCCTGATGTTGTGCAGTGCAAACCTGCATGATCGAGCTGTCTTTGAAATGTGGTCTGTGAAGGTCAGCTGGTCATCAAATATTACTCCCAAGATTTCTGACCGACCTTGACTGGGTGATTGATGCTGAATCTAGCTGGATAGTGAAGTCGTGCTGTAGAGATTGGCAGGGAGACAGAGAAGCTCAGTCTTTGCCAGGTTGAGCTGCAGGTGATGTTCCTTCATCCATGCCGAGATGTCTACCAGACAGCTTGAGATACGTGCAGCTACTGTGGGATCATCTAGTTGAAATGAGAGGAAGAGCTGTGTGTCATCAGCATAGCAATGGTAAGAGAAACCATGTGCCTGTATGATATAGTGTAGATGGAGAAGAGGAGGAGTCCAAGAACTGAACCCTGAGGTACCCCTGTGGTCAGTTGAACTGCTTTGGATACCTCGCCTCTCCATGCGACCCTGAAGGACCTACCTGTGAGATAGGATTCAAATCAGTGGAAGGAAGTTCCTGTGATGCCCAGTGATGAGAGGGTGGACATAAGGATCTGATGATTCACAGTGTCGAAGGCAGCAGACAGATCCAGGAGAATGAGAACTGAAGATTTGGAAGCAGCTTTTGCGATCCGTAGGGCTTCTGTGACCGACAGTAATGCAGTCTCGGTTGAATGCAACCTTTCTTTAAGCCAGATTGGTTGACATCCAGCTGGTTGTTCAGAGACAAAAAGGATGTTACTTGGTTGAAGCAACTCATTCAAGTGTTTCCGCAATGAATGGTAGGAGAGAGACAGGTCGGTAATTCTCTACAAGTGATGTGTTTATTGTTGGTTTTTTTAAGCAGTGGAGTTACCCGAGCCTGCTTGAATGCAGTAGGGAAAATGCCAGTATGGAGGGATGAGTTGATGATTTGTGTGAGTGCTGGAAGAAGTGTGGGAGAGATGGCTTGTAGAAGGTGTGAGGGGATGTGGTCTAGAGGGCAAGTGGTAGGATGACTGGAGAGGATAAGTTTAGATACTTCTTCCTTGGTTAGTGGAGAGGAGGAGAGAAGGTTATTGGCTGTGGGTGAGGTTGGTCTGGGTTCTTGTGTGTGTGAAGCTGAGAACTGATTGCTGATAGTTGTTGTTTTGGTGGTAAAGAAGTTAGCACAATCATCGGCAGTTAAAGAGGAGGTGGGTGATGGTGGCAGTGGACAGAGGAGAGAGTTGAATGTCTTGAAGAGTGATCGTGTGTTGGAGGAGCTGTTGATCTTGTTGTGGAAATATGAAGATTTTGCGGCATGAACATCAACAGCAAAGGAAGAGAGCAGAGATTGATACATACTCTGGTCAGATGTTTCTTTTGATTTGCGCCATTTCCTCTCCGCCGCCCTGAGTTCGGTCCGGTGTTCACGAAAAACCTCAGATAACCATGGGTTAGAGGGAGTAGGCATGGAGGAGAGAGGGCAGATATTGTCTAGAGAAGAAGTTAAAATGGAGCATAAGATATCTGTTGCGGGTGGTGAGGGAAGAGAAGATGGCACAGCAGAGGAAAGATGGGAGGGAGAAAGTGAGTGCAGGTTTCGTCTGAAAGTAATTGGTAGGGGGGTTGGTGGTGCACGGGTAGAGAGTTGTAGATTGAAAGTAATGAGGAATTTATGATCTGAAACATGTAGAGGTTTCACCAAAATTAACCAAAACTGCCTGTGATGCAGTTGCACTTTCAAAGGCATTAACTGCTTGAAAAAGTTTATGGCTTCAATAATTTATGAAGACCAGTCTTATTGCATTCCAAGACATTCTATTTTTGATAACCTTTTTCTTGTGTGTGATTTATTACATCTTACTGAGATTTATGGACTTGATGTGGGCCTTTTGTCACTTGACCAGGAAAAGGCATTTGGCAGAGTCGACCACAGATATCTTTTTAATGCCTTGTCAGCCTTTGGATTTGGAGAACAGTTAATCTCATGGATCAAGATACTTTATACATATGTTTTTAGTATGTTGAAGATAAATGGAACATTAACAAGAACTTTTCCTGTGCGTAGAGGTGTAAGACAAGGATGTAGCCTCTCAGGACTCTTATATGCAATATCTATAGAACCTCTATTAAAAGTTCTAAGAGAAAAGTTGCAAGATATTTCAGTCCTCAATCCCAATATATTGGAAACTATTACAGTAAGGCTTATTGCCTATGCTGATGATGATACGGTCATAATAAGATCTCAAGAAGATATTTTCCAATTGAGCAAGTGGACTTTTTGGACTGGTTTCAAAAAGTATCAAATTGGAATAAAACAGAAGCATTACTTTGTGGTCAGTGGCAGGAAGAAGTTCCACCTCATCTTCCACAACAATGCCACTGGCATACAGAGGGATTGAAAATCTTTGGAATCTTTTTTGGTACTCAACAATATTTGACAAAGAATTGGGATGGAGTTGTTGAAAAGATACTGGGAAGACTGAAGAGATGGAGTTAGATTCAGCCACAATTATCATATAGAGGCAGAGTTTTACTGGTAAACAACTTAGCTGCTTCAATGTTGTGGCATCGACTGACTGTTTTAGACCCTCCAGCTGGACTTTTACAGCTACTCCAGAAACATTTTTTGAACTTTTTTTGGGGAGGACATCATTAGCTTCATCCGGGCATCCTAAATTTACCTGTGTTTGAGGGTGGCAAAGGTCTCCTTGATTTAACCTCTAAATGGAAAGCTATGAGATTACAATTGGCGGTAACACTTTATAATAACTGCACGCTATTAATCATTAGTTAAGCATTAGTAAACAGTTTATTACTAATTTATAAAGCATTAATAGACATTAATAAGCAGTTTATAAATACAGTTATAAATGCTTTGATCTTGATTTATAAGCATATCTATAATGTGTTTAATAATTGTATTTTCATACTTTATTAATGATCAATTTCTCATTTCTAACTGAAGTATTGCATTATTTACAAACCGGTTATTTAGGAGTTGTCAGTGGTTCATAAGATCACTTAGAAAATTATTAATAAAAACTGTTTAAATGCATATTATTATTCAGACATATAGTAATAGTTACTTAGTGTGTTAATACATGCTTTATCAACATGTATTTCTACTGTAATTCATGGTTAATTCAGGTAGTTATAAAGCATTTAGTAGTGGTCAGTTAACTATTTTTGTGAGCTCATCTAAAGTGCGGACTAGTTATGCCCTGTAAAGCATTTACAAAGGAGATTTAAAGGCTGTTAAATATTTGTATGTTCTGTATGACTGTGTTGTGTTTGTTTCCTTTTTCTGTTTAGAAGATCAGCGAGCCTTTAAATCTCCTTTGTAAATGCTTTACAAAGCATAAATAGTCATCACTTTAGATGAGCTCACAAAATAGTTAACTGACCACTACTAAATGCTTTATAACTACCTGCTTCTACTACATTTACTTACACTTTCTAAGTGATTTTATTAATCAATGACATCACCTAGTTTATAAATAATGGTAAATAATGTAACTGGTTTGTAAATAATGCTATACTTCATTTAGTGATGATAAATTGATCATTAATAAAGTATGAAAATACAATTATTAAACACATTATAGATATGCTTATAAATTAAGAATAAAGCATTTATAGCTGTATTTATATACTGCTTATTAATGTATATTAATGCTTTATAAATGATGATTTAACTGTTTAGTAATGCTTAACTAATCATTAATAGCATGCAGTTATTATAAAGTGTTACCAAAACCTTACAATCTCAATACTAGTCATTTATTTCACAACATGTTTTACATTTATCCTTGTTAAATGAACACACACATATTTTAGCAGGAGAAGCTGTCATTTCTTACAATAGTTCTTACAATATTTATTTGTCACTTTGATTTTATTGCTAATGTAAAACACCAAAAACTGGTTCAGGAACAGATGCTGGAGAGGCAACAGCTGCTACGTGGCAGTACTTTGAGGATATGCACGAGGTGTTGGGTGCCAGGCCTTCTGTGGACCCTCCTGTGGTGGTTGCATCATTCAATGATGAGGATCCAGTAACAATCCTCATTGTAAGGTTTTAATTGTTATGGTCAGGAATTTATAATTGTTCTTTTGATGTCAGAATGTAGATTTTCAGAATCTAATACACATGATTTATTACCCATTTCTGTATTGTAATTACTTATGTATTGTCTTGTTCTCCTAGGAGATTGTTGAGCCCAGTACTGCAGCCAGCACCATAGGAGCCTCCTCACCTTTGCCATAACAGGAGCCACAGCATCTCCCAGTGCAACATCCCCCATGGCCATAGCAAGCCCCTTAACTCCTTCACCCAGGAAAAGAAAGCGGAAAACTTTACCTACATTTACTTAATAAAATTAACTGTAAGAATACTTCTATTTTGTAAGAGTAAAGAAGCCTGTGCACACCTCTTTTCAACCAGTTTCATCCTATTTATGTCATGTAATACGTTCATGTATACCTGTGATTATACAGGTTAATTAAATATCATATGTATTTTTTGTCGTAAATTAAAATGACAATAATGTATCCAATACCACCATGACAGGCTTATGGCCAATATCAAAATATTTGCTAAATTATGCTGTGTCAAGTTTGGACTTAACCAAGCCTTTGCTTTCCAGATATCAGCAGCTTTTGTGAACATAAGCTGGCATGCCACCATCTTGCGTCACCTTGCATTCACATCGACACACAGAGAGATGGTACTGCCAGGGGATAATCCATTCCATCTGATTTGTAAATATTTTGGCTTAGCCACATTAAGATGATTTGGGTACTTTACACTGCATCGCTGCCATTAGTGTCTAAAGCGGCTCTAATTTGTACTGTGCCACCCACCGTGAGCATTTTTCCAGACCACAGAAAATTCAACCAATTATGTCATGGCTATTCTATCACTGGGAACACACCCAGGAATGTCCAACATCTCAAATTTGTGCTAGTGAAATGTTAAAAGCCACCATGTTTGCAGATTTTTATGAGTAACATGGGAGCCAAGGAATTCTGGCAGGGATCTGACAACATGGTACCTGGGTTTGTGTGGCGAGACAGCAGAGATGATGCCGTGAGGATATAGGCACAACTGTTAGGGGTGACTGGCAGTACTCTCTAAAACAGATCTCAGAGAAAAGATCTGCAGCCTCAAAAAGAGCCCAGCATAATGCTAATGTGCACAAGTTCATACAGAACCAGGTATGCTGTTTCCAAGCAATTCCAGTCTGTAATTTTTTTTTTTTTTTTTTTTTTTTTTTTTTGGCTGAGTATAATTAAAGAAGGTAGGTGCAAGGTCTGTGGTTCTTCTTTGATTTCAAGGCACATAGTTGACCTGAAAAATGAGAAGAATGACTAGGCTATGTTGTGACATCACATGAGAGGGTAGTGACTGTGTGTGAAATACTGTATGGACACCCCACAGTTTTGAAAAATCATAATATCAGTAGACCAAATTCTCTTTAGGACATTTAGTTTCAGGCACAGCATTGTGAAAGTCTGGCAGCATATTAATGTTTTAAGACAAAATAATACTAGTCTATAGTTTATTGCACTCATAAAAGGTTAGTATTACTTTTAAGGTGCCATCTAAACCAATGAGTTAACTAACTCTGCATGACTGATTCCACTCCTGATCTCAGGCCATGGCTAACTTATCCATTGTCAACATGGTTACAGTACTGTACCTCAGTGTCACAACAAATCAATATCTGTGACCTGCTGGCAATGTCCGTCATTTCCCCACCCTCCCTCCATCTGACCAATCTTCTATCTTCAGCAAATTCTAAACACAGTCACCAGCGAGCCAATGACAAGCTGGTCACACAAGTATTATGTTTTATGTTTCTCCATTACTGTATACTGTTTCACATGGAGATTGGGAGCATCGAGGCAAACTGAAGCTCAGCAAATAATGGGCCCATTGATTCCCCAGAGGAACAGTTTTAGCTAAGGGAGAGTTTAGCACTGAGCCAGACTCAAAGGGGGCTTTTACCTTCTTCTCCAGGGCTGTGATCCATGACTGGAGAGTCTTAGCACAAGGGGAGTGAGGGGAACTGTCCTGGCACCAATTCACCACACCTAGGCACCTCTCTGCCATATACGCTCTTAGGCACACACACTGGTGCTCCTTTTAGAAGTCTGATGAGGTGTCTGGATAATTTTAAATATCACAGATTTTCTTCATTTTTTTACTTTATGGCATTGTTTAATGGATCAGCAATGTTTTGCCTCTTATATTTTGAACCAAAACAACAGGTGGCATGGTACAAAATAAAGGCTCAGGTATATTCTCAACCCATACATTCTTCTACGGCTGTCCAAAAAAATGCTCTATCTTTTCCCTGAGCCAGGTTAATTTCTCACCAGTAGTTTGCCAACCTAAACATGCCTTTGTATTTCTTAGGACTGGAGTTATAGAAGTGTGGTGATTGATTTACAAATGAATCACAATTATATCTTCTATCGATCCTAATTAATTCACAACTGCGAGAGCAATGCAGCACCCGGACAGTTTAAAGAGCACACCGGCTTGCAATTGGGGAAGCATTATGATTGAACAAATATATCAAATATACAAGCCTTTCTTGCTATTTGTGATTTTTGCCTTCCATACGATGGATTTTTTTTTTTTTTTTTGGCTGAGTATAATTAAAGAAGGTAGGTGCAAGGTCTGTGGTTCTTCTTTGATTTCAAGGCACATAGTTGACCTGAAAAATGAGAAGAATGACTAGGCTATGTTGTGACATCACATGAGAGGGATTTTTGCCTTCCATACGATTGCAGTGGGCGGACAGAGGTGCTTCACAGCTTCATCGAGAGGAGGCAGCTTCTCGTACTCTTTCTACACGGTGCCGTTGATAGTAGTCAGGGCGGTGGAGGAAGTAGTGCGAAGGTGTGCTGAGTAGGGTGCGCGCCACGACTTGGTGAGTTTGTTGTGAACTTCAGGGAAGAATTGTGCTGCTCGCTGGCGAGGGGCCTGCTGGCGCCCCGGCAGGAACCATTCATGGGTTAAAGCAACAAAAAAAATCTTTTGACTGAATTTTTCCTTGGCCAAACCCCATTCCACAGTCTGTCACCCAGTTTAAGAGCAGTTTTTTTTTCTTCTTCTTGTAATTAGGAGTATAGTAAGTACATGCTTTTTCTTCAAAAAAGAAACATTGGCATTTAAAGAAATGCCATTTTGAACTGCATTTCTATTATTTACACTTTTATGAAATTTCAATGTTTTCAATCTAATGCTTTTACACGACTTGACTCTTTGTGATGTAGTCATACAAATAATTAACCATTTGCATAATTTTGACACAAGTTTTTATTTCTCAAATAATAAAAGCCAACAGAGCTTAGCCTAAATCACAAACTATTTAGAATATAATAAATGTTTTTATCCCTGGACATTATAATAATAATAATAAACATTAAAGAAAACACTTTTAGGTTCATATGTATGTTTAAATAATATAATGCTATTTATTTTTTATTTCATTTATGTCGATTATATGAAAAGTGAACAGCATAAGTGAGATATGATCATTAGATGTGCAATATTGGGAGACATATGGAGTGGGTCAGACATGATTTTGTCCACTTCATTAAGTTTTGTTTTGTATAAAACCTTTTAAATTGAATTTCATTTTGTTTAAATTGTATCTTAATCAATGTTTCATCAACCATTAGCATAGATTTAATAAATGAGAAGCAAATATAGCAGACAGTCTAATAAGGACATGCAAGACGCCATCGCGATCACTTGCATTGCTCGTGAAATGGAGCGCGTATAGGCTACTTCACAGGCCTGAGAAATACATGTAGAAAGCTTGAAATGTCTACTTTTAAACAATTCAAAACGAAAAGAAACAGACAACTTTCTTATGTAATCCGTATAAAATGTGCATGTCCTAAATAGGCGAGTTCACTACATTTGGATATTTTTGTGTAATTATATTTATTAAACCTGTAGAATACTTTCCAAACCGTTACATATAGTATTATAAATGTTGTGTTCAGACGATCATAATAAAAAAAAAAAAAAAAAAACATTAGAATAACTTTTAAATGGAGTGAACAAGGAGCAGAGTGGACCCAAAGTAGAGTGATTACAGAACGTAGAGAGAGGAACGTCCTTTCGCTCCACTCCAGGCTTTGATCACATCCCCCCTCAGCAATGTGAATTCATCTCGTCTTTCCTTAATTTAAGACCTATTCAAACTAAAATGATGATATATATTACACTATTTGAGAAATGTAAGCCTATTCACGGCCTTAAAATTCGTAAAAGTGAATTTAAGACAATAAGGACAGACGGGAACCCTGCAATTGATGGAAATCCGTCATAGACCTGCTGCAATTAGCGGAAATCCATTGCAAGAACAGAGAACTTTAATCCCTGCATTCATCAAGGCAGCTGCATGTGGGCTCCTCTGAGGCAGACCACTCTAACTCGAGCTCTTCGACAGCTTTGGAGAGAACGCAGAATAATTCGGCATCCAGCCCAATTTTAGCATTGCCACTGCATGAAAAGTGGGATTTTCGACAGTTACCGGCGCTGTAGATTGTTGTGGAAGTTCAGGTTTACGACTGCAAACGGCAATTTAAAGGCAACACTGCAAACTGTCGAAAATTGTCGGAAATTGACGTGGGACTTGCTTGCCCCGTGACCCCCCTCCCTCTAATGCTTTAACATGTAAATGAGACTGCTGTGAGCTTTACAAATGCAAATGAGGGTAGCAGGGGAAGTTTTATCCCAGGTGACTAAAAGGTATTAACTTAAATCTAAAAAAAATACAATACAATACAATATTTATTTATAACGCACAATTAAAAACAGCCAAGGCTGACCAAAGTGCTGTACAGGGCAATAGATAAAATGCAGGGCAGAAACAGGACAATTAAAAAAAAAAAAAAAGGCAATAGTTGTATCATAGTCAAGGGGTATTAAAAGCAAGAGAAAATAAATAAGTTTTCAAGGATGTTTTAAAGATGGAAATTGAGGGAGCTAGTCTGATATAGAGGGGTAGACTGTTCCAGAGTTTTGGGCCTGCAGTCGCAAAAGTGCAGTCGCCTCGTTTTTTAAGTCTGGATCTGGGCACGATGAGAAGACAGTGATCACTGGATCTCAAAGTACGAGATGGAGTGTACGGGCAGAGGAGATTGGTCAGATATTGGGGGGCCGGTTTGTTAAGAGCTTTATACACAAATAGTAAAATTTTAAAATCAATCCTGAATGTGACAGGTAGCCAGTGGAGTTTGAATAAAATAGGGGTGATCGACTCATATTTGCGTGTCCTGGTGAGAAGTCTAGCCGCTGCGTTTTGAACTAGCTGTAGACGAGAGAGAGAGGCCTGAGATAGCCCAAAATAAAGTGAGTTACAATAGTCTAAGGCCATCCTTAAAAATATTCTTGTTTGCCGTAATCTTGTTTTGTCAGTAAGCGGCACTGTAGATTGTCGTGGAAGTTCAGGTTCACGACTGCACACGGCAATTTGCAGGCAACACCGAAAACTGACGTGAATTGTCGGAAATTGACGTGGAACTTGCTTGGCAGTTGTCCCCCCATGACCCCTCTAACCCTAATTCTAGGGGAGGCTTTAACATGTAAATGAAAATGCTGTGAGCTATACAAATGCAAATCAGGGCAGGGGGAGTTTTACCCCAGGTAACATTTTTCTAAAAGGTATTTACTTAAAGGTGCTGTATGTAGGATCCAGCGGCCTCTAGCGGTGATGTTTCAGATTGCAACAACAGCGCTCGTGCTCGTGAAAAGCAATAAAGTTACAACTGTAGTCTTTCACATCAGATAACGTTAGCAAATGGTCGGCGTTAGCTGGCGAACTAATGATGTCTAACTTGACCCAACTAAAGCACAAAATCACAATATATTTTACATGCTTTGAAGTATTGTTAGCTTACCTGTCCAAAAGGATGAAATCCAACTCAGGGTCTGTTTTTATACCTAAAACAAAGCGGAGGTCTCTCCATAATTCAAACGCTCTGCCAATGTTGATCCGTGTTTTCGTCCTGAGTCGATCCGATTGACGTTTGGCCTGACGAGCTTCAGCAGATACATTTTTTTTTTTTTTTTTTTTTGGAGTTTGGTGGATTTCGCAGATAATCCGACCCGGAGACTTCACATAAAAATAGGAATACTGGCCTTCAGAGGTAATAGCAAAACGCGAAAAGTGGATCATTGTAATGTGTGATTACAACCCCTTCACAGACGGGCAATAAAAGAAGGATTCATTTTATAAAAAAAGTTACATACAGCACCTTTAATTCTAAGAAAATCTCTGGTATAAATAGATCAGGCTCAGTATAGCCTAATTATAGACTCTTAAATTTTAGCTTAAATTGATATATTTAATGAAAGTAGCTAGATTAGTTACTATGTGTCATTAGCAATAGCCAATGTTATGTAAAAAAGACACAAAACCATTTATTTCAACAATTAATTTCAATCAGGCTTTGCCACAAAGGTAAAATGTGCATTCCATGCAAACAGCATTGCAATCTCTTAGAGCCCAACCACTGTGCATAATACAACTGTTCACGAACAGAAGATTGTATTTGACTCATGCTGCATACACATACGCAATGACAAGAATTATGCCTACTGTACATTTAGAGTTACAACTACGATTAGAGTTGTTTGCATAAAATGTACCGTGAACAGATAGCAGACGGATGTGGGCCACTTCAGGCAATGATGCGGCACTTCAGGCCTACTTATGGCCCGGACCAAATGTGTCTGAGCCTGAAGTGGCCCACATGTAAAATGGCAAATATGGCCCAAATATTTTAAATCACATGTGGGCCTTTTTAGGCAAAGATGCGGCACTTATGGCAATGTGTAATCTGAATGTGAGCCTAAAGTGGCCCATATGATAAATAATGAATATGGCCCAAATATCACAAACCAAATGTGGGCCACCTATGGCAAAAACGTGGCACAATCAACAATGACTAATCTGGATGTAAACCAAAAATGGCCCACATATGTTTCAGCAAATGTGGCCCAGTTTTCTTAAAACATATCTGGGCCAGTTTTGGCAAAGAGATGGCACAGTGGCACTGTCTCATCTGGATGTGAGCCAAAAGTGGCCCACATATGATGCTTCAAATGTGGCCCAGTTATCTTAAACCATATCTGGGCCAGTTTTGGCAAAGATATGGCTCAGTGAGCAGTGGCTCATCTGGATGTGAGCCAAAAGTGGCCCACATATAATGCTGCAAATGTGGCCCAGTTATCTTAAAACACATCTGGGCCAGTTTTGGCAAAGATATGGCTCAGTGAGCACTGGCTCATCTGGATGTGAGCCAAAAGTGGCCCACATATAATGCTGCAAATGTGGCCCAGTTATCTTAAAACACATCTGGGCCAGTTTTGGCAAAGATATGGCTCAGTGAGCACTGGCTCATCTGGATGTGAGCCAAAAGTGGCCCACATATAATGCTGCAAATGTGGCCCAGTTATCTTAAATCACATCTGGGCCAGTTTTGGCAAAGATATGGCTCAGTGAGCACTTGCTCATCTGGGTGTGAGCCAAAAGTGGCCCACATGTGATGATCCAAATGTGGCCCAGTTATCTTAAAACACATCTGGGCCAGTTTTGGCAATGACATGGCTCAGTGAGCACTGGCTCATTTGGGTGTGAGTCAAAAGTGGCCCACATATGTTTCAGCAAATGTGGCCCAGTTATCTTAAAACACATCTCGGCCAGTTTTGGCAAAGATATGGCTCAGTGGCACTGTCTCATCTGGATGTGAGCCAAAAGTGGCCCACATATAATGCTGCAAATGTGGCCCAGTTATCTTAAAACACATCTGGGCCAGTTTTGGCAATAATATGGCTCAGTGAGCACTGGCTCATTTGGGTGTGAGCCAAAAGTGGCCCACATATGTTTCAGCAAATGTGGCCCAGTTATCTTAAAACACATCTGGGCCAGTTTTGGCAATGACATGGCTCAGTGAGCACTGGCTCATTTGGGTGTGAGCCAAAAGTGCCCCACATATGTTTCAGCAAATGTGGCCCAGTTATCTTAAAACACATCTGGGCCAGTTTTGGCAAAGACATGGCTCAGTGGCACTGTCTCATCTGGATGTGAGCCAAAAGTGGCCCACATTTAATGCTGCAAATGTGGCCCAGTTATCTTATAACACATCTGGGCCAGTTTTGGCAAAGATATGGCTCAGTGAGCACTGGCTCATCTGGGTGTGAGCCAAAAGTGGCCCACATATGATGCTGCAAATGTGGCCCAATTATCTTAAAACATATCTGGGCCAGTTTTGGCAAAGATATGGCTCAGTGAGCACTGGCTCATCTGGGTGTGAGCCAAAAGTGGCCCACATATGATGATCCAAATGTGGCCCAGTTTTCTTAAAACACATCTGGGCCAGTTTTGGCAAAAATATGGCTCAGTGAGCACTTGCTCATCTGGGTGTGAGCCAAAAGTGGCCCACATATGATGATCCAAATGTGGCCCAGTTATCTTAAAACACATCTGGGCCAGTTTTGGCAATGATATGGCTCAATGAGCCCTGGCTCATCTGGGTTTGAACCAAAAGTGGCCCACATATGATGCTCCAAATGTGGCCCAGTTATCTTAAAACATATCTGGGCCAGTTTGGGCAAAGATATGGCTCAGTGAGCACTGGCTCATATGGATGTGAGCCTAAAGTGGCCCATATGATAAATAATGAATATGGCCCAAATATCACAAGCCAAATGTGGGCCACTTATGGCAAAAACGTGGCACAATCGACAATGACTGATCTGGATGTAAACCAAAAATGGCCCACATATAATGCTGCAAATGTGGCCCAGTTTTCTTAAAACATATCTGGGCCAGATTTGGCAAAGATATGGCTCTGTGAGCACTGTCTCATCTGGGTGTGAGCCAAAAGTGGCCCACATATGATGCTCCAAATGTGGCCCAGTTATCTTAAAACATATCTGGGTCAGTTTGGGCAAAGATATGGCTCAGTGAGCACTGGCTCATCTGGGTGTGAGCCAAAAGTGGCCCACATATAATGCTGCAAATGTGACCCATTTATCTTAAAACATATCTGGGCCAGTTTTGGCAAAGATATGGCTCAGTGAGCACTATCTCATCTCGATGTGAGGCAAAAGTGGCCCCCATTTGACATGGCAAATATTGCCCAAATAATTAATTACAATTTGGGCCACGTTTGGGAAATATATACGGCACAGTCAGCATTGCAGGGTGTAAGTCTAACTTGGCTCACATTCGACGTGGCAAATATTCTTTGTGTTTCCCAAAAATTAAAACCTACGTGGTAAGTCCATTTCTGGATTCGATGCAACACTTCTGAAAATGGCTAATTTAGCTTAAAAGGGACAAAGATTGAAACTGTAATGGCCTGAATATTTTTTAAACAATTTTTTTAACAACATTTAACAATATTTTTTGGTATGGATGGAGTAGACACTTAGGCTGGATGTGAGGCTACATGTACTTACATCTATGACATATATGCTATTGCTAACATGTTTTGTAGGTACAGTGTCTAGAAAAGTTCAAGTGTCTAGGTTCAAACTTATGAAGACTTTTTATGGTTTTGGGATGTGCAAGAAGATACTTTAGTTGCTGTTTGTGCAAAGCTTGGGGCACAATGATTTTGCCAAGTACATGCTCCTGTATCAATATATTTTGTTGATCTTGGAACAACATTCCTGTCCATAAAAATAGTCCTAACCCTAACCCTAACCCTAACCCTAAACCTACAATCAGAGGGAAATGATAATAACATTGATCTAAAAGCATGGTTGTAAGCCTAAACTTGACACAACTGCAAACTTCAAATCTAATTGGTCGAATGCTGTTCCAGGATCAACAAAGATGTTGAGCCAGGAACATGTTGTAGCCTACTCGGTGTAACCTTGCTTATCTTGCTAGCAGTGTCATCTAACTTCTAGAGCAGACCTGGACAAACTTGCACTGGGGCCTCAAGATGACTTAAAATTATGACAAAACTAAATCCACCAAAAATCAAGATATTTCTCATTATTTGGCTATTTTTATAACAAATGTACAGGATTTGTTGTGGAGAATATAAGGGGACATTGAAGTCAAAAAGGTTGCGATTCACTGTTCCTAGGTGTGTCAAAGTGACCCCACAAGGGTAATATTTTAAACTCCCTTAAAATATTTATATATAAACAATATTTTATTCTAAATAAACCTTACATTTTTTCTTACATTTCTGGCTAAATATAATTGACATTTATACAACTGTCATCTTTAGGCTATAAACAATCTTTATTAAAGATTAAACAAATTATAATACTAATTGACACTATAATTGATGACATACAATTAAATGAAGATGACAAATCAGCAGAACCTGCTATGAGAAAATATTATTTTGATATGTTTTCTTGAATACTTTTTCAATGCCCTGCATTCATGACAAAATGTTCCCACTTTTTTGCTGATTAGAGATAAGATCTATTATGTTTAAATATAATATTTACTGCATTTGTAGTTGTCTGTGAAGAAAAAAAAAATCTAACTGACGATTTTCCAGTTCATGGCCCTTTAAATTTAAACGTTGCCGGAAAGCGCGAAAAAGGCGCTCAAAACCAAAACGTCAGAGGATTGTCAGGAGGACGGAGGACGGATACCGGTACTGCAAAAAGTCAAGGTAAGACATAATCGATAAATGTTTCTTTTTGTTAGCGATTGCTTCGTTATATCAAGTTGGAGTCTGCATGTTGTGTTATATAGAGTCGATGGAATAATTTCTATTCGAAGGTACATTATTTTGGCAGTTCAACTCTAAGCTAGCAGCTAGATCTATTATGGTTGTCACGAATGCGAAATGAACAAGTATCGATTGCTCGGCGCGCCATTAAGGTTACATTTAGATTTGCTCATGTTGCTCCCTATCACTCTCCCAACCTTTAGTCAGTTCTGCACGGTTAAAGTATTTAACTCGTGTCTCATTTTGGCACAACAATGAAAAAAAATAAAAAAAATAATATAGTGTAATTTGACATTCATGTTTATATACATTGGACATAATACTGCACTAGTTGTATTACTTTGTGACAGCAATGTTTCATTAACCCTAGGAATAATGCACAAATAAATAAAAAAAACGACATGCTTTTTCTTACAATAAAAGCTTTTATGAGATGATTACAAAGTAACAATAATAGATGTTTTGGGTTCAGGTAGACTATTTAAAAGTTGGGTCAGGTATTAGGCTATTCCTCTATGTATTTCACATTTTTATTATACCCTATAGTAATTATAAAATTAACGTTAGTTGGCCTGCTTTATGTTTTTTTTTTTTTTTTTTTTTTTTGAGTCAGGATGTTTTAACCTTAATAACATGTGTCAATGTGATTTGCTACAGAAAACTGCTGGTGGGAATAAAATAGCCTACAGTTTAAAACACATCTAGTGTGTTTGCTGCCAAAAAGCCCCTTTTTTTTTGTTTCATCTGACCATAGAATCTGGTCCCTTTTGAAGTTCCAGTCGTGTCTGACAACTGAATATGCTGGAGTTTAATTTTAGCGGAGCGAGGAGGATTTTTCTTGAAACCCTCCCAAACAACATGTGGAGATGTAGGGGTTTTTTTATTTATTTTTTTAGGCTTTCTGACCCCAAGACTCCAGTAATCTCTGCAATTCTCCATCTGTGATCCTTGGAGAGTCTTTGGCCACTCAAACTCTCCTCCTCACCGTCCATTAAGACAATATAGACACACGTCCTCTTCCAGGCAGATTCGTAACATCATTAGTTGATTATAACTTCTTAATTATTGCCCTGATGGTCAAAATGGGGATTTTCAATTATTTAGCTATTTTCTTAGAGGCACTTTCTATTTTGTGATGTTCAACAATCTTTTGCTGCACATCAGAACTATATTCTTTGGTTTTACTCATTGTGATGGATGATTCAGGGAATTTGGCCTTTGTGTTTCCTCATATTTAAACTCCTGTGAAACAAGAAGTCATAGCTGGACAATTTCATGTTCCTAGTCACCCTGGTGTGCTAAAAAAGATAAATATTAATGGGAATATACTTCTGAGATATTTTACTCGTAAACAAAATCTAGAGGTGCCAATAATTGTGGCCAATGTGTTTTGGAGATAAACATTTATTTCATAATGTGATTTCCATTTTTTGACGCAGTCCGATCTTCCTAGCAGGCATCAAACTTGTTCCTTTTGGGCATCTGGAAGCAAAGAGTGTCCTTGGCCATGGCCAAAATGTTCTTTACATTGGCGCTGGCTAACTGTGCATTAACTATGCGCTAATGCTTGTGTTACCTAATTGGGTCCTAAGATTTTAAAAGTTGTGTAGTCCATCCTTGCATTTACAATGTTATATTTTTTTAGGAACTGTCAGAAACAACAGACTGACAGCTGCGGCACCGATCAAGAGATCGAATCATTTATTAAAAAATGGCTTCATCTTGCAAGTGACCGAGACGGAGGGAGAAGAGAAAGAGAAACGGAGGAGGGTCCAAGACACCAGTAAGTCAGTTACATTGCGTTTTTGCTAGATGTGTATAATACCATGGTCTGTCTGAATACTTTATTCTGATTGGCTGCAAGGTGTAGCCTAGCCATTTGTAACACTTTACAAGTTAACATTAGTTAACTACTTTAGTTAACTTGTGGCATGAACAATTCTTCTTCAGTATTTATTAGGGGTGGAACGGTACATGTATTCGTATTGAACCGAAACGGTACGCGTCACGGTTCGGTGCATGAATATACACAGAGAATACACGGTATAAAAATAAATAAAACTTGCGTGTAATAGGGCTGGGCGATATGGCTGAAAACTGTATCACGATATAAGTGTTTCATATCGGTCGATAATTATTGATATTTTTTATGACATATTTAAAATAAGGACCAGTCCAGGAGACAAATACATTACATTTAAAGATTTTTTATTTTAAACTTTCTGATTATAATCCCATCAGTTATAAAGGCAGAAATGTCAACACGACCATGGAAAACACTCACTCAAATAATTAGTCTAAAATCTGAATGAACACTTAACAATTATCTCTTAACATTAAGGTGCAAAATTAAAGAATACGTAAGAAATGCTTTATAAAGGGGTGGGCGATATGGCAAACATATAATATTACGATTTTTTTCAGGAAAATCACGATTAATGATTTTATCACGATTCTTTTTTATGTTGGTTTTACTATTTTGTGGCTGTTTTTAAAATATGGACATTAGTTTGGCTGTAATGCTCAAAGCCTTAGGTAACAAAATGTAAAATAAAAAAGAATGGCAGACAGGGGCGAAGATAAAAAAGTTCTCATTATGTTCTTTGTTATTAAATATTAAGATCAAAGATACACATTACACGTACACACAACCTAATATACAGATTAAATAAACAGTGCTTTATGTTTTCAGCTACAGTAGGTGTATTTAACAGTAGCATTGAAGAAAGTAATTAAATGAACAAATATGAAAATAAAACAAAACAGACTTCACTGTATAAATTATACATTGATACTTATTAAAGCTACTATTAAAGTTATCAGTCAAGAGCAGTGAATGATTTTCTCTTTGCATTTTGTTGTTTTATTAACATTAAAGGGATAGCTCTGTTTACTGTTTGGATAGCCACATTCTTCAAAATATTAATATTTGAAAATATAAGAAGGAAATTAATACAGGTTTGGAACAACATTAGAGTGCGTAAATAATGAGAGAATTTTTATTTTTGGGTGAACTATCCCTTTAAGGACAAGCGGCAGCGTGTTTACTATTACTATACTGTCTCTTTAAGAGCTGCGCGCGACGCGTCTAATATACACGCATTTGACAAGCAGATTTTCTCTCAATTTTCTCAAGTTTGCTTTCACTTTAGACATATCCGACTAGCTTATGTAAACCTTGTGTGTATATAACAGTATTAGCACAATAAGACTCGAAATATAGTCCAGTATCCAGGCGCTGGTAGACAGAGTGCATGTGAGCTTCACATGTAACTTTACGCGCTGAGAACGCACACGTTAAAACAGCTCATAAGCACGCGAATAACAGAGAAACTGACGATGGTCTTGCATAATTTGCAGACGACATGGTCTGACTACGGTCAGACTTGAAGTCAGGCGAGCTGACTTTTCCTGTTTTATCAACAATCGCTGTATCACTACACGCCGGTTCTGTTACTGATAATCCAACACGAGACAACAATATTGCGCAACCATACTGACTGGCTGTTGCGTGTCACCCCCTACGTTGCAAGGTTACCAGAGAGTTGAGTGCCTTTGTTCATTAAACTAAATTTGCTTTCGCAACCTCTGGTTTCTAACGACGAAGAAAAAAAAAATTATCGAACGTTTTATCGAACGCATTTTTTATTGATATTGATTACGTGTCTATCGCGATACATATCATTATCGTTTTATCGCCCAGCCCTAGCGTGTAAATTAATTAATGTAAAGCGGGACTACTGTTAAATACGCAGGTTCTTTAGGGACACCTAATCTGTAGCTCCGCCTTAGCTCTGAAGCTCTGTGTCTATAATGAACAGGCTGCGATGTCAAGATTGCAATGCTGGAATATGTTGTGTGCGTGCGTGCGTGTGTGTGAGAGAGATCGAGGCGCGGGCGCGATCGAACAGTGGAAACATAAAAACATACTCCATCATTTTGTTCATACAGGACATCATTCAAACTGCAAAGTGTTTACTTATATTTGTGTACACTTGCAATAAAACACAACATTGTGCTTTTGTCAAACTGTAACCTACAACTGTCACCCAACCAAAATCTCTCTCTCTCTCTCTCTCTCTCTCTCTCTCTCTCTCTCTCTCTCACACACACACACACACACACACACACACACACACTGTTTAAAAGCAAAAAATATTTATCCAACCCCATTTAAAAACAGTCTGTGGGTGCCATCTTTTGGACATTCATCATATTGCATTGGTTTTCATTTCTTGTCCTAAAAATAAACAGAGCACTAATTTGTTTATTTTTAAGTCACACATTCTACATTGATTAAAAAAGAAAATCAAATGTGTTTTTAATGGTAGTATTATTTTATACAGAAATAAATTATGTATAATAAACGAGAATAAAGTTAGTGTTCATTACAATTTTAAGGAAAACAAATATATTGATCTGAAATGTAGCAAATTTATTTTAAATTCATTCAGGTACAATTACAAAACACATCTCAAGGTCTTTTTGTATTTTTATTAATTTAATTAATAAACTAATTATATAAAACTATTGTCAATGCACTACAAATAAACTGGTTCTATGCCTTTACTTTATTAATAAAACGTAAAAAAAAAATACAAGGCTTAAAGGAGAACTCCGGTCAATTTTAACATTGAGCTAATTTTTTTGTACATTTGGAGTGCTGTCAGTACAGAGAACAACGACAAAAATCGGTGTTGCCTACACCGTGTTATCCTCTTTAAAATGTGCACCCTGTTGACTTCAATGGAGCAAGTTTTAAACCTGCTTTTAGCCTCTTAACATCCTTGATGTGTCATTACAAGTGCCCAGCCATGTGAGTGATTTTATTCAGAGTGAACACGGTGAATCTGACTGCAGTAGATGTGAAAGATATGAATAAAAGTGATGTTAATTCAACCAGCGCACATACCTGTATTTACTTCCTGTTTTCGGTCTAAGTCCACAGTAGTCGATTGTCGAGTTCACGCGCGTGATCATAGGTAACTAAGAAACAGTGGAGAACTCGACAATCGACTACTGTGGACTTCGACCGAAAACAGGAAGTAAATAAATGTGCGCTGGCTGAATTAACATCACTTTTATTCATATCTTTCACATCTACTGCTGTCAGATTCACCGTGTTCACTCCGAAGGAATCACTCACAGTAGAGGCTAAAAGCAGGTTTAAAACTTGCCCCATTTAAGTCAACAGGGTGCAAGTTTTAAAAAGAGGATAACACGGTGTAGGCAACACCGATTTTTGTCGTTGTTCTCTGTACTGACAGCCAGAGATGGGACCAAGTCATACATATGCAAGTCTCAAGTAAGTCTCAAGTCTTAACCTTCAAGTCTCAAGTAAGTCCCAAGTATTTTTTTCTTGGGCAAGTCAAGTCAAGTCAAGTCACAGGCTATGTCAAGTCAAGTCAAGTCAAGTCCTGTAGTAGGTCAAGTCAAGTCCAAGTCAAGTCACCTTATTATTGTAATTTTACCTGCAGAATCTGATCTTAATAAAGTGAAAAGACAAGATATCAGTTACTGTCAATAAATTACAATAATTTGGATTTGCATTGTAAATACTCATGTTCAGTAAAATACATCATGGAATCAAGCAAAATTGTAACTTCATAAAATTAATTATTTTTCACTTCTGCCAACAGTGTTTAAAATGTAACAAAGTTTAATGTTGTACGTAAACTGTGTTTACAATAAGTGTATTGTAATAGTCAAAACATTTTAGTAACTAAACTGAATTGTATTCGGTTTAGTGACAACATGTTACAATGTTTACATGGTACAATTTCTGGTAAGCTACGCTTTTTTATTATTTCAATTCAATTATTGTGATCTGACTTAATATTGACTCATTTGGATAAATATTAGGTAGGCTACACAAGATAGGCACTAATTTTTCTCAAGAAAAAAACAACTCACCTAATGCTGTAATCATACAGAGAGATATAATGCGTTTTTTATTATAATAACAACTTTATTTAATGATAAGTAAAAATATAATAAATATGTAATATAGTACACATATTTAGCAAAATACTTTTTCTAGCCAACTAACGTGCTATAGCCTATATGGTCATCAAATGGCTTTCCTGAGGTAAATGTTATGTGACATAATTGTTCTCCAGCTGTTTTATTGACCCATTTGTTTGATTGATTGGTCGATATTATGTATGAGGAATATACATTTCGGTAAGTTCAGCTGTAGGCTACTGTATCTTTCAACATTGTTCATTCGTGTTTATTTACTAGCTAGAGATGATCGGTTCACGTGCTGCGCTAGGGATCTGCGTCACATTTACAAGCGCCAAAACGGTATTTATTGTTTGAATTTCGTAATAAAAATGACAGAATCTGAGAGCTGAGATTTTTTTATATCGTAACCTGCTCTTGTGTCACGATTTTTCTGTGCGTGAGAAAATGAATGAGAGCGTGTGAAAAGTCAGTGTCGCGTGTGTCTCACGGTGAATGCGTGAGAGTTGGCCGCGCCCGCGATGTTAATGGTGCATGTCTTGCAAAGCGCTGTTCGTCTTTTGCCATCTTGTGAATAATTCTCGAAGCCGAAAGCGATGACCCTCAGTACCCCTCCGGCTGACATGTTGATGTGATATCTGATCTAAGTGGGCGTGGTGTGCAAGGTACGAGAGGGCGCGACTGATGATAGTGTAGTGATCCAGTCATGACCACGCTATTCTCAGCCTGCGCTCCAGCTGGGTAATCAACTTTATTTTTTAAAATAATTTATATATTTTATATTCAAACTGAAAAAAATTATGTGATTAACACTCAAGTCATTCAAGTCATCGTGTCTCAAGTCAAGTCAAGTCCCGAGTCTTTAACTTCCAAGTCCGAGTCAAGTCTCAAGTATTTTATTTTTTGTCAAGTCAAGTCACAAGTCATAAAAATAGCGACTCGAGTCGACTCGAGTCCAAGTCACCAAGTCACAAGTCCCCATGTCTGCTGACAGCACTCCAAATTTACAAAAAAATTAGCTCAATGTTAAAATTGACCGGAGTTCTCCTTTAAGACATTTATTTTCCTTTGGTGGTACAGCCTACAGACATGCACAAGAAAAAAAAAATTGCCTTCTACATTTTTGTTTTGCTTTTCCCTCCATTGTACAGAACTCGTACCGAACCGTGATGTCCGAACCGAGGCATGAACCGAACCATGACTTCTGTGTACCGTTTCACCCCTAGTATTTATTAATCGTAATTAATGCTAATTGTGATGCTTACTAATGCATTACTAAAATCAAAAGTTGTATTTGTTAACATTAGTTAATGCACTGTGAACTAACATGATCAAACAATGATTGACTGTAACTTTAAGAAAGCTTAATAAATAATGTAGTTAATGTTAGTTACTAGTTAATACATTAATGTTAACAAATAAGACCTTACAGTGTTACCAAACCGTTTAATGCACTGGTAGTTCCAGTTCATTTATTCACCATTCAGTATTAATGTGCTGCTTTGATTAAAGCGCAGAGACAGCTGTTTTTAAAGTTTTTAAAACTTGCAGCTTCACTATTAGTAAATAGACGGTGTATAGACGCAGGTAATTCCTGAACGCATCTCTCACTACAGTGCCTGCTTTTTTTGTTTTGTATTTATTTATTTTATTTATTTATTATATTTTGTTTAGAGCTTTTTAATTTAATTTGGCTTCTAAGTAGTTGTGTGTGTGTTTGTTTTGTACTTCAACACTATTGTATTATCAGCGTTCTGTTACTGATTCAACAGTTTTTTTTTTTCATTTGTGTATCCAATAAAGGCTTGCAAGATTGCCATGATGCAGAAGGGCCCAGTCAAGGAGGTCAAATTCTATAATTTTGGATGGTTCCATTTGCCAAGGTTTTGTAGTGTGTTAACTTCTGTGTTGTCTGTTTGTTTGTTTTTGGATGACCAAGGCTACTGGAAACATGTTTTGTTTTTATTTAGTTCCCTTTCGAAAGGGAACTCTACACTACGTCAGAATGACGCTATGGGGAACGCCTCAGGCGTGACAGGTGTCTGAAATAAATATCAACTCACGTCAATCATGTTGACCGGCGACAGCCTGTGCATCATCAGCTTGAATGATGAGCGCGCGACCTGGATGTATAAAGGGGAGCCTTGCACACATGACAACATTCTTTTCGTCTTCAGGGACTGTTTGTCTGTTTTGAGAATATCGCTGAAGCGCGCGGGAGGCTCTCGAGAGAGCCTCTTGTGCAAACTGTGAGCGTTTTTTCATTTAAAGATGCTCCGCTCTCGTCGGACCCTTTTCTCGAGGGAGGAGGGTTCAGCATCTGAGCCCCGTGGTGCACGCGATTTGTGAAACAATACTGTTTGGGTACGAGCCGTTCACAGCAGTTCCTGAGGGTGCTGACAGTGTTCATTAAGAAATATCTCGGCGCGCGTGAGAAAGAAAAAGTCCGTGCGCTGTCGGATGTTTCAACCTCGCGCCTGTTGACTTTCTTCTCGAGGGATGAAAGCCAAATATATTTTAACGACTCATTCTCGCGCTTGCCGAGGCAGTGTGTAGATTACGAGAACGTATATTAAATATTGAAACAGTATTGTCTGGTGATTATGGCTGCATTTAATTCTATGAATTAAAATGATGGAATATTATCTGACTTTTAAGAGGTTAGATATTTAGTAATTCAGCCTATCATCCAGATCGCGTTATCCAGTGTTTTTGGCTGCATTTTAATTGAGGAATTAAAATGATGAGCAGCGAACAAAAAGAGCAGGTGTAATTCTGGTCTTTTTGTAAAATGTGAAATTAACATATTTCTGTTTCTTTTCAGACCATGTCTCCTGTTTTAGAGTCTGGGGCAAAATGTTTTGGGTAAGAAAATCTTGATTTACTTTTTCGATGGTCAGGTATACAGGCCTCCTTGACCATACAGTCCCCATTTTGCAACCGGACAGCGCTTGGGCCTCCCTGAGGTGAGCTCCCAGGATTTGACTGTCAAGGAGTAATGTGGTTATCAGGTCATAGGCCTCACTAGGCCTTCCTGAAAATGAGCTCCCACATACTGTGGTTGAATATGAGCTCCCACATTCTGTGGTTATCAAGTTATAGGCCTCACCAGGCCTTCTTGAATATGGGCTCCCACATACTGTGGTTATCAGGTCATAGGCCTCACGAGGCCTTCCTGAGTATGAGCTCCCACATACTGTGGTTGAATATGAGCTCCCACACACTGTAGTCGCCAGGTTATAGGCCTCACCAGGCCTTCCTGGTTATGAGCCTCCATATGTCAGGTTACAGGCCTCACCGGCCTTCCTGAATGTGAGCTCCCACATACTGTGGTCATCAGGTTACAGGCCTCATCTGGCCTTCCTGGTTATGAGCTCCCACATACTGTGGTTGGATGAGCTCCCACATACTGTGGTTATTAAGTTATAGGCCTCACCAGGCCTTCTTGAATATGAGCTCCCACATACTGTGGTTATCAGGTCATAGGCCTCACTAGGCCTTCCTGAGTATGAGCTCCCACATACTGTGGTTGAATATGAGCTCCCACATACTGTAGTCGCCAGGTTATAGGCCTCACCAGGCCTTCCTGGTTATGAGCTTCCATATGTCAGGTTACAGGCCTCACCGGCCTGTAACCTGTGACCACATACTGTGGTCGTCAGGTTACAGGCCTCACCGGCCTTCCTGATATGAGCCCTCATGTTCTGGAGCTCCCCACATGAGGGGGTCATCAGGTTTTAGGTCTCAGTAGACCTTCCTGGTTTTGAACCCTCTCTTACTTCCCCAGTGTTCGGAGCGAGCACTGGGTAGACCCGGGGATTGAGTGAACGATTTCCGTCGTTTCTTGAGGTTGAGTCACACTCTCCGGGAGATCCCGTCTCTGTGATCCGGAACTGAATGGTTTCTGCCAGCTTTACAGGCCTTCAGTTTCTGGATGCCTTATCCAAGGCAACTTCCAGAGGCTCTGTCTCGGACAGACAGGCAATGGCCAGACTGTGTGTCTTAGTATAGATCACCAGGCCAGCCTGGTGGCATTTCAGGAGGCATGCTCCCCTGAATAGTGACTGGCTGGGAGTCCCTTGGGTCCCCTAGCCACACTCCCTAGAAGGGACCCCTTCTATTGGAAGTTGTGGTCCTAAGCCTTTGAGCTGGCCCAGATATACCCCCCCCATTAACTATGTTCTGGCGGTTTCTTGGTTCATTAGCTTGGGCTATGACCGGTAGGGAGTGCTGTCACTGACAGCCCGATGTGACCTAAGGGTGAGTGGTTCCAGTGTTTCTGATTTACTGGTTCGGACAGTTGTCACTGCCTTTGGGCACGCACTCCCCTCAGCATGGTGGCGTTGGTATATCGTTCCCCATAGCGTCATTCTGACGTAGTGTAGAGTTCCCTTTCGAAAGGGAACGTCTCAGGTTACGACTGTAACCTATGTTCCCTGAGAACAGGGAACGAGACACTACATCTTCCTGCCATGCCTCGGGGCCTGCCTGCAACAGTCCCTTCAGACGATAGGATGTTGTCATGTGTGCAAGGCTCCCCTTTATACATCCAGGTCGCGCGCTCATCATTCAAGCTGATGATGCACAGGCTGTCGCCGGTCAACATGATTGACGTGAGTTGATATTTATTTCAGACACCTGTCACGCCTGAGGCGTTCCCCATAGCGTCATTCTGACGTAGTGTCTCGTTCCCTGTTCTCAGGGAACATAGGTTACAGTCGTAACCTGAGACGTTTTTTACTATGCTTTCTATGCATATATTTTGTGTTTGTTTATTGTTGTTGTTTTTTTTTTTGTTTTTTTTTTTTGTTTAGATTGCTTTCCAGTTTTGAAAATGTAAACTTGCAGTGGGTTGTTTTTTGGCAATATTAATAAATGATGCAAATGTTTTCAGAAATGTGTTTGAATCATCTGTTGTAACTTATCTTAACATAGAGGGGCCATTTTTACATTTCTCTTTTCTGTATGTTGGATATTGTTGATGCAGAGTTCACTTAGTGTCAGTGATATTCAGTCACTGAGTTTCCCAAAGTTTAAATGGCACAGCATGCACACACAAAAACACACATTTAAGGCTTATTTAGTTAATTCTTGGCTAATATGTGGCTGAACAAATGGCCTGCTTGTGGCCCAGATCTGGTAAACAGGAGTGGACCACCCAAGTGCCATCATTTCAGGTATACATACAAGGTGTCGAATCTGGGCCCGAATTAAAATGAACTGTGGCTCAGATTTGTGCCAGTTCTGCTTCATTTGTTTTGTTTATGGCTGACATGTGGCATTGCTATGGTTTAATTGTGGCCCAAATCTGGCAAACAGGAGCAGACCGCCCAAGTGCCATCATTTTCATCTGGCCCACATACCGCGTGGAATGATGGCACTTGGGTGGTCCGCTCCTGTTTGCCAGATGTGGGCCACAATTAAGCCATAGCAATGCCGCATGTCAGCCATAAACAAAACAAATGAAGCAGAACTGGCCCATATCTGGCCCAGACACCAAAGTTGCTGTGGCCCAGATCCGGCCCACACTTGACACTTTCACATGGCCCACATACCGCGTGGAATGATGGCACTTGGGCGGTCCGCTCCTGTTTGCCGGATATGGGCCACAATTAAGCCATAGCAATGCCACATGTCAGCCGTAAACAAAACAAATGAAGCAGAACTGGCCCATATCTGGCCCAGACACCAAAGTTGCTGTGGCCCAGATCCGGCCCACACTTGACACTTTCATCTGGCCCACATACCGCGTGGAATGATGGCACTTGGGCGGTCCGCTCCTGTTTGCCGGATATGGGCCACAATTAAGCCATAGCAATGCCACATGTCAGCCGTAAACAAAACAAATGAAGCAGAACTGGCCCATATCTGGCCCAGACACCAAAGTTGCTGTGGCCCAGATCCGGCCCACATTTGACACTTTCATCTGGCCCACATACCGCGTGGAATGATGGCACTTGGGCGGTCCGCTCCTGTTTGCCAGATGTGGGCCACAATTAAGCCATAGCAATGCCGCATGTCAGCCATAAACAAAACAAATGAAGCAGAACTGGCCCATATCTGGCCCAGACACCAAAGTTGCTGTGGCCCAGATCCGGCCCACATTTGACACTTTCATCTGGCCCACATACCGCGTGGAATGATGGCACTTGGGCGGTCCGCTCCTGTTTGCCTGTTTGAACTTCATTTGTTTTGTTTACGGCTGACATGCGGCATTGCTATGGCTTCATTGTGGCCCATATCCGGCAAACAGGAGCGGACCGCCCAAGTGCCATCATTCCGCGCGGTATGTGGGCCAGATGAAAGTGTCAAGTTTGGGCCAGATCTGGGCCACACCAATTTTGCTATCTGGGATTCACATGTTTGCCCTGTGATAGGCCACAATTTATCTCTATAAATACTATTTTCTCAATTCTGTGCATATATTTTTACTTAGATCAATTGACATGATGCTATGAAGGTAAATCAGTAGCAAAACTCGAGAGCACGTAAATGTGAATTTGAGAACTTGTACAATAAATATTTGTACTTGTACATGAACATTTACACTCACAGCTCCAATGTGAAAACCTGTAAAATAAAAATCTGAAGTTGAATGTTGAAATTTGCACTCGCATACAATAGTCATAAACCTGTATTCTGAATTTGAAGCTGTAGACAAGTAGACACAAATGTGTAAAATGCCATTCACAGAAATACAACGACAGACACAAACTTGTAATATATATTTTGCGTTTAATCTTATGTTCACATTCGCGGTACTTCCTCAATTAGGCACTTACAACTTCTCAAATCTGTCACTGCAATTTCAAATTTCGCGCCTTGACTTTTGCTACTCTATTCGCGATATATCAGGTGCAAAACTAACTTGTGCACTTGAAACATAGACAGTAAAAGAAATGGACACAGCGACCCCATTGGATTCAACGGAGACAAAGTGAAGCCAATTAGAAACTCTTACTTCCTGGGGGTCCAGCGTACTGCGCAGACTCAAACTGAGCTCGATGACGTAGATGTGACGTGAGCAAACCGTCTGTCTTCTAGTAGCTGTGCCAAGATCAATCTGAATCATTACCTTCCGAAACTCGCAGAGACGGAGAGCGTGAGTAGGAGCTGTCCATGATCTTGGAGCAGGAGAAACTTTTTGTAGGTGTTCTGATTAATTATTTTGTCATTTTGCCTCGACGTCCTCCCGATTGCCCGCGAGCTTCTCCTCCTGTCCATACGGTAATTTCCTACTGTGCGACAGAGATTCGCGTGGCTGTGACGCAATCGTTAGCCTACTTTTACAAAAACTGCTTCTACAGGGCCATAACGTAAGCTACAAGGTAATGGAGCCTTTTATACATTTTCGTGTTTCTTTAGAAATAAATAATGGACAAATGAGTCTTTAAACGCCTCAGATGTAAAGTTATTTGCTGTCAAAGTGACGCCAAAATGAATGGGAGTCAATGGGATGCTAACAGCAGGTGGGGTTCCGCTAGCCAATGGCGGCGCCCGGGGGTACCTTCAAAATAATACAAATCCCTGCCCCCCTGACTTGAAACTGAGAGGCGGTGAGAGAGAAAGGGGGGCGGGAGGAGGGGGGGTCAAAGGAGTCGTTTTATTGGTTGGCAGCTAGCCAATGAAATGGGACTTCGATGATGTCACGAAACTCGTGTGCACTGAAACGCTAACATGGCTTAATGATTAGACTGATATTAAAAGAAATAAACGATATTATCAAACTCAGTAAACACAATGCTTATAATGCATACTACAGAAAAGCAGATGAGCACAGAATATGACGAAAGAAAGCAAATGTGTGTTCAGTGCAAATAAACTTGCTGCCTGTGTTTTATTAATAATTTAACGAATTATCTGTTTTTTTTGTTTTTTTATTTATTTTATAACTTTTGGTCCATTAAGCCTTAAGCGTTTTCTTGGTTTTCATACTACAGAAAAGCAGATGAGCACAGAATATGAACACAACGCGTTTAATTGAGACAGTGGTATTAAAAGACCAAACTCAGGAAACACCATACAAATAAAGCAAAGCAATTGAGCTCTGAATATGGATGCAACGAGTTTAATTGTACGTTTTCCTCCCACAGAAAACCAAGAAAACGCTTAATAAGGCTTAATGGACCAACAGTTATAAAATAAATAAAAAAAAAAAAATAAAAAAAAACAGATAATTCGTTAAATTATTAATAAAACACAGGCAGCAAGTTTATTTGCACTGAACACACATTTGCTTTCTTTCGTCATATTCTGTGCTCATCTGCTTTTCTGTAGTATGCATTATAAGCATTGTGTTTACTGAGTTTGATAATATCGTTTATTTCTTTTAATATCAGTCTAATGCATTAAGCCATGTTAACGTTTCAGTGCACACGGGTTTCGTGACATCATCGAAGTCCCATTTCATTGGCTAGCTGCCAACCAATAAAACGAGTCCTTTGACCCCCCTCCTCCCGCCCCCCTTTCTCTCTCACCGCCTCTCAGTTTCAAGTGCACAAGTTAGTTTTGCACCTGATATATCGCGAAAAGAGTAGCAAAAGTCAAGGCGCGAAATTTGAAATTGCAGTGACAGATTTGAGAAGTTGTAAGTGCCTAATTGAGGAAGTACCGCGAATGTGAACGTAAGATTAAACGCAAAATATATATTACAAGTTTGTGTCTGTCGTTGTATTTCTGTGAATGGCATTTTACACATTTGTGTCTACTTGTCTGCAGCTTCAAATTCAGAATACAGGTTTGTGACTATTGTATGCGAGTGCAAATTTCAACATTCAACTTCAGATTTTTAGTTTACAGTTTTTCACATTGGAGCTGTGAGTGTAAATGTTCATGTACAAGTACAAATATTTATTGTACAAGTTCTGAAATTCACATTTACGTGCTCTCGAGTTTTGCTACTGATTTACCTTCATATGATGCTGATTATGACGATATTGTGTGTAAGTTACTTTTTTGTTACTTTTCTGGGGTCCGTTCTTCGTACGTCGCTAACTCACTTAGCTGGATTTGATTGTTGGCGATTTGACATGATCTTGGATTGTTTGGTTCTTCAACGCTCATCCTGGACTTGCTGTCATAGCAACATGTGCGCAAACTTAAACCTGCTCGGGAGCAGGCTTATTTCATGTTAACAGGATTAGATCCCGGCTTCATAAGCGGAGCTGATACGGGAAGTCCAGCGCAGCGCGATAGTGCACTTTCTGAGATATATATTTTTTCTCGTGATTCGTGAGATTCTCGTTTTTTGTCGCTTTTAGGTTTAAAAAACAGTTTTAGGTTTTTTTGTGGCATTTCCAAGCAACTTAAGACCCAATGTTGTAAAGTTTTTTTATTTATTTTTTAGGCTATCATAATTTTTTATGAAGATCATACAATCATGACCATGCCGATTACAGTATATGTCACTCAGGCTTCACTAACGTGATTGGTACCATAGACTATGCTACCATAGACTGCCATCAAGGCCTCAATGAAGGGGATTATGTGAACAGAAAGGGGATTCACAGTGTAAATGTGCAGCCCAGTTACTATTGTGATTCTTAATATTCCAGATTAGTAATATTATATCAAATAAAAAAAGGCAGTTGACTAAAATCTTTCATATCACAAATGTGAAAGCAAAATGGCCAGGATCTGTGCATGACTTAAGAATTTTCAGAGATTCACATTTATGCACATTATTTGAAAGTGGTAAGAAAAGTTCCACAATTAAATATCAAGCTCACTGTATTACATACACTTATGCTGATCCTAACAGAACTGCATTTTTTCATAGGTGATTATGACATGTTCCTGCCTGCAGACAGGTGTTTTATGACCCCATTCCCTGACCCAAACCAGTTTCAATGCAGCTCTAGCCAGGACAAGGGCACACAATGAAATGAACTTTGGCTAACTAAAGGGAAGATTTCAGTGTCTGATAAGTCTGAGGGTTGCACACCTGACAGGGCCTGTGACATTGTTGCATGTGCCATATTACACAACATTGCCAAAAAAATCACACTTTTCATTAAATGTTTAATAAAAGACAAATATGCTTAGTTCCTTGAGTTTTATTTCAATTGTTCTTTGTAAAGAAAAGCCAGTGGTCAAGCGCCTGCAACAAGAGATATTAGACACATGCCTCATGCAACAAATGAAAAGGAAAAGTTGGCTATCCACTGCCCACCTGTAGGCCTATGTGTCCTCTGTCTGTGCAGACTCTTCTGTAGGCCTTTCTGTAGATGTGGAATCCTGCAACTTTTATTGCAGCCATAAAGCATACAAGTATAAATTAAGTAAAGTTATTTATGCACTTGCAGGTAGGCTAGTTCCTCCATATGACAGTTATCTGAGAGAGTTTATTCACTGTCCAGTGCAATGGAAACAAATGGACATTACAAAGTCTTATACTTTCTTTCCTTTGGAAAGTTAGAAAATGTCCACTTACTGCACATATTTCAGCCACCACTTTCTTGGGAACAGATACAAGTGTTGGTGTATTATGTAAAAGTGCACAAAAGAGGAAAACACAATGTCATTATTTACAATGAACTACACTCAGGAAAAATGTGATCAATAACTCATGGCAAAATATTTTTACATTAACATAAGTTTATCAGTTTTCACTTTCACAAGTCAAAGCAATTCATCATTACTCAAGATTTAACAGTGGAAATGACTATACAGCCTTAATTTAATGCAGCAAAAATGATTTTACAGTGTAGGCTACTAAGATCTTTTCTATTTTTTCCCAGCCTTTTTCTTGGTTGCTTTTATAAACAGACAACCATTTATTTAACAGTGCCTTTTATAAAAGAGACTATAATATAACTAAAAATTACCATTATGTAGAATATTTTTGTACTTCACTTTTATTTGTTCCCATGGTCTAGTATGGTGACTGACATTACAATACACAAAGTAATTTTGCAATTATTAAAATACAAAAATATAGGCTAATAAGTGATAAAAACATCTAACATGTCCACTTCTAACGGATTTAAATTGTCTGCTACTTTTTGCCAGCCCTCTCTCCTGGCTTTTGCAGACTTTGAGGTGTTCCCTGGCGTTTTGATTAAACATTAAAATTCAGAATAAACTTCGACTATTAGTTCTTGCTCTGCTGAGGAGAAAAACTGAGCCCGCTCTTTGGCCACGCTGAGCAGCCAATAGCAGTGTTGCTGATCAATGTTTCTACTATCGATACATATCCCCTTTAAACCAGCGCATGAACGCGCAATTATCGCAGATAACGCAATCCAGCGATACTAATCATATCCGGCAAGTGTGTTCGAAGAACCGAGTTAGCCAGATCATGATTCGCACGATGATATCATCTTGGATGTGTCATTTGATCTCGGATGTAATAAGCAACGTACGAAGAACGGGCCCCTGGCCTAGTAGTAGTGTAAATATACCTCGTTTCTATTTTGCATTAAAAATGTTTGTGGCCCCTTTAAGAAATCCCTCTCTTCTCGCGATACTATTCACTTGTGCTGGACGCGTGCGCGCGACCAGAGAACGGAAGCCATAGGCTTGTTCGACTTGAACCAATTGCTGCGTTCCAAACCGCATACTTCCCTACTATTTAGTATGGGAAAAAGAGTAGGCGAGCGAAAAAGTATGTACGAATCCAAAAGAGTAGGCGAGAATTACCTCGGTGACGTACTAATTATCGCGAGATTCGGACTTAAGTGCGTTCCAATATGCCTACTTTCCTACTATATAGTAGGCGAAAACAGTACGTGAAGGAAGCAGTACGTTCGAAACATCAGTATTCATAAAAGAGTAGGCGAGAAGTTCCCGGATGGCTTACTTCTTCCGGCCAGATTTTTGAGTGCTCATCCGATGGATACTCTTCTATCCCAGGAGGCCACGCGAGAGGATACGTCATTATAAAACATCGCAGAGATCAGCGACGCGGGTGCTTTCAAATGTGAGTAAACGCGTTCCTTTTGCTAAAATTGCATGTGTTGAACTACTGTAGAGTAAACTGTTGAAGGTGTAAAGACGTTGTATAGTATAGTTGTGATTTTGCTGTAAAAATACGTTTTATTATGTATAACGTTAGCTAACAGGGGAGCTCCAGTAAAGACACGTAAGTTACGTCTCTAAAGTGGATTTACATAAACAAACCATACATCAAAGACGCTTATTTTAAATGTCTATTAACTCTATTTACATCTGACAGGAAAATCTTGAAATATCACAACATGAAATAGACATCTGAGTGAAATGTGTGCTATTATGTAGAACAAATCTATAAAGTAACTAACGTTAAACATAAGTTATCTATTTTATTTGTCCATTACTGTTGATAAATTGAGGAACATTTATGTTGGATAAAAAGTTAAAACAACCTCAACATGTAAATGTAATGTTGAGCTCATAAATCACAGAGGTAATGTGAGTCTGGTCTGGATGTTACAGGGTCAGATGAACAGATGTGTGTTTATCTGCTGGAGAGTTGCTCATGAAGCTGAATGCTGCCATCAAAGGCTTTGAGTGAGTATACTACAGAAATGAATAACAACAACTATTTCAATATTAAGTTGTAGTTTATTTTAATTATTGTAATTTCAAACAGAGCTATTACATCACCTTTCTGATTCTTGATTTCTGTGTATTTGCTGCACAGCTTTTGTGGTGGAGCAGGACCTGCAAGGGAAGATGATGGCGGCATTTGTGGAAAAAAAGTGTTTTTGTCTTCTAAATAATACTGAAATCAAATGACATTGTGTGGTTAAAATTACTGCTTTTGTGTTATGTTTGTGCATTTTGTAGGATCTGAAATGTCAGCGGGCTGGTGTGAGCACTGAGGATGAAGAGCACAGAGCTGAATCCTAGAGATGGTCCCTCCATCACTCCACTTGCCTCAGATTGTGAAGCACAACACATCACGCAGTAACCTCCGGCACGAAGGAACGGCTCACCTCTGGCGGTCAGCTGATTCATCAGAATAAAGCCGCAGAATGGAAACCGCTGTGTTGAGATGGCAGAAGGATGTGGGCTTCAGCGCCTGTAGTCTACATACATGATTGTAGTTTGAATAAAGCTTTGTTTCATGTGTTGACTTATGCATTTGTTTATTATGTGATGGTGACTTTCATTCATTCTTTTACTAATTTATTAATATTTCTCATTGTTGTCAGTAAATAAAATATAATTATTTAATTAATGTTTTATTTAATTGTTTGAAAGAAAATGTAGATATGTTCATTATATACACATCTAGAGTGTATTCAATCATGCATAACTATGTCATATGACATACATTACAATTTGTTTTATTGAATTATATAATTTTCAGTAAAAAGTCATATAATTAAGTATTGGTCAGCATTTATCGTTGTTATTATTGTATGTTTTGGGGTGGGATAGAAATGCAATTCATTCTGAGGTAATATTAATTTTTAATATTAATGATAGGCTACTTAAATTTTTCGAGTATAAAATCAACAGTTTTCCTCCAAAGACGAATCTTCGCACAGCTGCCCTTTGTGCAGACATTACAAACGCTGAGGAAACCCGTTCTAGGTAGGGCTGTCGAGTTACTGATGTTATGAGATCTGTAAAAAATCTCATTATGTATGTAAACCTATATATATATATATATATATAAAAATGGGTTTGCATACATACTATGAGATTTTTTACACAGGAAAAAAGAACCTACAAGGTTGAATATCTTAATATATATTTTCTTAAATAATCCATTATAATACATTTAAAAAATGCATTTTTTTGTTATTTATAGGCCTGAGAGATGAAACGACAGTTAAATTCAACAAGAAAAAGAGGAAAAAATAAAGCAGTTAGCCACTTTTGCTTGTGGATGAAAATATTTGGATATAAAAAATTAACAACATATTCAAGAGATGACAATTTTGGGATTTCGTAATAAAAATAAATAACATCGTTAAGGATAAAACGGTAGTTCACATTAGTAGGGTTAAATAAAATAACTTAAATCAACCCTAAATGTATTCACAAAATAAATGGGCAGCAGTTTCTTCAAAAAGACCACAAAATGAGCAAGTTTAATCAATATCAAGATTTACGGATAGATGAATTAAACGTGTCCGTTCGAATCTTTTAAGTTGTTGCGCGTGTGATAACCATAGACTGTAAACAATATGGACAAAGCGTCTGTGACGTCACCCATAGACTTTCTGAAGAACGGGTTTGAAGCAGGGGGGCAGCGTTTCATATTATGTTGAAGCTTCCCCGGGCGCCGCCATTGGCTATCAGACCATCACCTGCTGTTAGCATCCCATTGACTCCCATTCATTTTGGCGTCACTTTGACAGCGAATAACTTTACATCTGAGGCGTTTAAAGACTCCATTTGTCCATTATTTATTTCTAAAGAAACACGAAAATGTATAAAAGGCTCCATTACCTTGTATCTTACGTTATGGCCCCGTAGAAGCAGTTTTTGTAAAAATAGGCTAACGATTGCGTCATAACCACGCGACTCTCTGTCGCACAGTAGAGAAATTACCGTATGGACAGGAGGAGAAGCTCGCGGGCAATCGGGGGGACGTGGAGGCAAAATGGCAAAGTAATTAATCAGAATACTTAGCAAAAGTTTCTCCTGCTCTTATCTCATGGACACCTCCTACTCACACTCTCCGTCTCTGCAAGTTTCGGAAGGGAATGATTGAGATTTCGCTTGGCACAGCTACTAGAAGACAGACGGGTTGCTCACGTCACATCTACGTCGTCAAGCTCAGTTTGAGTCTGCGCAGTACGCTCGACCATCAGGAAGTTGGTGCTTCTAATTGACTTCACTTTCCTCCGTTGAATCCAATGGGGTCGCTGTGTCCAGTTTATATACTGTCTATGGTTTGAAGCCGTTTATGGGGGGTATGGGCGGCGCCATCTTGGAAAATCTTGGGAAATCCTAACCCCGCCCACCTTCTGACGCAGCGCGCGTCACTCAGCTCGCTCTGCTACTTCGGTTATCTCTTATTTTAGGCAACGAAATATGTTATAAAACACCATACTAACTCTTTTCGTTTTCATTTAAAGAAATCTTAAACATTATAGCCACACAAATGTGGTTCAGGCAACGCATATTGATTATATTCAACTGCACATAACGTTTGCCTATTTATGAAAAAAACAAAATATAAAACATAAACCTGCCTCTTTTCATTTTAAATATAATATAAAAATATTACACATTTTATGGTCCAGGCAATATGTGCATTTGTACTAAACAACAGATTTTGCAGTAAACAACATTACAGATCATCTTCGTTGTATTAAAATTTAAAATGACAAAACTCAACCCAGTCTCTTTTTGTTAAATTTCAGTTTTATCAATATTAGCCATTATAAAAGTATACGTAAAAGGTATAAGAAGCTATACAAATAAAGCAAACAATTCAGTCAAACATACAAAGTCAGCGCTCTATAGTCTATATACATCGGTAAAGTTAAATAGCTTATAAAGTTATGAAACTTCCCCTCAGCCAAAACGATTGTCCAGGGGAAAAAAAATTAGATTCACGAGACCAAAAATCGCCCATTAGATATACACAAGACGATATAGATATACACAATATCTCATGTTTAACCACTAAAGAGACGCCAGAGTCCGCGGCATTGGCGGCAAACCTCATAACGTCAAGCCGATGAAAGACTGCTCCAGGCGGGGTACATGAACGCCGAGCGCCCGGTCATCGCTGGATCAACTGGATAAAATTTTCATAAATCTTTAAATAAACCACAGATTTGAGCTTTAAACAACTACATTCTCGCCTGAAAAACTCTTAAAACTACATTTCATGATACATAAACAGTAGTATTATATGTCAACTGTATTAAAAAATGGCGCTTCTTGTTGTCATTCTCCGTGGCGCTGCCTTGTCAGCTGTCAATCAAGCTGTCACTCAAAGTTAACCACGCCCTTATTGTCATATATTTTATATCTAAATACGATCTAAACTAACAAGTTAGAAAAAAATTCACCCCCCTCACAGTTGTCAGGCACTCGGAAGCTATCGAAAAATACAATAAAAGTCCATGGGACCAACCTGTAAAAACATGAATTTATGCTGTGAAAACGGACATTTTAACATGGGGGCTATGGACATTTGCTCCCTTTTGGGACCCCCCCTCTAGCGGATTTTCGATGTATTGCAGTTTTTCGCACTTCCGGGTAGGCTTCATTTTTCAGATCAGAATGTTGCCGCTTGGTGATAACGCGTAGTAGGTCACATGATAACGTCAACATGGCAGATGTCCGGTTCGCATTCATACTCAACGAGATTTGGCTATAAAGTACCTATTCTTTTAGCGCTCGTTAAGTAGGTACTCATTGAAATTAAGTACCTACTCATTGAGTATGCGGTTTGGAACGCAGCCAAAGACTTGAACCGGCGCTGCACAGACCGATCGGTGAATGACATCAAAGTACCGCGAGAGCGAATAAAAAGTAGACGGCTCCTTATGCTTTTGAATTGCTCTCGCGGTACTTTGATGTCATAAACCGATCGGTATGTGCAGCGCCGGTTCAAGTCGAACAAGCCTCTCTTTACACTGTTCAGGAGTGCTCCATGACGGTGCGTGCATCGATCGGATTCTGTGTTATACGTTCTTCTTTCTTGGTAAATATTACTCCAATATCTTTAATATGCACAAATAAGTTGTGAAGCGAAGTTAAAAGAACATTTGATGTGTACATTTTTGTTTATAGATTTATTTGGAGCGCATGTGTGACGAGTGAACCTCGTGGTGATCGGACGGTAAAGGATTGGGTATGTACGTTTCATGGTTTATGGGGGAAATTACTGCTGGCATGTTTATTTGATAAATCTGTTAATGAGTTGAATCTATATTCTGTGATTATACAGTATAACTTTATGGTTAAATGCATATTTCTGGTTCCGCATGCATGGCATGATTAAACGTGGGTTGTGGCTTTGTTTAAGTGCTTTTATTTCTCTTGTAAGCAAGCCAACATTGAATAAACATTGTTTTTCCATCTGAATCATCATTATGGTTGATATTGAAATTTCAATGCAAAATAAATGTTGAATCACCATTACCATATCGATGAAAACCTGATGTTATTAATGTTGATGGCAACAATATTGGAACAACATTGATCTATAGTTATCTTTATGATTGATTAAGCATTGATATTTGGTTTACCGGGCGATCGCTGAATGTGTTGAAAAGTCATTGATTTATAGTTGACCGGGAAACGACGCTGTTGTTGAAGAATCATCGGCATATAGTTGACTGGGAAATATGATTGAAAATGCATCGATATATAGTTGACCGGGAAATATGATTGAAAATCCATCGATTTTTGGTTGACCGGAAGATCGACACCAACGTACTGCACCGGACACAGCTCATTTCTGGACCCTTGGCAAGCGTACAGGTAAGCTTGCTTAATGTTCGATATGAGTGAATTGTGCCAAATCAAATACTGTTAGGTTGATCGTTAACATGATGGTCAGTGTAACCGACGCAGTGCTGCTGTCACTGAAATCTTTGTTTTGTTTTACCAATGTGTCAAAATCTGCCAAAAGTAGGCTTTGCGGTTCTCTTCTAGGTTATAAAGTTAGCAAAACCTCTGAGTCCCGTCTATTTTTGTGATAGCTAGCTCAAACTACATGTCTGCTGTACCCATTGCTAGTGTCGTGAAATCTATTAACACAGCACTGCTATTTCTTCTGTTCTGACCGCCGGAGAACACCGACGGAACCAACGCCAGCATACTGCTCCATCTAGCGCTACCCACAGAAGTGACCGCGGCGGGCCAGAATTACACAGAAGACATGTAAGTAAAACATGAAGTTACCTTTACTTTATTCAATGCAGAACTGTCTCGAGTTGTAACGTTAACTGGAAATGCCGATTAGACCATCTCGTCGTAATACAAATCCAAAATATAATCCTCAAGCAGGGCTGCGATATGCGTGCGATACAGTTTTGTAACTCCATTGTGTTTGTTTTCAGAAATGATAACAGTCGGTTTATACTAGTGCTTATGCGATGTCACGATTTTTGATGATCTGCACCTTTTCTAAGCGCGGGGAAGCGCGCGCGCCCTGCGCGCACTGTTATTACAGCGCTTGACTACCAGGCCTGGCGTCAAGGGGGGGCTTGGCCCCACATACTTCATATAGAAACAATTAAATGCCTCGTTAATTTTAAAGACATAGCCTATTATTATTAGCCTGTTTTTGCGGTGAGATTTATTCCTATGTGTAGGCTACTTGTTCGTGCCATGTTCTGCTCCCAATCCTTGACGACAGCTTGATTGAACAAATCATTGACAAAATCACAGCATACTTTTACTTGTATTCCAGATGCCTTGACTCAACGTCTTACAACGGCAAACACCTATGACTTAATTCGCGCAAGCTGTACAGAAGTGGCTGTGCTACAGACCGAGCGGGAGGAGCTGGAAGACAGACGCAGCAGGAGTTAGCGCGTTAAAAGAAAAAAAAAAAATGAAATAATACAATAAAAATGATTGTTTAATTTTTACAGAATGCGTGGGGTGTCATTTGTGCTAGTCTAGGTTATAGCCTAAAGGTATCTATTTTCTATATTTTGCTAGCCCATCCTGGCTGTCGATAAAGCAGGATTATAGCCTAATAATGTTTTTAATATTATATTAAAATTACAGACCTTCAGAATAAACCTGTATACTAAAACACCATTGAAGTTTTGTTGATATGCTGGGATTTCAACATTGTTTCAATATCCATTGTAATCGAAATACCATTGAAATTCTGTTGATCTCTAGGTATGATTTAAACGTTGTTTCAATGATAATAGAGGGTGCAACATGATGAAGAATCAACATCAGAGTTCGACGTTGATTCAATTACTTTATCGTTGACAGCGGGATGTTGATTTAACATTGTTTCAATTACTATTTGCTATCTGGGTACCTCAGCCACCTCCGTATTCCAGTTTGTGTTATTGTATTTAATTGTAACATATTTTGGTTTGGAGAAATCAATTTAAATCTGACCAGTTGCAGTGTATTACACTGCATTTCAGTTTGAATTGAGTTAAGTATTCTGTGGATTTGGGCATTGATCCACTGGTTAAGCTTTTTGTGACATTTGATTGTCATCTTCAAATTTACTGTAAACTGTTTCTACAATTTCTTTTTCTTTTTTTTTTTCTTTTTTTTAACTAGTGAAATCTATTTTTTTTTTTTTGTGAAATCTCTTCGAACAAGGCAAACTTTTTTCTTAATCAGACTTTTATCTGTTTAATTGTGCTTCCATTGACCGCTGTCACTTTTAAACAGCAGTCAGAATAAAACCCCAATTTCAAAAAGCATAGTTTGCTTCCGGTGTGTATTTCTTCAATTTCACCCGGTTGCATTTTTTCTCCTTTATTGTTTAATTTTACTGTGACTTATGTTGTTCTTATTAATTTTACTGTGACTTATGTTGTTCTTAATATCACTCTCAATTAATTGTTTTCCAGCTGCCTTTAAGACATATTACACGACAGTGCGCAGGAGCTTCAGGTACAAACAACCAGATCTTGCATTGCAGGTGGAAGCTGTGGTGAATTCAGCTCGGAGTCGAGCGAGAAGAAAGACGGTAAGATTTATTAGATGAGATTCGTTTTTGGTCAATGTGACTATTTTTCAGGTGCATTAATAGATGTGTGTTGTCCATACGCAGTGCATTGCACAGTACTGATTGTCTTTATTGGTTTTTACAGCTGCTAGAAGCGAGACAGAGTGTGCTAGCTGAGTATGAGGTGGGCCTTTGGAAGTGTGCTTCCATAGACCTGATGTCTGATGAGGAAGACGGCATCGTCGGCGGGGTGTCTGGATGGATTGTGCGACCTCCGTCCTTTCGCAGCCAGGAGCTCACCGAGCTCTGTGCCACGCTGCAGTCGAGATTAGAGTTGACTCCAAAGTACAGAGCAACGCACCACAGACGTCTGCAAAATGGACCGAATTCAGACAGAATGCCGCTAGTTACCTGCAGCTGTATTTTGTCAGGCCTTGTGAAATGTAAGAATATTCTGTTTATCATGATTTCATCATAAAGCAAGAGGTCATGGGATTGATGGCTATTATTCGTTTAATAATTGTAAATAATCCTATAATTTACAGGAAGCAGTATACCATCTTCTCAACTCTGAGACAAATTGTGGGCGCTACGAACTGGAGCAAGGTAAAAAAATAAAATAAAAGAATCTTACATTCTTTTATTTTTTTACTTTCATAAAAGCTTACAAACATTTTAAATGTAAGATTCAAAGAATATGCTTTCATTCTCTTGTATAAGAAAAAGATCCGTTATAGATACCGATCTTAATCATACATTTTGTTTCCATAGAGTAACCTCGCCTCATAACGATGGCTGATGGCTATTATTTGTTTAATAATTGTAAATAATCCTGTAATTTACAGGAAGCAGTATGCCGTCTTCACAACTCTGAGACAAATTGTGGGCGCTACGAACTGGATCAAGAAAAAAAAAAAAAAAAAAAAGAATCTTACATTCTTTTATTTTTTTACTTTCATAAAAACTTACAAACATTTTAAAGGTAAGATTCAAAGAATATGCTTTCATTCTCTTGTATAAGAAAATAGATCCGTTATAGATACCGATCTTAATCATACATTTTGTTTCCATAGAGTAACCTCGCCTCATAACGAGGACGTAACCTCACATTTACTCAGAGCTATGTCTGCAAGTCCAGATTTTCATGACGCTGATCATGACGACATTGTAAGTAACTTTTACTATTTTCTCCTTGTTTCATTTTACTGTGACTTGCGTTGTTTTTATTCATATCACTCTCATTTAATTGTTTTCCAGCTGCCTGTAAGACATACTACGAGACAGTACGCAGGAGCTTCAGGTACAAACAACCAGATCTGGCATTGCAGGCCGAAGCTGTGAAGAGTTCAGCTCGGAGTCGAGCGAGAAGAAAGAGGGTAAGATTTTTAGTCAATGTGACTATTTTTCACGTGCATTAATAGATGTTTTGAGTCCATACACAGTGCATCACAGTACTGATTGTCTGTATTGGTTGTTTTTACAGCTGCTAGATGCGAGACGGTGTGCTAGGTGAGGATGACGTGGGCATTTGGAAGTGCGCCACCATAGATCTGATGTCCGATGAAGTTCAACCACCAGCCAGGAGCTCACAGAGCTCTGTGCTACGCTGCAGTCGAGATTAGAGGCGACTCCTAAATACAGGGCAACGCACCACAGACGTTTTCAAAGTGGATCGAATTCAGAGAGAACGCCGCTAGTCACCTACAGCTCCGAAGATGAAAACAGACACTGAGCTTCCAATTTGTTGTGTGTGCAGATGATCTATGCTTTGTACATAGGTGTATATTGTTTTGTGTTTGTGCTAATAAAGCTCTTTCTTTGAATAAACAGCATGTCCCTGGCAAATTTTCCTTTCCTTTATAAATTCATGTCCTTGTTGGTAATAGTGTAGTCCATAGGTTAACAATGACATGAATATACCACAGAATAGCATATTATGAATATAAAAAAATAATTTATATCATAATTTAAATAAATATTATAATTTTTTGAATTTATGAATATAAAAAGATAATTTATATATTATTTATATGAATATTATAATTTTTGGAATTTATAATGAGCGAGGGTGACCAATAGTAACAGATCTGCCAACCAATCACGAGTGATTTTTCTTGTTTAAACCACGTGGGTTCAACCAATAGTGAGTGAGGAAATTCAAGCCTTTCTCTGGGGGAGCTGCTATTCATATGGTAATTAGAGCCATTCACACCTCCGGCGCGAGCGTTCTGCATACGTCATGGTTCGTTTCCGACAATATTCGGCACAGACGAACGCGACGTTCACAGGCTGTAAATTGTCGTCAACTGCCGAAAATTAGGGAGGTTTACGGGGTCGGAAATCCCAATTTTCATGCAGTGTGCTCTGGTCTCTCATCCACTGAGCCTGACCAATCCTCGGCGTCTGAAGCCACCAATTACAAGCTGTCATTGTGAAGATCCTCCAAACGAGACGAGGCTACTCGCCAAAAGAGGGTTGCTAGTCTGCACAGGTAAAGAGCACCGGAAAACATCTCTGTGTGGGCAGAGTGAGGCACGCAGGGCCTGTGCCGGCGTGAGGTCACTCTTACCCGACTGTTCAGACCTCTGGCTCTGCTGTTTTGTTCTCCGAGGTCCCTGGGAGGAAGAAAATGGGAGAGCGCGAGGGGCAGAGCCACTCTCTGAAAAGAAAGTGATCCTCAAGTGTAGAGAGGAGAGACTCATGCTCTCGCAGTGAGAACAGCTCGTCTCGGTGAGGCACTCACTGTGCTCATCAGATGGGTGCAGGTGGGCTCAAGTGGGACATTTACAACAACGCCGCAAAATTTGCTCTTTGAAAATTTGCTCTTTGAATGCACGCCTGATAGCCACAAGGGAAGTACTGAAATTGGATAACACGGTCACATCCATAATTAGTTTTTTCAACAATGGCTTGATAGTTGCATGCTTAAAATCAGGGTTCGAATTACGTGGGAGCCAGTGGGAGCTGAGCTCCCATAGAGAGAGGATGAGCTCCCATGAAAGCAGTAAAATCATACACCTGTGGGGGTCTCTAAAAATCATCAGCACCATTATTTTAAATTACAAATAAAGCACTTTTTCCTTCGGACTACTGTAGCGTGACTTAAAAGATAGGACAAGATGCCAAACACATGGATCTCACGGGATCTCGGATCGTCATCACACTACATCCTTATCCTTAAATCAAGTGATCAAAGTGCTCGTTGCCGCTGCGATCAGTAGCGCGGATACTGTGTTTGTTTGTGGCTCGCGCACAGTCTTCACTCGCTTCAATCCGTTGTGAAGACTCTCTATTCGTTCCAGTGAAATTACAAAACAAAATGCACACAAACGTGTCTCTGCCTGATATACAACCACTGATAAACATAATCGGATTTGATAAAAAGAAAAAAAAAACTATATGAGTACTGATTCGAACCCAGAACCCCTGACACGCTTGGCAGAAATTCTACCACTGGACCACTTAAGTAGGCCTACACGTTTAAAATTGTCGGATCTATTTATTTACTAACGTGAAAATTCTACAACTCACAACATCTTAGACCTCATTAAACGACTAATTAAACCAAATGTACTATTTAAATTGAATTGTGTTACCAACGCTTTTTTTTTTAAATTAAATTTGTATTATATTTAAAAAAATGTATATTACATTATTAAGCTACGCCGCCGCGCCTGCTCATAGGCTACTCTTTTTTTTTCTTTTTTTTTAAGAGACCCCCACAAAGATGAAATCATAATTCGAACCCTGCTTAAAATATTCTGGAAAAGTCCCTTCTGAAAGACTCTTATTTATTACAGATAAAATACATGGCCCAATTGCATAAAAAACCTGAAAGAGTAGTGGTTTTGGAATAACATCAGTTGCAGACATAGTGGGTTTTAATTGCTTACCAAGTTCATGAAGAGAGTTAGCGAATCTGCCATCGCACGAGCACAACTGGAATTTGAAGGGAATGGGAGATGAGACTCTGATTGGTTTAACGCACGTAAAACAGGCTCAAATTCATTCAAAACTGAGGTACTGGTAGCACGGATCGAGGGATCATAATCTGGGGGGATAATGAGCTGTCTGACATCACTTATTTTATCTGTATCTAAGAAAATGTTCACAAACTATAGCTGGTTTATCAAAGTGAAAATCAACAGAAGGACTTATGACAGAGTTTATAGTGGAAAAAAGAATCCTATTTCTATGACAGTTTTTAGATATGATGTCTGAGAAGTATTTAGTTTTAGCTGCTTTCACAGCTTTTTGATAGCTGGTCAGAGAAGTGTGTAAAATTTCAAGAGACACATGCAGCTTTTCTTTTTTCCACTTTTGCTCTGCGTACTGACATACTCGTCTCAGTACTGTGTTGTTTAGCCACGGCTCGGCCTTAGGTTTTTGTTGTTTTTTCTGCAAAGGGGCTATAGAGTCTAAAATGTCAGTGAAGGTGGCGTTAAACCAAATAAGTTGTTTTTCAGCATTTAAATTGTTGGAGGAACAGTCAGGAGAAAGCGGTTGGTAAGCCTCCTTAAAATGTATAGAGAAATCCTCACAAAATGTAGGGCTAAACATACGGGACCAGAGTACAGGCTTCCTCGCTTTGGAAAATTGAACCGAGAAAGAACTGGTAAATTACAGGCTTATGATCGGAAAAACTTAACTCACAGATTTTAAGATCACAGATAGAAAGGCCATGTACCAAAACCAGGTCAAGTGTATTGCCCAATGCATGTGTAGGTCCTTTAACCATTTGGACTAAATCAAAAGAGTCAAGAAGACTGATAAACTCCTTTGCTATGAGATAAGTATCACAACAGATGTAACGTGCTGGAGAAAGCAGGTGAAGGCGAGGATCTAAATGCACATAGTAACACATTAAACAGATAACACAGAACTCAAGGAACATTTCGGTTACGTATGTAACCCTCGTTCCCTAAAGGAGGGAAAGTTTTTTTGCTGAGGAGCCGAGTGGAGCCCGGAGTCAGAGGTGGTCCAAGCAATAGTGGCGACGGGACTACATCTTCGTTCCCTCCTTCAGGGAATGAGGGTTACATACGTAACCGAGACGTTCCCTTTCAGTCGCTCACGTTCGATGTAGTCGACGTATCGACTGATTGGGATTCCTATTAAAACGCCACTAGTGTTTCCACCTTACAGTGCCTAGACAAAAACCTCCTGATACTCCCACATATTGAGGCAGGGATAGGGCAGGGTTTAGGCCAGGAAAGTCACTCCTGTTCCACAGGACCACTGGGAAAGCGTTAACCTTTCGTTGGAAGGAATACGCTGCGGAAGCCACATCCTGCCCGTAGGGAGGTAACATGTGGAAAATAACACATATGGACTGAGCGAATTACCGGGCAGTACAACATATGGAATGTCACTGAGGTGGCTCCAGCTGATAACAGGGGGAAGACGCAATTGGTCAGTGACGGCAGAGCAGGCTCTGCCAAGGGAAGACACAGGCTCGCCGGAGGGAGCCGTACCGTGGAAGATTACAGATATGGGATCGCTGTAGGGATCGCAACATATGGACCCAGCCTAGCACAAGTTCCACCAGTAAGGCGGAAGGAACAGAGAAAAGCCAGGGCTGGGTCTGCCTCCTCTGGGGAAGCGCTTGCAGGCTCACCACCTGGTCCCGCTTAAGGGAGAGGTAGGAACCTTGGGCACGTGTCCAGGCCGGGATATCGTGAGAGTTGGCCGGCCCGAATTCCAGGAACAATTCATTAACGGTTTCTTTAAAACAGGATTTTTAACTCAGCTGCCTGCAGTGACTCAAGGGAAGGTCTCCGAGTGCAGTAGCACCAGAGATAAGTCCTAAGAAGGTATAGAGGGGGCGCAAGGCGGATTCAGTCTGCTTGCTTCCCTCAGGAACCCGACGATCAAGTCGTGGATTAGATCCACTGCATCATGATGTGCCTTAATACAAAGGCAACATAAATTTTTAGGGTGGAGGGAGCCCTCGCTCCGACCCATCTTGCAGGAAAGAAGCACAGCAGTGATCGAACACCTTTGGGGGGCTTCCCGTGAGAAGAACACCAACAACGAACAGGTTCCACTTCAGGTCGTAAGCAAGCCTCACTTTTTAGAGGGAGCTCTCGCAGAAGTGATGGTATCTACGTTCTTGAGGTAAATAGCTGAACCTCCGCATCGAGACTTGGAGTTCCCAGAGGTCTGGTGCAGGTGCCAACGGTGCCCCGTCCCTGAGATGTCTCAGAGGAATGGGTCAGGAAGGGGCTGTCGAGAGGAGCATAAGTTCGGGGGAACGAGGTCCAGTTGGGCCATTAAGGGGCAATTAAGAAGACCTCCTCCTTCTCCTTCCTGACTTAGCACAGTGTTGTACAAGGCTCACTGGGGATTTTTAATGCATTTTGCTTAGACCCCATGGTCAGCTCTGCCCTACAAAGGCAAAAGACCTTAACTCGCTTGAGTGTGGAACTGAGAAAAATGACTCTAAAGATTTTTAGTTGTCCCACCAAATTAATTATAGGTAGGACACTGGAAATCTGGCAATTAGATGTTTTAGTAATGAAAATTATCTACATAAAAAAATCTTAAGCTCAAACGTGACTTTTGACCACTATTTTAAAGTTACTGTACTCTGCCTTTGTATTGTCCGCAAAAAGTGAGAAGTCATGCCATGGCTAAAGGCAGTAACTTGCACATTATCAATATTTGGTTGCTGATCACCATTAACAAAATCATTATAGTAACACCTGTATAAAGCTAATGGTCATGACATTTATGTTGTATGATTTACAATTATTTATAGCCATCTACTTATTGCTATACTGTGCTTTGGTTGCATTCTGATGGCATTATTAATAGCCTACATTAGACATGACAAAATACCTCCATAGCGGTAACGAGTTCAATTGGTACTGACATAAGACTTGCTAAGCGCGCGTTCATAATGATCACGATAAAACAGATCCTCGCGCACATACGACCCAGGGACTGGTTTATAGTGGTGGATCTGAAAGACGCATACACTTTCACATTGAGATAGCCCCTCATCACAGGCGCTTCCTGAGATTCGTGTTTGAAGGTGTCGCGCGCCTTGTACGTTCACGAAAAGTACGAACACCACTTCCCCTTTGGGACTCAGTGGGGAGCGCGTTCTGGACTACCTAGACTAATGCATTTATAGCACAACCTTTTGTGTTCTGCGTTTTTTCAGTATGCGGTTGTTTCAGCTGTCTGCCCTATTATTGTGCTTGTGCACTTGCGCTCGTCCCACGGATTTATTCCGGACGCTGTGATTAGGTAACCCGATTAACAGCTGGTCTGATGTTGTATGCACCAGCACTTGTTGCTTCATTATGTTTTATGCACCAATATACCCTTGTTGCTTCATTATATTATCACTCCCTGTGACATAGGCTATTAGTCCAGCATTGGCTCGACCGAGTTCAGGGTGGTGCTAAAGGCGCCGGCGCAGTTTTGGCACTCTGCCAGCTAGATGCATGTGTTTCAACCAGGTCCGGTACCCTAGCTGAGTGAGGCGGAGCTTTAGTTCTTTGTTGTAGGCTATTCACCTACTACGCCATGTGTAATATTTTTCTGTCAACTCTGTATATATCCTTCGCTATCGATATCGCACATGTTTGTCGATGGAGTGGGTTCAGACCAGGGGTGTCCCTATTCTCTTAATGAGTAATGGGTGTGTTTTGGAATTTACGTGCGTTAAACCAATCAGAGTTTCATCTCCCATTCCCTTTAAATGCCAGTTGCGCTCGCGCCATGGCAGATTCGCTATTTACATGACGGAATATGATAGTGGAAAGACCGCCTATCCAGAGCGCAAACGGAACTGCTCGTACGCCCATGGGCGCATTTCTTATAGCAGATTACTAAGTGGCCTTCCATCTAGACTTTAAATATGCAAACTGGTGCACAATATCATCAAAATCCAAACCTTCAACAACTTCATGTTCTATGGCCAGCAAAGAAAGTGCAGAAAGTCTTGTCTGTGACATTGTGGTCCTTAACACATTTTTAACTCATTTTAGATCAGAAAATTACCTCTCACCCTCACAATTCGAGACAGTGTTAAGAACATTTTGAGTGCAACATATACATTCGGAAATGTTGTCTTAAGGCCATTTGTTTCCAGAATTTGCAACAACTGAGCAGGGGAAGTGTCACTTCGACACAAAGTGAGTGAACTGCATGAGTTCATCTGCTAGGGACACATCTAGGTCTGTCGGATAAGTGGAACTCAGGCTTGCAGCTCGTTCACGCACATCACACTCATCATAGTCTCTGTCAAATAAAACGCCAAAGAGCTCACACACATCTGTGTAAGCACCAATCCATTTTGATAAGCAAGAAGTGAGTTTGTCGATAATTACATAATATGTTTCAACTTTGAATCTTAGACTGTCATTAGTAAAGACGACCTCCTCGTCGTCGTCACTCTCGTCAGCAAATCTCTTTCTTTTTCTCCTACGTGAAATGTCATACTGATAGTCCTGTGTAGCACTGACAGATCGTGTTGATTTTTCAGATCTGCAAACTGGTCTCGTAGCGTGCTAACATAGGAGAGCAGTGACTGTAAAAGCCGAACAGCAGTTTTTAAATCTATGTTACTGTTGTGAAGCATCAAAGTCAGAGGGATCCATTTGCAGCGTGATTTATTGATAAGAGTAGTCAAACAGGCAATTGTCAGAACCAGCAGATACAGCAGAGAAGACAGGGCTACATCGTAGTACAATACCAGGCAGAAGATCAGGGCAGGCAGCAAACAATCAGAGTCAGAGATCAAAGCAGAGGTAACGTAGGCAGGCAGCAGACAGGGAGAAATCCAGAAACTGGTTGGCGTGATGATTTCTGGGTATTGCATATTTGACAGTGTCTAACGAAAGTAGTGGTGTCTTGAGATAAAGAGGGCCACCAATAGCGATTTTGTAGCAGTTGGATGGTGGCGGTAATTCCCGGATGTCCAGAGCTAGGAAGGGCATGAACTTGCTCCAGGACCTGGTTCCGGAGCGTGTCGGGGACATAAATCTGGTTAGGTGGACAGGCTGTTGGAATCTCTGACCGGGAGTTAATCTGCTCGATCTTGGTCTCAATGTCCCACTGAATGGGAGCGCCAATGAGGTCTGGAGCCAGGATTGTTTTGGGATCTTGTGATGTGAGCTTGTGATCATATTGACGTGATAGCGCATCTGCCTTGGTGTTCTTGGAACCTGGCCTATAGGTGACTGTGAAATGGAATCGGGTAAAGAACAGTGACCAGCGAGCTTGTCTGGGGTTCTGTCTCTTGGCGGTGCGTAGGTAAAAACGGTAAAGCACCCTCTAACCAATGTCGCCACTCCTCGAAGGCGGCTTCATGGCTAGAAGTTCTCGATCTCCCACGTCGTAATTCCTTTCGGCAGCATTGAGTTTGCGGGAATAAAACGCACAGGGATGCAGTTTGGGCGGTGATCCTTGACGTTGAGAGAGGGCGGCTCCTAAACCCGTGTTGGAAGCGTCCACTTCGACCACGAATGGTAATTCAGGGTCAGGATAGTGCAGGATGGGTGCTGTGGTGAAACGTTGTTTGAGCTGATTAAAGGCTTGGGTGGCCGATTCATTCCATGGAAGACGATGTGTACCCTTCTTCATCAGGGATGTGAGTGGGCTTGCCACTGAACTAAAGTTTCTTATGAAGCGGCAATAGAAGTTGGCAAATCTGAGGAAGCGTTGCAGTTCCTTCAGGGTGGTAGGTTGTGGCCATTCTAGGACTGCTTTGACCTTGCCCTCGTCCATGGCGACTCCTTCTGGGCTAATGACATACCCCAAGAATGTAGTGGAAGTCTGATGAAATTCGCATTTCTCCAGTTTCGCGTATAATTGGTGCTGGATGAGTCTCTGGAGGACAGCTCGAACGTGCTTTACATGGTCAGCCAGGGTGTCAGAGTAAATCAAGATGTCGTCGATGTATACTATAACTGTTCTTTAGAGCATGTCTCTGAATACAACGTTTATGAACGACTGGAAAATGGAAGGACTGTTCGCCAGGCCGAAAGGCATAACCAAATATTCGTAGTGCCCTGTGCTGGTGGAGAAGGCCGTCTTCCACTTGTCGTACCTTGCGGTGCGGAGCAATTCCAGGGCAGCTGGTACCAAAGGGAGTGGGTAGCGAAACTTGACAGTAATGTTATTCAAGGCACGATAGTCAATGCAGGGTCGGAGTCCTCCGTCCTTCTTCTGGACAAAGAAGAAGCCAGCAGACACCGGAGACGTGGAAGGTCGAATGAAGCCCTTTGCAAGTTCCTCCTCAGTATATTTCTTCATGGACTCGGATTCAGGTTGAGAGAGAGGAAATATACGACCCTTGGGAGGTGTGGACCCTGGTAGTAAGTCAATGGCGCAGTCACTGGCACGATGAGGTGGGAGTTTTGAGGCATTGATTTTGCTGAAGGCTTCTGATAGATCGTGATATTCGGAAGGGAGGTTGTTCAGGCTGGTTCTCCCCACAGGTAAGGTTATCACTCGGACGGGTGATGGAGCGACCTGGACGAGGCATTTGGAGTGGCAGGTATCGCTCCAACGAGCGATTTGATTGGTTCTCCAGAAGATTTGTGGATCATGTTTGCGAAGCCAAGGCAGACCTAGGATCACAGGTGTGTATGGAGCATGGAAGACGTAAATTGGATGATCTCACAGTGAAGTTCCCCAGTCTGTAGATAGAGTTCCTGGGTGATGTGAGAAACACGACCGGAGCCTAGTGGCCGTCCATCGATGGCTTCGACTGTGAGAGAAGAGGGGCAACGAATTAATGTTATGTTATGTTGCCGAGCAAAATCTGCAGACATGAAATTCCCGGCGGCTCCAGAGTCTACTAAAGCACTGGTGGTAATCTGCCGTCCATTGACTGTGATCACAACGGGCACGGAAACACATGAGTTGGGGTTTAACGCATTGGCATTACGAAGATGACCGGCCTCGCCACAGTACAAACACAGGTGATGACGAACCCTTTGTTTTCTCTCCTCTGCAGACAGATGGTAAGTATTGATCTGCATGGGCTCGGGTTCTTCAGTGCGAGCAGGGATTGAAGTACGGGGAATTTGGACATTGCGGTGAGCAGGAACAGTGCGATGGCTCGCTCGGCGAGATCGTATGAGATTGTCAACTTGAATGGTGAGGTTTATGAACTGATCAAGGTCTTTCCCTTCATCACGACAGGCTAACTCGGATTGTAGTTCATGATTTAAGCCTCTTCGGAAGATCACTTTCAGCGTGTCGTTATTCCAGGAAGTCTGTGCTGCGAGAGTGCGGAAAGTAAGAGCATGTTCAGCCGCAGTACATTTGCCCTGTGTGAGTTCAAGCAGGTGATCACCAGCACCTTTCCCCTCTTTAGATTGTTCAAAGACCTCACGAAAGCGTTGAAGAAACACATTGAATGACGGGAATGCAGTTCCATCATCTCTCCACACAGCCGTTATCCAATCCAAAGCCGTCCCAGTGAGTAACGAGCAGACAAAGGCGATCTTACCAGCCTAGGTGGAATACAGCATGGGTTGTTGCGCAATGAATAAAGAGCATTGGAGAATTAACCCCTTACACTTGCCAGGATCTCCGTCAAACTTTTCTGGATGCGCAAGACGAGGACCCGTGGTTGATGGGGTTATGGCAGGATGGGCAACAGCAGCTGTGGCTTGTGTGGGTGATTGCTCTGATGATGATCCTTGTAGCCCTTGTACTGCTTTGACCAACTCCTCCGTTAAAGAGGTGAGACGACTCAACTGATGATGATGGGCAGCGAGTTGACTTGCTTGGGCAGAGAAGGCTGCGGTTAAGGTTGATATAGCTGCTGGATCTTGTTGTGGCGAAGTCTTCTGTTGTGAAGCATCAGAGTCAGAGGGATCCATTTGCAGCGTGAGTAGTCAAACAGGCAATGGTCAGAACCAGCAGATACAGCAGAGAAGACAGGGCTAAATCGTAGTACAATACCAGGCAGAAGATCAGGGCAGGCAGCAAACAATCAGAGTCAGAGATCAAAGCAGAGGTAACATAGGCAGGCAGCAGACCTGGAGAAATCCAGAAACGGGCAAGGTCAAAAATACAAACAGGCAGTCACAGGAATAAACGCTCAGAAATGTTCACAAAAGCAAAACAAGACTTCGCTCAGAGCGTTGTGTGAGTGTAGCTTAAATGAGTGTCTGAACATGAGGTGCAGGTGTGTGTAATAAGTGCAGTGCAGGTGTATGGTGTAATCAGTCCAGGGAGATGCATGATGGGAAATAAAGTGAAATGTCAATATTCAGGCGAAGGTGCTCTCTGATGGCTGGAGAGGGAGGTTACAGAGTCTGAGTTTGTGACAGTTACTTGTTTGAAGTTTGTCACTGGTTGCTTTAAATCTTCCCAATATTCTGTCCCACAAAATGGTCATCATTGCAGTCTCAAGTGTATCAAGTTTAGCAACCAGTGCAGAGGCCCCGCATTTGGTTTGGTTCTTTTCATCACAGTCCGAGGCTATTTTGGCCAATGAATCTCTTAATTGCTCTATAATTTCTGCATAGAGCTTTTGTTTAGTCTGCTCTACAACTCCACCTGGTACCGCAGAGGGATTTTAATGTATGGATAATGTCATAGTCACTGTTTTTGAAAACTATATTCCAGCGATGGGTTGAAGCACTGCAAAATGTATACAGAGACTGTAGAAGTTAAAAAAAAGAGATGACATCTGCACAGCAGTCTTCCATAGTATTAATACCCACACAATTTAAGTAGTGGGCGGAACACGGTGTATAGTGGATCAGTGAGTTTTCTTTTTTTTAACTGAGCTTGGAGTCCGTTGTACTTGCCAGACATGTTGCTAGCATTATCATAACTTTGCCCACGACATTTCAGTCCAAGGTTTTGCACCATGCTAATCACGAATTCAGCTAAACTAAGGCCTGTGTGGCTGTGGATGGGCTCAAATCCTATGAACCTTTCAACCACTTTTCCACTTGCATTAATGAATCGGAATACAAATGTCAGCTGATCCACATGCACAAGATCTGGGGTGGAATCGACTATAACAGAGAAATATTTCGCCTGCTTAATTTCATCTGCAATGACTTGCTTTGTTTTGTCACCCATTAATGCAATAAACTCATCACACACAGTGGAGGAGAGGTATGAGGGCTTATCTTTCCCCTTGTTGCCATGCTTCACAAGGTGAACCTTTAAAAATGGGTCGAAATGTGCAATAAGCTCCAATATCCCCAGATAATTCCCATTTTGCATTGAGCCCTACAGTTCGTTGTCCCTTCTGAAAGCTGCCCCCCAGCTCCCAAAAACTTAATGACAGTAACCACAAGTCTGAGTACCTCTGCCCAGTACCGTTGTTCTGCCTCACATTGTCGGACAAGTGCAGCATCCACTCTGCAAACTACTTGGGATCTCTGCATTAAAGACAACATATTCTGTCTATGTTCCAAACTTATTTTATGATCCCGATACTCTCAGAGTGTTTCCAATCACTAAATCCACTGATGAAGGCATGTTTGGGGTGACAGGAGTTTGCAGGCATGGCAATAAACAGAGCCAGTAGATAAAGCAGCCATTCCCTTGATACGACTTTGTTGTTTTGAAGACGGCAATTCAGTAGGTCATTTGTGAGGGAGCTGGTTCGACACCCAAGCCCAGACTCCCTCACTGATGCTGAGTAACTGGTAGCCCGGTTATGGAAGGCAGTGGGCCCTCTGTGCATTGCTTCCTCCCTCAGCGTCTCTGTCAGGGGTCCCCATAGTGCCGGATTTGACGGGAGCGTGAAGGTGCTGCCGGTGCTGGGGCTGCTAGCTGTCTCAGCTCCTTCAGTTGGACTTGCGTGTTCGTTGTGATGATGTGGAGGCTGTTCTTGCTCTTGGCTGTTGTTCCATGTCTCACTGCTAGCTTCCACACTGGTGGTAGCCTGACTGCTAGCACTAACGTTAACGTTAGCTGTTTCCACGACCACAGGTGAAAGGATTTTATATATAAGTATTTGACGATCATACACCAACAGTGCACGGACAGTTTGAGTCACATAAAAAAAATTAAACATAGGACAAACAGAACAGAGAGCAAACGGCCAGCCATGAACAACGGCACCATCTTGCACTCATCATTTGCAACTCGTAAATCGAATCCGGACCACAAGAATCGATTTTAATCAAATCATGAGATCCCAAAATATTCCTACATTTAGGGGTTATCTTCTTATTTCTTTGCACAACATATAGTTGTAAAGATGGTGTGTTTTTTTTTGTTTTTTTTGGCTCCTGTCACTTTTTATTTAAAGTTTCCTACCTCTTCTTTGACTTCTGATTCAAGGTACTGCTCAATGTGAGTTACCTAGTATGGCACTTCTCAAACCTGTCCTGGGGACCCAGCACCACTGCACATTTTTGATGGCTCCCTCATCTAACTGACCTGATTCAACTTATCAGCTCATTAGTAGAGTAATGTGTGTTGACAAACAATATAAAAACAGATGTCACATAGATGACAACATTTTAAGAAATTGCTAAAGCAGCAGAAGATGAACATGTATGCGTTATTTAATTTTGTGTTAGTGGTGCATGATTCTGCATGAAAATGAGAATCAATATTTTTTGTTGTTGTTGTTTCAAATAAAGATCATGATTCTCCTACGATTCTGAACAGACAACTAAACAAAATAACAATTATTTACTAGAGGACAAAATATTAATTGCTGCAGCCTATTTAAAAATATTTAATTTAATTTAATTATTTAAAAAATGGTTTGAATGAATCATTCAATGTCAAATACATTGATTCACACTGACTCCCCCAGTTCTTGGCTAATTTTCAGTCAGACTTGTAAATTCAGTTCACTGGAGGCTCGCTCTGAACGGATCATTGAATCAGTGAGTCGTTGACTCGAGAACAGCTACAATCCGATCGGTCCAATTCGCAAATTAATTGTTTGATGTGATTTGCGAACCAATATAACAGGATGATTGAAAATAATCCGTTCATGCACGAATCGGATACTGCAAATCGAAGTAAAAAGGGGCACCCCTTTATGTCCTTATATGTACAAATCTCAGTACATATAGGTCACATCAAGCTGAACAACTTCAGTGAAAAGTGCAGCAGTAAACATTTAATTACTTAATGTTCATGTGAACATCACTAAGCTTGGTCAACACTTTGCAAAGACACTGAAGATGAGAAATTGCAAAAAGATTTTTGATATATCAAACAGTTTCGCTGTGGTGGTAAAACATTTATTGAAAAAAAGGGAAACAGAAAGTGTCTTGTATCATCTGTGTGCTTTGAGTGATTAGATCAAACTTGAGCAGTCAGACCATTAGAGATTGACATCTGACATAGATATATATACATAGATTTCTTATAGCCCATTGCAACAGCAGCTATACGTAAGCCATCCACCATATTGGAACGGTCAAAGCCGGTTCGTGAACATTCGAGAGCAAGTTGACTGTGTCTGCAACCATAGTTAGATGCATGTGTGAATATATATATATGAAACAGATTCCAGCAGATGATTCTGCTGAACTAGCAAAAAATCTTGGTCGACTAAAGTCCTGAAATTTTTGACTAAAAATCGACTAAAAATTACGCTAGGAAAAAAAAAACCTTTAAATTTATTAGCTGCGCACTGTGCGCCTTGTTGTCTGCCTAAATTAATTATAAATAAACATAAAAAACTAGTAGGCTATTTGCAGTATTAAATCGTTTTTGACGTAATTATTTTGCACTGAAATGAGTCTGACACACGAGTCTGTCGGCTCTGACAGCATTGCATCACGTGCACCTGCGCAATATCAAAGCCTATGATTTCCGAAAATAGTACTATGTTGTCAACTAGTGATATCATGACAAGAACTTTTGAGGAATATGTAACATAATTTAGACAATTGTTTTTGTCATATGTATTATAATAACTGACAGACACTATAATTTCAGCCGCTCTGTGCAGCTCGCGAATATAGAAGCTCACTAGCTCAGCTTTGCGGCTGAGACACGAATAGACTATTAACTTAAAGCTTTTATTAAATAATTAGTGCTTTCCACCTGATGAAATGAACGCGGCAAAACTGATGAAATGAACGCGGCAAAAAATCGACCAATCAGAATTTTGGTCGAGCCAGAACGTATCGACCAAATAATCGACTAATCGACTGGGAGAACACAGCCCTAGGTGGCTGAAGTCTTTGAGCTTTAGCTTCAGTATCTGTCCTTCCAATGAACAGTCAGGGTTGATTTCCTTTAGCACTGATTTGATCTAGATTTTACTGATTTGATCTCCTTGCAGTCCAAGGGACTCTCAAGAGTCTTCTCCAACACAACAGTTCGAAAGCATCAATTCACCGGCGCTCGGCCTTCCTTATGATCCAGCTCTCACAGCCATATGTTGCTACTTTGAAAACCATAGCTTTGACTATACAAACCATCGACAAGGTGACTATCGGCAAGGTGATGTCACTGTTTTTTAATGTTATCTAGATTTGTCATAGCTTTTCTTCCAAGTAGCAAGCATCTTTTAATTTCATGGTTACAGTCATCATCTGCAGTGATCTTGAAACCAACATTTGCTCTCTCCTCTTTTACCCTCATCAAGGGGCTCTTTAGGTATCTTTGCTTTTTGCCATTAAAGTGGTATCGTCTGCATATCTGAGCTTGTTGATATTTCTCTCAGCAATTTTAATTCCAGCTTGTTAATCATCCAGCCCGGCCTTTCGCATGATGAACTCTGCGTACAAGTTAAATAAGTAGGGGGACAATATGCCTTGTCGTACTACTGTCCCAATTTTAAACCAATTAGTTGTTCCATGTCCAGTGCTAACTCTTGCTTCTTTACCCACATACACTGCATGCAGAATTATTAGGCACGTTGATTTTCTGATCATATTTTTTTTTTTTCAAGCACATTTTACAAATTCCAACCCACATTAATCTTGATAACTACTATTCATTTTGTATCTAATCATTTATAAGTGATATATAATTGTTCATGAAGGCTGGAAATGAATTAAAGTGAAGAATTAAGTTTGAAACCATCAGGAACCCTTTAGTCTCCAGCGCCATGTAGCGTTTATACGCCCACGTATAAATATCATTAATTATTTTTCATAACAGATTATGAATAATAATTAATATTTTAATTATTTTCAGAATTTACCGTAGCAGAATCAATAGTATGATCATTTTATCAGTTCATCCAATGAACAGAAAGCATAAACAATTATTAACTCTAGGAAATATAATATCTTCCTGGCCAAGAAAGTATAATCTCCAGCTAACAGTAAATTAAGAAATAAATCAAGGGTAAAAGCATAGGTAATTTAGATCGAAGTTCAAGACAATAAATTCATAAGCAGATAACACAAGTAACTTCTCTTTTCAAATACAAACAATACTTTATTGATTATATACTAACACATAAAACTAATATATAACACTAACACACGCATACACATTCATACGAGTTGCAGAAAGAAAGAGAGAGAGGAGAGAGTGAGTTTTAAGAGATGAGATGATGAAATCCCAAGTTTCTATGCACTAATAAGACACAACCTGGATGAACCATCAAACATTAATTTAACCCTTCTATCGTTTTAAGACAGGTTATTAAATGTATCAATACACCAGTTCAGCTTTCAGTCTGGAGGTACTTGCTTGTACTTTGCGTTCCTTTTTGGGAATTCCCTTTGTTTGCGTAAAAGGGGGTTTCCCGGTCCGTTCATTGGCTGGTCTCCTCGTGCCTGATGTCTGCGGCGGCCAGTCACGTGGTGTGCTGGAGCTGCTGAATGAAAAGTCTTTGAAGTTGAAAGCGTGCGTTGCAGCCATGAATCGTTGACCGAAACTTTGCCACAAAACTTTACTTAAAACCGAGACTTTCAATCGGAAAGGGAAAATAACACAAAGAAATAAATAAAATGAGATATGGAGAGTAGTTAGTTGACTGGAGATGAATCTAACCCATCTGATCCTAATCTGGGTTGGTCTGCTCCTCAGTTACATGGTTACTAGTCTGGTTTAGATCTTCATCTTTTTCTGCCCATCTTTGTTCTGCCTTTGTTGAGAGAGTTCTTCTAAAACTTCGTTTGGGTCTTAAGACTTTAAACTCAAAGTTCGTCCAACCTCCAGGATGAGTTCTGGCCAATTAGACACTGGCTAAATTTAGGAGGTGGCGTTCTTTTCAGTTCTGATCGTAAATCATGCTTATCTGTGCTCTCCTTACTAACAGAGAGAACAGAGGCCACAGTTTAGACATTGTCAGTATTATAAGAATACGAAACATTTTGCACAGATTTCAATGAAGCCATCTTCTGAATCACGAGCATACGATCATACTGATATGAAACACAACACACTTTCATTCAAACATCTAACAGTTATAACCATTAAATGACTTACATGGGATTTAAACTTATTAAAACATGCACATAAGTGACAGAAACAATACAGGATTATGTAGTTGCATGATGTTTGATTAAAAGTCCATCGAGAATTGTTTTGGGATGATTTTATGTATTTTTATGAATCAAAGTCTCAGTCTCTTTGGTTTGAAAAGATTTTACACCCTGAGGTCATTCAGAGGTCCTAAGAAGAAGGGGGTCTGGAATGTTGTGGGGGTTCAGCAACATCTGCTGGTATCGATCCGTCTTGCAACCTATCAAAGTTGACCAATAAAAGTCGTTGGTCCGCAGACTTTCTGGAGACTGTGAATGATTCATGGCTCTGGGTTGGGTAATTTGAATCTGGAATGTGAGGACTCTTGTGTGAGACCTTTGTCTCTGTCTTTCTCTTCTAGCATTGACCAGTTATTTCGTTAGTTGCTGGGGGCTCTTTTAATTAGTCAGACCGGTGATGCCGGACCCGATGGCAAGATTGATGACGATCATGACCCCTTAATTTGCGAGAAGCGGAGAGTTTGCATTAATTTTCTGGAAGACGATTAGTCTGTGTTTGGTTCATTCTCGTAGTTGTTACAGCCACAATTTTCCAGAACTGCAACCTACCAGGAGTCTCCAGAAGTGCAAGGTGTCAGGATCTCAGAGACTTAGGTTAGGTAAATAATCCTAAAAAATGACCCCCTCTTAATAAGAATCACAAGCTGAAGTGTACTAAAATACATGAAGTTTTTTTTATAGGCTTTATAGACAGACAGATTGAGAGTTTAGTTTAGTTTAGTTTAGTTTGTTTATTTATAAAGCGCATTTCAACAGTCACAGGACTGACCAAAGTGCTGTACAATCATTAAATAGAACATAGCATACGGTTAAAATACACAACAGCTGAGAGGTTACATGTATAGTATTAGACAATTGAACTATAGACATATATTCAACATCAAATTAAAATGTATAGGCTACAGAAGAGAGGACACTTAGATGGTATTACAGTTTTTCTCGATTGGTTTGGCTCATTTCTTGAAACCGAGATGACATTCTCAAAATAACATGGACAAATCTCCAAACCACCTTGCAATTGTTCACAACAGAATGTCATTTTTCATTGGTTTTATCAAATTGCAAATGCTTTAGTACATGTCTCAAGTGACTCTGTGCTTTTTTTCAAATGATTATGTACAAGTAGCTACAGTTAGCACAATGAGCCCACATTTAGCACATTTTCCAAATAAATAGATCTTGCTGATCTAAACTGATTAGTTGATTTTTCAGTGAAATGGTTACTCTCTCCAAAACATATCAGCATGGTTTCATTGTGTAAGTCATCATATGCACAATTGTCTGTTCAACTGTCAAAATTAGTCAAATATATAATACCATGAAAGAATTTCTTGGAACATTTGATAAATTTATGACAGTACTTGACAATCAATCAGGTGAAATTAGAACTAACGAAGGAGCAGTTTCCCACATCTCAGATGACCAATCAAACAGTTTGTTTAGTTACCTGACAGGTGTTGTCTATGATTATGACTGCTGCCAAAAGTATATAGACAGAGCTTGGCCCGGGGCCAGTTTCATTTGCAGTGTGAACATGGAAGCACCTCGCCAAGTACAACAGCAACTTCCTGCTCGAGGAAGAGGAGGAAGAAGAAGAGGAAGAGGAGGAGTGAGAATGCGTGGAGGAATAGGGGGAAGAGGCCGAGGAGCACGGAGGCACCATGATGTCCCAGATGAAATCCGAGGCCACCCTTATTGACCACGTTATAAACCATCGCCTCACAATGGCAGAGGCAGGTCGCCGAGTGCAGCCTAATGTGCCTCGGTCTACAGTCTCCTCCATCATCCAAACCTTTCGCAGGGAAAACAGGTACAGAACTATTCTATTGAACTATTCAGTGTTGGTGTGTGTGTAGGCCTAGAGTACTGTAATATCTTCATGTGATGTTATATGATACTATAAAAATGACAAAGAAAAAAAAAAGGAGAAAATACTGTGAATAGTATTCCAGTCACTGTGCAGTGCATCACACTTTTAGTACCATAAAACAGCAGTACAATTACATTGGTAACTCATTTTGTAACAAATTTACAGTGTTGACCTTTGACTTGTATGTCTAGGATTGGACGACAGCCTCAAGTGGGTGGCAGAAGAAAACTTCTAAATGAACAACAAGAACAAGAAATATGCAACATGGTCATTGCAAATAATGCCATCACACTGAGACAGATTCGTAATGCAATCCTTCTAGACAATGTAATGTTCCAAAATATAAACTCTATCAGCATCTCCACAATAGACCGGGTATTGAAGAAACATCAGATGACCATGAAACAGATTTACAGGGTACCATTTGAGAGAAACTCTGACAGAGTGAAAGAGCTGCGGTACCAGTATGTGCATGTAAGTCAACTACTGGTTGTCTATCATTGTAACACTATTACAGTAAGACATGGTTACCACTTTTTTTTGTTTTGCTTTATCCTTTTTACCTTCAGAATCCAGCTTTGTGTGACTAGAGCATTTTGCCTAGAAATTGTCTTCAGTTTTTCACTCCCTCTTTTTACAGTACTTTAGATCCTCCCTGCAGTATCTGTCTCTACTTGACTGATTAGATTTATTTTTATTCTATTGTAGAGAATAATGGCATTAGAAGGCAACGAAACCTCTCACATCCTAGTGTTCGTTGATGAAGCTGGCTTCAACCTGGCCAAAGGTCGAAGGCGTGGCCGTAACATCATTGGCCACCGAGCCACTGTGGATGTCCCAGGCCAGCGAGGAGCAAATATAACAATGTGTGCCGCTATATCAGAAAGAGGTGTGGCCACACACATTCCCAGTTTAGGGCCCTACAATACACAAAAGCTCCTCAATTTTTTTGGACCACCTTTATACTGATCTGATCCCGGAAAATGAGAGAGGTGAAGAAGGACCTCAGCTACCACATTATGTCATTGTGTGGGATAATGTGAACTTCCACCGTGGCCCACGCATCAGAACCTGGTTCACCACCCATCCCCGGATGCTAATGGAGTTTCTTCCACCTTACTCTCCTTTCCTAAATCCAATTGAGGAGTTTTTTTCAGCTTGGAGGTGGAGGGTGTATGAGCATCAGGCTCAAGACCAGAGGGCCCTGCTGCATGCAATGGATGCTGCATGTGAGGACATCACAGGGGATCAATGTAGGGGATGGTTGAGACATTCACACCGTTTCTTCCCTCGCTGCATCGCAAGAGAAAATATCCGTTGCGATGTGGATGAGAATTTATGGCCTAACAGAGAGCAGCGCGTCGATGGCCATGAGGATGGTGGCCAGGAAAGAGAGGGTGACAATGGCGACCACTGAAAATATTACTGTACTATAGTTCTGAAACTTTATTTACAGTATGGTAGGCTAGAGTTTTTTTTAGTTTTTTGTTTGTGTTTATAACTGTTCACATTTACAGAATCCTGTATATGTTTTCTTTTCACAGTATGTTCTCTAATGTTAACATTTCTTTGTACGAATAAAAATGTTTACAGTTTCCTTGAGTATGAGTGGTTTATTGGAGGCTGATTTTACTGTAAAATCTTTTAGTTTTATTCATAGTGGTATTCTGTTGCTAGACCTGTGCCTCAGTGACAAAACGTCTAAGCATTTTGACTTGCAGTGCTTAAACAATGCCAAAGGTATAATGCATTTTGGGGGCATTGACTATTTATATGAGAAGGATATTTAGTTTTGACACATGGATAAACTGTTTTGGGAGAGATATGAGCTTTTGCAGGGGATCCATGGTGTTGTGCTAAACCATCCAGGTTATTTTGACAAAAGCACTAAATGAATGCACATGTGCCAAGGCAATTGAGAAGGATCTGTGCTATTTTGACTGTACTGACCTTTTATATGGGAAAGGAATCTGCTTTTGAAGCATGGAAGAAGAGTTTGGGGAAAGATATTTGATTTTGCTAGTGAGCTATAATGTTGAGCAGAACTGTAAGACTGTTTGGCCAAATGACCTTATGGTTTTGAGAATGTCATCTCGGTTTCAAGAAATGAGCCAAACCAATCGAGAAAAACTGTAAAAGCTAAGGAGAATAGATGAGTTTTCAGTAGGGATTTAAAAACTGGTAGCGAGTGAGCAGTTCTAATTTGTATTGGCAGGTTGTTCCATAATATGGGTCCCACTACTGAAAAGGCTCTATCTCCTCTACGCTTCAACCTTGTGAAAGGAACAGCAAGTATATTAAGATTACTGGATCTTAAGACATGGGACGGGCTGTATAAGTGTATGAGTTCTGATAGATAACTTGGAGCAAGATGGTGCAGGCATTTGAACACGAGTAGGAGAATTTTGTAATCAATCCTATATTGGACAGGTAGCCAATGTAGAGCTCGCAGGATGGGTGTGACATGATCAAATTTACGTGTTTTCGTAAGAAATTTGGCCGCAGCATTTTGAACAAGTTGAAGGCGTGTGAGCTGGGCTTTTGAAATGCCGCAATAAAGGGAGTTACAATAATCCAAGCGTGAAGTTATGAACGCATGGATGGCTGTCTCAAGGGATTTTTCAGGAATAAAATATTTGATTTTGGCAAGAAGGCGGAGTTGATAAAAGCCAGACGCAACAACAGAGGACACCTGTTTCTCTAAAGTTAAGCGACTATCAAGGAAAACTCCCAGATTTCGTACGCAGCTTGTATTAAAAACCGACAAATTACCCAAAATGCTGCTGTCAAACTCAAATTTGTCAGATGGGCCAAAAACTATAACTTCCGTCTTTGAGTCGTTTAATGTTAAGAAGTTATTTGCAAGCCAGAGCTTTACCTCATCAAGACAGTTCATCAAAGATTTAAGTGCAGAGGGATCATTTCTTTTAATCGGCAAATAGATCTGGGTGTCGTCCGCGTAAAAATGAAAGGAGACACCGTGTCTTCTTAAAATCGCGCCCAGAGGAAGCAGATATAAAGAAAAAAGCGTGGGAGATAAAATAGAACCCTGAGGCAGACCAGTTTCAAGGAGGGCAGCAGAAGAGGTGCAACTGCCAATCTTGACAGCAAAATATCTGTCGGTTAAATAGGAATTAAACCATTCTAAGACTGAACCTTTCAGTCCCAAATGTTTTAATCTAGATAGGAGCAGTGAGTGATTGACAGTATCGAAGGCTGCTGTTAAGTCTAATAATACTAAAACCACAGGGTTTCCAGCATCTGTTGCAACTAAAATGTCATTTAACACTCTCAGCATAGCAGATTCGGTGCTGTGAAATAAACTTAAAACCAGATTGGAAAATTTCTACAGTTTTTGACGTATTTAGGAACGACTGAAGTTGATACAGTACAGTCTTTTCCAGAATCTTTGAAATAAAAGGAAGTACAGAGATAGGTCGATAGTTATTTAGAACTGAAGTGACTAAGGAAGGCTTCTTGAGTATCGGAGAGACAAAAGCCATTTTTAGGCATGAAGGAACCAAAGCAGTGGATAAACATTTGTTTATGAGAGATAATAAGCCAGGGCCAATAGACTCTGTAAGCATTTTAAAAAAGCGAGAATGTATATCGTCAGAAGGGCAAAAAGAGGGTTTGATTTTGGCAATGGTTTCTGTAAGCAATTGAAAAGTAATTGGTTTAAAAGTGCCCCATGATGTTTCCGGCATGCTCAGATCATAGTGATCATCATAAGGAACTGTTATCTGAGGCCTTAATTTAGCAATTTCGTCAATGAAGAAGCTCAAGAAGCTTTCACATAGTGCATTTGAGGGGTTTGGAAAAGTATAAACAGGTGGATTTAAGGCAGCATGTATGACGGAGAACAGAATCTTAGGTCTATGATGGTTGTTAGAAATCATGTTCGAGAAATAAGCAGCTTTTGCGGCTTTTGCAGCTGACTGATAGGCCAGTAGGCAATCCTTCAGCGATTTAGATGACGACTGAAGTCTGTCCTTTTTCCATTTCCGCTCCGCTTTCCTACATGCTTGTCTTAATGTGCGGGTCTCTGGAGTTTGCAACGGATCTGTTCTAGTTCTTTGATTTTGTTTAAAAACTTTCAGAGGAGCAATTTTGTTTAATACCTCCAGCCATACGTCCTTAAGTAGATCCAGATGTTGGTCAACATTAAGATCAGGAAAAAAAGAATCCAGCGCCATTTGTGAACTCAGTTCGTTAAAAAGTACATTAAAATTCACATGAAACTGAGGTGGAAAGTGCCGAGCAAGAGTTTCTGTATTTGCCGGTGCATAGAGCAAATCGGAGAGAGATATATTAAATGTGATAGGGTTATGGTCAGATATCAGTGTATCCGATATTGCAATTTCAGAAACGGGGAAGCCATGAGTAAGCACTAAGTCCAGGGAATGGCCGTGGATGTGGGTGGGAGAAGTTATCCACTGTTTTAAGTTGAAGGAGTGACTCTTGAAAGACCAGCACCACATCCTCTTGCACCACTGTTTGAAGAATTCATCTTCTAGAATCTGGCAGTACGTTTTGGGAGTTTATTTTTAGTCCATCTCTGCAAAACAGACTTCAGGGTTGGAGATGGACTGCTTACTTACTGCCAGATTCTGGAAAATGAATTCTTCAAACAGTGGTACAAGAGGATTTCAGTCAGGACCACTTTGAGAATGAAATTTATTGACCATCTTTGGATTTGGCAAAGGTGCTCAAGCTGCCATACTAGTCAACTTGAGATACATCCTTGAGACACAAATCCCCCAAGCTTTTTAATAACTAAATGTTTCTTACCATATGTTTACAGAAGGAGATACAATGATTACGTACATATGAGTTTCTATACAGAATCCACTGCTCTATTATGAAGATGCTAGGAGGTGAAGGGGTGGAGGTGGGTGTAAATGTCTGTGCGACAGACTGCGGAGCATTCTTGAATGAGCTTAAATACTATAGTTGATTAGAGTAAGTGGAGTAACAAATCAGCTGAGCGTCAGCTGATATTGTTTAGCAATCAGTGGTCTGCCTGAACTACGCTTGAATTCCATTCGATCACTCAAGCTCTATGTGTTGCTGGTCCTTCAAGAGTCACTCTCAATCTGTCTGTCTATAAAGCCTATAAAAAACAGTCTTCATGTATTTTAGTACACTTCAGCATTTTTTAAGATTTATAATAATTTTAGATTTTTCATAATTTTTGACTTTTCAGTCTGAGTTAAATCTCTTTTTTTGGCTTATTTTATCTGTAAAAGAAAGTATGCCTAATAATTATGCACACCTGAATATAAGGCGTATTTCATTGCCAGCATTCATGAACAGTTATATATCACTTATAACAGATTAACCCTCTGGGGTCTGAGGTGTTTTTTGGGCCCTGGAGGTGTTCTGACATGCTCTGACATTTGTGCTTATTTCTGTTACTTGTGACATTTTCATGGCTAAAGTCTGATTACACTGTATTTAGCACAAACTCTGCTACAATAATATGTCAGCAGCATGTATGTAAAAGTTTGTAGTTTTGAGATAATGACATTTATGTGTGGTTTTTGAATTTTTTTCAAGACTTTTGAAAATTGTATGACGTAGCCTAGAATATTTGCTTCAAAACTATGTGAAAATCATCCTGACTGCTCATTCAGATAAGACAATATATTGATTTAAAATTTGTAAGACGTGTTTTGTGTAAGAAAGCTTTATGCGAGTAGGCGTAAACACGTCCTGAATATTTATGTTTTTTCACACCTGAGAAAGACAAAGACCCTCCCCTAATGGGCCTATTAGGAGCTATCAGGCCCTATCATTCTGATCAACCTTGCACAAAGAATGAGGAGATTTAAAACAGAATGGCTTTTTGATTGTTTGGATTTATTTACAACACAACATAATCCAAAGATACACAACAAATGACAAAAAAGCACTATTGAAAACAATGATCCAAAGACAGAGACCTTTGTGCCATTCCTAAAAACATATGTACATACCTTTCATTTCCAAGGTGTTTGATTTTCACTTTACCATGTTCATGTACAGAGACTCATGTGAATGTTGAAGTCAGCAGGACTCATCAGTGGCATCTGGTCCCTGAAAAAAAAGAAAAAAAAAAACTGTGAACATGTTGATATCAAGAGAAACTATAGGGCTGCACGATTTTGAGAATAGATTTTAGATTATTCTGGTGAAAATTGCTTTTTAAAATTCACAGAATACACACACACACAAATGTTTCCAACAATATATAATGAACACCAGGTTTGTTGTGCCTTGTAGGCATAGGCTACGCGCAGTGCTGCATAAAATAATAATAATAACAATAACCTAGCAGCCTATAAATCGTTAAAAAGGAACACTTCAGTAACAACTACGCTAGAGAAAAATAAATTGATTATCATATGTTACTTCAAATGTTTCCATTCATTATGATGTTATGAAATGAGATTGGAGTAAAACATGAAGCCTATTGTTTGGTGCGTTTTGCTTTTCAAATGCACAACGTGTTTTGAATATGAAACATTTAAACGCACAGCACGCTCCAAAATATGAAACATTATGGTTACCATATTATACATATCTACGTTTTAGCAGATATCCACAAACACAGTATTTAACAGTAAACACGGGTCTAAATATTATAATATTCACCATATATCTAGCAACAGTTCAACTGCAATGTGAAGTTTATGCAACAATAACATTAACTAATATAATTAAGAATTTCTTACCTTACATCTTTCTTGTCTTCAAATCACGTTCTTCTTCTTCTGAGGTAAATCCAATATAAGCTCACGGCGTGTCTTCCAAACTCGACGAAAAGCAGAGACTTATGAAGTTTGGTGCTTTGTTTTTGAGGTAACGAGCGCGTTCGTGTGACGCGTGGATGGTTTGCATGTGAATCTCTTTTGAGCGTGTGGGCGTGGTCAAATAAAAAATAATGAGCAAGGGTTTGAGAAACTGGACATCTTGTTGGTTTTATACAACTTACTTAAACAGAGAATATTTGTTTTCAGTTTGAATCCGATCATTTAAAAGTACACACTTAAATGTTTATAAAGATATATGGCTCATAAATGTGTGACAAGTATTCGCTGAGTTTTGTTTCAGTTCATAGACGTGCTCAAGAAAAAAAAGTTCACCGAGACGGAGAGGCAGAAAGCACACCCTGTTTATTTTCTTTATTTTACAAAAGCACAATGTTTTGTTTTGATTGTAAGAGGACACATACAAAAGTAGACATCTCACAGATTCTTTTTTCATATTTCTTTTTTCAGTATGACCATAAATAACGGAGTAATTTAAGTTTATTGTGCTACTACAATGTGAAGAAAATCCAGCAAAACGCGCCGGCGCGTTTGCCGACCTCAGAGGGTTAAATACAAAATCAATAGTAGTTATTAAAGCTGCAGTCGGCAAGTCTGGCAGATTGAGTGGACTTAGGCCAAATTTTGAATGTTTACAACTCTCATGCCCCTCCCCCTCTACCACCGAGCACCCTCCCATCGAGTTCGTGCTCGTCAGTGAGTGTGCTACAGATTTTCTGTGAACGCGCCCGTCTCATCAGCATCGATCACCACCATGGAGTACTCAGAGGTATGCTGCCCTGGCTAATCTACCCATAGATATCAATTGCTTACGTCATTTATACTATAAATGATATTATTTGATTTGTTAGAGTTTTGAAAGCGAGACACAAGTCTCGGATGAAGACAATGTCCCCCCGGCTGTTTCTCCACTCCAGCGGACGGACCTAGGTAATAGTCAGAGCCGCGGAGGTGCTCCTGGAGGGAGCGGTGGACCAGGCAGATGGCGACGATTGCGCTATACCCAAACAAACCTTGGCAATGAGGACGTGACCCGGGTCAATCGTTTGCGGCTGCAAAGAATTGAATTTGAACGTGTAAGTTTAGTTAGAGTCTTTCACTAGTTACTAATATGTGTGTTTTAGAGATACATTTATGCTACTTTTATGGGGCTCACTTGAGTGGAGGGGAAAACACATAGAAATAATAATGTTTATCTCTAAACACATAGCATCTGACTCAACCCCATACACATTTTATTTACATCACTTTTTACCTACTTTACTTTGGATCAATTTAGGTGTGGGGCATTTTGGAGAGGGATACTACAAGGTATTTCACTGTAATGAAAACGTGACTAAATACACACATATGTAAATTCGTTCATGCTGCACATACGTACATCCAATTATACCCAAAACATTGTGACAATAAAAGTGCTTTTACACTAACCAACTACCTTTATGTAGCACCAACCTGTAGTTCTTTTTTTCCTTGATAGTGTGCAAACTCCACTTCCTGGACTTCTTATTGAATTGTTTTGTGTATCTGGTGTTGGACAAATGTAAGGAAAAAAGATAAATAAATAGAATAAACTAGGCTTTAATTTATGCTGTGAATTCTTAGATTACAGACTATTATCTGCTACTGCATGCTGTTTCCAATGCCTTGACTATGTATCCTCAAACACACTTACATCACCTATACTTACTGTATTGAACCATCAGGTCTTCTCCTTGGCTGCCTGCTACAATGGCTGTTGTAGTCCAGGGCGGCCAGAAAGATATGGGCTTCATATACCGCAAACGTGAAGCTGTTCCTCTTACTAGCGTACATCAACAGATGATTGTGGAAGGATTCCAGCTCGGCCGTGGACCTGTAAATACAATAGCAGAAAAAAAAAAAAAAAAATCATCCTCGACTGGCTTGTCATTACCAACCACCAGGGGCGGATCTAGAAAAATATTTATGGGGTGGCGAGAGGGGGGCAGGAATTTTTGAGGGGTGGCAACATATGGCAGACGTATATTACTAGACGGTATTACTACTCTTACCAATACTCCTTATCGATCCGATACTTTAACGGTATTATTATCGGTTCTTTTTGTTATATTAAAAAAAAAAGGGGGGAAAATTATTTAGAACACAATTAATATTGCTTTATATTTTGTAAAATGTAAAATAAATATCTATAGCAAAAGAAAAAGCAATGCTTTAACAAAACAAATAAAACATGCATGTTATGCAGAAGGGTGCAGGCTTTTGTGTTTTATATTCAGAAGACATAGGACACCAAAAACAAAGTACAAACACACGGTCAAACAAAAAAAGTATACAATTAAACAAATATTCAAATTATATATCCATTGCTTTAATTTCAGTAATGTCTACTGACATTAATGGGCTAAAAAGACATCTAATAAAGTCAGATTTAAAATAACACTGCATAGTTTATCATAGATAGATTAAAGCTTATATCATTCAAGAGCTGCGACTGATTTTCTCTTTGCCTTTTGTTATTTGATTCACATTAATGGAGCAATCGTCAGCAGGTTTATTAGACTGCTGCCTCTATAAGACCAAATGCAGATCTAATCATTATTACGCATCATATTGTAATGAAGTGATGTGGGAAAAGTGTACTGTTATGACTGTTGTGTGTGTGTGGGGGGGGGGGAGGGATTTGAGGGAAGAGTGGGTTGAGTTAAATGATTGTTGCACTTGACCATTGATGAGCGTGAAGGAAGAGAGTGATAAAAAGAGGGGCACAGCGAAGCGTGCGGGGTTCTGAGAAGCGGTGTGTTTTTACTAACGCCGAGCTGCACTCAAGGTTGGGGGGTGGGTGCCGTTCGCACGCTGTTTAGGGCTGCCGGCGGCGAAGATAGTGTAGCGGGCTAAATTGTAGATAAGGCCGGGTATAGGAGTGCGTTGGGCGCCGCAGCTTTTTAGAAGAGGGGTGCTCCGTTTCCGCTACTGCTCGGAGGCCTCACGAGCGTTGGGTTGGTGTTTGCTTTTTCCCCTTGACCAAACAGCGCCAAAGCCTAGACCCTGGGGGAGGGTCTCGTCTCCCGGGAGAGTTAAGTACCAAACTTTATATGTGTGTGTGTGTGTTTGTGATTTTAAATCTAGCAGTATAACCATATCATGAAGGGTGGGAGGGTTAGAATGAACTAAGTTCGTATGTTGCAGTCTGATGGCGTCTTGGGCGTTAGGTGCACGTGCCTTGTAAATGTGTGACGTGTTTTGCGGTGGTGATGTGTTTTATAGCTTTTGCATATTTATTGTGTGTATACTAGCTTTTAGATTGTCTATTTATTTGCGGTTTCCTCTGTGTAGCATGCTCCATTGGGGTGTTGTTCGCCCAGGCTACTTAAAGGGTTACTTCAGGATTTAGCATTAAGCTTTGTATTAGTAGAAAACCTGTAGTATTTTAGAATTACCATGCTTTCCACCCTCATATCCCCCTGAGACAAGAGATTTATGTATTTTTTGTCTGAAAAAAATCCTCCGATGACGCAAAAATCGTCATTTTGCGTCATCGGAGGATTTTCTGGCCAGAGGCTAAAGACTACAGCCAGTAGATGGCGTTGTTCCGCATGTTTTCAGCCCGCCCATAGAGGGTGGGGTGGGATCTCACTCACAGAATGTACACACAGTCAGCCGTCTTTCTTTGGAAGCTAAGCTAGCAGGCTCTTGTTCTGTGGAGAAAGCTGAATAGTAGGAGAATATGGGTAACCATCCTCCTTTTCCCGGACTTGTCCGGCGGGCGAGATCGTTCAAAATGTACGGGATTCAGCTTTTGCTTTCTGCGGTCGCCATTCCTTGTTTACATGCACACCTTTTGTTTCAATCTAACTGAATTCATTCCGATTGGTGAATTTGAATGTAGTGTTTACATGAACGCTAAACAAGTGATCGGTTGATGTGCGTTTTACCATTGCTAAGAAAAATTCCCGCTCCTCCGTGAGAGATGCGAGACCCGGCGCGTCTCAGTAATCATGCCACCGGCCTCGCGCTGTTCTCCCGCGGCCGTCAGCCTCGTCCTGCTCGCCACAGTAAACATGATGAATGAATGGCGACTGTAGAACGCAAAAGCAGAATCCCGGACATTTTGGGCTATCTCTAAATCCCTCGCAAACTCATCACGTAGACTAGCTTTGTTGTTTTCAACTGCAGTGCGCACTCTTACCGGTAGGCGTGGCCTCCTAAGACAGCGAAGCAAGTGCATTCTGGGAGTTGTTGTCTTTCATCCACATAAGCCAAATATACATTTTCTGGCTTTTCTCAGTCTAGAAAGCTCCAAATTAAAAAAATTCTTCACATTTCTTCTACTTAAATGACCTATTTTAAATACACATTCATCTTCCCAGAGGTGAAGTATCCCTTTAACATAGGTATTTGGGACATTAAGAACCTGACCCAGTTTCTGAAATGTTTGGTAACTGAATGAATTATGTTAAATAAAGATTATTGTTTCTAATCCCGTGGTGCTGCTTGCTTTATAGAGTAGATTTCTCTAGCCACAACATTAGCCCCTGATTTAGGTTTATTACACTGGTGGCAGCGGTGAGAGTTAGTTTTTTTTTTTTTTTTTTTTACCCTATTAAACCTAGACACTGTTGCAAAGATGCTACAGGGGGAGGATAATGTTGTGCCCGAAGGTGGAGACCACGTAAGGGATGTGGGAACATTAAGAGCTACTGCGCGGCCAGTTTTTATGCCTGAGACATTTACTGGTGTAGGCCGAGAGTGGTCTGATTGGTCAGAGCAATTTGATCTGGCAGCTGATGTAAATAATTGGGATGAACCCTTAAAACTTAAATTTATGTCTCTTCTGCTCTCTGGGCGTGCAAGAGATATTTATAGTGGTTTGTCCAGTGAGGCTAAAGGAAATGATGTGCTGCTAAAAGCTGCTATGGCTAGATGTTTTGAGCCCTGTGACAGTAGCGATTGGAGTAGGGCTACATTTACAGCTCGCAGGCGTATGCATAATGAGACCGCAAGAGAATTCGGAAATGCCTTACGCCGTCTTGCCACTAAAGCTTACCCCACAGCCGATAATTGCACTCGTGATATGTTGGCAAGAGATCAGTTTCTTACATATTTTGCATCTGGTGACTTTCGTATTAGCCTGTGCAGAGCAAAACCTGATACCCTAGAAGATGCAATTGATCTTGCTTCTGAACTAGAGCTTCTTAGGAATATGGAGCAAACCCATCTGATGCATGATGCAAAAGTAAGGGGAGTGGTAGAGAATAAATCTAAAAGTGATGAACAAATGCAAATGATGTAAGGAATGGTGGAGGAATTGAGGCAGGAAGTAAAAACTCTTCGTATAACAGTGAGTAATATTCAACAGGCTATGGTAAACCCTACTCCTTCTCAATTTTCCAGGGAACCCGTACGGGAGTCCAGGAATAGTGGTTTGCAAGGGGCTGTTGATCGAGCCAGAGGGGCAGGGGGTGGTTGCTGGGAGTGTGGGTGTACCAGACACATAAAACGAGACTGCCCATACTCGCAGGGAAACTACAGGGGGCAGGTACTGTAGGCCCGCTGCCTGCCCCCTGGCGAGTTGGTACATATGCGGCCTCTGCAAGCAACCAGGGTGGCTCTGGATACATCGGAGGTCAAAATAGGTGCGTCAGACTCCCTTCTCTTGGTAGATAGTGGGGCAACATTATCAGTTATACCAAAACAACGTTGGATTGAAATTACTAAAGGGGGAACAGAACTGTCTGGATATCATGGTGATGTGTCTGCAGCTAATGGAGGGTTGATGGGGATTTTGGGAAAATGGCAAACAGTCTGCCAGTTTGATTCATTGGCATTAATCGTAGAGTTTTCGGTAGCTGATGTACCATCCCAGGATATTCTTTTGGGTTTCGACTTTTTGAGTAAATACGTTGTCATTGTGGATTTTGGTAAAAAGGAGTGTCGAATTATGGGTAAAATGTTCCCCCTGATTGTCCCGGCAGATATTGATAAACCCCGGACCGTGGTCATCTTTGAAGATACGGTAATTCCCCCACGTAGTGAGGCAATCATTGCTGGATAGGTGGATGATTCCTTCGTGGCCGGTTTTGAGGGTATGTTGGAACCATCAGACACATTATCAAATCAATGTGAGGTAATGATAGCTCGGGTGGTCTGTAGGGTGGAGAGGGGTAGACTGCCGGTACGAGTGATTAATGTAACGAAAGATGCCCTCACATTAAAGGGGGGTATGAGGTTGGGAACTTTACATACGGACATTGAGGTGGGCTGTAAGGCTGAACATTTGGGCATGGGTGAGGATGAGGCTGGCCCAAATGAGCCTTGGTCTGTTTATTGAGCTTATTGCTCATTTTGGGTTGCATCAGAAGAATTTTACTCCATCTGACTTGATAGAAATTCGTGAGCTGTTGCGATGAAATATGTCTGTGTTTAGTGAGGGGGAGGGGGATTTGGGGAGAACACACTTGACACTGCACCAGATTGATACAGGGGATGCAAAGCCTGTGAAGTTGCCACCCTATCGTGTTCCCCTCCATTTACAACATGAGGTTGCTGACCATGTAAAGCAAATGTTGGCAAATAACATAATTCAGCCTTCTCATAGTCCATGGGCAGCTCCGGTAGTTTTGGTGCGTAAGCGTGACGGCAGCCTCCGCTTTTGTGTGGATTATCGCAAGTTAAACGATGTAACCCGGAAGGATGCGTATCCGTTGCCATGGATCGATGATGCCCTTGATAGTCTGAATAAAGCTTGCTGGTTCTCCACTCTTGATTTAGCCAGTGGTTACTGGCAGGTGGAGTTGGATCCTGGGGATAAATATAAGACTGCTTTTATCACTTGCCAGGGTCTGTTTGAATTCAATGTCCTTAGTTTTGGTCTTTGCAATAGTCCAAGTACATTTCAGCGACTGATGGATCTGGTGCTGGCAGATCTTCAGTGGACTACCTGTCTGGTGTACTTGGACGACATTATTATATTTGGACGGACCTTTCAGGAACATCTAGGCCGTCTGGACGAAGTTTTGATAAAACTACACCAGGCTAACCTGTCAAGCCCACTAAGTGTAACTTGTTTGCCGGCTCGGGCGCAATGGGAAGATGCAGAGTTACAAAAGATCATGGCTCAAAAAAAAGAGGGAGAGTGTGGGGTGCAACCACCGGATGATCTACAAAGGTATGCACCAGTATGGTCCCAGTTACAAATGCAGGGCTCCCGGTTGGTGAGGTTTCCTCCACTGAACTCAGATGCCGCAAACCAGGTCCAGGTGGTTATTCCCACTGTAATGGTGCCAGACATCTTAACACAGTTGCACAATGATGTTACGGGTGGACACTTGGGAATACAGAAATTACAAGCAAAAGTGAAAGACCGGTTTTATTGGCTGGGCTGGTTTGGGGATGTGAAGCGATGGTGTCGGGAGTGTGCAGATTGTGGGTCCAGAAAAGCTGTAGGGAAACAATGGCGGGCCCCACTCCAATCGGTGGTAGCATCAAGGTGCGGGTGGCGTTATATATTTTGGGACCTCTCCCCGAAACCCCCAACAAAAACAAATATATTGTAGTTATTGGGGATTACTTTTCCAAATGGATGGAGGTGTTCCCTCTGGCTAATCAGGAAGCAGAGACAGTGGCTAAGTTGTTGGTTGAACAGTGGGTGTGCCGCTTTGGAGCCCCCAGGATAATCCATACTGATCAGGGCAGAAATTTTGAATCTAGGTTATTTAAAGAAGTGTGCCAGTTGTTGAATATTTATAAGACCAGAACGTCACCGTACCATCCTCAATCGGACAGGATGGTCGAAAGGTTTAACAGAACATTGGCCTCTATGTTGTCTCTTTTTGTAGACGATAACCAAGCTAACTGGGATGTCCTGTTGCCGTATGTGATGATGGCCTAGAAGTAGTGTTCACTCCAGCACTGGGTTTACACCCTACAAAGTTGTTTTTGGGAAAGAGATAGTCCTTCCCGTGGATGTAATGCTTAACTTGGGTGGGGAGGAAAGATTCTCTTCTACATCAGAATATGTGGCTAGACTGTTGGAGACATTGTCTACAGTGGTAGAGGCAGTAAAGGGCCATCAGTTAAGAGCTGCTGTGAAGCAGAAAGGAGGTTATGATTTCAGAGCACATTTTCAATATTATTCTGAAGGGGAATTGGTCTGGGTTCGGGGGAAAGCGAAGAAAAGGGGGCTCTGTCCAAAATTACAACGAAGGTTTAAGGGGCCTTATAAAGTCACAGAGAGGATAACCGAAGTTCTGTATAGACTTGTGCCAGTTGACGGGGGAACAGAAATAGTGGTGCACTTCAACCGACTTAAACCATGTCTTTCTTCTGTGACAGAGGTTACCAGCCAAGAGGGTGCAGAAACCCCACCGATAGATGGCGTTCCACCTAAGGAGACCTGGCTGCAGACTTCAGATTCGACAGCGGGTCGAGAGAGCGAGGTGGCAGTGCCAGGGGCCAGGTCTGAGGGACCCCCAGTCACACCTTCGAAAGGAGCAAGTGATGTGCCAGGAAGCAGTGCTACCTCACTGAGATCAAAAGGGCAAATGGACAGGCCGGCCCGACCACCGAGGACCAAGGTGGTCAAGGATCTTCACACACGGGGCATATGCAAACACCCACGACTAGCCAGTCTGCAGTGACTGAGGTCCAACAAGGTGCAACATTATCCAAAGACTCACGCCAAGGACGATCAAGGAGAGCACCTGTGTGGTCCCGGGACTATGAGATGTTTTGAATTGGACTCGAGGACGAGTCTGCCTTATGGGTGGGGGAGTGTAATGAAGTGATGTGAGAAAAGTGTACTGTTATGACTGTTGTGTGTGTGTGTGGGGGGGGGGGGATTTGAGGGAAGAGTGGGTTGAGTTAAATGATTGTTGCACCTGACCATTGATGAGCGTGAAGGAAGAGAGTGATAAAAAGAGGGGCACAGCGAAGCGTGCGGGGTTCTGAGAAGTGGTGTGTTTTTACTAACGCCGAGCTGCACTCAAGGTTGGGGGGTGGGTGCCGTTCGCACGCTGTTTAGGGCTGCCGGCGGCGAAGATAGTGTAGCGGGCTAAATTGTAGATAAGGCCGGGTATAGGAGTGCGTTGGGCGCCGCAGCTTTTCAGAAGAGGGGTGCTCCGTTTCCGCAATTGCTCGGAGGCCTCACGAGCGCTGGGTTGGTGTTTGCTTTTTCCCCTTGACCAAACAGCGCCAAAGCCTAGACCCTGGGGGAGGGTCTCGTCTCCCGGGAGAGTTAAGTACCAAACTTTATATGTGTGTGTGTGTTTGTGATTTTAAATCTAGCAGTATAACCATATCATGATGGGTGGGAGGGTTAGAATGAACTAAGTTCGTATGTTGCAGTCTGATGGCGTCTTGGGTGTTAGGTGCACGTGCCTTGTGAATGTGTGCCGTGTTTTGCGGTGGTGATGTGTTTTATAGCTTTTGCATATTTATTGTGTGTATACTAGCTTTTAGATTGTCTATTTATTTGCGGTTTCCTCTGTGTAGCATGCTCCATTGGGGTGTTGTTCGCCCAGGCTACTTAACATAGGTATTTGGGACATTTAGAACCTGACCCAGTTTCTGAAATGTTTGGTAACTGAATGTTAAATAAAGATTATTGTTTCTAATCCCGTGGTGCTGCTTGCTTTATAGAGTAGATTTCTCTAGCCACAACATTAGCCCCTGATTTAGGATTATTACAATATTTTCTCCCAACTATTAACGCCCATACTTAATCCTATTGTATTTATTATTTCCCCAGTTGTAACCTGGTTTCATTGCTGTGATATCTGAGAGGAATTGGATTTAATAGGACTGCTTAGCTAATCAAATGATCGATCTCCTAACTGGCACTGTATTGTGTGTTGTAACATAACGTACGTCGGCGTAGCGGCGACCATCAGTAAACGTTATGAATACAAAAATATTTTTTATTTTTTATTAAGCTGTTCTTGTCTTCACTAAAATCAAAATTAGGCTAATCAAAGGGAAGCGTGCTCTTACAAATCACGAGGGAGCGATTTGACCATTGATTTTGGCTAACGTAATAGACTCGCTGTTTTTGCTGATGCTGAATCGTCTTTACAATACATTCATTACAAATGTAACTTTAAGTTAAACGTGTGTTTAAACTACACCTGTGGAAACTCACTTCACCTTCAGAGGCTCTGGGGCAGCTCGGTCTCTCCAGTCGGGTTGCAGGGCCACCGCACCGCAGCAGACTCGCTGTGTGTGAGCCAGACTGAGCGAACGCCGCTCTGCACGCAGGGGGGAGGGGCTAATAATACATTTAAAATTTTTAATTAAATTGTTCACTTTTGGTAAATGTATTGTTTAGTTCACTATTTTGAGAAGCTTGTGGACATAGTGGCGGGTTGTTTTTACAAGTACAGTTTTTGGATCATCAAAGTTAGGGGGGCAGCTGGGGGTAGATGTAGATCTACCCATGCCAACCACCAATGTGTATTATTTGTCATTATCTATGCTGCCTGACTGTGGGGATCCTAAGTTGGCTGCAAGACCTTGGACTTGCATTTCTTATCTTACTCATAATGAACAAGACTTTATTTCAACAATACCTGAAGCGCAAGTACTTGTGGACCTGTTTGAGCCATCAGCCATTGAGGACAACATCTGACAAAGCGTCATGAGCCACAGATCCCTTCAATTCAAATCAATTCCCTTTCCCGGTCATTGGCCAAGGGACCATGTTGGCAAGCATCAAGGGCCCACACGTGCTCACCGGTGACATGGTGCAAAACACCAATTCACATAGACTAAGGCAGAAAAGGCCATGGCATGAAGTTAGGATGGATAAACTAGTCTTGTAATGAAATATTTCATTTTCAAACACATGAATGACTGAATTTCTGAGTCCAACACAACACAACTTTTGAGATACGGTCACCATACTCAGTATTAGTGAATAACTACTCACAAAGAAGTCATTGTAGTTATCATTGACCTTACAGCAGTACCAGAAATGGTTGCAGATGTCCCTCTTCCACCGTAAAAAAATAGAGCAACCCTTTTGCAGACCTGCCTATACAAAACAAAATGAAGATTATAAACATTATGGGGGTATCAGTTATAATATGAAGACTAAATTTATATAAAAAGCACTCACTGACTGGATCTTCTTCCCTAGGTTCTTTGATCTATGCCACATGTCTAACGTGTGATGAATTCCGCTATCCTTATATTTCCCTCTGTTTGGATCTATAACAAAAAAGATATAAAAAAAAACAATAAAACAATGTCATTACTGAAATTATTGGATGAGCACAGCTAAAGAAAGGTTTACAAGTGCTATTCAAGTGGTACCTATGGAAAGCCCAGGCAGGTTTGTGTATATAACACGTTTCACACTGTGGCAGTACAATGCCCTATTCAAATGCTAACTATGTGGTGGTCATTGATCTTCAAAGTTTTGAGGTGCTTTAGCTATACCACAGACTAAAACTTCAGCTGAGAGTTGAGGTCAATAATTAAAGTAAAATAAATAGACTTACTGAAGAGAGCCGATATCTGGATGTGAGCATCCGTGCAGATTTCCGTCAGTTTCACCTCCTGTTGAAGCTTGTCAAAAGTTCTTATGAAGCCTTCCTTCTCCATATTGACTGAAATTCTTTTGGTCTCTCGCTTGTCGATGTTTACTACAGAAATGATTTGTTTTGTCTCATTTTCCATTACTGTGTATGTGCAGAATTGTGCACAGAAGCCAGGGCTGTCCATGCGACCATCGGCTGTGAAAACATTAAGCATTAATTTTGAAATCTTTTAAAACAGAGACATCATTGTGAGCAAGGATTACTGAGGCATTTAACAGATAGACACTCACCCAGAGCTACAACACTGTCCTTTGACTTCAGCCCTGAGATTAGGGCACTTCTGTGGTAATGACAGAATTCTCTTATAGTGTCAACGCAGTACGCATCCTGCTCTCTGAAGAAGGTGGCGTGGTTAACGATATTGGATTAACATATTCATTTATTGGAACAGTAGGGCAATTTTGCTAAAATTGTTTCCGGACAATAAAATGTTGGTAGCCAGCATGATCACATGGATGTGACTATTGTGAGTCAAAGTTATAGCGCCACCAACTGGCAACAGGAAGTGTGTCACTTTCAAAATGCTTTGAAATCACCCTCTTATTTTTACCCGATTTGCTTCAAACTTTATGTGTATAATGTAAACACACGGCAGATGTAGACCTGTGAAAGGATTTTTGATATCTTTAATACTGTTGCCATGGCAATGCTTCAAACTTTAATATTCTTTTTTGATGCTTTTGAGACTCTTAACATACTTGAAATGGGATGAAAATCGACAGACACATCACATTTATTAGCCCGTAGACATGTGCAAAGTTTCAGAAACGGGCGTGGTGAGGGACTCAGTAGCGCCACCTTTAGTCATAAGTGGGGGCTTAGTTTTAAGTAGAGTCACAAAAATCGTTATGTATATTGTTCTCATCAAGCCGGACAACTTTCTAATTTATAGTCATAAGCTCTGACAAACAGGAAGTCAGATATTTTGGTTTGAATATGATTTTTTGGAGAATTCTCTCTCTCTCTCTCTCTCTCTGTATCTGTGTCTCTGTGTGTGTGTGTGGGGTGTGGGGGATTTGTCTGTTAGGAGAGTTTTGATTTTATAATTGTTTTTCAATGTTTCAGGGGCTTTTGGGGCCCTTAACGTGCTCGAAAACTCTTGAAACTTTGCACACAGGTCAGAACCTGCGGCCATCAGGGCCGAGCTGAAGCTGGTACCCGGGCGTGGTAGGGGGGCTCAACAGCGCCCCCTTGAATGGGGTCCGAAAACTTGGTCCATAGATCAAACTAGCTTGCATGAATTAATATGAAACTCGGTACACATATAGATCTCATCAGGCTGAACAACTTTCGCACTCTTAAGTTATACGCCAGCCCAACAAGAAGTCAGCTATTATGGGTTGTTTGGAGAACGCTTGCTGTGGAATTTGAAACACTCCTCCTAGAGAATTAATTCAATCCCCATCAAACTCGGTGTGCATGAAGTCAAGACATTGCGGATGCTAAATTGCGGACGGATTTTTGATATCTCGAACGGTTTGGTCGTGGGGAGGAAACGAATTTATGGCGAGAAAAGAGAAACACAAAGTGTTATAACTTCTGCACACATTAACTGATCTTGATGAAACTTCAGCAGTGTGTTCGTGGTAAGAGGCCGATCAGATGGATGTAACTATTGTGAGTCAAAGTTATAGCGCCACCAACTGGCAGCAGGAAGTGTGTCACTTTCAAAATGCTTTTGACAAAAGTGGGGGGGTTAGTTTTACCAACAGTTACAAAAATCAGTACGTATATTGGTCTCATCGAGCCGGACAACTTTCTAATTTACAGTCATTAGCTCTGACAAACAGGAAGTCAGATATTTTGGTTTGAATGTGGATTTCTTTGCAAAATCAGCCTCTGAATTTTAACCCACTCCTCTTAAGTGGTTTATTTTATTCCCACCAAACTTTTTCAACATGATGAAAATAAATTAAAGATGCTAAATTGTAAACAGATAATAAATATCTCAAACGGTTTTGCTATGGCAAGGGATTAAAGTAATGTCAAAAAAGGAAACACTAAAAACCTCCTATCTTCTAAAAATGTAATTATACACCATTTATTTCTATATAAAATGATACAAATATCAGAACTAAACCCATTTTATTCTTTTTTTTTTCAATTTAATAATTGTTTAAGTTTAAAAACATCCAGAATGTTTTTTTAGTCCAAAAAAAAAAAAATGTCATTCACAGTGCTATACTGCCCTCTTGTGTTCAAAGTCAGGTAGGCCTATTGTATCTACATAAAAATATACTAGGTATGTGATGGTGAGGAATATTTTACCACCGGTTAATCAACGTGTGACACTGCTGGGGGCTTTTTAATTGCTAACATAAAAACGAAAGTAAAATATGTTCGTCCGCACTGACATTGATAATGGTGCAGAGCGAGCGTTTTCAATGAATTCCTATGGAAGTAGGAATGAACTAAAAAACGTTGGCTCTTCTCTGCCCGTTCCTCGCCGTGGATGCACACCATATATATATATATATATATATATATATATTTTGTTACATATATATATTGTATATATTTTTTTTGTTACATTTATTATATATATATATATATATATATATATATATATAAATATAGCTGCGAGCAGCGATGGAGGGCCCAAGCCGGTGACCGGCTTGGGCCCGCAATCGCTGCTCGCAGCTATATTTATTATTATTATTATTTTGTCAACCTTTCGGGCACTTTTGGTGCCCTTTTAACATGCTAGAAAACTCTTGAAACTTTGCACACGGGTCAGAACCCGCGGCTGAAGCTGGTACCCGGGCGTGGCAGGGGGGCTCGACAGCGCCCCTGGAACGGGATCCGAACACTTGTCCATAAATCAAACACACTTGCATGTAATAATATGAAACTCGGTACACATATAGATCTCATCGGGCCGAACACCTTTCGTGCTCTAAGTTTTACGCCAGCCCAACAGGAAGTCGGCTATTATGGGTTGTTTGGAAACGCATGCTGTGGAATTTAATGTACTCCTCCTAGGGAATTCATCCAATCGCCTCCAAACTCGGTGTGCATAAAGTCAAGACATTGAGGATGCTATATTGCAGATGGATTTTTGATATCTCGAACGGTTTGGACGTGGCGAGGAAACAAATTTATGGCGAATAAGGGACACAGGAAGTGTATTATAACTTCAGCATACATTAACTGATCTTGATGAAACTTCCGCAGTGTCTTCGTTGTAAGAGGCTGATCACATGGATGTGACTATTGTGAGTCAAAGTTATAGCGCCACCAACTGGCAGCAGGAAGTGTGTCACTTTCAAAATGCTTTGAAATCACCCTCTTATTTTTACCCAATTTGCTTCAAACTTTATGTGTATAATGTAGACAAACGGCAGATGTAGACCTGTGAAAGGATTATTGATATCTTAGATACTGTTGCCGTGGCAACGCATCAAACTTTAATATTCTTTTCGGATGCTTTTGAGACTCTTACTGTGCTTTCACACCCCGCCGGCGGCGAGAGCGTCAAAGTGGCCGGAAGCCAGTCATTTTTAATGAGAGCCAGCGGCGAGCTCCAGCGATGGCGGCGCGGCGCGTCTTGGACGGCTATTGGGGCCCTTAACGTGCTCAAAAACTCTTGAAACTTTGCACACAGGTCAGAACCCATGGCCATCAGGGCCGGGCTGAAGCTGGTACCTGGGCGTGGCAGGGGGGCTCAACAACGCCCCCTTGAACGGGGTCTGAAAACTTGGTCCATAGATCAAACACGCTTGCATGAATTAATATGAAACTCGGTACACATATAGATCTCATTGGGCCGAACAACTTTTCCCCGGTCAAGTTTTAAAACGCTTTGTTTGGAAAACGCTTGCTGTGGAATTTGATGTACTCCTCCTAGGGAATTCATCCAATCGCCACCGAACTCGGTGTGTATGTAGTCAAGACACTGCTGATGCTAAATTGCGGATGGATTTTTGATATCTCTAACGGTTTGGCCGTGGCGAGGAAACAAATTTATGGCGAGAAAAGAGAAACACGAAGTGTTATAACTTCTGCACACATTAACTGATCTTGATGAAACTTCAACAGTGTGTTCGTGGTAAGAGGCCGATCAGATGGATGTAACTATTGTGAGTCAAAGTTATAGCGCCACCAACTGGTAGCAGGAAGTGTGTCACTTTCAAAATGCTTTTGACAAAAGTGGGGGGGGGGGGGGGGGGGGGGTTACTTTTACCCACAGTTACAAAAATCAGTACGTATATTGTTCTCATCGAGCCGGACAACTTTCTAATTTACAGTCATTAGCTCCGACCAACAGGAAGTCAGATATTTTGGTTTGAATGTGGATTTTTTGGATATTTCAGTTTTTAGTTTAGCTACTCCTCCTAAGTGGTTTATTTTATTCACACCAAACTTTTTCAGCATGATGAAAATACATTAAAGATGCTAATTTGTGAACGGATATTAAATATCTCAAACGGTTTTGCTATGGCGAGGGATTAAAGGAATGTCAAAAAAGGAAACACTAAAAGCCTCATATCTTCTAAAAATGTAATTGTATGCCATTTATTTCTATATAAAATTATACAAATATCAGAACTAAACCCATTTTATTCTCTTTTTTTTTTTTTTTAATAATTATGTTTAAGTTAAGTTAAGTTTAAAAACAGCCAGAATAGTTGTTTAGTCCAAAAAAAAAAAAATCAATTCATTCATAGTGCTATGCTGCCCTCTTGTGTTCAAAATCAGGTAGGCCTATAGTATATTTCCCGACCGGTTAATCGACATGTGACACCGCTGGGGGCTTTTGAATCTCTAACTTAAAAACGACAGTAAAATACGGATGTCCAGTAGGAATGAACTAAAAAACATTCACTCTGTTCTGCTCGTTCCTCGCTGTGGACGCGTTATTGTCCGTGCAGCCGTGAGCATTTTAGTTTAATTTTAAAAATAGCGCCATTTCGGGGGTGGGATTGCTTGAATGTTTTTTTTTACAAAAGCACAATGTTGTGTACATAAATAAAAGTAAACACATTGCAGTTTAAATGATGTCCTGTATGAACAAAATGACGGAGTAGCCTATGTAGCCTAGCCTACACACACGCACACTGTGCATTCCAGCATTGCAATCTTGACATCGCAGCCGGTTCATTATAGCCGTAATAAAATATAATAATAAAATAGTCAACCTATTTGCAGCAAATGATAGTAGATTTCAGATCAATATATTTGTTTTCCTTACAATTTTAATTAAAAATTGTAAAAATCAATGCACTGCACTGGCACTGCACTCTGTACTCACACATCTGGACAATAAGAACACTTATGCACGCATGCTGTTTGTTGACTTCAGCTCAGCATTCAACACTGTCATCCCAACTAAGTTAATAGCCAAACTTGGAGACCTGGGCATCAACACCTCCATGAGCAACTGGATTTTGGACTTTTTGACCAACAGACCCCAGAATGTTCGATCAGGCTCCAACTGCTCCTCGTCCATCACACTCAACACTGGTGTACCACAGGGCTGTGTGCTAAGCCCGTTTCTCTACTCCCTCTTCACCTCCGACTGCAAGCCTGTGTACGGATCTAATTCCATCGTCAAGTTTGCGGACGACACTACGGTGATTGGTCTCATCAGCAACAACGATGAGACTGCCTATAGGGAGGAGATCAAGCACCTGGCCACATGGTGCACCGAAAATAACCAGCTCCTCAACACCACCAAAACGAAGGAGCTCATCGTGGACTTCAGGAAAGTGTCAAGAGGCACACACGACACCATCCACATCAATGGAATGGCTGTTGAGCGTGTCTCCAGTTTCAAGTTCCTGGGGATCCACATCTCGGCGGACATGACCTGGACAACCAACACCTCCAGCCTGGTCAAGAAGGCTCACCAGCGCCTTTTCTTCCTGAGGACACTGAGGAAGAATCAGCTTTCCTCCACTATCCTGGTGAACTTCTATCGCTGTGCAATAGAAAGCATCCTGACCAACTGTGCTACAGTGTGGTATGGGAGCTGTTCTGTTGCAGAGCGCAAGGCACTGCAGCGGGTGGTGAAAACCGCCCAGCGCATCACTGGGACTCCACTACCTGCCATCGAGCACATCCAGAGGAAACGCTGTCTGCATCGAGCTCGCAGTATTCTTAAGGACTCCTCTCACCCAGCCCACAGACTGTTTTCTCTCCTGCCCTCCGGCAGGCGTTTCAGGTGCCTCCGGACCAGGACCAGCAGACTAAAGAACAGTTTTTTCCCCAGAGCTGTCTCTTTATTAAACTCTAACCCTCATTGATCCCACTCCCCTCATATACTGATTGACTCTCCTCTCCCCTCATATACTGATTGACTCTCCTCTCCCTCCTCACACCTGCCTCCATTTTGTTATTTGCAATACTATAATGTTCATTTGCACTGCTGACTGTTATTATAGTAACAACTGTTTACATATGCATTTTGCACTACTACCTTGACTGGAATATGCTCAATTTGCACTGCCGACTGTTTATTACAGTACCGACTGTTATATATACATTGCAATACCGTACTTTAACTGTAATATGCAATTACTTTCCACTGCACTTTTACTCGGATAGCTCCTGTCCAAACTTAATTTGCACTACTTTAAATCCATTGTTATACTGCTCATTTTAGCCTAACTTATACATATATCTATTTGTAAAATTCTGTTTATAGTAATAGCCATCTGTATATTATGCTCACATTCTGTTTATAGTAACAGCCATCTGTATATATATTCATAGTACATATCTATCTGTAAAATTCTGTTTATAGTAATAGCCATCTGTATATATATTCATAGTACATATCTATCTGTAAAATTCTGTTTATAGTAACAGCCATCTGTATATTATATTCAGTACATATCTATCTGTAAAAATTCTGTTTACAGTAATAGCCATCTGTATATTATATTCAGTACATATCTAGCTGTAAATTCTGCTCACAGTAATAGTTATCTGTATATTATATTCATAGGACAATCTATCTGTAAATTTTTGTTTATAATAGTATTCAACTCTATATTTATTCAGTACATATCCATGTTCTGCACTTATGGAACCACTGTATATCCTGCACTTGCTGCTATTGCACTTCTGGTTAGACCTAAACTGCATTTCGTTGCCTTGTACCTGTACTTGCGTAATGACAATAAAGTTGAATCTAATCTAATCTAATCTAATTAACACTAACTTTATTCTCATCTGAATTATAAATAATTTATTTCTGTATAAAATAATACTACCATTAAAAAATACATTTGATTGTCTTTTTTAATCAATGTAGAATGTGTGACTTAAAAATAAACAGATTAGTGCTCGGTTTGAGGACAAGAAATGAAAACCAATGCAATATGATGAATGTCCAAACGATGGCACCGACAGACTGTTTTTAAATGGGGTTGGATAAATATTTTTTTCTTTTAAACTCTGTGTGTGTGTGTGTGTGTGTGTGTGTGTGTGTGTGTGTGTGTGTGTGTGTGTGTGTGTGTGTGTGTGAGAGAGAGAGATTTTGGTTGGGTGACAGTTGTAGGTTACAGTTTGACAAGAGTTTATAGTTTGACAAAAGCACAATGTTGTGTTTTATTGCGAGTGTACACAAATATAAAGAAACACTTTGCAGTTTGAATGATATCCTGTATGAACAAAATGACAGAGTATATTTTTATGTCTCCACTGTTCGATTGACCCACACACACACACACACACACACACACACACACAACAACAACATATTGTACATTCCAGCATTGCAATCTTGACATCGCAGCCTGTTCATTATAGCCTTAATAAAATATAATAATAAAATAGTCAACCTAACATATAAAAATTACACTGCTCTGTTTAAATAGTCAGTAGTACAATTCATACTATTCACAGTAATCAGCTGTGATGTTTCCAAGCACATTTTTGCGTGTGTGAAGAGGATAATTTTTCCCTTCAATATTGGAACGTGAGCGAAGTACAAAGCCTATAATAAACAATAGTTTAGCATCCCAAAAATGTAATAATATATATATATATATATATATATATATATATATATATATATATATATATATATATATATATATATATATTTTGTATTATTATTATTATTATATGTATAATAATAATATATATTAAAAATAGGGGTAAAAAAATATACATATATATATATATATATATATATATATATATATATATATATATATATATATATACATACATATATATTTTTTTTTTTAAGTGACAAGACAGAGAATATTACTTGTCTGATATATATATATATATATATATAATTTTTTTTTTTTTTGTTACATTTATACATAAATGTATGGTGTAACTAAAGGCACCATGGTGATCGCTGCTCGCAGCTATATTGTTTATTTGTTATCTTACAGTTGAATATTCATTTGTGATAACTGTTAGTCAGTTATTCATTCTTTGTGAGGTAATTTGTGTACAAGTATATTGTATTCATATGGTATTCCTTTATTTAGATATTCTACATACCACGACAAAACATGATAATGCCATTTACGTTCCCTACCATCCTGATATTGTAACTGGATGTCACTTACTGCCTGACAAGTGCTATTAAAGAGAAGTTTGAAGAGTATATACTTCTCCCGTGCCTGATTCTCATACCGGAATCACTGTCCATAATTGTCCACCTGTTAGGGATGGGCAAATGAAGCCTCGTGAAGCACTGAGGCTTTCCCGTGAATGTTTTTCGGGAAAAGATTCGAAGCATCAAGAGTGTCGAAAACAGCGGCATCTTGTGGCAGGTCAAATTTATAGCAGCCATGTTTATGAGCAGCTGTGTGCGCAGCGCCGTTGTTTTATCTATTAAAGTCCAACTGAAATCAAAATGGACCCTATTTACTTTGTTAGCGCATATTACTAGTCTTGTGGTGAACAATTAATCCGTGCAAGTTAAAACACGGAAAAAAATGTTTTGGCTTCGTAATCTTTAATCAAAATCTGAAAATGCCCCTCCTCTCTGCCTTGGAGGACCTTCCCTGATGACGTATGCTTGACGGCTTGGGTTGAGAAAGGCTTAACCACTCCCCTCAAACCGTTAGTCTGTAATGAGCGAGAGATGGAGAGGAGGAGCGCTAGAGTAAAACCCTGCCCTCTGTTCAATATTCCTTTTCACTGGGAAATACGTCACAGCACTGGAGAAAAGTTGTTTGCAACTTCCGGTTCACGCGGACTTTAAGCACAAATAAAAGTCTGACAACGCTAAAAGTTCAGTTTTCTGATAATATAATTCACATATTAAAGTGTGGCAATAAATTAAATGTAACAATTATATTAATACTAATTATAAAAATACCAACAGAGTTGCTTGATGCAAGTAAATGGTTCCTATGCTGTTTATGTGTCAGAATATATGATCATGTAACATAAGCTATAGGCTTATTTATAAATAATAAAACAATTTTTTTTTTTGTAAATGGACTTAAAACCCCTTGCTCGTCAGGGATCACTGGTGATCCCGGATTATTGTTGTTCAAAATGCATTACTCTTCAAAACATCACACTCTTACTTGATCTGGACAAACTCAGCATTATGAGAAAGGTTTAAGACTCCAGCTTCGATATTTGACCACTGTTTATGATTAAACTGGTTTGCAGTAACATTAATTTCTTAATTTATGCCAGGAGTGCAAAATAATTAATCTGTAACGATCGTTATTTTGAATAGAAATCAACACTCACACGACATTCATTCTCGTCTTCTCCGGTTTATTTGTGCTCAAATAGATATAATATACAGCATACGACAGGGCTATTAGTCCAAAAGTGGCATATTTGGAGAAATAATAAATGATTATTACATGCTAGTAAAATCGTTCGTCATACAGAATAACATTTGTATTCATTTTCCACTGAATTATGCGATCTGAAGAGCTCAAACAGCGAACGGAGCGAGATTTGATTTGATTTTCTGATTTGCGTCAGATTTGACCTCAAAGCTTTATTATTCGGCTGTACGGCTGTCAATCATCTCATGTGGTTCAACGTGACCTCTTCTGCATGACGCGTCATGTGCAACACTTCCTGATTCTGGACATCCGTGATAAACAAAGCGAAAGTGACATTTCTTCACCGAAACAAGCAGCTAATAAATGCATGAGTGAAGTATATATGTTTTGTGTTTGATTTTTGTGCGATTTGGAGTGTTTTTATATGAATAAAGAATAAAGTTATAGGTAAGCATAGCCCATAGCTTCATATAAATTGCTAAATATAACATATTTCAAAATCTTTTTTTTACGTGAAAACATTTTAAACCGCGACCGGAATATGATACAAATACTCGATGGTGTTTTAAAGTGAGCTTTTAGTAAAAGTGTAATATTAATAAATTAAATTGTGTCATGTAGCTTGAGGCTACCTATTGTGCTAATGCACCTGCTGCAGGAGCTTTCTATTGCATACAATAATTTTTTTTTAAAATAATTCGCCTTTAAAAGTTCCAAGAATAGTTTTTTATTGTTTGTTTTCTAACAAGACTTAATGATTATTCATGTATAGTGGATTTACATAGCTATCGATGGCCAAGCATTATGCCAGAAGAAAGGCTATAATGGCTGAATTCAAACAAAAGAATAAGGATAAAAGAATAAAGAAGATTAAGTCTCATACGGGCAAAGGTGTGAAAGGTTGGTCTATTTAAATGAATAGAACATGAATGGGGCCAGTTCTCCTCGCCAGACATTAGTCAGAGACTGTAAATGGGTGTTTATAGGGCAATAAAATATTTGATGAGAATCTTGTAGCCTTCTAAAAAACTTCTCTGAAATCCTCCCCTGACATGGTCTTACAATAAGCATCATAAAATGCATAATTTTAGAGATATTATACTCAGATTTGAAAAGAAGCATGACTACAATTGTGGCTACACTTTAGTTGTGGTTATAAGTTGCTATCCTAAATTCAAATAATATTTTTATACATTTAATAAATATGTTCTTAATATTTGTTGTTTTTGTTTTTATGTTTGAGCTTATACAGTATATCTCAATATTAATAACAGTCTGGTTAATTTTGAGTCTTGAACTATAAACTCTCAATGGTTGGCTTTCTAAATATATGTGTGTTATGTGTCTATTCAGAATGACTTATGAGCAGCAACCTTTTTAATTTGGGTATGTCATGTATGCAGCACTTTCCAAAAGTGGGGGTGATGAGGAAGGTTTTCCAAAAACCTGTAGAGTAGTGGTCTGGGTTCAAACATTCCAACATGCAAAGTGAAGCATTCACGTGACTGGAAAGAAAGTGAGGCTTTGTTTTTTGTTGATCACGTGTTTCTCTGAAAACATACGCGCTCCGGCACGAGGCTTCATGAGAAATTGCGCTGCGTACTCAATACGCACTTTGAAGATTCAGAGTCAAATGTAACATCACTACCACCTGTAGAACTGCAAATTAACAAAGGTTGCTAGATATCAAAATGGGTTTGAAGGGCCGAAATCATTGACCAAAACAGTGACGTTTAATTATTGCTTCTCTGATGGCACATTTAAACATTTAAGTTGTGTGGACTCCAGGGCTAGGTTGACAATATCGATATCTCGATTGTAATAGATACTGATATGGATTCTTAAATCTCAAGATTGATCTTTTAGTTGTGAACAAAACTTATGCGTGAACAAAAAGCATTTGTAATATGCCTGCCATCCAACAATTATTATTGAGAACAATTCCAACAATTGCAATAAGCTTTGTGCTTTGTTGCTTTTAATATGAAACAAAGTTTTCAACTTTTGTCAGTTTTATCACAAATTTCGTTAAATTACACAAATGTAGTAAAAAAAAAAAAAAAAGAATTTTAGATTTCTGTCCATTTTTTTTTATTTCGGTGTATCACTAGTAAAAGACAATGATAATGAGAAAGAAAGTGTTTTTAATAATAAAATGACATTCCAAGTTCTAGTGTCTCACATCTGTTGTACTAATTTGTACTAACTAATCACCATTAACCAGCATTAACATTAGATGAAAATTCATATTAGTCTAAACAAGTCTTTTCAGCAGGGATGTTCTGGACAACATTTACTGGCGAACATCCGTGCTACTCTTTTCAGCAGGGATATTAGGAAATAAAAACAAAAGCATGTTTGATTTCAGCTGCGCAAACAGTCTGACTCAAAACCAAAACACTTTGTAAATATCTCCACCATTTACCCAAGGGAAGTCTTTAATATAATTTCAAAGCAAAAACAGCGGTTTATAACAACTAAATTAAACTGAGCATGTCCCATAATCAACATTCTTCAAGCCATATAACTGTATATAGTAAATAGGGAGAGTATGTGGCCTAGATATACATTTGCGAATTCTGTGACATACAGTGCAGTGAAGGTGTTGCTGGGTTTAAATACATTTAACACTGAAGTAAACAAGTAGGACAATGAAATGCACAAAAAAAAAAAAACACACAAAAAAATAATGTTAAATGCATGTAACTGTGTAATTGAGCGTAGTTAAGATAAGAAAATCTTTTCTTTCTGGCAACAAAATAGATGCCAACATGAGCAGGTTGAATGTCATGAAACATTCATGAGACATGTCATGAGAACCACTGATGTAAACCCTACTTCCAAGACCAGCTCAGGCTGGTTTATGCCATGTTGTTGACCACCAAAATTGAGCTTTTAATTACAAATACATTTAATAACAGCTTTTTTATTACAAATTGAGGTTGACCGGCATTAGGTCTTGCTTGCTAATGCTAGTTAAGCAACCTGGTTGGGAACATTAGCATCCCACAATAGGAACCAGTATTCAAAGAATTTATTGGTGACAGTCTTTACAGGGTTTTTTTCAGCTGGGTTGTACAGCACTGCCTTCAGTGCATTTTGAGAGTTTTTGAAAACTTTCTAAATAAAAGCCAACCTTAGTCAAGCTGTTTCGCTCTTTCGTTCTTTCTCTGCAGGGGGAAGGTAAGGTATGGTGAAGTTGCTGGTCCATGCTGTCATGTTAAGAAGTAGTATCCAGCCAAGGACTGTTGCAGATTAATGCACCACAGGTGCAGAAAGTCTAGACAAAGGGTGAGGGAGTGAGACTCAGATCGAGAGTGTGAACAAGAGTGTGAAGGAGGTGGCAGAGAGAAAGAGAGAGTGGAATAGAGAGCTGTAGAGACCAGGAAAGCAGAACTAAGTGTCTGTAGACTAAGTTCAATGTGCAGGTGCATTTTGGTGCAGTGCCAGCTGCAGTGTGTTTACGCATGTTTTTCCAACTTCATATACTTTTGACATGGACTTCTTATACAGACTATCGAGCTGATGCAGCTGCTATTAGAAAATTAAACAACAAAACAACAAATATGAGACTTTGTACACTTGCAGTGTAGTCAAGTCTTTAAGTTTTTTTTTTTTTTTTTATCAGCCAAGTTCAGCCAGGGTTTGCAGATTTAGATTTTGATAATACAATTTATTTAGCTACATATTTTTAAATGTGTCCATAAATATAAATACAAGTTATTTATAGTCCTATTGCCATTTACTACCCTAATGTTGTTCAAAAAAATTAGTTTTCCTTTTTTAAGAATGTGCATGCATCAAACATGCTTCCATAGTAGGAAAAAAATACTATGCAAGTCAGTGGGGTACATCAACTCTAGAATATTGACATTCTTCAAAATATCTTCTTTTGTGTTCAGCCGAAGAAAGAAATTCATACAGGTTTGAAACAACTTGTGGGTTAGTAAATTATGACAGAATTTTCATTTTGAAGTGAACTAATCCTTTAAGACATTGCAAAAATAAGTTGAGACACAGTTCCATTTCCCCCCCTGCACACAGATTAAAAATGACAACAAAACATCTCAGGTTACGTATGTAACCCCGGTTCCCTGAAGAGGGAACGAGACGCTGCGTTGAGACGCTGTGGGAATGCCCCTGCGTGATTGCGTCATGAAGCATGTGAAGAATCAGTCCAATAGTGTGACGAGACGTTACAGGCGGGTGACATCACAGACCAGGAAACTATAAAGCATACCCAGAAACAGACCGTGCTACCCTCTGATAGGCTGAAGCAAGTCCTTCTTCAGGGAACCAGGGTTCCCTTTCGTGGTCACTCCGAGTTACGTCGGATGACGACGATTGGGGTTTCCCTTAGAAGCCTATCACCTTCGAGTATATAAAACGAGCCAATGGCAATGAAATGCCATGGGTCTGCGGAATTTGCATAGCGTATCTCCGCCCACCGCAGGGGGTATATAAGGAAGTACGCTGGCAACATGCAGATATGTTTTCGCTTCGGAGCCGAGAACTTCTCCACTCCTTGCAAGCCAAAATTCTGAGTTATTCTTCTCATCGCTTCGAGACGAGCGAACTCTCCGGTGTTGGTGTGACGGCGATTTCAGCGAGTGCTCACTACCCTGCTGATCTGTTCCGTGATCTGACAGATAGTGTGATTTCTCCCTGTTCGCTTCAGCATCCGCAGAGTTTTTCCTCTCACAAAAAGAGCATTGCACGCGGCACGTCTTTTTAAAGATGCCTCGCCCGTGCACTTCTGGTTGTGGTTGCGATGTATTCTTTGCTGATGGGCACGATCTCTGCTTAGCGTGTTTGGGCGTTGATCACGCTAAAGCAGCGTTTGTGGATAACTCATGTTCTCACTGCGGGAACATGACCATCTCCATGCTGCGGTCGAGACTCAATGAGCTCACCAGAGCGAGAGTCCCCCTACCCACACCCCGATCTACTGACTCCCCGAGAGCTAGTACTTCGGCTGGTGGCCGGGGTGACCTGAGGGTGACTGTGTGGAGCACACCGCCGATACGTCCACGGTCCACACGCCCCTCTTCAGCATCGGTACCCGCGAGTGTTCAAACTGAGACTGCTGGTCCCTCTACGGAGGCCCCGCGTGTTTCGTTTGGAGCTCCAGCAGAGGATGCAATGTCTATCACTGCATCACAAGGTGGGCATGAGTCCTCGGGAAGTGAGGATTCGGCTGTGTTGCCGCCCTCGGGCGTGCCAGCATTGCCCGAGTCTGATCCCGAGCTGACTGCCATGCTTTCCCATGCTTTCCCGTGCTTTCCCGGGCAGCCGCGAGCGACGAAGGTGACCGCGCGCTCCCTGGGTCTGGTGATGTCCACAGCTGTGGTCCAGGAGCGACATCTCTGGCTGAACTTGGCCGATATGCGTGAGCCCGAGCGGATGCTCGATGCTCCCATATCCCAGGCCGGCCTTTTCGGCGGTGCCGTCGAGGACTTTGCCCAACAGTTCTCGACTGCCCAGAAGCAGACTGAGGCTATTAAGCATATTCTGCCCCGACGCTCCGCTGCTCAGCCGTCGGCACAGAATCCTCAGCCTGCTCGCCGCCGAGGGCGCCCTCCAGCGGCTCCCGCCCCTCCCGCACGGCCCCAGCAGCAGCCTCCATCTGGGCCGCGTCGTGGAGGAAGCCGCAGGAAGGCGCCACAGCCCTCTCCAGCCCCGCAGCCCGCTAAACGCCAGGCTAAGTGGCGCTCCTGAGACGGGCCGCTCAGGATTGGCTTTCTTTTCTGTTCAGGAGGTGGTAGCAGGGCCACTCCTTCCCCCGGTGGAGGGCCGGGGGAGAATCTTTTGTTCTCCACTCCCCGCTGCTCGTCCAACGGCGAGCAGCACCCTAATGTGGTTAAAGACAGAATTGAATTCTGAATTCTGAAATCCTCAAGCTCTGACAGAGCTCGAGGGCCGCAGTGCGCGCCACCCTCGGGTCCCGCCACTTCCGCCCTCCTCTGTTCCAGAGGTGTGGGATGACAGCACGCGCCGCCCACGGGCCACGCTCCTCTCATTCCCCTCTGTCGCCAGACCCCTGCCAGAGCACGCCCCCGTGGGACGCGCGCCCTCCCCTGGCCTCCTCTGGCAGGACGCGGTTAATGACCGTGCCCCCGCACAGGGCCGCTTTGCCACCCTCGCCGGTGCCGGTCATTCCGCCTCGCTGCCCCACCGACGGTACGTCTGTGGTTCGTATGACCCCGCTGGTGCACTTTCTGGAGGCCTGGCTAGAGCTTCCCAGACTGTCCCGCTCGGTCGCGAGAACCATCAGATTAGGCTACGCGATTCAGTTCGCGATATCTCCTCCCCGCTTCAGGGGAGTCCGCTTCACTATGGTCGGTGGCAATGCCCCTGTCATGAGAGCGGAGGTCGCCACCCTACTGGCGAAGGGTGCGATCGAGATTGTCCCTCCAGCCGAGATGAAGTCCGGCTTCTACAGCCCTTACTTCATTGTACCCAAGAAGTCCGGTGGTTTACGACCAATCCTCGACCTGCGCGTCTTGAACCGCTCCCTTCACAGGCTGCCGTTCAAGATGCTAACGGCCAAACACATCCTCCAGTGTGTGCGGCCGCAGGATTGGTTTGCAGCGATCGACCTGAAGGACGCCTACTTCCATGTCTCCATTTTACCTCGACACAGACCGTTTCTACGGTTTGCTTTCGAGGGGCAGGCATACCAGTACGCGGTTCTCCCTTTCGGGCTAGCCCTGTCTCCTCGCGTCTTTACGAAGGTCGTCGAGGCAGCCCTTGTTCCCCTCCGGGAACACGGGGTTCGCATCCTGAACTATCTCGACGACTGGCTGATCCTAGCTCACTCTCGAGACCAGGTTTGCGAACACAGGGACCTAGTGCTCCGGCACCTGGCTCGTCTGGCCTTCGGGTCAACTGGGAGAAGAGCAAACTCTGCCCCGCGCAGAGGATCTCTTTTCTCGGTATGGAGATCGACTCGGTCGCCATGTGCGCGCAGCTTACGAGCGAGCGCGCGCAGTCACTGCTGACTTGTCTTCGTCAGTTCGAGGGCAAGAGTGCGGTTCCACTGAAACTTTTTCAGAGGCTCCTGGGGCATATGGCATCCACAGCCGCAGTAACGCCGCTGGGATTGCTTCATATGAGACCGCTTCAGCTTTGGCTTCGCGATCGAGTCCCGAGGTGGGCATGGCAACACGGCACGCTCCGAGTCCCAGTGACTCCAGCCTGCCGTCAGACCTTCACCCCGTGGACGAACCTCAGTTTTCTACGGGCCGGAGTGCCCCTAGAACGAGTTTCCCGGCATGTTGTTGTATCAACAGATGCCTCCACCATGGGCTGGGGCGCCATGTGCAATGGACATGCTGCCGCGGGCTCCTGGACAGGACCCCAGCGCCTTTGGCATGTCAATTGCCTCGAGTTGCTGGCTGTACGTCTCGCCCTGCACCTCTTCCATGTGCTGCTCAAGGGTCAGCACGTACTAGTCCGTTCAGACAATACCACGACAGTAGCGTACATCAACCACCAGGATGGTCTACGCTCCCGCCGTATGTCGCAACTCGCTCGCCACCTCCTCATATGGAGTCAGAAGCATCTGAGGTCGCTTCGAGCCATTTATATCCCAGGAGACCTGAACCAGGCAGCCGACGAACTGTCTCGGCTTCGGCCTCTCGCTGGAGAATGGAGACTCCATCCCCAGTCGGTCCAGCTGATTTGGGATCAGTTCGGGGACGCACAGGCAGACCTGTTTGCCTCCCACGACTCGTCCCATTGCGACCTGTATTATTCCCTGACCGAGGGCACGCTCGGCACGGATGCACTGGCGCACAGCTGGCCGCGGGGCCTATGCAAGTATGCGTTTCCCCCAGTGAGCCTTCTTGCGCAGACTTTGCGCAAGATCAGGGAGGACAAGGAGCAGGTCATTTTGGTTGCCCCGTATTGGCACAACCGGACCTGGTTCTCCGAACTAGTACTCCTCGCGACAGCACCTCCCTGGCCAATTCCTCTGAGGAAGGACCTCCTTTCTCAGGGACGGGGCACCCTTTGGCACCCTCGTCCCGATCTTTGGAACCTCCACGTGTGGCTCCTGGATGGGACGAGGCAGGTTTGAGTACCCTACCACCAGCAGTGGTGGCTACCATCACTTCCGCTAGAGCATCGTCCACGAGACATGCCTATGCGTTGAAGTGGAACCTCTTCGTCAACTGGTGTTCTTCAAAACATCAAGAACCCACGAAATGCCCGATCAGTGTCGTGCTTTCCTTCCTGCAAGAAAGGTTGGAGCGAAGGCTGTCTCCCTCCACCCTGAAAGTGTATGTTGCCGCCATTGCCGCACATGACGACGCAGTTGATGGTAAGTCTCTGGGAAAGCACGACCTGATCATCAGGTTCCTGAGGGGAGCGAGGAGACTGAATCCTCCTCGTCCTCCCCTCGTACCCTCTTGGGACCTCTCAGTGGTTCTAACTGCCCTGCAGAGTGCTCCATTTGAGCCTTTGCAATCAGTAGAGCTTAAGTTCCTGTCTATGAAGACAGCGCTCCTGGTTGCATTGGCCTCCATCAAGAGGGTAGGGGACCTGCAGGCATTTTCGGTTGACGAAGCGTGCCTGGAATTCGGGCCGGCTAACTCTCACGTGATCCTGAGACCCCGGCCTGGATATGTGCCCAAGGTTCCTACCACACCCTTTCGAGACCAGGTAGTGAACCTGCAAGCACTGCCCTTGGAGGAGGCAGACCCAGCCTTGGCACTGCTCTGTCCAGTACGCGCCCTTCGTGCTTACGTAGACAGAACGCAGTGTTTCAGGACCTCAGACCAGCTCTTTGTCTGTTATGGTGGGAAGCTGAAGGGAAAGGCTCTCTCAAAGCAAAGGTTATCTCACTGGATAGTGGATACCATTGCTTTGGCATACCAGCAGCAAGGTCGTCAATGCCCCCTTGGTGTGAAAGCCCACTCCACTCGTAGTGTGGCTTCCTCTTGGGCTCTAGCGCATGGCGCCTCGCTAACAGACATTTGTAGAGCTGCAGGCTGGGCGACACCCAACACATTCGCGAGATTCTATAATCTCCGAGTAGAGCCAGTTTCTACTCATGTACTCACTTCAACCAGCCGGTACTAGATTCTGCTCAGGTGTCTTCGCTTGCTCGCCATTCCTCTCCACGGACGGGATACGTGCGATTTTCTTCTCAGGTGAGTCTGATAAGCTCTGAGTTCCTCCAGCACCGGTGACGTCAGCGCCTGAGTTATGCCAATCTGCCATAACGCAGCTTTTGCGCTTGACTAGGTGCCTCCATGTGCATGGTCCCCCCTCTGGGCGACCCCCACATGTGTATTTCCACTGTAAGTCTCTTTTGAGCGTGTGTCTTTCCCTTGCCAAGCCACCTTGCCACCCCTGGGGTTTAAATATTCCACCTGTGGCTGGACACCTCAGTGATACTCCATATGCATCCCTCTGGGTCATATGTGTCTCTCAAGTCCCCCCCTTAATGGTTGGGCGTAATTGCATATTTCTCCTGAGATATGCTTCCCAGTGTACCTTGGTATTCCTGTGTTAGGTAGGACTCCTTCGTTCGTGCTAGTCTCACAACAGGGAGCTCAGACTTACGCAGGGCACTGGATGACAGCCGAGGTGGCGTGATTAGACTGCAACCCCAATCGTCGTCATCCGACGTAACTCGGAGTGACCACAAAAGGGAACGTCTCGGTTACGTATGTAACCCTCGTTCCCTGAGTAGGGAACGGAGACGTTACGTCTTCCTGCCACTTCCGCTGTATCGCTGAAAAACGCCTGGGTCCAGTCTCGACTCCTCAGCGAAGACATATCTGCATGTTGCCAGCGTACTTCCTTATATACCCCCTGCGGTGGGCGGAGATACGCTATGCAAATTCCGCAGACCCATGGCATTTCATTGCCATTGGCTCGTTTTATATACTCGAAGGTGATAGGCTTCTAAGCGAAACCCCAATCGTCGTCATCCGACGTAACGTCTCCGTTCCCTACTCAGGGAACGAGGGTTACATACGTAACCGAGACGTTACATACGTAACCTGAGCCGTTCCCTTTCAAGGGAACTCGAGCTACGTCGAGACGCTGTGGGAACACTATACCCACGACGTCATAATAACCACTGCCTGTTTGTGTGAAATCATCGTGCACACTAAGATACAAGCACCCTAGACCTTGGAGTGGAGCCTAGATCAAAGTTATAAAACCGCACAAATGTGTGCGGTGAGGACCATCCTGCTGCATCACAAATGTCATGAAGGGAGACAATAAAGCTTTTGAGGTAGCCATACTCCTAGTAGAATGGGCCCGGACAGCCATAGGTAATGGCTGACCCACCCGCTCCATAAGCAAGTGAGATATCCACCCACTTGCTTATTCTCTGCTTAGGTGCAGGGTACCCTTTTCTAGGTGACCCCAAACAGACAAAGAGTTGATCTGACTTTCGCCACAGGGCAGCTCCGTGGACATAGGCATCCAAAGCCGAACAGGGCATAGCAGATTAAGTTTTTCCAAGGCTTTCACCATACCAGGTGCAAATTCCAGGCACGAAGGAGCAACCCGACAAGGCTTGCAAAGTCTCCAATTATCTTGATAGAAGAAATGGCAAGGAGAAATTAAGTTTTTAGTGAGGAACTTTTCTGAAACCTCCTTAATAGGCTCAAAAGGAGCCAAAATTAGGCCTTCAAGTACAACGGCCAAATCCCAAGCCGGTGCTCTAGTGCGCAGTGCAGGCCTCAGCCTCAGAGTGCCACAAAGAAAACGAGTAATGAGAGGATCTCTCCCCAATGAAGCCCCACCCAAAAGAGTGTGGTAAGCAGACATAGCCACCACATACACCTTTAAGGTGGAAGGGGATAATCCAGCAGAGAAGTGTCCTTGCAAATAATCAATTACTGAACCAACAGGGCAGTTGACAGGATCCTATTGACGTTCTGTACACCAAGAAGAGAATACGTCCCCTTGGAATTATAAGGTTCTATCTGCGTTCTGAGCAGTTTTGAGATATTGAGCTTCAAAGTTTTTGCATTACATATAGGAAAATTTATATGGGGAACAAGTTTCTTTCAAACATGAAAATAACAGGGACCCTAAATGTATTCTAAATATACAATATCAAAATCCTCTCAAATTTGTAAATGGGGATTTTTGGAATGGGTCAAATGCAGATAGAACCTTCTAATTCTAAAAAAACACTTTTCGCTTAGAATTATAAGGTTCTATCTGCCAAAACATTATTTGAACATTAAATATAAAATTAATGTTGTAACAATGTCTCGACATGTGTTAGAAAGTACAATTTTATCCTTTCTATGACATTTATTTCATATTTTTAGCACTTCCATGTATTTAGGACATTTCAAATTAAGCAAGGTAGGTCTAAATATTTTGTCCAGTGCAGATGTTAATTTTTGGTACCAATTTGGTGGGTAATTAAACACATTATTGCAGAAATTGTTACTTTAATCTTTCTTTTGTTTAGACAGAAAGCAGCTACTGTAATACAATCTGTAATAAAATCTGAGCAGGACTTCATTCCACCTAAAGTGGGCCAGGTAAAATGGCTTTCTCTCTAGACATCAGTATGGCTGAAATAACATGCTAACGTTTATTGTTGTAATTAAGACCCCATCAATTAAATTGTTGACTATTTGACCTTTAAGGCTTAATATTGTAAAAAATTAAGACATTTTAAGACTTTAAAAACTGCAAGAAAACAGACATGCTTCAGCAAATTAATTCATGAAGTTTAATAATCATTGAAAAATGATTCACTGACTATATAATCACAAAAAATGTCAGATTCATTTTTTTAAACAGAACTATAATACGCTCTGTGACTCATTTTTTAAAACACAGAACTATAATACTCTCTGTGACTCATTTTTTAAAACACAGACTTATAATACTCTCTATCTGCTAGTGGCATGAATTTAAACATGGACTTAATGTCACTCATCTTCGCCTCTGAGATGATGCTCTGTTTGGAGAGTACCCTTGGTTTGGGTAAGATGGATGTAGGTGCCAGGCTTCTCGTGTGTTTGCTTGGTCCTCTTATGTCTACTTCAACTCTTGGCTCTGCATGTGATTTTGTGTAATGAAGAGTATATGGACACTGATCAAACACAAGCTGTGACACTTCAGAAAATGGAACCTGTTTGTACTGAAACAGCTTGGAACATGCCTGAAAGTCATAGAAATCTATATTCTTCATCTGTATGATTTCATATGGGTTGTTCCTGTTCACCTTCAGTAAAACACGCAAGAAAGACAGTGGTGAAAAGAATTCAGACAATGCCATTGCCTTTTCAATATGGCTGTGCATATTGTCTACCTCCTGCACTGCGAAGTGGCCTGGGGTAGAGTATTTCATTGTTATCTTTTTAATTTGAGGATGCCTTGTCAGGAAATCTGCCATAGCAAAGGCTATTAAGGAATTTCTGTTCTGAGGCACACAACTATCACTCCATGTAATCATCTCAGTGGCATGTGGATGATCACGTACAACGCGTTCTAATATTTTCATTAGTGCACTTGCAACATCATTTCCTCCCCTACCTGACATTGCCTCTGTCCACAAAGCACAGTAGCCTTTTTTAGTCTGCGAACAGTGAGCAGTAAGATTATACAAGTTAAGTTTCCACTTGTATAAAAAAAGAGCTAATTTCGGCACGTGGACATGAAATAACATTCTGTAGGTCAAAACAGACTGTTAGAGTATCCTTATCCTCTCTGTCTTTTTGGCGCTCTTGGCGCATTGCCGTCTTGTCAGCTATATGCTTTGTTTGACGGTATTCATCACTTTGGCCTACCATGTTTTGCTTTACGGCAGTCTCATATGCTTCACACTGATCACACCGATCCTTTTTACGGGTGTGAAAGCTAAGGTTGAACTCTGTGTTGAATATGAATCGGTAATAAGATTCTTTCACAGGTGTATTTCCATTCTCGTTGCATTTAAATCTGTAGAGATCATACATCCTTGAAACATTGAGTACCGGTTCAAGGTACTGTCTTTCTGTGCTGGCACGACAGTAATGTGACTCAACAACAGAAAATGAACTGATGTGGGCCTTTACCTGCTCTTTCTGATTTTCATCTATGCATTTTTTTGCATGCTTTCCCCTTGCATCTGATTTTGGCATGCTAGTCGTCTGATTTTCTTCATGTGTGTATTATACACAGGTTTCTGGCTGATGGCAAGTGTGCCCAGATAAAACTGCTTACAGACTCTCACCTTTTCACCCTCTACGTTTAGATAGTACTTAAATGAGTAGGTACGCTTTCTGTGAGGTTCATCACAGGTTTGTCTTTCTTTTTCTGGGCAGTCTGTAGTCATGGCTATAAAGTCATATTTCCTGTTTTGACTCAACTGGTAGAACTGTGTAAAGCATTTCTCCCTTTCAGCTGGGGTTACTTTCTTTGCACATTTGTATTTACATGACATACTACAGTTCTTCAAAGTTCTCACTTGTTTGGCAGAAGCCTTTTTATTTGCAGAGTTGACATGTTCCTTGCCTTCCTGATAAAGTTTATTGCGGGTACATGCTTTCCATGTTGAAGGATTTGAAACGCGTCTCCTGTTTCTTCTTTTCTGAGTAGCCCCCAGCTCTTTAATTTGTAAACTGGTAGGTGCAGTCACTGGTTCGGTCACTGGCTCCACTGGTGCGGTCACTGGCTCGGTCACTGGCTCCACTGGTGCGGTCACTGGCTCGGTCTCTGGCTCCACTGGTTTGTCTGGTAAGACCCTGGGCCCTGCTGCATCTACCTTGTCACCTGCCTGGAGAATTTTTTTTTTTTTTTAAATACTTATTTAAACATAATGTTTAAATACACAATGTAAAAAAATAGGCATGCAATAAATTCAGAAAAGTTTCTTATTATTAGCTCACTACCTCTGTAGCTCAAAACTAACCAATTCTGACTGACTGACTGACTGACTGATTCTTACCTTTCCTCTCTCTGTTGTTCTCTGCCTTGGTATTACTGGACTGCTTGTTTCTCCCTCTGTCTCTAAAAGTCTGATTTTACATTGCTCCTTTACAACATTGCTCCTTCCCTCTTCTGCCTCAGTTTCTCTCCCATTCTCTGATGATGCTTTTTTCATATTTTCTTTGCCTGGTGCTCTCTTTCTCGTTCTCCTGCTGTTGTTTTTAGCATTACTTTTTCCCCTCCTGGATATGTAAGGTTCAGTGCAAAAATAGACACACAAAAAAAACTTTTTTTAGCATGGTATACCATTGAGTAATGTTAGCTACAGGGTACAATCATTCTGAAATCATTTTAATACTGAGGTAACTGCTTTAACGATCTTTCACATGTTCACATTTTCACATAACGATCATAACTTACTGTAACCGCACTATTTTGAAAAGGATAGGTTCGTTTGTTTTTTCTGTATTTGTTTTTTTATCTTACTTGCCTCTTAATTTCAGGAACTATGGAGCTAGCGCTGCTGGCTAGTGTGGTGTCTAACTATGAAAACAATCTCCTCAGCAAGACCTAAAACAAAACAAAACAAAACAAAAGACTGAACTTGCCTGGAATTCGGGCTGCTGTCCTTGACAAGATCTTCAATAAAATTGTTGACCTTGAGGTTTCTTAAAAACTTCGCGTTGCATGCCATAATCCTCACAGATATTGTGTGTTTGTGATCTTTCCTGTCTTCAAGGAAAAAGCCGGCGACATGACATATAAAGTTGATCCTGATTGGTCCTGTTCTGTGCATTCGAAGTGCTGATTGGCTCACGCAGATAGAACCTTATAGAGCTAAGTTAGAGTTCGACTTTGTAGATAGAACCTTTTTGTTTTTTCAATAAAAAGTCCCAAAATGTACACAACTTAAAAAAAAAACATCACATAATGTAAATAAGTTGCGAACTCAAACATGTGTAAGTACCGCTTTTATACAGTGAGCATAAGAATATGATTGGATAGAAGTGAAGGCAATAGGTGATGTAGTTTCATTTGAAAGTCACGTGTCTAGTATCTGTAAAACCGCATTTTTCCATCTTAAAAATATATCTAAATTACGTCATATGCTCTCATTGACAAATGCGGAACAATTAGTCCATGCGTTCATGACCTCAAGGCTAGATTATTGTAATGCTCTACTGGGTGGTTGCCCTGCCGCAATCTCAAAATTCCGGCCAGTTGATAATACCTAGAATATCAAAATCAACTGCTGGCGGTAGATCCTTTTCCTATTTAGCACCAAAACTTTGGAACAGCCTTCCTACCATTGTCCGGGAAGCAGACACACTCTGTCAGTTCAAATCTAGATTAAAGACACATCTCTTTGACATAGCGTTCACATAATACATTATAGACTTCTATAATTCAATATTAGGCTGCATAGATTAGGTCAGCTGGAACCGGGAACACTTCCCATAAATCCTGATGTACTTGTTACATCATGAGAAGAATGGCATCTACGCTAATTTTAGTGTCTTTGTTTATCCCAAGGTTTTCCCGCAGCCTGCCGGATCCAGGCCGTTTCCAGATCTGATGAAGGACCTTCGCCTGGACCCGGTGTCAACGCAGTGCTGAAGGGCCAACTAGTCTCTCCCTATGGAGGATCCCTTTCCCACTCTACAGATAACGCGTCGTCGGGAAAACTCAATTTGCGTATCTACCCCGAATTGATAAAATAAAATAAAATTCTGAATCAAAACTATAAGGAAACACCAGTAATTTGTTTAGGTTTGGTTTGTAGGGAATTCCAAACCTGCACACATATATTCAAACGCACATAACTATAGAACCCGTTCTTAATGCGCATCTGAACGCCATCAGCGTTTCTCACAGGTTCGCGTTTAAAGTCTGTGTAGAGGGAATGGTGTCGTCTTGGCGGCCCCTAATTTAAAAACAAATGATCGTTGCGACGGAAGCGAATCAATCAAAACTAACTTTAGCTGGAAAATAACTTTATTAAAGAACCGCTATAAAGCCAAAACAATCTTACGTTAAATTATACATTTATCTCTGTAAAGCTGCTTTGAGACAATCTACATTGTTAAAAGCGCTATATAAATGAAAATGACTTGACTTGACTTGACTTGTAGTAATTGAGTCTTCCCGGCAGAACTTATGCTAAAGCTTTCATTTCAGGATAAAGCGGCGGTAGAAATTGGAGAATCCGAGGAAACGTTGGAGTTCCTTGATGGTTGTGGGTATGGGCCAGTTGCGGATGGCATCCACCTTCCCCTCGTCCATCTGGATGCCACTACTATCGATGTGATAGCCAAGGAACTGCACTGCGGGTTGGTGAAAAGAGCACTTTTCTGCTTTCAGGAACAACTGGAAATCCCTCAGGCATTTCAGGACCTCCGCAACGTGGTGGCGATGTTCGGCCATACTCCGGGAGTAAATCAGGATGTCATCTATATAGACCAAGACAGACTTGTGGAGGAACTCCCAGAGTACCTCATTTATGAAATCCGGGAATACAGAGTTGGCCAATCCATATGGCATAACGAGGTACTCGTAGTGCCCAGTAGGGGTCACAAAGGCCATCTTCCATTCGTCCCCCTCACGTATACGGATGAGGTTGTAGGCACTGTGGAGGTCCAACTTGGAGAAAACAGTGGCACCTCGGAGATGTTCCAGCGCAGCGGGGACGAGAGGAAGGGGGTAGCGAAACTTGACAGTGATCCGGTTGAGTGCGCGGTTATCTATACAGGGCCGCAAGCCTCCGTCCTTCTTAGCCACAAAAAAGAAGCTGGAAGTAGCAGGGGAAGTAGACGGGCGGATGTAACCTTGATCCAGAGCCTCTTTGATGTATTCCACCATGGCCTTCTCCTCCGGGAGTGACAGGGGATAAATCTTCCCACGGGGCACTGACTCACCCGGAAGCAGATCGATGGCACAATCCCATGGTCGGTGTGGAGGCAGCTTGGAGGCTCGCTGGGGGCAGAAAACATCACTGAAATGGGCATAACATGGAGGAATGTCCACCGAAAGTTTCTCCACTGGACTTTCTATGGATGTAGAGCAAAGGGGTAGCCCTCTGGCCCGAGGAGTAGTCGGCACCTGAAGTGCAGAGAAACAGTTTGGGAAGCAGCAGTCCCCCCACTTCAGTATTTCGCCGGTCCTCCAGGAGATGATGGGATTGTGCTGCTCCAACCATGGGCGCCCTAGAATCACATCAGCGGTGGATTCCTCCAGAACCAGCAAATGTTGTTGTTCTATGTGTAGGGCTCCTACTTGAAGCTGTATGGGACCAGCACAGAGACGTACCTGCTTCAGGCTGAGGGATCTGCCAGTTATCGAGTGAATTTGGTAGATGGACGGCGTGGCAGTAGACTTGAGCTTGAGCTGGAGGCAGAGGGCGCCAGAGATGAAGTTGCCTGCTGACCCTGAGTCGAGAAGGGAGATGACTGGAATAGTAACATCAGCAGCAGTTAAATTCACAATAGTAGAGAGTGGTTTCAAGTTTTCAAACATGGGAAATATAGCACTCACCATGGGACGAGGAGGACATTTAGAGATGAAGTGCTCAGAGGAACCACAGTATTGACACAGACTCTGGGTCAGCCGTCTATGTCGTTCAGCACGAGTCAACCGTGCGCCATCTATCTGCATGGGTTCGTAGGCGGGTTTTGGAGGACTGATGGACTCAGGTCGACAGAGGGATGGAAGAGAGAGTAGCTGGTCCTGGTGCTCCTCGAGACATGACTGCATACGAGTAGCGAAGCGAGTGAAGAGTTGGATGAAGCGTTCTAGCCCGATGGAATCCTCGTAGGCAGCTAGATGCAATCGTACGCGAGGGTTCAGACCCTGACGATACGTGGTGAGCAGGGCTTGTTCATTCCATCCGCTAGCGGCAGCTAGTGTACGGAATTGCAGGGCATATTCACTCACCGACATGGAACCTTGCCTTAACTGGTATAGTTGCTCTCCAATAGATGAATCCCAGGTGGGCATCCCGAAAATTTCTCTGAAGTGAGGGAAGAAACTGGAGAGAGATTGGACTATGGAACTCTTCTGGGACTATAGTGATTCGGCCCAGCGCAGTGCTTTGCCATTCAACTGTGATATTACGAACGCAACCTTAGCAAGGTCGTTCGGATACAGGTGTGGTTGCATCTCCAAGACCAGTGAGCATTGTAGGATGAACCCATTGCAATCCTCCGCCGATCCTGAGAAGGGCGTCGGTCGGGCCATGGGTCTGACAAGCACTGGTGGTGAAGTAGTGACGACAGTGTCAGCGGAAGTGGACGCTGTGGGCAGTGCTAGAGGAACGGAAGGTAGTGCCTGACGGACATCGTCCATGAGGTCCTGGAAGGGATCAGGGGTGCTCATGTTGGTGTTCGTCAGTTTTCTTTACTTTGGGGTCTGGTATTCTGTTACAAGACAGAAGGGACAGACACAAGGATGCAGGTAATGGAATGTTTATTTGAACAACCAGGTGAAAGATCGGCAATGCAGGTGAAGGACCGTGGGTGAGTAGAGATCCAGACGATTAAACTTGAATGACACAGTTCGTATACTTGCAGATGGAGATCAGATGAAGATACACTAGAATAGCGGAAGAACAACGAAGAAGACTCGGAGATAACACAAGGAAACTGGTAAGTAGATTAGCAGTCCTAGTAGTAAGCACAGCATTAGCTTCTTGATGCAAACGATACCGGACAAAGAGTGAGAGTGAGAGTGAGAGTGAGGCTTAAATGCTAGAGGTGATTGCAGTACTGATGATGTGCAGGTGTGTGATGTGCAGGTGTGTAATCAGTACTCAGGAGAGGGAGTGCACTGTGATTGTGTGAGGGTTGAGCCTGGCGTGGTTGTGACAAATACAGGCGGTAAAAAGAAAACCACATGATGATTTAATGTTCACTGCCATTAGTTTTCCACAAGTTGAGGCACACGTTAAAATAATGAAGGTGCACAGTGTCATACAAACAAATACAAAACACCATCATGTTCACCATCATCAATGCCAAATAATGCCATGAACATTCATTAAACAATATATGATGTAATATAACCCCCAAATGTACATAACTGAAAACAAAAACTAAGAAGAAACATAATTATTTAAATGAAATAACATCAAATGTGAAGTGTCACACAGGGAATTCTGGCAATGTCTATTTACAGAAACAACAAGAACAGAAAAAAGAGAAGCGACAAGCAGAAAAAAAAAGAACTACAACTGACTTCAGCCACAGCCTTAGATCAACTGAAGATAAAAGAAGACATTAAATCTCTGAAGATCTCATCAGAGGAGGATTAAACAACTCCACAGCATTTACAGCATTACCAGCTTCACTTATTACTAACCAGATAGACTTAATTTCTGTCATCTATGACATTCTGTTTGAGAATTAACGGAGGTTCAGATGTTGATGATTTATTGTTTCATTTGAAGTCACCATGATGGTGATCAGTGACTGCTTTAGTTGGGCTCTTGACCTTTGACTTTCTTACATTAGTTTTTCTCTGGCTGCTGTAACTCTGTGTTTATAAGACACATTAGTTATGGCAAGACAGAGAGAAAATGAATCAGGTTATGTTGTTTATGTGTTGATGATGACAAAATCATCATGTAGTGGCCTGATTCACTGAGCTCATATAGAGCCTTATCTTTGATTATACATTATTGGTTGTAGTAGCCCTATGATTCTACAGCACGTGATCCATCAGTGTTGTGATAATATGAAGATTTTTTTGAAGATTTTTTGAACATTGTGCACAATAAAGGTTTGAACTACTGTATCTTACAGACACACACAGACATCAAGAATCAGCATATGACTCTCAACAACAGTGATGATAAAAGTGCAGTGCATGATGGGAGCCATCAATAAAAACTCATCAATAAAACTTCAATAAAACATCAACATTTAAACCTCTGGTAATTCTCAATTATAACTTTTATGACAAATTGATTTGTAATACAATATTTTTAAATTACATTCAACCACAACTGGCAGTTTTTTTTTTTATACCATAAACTGAAGTTCAATGCCATAAAACCTAAAATATTACTACCGTATTTTTTACGGTGAAGCACTTGCAACCAGCTGCCAGTTTTTTTCTGTAAACTTTAGTTCAGTGCCGTAAAAACTAAAATATTTCTACCGTATTCTTTACGGTCAAGTACTGGCAACCACAGCTTCCAGTTTTTTACCGTAATCTTTAGCTCACTGCCGTAAAACCAAAAATATTACTATCATATTTTTTTATTGCAAATCGCTTGCAACCAGCTGCCAGTTTTTTACCGTAAACTTTAGTTCAATGTCGTAAAACAGAATGTCTTTAAATGCCAATCCCAATGCATCTTTTTCGTTATCTACATGTATATTAAAATCACCAACAATTAGGACTTTATCTGCAGCCAGTACTAACTCTGATAGAAAGTCAGCAAATTCTTTGATAAAGTCTGTATGGTGCCCTGGTGGCCTGTATACAGTAGCCAGCACAAATCTCAAACGTGATGTATTATTTAAACTAGATAGTGTTACATTAAGCACCAACACTTCAAAATAATTATATTTGAAACTAGACTTCTTAGTATTTCTGAAGATATTACTATAAATTACAGCAACACCTCCCCCTTTGCCTTTCAGACGAGGTTCATGTTTATAACAGTAATCTTGTGGGGTGGACTCATTTAAAGTATGTAATCGTTTGGTTTGAGCCAGGTTTCTGTCAAACACAGCACATCTAGGTTATCTGTAATCATATCATTAATAATAAGTGATTTTGAAGTAAGGGATCGAATATTCAGCAACTCGAGCTTTATCATTTGTTCATCTGTATTATATCTGTTTTTTATTCGTTGAACATCAATAAAATTATTACCCTTAAATGGGTTTGGGAGTTTTTTGTATTTCCTAATTCGGGGAACAGACACAGTCTCTAGATGTGATCGGATTCAGTAGGGATAGTAGTAGTAGTATTATCAATAATCTGGTGGATTTTGTAGTAGTGCTGCACGATTAATCGTATCGCAATCGCAATCGCGATGTCAAGCCTACGCGATTATATGACGCAAAATGCTGCGATTTTATATTAAATAAACAAATTAGCGCTGTTAACGCACTTATTAATGCAAATGCTTTTAAACCATTCATCCGCGATAAGACATAATAGAACGAGCCGCCTGTGAATGTCCTCCTGACACACACACACATGTACACACACACACACACACACACACAGAGATAGATAGACGCGCGCCAGTATCAAGTTCTCTTTCGCGGTAGAACGAACAACACACATGCCAAAATGAACGCGCTGCCTGTGAATATCCTGACTGTGACAGACAGAAAGACTCGCGCTAATATCGTGCGTGCGCACAAAACAGCATGACAGAATACAGTTCTCTTTCGAGCTTGAACGAACAATAACACACACAATTATGCAAAAATGTCTTTTTGTCGAGTGTCTTCATAACATAAGAGTAGTCTTATGATGAACACGAAGAGTTGTGATAACTCGTGAAAGAATGAGGCGCGTGTGAGATCCGCGTCTCTGACAGCGGCTGGTCTTAAAGGGACAGTACAGTAGCCACTAATTACATCTGTCGCTAAAGTTATTATTATTATTATTTATTTTTTTTCTTTATTTTTTATTATTTTTTTTTCTTTAACCTAACATGTATGGTTATATGTACTCTTGTATGTAAATTATGTTTTGTTCTTGTTAAAATGCAAAATGCAAAAAAAAAATAAAAATCTGTCGCTAAAGTTAATCAAAGAACAAAGGGAACAGAGAAAAACACTCACTGCTCTTGACTAAAGAACTTTTTTCTTTAGGCTGATTATCACTAATCTGTCTGTGCATTTATTTTCCTTGAGAACCAAGCAAGTTGACTCATGAAACCATTTGTTTATTATATCGCATATCGCAATCGTAATCGCAATATTGACCTCAATTATCGCAATATGACATTTTCCCCAAATCGTGCAGCCCTATTTTGTAGGCAGGTTAAGACTGGATTTAATAATAACAACAACAACAATAATAATGATAATAATAATAATTGCATGAATATTTAAATCTGTTGCATTTTGCAGGTGGTTGAAGACTGGATTTAGATTTTTTATAGATGTACAGTAAGGATATACTAATATTTTTTATGTTTTAAAAGCTATTACAATTATAAAGATATGACGTGTTTGGTGAGTTTATAATGTAATAAATTTCTCATAATGTAAAAATTGTTCTTACATTATGAGCTCAAGATTTTATTATGTTTTGAGAGCATTTATTACATTATGAACATTTTATTACAATAATATTGTAATTCTTATTACATTATGAGTTGCTACAGGCTCCCTAATGCCTATACATTATATACAATATAATTACTGTCGCCTTTTTTGCCTTTTCACCACATTGGCTTTTGACTTGCTTAGTTGGGGACATTGGATTTAACATTTAATTTAATATTCAACAATAATTGTCATGATCCTGGTATCCTTCTCTTACACTCTTCCTCCCTCTTCTGGTCACACTCATTATTACATCCTTCCACGCACACACATCCTCATTCATTATCCCATTCATCCTCAGCTGTTCCTCATCACCTCATCTCTACACTCTCTCTACCCACCTGATTCCCACCTTCTCTGATTAGACTCTCTATTTCTAGGCTTTCCTTTCCTTTGTTCTTCGTCAGATTATTGCTGAATGTTACGTACCTGTTTGCCAGCTTTTCCAGCCCCTATCTTGTCGTGTCCTGTCTGGTGCGTGTTCCTGACTAACTGCATAGTTACCTCGCCTCTGCTCTGTCCAACCTCCAGCTACGTGAGTGGTCCACGGTTTGGCATTCCTGTGCTCTCAACGGACCCAGCCTCTCTCTCTACCTCCGGGGTTTTTCCGTTGCCGATCCAGACCGTGTATTTCTGTTGCATTACTGCTGAGAGACTTTCTCTTTCCTTTGGCTGAGATATCTTCTGTTGGATTTAATACTGAGAGACTTTCTGTTGGATTTTCATGCCTTGCGGCCACCTGTGTTCTTTACCTGAACTGTGTCTCGACCATTAAACATTGTCAAATTGCCTTCTGCTTTTGGGTCCTCTCTCCTCACCCGTGACAGAATAATCTGACCAGAAATGGACCCAGCAAAGGAGAGTCCTCTTCAATCCGCGCTCGAACTCCAGGGAGCTATGCTGGGCCGTCATGAGGATGAGCTGGCCGCTGCTCGCAATGTCATGGATTCCCTTGCTGCTCGCATGACTGAGATTTCGCAACAGCTTCATCACCTCCATCTTGAGTCTTCCTCTTCTAGAGGTCAGGATGCTCCAGAGCCTAGAGTCAACAACCCGCCGTGTTATTCTGGTGAGCCCAAGGAGTGTCGATCATTTTTGACCCAGTGCGAGGTTGTCTTTTCACTACAGTCTTCCACGTATGCCAGTGACCGCTCCCGCATTGCCTTCGTCATCTCCTTGCTGTCTGGCCGAGCGCGGGAGTGGGGAACAGCTGTATGGAATTCAGAGGCCGACTGTCTCACTCGTTATACCTTCTTCAAGGAGGAGATGCTGCGGGTCTTTGATCGTTCTGCGTTCGGAGCGGAGGCTTCCCGCCTTCTGTCTACGCATTCGCCAAGGGAGGAGGTCAGCAGCAGATTTTTCGATTGAGTTTCGTATTTTGTCTGCTTCCTGTGACTGGAACGAGTCGGCTCTGGCAGCTCGTTTTCTCGAAGGGCTTAATGCCGATATAAAGGACGAGATCCTTGCCCATGAGGTTCCCACTCGCCTGGATCCTCTTACTGACATGGCCATTCGAGTGGAGAAGCGTTTTGAAGTTCGCCGCCGCAGCCGCAACCTTGAAAGATCTCTTCTCTCCAATCCTGCACTCTCTCCTACGCTGTCTCCCATCGCAGAATCCGAGCCAATGCAGCTGGGAGGACTACGAATCTCCGCGGCCGAGCGTCAACGCCGCATCATGGCTCGCCTCTGCATGTACTGCGGGTCTGCATCTCATCAAGTCTCCACCTGTCCGGTAAAAGCCAGAGCTCACCAGTAGAGAGAGGGTTACTGGTGAGCGCTTCAACCCTAGACCCTCTGCCACGCGCACGCACTACTTTCTCCGCCCTCCTCCGCTGGCTGGGTTTTTCCATCTCTTGCACGGCTTTGATTGATTCAGGAGCCGAGGGAAACTTCGTGGATGAGACCTGGGCTCGTGAACAGGGGATTCCCCTCATTGAACGCAAAGACTCCACCCCTGTCCACGCCCTCGACGGTAGTATCCTCTCTAGAGTGCGCTTTGCCACAGCTCCGGTGAGTCTCACCATCTCTGGCAATCATCAAGAGACAATTTCTTTTCTTGTTTTTCATTCTTCTTATAGCCCTGTTGTTTTAGGACACCCCTGGTTAGTTGAACATAACCCACAGATTAACTGGTCTAGAGGCTCCATTCTTTCATGGAGTTTGTCGTGTCATGTTAAGTGTTTAATGTCTGCTGTTCCTCCTGTCTCTTCTGTCTCTGTTTTTCAGGAGGAGCCAGGTGATTTTTCTGGGGTCCCGGAGGAGTACCATGATCTTCTAGCGGTCTTTAGTCATTCCGGGGCCACTTCTCTTCCTCCCCATCGACCTTATGACTGTAGTATCGACCTTCTGCCGGGTACCACTCCTCCCCATGGGAGACTTTACTCTCTCTCTGCTCCCGAGCGCGAAGCTCTAGAGAAATATCTATCTGATTCGCTCAACGCAGGTACCATCGTTTCTTCCTCCTCCCCTGCCGGTGCGGGTTTTTTCTTCGTTAAGAAGAAAGATGGTTCATTACGCCCCTGTATAGATTATCGAGGGTTGAATGACATCACGGTCAAGAACCGTTATCCTTTGCCGCTCATGTCATCCGCCTTCGAGATCCTGCAGGGGGCCAAGGTCTTTTCTAAACTAGGTCTTCGTAATGCTTACCATCTTGTCCGCATAAAGGAGGGGGACGAGTGGAAGACGACGTTTAACACACCCTTGGGGCACTTCAAATATCGCGTTCTTCCTTTCGGTTTGGTCAACGCTCCTGCCGTGTTCCAGGCGTTAATTAACGATGTTCTCAGAGACATGCTGAACATTTTCGTTTTTGTCTATCTTGACGATATTTAAATTTTCTCCCCCTCTCTCCAAATACATACTCAGCATGTTCGTCAGGTTCTCCAACATCTTCTCGAAAATCGACTGTTTGTCAAAGCCGAGAAATGTATTTTCCACGCTCAATCCGTGTCCTTTCTTGGGTCTGTAATTTCCGCAGAGGGCATTAGCATGGATCTCTCCAAGGTCCGTGTGGTCACCGAATGGCCAGTTCCTGATTCGCACGTCGCTCTCCAACGTTTTTTGGGCTTTGCGAATTTTTACCGTCGGTTTATCCGTAACTTTAGCCAGATCACCGCTCCTCTTTCAGCTCTTACGTCTGCTAAGGTCCGTTTCTTTTGGACTAAGGAGGCCCAAACAGCTTTCGATCGTCTCAAATCTTTTTTTTCTTCCGCGCCTATCTTAAGAACTCCTGATGTCTCCAGACAATTCATTGTAGAGGTAGATGCATCGGAGGTGGGCGTGGGAGCTGTCCTCTCCCAACGCTCATCTTCTGATGACAAGGTTCACCCCTGCGCTTATTTTTCACATCGCCTTACTCCCGCCGAACGCAATTATGATGTCGTTAATCGCGAATTTTGGCAATCCGTCTAGCCCTCGGAGAGTGGCTCTGGCTTTGAGGGCACCCCTGTTCCGTTCGTTGTCTGGACTGTTCATAGAAATTTAGAATACATTCGTTCCGCTAAGAGACTCAACGCTCGTCAGGCCCGTTGGGCTCTTTTCTTTACGCATTTTGACTTTTCCATCTCCTACCGTCCTGGTTCTAAAAACCTCAAGCCAGATGCGCTTTCACGACAGTTCGCTTCTCCAGAAGTTGTTCCCACAAAGGAGAAGATCCTTCCTCAAGGTATGGTGGTGGGCGCAGCTGTCTGGGGAATAGAACGGTTGGTCAAACGTTCCCTGGCTCACGCCGTTACTCCCCATCTTTGTCCAAGGGGCCTTTTGTTCGTTCCTCCTTCCGCTCGTCTCGCTGTTCTTCAATGGGGTCACGCCTCCAAATTATTTGCCCATCCCGGTGTTAGGGGCACCGTCGCCGCTATCTGCCAAAGGTTCTGGTGGCCCTCTCGTGAGCGTGACATACGCCGTTTCATCGCTTCGTGTTCTGTCTGCACCCAGACTAAGTCAGGTAATTCGCCCCCAGCGGGGTTGCTGCGTCCTCTTCCATTACCGTCTCGCCCGTGGTCACACATCGCCTTGGATTTTATCACGGGTCTCCCTCCCTCTGAGGGAAACACCGTGATACTTACAGTCGTGGACCGGTTTTCTAAAGCTGCCCGCTTTATTCCTTTACCAAAGCCCCCGTTATTCAGTTGGACAGAGGGTTTGGCTTTCCACCCTTAATCTTCCTCTTCAATCCACGTCGCGCAAGCTGGCTCCTAAATTCATTGGGCCGTTCCGTGTCCTTAAGATTCTCAGTCCTGTCTCAGGCAAACTCAAGTTATCTACCAATCTCTGACGCATTCACCCTGTCTTTCACGTGTTGTGTATTAAACCCGTTGTTCGGGTCCCTCCTCGTCCTGTCACCCCTCCGATCCGTGTTGAGGGCACTCCCACCTATAAGGTTCATAAGCTTCTCGATGTTCATCCTCGGGGTCGTGGTCATCAATTCCTGGTCAACTGGGAGGGATACGGTCCTGAGGAGAGAAGTTGGATTCCTTCCCGGGACGTCCTGGACCGCTCGCTGATTGATGACTTCTACCGCTCCCATCAGCCCTCCTCTGTTGCGCCAGGAGGCGCTCCTTGAGGGGAGGGTACTGTCATGATCCTGGTATCCTTCTCTTACACTCTTCCTCCCTCTTCTGGTCACACTCATTATTACATCCTTCCACGCACACACATCCTCATTCATTATCCCATTCATCCTCAGCTGTTTCTCATCACCTCATCTCTACACTCTCTCTACCCACCTGATTCCCACCTTCTCTGATTAGACTCTCTATTTCTAGGCTTTCCTTTCCTTTGTTCTTCGTCAGATTATTGCCGAATGTTACGTACCTGTTTGCCAGCTTTTCCAGCCCCGGTCTTGTCGTGTCCTGTCTGGTGCGTGTTCCTGACTAACTGCATAGTTACCTCGCCTCTGCTCTGTCCAACCTCCAGCTACGTGAGTGGTTTGGCGTTCCCGTGCTCTCAACGGACCCAGCCTCTCTCTCTACCTCCAGGGTTTTCCCGTTGCCGGTCCAGACTGTGTATTTCTGTTGCATTACTGCTGAGAGACTTTCTGTTTCCTTTGGCTGAGATTATCTTCTGTTGGATTTAATACTGAGAGACTTTCTGTTGGATTTTCATGCCTTGCAGCCACCTGTGTTCTTTACCTGAACTGTGTCTCGGCCATTAAACATTGTCAAATTGCCTTCTGCTTTTGGGTCCTCTCTCCTCACCCGTGACAATAATATTGCTCTGCCTGCATAGACACCATTATATGAGAACTGAACTGAGCTGGACAATGACATCACGGTTTTCTCCTTAGAGGCTGTATATATAAATTAAATTAATAGTTTTGAACTAAATTAAAAACTTTACAACAAAATTAAACATCACTGAACTTACTTCAGCTGGACTGTGACACTATTTTCTTCTGGAAACAAACTTTGTTGTATTTTCCTGTTATCTCTGTAAAGCTGCTTTGAAACAATCTGTATTGTAAAAAGCACTATATAAATAAATGTGACTTGACTTGACCCAACTATATAATTGTGAAAGAACGCAAAAGCACTGAAATATATTTTTTCCTCCCATTTCAATTTTTTTTTTCATCACCATGTCCCTTTAGGGCAGGGGTGTCCAAACTCAGTCCTGGAGGGCCACTGTCCTGCAGAGTTTAGCTCCAACCCCAATTAAACACACCTGAACCAGATAATCAGACCTTGATTATCTGGTTCAGGTGTGTTTAATTGGGGTTGGAGCTAAACTCTGCAGGACAGTGGCCCTCCAGGACTGAGTTTGGACACCCCTGCTTTAGGGGCTCCGTGCCATTTCTTTTCCAAACATGGAATTCGACTTTGGGCACATCCTGTCAGGTTTGTGTAGGGAGCCGAGGACGAGGACACAGGAACTGCGGTTTAGGTAATTTATTTACAAACTTAACTTCTATGAACATACAGGAACAAGGGAAAAGAAACTCCAGGACTTCAAAACACACAACCATGAAATTGTAACCGATGTTAGGGCCGAGGGACGATTACCACACTCCGGAGGAGCAGACACCAGAGGACACCAATAGGCGGACAACAGAATGACTTTTAAAGGTAAGTTTTTATTAATTCAAAACAATAAAAACAGTGCTGAGAATTTTCGTGGCTGGAACCCGGTTTGGGAAGAGGAGCTTTCCCCACGGACAGAGCAGGTAAGTATTCGGCTCGTGAAGATGTTCTTAGGACAGCCGATCGAATGAACCGCAGCTTCCCCACCTCTTCTGAGGGACAGACAGTGACGGTGCTCAGACTCGGCTTGTGGACGTGTTCATAGAACAGCCGATCGAATGGCAGCAGCTTCCTCACCTCTTCTCTTCTGAGGGACAGACAGTAACGGTGCTCAGACTCGGCTTGCGGACGTGTTCATGGAACAGCCGATCGAATGACAGCAGCTTCCTCACCTCTTCTGAGGGACAGACAGTAACGGTGCTCAGACTCGGCTTGCGGACGTGTTCATGAAACAGCCGATCGAATGACAGCAGCTTCCCCACCTCTTCTGAGGGACAGACAGTGACGGTGCTCAGACTCGGCTTGTGGACGTGTTCAAAGAACTGCCGATCGAATGACAGCAGCTTCCTCACCTCTTCTGAGGGACAGACAGTAACGGTGGATCAGGCAATAACAAGTGAGACAGGACTGTGGTAATTTACCCGCCTTTACTCTCGTTCCGTGCGTAGCAGAGCGGCGTCGTTGGGAGAGTTCGTGAGACTGGACTTTCGTGGACGTGAGAGACAGTGCTCGTGGAGTGTGGTACTCGGGGTGCATTGAGCTCTTTCCTCCCACCATACACTCAAGTGGGAACCTGGACACAGCTTTAGACAGATCAATTTGAAGGAATCTTCACAGTCATAAGTCAATATTCATCCATCAAAGTTTCAGAGAAAACGCAGTCGTTTGATCTCACCACACTTGTGCATAAATCACTCTTGTAAACCTTCACACGTGTGCACTTCACTCTTTCAGACACTGCAAACTCACTTCATCTACACAGTGATTAATCGACCCGTTTCTCTTCTCTCTGTAGGGTGGATGACTCGAGGAATAATGTTTTCAGAAGATCATCATGAACACATCAGCGATCCTCCCAGCTGTTCCAGTTACTACGCTTCGTTCTGTCAACAAGATCACACACACTGCCCGCAAACAAAGGTTAGTTGCACACTGGTGATGGTCAATCTTCAAATGTGGTTTTCTCAACGGGTAATCAATGGAAGGGTGCACTTAACTTTTCCCCGGTGAGTCACTCAATATCCTGCAGTGGTTTCCTCTCTCACTTCTGCCAGTCAATCTCCTCACTTACTTCATTGCGTTGCTGTTCGTGGTTTCTTCAGAAAAACTCACTAAATGAGCATGCCTCGGGGAATCTCACAGTAGAACTCCGATCCGGCATTAAACCTTCAGCCTTCCTATTTCACCGCCGCTGTCAGAACTGCTGCCTACCCGTCCTTCCACACTGCTCAAACACTCCCTTTTTATGCTCCTTTTCCTGAGCACATGCTTCAATGAAGCGCAGCTGATTTGCTTCAGCTGGCGCTCGTTATGGCCAACACTCAACAGAGCCAGATTTAGAACCAATGAGGAATCTTTTTGGATTTGCCAGGTTTTCACCCGGTGACAAAATGACGACGACCAACCAACACTGAGGGAAAACACAGGGCTTAAATGAACTGGGACTAATGGGATAATTAACAGAACACAGGTGATGGGGATTTCTAATCAAACAGACAGGGAAAAACTAACAGGACTAAACCAAAATCACAAAGACAGGGGGAAACTAATCAAAAACTGAAAACACTGAAAAAGATTCAAAAACAGAACTCAAAACCTCAAACTGTCACACATCCCTAGTTGAGAGGCACATTAAACCTTTCTGGCACCTTCACCATAATTTACTCTTCGCCCACCTTAATCCCTTACCCTCACCTAACAGTACAGGGCTTGCAAAACTCAGCCATGAACATGATACCAGCTGGCTAAAAGTCATTGCAAAAATAGCTCAGATAAGTGACCTTAGTTCTAAGAAATGATCTAGCATCATTTATTTACAGAAACCACTTGATTTTATTCAATGCAATCAATTCAAACATTTATTTTTAAGTTTGAACATTAGTCACACATACACACCTCTCTGGGCTAGCTTGATAGGCAAGAAGTCCTAAAACTGTTTAGGACCTAAATCATTTCTGTGTTAGTTATCTGTAATATAAACTGAAGTACTTCTGTGATTTATCAGGTATTTATCTGTAATATAAACTTAAGTACTTCTGTGATTTATCAGGCATAGCTGCGTTTACTGTGTCCCATATCACACAGGTATGAATCATCGCTCTTTTCATCAGCTTGGCAGCGCCATAAAGGAGCTTTTGTTTTGTTTCTAATTGAACGATTGGCAGTGGTGCTATTACTTCTTATTGCACACAGGGAGAATGCTTTCAGACAGTATACCATAGAGAGTTCAGGGAAAATAGAGTGCTGGTGCTTGACCTTTCTGGGGATTCATGTAGCATATCAGCTTCCTTAAAATCCAAACCAAAGCTCAGTAATCGTAACAAAAGTCAAACCAAGAAATAGACTCCTACCACTAGGGGTAGAACAGTATAACAACCCTGTTGAAATGCGTTCAAAATGTAGTATTAAACATAGCAATGGAAAACTCCCCCTGTAGTCAATAATTTGATCCCTTAAAACTTAAAATACATTGAATATGACTCTACACCCTTGCCTCATTTAGTATACGTTGTTCTATGAATATGCAAATGAGCCCTGCATCCACTCACTCGCACCAGCTCAGAGATCCATTCGTTGACGATCACACGTTGACGTGAGTGGATTCAAGGTAGTTTGTGACGTCAGAAACACCAGCGATTTCAAACCGCGTTTTTTGAGACTTTGAGTCTTTGGTTCACTGCAGTTTTAAGGATAAAATACTCTGCAATGGTGTTGACTTATGAATTTGCATAAGTGACACCAGCCAATCAGAAGTACTTCCAAAACTACGTAGCCATATATATCGTACAGTATACGATATACAATCTACAGTATACAGCCTGCGAACGGCACGCTGCGCGATATGAAAACTTCTGTCATCCCCCCTCCTACCCAGCTCCACCTGTAGAGATCTGCTACGGGGTTCTACCATTTCTTGCAGCAGCCTTTCCTTTGTTTGTTATTTTGACTAAGCTGAACAAATTATTGTATTTGCTCAGCAGCAGCAACATAGCAGATTTTGTCCACCAAAATCAAGCTTATGTATATTTCATGCCCCATGCCAATAAATTCTGGTTGAAATGTATTCACTCTGAGAGTTGTCATGACTGAAATATACATATACAAAACACACATTGTCACAATCTTCAATCATCAGACCAGTCACCTCAGCACACAACACTTCCCATCCTCCTCTCTGGCTACCACCTGTGCACACTCAACAATCACCACACCAGTCTGCAATCAGCCTCATCAGTTCCTCAATAAAAGCCAGCTCCAAACACACGTTTGTCTGGTCTCGTTGTTCTAGAATGAACTTCTTCCTGACTACCCACCTATGGATTACCTACCTGTGTGATCCTATGTCAAACTCTCTTATCATCAGTCTTCTTCTGTAAATCACCATCATTCAGTCACCTCTCATCTCAGCCTGCAGATAAGACCTGTCACTTTCATACCAGTTTCACCATAAGTATCTGACATCCAGAGACTCACCTGCTAACATCATGTGTGTCATTCAATAAACTCTCTTCGGATTTGACCTGTAACTGCATTTTTCTGTTCCATGACACACATTTTGTATCTAATAAATATAATAAAAACTGATATGTTTCCTATGTAATTGTATATAATTTATAATTGCAACTATTAATTGGCTATTAACATTTGAAGGCAACTATACTGTAACTGTCAAGCAATATTTATTTTTGGTTAATCTCATTCCGTTTTACGTGATTCCACTGCTGTCATCAAGAGTGAAATACCTACACTAACATTAAGCAGATGCAATTTTCAATATTAAAATCAGTGTTAGCACAGATGATGGTTATTTCTGTGGTTATTTTGTGGATTGGTTTACTGTCTTTATATCATAATGTAGGCGGATGTTAGTCTTGTGTTCTTGCTCTTCTTTTGGGCCACTATTGCCCCTTCAAAATGTGTCCACCTTCCTCCTACCGTTCAGTTCCTTCTCCATCCAAATGCGGGCACAGCACCTCTGCTCTTCCACTTCTTTACAAACCACAGAAAAGCACCAAATGATATCTGATTTAGAAGAGCTGAATTTGTATAGAACATGTGTAATTGATAACTGTTTAAAGATGTACCCCCTCCAAGACAAGAAATGACATAGATACATTAACAAGTCATGAATTCATGTTACTTTATAAGTAATTAATGATGAGTTAGTAATAATGTGTACAATCAAGCAGTCATAAGTCATTATCTACAATATCAAATAACATCAAGGAAGGTGATTCTTATTTTGCACCAGTATATCCAAGATAATGATAACTTTAACATACATATTCACCAGCATGTAAAAAAAAAAAAAAAAAACAGAATTTCAAAAGGTAAAAGGCACCTTTTATTTAACAGTATTTTAAACAGCAGTTCCCCTTAAATCTAAAGGCTTAAGTTTACCTGTATTTTACTTTACATAAAACACAACATCAAATGTTCAGTATGTTGTCCTCTAAACAGGAAATTGATGGTGAATGTATTTTATTAGGCGCCCAAGGGGTCCCTGTTTATGTTTTTCACCAAGCCAGTGAGTCCTCTCTATGAGTGAGAGGTGTTCTTTAATCCCCTGGGGTCGGCGGTATCGCCGGCGATACCAGCTCACTTTTTTTTTATCAGTGTAAAAGAAACTCATAAATACTCTGTTGACTTTGATTTTCCATAGGAGTTTCATACATCAATCGATCCTGTTAAATGTGTATTATTTTTGTGTATACTCACAATAAAAACAAAGTGTTGTGCTTTTCGCCAAATAAAGAAAAATAAACACGAAGCGAGTTCTGCCTTCTCTCTGTCAGTTAAGTCCATTCTGAAACGCGTCCGAAAATTAACCATAACTCAGCGAATACTTCTCACACAGACACGTGAGATATGTCTTTATGAAGCTTGAAATCTCTTCTTTTAAATGAAGTAATTTATATAAAAAACAAATATTCTCAGCTTATGTAGTCCCTTTAAAAGCAAGGAGAGGTACCGTTTTTTCGTTCTCCCTTCATTATCTCTGATGAGCTGAGGCAGCCCCGCCCCCGGCACTATTCACATGGTAAATAGTTTAGGTGATCTATGCATCGCACACGCCCCCCGATCAATGCCATACAAACACAGTTTCTTCATCAGTCTCACTGATAGTTCATCGCGTTTTGAGTATGGCACGCTTCTCCGGTAAAGACGCCCTTCAGATGATTCTGGACAGCGAGGAAGAATTCACCTTTTCCTCAGAGGAAGATTGTAACTCGGACGACGAACGGCAGCATTTTGAAGAGCGAATTGATCCCGCCGAGGACACAATTTCGGAGTAAGTTTTACTGTTATATAATTATTTTTCTGATAATATAGAACTCATATGAATTTTCAGACTATATTTTGCTTAGTTTTGGCTAGCTTTTGACATCTTACAGGAAAGATTGCCTTACAATATCCCTCAAGTGTAAACTTTTTCAATGTGATAGGCTATTACTCTCTAAACATATTTGTATATTAAATATATTTCACTCAGTTTTGATTAGCTTATAACACTGATTATCATGCTAAAATACTGCCTTATGCACAGATGTTTGTGAATACAGGTGTAAATGTTTGAAATGCATGTGTCGTTCGCGAACGATCCGTTCATTACGTGCGTCACTAAATAAGTGCGGTCATGGCCCATAAACAGATACTCGCAGTGATATTTCTCTGTCCTATGGACCATAGCGATCTGCCTTTACTTTTGTTTATTTTGCTCACATTTGATTTGCTTAGAGCCCGCATCAACGGGGCATAAGCATTTACTGTGAGATACCTGCCTTTACTTTTATCGCTCACAATTGCTTTGTTTATAGCAGACTGATTATTTTTTTATTTTGCTCACATTTGATTTGCTTAGAGCAAATTTAGAACATTATGTTCCTCCACATAGAGGAATTACAATAAAACAGACTGAAAAACAAAACCTTTTAATCTCCTCTACTTTGTACAGGCTGCCTCATTTGATGGCCCATTAGCCACTGGGGGAGTGTCTGTCACACCCCTGGTCTGAATCTCATTAATATTGATAGGCCATTACCACTCCCATGCATAAACCTCTTCTGACAAAAAAACTGTTTTACAAAGTGTAAATCAATGTATTGTGTAATGTGAACGATTAGGCAGGATGATTTTCACATCATTTTGAAGCCAGAACTCGAAGCGACAACATTCATTAGTCAAAAGTCTTATTGACACATATTTACTATGTGTTTTGTGGTCTTATTTCAGCAACTTTCATTTTTATTTTTTTCAATAACCACGCATAAACATTATTCTCTTAAAAATTCAAACATATACATGCATGTTGATCACATATTATGGTAGCCCTGTTTGTGCTATATAGAGTGAATTTACACCTTTGCCATTAACATGTTTATAAATAACTGAAAAAAGCACAAATGTCAGAGCATGTCAGAACACCAGTCAGGACCCAGAGGGTTAAGCATCTTCTCGGTCCTATTTCCTCTTAGTCTTCATACGCTTGTTTTGTATGTCAGCCAAGCACTTTCAATGTGTTGTGAATGAGCTCCACAGTGTGGGTCTACAAACCACTGTGAATGGTTCACTGTAAAATGTTTGTAGCCCATATTGGCCAAAACCTCCCGGTAGGCTCTCCACTCATCTGAAATAATGGCAGTGCCATGGACGCACATGTTTCACTACTATGGGGATGAGGTGACGTCTTGATCTTCTTATCACAAGCCGCAAGATTGGGTGTCGGCATTTATCCCTCACACCTAGCATGCCAAACACCCATTTATTTCGCCTCCATGTTGTTGATGCTCTCCCTTGTCCATACTGTAAAAGTGAAATATGTCATTAAAAAAAGAAAATACTACAATATTATAAGTATATTCATTTAACATGTTTACACATAAAAATGGGTTACAAACTAAAGGAAAATCTGGGGGATCTGTTATTGTCACATTCACTGTCTGTCATCGTCCTGTCTGCACTACAGTTCCCAGAATCCTCCTTGTTTCCACACCTGAACTCACTCCCTTCATTACCCACCGGTTCATCATCATTATCTGCATCACCTGTCTTGTGTTCATCTGTGTGTGTATTTAAGTTCCTGGTTTTCACTCTTCACTTGTCGGTCAATGTTGAATGTTAGGTTTTCATTGTTCTGAGCACACGCTCCCTTTTGTTTGTATTTGTTTAATAATGAGAATTAAAACCTTGGAATTCATAATCTTCGTGTTCGTCTCCTACTTCATCCACCCAGAAGCCTGACAGTTATGCTGTGGGGGGCATTTTACTGACATGGCTTGGATCCACTTGTCCCTTTAGAAGCAAGGGTCAGCAACCTATGGTGCGCATGCCAACACTGGCAACACTGGAGGGGTAATTGCTGGCACACAAGCAAAATTGTATAAAGTGTAAGAATAAAGTGTTTTAAAGTCTATTAAAAGAGTAAGAATTAAATTGAGTAGCACACTCTCATTTACTTGCTCAGACAAACAATTAGTGAGTCGCTGAAAAGCACAAAGTAGATCAAGACAGCAGATGTATCACACAAGTCAAGTCATTAAACAATGATGGTAATGTGCAAACTCCATTGACATTGGTGTATGAACTATTTTCTCTTAAAATTGCTAACTTCAAGTAACAGAAATAAATGACAATAAACACTGAATTAAACCAAGTTTAGAAGTAGAAAGCTTTAAAAAAAAAAAAAAGAAGATATGATACACATACATATATATACACATACACATATCATTCCATATCATATACAGTATATATATTTGGGCTGCACGATTATTCGCAATGAAACCGCACGTGATTTGGCAACGGCTGTGATTATTTTATGCGCAGCTTGTCAGTGCAGCAAGGCTGATCGGTAGTAAATGCTGCTCCATCTGAAATCAAGAGGGCGTCTCAAGCAGAAACACTAAATATGCCCCGCAGAAGTACATCAATCAAGGAAAATTAGTAAATCCCTATGGAGATCATACTATCGCTGAAGCTGAATAAACAGAAGATTGAAGCGCTTTGATTGAACATGACTAATAAACACACGACTGCCTTATTCTGTGTAAGAAGCCACATCATCTCACAGAAGGAGGAGCTCAGCTGTCGTTATGAAGTCAGTTTGGAGTAAAAGCATGTTATTAAATGTTGTCATTTGTTGGACAAGAGGATATTAAATGCTTCTCATGTTTGGAAAGATGTTTGACGTGTGTTGCTTTTAAAAATGCACATTATATATATATATATATATAAAAATTCAGTAGGGTTATTGGAAATCTGTTATTCAAAGTCTATTTTAAACCTATAAATACTATAAATAGTAAGCATGTCTGTAATTGATCAAGTAATGTTTGATCATCAGATCATCCAAGATGGCACCACGGATGGCTGCCTCGGTGTTGAGCTCTCCAGTTGTTACACTGTTTTTGTTAGTTTGTCCTGTTTTATGTTTGTCATACGCTATCAATTATACCAGGGACGAACTGCTGAACATTTGGCAGTGCACACCAACTGATCACCAACCAGTTTTTGATTCTTCTGGCGTTTTGCGGAACATTGTCGTCGGTTGCGCCGCTGCACTGTGGAAACAGTATAAGACGCGCAGGCGTGGGAAGCGAGCCGGCGCACTCGTTAAGCTCAGGCAGCGCGGATTCAGAACGGCGCTGCCTAGCATCCATCTGGCGAATGTCCGCTCTCTCCCTAACAAAATGGACGAACTACTTCTGCTCTCACGCAAAAACAAGGACTTTACCAACTCTGCTGCTCTGTGTTTCACGGAAACCTGGCTGAACGAAGCCATTCCGGACAGCGCGTTACATCTACCGGACTTTCAGCTGTTTAGAGCGGATCGCGATATGGAGTCAACGGGGAAAACGCGCGGTGGTGGGACATGCTTTTACATCAACAGAAGGTGGTGTACTGATGTAACTGAGTTAAGGAAGATGTGCTGTCCTGATGTGGAAGTGCTTTTCATTAACTGTAAGCCGTTCTACTCGCCGCGGGAGTTTTCCTCGCTCGTTCTCATCAGTGTTTACATTCCACCGCAAGCACACGTGAGTACGGCGCTGCAACAGCAGAGACAGAACAACAACACCCGGACTCTGTTATTATCATTCTCGGATACTTTAATCAGGCAAAACTCACACGTGAGCTGCCTAAATTCAAACAGCACCTTACATGCCCCACCAGAGACAATAATATTTTGGACCATTGCTACACCACAACAAAGGATGCATATCGCTCCGTCGCCAGAGCAGCTCTAGGACTTTCCGATCACTGCCTGGTTCATCTTCTACCAACTTACAGGCAAAAACGTAAAACTGCTAAGCCAGTAATAAGGACTGTAAAGAGATGGACTAACGACACAGAGCAGGTCTTACAAGCCTGTTTTGAATGCACTGACTGGAGTGTTTTTGAAGCTGCTGCCAGCGATCTGGATGAGCTCACAGAGACTGTAACATCATACATCAGTTTCTGTGAGGATTTATGCATCCCTACCAGGACTTACTTATCATTCAACAATGATAAACCATGGTTCACACCAAAACTCAGACAGCTTCGTCAGGTCAAAGATGCCTACAGGAGTGGGGATAGGATCTTGTATAATCAGGCCAGGAACACATTGACAAAGGAGATTGAAGTGGCTAAGAAGAACAGCTGGAAAACGTACTCGGTTACTAACGTAACCTCGGTTCTCTCGAGAAGAGGGAACGAGTACTGCGTAAGATATCTTACGCTAGGGGAAAATCCTTTTTCCGCGAGATATTGAAGCCAAAAATTATCCTTAATTTTGTAATAATGCAAAACGCGTTGCGGCAGCATGCAGACATAGGCGAGACAGCTCGCGCGCCTATTGGCTGCTCTGCGGCAACTGCAGCAGCCTATCGAGCGAGGCCTGGCCAATCAGGGCACTTCGCGCCCGCTGCGTCACGTCCCGCCGAAATGGGCGTGGTCTAGGCCTATAAATACCGCTCGCAGGCAGCTATTATCTGGTTTTTCATCATCGAAGCAACCAGAGCATGTGCATGCACGGCAAGATACGCAGTACTCGTTCCCTCTTCTAGAGAGAACCGAGGTTACGTTAGTAACCGAGTACGTTCTCTTACGAGAGGTCTCTCGTACTGCGTAAGATATCTTACGCTAGGGGACCCAATGCAAAACGCCGTGCATTCTGAGATCTGACACCAAAGACCCAAGGGCGAAAGCCCGGGGTACATATAGTGCACAATCACTCAGGGAACTCACAGGGAGTCCAGGAAGAGGGAGGGGCAAAGCCGCACTCTTCCACATATGGTAGCGTCGCTGAGACGCGAATTTCATCATACAGACAGGGCGGGGTACGGCCTGAACTGATGGGGGAATGTGGGTCTTACACAGTTTGCCCAGGCACATCTCGTGCTGCTACTTTTTTACTGTCGAACATTGAGCTGTGCTCAGTAGACGCAGCATTCTGAGCTGACGCATCAGGTCAGATAATACTGGTAAACTTAGACCGACAGCAGCCTGGCCTGCAGGGCGGGAACCTCTAGGTTATAAAACCTTATAAATGTAGACGGGGAGGCCCAGCCTGCCGCCATACAAATATCTTGCAAGGCAATCCCACTTGACCAGGCCCACGAAGAGGCCATGCCTCTCGTGGAGTGCGCTCTGACACCCAACGGGCACTGCATGCCCTTGGAAGCGTATACCAGCGCTATAGCATCAACTATCCATCTGGATAGGCTCTGTTTTGACGCGGCTAGTCCCTTAGAACGTCCGCTAAACGAAACAAAGAGCTGCTCCATCTGTCTGAAACCAGACGAGCGAGACACATAAGCTCGTAATGCCCTGACTGGGCAGAGGAGGCTCGCGTCTCTTTCCTCATCAGGGACCGGTAGGGCTGACAGGGAAATAACCTGCGCCCTAAACGGTGTGTTGAGGGATTTCGGAACATAACCGTGCTTAGGTTTGAGTATAACTTTTGAGTCATTAGGCCCAAACTCCATGCACGCCGCGCTCACAGAGAGCGCGTGCAGATCCCCTATGCGCTTCACCGAAGCGAGAGCCAGCAAAAACACCGTCTTGAAAGACAGGTGTTTCAAATCGATTGACTGTAAAGGCTCAAATGGCGCACCTTTCATGGCTTCCAGAACCGTAGAAAGGTCCCATACGGGGACTGAGGGAGGTCTGGGAGGATTCAGTCTCTTAGCCCCTCTAAGGAAGCGGATGACTAAATCGTTCCTTCCTATTGACTGACCAAGCGTTGTTTCTGAGAACGCTGCTATAGCCGCCACATAAACTTTGAGCGTGGAGGGGGCCCTGCCCCCATCCAACAGCTCTTGTAGGAAGGAAAACACCTCCGCCACACCACAGTCTGTGGGTGACACACCACGGGCTGTGCACCAGCCCGAAAACACTGACCATTTCGAGGAATAGAGTCGTCTCGTAGACGGAGCTCTAGCCTGCGTGATCGTGTTTAATACTCCTTCAGGGAGTCCAACATGTACCCGTTGATGGCCCAGACATGAAGGGACCACAGTTCCGGGTGAGGATGCCAGATCGAACCGTGGGCCTGTGAGAGGAGGTCTCTCCTCACTGGTACTGGCCACGGGGCAGTACTTGCTAACTGCATCACGACTGGGAACCAAGGTTGGTTTTTCCAGAACGGTGCCACCAGCAGTACTGAGCATCCTTCTTCCCTGATCCGTTCTATCACCTGAGGCAGGAGAGAGACGGGGGGAAAAGCATAGAGCGGGCGGCGGGGCCACACATGGGCCAGCGCGCTCCTGCTCTTTGAGAAAAATTCCTGACAGTGATCGTTTTCTTGAGACGCAAACAGGTCTACTTCCGCTCTGCCGAATTTCTTCCACAGCAGTTGGACTGTCTGTGGGTGTAGAGACCACTCGCCTGCCGGAACATTGTTCCTGGACAGTCTGTCCGGTCCTATGTTCAGGAGCCCTGGCACGTGCGCTGCTCTGAGCGAGCGCAGGTTGCACTGAGCCCATACCAGGAGGCGTTCTGCCAGCCTGTACAGGTTCTTGGACCTGAGGCCGCCCTGGCGATTTATGTAGGACACCACAGACATGTTGTCCGAACGGACCAAGACGTGGCGTCCTTTTATCTGGGGACAAAAACGCGTCAGCGCGTTGTCTACTGCCAGCATTTCGAGGCAGTTTATGCGCAGGAGCTTCTCCCGTTCCGACCACTGGCCGAAGAACGGTCTGCCCTCGAGCAGCGCTCCCCATCCCGAGGTGGATGCGTCCGTGGACACCACTTTCACCCTCGAGGAAGTCCCCAGGCTTACACCTAATTGGTACCAGTCGTTCGCTCTCCAAGGTTTCAGAGCTGTGACGCACTTCTGATTGACCCTGAGGCGAAGCGAACCGGATGCCCACGCTCTGCGTGGGACTCGCGCTTTCAGCCAAAACTGCAGCGGGCGCATGCGGAGCAGGCCCAGCTGGAGCACTGATGATGCTGAGGCCATGAGACCTAGCATCTTCTGAAATTTCTTGAGCGGGACAGACGCGCCACAGCGAAACGCGTTCGCTGTGCGCTGAATGTCTACCGCGCGCTGTGGTGATAGTCGCGCTATCATGGACAGCGAGTCCAATTCTGTGCCCAGGAAAGATATCTTCTGACTGGGTAACAGAGAGCTCTTCGCCCAATTGACACTGAGACCCAAATCCTCGAGGTGATCGAGTAAAATGGTCGTGTGTTCTATGAGCACTGCGCGAGATTGCGCTAGAATCAGCCAATCGTCCAAATAGTTCAGCACTCGTATGCCTCTCATTCTGAGGGGTGCGAGCGCCGCGTCCATGCACTTCGTAAATGTACGGGGTGCCAGGGACAAACCGAATGGCAGGACTGTGTACTGATATGCCTGGCCCTCGAAGGCGAATCTCAAATATCGCCTGTGACGTGACGCTATCTGTATTTGAAAATACGCGTCTTTCAGATCTATTGACACAAACCAATCTCCTTGGCGAATCTGCACAAGGATTTGTCTGGTCGTGAGCATCCTGAACTGTCGCTTCACAAGCACTTTGTTCAGTTGCCTTAGATCTAGTATGGGTCTGAGACCCCCGTCTTTTTTCGGTACCAGGAAGTATCTGCTGTATAGCCCTCCTTCGCTCTGAACTTGAGAGAGAGGCTCTATGGCCCCTTTGCTCAGTAGTTTCGTCACTTCGGCTCGAAGTAAATGTGCTACTTCTGTTTTTACCGTGGTCTCGACGCGCGCCACATAGCGGCGAGGGCGTCGGCGAAACTGCAGCGAATAGCCTCTTTTTATAATGTTCAGCACCCACTTCGAAACCCCGGGCAGCTTTGCCCATGCGTCTGCATGGATAGCTAGGGGTTGAATACGAAGCGCGCTCCGCTCGCTCAGCGATGGAGAGGCTTCGGCGTGCTGCAACACAAGCATCGCGCTCGTGACATTTGAGGCATGGGGCGCGCTGATAACAGCGGGCAGATTGCCCGCGCTCGACTCCTCTGCGGTGGTCAGCCGCGAGGGGGAGGGCTGGGCGGTTCCCGTGGGAACTGTCATGTCTATGTGTGGATGTGGGCGCAGGACAGCGGGCACATCTATCACACCGAAAACATCGTTCGCTTGTGTGAAGCGAGTGCACGTTGGTTTCGTTTTTACAGAAACCATGAGACATGCACAACGCGGTGTTAGTGGGCACTGGGTAGTGGGCACTTTCACCATGTTTGAAGCGCAACCGATCTGAGTCGGTTTTATGTGCGCGAGCCCTGTGTGACAGGCTGTGCTTGTGTGTAGGGATGGGCACTGGGCAGTGGGCATTCTTACTACACATGAAACACCATCGGCCGTGGCCGGGACACCAGAAAATACACTCTTTTGGGGATTTATCTGGGTAGCCGTGAAAACGGCATTTGTGTGCAGGCAAGCGGGTGACAGAACCGACTTGTTGGCTGCAGAAAACACTGGAACAGTCACATTTGCTGGAACTGGACGAGCGAATAGCTTTGGTGTGAGTCTGGCCGCAGCGGGACTTAAACACCGTCGTTTTCCTAGCTGTGCTAGGACGACTTCGGGGCCTCGGGCTTCACCGTAATCCTAGGTCGCGGGCCACGTACAGCGGGGCGGCGACCGGATGAGCGGGAGTGCGGTCTCGCGCTTCGGGCCTGGCGGCGCTGTGAAGTGGAGGCAGTGGACGGTGGCTGTGGCTGTGAGCTCTGAGCAGACGGTTTCGCACGGCCTGCTGCAGAGCTGGAGCGCTTCGGGAGGAAGTGCTTCATAGCCTGTGACGCTTTCTGTACCTCTGCGAATCTCTCCGCGAAATCCTTGACGGAGGATCCAAAGAGGCCTGTGGCGGAAAGCGGGGCGTCGAGGAACGCGGTGCGCTCAGACTCGGCCATTTCCGAGAGCGTCAGCCAAAGATGTCTCTCAGTAACGGTGAGAGAGGCCATATTCCGTCCAATGGCTTGCGCTGCAGACTTAGTAGCACGGAGAGCGAGGTCCGTGGCACTCCTTAAGTCCGGCACGCAGATCGCGTCAGGCCCTTCCTCATCCAGCTTACGGAGGAGATCGGCCTGGAAGATCTGAAGCGTTGCCATGGTGTGCAGCGCTGACGCAGCTTGCCCGGCGGCGGAGAAAGCGCGGCGGAGCAGGCTTGACGTCGTGCGGCAAGCTTTAGAGGGTAGGGCCGACTTAGCACGCCGTCCAGCAGAGGGCGGGCATAAGTGGGCCGCTATCGCCTCTTCGACCGGCGGCAGCGAAAGGTATCCTTTGTTCTTGGCATCGTCAACAGCGGAGAATGCCAAAGAAACAGCAGGATGCACTCTAGCCGAATAGGGGGCGTTCCAGGACTTGGCGACTTCTTCGTGTAACTCAGGAAGAAAAGGCGCCGGTCTGGACGCAGGCGAAGCGCGCTCCCCAGGCAGGAAAAATCCATCCAGCCGGTTGTGAGCGGGCTGCTCAGGCGAAGACCACTCGAGGCCGAGGCTCGCCGAGGCTCGCTCTCCGTCTCGATGGACGCTCTCTTGCCTGAAGACATGCGGGCAGGGGGCGCGGGGTCCTCAGAGCCCGCCCAATCCTCACTGCCTGACGCCAGGATAGAGCAGGAATCATCCTCTCCCAGCAGGGCTTCCTCATCCACGATGTCAACGGAAGCGGCGGCAGACGGCGGCCGCTGTCCGTCAGGAAGCGAGGGTGACGAAGCCGGGGAAGCAAGCGGGCGAACCGGCGAGCTTTGGCGGCTGAGGGAGGGTTCCGGGGCCCGCTGGGCACGGCGCTTTTTACGGCGCGACGCCGCGGCGGGCGGGGGAGCAGTCTCGGTGAAGAAGGCTAGGCGAGTCCTCAGAGTCGCCATTGCCATCAGCTCGCAGTGAGGGCAGCCGCCGTCAGCGAGCGCGAGAGCTGCATGTTCCTCACCCAGGCAGGAAACGCAAATCACGTGGCGGTCCCCGTCGCTGAGTGTGGCTCTGCACGAGCCGCAGGAAGGCATCTTTAAAAAGACGCTAGCTCTTTTAGAATGTGTGTCGCGGCGGCGACACACACACACAAAAGTACAGAGTAATAGAAAGGATATAAGCGCCGGAAAGCGCAGCAGGAAGGCAGGAAGGCGGCGCGGCCAGCGACTTCAGTGACTCGTCCCGCTGAAGGTGCTCTCTCTCAGACGGCGCGGCTTCTTCTCCGGCTCCAGCGATGCGTGTGCTTCGCTTGAAGGATGAAAAATCAGATAATAGCTGCCTGCGAGCGGTATTTATAGGCCTAGACCACGCCCATTTCGGCGGGACGCGGGACGTGACGCAGCGGGCGCAAAATGCCCTGATTGGGTCTGACCCTGATTGGGTCTGACGTCGCCAGGCCTCGCTCGATAGGCTGCTGCAGTTGCCGCAGAGCAGCCAATAGGCGCGCGAGCTGTCTCGCCTATGTCTGCATGCTGCCGCAACGCGTTTTGCATTATTACAAAATTAAGGATAATTTTTGGCTTCAATATCTCGCGGAAAAAGGATTTTCCCCTAGCGTAAGATATCTTACGCAGTACGAGAGACCTCTCGTAAGAGAACCAGTTTTCCTCCAACGACCCTGCATCAGTGTGGAAAGGCCTGAAAGACATTACCAACTACAAGACACCATCCCCCAGCATAGACAGCAACAAGCATCTTGCGAACGACTTCATGTCATCTGGCGAAAGACATGCGGGCAGGGGGCGCGGGGTCCTCAGAGCCCGCCCAATCCTCACTGCCTGACGCCAGGATAGAGCAGGAATCATCCTCTCCCAGCAGGGCTTCCTCATCCACGATGTCAACGGAAGCGGCGGCAGACGGCGGCCGCTGTCCGTCAGGAAGCGAGGGTGACGAAGCCGGGGAAGCAAGCGGGCGAACCGGCGAGCTTTGGCGGCTGAGGGAGGGTTCCGGGGCCCGCTGGGCACGGCGCTTTTTACGGCGCGACGCCGCGGCGGGCGGGGGAGCAGTCTCGGTGAAGAAGGCTAGGCGAGTCCTCAGAGTCGCCATTGCCATCAGCTCGCAGTGAGGGCAGCCGCCGTCAGCGAGCGCGAGAGCTGCATGTTCCTCACCCAGGCAGGAAACGCAAATCACGTGGCGGTCCCCGTCGCTGAGTGTGGCTCTGCACGAGCCGCAGGAAGGCATCTTTAAAAAGACGCTAGCTCTTTTAGAATGTGTGTCGCGGCGGCGACACACACACACAAAAGTACAGAGTAATAGAAAGGATATAAGCGCCGGAAAGCGCAGCAGGAAGGCAGGAAGGCGGCGCGGCCAGCGACTTCAGTGACTCGTCCCGCTGAAGGTGCTCTCTCTCAGACGGCGCGGCTTCTTCTCCGGCTCCAGCGATGCGTGTGCTTCGCTTGAAGGATGAAAAATCAGATAATAGCTGCCTGCGAGCGGTATTTATAGGCCTAGACCACGCCCATTTCGGCGGGACGCGGGACGTGACGCAGCGGGCGCAAAATGCCCTGATTGGGTCTGACCCTGATTGGGTCTGACGTCGCCAGGCCTCGCTCGATAGGCTGCTGCAGTTGCCGCAGAGCAGCCAATAGGCGCGCGAGCTGTCTCGCCTATGTCTGCATGCTGCCGCAACGCGTTTTGCATTATTACAAAATTAAGGATAATTTTTGGCTTCAATATCTCGCGGAAAAAGGATTTTCCCCTAGCGTAAGATATCTTACGCAGTACGAGAGACCTCTCGTAAGAGAACCAGTTTTCCTCCAACGACCCTGCATCAGTGTGGAAAGGCCTGAAAGACATTACCAACTACAAGACACCATCCCCCAGCATAGACAGCAACAAGCATCTTGCGAACGAGCTGAATGTCTTTTACTGTAGATTTGAGAACCCCAATCAGACACCGCACACCCGCCCTGACCATCTCTCTACACAGCCATCAACACCTCCAGTCATCCCCCTCCCCTCCCCCCCTGCACTTCAGATCAGTGAAGATAATGTGCGTCAGATCTTCAGGAAACAGATGAGAAGGAAAGCACCAGGCCCAGACGGTGTTTCACCAGCCTGTCTGAAAACCTGCGCTGACCAGCTGGCCTCTATCTTATCATCTATCTTCTCACTGATCTTTAACAGATCACTGGAGCAGTGCAAAGTCCCTTTCTGCTTTAAACGCTCCACCATCATCCCAATCCCGAAGAAACCAAAGATCACAGGACTCAATGACTACAGACCTGTTGCCTTAACATCTGTGGCCATGAAGTCATTCGAAAGACTGGTGTTAGCATATCTGAAGGACATCACTGGACCCTTGCTGGACCCCCTGCAGTTTGCCTACAGAGCAAACTGGTCTGTGGATGATGCGGTCAATATGGGACTGCATTACACCCTACAACATCTGGACAAACCAGGGACCTATGCAAGGATTCTGTTCGTGGACTTTAGTTCTGCCTTCAACACCATCGTCCCATCACTGCTCCAGACCAAACTGACCCAGCTCTCTGTCCCTAGCTCTGTCTGTCAATGGATCACAAGCTTTCTGACAGACAGACAACAGCTAGTCAGAATGGGCAAAATCACGTCCGACAGCCGCACCATCAGCACCGGTGCTCCACAGGGATGTGTTCTCTCACCACTGCTCTTCTCCCTGTACACAAATGACTGCACCTCTAAAAGACCCCTCTGTCAAGCTCCTGAAGTTTGCGGACGACACTACTGTTATTGGACTCATCCGGAACGGTGACGAGTCTGCCTACAGACAGGAGGTGGAGCAGCTGGCTCTTTGGTGCAGTTATAACAACCTGGAGCTGAACACGCTCAAAACAGTGGAGATGATCGTGGACTTCAGGAGAAACCCCCCTGCACTCCCTTCACTCACCATCATGGACAGCACTGTGACTGCAGTAGAGTCATTCAGGTTCCTGGGCACCACCATCTCTCAGGATCTGAAGTGGGACACTCACATAGACTCTATTGTGAAGAAAGCCCAACAGAGACTGTACTTCCTGCGTCAGCTGAGGAAATTCAACCTGCCACAGGAGCTGCTCGTACAGTTCTACTCAGCTGTCATCCAGTCCATCCTCTGCACTTCCATCACCGTCTGGTTCGGCTCTGCTACCAAAACCGACCTCCGCAGACTACAGCGGATAGTTCGGACTGCTGAGCGAATCACTGGCACTACCCTTCCCACACTCAAAGAACTGTACTCATCCAGAGTGAGTAAAAGGGCTCGCAAAATCACTCTGGACCCGTCACACCCAGCACACTTTCTGTTTGAACTGTTACCGTCTGGTCGACGCTACAGAGCACCGAGCACAAAAACAACCAGACACAGGAAAAGTTTCTTTCCCCAGGCCATCTACCTCATGAACATTTAAATGTTCCCCTACTGTGGAACAAACATGTGCAATACTTCCCTCAGACATTTCATTATAGCACCTTATAACTTTCTATATATATATATATATATATATATATATATATATATATATATATATTATTATTATTTTTTATACCTATGTTACTTGTCACTTGTCTTGTCACTTTATATTGTATGTGTACTGGAAGCTACTGTCACCTAGACAAATTCCTTGTATGCGCAAGCATACTTGGCAATAAAGCTCTTTCTGATTCTGATTTATGCTATTATTATCTTTTATAATATGGTTATACTGGGGGACAGGGGCAGGGAAGTTGGAGGTCAAGTCCAATCAGAATATTTTTTTCTGATGGGAGTGGACAATGCCCCCATCTATAGGGCATGATGAATGGTTAGAAAATCATGTGATTCACCTATGGAAGATACTACTCTCCATCACCATCATCAAAACACCAAATGTGTATATGAATATCTTTTGGAAGAATAGTGTTCCATACCTCTTGTAGAGTTCGAGAAATTTGTAAAATCTGTTCTGTAGGTATGAGATGGCCCAGCACCTGACTTACAATTTATTTTGTTTTATACTTTCATTTTTGCCTGTCTGCATTTCCACATATTTACTAAAGGCCAATTCACACTGCACCAACAGACACCGGCCAACATGGATAATCACCAGGGGCCTCATTTCTAACCATTGTGTCGCACAAAACAGACCCTGAAAGAGGTGTACGCCACTTCCCACGCATAAGTTGTGATTTCTAAAAACAAACTTGATGGGAAAACTTGCGCACCTGCACGAAAACTCTGACCCATGCGTACGAACGTTTTGGAGACGGAGCAGTTTGGCGACACCAATGGTGAGCTGGAGTTAAATGTCTTTTTGGTCACTTTTAGACAGAAAATGTAAAGAAAATTACACATCTACAGCAAGATAATACAAATATAATTTCACTCTAGCCTATCACTTGAAGCAAACATCCATCCCTTCTTAAATGTCCGCGCTAGTGAGCACGTTGGGCAGTTTAGTGAAGCTGACTGCTGTTGCATATACTGTATATCTCACGGCAGATGAGGGAAAAACGTAAATCTTCATTATGAGTCCTAATCGTAAGTACAGTGCATGTTCACAATAACAGTTTAAAATAATGATTTAAACTATGTTTTACATCTGATATACACATTTAGATTAAATATGCCATTCTCATTAATAGAGTTAAATTACATGAAATCATTACTGAGAAGATTACTGAGAAGAACATTTTTTATATTCTAATAAATATGCGTTTTTGTTGGGGATGCAATGCTTTTGAACACTTTTCCTGTGGCAAGCTGTGTTTTAATGTTTTGACTACAGAGAAGATTGCTTAGGGCATGATAATAGCAGATTGTCTGACAAAATATTTTCGCACAAATAATGCACAATAAGGCCTATCTGTTTTCATAAAAAATATAAATCAATTAAAAATACTATTTGGTCAGTGGAAAAGATTGAGAAAAACTTTATCTGTAATGTATTTTATATTATTTTATTTATTTATTCAAAAACAAGGCAAGGATAGGCTACTAAACTGTTTTCACATCCGTATCTCATATTTTCCTTATGTCTTGTACCGTTAAACATGGTATCACATGGATGAATATGCATATGCAATTGGTATGCAGATGAGGATATGCATAGTAAAACTAGGAGTTGTAAGCTCCATATATGGTTATTTCGGGGAGACGCATGTGCGCACAATCTTCCGCTGACTGGGATTTATAAAGGAAATTTTGTGCAGGTTCTGGCGTACGCACGGATTTATAAGTCTGAATATTTTTTGGTGTACGCCATCTTTTTTTACGTACACTTTTAGTAAGGATCCTACGCAGTTTTATAAATGAGACTCCAGATAAAAGTACGTCAATTCATTCCACAACCAATTAGAACTGAGAAATGTTCAAACGGCAACAACAATCTCTGAATAACAACCAAAAGGGGTTACACAGTGCTCCGCCAAATCCCGACGAAGTGTCTGTTGCCATGAGACAGGGGTAGCTGCAGCTTGGAGTAATGGGCGTGTCGAAAGGTAAGGGTGTGTCAAAAGGTTGGGGGGCGTGTCGAAAGGTTTCTCATTGGCGGGAGGAGTTTTCTCCTGGCAACTGCGTTGGCCAATCAGCAGTAACCATACTTCTAAGTCATTTCCTTTAGTTTAAAAAATACATAATTTCCTTTTTAATGAAAGAAGATGAAGGTGCTAATGCATACGAAACCATCATTTGTTGATATCATAATTCCCATGCGTTACATCTTTCAGCTTTGGTGATTATTTAATTGTTGTTGACAGACACATGTTACAGTAGCCAGGTTTCCATCCAAGTGTTTTTTTGCGAAAAAAGGTTTAGCGCATCAAAATGTTTACCGATATAGCTGATGGAAATGGCAATTAGCGATATTTTTTTGCAAATGTCGACACAATCCTTTTCCGTTTAACTTTAGCGCATACTTTCTATGTCGATACTTTAAATGACGCGAAAAACTAGTTTGGAAACACTTTTTGTCGAGAAAAAGGGCTTTAACGCAAATAAATGTGGTGTCACGTGATTTTCATCACGTGGTGCAGTCGTCACTCGTCACAACAAAAACCATGGCGGACTCGGAGCGGTACTCATGGACAGATGACGAGACTCGTTATTTTCTCCATTTAATTGAAGAAAATGATATTACATGTATTTTTGATGGAAAACGGCAAAGGAATGCTACAACATTTCAGGAGTTGCAACGAAAAATGGCTATTAATGGCTACACTAAGCCATGGCATATTCTTCGCAGCAAATGGAAGGTACTGAAACAGCGTTACCTGGCTGAAAAGCGTGACCTTTCACGTAGTGGTTCTGGGGGGAAAAAGAGGACGAAGTTGAAATTTTTCAGTGAAATGGATCACATACTGGGCCAGAGGCCGATAGTATCGTCGTTTTCTACAAACATCAACAGCTCTGGTAAGTTCTGTACGGTAATTTGTTGTATCACGGACAGTTAACTCTATTTAATGTTATATATTTTGTGCAGTTTCTGTGCAATAGGTCTCTAAAACCTTTAAACAGAGGGTCTTTAAGAAATGTAATATTAAGAGTGTACGTAAAACTGCTTTTTAACAGACTTGTAGAGTCTTGTAAGAAGCGTACTTCTATTAGATATGTAACTTTACAGTACGAGTGCTATCTAAAAGTGAAAAGCTAAAGTTTATTCAAAGACTTACAAATAAACTAGGTTATTTTTTCATTGTATTAAACAGAGACCTCTGAGCTCTGTGAAGAGCAGAGAAATGAAGATGACTGCAGTGTGTCTACAGGTAAGTCGTGATTTGCAAGCATGTCCCATTTCCAGTCATTTTTATGTATTTTGGTGTTGATAAAATTTAAAAAAAGTAGTTTTCTAGTTTAAAAACAAAATAGAAGAAAAAAATGCTTTGCTTATTCAATTTGACATGTTTGTAATGCTCCTTAATGAGTATGCTGTATTTAGATTGTGATGAATGTGAATTACATGATTGTCTTGTGGAGCTGTAAATGTTCAAGTAAAAAAAAAAAGTAAAATAAATAAGGTGTTTATATAGTTTAAAATCTTGCAAACTAACTCAAGTTTTTGGATTGTCTAGATCGTCCACCAAATGATTCACTCACCCCCTCTGATAGTGGACCAGTGACTGATTCAAATACGGAGTCACCCTCCCTTGACCAGCCTGAAGAAACCATACAACAGGATTCTGACCCACCACCACCACCAAATGCATCAAGATGGAGGCGAAGTCATCAGCATGCCCCAAAAAGGAAGCAGTTGGCTGAGTTGAAAGCCATTTTTCATTATTTCCTTGATCAGCAGCGTGAGCAAGCAGAGCGAGATCAGCAAGTCACTCAGTCAATTGCCAGTGTTATCTCTCAAGCTGTTCAATGTTTTGAGCGTTGTGCTAATGCTGCTGAAAGGCATGCTCATGCATCTGAGGTGATGGCTGGTTTGAGGCAACCAGAGAGTTTGCACAACCAACCCAGCTGCTCTAATCATCCAGTGCCCCATCTCACCTACAACCAAGCAGGCATTTCAGCACCTTCTTTGAATACTCATCCTAATATGTCATTCACCACATACCTAAACTTGGACTAAATAGTTTTGGCTATTGGTGAAGTTGGTGAAGTTTATGGTTTGTTCATTTAAAACAAAGCCCGCAGAGAATGTTTTCAGTTTGTGCTCTTAAGAGTATCTTGAGTTTAATTTATATGCCATTTATTTCCACTATTACTATTGTTGTTGTATTCAAGAGAAGAAAACAAAACAAAACATTGCAACTTTGTTTTATATACTTTATGTACCAGAAGAAATGTCTTATTTGAAATTAATCTGTTTTATGTTGCCTTAAATGTGCTACTCATACAACAAAGCTTTACAACAGGTTAAATATAGGCTATATAAAATCTTTATAAAGAAAATGTACCACATATTTCTGTTACAAATAAAATGAATATTAATAGGTTTGAGTTTGTGACTTAAATTAATAGTTAGACAGTAACAAATTTGATTTTATGATTCAAATACATTTTCCCATGACAGCCTACTGCCTTCCCAAGTGAGAAACATATTGCATGAGAGCGTCCCTGATAAGCACAGCTTGTGCAGAAGGTCGGTCATCGCATTGCAAGCAACACAGTTGTCTCTCCCCTTCATTACATAAGTCTTCACAAGGTTGTATGAATCCTTGCTTCTCCATCTCACAGATGTTATGTAGTACACAACATGCTGCCACAACTGTAGGCATGAAAGAGTAGTGAATGTCTGACCGTTTTGCCAGGATGCGCCATCTTCCTTTCAGGTGTCCGAATGTGTGCTCCACCTTAACTCTCGATCCATTCAAGTGACGGTTGAATGCTTCCTGTTCTTCTGACAAATTGGGTCCAGAATAACCTTTGATGAGCCAAGGCAGTAGTGGATAGGCTGGGTCTCCTGCCACTAGCAGAGGCACCTGGACTCCCTCCACAACAAGTGTAGCCTGGGGGTGTCTCTCAGGGTGTCTGAGTAATAAAAATACAGCAGAGCTCATTTACTGTGCAGGTCAAAAGATTTGACACCTCACGTATTTTCAATTATTTTTTTTAATTTTTTTATTAAATTGCAAATATTTCAAATTCTTTCCCATAATAATTGTACATACTTTAATACTACCAAAATATTATTATTTTTTGTATAAATTAATGTGGTTCAGTGATGTTAAATAATGACTAAAGAAACCTGTTAATGTAGATGTTACCATTTTGTAGATGTTACCATTCAATTAAGAGCAGCGTAATTCATATAGTTGTAAGACACAGAACAACAATTGTTAGCTTGTTTTAATCATAACACTTTAACAAATTATTTTCATGATTTATCACAACTTTCTTTTGTCAAATAAAATTAGATGAACTAATATTTTTTACAGTGCACAACTTTTACAGACATTTTATTGTGTGTAAAGCTATTTCCGGCCTGGTAAAATATGTTGAATGGTTAAGGCTTACCTGTACAGATCTGAGGCTGCAAACACAGCTGCGTCATGGGCACTTCCAGGAGTGCCAACACATATGTCTCGTATGATGCACCTGTCATCAACAAGTGCCTGGAGAACAATAGATGGCCACCCTTTGCGATTAATGTAATCGCGGTAGCCTTCTGTCAGGGGAAGAATTGGGATGTGCGTGCCATCCAGCGCACCGTAAACCTGTGGCACAAGATGCGCCAAGGAATTACGGTATGCAATTTCATTGGCCTCCGCTACATTTGGCAGCCTGATATAACGCCGCATTAATTTTTCTTTAATAGATGTGCACACAGCATATATACATCGATGGACGGTTGTTTTACTAACCCCGAAAGTTTCGCCCACTACTCTATACTCGGCGCAGGTTGCCAGCTTGTACAGGGCAATGGCAATCCGCTTTCGTGTCGGAACCGGTGGTCGGTGGCAACCTGGGGTAGGCGCAACATCAGGACCAATGAATCCACACAGCATCTCAAACGTCGGCCGTGTCATTCTAAAATGTTGCACCCAGAGACTTTCTGTAAAGTGTCTCTCCACAACTTCCTCCCAGAACGCCGTATTGCGTGGTCTCTCCCAGACCCTTGGACTTCGTCGCGTAACGGTAGTTAATTCGAGCCCTATCAGATAAGCAACTGTTTCATTCTGCCGTCGTCTTCTGATATTTCGGACACTTGCAATTATTTGTGAAACTGAAATGACAGTAAGCTGGCAAATTTCAATGAACTGCCTGAATACTCTCTCCATTATTTATTTTTATTTTTTGGTTTGTTTGTTTGGTGCTGGGGGGTGTGCTGACTGGAACCCCAAAAAGTAGAATTTGCGAAAAAAAAAAAAGATGTATGGAAACGGCTCAAGGGCACATTTTTTTTGCGATACACCAAAACATATGCGACAAATCGCTTTCGTCATTCGTGACGTCATCACGCACACAATCTTATCGGTAAAAGGCCAGTTGAATGGAAACAGTCTGGAGACGGCAAAGTTCGTAATGTTTTTTTATCGCATATTCACTTTGTCGATAACATAACAGCGCAAAAAGTGGATGGAAACTAGGCTAGTGAGATGAAGCAATGACTGCGTTTGCGCTCTCTTTCTCTCTCTCTCTCTCTCTCTCTCTCTCTCTCTCTCTCTTATGGGATGATTATAGTCTCATTATGATTAATAAATGCACACACAATTATCCATGTACTAGATACATTTTGTGAATGTATTTTACTAACCACAAACAAATGGCATTTAATTTGAATATGTGGAATTTGGGATTGAATGAGTGTGCAGCAATTTGTACAAATACAGACACGTTTGCGAATAAACATGTTCTGTTATCCATTAATAAATAAAAAATTGCGCATTCAAAAATTAATCCGTGCATTTGTGGATCAGAAGACATGCATGCATTTATTGACATCTTGTTCGAATTGATCGTGTTCGGTTCATTTGGATTTTGAGACTTCCTTTTCGCAGTTTACAGCATTCCACCCACACATACACACACACACACAACTAACGAACATGCAGTGCTATTCATTAACGTGAACACGATTCATAAATGCGTGTCACTATACAATGAAACAAATGCTTTTCAACCGGTGTATGTAGAATTAAGAATTACATTCATGTGCATCAATTTGTACAAATAAAGTCATGTTTGTGAGTATAAATGTTCTACTATGTATTAACGTGTGACCATTTCCTAGTGCAAAAAGGAATCCGTGGATTTCTGGACCAAGCGACAGGCGTGCATTTATTGATTCCTTGTTCGAGTCGATCCTGTTCGGTTCATTTGGATTTTGAGACTTCCTTTTCGCAGTTTTCAGCATTGACGATCCACACGCAACTGAAAGGCAAGGCAGGCAGCTACCACTAGATGGCAGTCGCAGAATTACCGAGCTGGTAGTCTTCAAATTTAACTAGTTAAAAAATAATAATAACTTTTATATTAAAATAAGTTTTAATTTGTATCAAGCTAAATGTGTAGTGAATTATCGTTTATCTTTTTCGATTGCTTTATTTACACATTAAATATAAGTGTAGTCACGTGGCTTACGCAATCACCAACCCCCCACCCCCCACCCCCGATCGGAGTCGAATCTAGTTTTTGTATGGCGGCAAATCAATGACAAAATTAACGGAGCGCACAACTGATGCTGGCGCGCGCAGTAAATGAATTTCACGAGAGGATAACAGATCTACACGCGAGGAAACGGAAACTCGCGAGCTCATTCAAACCCTGCGCGCGCGCATGAGATCTCTGCACCCAATACAAGCCCTCGCGCAGGCACGCATGATCATTCCCCACGCTCTCGCGCTTGATCTCCTCTTGCCTGCTGCTTTTGCTCGCTCGAACAATTTTATTTTTGGCAGTTGAGGGGCGGGACCATAGACTGTAAAAAATATGGACAAAGTGTCTGTGACGTCACCCATAGACTTTCTGAAGAACGGTTTTGAAGCCGTTTATGGGGGGTATGGGTGGCGCCATCTTGGAAATTCTTGGGAAATCCTAACCCCGCCCACCCTCTGGCCAACCCATATATGGGTAAAGGACGCGAGTCCGGTTATTCCAAGTACAGAACAGCGCGCGTCACTCAGCTTGCTCTGCTACTCCGGTTATCTTTGTATGTATATTTTAGGCAACGAAATATGTTATAAAACACCATACTAACTCTTTTCTTTTTCATTTAAAGAAATCTTAAACATTATAGCCACACAAATGTGGTTCAGGCAACGCGTACTGATTATATTCACTGCATAAAACGTTTGCCTAACAAAACGAAATATAAAACACAAACCTGCCTCTTTTCGTTTAAATATAATATAAAAATATTAAACATTTTAATATGGTCCAGGCAATATGTGCATTTGTACTAAACAACAGATGTTGCAGTAAACAACATTATACAGATCATCTTCGTTGTATTAAAATTTAAAATGACAAAACTCAACCCAGTCTCTTTTTGTTAAATTTCAGTTTAATCAATATTAGCCATTATAAAAGTATAAGTAAATGGTACCAAGAAGCTATACAAATAAAGCAAACAATTCAGTCAAACATACAAAGTCAGCGCTCTCTAACCATACAACGGTAAAGTTAAATACCTTATAAAGTTATGAAACTTCCCCTCAGCCAAAACGATTGGCCAGGGAACAAATTATAGATTCACGAGACCAAAAATCGCCCGTTAGATCTACACAAGACGAATTATAACTCATGTTTAACCACTACAGAGACGCCAGAGTCAGCGGCAAATGTCAGAACGACTAGCCGAGGAAAGACTGTTCCAGGCGGGGTACATGAGCGCCGAGCGCCCGGTGATCGTCTGGATCTCACAACCTGGATACAATTTTCATAAATCTTTATAAATAAACCACAGATTTGAGCTCAAAAACAGTAGTATTATATTGCAACTGTATATTAAAAAAATGGCGCTTCTTATGTTGTCATTCTCCGTGGAGCAGCCTATGCTAGTTATCAGCTGTCAATCAAAGTTAACCACGCCCTTATTTGTATCTAAATACGATCTAAACTAATGAGTTAGAAAAAAATTCACCCCCCTCACAGTTGTCAGGCACTCGGAACCTATCGAAAAATACAATAAAAGTCCATGGGACCAACCTGTAAAAACATGAATTTATGCTGTGAAAACGGACATTTTAACATGGTGGTCTATGGACATTTGCTCCCTTTTGGGACCTCCCTCTAGCGGATTTTCGATGTATTGCAGTTTTTCGCTCTTCCGGGTAGGCTTCATTTTTCAGATTAGAATGTTGCCGCTTGGGCGGGACTTACTGTTTTAATAACCTCAAATGTCATTGGTTACAATGTCATTGGACGCCTGTCCTTGACTTCAGACATGAGACATCACTTAATTTGTTTTATTTATGTATATTAATGTGTAATGTGATTTAATGCATTGTTAATATAGAATAGATTCTTACCAGATACTTTATTAACAGGAAGTCTTACTAGTAATTGTATTGTATTGTGTTGTTAAGAGATACTTACAGACTGTAATGACGCATTTACATGGTTATTGGGCATTGTAAATCTACCAAAATTCGTACACATTTTTACGTAATATAAATGATTCATTATATTTTCTATTAAATGTAAAAGGGGTTCTGGCTTCTCAAGTTAAGATACAGCATTAATTATAGCTTACAAATGCCTTTTCAGAATTTGCTACACAATACAGAGGAACAAAATTAAACCCAGCAAATTATTAAACCCAGCTTAAAGGTTGTATCAGCGATTTCAGGCCCAAACATAAATGATCACATTCATCTAATCTTTCCTAATGATCCGCTAGCTACCCACCCCATAAGCATGCCGTCAAAAAATGCGTCTCTGTAGGCAGCCTAGGCTCTGAGATCTGCACACAAAAACAGTTGGTTTCACCACCACTCAAAACCCAAATAAATAGTGTTCCAACCAATCACCGACAGGGGTGGGTGTTGTGAGGTTTTACGCTCGTGCACGGCTGCCTATGACGGCTGCACGCGAAAACCTCACAACACCCACCCCTGTCGGTGATTGGTTTCTCAGAGCCTAGGCTGCCTACAGAGACGCGTTTTTTTAACGGCATGCTTATGGGGCGGGCAGCTAGCGGATCGTTAGGAAAGATTAGATGAATGCGATAATTTATGTTTGGGCCTGAAATCGCTAATCATCTAACTTTTTGTAAGCGAATAACCTAATAAGAGAATGTATGAGGCAAATACAGTACACAGCATGAATGATTACACCCCATCTGAACATAAAATTTATATAAAAAATAAATAAAAAAAATGCATTCATGCTGCCAGAACCCCTTTTACATTTAATAGAAAATATAATGAACCACTCAAAATTGACATAATAGTAATACACAGGATGATACTCTTGCTTATTGATATAAACAAGTAATTTATCTTTCATCCAAAGCCCTTGTTATATTTACAACTATTTAATGGACACTTTTTACATTTCTGAGGTTCTCAGATCCAATACAATTTTGGTTGGGTAAACGTTAATAGTGGTGAATGGGAGTATAGTGGTAATGTAGTGGTGAACTACAGCAAATATGACTTTGCATTCCCATTTTTCTCCAATTTCATTTAGATATGTTAATGCCAATAACACAAATCATAGTGTTTTGGTAGATATATGCTATAATAATGCTAATAACCATGGAAATGCATCATTACAGTCAGTAAATATCTCTAAACAACACAATGCAATCACTAGTACGACTTTCTGTTAATAAAGTATCTGGTAAGTATTTATTCTATATTAACAATGCATTAAATCACATTACACATTAATATAAATAAATAAAACAAATATCATGTCTGAAGTCAAGTGAATTACGGGTCATTGGACAGGCGTCCAATCACAACTGACTTTCAGAAAACGGGAAGTAACCATTAATTATGGTTATGGTTATTAAAACAGTAAGCTGCCAAACTGCCAAAAGCTGCCCGCCCCTCGACTGCCAAAAATAAAATTGTTCGAGCGAGCAAAAGCAGCAGGCGAGAGGAGATCAAGCGTAAGAGCGTGGGGAATGATCATGCGTGCGCGCGCGAGGGCTTGTATTGAGTGCAGAGGAGATGTCATGCGCGCGCGCAGGGTTTGAATGAGCTCGCGAGTTCCCGTTTCCTCGCGTGTAGATCTGTTAGGCCGGTGACACACTGGCTGCGTTCGAAACTGCATACTCAATGAGTAGGTACTTAATTTCAATAAGTACTTACTTAACGAGCGCTAAAAGAGTAGGTACTTTATAGCCAGATCTCGTTGAGTATGAATGCGAACCGGACATCTGCCATTTTGACGTTATCATGTGACCTACGACACGTTATCACACGCGCAACAACTTAAAAGATTTGAAGGACACGTTTAATTCATCTATCTGTAAATATCTTTATATTGATTAAACTTGCTCATTTTGTGGTCTTTTTGAAGAGATTGCTGCCCATTTATTTTGTGAATACATTTAGGGTTGATTTAAGTTTTTATATTTAACCCTACTAATGTGACCCACCGTTCTCTTACGAGAGGTCTCTCGTACTGCGTAAGATATCTTACGCTAGGGGAAAATCCTTTTTCCGCGAGATATTGAAGCCAAAAATTATCCTTAATTTTGTAATAATGCAAAACGCGTTGCGGCAGCATGCAGACATAGGCGAGACAGCTCGCGCGCCTATTGGCTGCTCTGCGGCAATTGCAGCAGCCTATCGAGCGAGGCCTGGCGTGACGCCAGACCCAATCAGGGCACTTCGCGCCCGCTGCGTCACGTCCCGCCGAAATGGGCGTGGTCTAGGCCTATAAATACCGCTCGCAGGCAGCTATTATCTGATTTTTCATCCTTCAAGCGAAGCACACGCATCGCTGGAGCCGGAGAAGAAGCCGCGCCGTTTGAGAGAGAGCACCTTCAGCGGGACGAGTCACTGAAGTCGCTGGCCGCGCCGCCTTCCTGCCTTCCTGCTGCGCTTTCCGGCGCTTATATCCTTTTTATTACTCTGTACTTTTGTGTGTGTGTGTCGCCGCCGCGACACACATTCTAAAAGAGCTAGCGTCTTTTTAAAGATGCCTTCCTGCGGCTCGTGCAGAGCCACACTCAGCGACGGGGACCACCACGTGATTTGCGTTTCCTGCCTGGGTGAGGAACATGCAGCTCTCGCGCTCACTGACGGCGGCTGCCCTCACTGCGAGCTGATGGCAATGGCGACTCTGAGGACTCGCCTAGCCTTCTTCACCGAGACTGCTCCCCCGCCCGCCGCGGCGTCGCGCCGTAAAAAGCGCCGTGCCCAGCGGGCCCCGGAACCCTCCCTCAGCCGCCAAAGCTCGCCGGTTCGCCCGCTTGCTTCCCCGGCTTCGTCAGCCTCGCTTCCTGACGGACAGCGGCCGCCGTCTGCCGCCGCTTCCGTTGACATCGTGGATGAGGAAGCCCTGCTGGGAGAGGATGATTCCTGCTCTATCCTGGCGTCAGGCAGTGAGGATTGGGCGGGCTCTGAGGACCCCGCGCCCCCTGCCCGCATGTCTTCAGGCAAGAGAGCGTCCATCGAGACGGAGCTCATGCGAGTACTCGCACAGGCCGCGGAGAGCCTCGGCCTCGAGTGGTCTTCGCCTGAGCAGCCCGCTCACAACCGGCTGGATGGATTCTTCCTGCCTGGGGAGCGCGCTTCGCCTGCGTCCAGACCGGCGCCTTTTCTTCCTGAGTTACACGAAGAAGTCGCCAAGTCCTGGAACGCCCCCTATTCGGCTAGAGTGCGTCCTGCTGTTTCTTTGGCATTCTCCGCTGTTGACGATGCCAAGAACAAAGGATACCTTTCGCTGCCGCCGGTCGAAGAGGCGATAGCGGCCCACTTATGCCCGCCCTCTGCTGGACGGCGTGCTAAGTCGGCCCTACCCTCTAAAGCTTGCCGCACGACGTCAAGCCTGCTCCGCCGTGCTTTCTCCGCCGCCGGGCAAGCTGCGTCAGCGCTGCACACCATGGCAACGCTTCAGATCTTCCAGGCCGATCTCCTCCGTAAGCTGGATGAGGAAGGGCCTGACGCGATCTGTGTGAATCCGCCAGGCCCGAAGCGCGAGACCGCGCTCCCGCTCATCCGGTCGCCGCCCCGCTGCACGTGGCCCGCGACCTAGGATTACGGTGAAGCCCGAGGCCCCGAAGTCGTCCTAGCACAGCTAGGAAAACGACGGTGTTTAAGTCCCGCTGCGGCCAGACTCACACCAAAGCTATTCGCTCGTCCAGTTCCAGCAAATGTGACTGTTCCAGTGTTTTCTGCAGCCAACAAGTCGGTTCTGTCACCCACTTGCCTGCACACAAATGCCGTTTTCACGGCTACCCAGATAAATCCCCAAAAGAGTGTATTTTCTGGTGTCCCGGCTACGGCCGATGGTGTTTCATGTGTAGTAAGAATGCCCACTGCCCAGTGCCCATCCCTACACACAAGCACAGACTGTCACACAGGGCTCGCGCACATAAAACCGACTCAGATCGGTTGCGCTTCAAACATGGTGAGGAGTCGAGCGCGGGCAATCTGCCCGCTGTTATCAGCGCGCCCCATGCCTCAAATGTCACGAGCGCGATGCTTGTGTTGCAGCACGCCGAAGCCTCTCCATCGCTGAGCGAGCGGAGCGCGCTTCGTATTCAACCCCTAGCTATCCATGCAGACGCATGGGCAAAGCTGCCCGGGGTTTCGAAGTGGGTGCTGAACATTATAAAAAGAGGCTATTCGCTGCAGTTTCGCCGACGCCCTCGCCGCTATGTGGCGCGCGTCGAGACCACGGTAAAAACAGAAGTAGCACATTTACTTCGAGCCGAAGTGACGAAACTATTGAGCAAAGGGGCCATAGAGCCTCTCTCTCAAGTTCAGAGCGAAGGAGGGCTATACAGCAGATACTTCCTGGTTCCGAAAAAAGACGGGGGTCTCAGACCCATACTAGATCTAAGGCAACTGAACAAAGTGCTTGTGAAGCGACAGTTCAGGATGCTCACGACCAGACAAATCCTTGTGCAGATTCGCCAAGGAGATTGGTTTGTGTCAATAGATCTGAAAGACGCGTATTTTCAAATACAGATAGCGTCACGTCACAGGCGATATTTGAGATTCGCCTTCGAGGGCCAGGCATATCAGTACACAGTCCTGCCATTCGGTTTGTCCCTGGCACCCCGTACATTTACGAAGTGCATGGACGCGGCGCTCGCACCCCTCAGAATGAGAGGCATACGAGTGCTGAACTATTTGGACGATTGGCTGATTCTAGCGCAATCTCGCGCAGTGCTCATAGAACACACGACCATTTTACTCGATCACCTCGAGGATTTGGGTCTCAGTGTCAATTGGGCGAAGAGCTCTCTGTTACCCAGTCAGAAGATATCTTTCCTGGGCACAGAATTGGACTCGCTGTCCATGATAGCGCGACTATCACCACAGCGCGCGGTAGACATTCAGCGCACAGCGAACGCGTTTCGCTGCGGCGCGTCTGTCCCGCTCAAGAAATTTCAGAAGATGCTAGGTCTCATGGCCTCAGCATCGTCAGTGCTCCAGCTGGGCCTGCTCCGCATGCGCCCGCTGCAGTTTTGGCTGAAAGCGCGAGTCCCACGCAGAGCGTGGGCATCCGGTTCGCTTCGCCTCAGGGTCAATCAGAAGTGCGTCACAGCTCTGAAACCTTGGAGAGCGAACGACTGGTACCAATTAGGTGTAAGCCTGGGGACTTCCTCGAGGGTGAAAGTGGTGTCCACGGACGCGTCCACCTCGGGATGGGGAGCGCTGCTCGAGGGCAGACCGTTCTTCGGCCAGTGGTCGGAACGGGAGAAGCTCCTGCACATAAACTGCCTCGAAATGCTGGCAGTAGACAACGCGCTGACGCGTTTTTGTCTCCAGATAAAAGGACGCCACGTCTTGGTCCGTTTGGACAACATGTCCGTGGTGTCCTACATAAATCGCCAGGGCGGCCTCAGGTCCAAGAACCTGTACAGGCTGGCAGAACGCCTCCTGGTATGGGCTCAGTGCAACCTGCGCTCGCTCAGAGCAGCGCACGTGCCAGGGCTCCTGAACATAGGACCGGACAGACTGTCCAGGAACAATGTTCCGGCAGGCGAGTGGTCTCTACACCCACAGACAGTCCAACTGCTGTGGAAGAAATTCGGCAGAGCGGAAGTAGACCTGTTTGCGTCTCGAGAAAACGCTCACTGTCAGGAATTTTTCTCAAAGAGCAGGAGCGCGCTGGCCCATGTGTGGCCCCGCCGCCCGCTCTATGCTTTTCCCCCCGTCTCCCTCCTGCCTCAGGTGATAGAACGGATCAGGGAAGAAGGATGCTCAGTACTGCTGGTGGCACCGTTCTGGAAAAACCAACCTTGGTTCCCAGTCGTGATGCAGTTAGCAAGTACTGCCCCGTGGCCAGTACCAGTGAGGAGAGACCTCCTCTCACAGGCCCACGGTTCGATCTGGCATCCTCACCCGGAACTGTGGTCCCTTCATGTCTGGGCCATCAACGGGTACATGTTGGACTCCCTGAAGGAGTATTAAACACGATCACGCAGGCTAGAGCTCTGTCTACGAGACGACTCTATTCCTCGAAATGGTCAGTGTTTTCGGGCTGGTGCACAGCCCGTGGTGTGTCACCCACAGACTGTGGTGTGGCGGAGGTGCTTTCCTTCCTACAAGAGCTGTTGGATGGGGGCAGGGCCCCCTCCACGCTCAAAGTTTATGTGGCGGCTATAGCAGCGTTCTCAGAAACAACGCTTGGTCAGTCAATAGGAAGGAACGATTTAGTCATCCGCTTCCTTAGAGGGGCTAAGAGACTGAATCCTCCCAGACCTCCCTCAGTCCCCGTATGGGACCTTTCTACGGTTCTGGAAGCCATGAAAGGTGCGCCATTTGAGCCTTTACAGTCAATCGATTTGAAACACCTGTCTTTCAAGACGGTGTTTTTGCTGGCTCTCGCTTCGGTGAAGCGCATAGGGGATCTGCACGCGCTCTCTGTGAGCGCGGCGTGCATGGAGTTTGGGCCTAATGACTCAAAAGTTATACTCAAACCTAAGCACGGTTATGTTCCGAAATCCCTCAACACACCGTTTAGGGCGCAGGTTATCTCCCTGTCAGCCCTACCGGTCCCTGATGAGGAAAGAGACGCGAGCCTCCTCTGCCCAGTCAGGGCATTACGAGCTTATGTGTCTCGCTCGTCTGGTTTCAGACAGACGGAGCAGCTCTTTGTTTCGTTTAGCGGACGTTCTAAGGGACTAGCCGCGTCGAAACAGAGCCTATCCAGATGGATAGTTGATGCTATAGCGCTGGCATACGCCTCCAAGGGCATGCAGTGCCCGTTGGGTGTCAGAGCGCACTCCACGAGAGGCATGGCCTCTTCGTGGGCCTGGTCAAGTGGGATTGCCTTGCAAGATATTTGTATGGCGGCAGGCTGGGCCTCCCCGTCTACATTTATAAGGTTTTATAACCTAGAGGTTCCCGCCCTGCAGGCCAGGCTGCTGTCGGTCTAAGTTTACCAGTATTATCTGACCTGATGCGTCAGCTCAGAATGCTGCGTCTACTGAGCACAGCTCAATGTTCGACAGTAAAAAAGTAGCAGCACGAGATGTGCCTGGGCAAACTGTGTCAGACCCACATTCCCCCATCAGTTCAGGCCGTACCCCGCCCTGTCTGTATGATGAAATTCGCGTCTCAGCGACGCTACCATAAGTGGAAGAGTGCGGCTTCGCCCCTCCCTCTTCCTGGACTCCCTGTGAGTTCCCTGAGTGATTGTGCACTATATGTACCCCGGGCTTTCGCCCTTGGGTCTTTGGTGTCAGATCTCAGCATGCACGGCGTTTTGCATTGGGTCCCCTAGCGTAAGATATCTTACGCAGTACGAGAGACCTCTCGTAAGAGAACGTACTCGGTTACTAACGTAACCTCGGTTCTCTCTAGAAGAGGGAACAAGTACTGCGTATCTTGCCGTGCATGCACACGCTCTGGTTGCTTCGATGATGAAAAACCAGATAATAGCTGCCTGCGAGCGGTATTTATAGGCCTAGACCACGCCCATTTCGGCGGGACGTGACGCAGCGGGCGCGAAGTGCCCTGATTGGGTCTGGCGTCACGCCAGGCCTCGCTCGATAGGCTGCTGCAGTTGCCGCAGAGCAGCCAATAGGCGCGCGAGCTGTCTCGCCTATGTCTGCATGCTGCCGCAACGCGTTTTGCATTATTACAAAATTAAGGATAATTTTTGGCTTCAATATCTCGCGGAAAAAGGATTTTCCCCTAGCGTAAGATATCTTACGCAGTACTCGTTCCCTCTTCTAGAGAGAACCGAGGTTACGTTAGTAACCGAGTACGTTTTATCCTTAACGATATTATTTATTAAGATATATAAAATATATAAGATATTCAACCTTGTAGGTTTTTTTTTCCTGTGTAAAAAAATCTCATATTATGTATGCAAACCCATGATATATATATATATATACCATCAGTAACTGGACAGCCCTACCTAGAATGGGATTCCTCAGCGTTTGTAATGTCTGCACAAAGGGCAGCTGTGTGAAGATTCACCTTTGGAGAAAACTGTTGATTTTGTACTCGAAAAATTTAAGTATCATTAATATTAAAAATTAATATTACCTCAGAATGAATTGCATTGCTATCCCACCCCAAAACATACAATAATAACAACGATAAATGCTTACCAATACTTAATTATATTACTTTTTACTGAAAATGATATAATTCAATAAAACAAACAAAATGTAATGTATGTCATAGCTATGCATGATTGAATACACTCTAGATGTGTATATAATGAACATATCTACATTTTCTTTCAAACAATTAAATAAAACATTAATTAAATAATTATATTTTATTTACTGACAACAATGAGAAATAATAAATTAGTAAAAGAATGAATGAAAGTCACCATCACACAATAAACAAATGCATATACAAGTCAACACATGAAACAAAGCTTTATTCAAACTACAATCATGTATGTAGGCTACAGGCGCTGAACCCCACATCCTTCTGCCATCTCAACACAGCGGTTCCCGTTCTGCGGCTTTATTCTGATGAATCAGCTGACCGCCAGAGGTGAGCCGTTCCCTCGTGCTGGAGGTTGTTGCGTGATGTGTTGTGCTTCACAATCTGAGGCAATAAAGGCAGGTGGAGTGATGGAGGGTCTCGTAAGGGCAGGTGGAAGGATGGAGGGTCTCATCCATGGCACCATCTCCAGGATTCAGCTCTGGGCTCCTCATCCTCAGTGCTCACACCAGCCTGCTGACATTTCAGATCCTACAAAAATGCACAAACATAACACAAAAGCAGTAATTTCAACTGCACAATGTCATTTGATTTCAGTATTATTTAGAAGACAAAAACGCTTTTTTTCACAGATGCCGCCATCATCTTCCCTTGCAGGTCCTGCTCCACCTCAAAAAATCTGCAGCAAATGCACAGAAATCAAGAATCAGAAAAAGTTCTGTAATAGCTCTGTTTGAAATTACAATAATTAAAATAAACTACAACTTAATATTTAAATAGTTGTTGTTATTCATTTCTGTAGTATACTCACTCAAAGTCTTTGATGGCAGCATTCAGCTTCATGAGCCACTCTCCACCGGATAAACACACATCTGTTCATCTGTCCCGACTGTAACATCCAGACGAGATTCACATCACCTCTGTGATTTATGAACTCAACACTACATTTACATGTTGAGGTTGTTTTAACTTTTTATCCAATATAAATGTTCCTCAATTTATCAACTAATGGACAAATAAAATAGATAACTTATGTTTAGTTACTTTATAGATTTGTCCTACATAATAGCACACATTCATCACTCAGATGTCTATTTCATGTTGTGATATTTCAAGATTTTCCTGTCAGATGTAAATAGACATTTAAAATGAGCGTCTTTAAGATGTATATGGTTTATGTAAATCCACTTTAGAGACGTAACTTATGTGTCCTTACTGGAGCTCCCCTGTTAGCTAACGTTATACATAATAAAACGTGTTTTTACAACAAAATCACAACTATACTTTACTGTGTAACGTCTTTACACCTTCAACAATTCAACAGTTTACTCTATAGTAGTGCAACACATGCAATTTTAACAAAAGGAACCGTGTTTACTCACATTTGAAAGCACCCGCGTCGCTGATCTCTGCGATGTTTGATAATGACGTATGCTCTCGCGTGGCCTCCTGGGATAGAAGAGTATCCATCGTTGAGCACTCGAAAATCTGCGCTGAAGCAGTAAGCCATCCGGGAACTTCTGGCCTACTCTTTTATGAATACTGATGTTTCGAACGTACTGCTTCCTTCACGTACTGTTTTCGCCTACTATATAGTAGGAAAGTAGGCATATTGGAACGCACTTAAGTCCGAATCTCGCGATAATTAGTACGTCACCCAGGTAATTCTCGCCTACTCTTTTGGATCCGTACATACTTTTTTGCTCGCCTACTCTTTTTTCCATACTAAATAGTAGGGAAGTATGCAGTTTTCTTACGAGAGATACTCTCGTACTGCGTAGAATACGCTAGGGGAAAATCCTTTTCCACGAGAATACTGAAGCCAAAAAATTATCCTTTAATTTTGTATTAATGTAAAACGCGTTGCGGCAGCATACAGACATAGGCGAGGCAGCTCGCGCGCCTATTGGCTGGTCTGCTGGCAACTGCTTAAGCCTATCGAGCGAGACCTAGAGTGACGTCAGACCCAATGAGTCTGCGTCACGTCCCGCCGAGACGGGCGTGGCTTAGGTCTATAAATACCGCTCGCAGGCATTATTTCTCTGATTTTTCATCCTTCAGCGAAGCAACTCACATCGCTGGATCCGAGAAGAAGCCGCGCTGTTGAAGAAGCACCTCAGCGGGACGAGTCGACGAAGCTGCTGGCCGCGCCGCCTTCATCGCCTTCCTGCTGCGCTATCCAGCGCCCATATCCTTTACTGCACTGTGTGTGTGTGTTCGCCGGCGCGACTCACACTGTCTAAAAGAGCTCTGAGGATCCCGCCCCCCCTGCCCGTGCTTCTACGGGAAAGAGAGCGAGCATTGAGGCGGAGCTCATGCGCGTGCTCACTCAGGCCACGGCGAGCCTCGGCCTCGAGTGGATTACGCCTGAGCAGCCTGCTCACAACCGGCTGGACGGCTACTTCCTGCCTGGGGAGCGCGTTTCACCTGCATCCAAGCCAGCGCCTTTTCTTCCTGAGCTTCATGAAGAAGTCGCTAAGTCTTGGGGCTCCCCTTTTTCGGCCAGGACACGATCCTCTGTCTCTTTGGCGTTCTCCGCTGTCGACGACGCAAAGAACAGAGGCTACCACTCCCTACCGCCGGTCGAAGAGGCTATTGCAGCGCACTTATGCCCGCCCTCTGCTGGACGGCGTGCTAAGATGGCGCTGCCCTCAAAAGCCTGCCGCACGACGTCAGCCCTGCTCCGCCGCGCTTTCTCTGCCGCCGGGCAGGCCGGGTCAGCGTTGCACACCATGGCCACGCTCCAGATATACCAGGCCGATCTCCTCCGCCAGCTGGACGAGAGAGGACCTGACGCAATCTGCGTGCCGGACTTGAGGAGCGCTACAGACTTCGCTCTTCGCGCCACCAAGTCAGCAGCACAGGCCATTGGACGGAGCATGGCCTCGCTCACCGTGTCTGAGAGACATCTGTGGCTTACGCTCTCTGACATGACTGAGTCAGAGCGCACCGCGTTCCTCGACGCGCCGCTTTCCCCTGCCGGCCTCTTCGGAAACTCGGTCAAAGATTTCGCCGATAGGTTCGCTGAGGTGCAGAAAGCGACCCAGGCCATGAAGCACTTCCTCCCGAAGCGCTCCGGTTCTGCAGCAGGCCGTGCGAAACCGTCTGCTCAGAGCTCACAGCCTAAGCCTCCGCCCGCCGCCTCCTCTTCTCAACGCCGCCAAACCCAGAGCTCGAGACCGCGCTCTCGCTCATCCGGCCGCCGCCCCGCCCCGCGTGGCCCGCGGCAGAAGATTGCGTTGAAGCCAGAGGCCCCGAAATCGTCCTAGCACGCCTAGGAAAGCGACGGTGTCCAAGTCCCGCTGCGGCCGGACTTCCACCAAAGCTTGCCGCTCGTCCAGTTCCAGGAAATGTGACTGGTCCAGCGTATTTAGCAGCCAACAAGCCGGTTCCATTACCCGCTTGCCTGCACACAAAAGCCGTTTTTACGGCTACCCAGATAAATCCCTTAAAGAGTGTATTTTCTGGTGTGTAGAAAAAATGCCCACTACTCAGTGCCCATTCCTACACACAAGCACAGCCCTTCACACAGGGCCCGCGCACATAAAATCGACTCAGATCGATTGCGCTTCAAATGTAGCAAAAGTGCCCACTACCCAGTGCCCACAAACGCTACTTCCCACATGTCTCACGGTCCCTGTAAATACAGGACCAGTATGCATATGCTCTGCTCACGCGAGCAATGCTGTAAAGGTGGTGTATGTGCCCGCTGCTCTGCGCCCACGCCCACACACAGACATGAAACTAGCCCAGCCCTCCTCCTCTCAGCTAAACACTGCGGAGGAGTCGAGCGCGGGCATTCTGCCCGCTGTTATCAGCGCGCCCCCTGCCTTAGATGTCATGAGCGCGGCGCTTATGTCTCAGCACACAAAAGCCGCTGTATCGCGAGCCGATCAGAGCGTGCTTCGCATCCAGCCCCTAGCTACTCGCGCACCTGCGTGGGAAAAGCTTCCCGGGGTTTCGAGATGGGTGCTGAACATCATAAAAGAAGGCTATTCGCTGCAGTTTCGCCGACGCCCTCGGTCGAGACCACGGTAGAATCGAAAGTAGCTCATCTACTTCGAGCCGAGATTTTGAAACTGTTGAGCAAAGGGGCTATAGAACCCCTATCTCAAGCTCAAAGCGAAGGGGGGCTTTACAGCAGATACTTCCTAGTGCCCAAAAAAGACGGGGGTCTCAGACCCATACTAGATCTGCGGCAGCTGAACAGAGCGCTTATGAAGCGCCAGTTCAGGATGCTCACAACCAGAAAAATCCTCGCGCACGTCCGCCAGGGGGACTGGTTTGTGTCAATAGATCTAAAGGACGCGTATTTTCAAATACAGATAGCGTCACGTCACAGGCGATTTTTGAGATTCGCCTTCGAGGGCCAGGCATATCAGTACACAGTCCTGCCTTTCGGCTTGTCCCTGGCACCCCGTACATTTACGAAGTGCATGGACGCAGCGCTCGCACCCCTCAGATTACGGGGCATACGAGTGCTGAACTATCTGGACGACTGGCTGATTCTAGCCCAATCTCACTCAGAGCTCGTAGAGCACAGGACCATTTTACTCGATCACCTCGAGAATCTCGGTCTCGCAGTGAACTGGGAAAAGAGCTCGCTTTTCCCCAGACAGATTATATCTTTTCTGGGAATAGAGCTGAACTCGCTGCTAATGACAGCACGCCTGTCATCTCAGCGCACACTGGACATTCGGCGCGCAGCCGGCTCATTCCGCTGCGGCGCGATAGTCCCTCTCAAAGCCTTTCAAAGGATGCTCGGTCTGATGGCCTCAGCATCTTCAGTTCTCCAGTTGGGCCTTCTGCGCATGCGCCCACTGCAGTTCTGGCTCAGAAAGAGAGTACCACGCACAGCGTGGGCCTCCGGTCGGCTTCGCGTCAAGGTCAATCAAGCATGCATTGCAGCTTTGAAACCTTGGGAGGCAAAAGACTGGTACCAATCAGGTGTAAGCCTGGGGACTTCCTCGAGAGTGATGGTGGTGTCCACGGACGCATCCACCTCGGGATGGGGAGCACTGCTCGAGGGCAGACCGCTTTTTGGCCAATGGTCAAAGCAGGAGAAGCTCTTACATATCAACTGCCTCGAAATGTTGGCAGTGAGCAAAGCGCTCACGCGCTTTTGTCCCCTCATAAAGGGACACCACGTGCTAATACGTTCAGACAACGTCTCAGTGGTGTCCTACATAAATCGCCAGGGCGGCCTCAGGTCCCTGACTCTGTACAGGCTAACCAGGCGCCTCCTGATATGGGCCCGCAGCAACCTGCTCTCGCTGAGAGCAGCGCACGTGCCAGGGCTCCTAAATATAGGACCAGACAGACTGTCCAGGAACCAGGTTCCGACAGGAGAATGGTCTTTGCACCCACAGACAGTCCAGCTGCTGTGGAAGAAATTCGGCAGAGCGGAAGTAGACCTGTTCGCGTCTCAAGAAAACGCTCACTGTCCAGAATTTTTCTCGAAGAGCAAGGACGCGCTGACCCACGAGTGGCCTCGCCGTCCTCTCTACGCTTTTCCCCCCGTCTCCCTCCTGACTCAGGTGGTAGAACGGGTCAGGGAAGAAGGATGCTCAGTGCTGCTTGTAGCCCCACTTTGGATGAGCCAACCTTGGTTCCCAATTGTGATGCAGTTAGCGAGCACCGCCCCGTGGCCAGTGCCTCTGAGGAGGGATCTCCTCTCTCAAGCCAACGGCTCGATTTGGCATCCTCACCCAGAGCTGTGGTCCCTCCATGTGTGGACCATCAACGGGTACCCGCTGACCTCCCACAGGGAGTGTTAAACACTATCACACAGGCCAGAGCTCCGTCTACGCGACGTCTCTATGCCTCAAAATGGTCAGTGTTCTCTAGCTGGTGCACAGCTCGTGGTGTGTCACCCCTGCATTGCGGTGTGACGGAGGTTCTCTCCTTCCTACAGGAGCTGTTGGATAAGGGCAGGTCCCCTTCCACGCTCAAAGTCTATGTAGCGGCCATAGCAGTGTTCTCTTCGACCACGCTCGGCCAGTCTATTGGAAGGAACGATTTAGTCATTCGCTTCCTTCGAGGAGCTAAGAGACTGAATCCTCCCAGACCTCCCACAGTCCCTATATGGGACCTTTCTACGGTACTGGAAGCCATGAAAGGTCATCCATTTGAGCCCTTGCAGGAGATTGATCTTAAACACCTGTCTTTCAAGACGGCGTTTCTTCTGGCTCTCGCTTCAGTGAAGCGCATAGGGGACTTACACGCGCTCTCAGTAAGCGCGACGTGCATGGAATTTGGGCCGAATGACTCTAGAGTTATACTCAAACCTAAGCACGGTTATGTTCCTAAATCCCTCAATACACCGTTCAGAGCACAGGTAATTTCCCTGTCTGCCCTGCCGGTCACTGAAGGAAATATGGACGAAAGCTCCCTTTGCCCAGTCAGGGCGTTAAGAGCTTATGTGTCTCGCTCGTCTGTTTTCAGACAGACGGAGCAGCTCTTTGTTTCGTTCAGCGGGCGTTCTAAGGGACTAGCCGCTTCGAAACAGACCCTATCCAGATGGGTAGTGGACGCAATAGCGCTAGCTTACACAACCAAGGGCATGCAGTGCCCGCTGGGTGTCAAAGCGCACTCCACGAGAAGCCTGGCTTCATCGTGGGCATGGTCAAGTGGGATTGCCTTGCAAGATATTTGTATGGCGGCAGGCTGGGCCTCTCCGTCTACATTTATAAGGTTTTACAACCTAGAGGTTCCCGCACTACAGGCCAGACTACTGTCGGTCTAGTATGGCCAAAATCTCATAACTGGCGCTGTCAGTTATGCAGCTATTGAGTATTGCAATCCTTGCTCTATGCTGCTATAAGGAAGATAGTGGCTAACCCCCCTCTCTTCCAGGATTCCCTGTGAGTCCCCTGGGTGATTATGTACTGTATGAACTCCGGGCTGTCGCCCTTGAGTCTATGGTATCAGATCCCAGCACGCACAGCGTTTTACAGTAGGTTCCCCTAGCGTATTCTACGCAGTACGAGAGTATCTCTAGTAAGAGAACGTACTCGGTTACTAACGTAACCTCGGTTCTCTCTAGAGAGAGGAACGAGTACTGCGTATCCTGCCGTGCCTGCACGCGCTCTGGTTGCTTCGACTATGAAAAACCAGAGAAATAATGCCTGCGAGCGGTATTTATAGACATAAGCCACGCCCGTCTCGGCGGGACGTGACGCAGAGGGCGCGAAGCTCATTGGGTCTGACGTCACTCTAGGTCTCGCTCGATAGGCTTAAGCAGTTGCCAGCAGACCAGCCAATAGGCGCGCGAGCTGCCTCGCCTATGTCTGTATGCTGCCGCAACGCGTTTTACATTAATACAAAATTAAAGGATAATTTTTTGGCTTCAGTATTCTCGTGGAAAAGGATTTTCCCCTAGCGTATTCTATGCAGTACTCGTTCCTCTCTCTAGAGAGAACCGAGGTTACGTTAGTAACCGAGTACGTTTCGAACGCAGCCACTGGCTGCGTGGCGGGAGCGTGGCGTTTCTGTTGCGTGTCAGTTGCGTGGCGTTTTCTATGTCTTTGCACACCAGAAACGTGTCTGACGCGGCGCTGCTGCTGCTAGGTGACATATGATAAGCCTCATTGGTGATATATTTGGCATATGGGGAGAGAGTTGTGGAAGGCATACTTCATGTTAAACATATAGCAGCAAAGACAACGTCAGCAATATTGACACAAAATAGGCTACAGGATATTTCGTTCTGTATTGACAGGTGCAATCAAAACCGCGCGTCACGCAGGCAGTATGCAAGCTCTAACCTGTTAACATGGGAGCCGAAATAAAAACGGACACGCCACGCAGCTGAGACGCTCACGCCACGCAGCCAGTGTGTCGCCAGCCTAATGCATTTTGAACAACAATAATCCAGGATCACCAGTGATCCCTGACAGGCAAGGGGTTAACGATCTAAAACGCAAGTATCAAACGCGAAACGCAAGTAACTGGTCTGAAGTAGCTACATTACTCATAGGCGTAACGTGAAATAAACCAATCAGAGCGTCATCTCACATTCCCTTTAAAAGCAGGCGCGCTTGTTCCATGGCAGATTGCTAATATAACAGCGGATTTGCCAGGCGCACGCCAGGAGCGGTTCACAGCCGAGGAGATCAACGTTCTTGTCAGGACCGTAAAAGACAGAAAAGACAGAGAAGTATCAAATTATTGTATGCCTGGCCTGTTTAACCGAAGCTAATTTGGGTGGGTTTGAGAAACCCACCCAAATTAGCTTCGGTTAAACAGGCCAGGCGTACAATAATTTGGGTAAATGTGTAAGCTAGATTTATGCCTATTTTTTCACATCTTCATAGACACCAAAATGATTTCCCTTGTGTGGTAATATTTTTTCCTTGTAATTATGTATGGTTTGCAAAAATGAGAACTGCTGCCTGCGTCTGTGTAGATGAGAGAAGCAAAGTGTATGCGCGTTGTGCACACGCTACATTATGGCCAAGCATACGCCCTAAAATAGCATCTGAATAACACACCACTGACTTTAGACTAGGTTTTTCCAGGTCAGTGGCGGAATTGTTTTCTGAAACTGCAAAATAGCACCAGGGAACGTTTGCGCAGGAACACGCCTCCTCTTTTCGCTGAACCGCCCCCCGGGAGCACAAGTTCATTCCCTAATTTACCGACGTGCGTCTGTGGAGGGAAAAGCCTGCTGTGCGTCGGGTGCAAAATAGGAATGATACATGCGTCAGTGTACAAAGTCACATGCGCTGGATGCAAGATAGGGCCCAAGGGCTTCAATTACTAACCCATAATGATTGAAAAAGAAAAAGAAAAAGAAATCAAATCAGCAGTGTCTTGGAAAATGAAATGTTACTTTGTTCACATGGACAAAGGTGTTTTTTTTTTCACCTATTTTTCTTTTTTATCTAAAAACTTAGTGAATTTGGAACATGTAGTTGTAATTTCATTGATAACAACAATACTACCAATTGTCATTTACAATTTTATAAAGATGAATGTATGCTTTGCAATAAAAAAAGTTTTTCCAGTCATGGACCCAACAGGAGGCCTTGCTGATGTACGAATATTAAGTATTTCATTAGAGTTATTTAATATTTTAAAATAGTTTTTTCTATATTTTTTTCCAGCTACCACCAGAGGTGCTGAGTCACATTCTTCTAGATGTTGTTTATAATTATGAAGAAGGAGACAAAGCCTTTCACACTCTGTCACTAGTGTGCAGAACGTTTAATAAAACCATAACCATCCAGGTTTTCTAAAAAATATATATATTTAATTAGGTTTATTGCATTAATTCAGTTTTTTTCCCCCTGTAGGTATCGTTGACTGGAAGTCTGTCAGTCCAGATGTGAGGGAGGAATACAGGGTGGAGTTTGAGCTGTGGATTCACCTACAAAAACACCACTGGATTTTGCGGCAATGGAAAGAAGGGGGTCTTTACTGCGTTCTATTCAGACAAAGAGTTTGATGGTTTCTGTTCAATGGACTGCTACTACAGTATGAATGAGTGAAGAAATTAGTTTTCTTTGTGTTTTGACTTTGAACACAAGCCTTTGATGACAGAAATTGAATTGTTGAAAAATGACACCTGAATAAATGTTTTGTGGATAAAACGGTGTCTGTTTTGCTAAATTAGTTAATGTGACTTACAGAAGGCTATTAAACCATTTTTACTCCTCTATTTTTTTTTTAATGATGTGGTGTTTTATCAAACATATACAGTGGTGGTCAGAATTAATGGCACCCCTGGTAAATAAGATCAAAAATGGCTGTAAAAAATAAATCTGCATTGTTTATCCTTTTGATCTTTCATTAAAAAAAATTTGCAAAAAACTAATCTTTCATTGAAGTAAAATAATTGAAAGTGGGGGGTTAATCACATTATAAAATAAATGCTTTTCTTCAAAACACGCTGGCCATAATTATTGGCTCCCTGTTATTAAATACTTTTTGCAACCTCCTTTTGCCAAGATAACAGATCTGAGTTTTCTTCTATAATGCCTGATGAGTTTGAAGAATAACTGACAAGAGATCAGAGACTATTCCTCCATGCAGTATCTCTCCAGATCCTTCAGATTCACAAGTTCATGTTGGGGCTTCTTCTCTTCAGTTCACCCCACTCATTTTCTATAGGGTTCAGTTTAGGGGACTGGAACGGTCATGGCAGAAGCTTCATTTTGTGCTCAGTTACCCATTTTTGTGTTGATTTTGATGTTTGTTTTGGACCGTTGTCCTGATGGAAGATCCAACCACGGCCCATTATAAGATTTATAGCAGAGGCAGTCAGGTTTTGATTTTTTATCTGTTGGTATTTGCTAGAATCCATAATACCATGTATCTGAACAAGATGTCCAGGACCTCCAGCAAAAAAATAGGCCCACAACATATAAGATCCAGCAGTATATTTAACCGTAGACATGGGGTACTTTTTATCCCTGTTTGCACTAAACACATCTGGTGGGTTTGCTGCCAAAAAGGCCTTTTTTTGTTTCATCTGACCATAGAATCCGGTCCCTTTTGAAGTTCCAGTCATGTCTGACAACTGAATATGCAAGAGTTTATTTTTGGAGGAGCGAGGAGGATTTTTTTTTAAACCCTCCCAAACAACATGTGGTTGTGTAAGGGTTGTTTGATAAAAAATGTTAGGCTTTCTGACCCCCAAGACTCAAGTAATCTCTGCAATTCTCCATCTGTGATCCTTGGAGAGTCTTTGGCCACTCAAACTTTCCTCCTCACTGTGCATTAAGATAATATAGACACACGTCCTCTTCCTGGCAGATTCGTAACATCTTTAGTTGATTGGAACTTCTTAATTATTGCCCTCATGGTCAAAATGGGGATTTTCAATTCTTAAGCTATTTTCTTACAGCCACTTTCTATTTTGTGATGCTCAACAATCTTTTGATGCATATCAGAACTATATTCTTCGGTTTTACTCATTGTGATGGATGATTAAAGAAATTTGGCCTTTGTGTATTCGTCATATTTAAACTCCTGTGAAACAAGAAGTCATAGCTTGACAATTTCATGTTCCTAGTCACCCTGGTGTGCTAAATAAAGGTAAATATTAATGGGAATTGAAGAATAACAAATTTTAAGAATCTATTTCAAATATGCTTCCATACATAACATCACGGTAAAGAATATTGAATTTAGCTTTTAAGGTTAAGATAATGATTCTGCTCAGCAAAGTTGCAATTCCTGTTTTCTTTTCCTTATTGTCTTTAATGGCTCTTGGAGTCCCAGTTTCACTCAGACTGATGGGATTAGCATCTATGCAATTTGAATGATAGTGTTATGCTGATTGGGCCGGATTGTTGAGCAGCCAGATAACCTGCCTAACCGGTTTTCACTTGATAGAATCAAATCACTGAAAGATTCATCCCTACATTTGCATGCTTTGTTTGAGCTTGTCTCGACCTCCAAAAGTCCCTCCCCCTTGGAAGGTATATAACCTACAATGTATAATGTTTGAGTCAGACTTGATGAACTACAGACTCGGAAGAATAAATCTCGTCTGCTTATGCCCTGATCGATTGAATCCTGATCGATTGCTCCTGTCTGCCTCGCTGCCTGCTGTGAGTGTGTTTGCTTCGGTGCTGTAAGCTCCGTCTTAGCCTCGTATTTCCTTGTTTTGAACCATCATTTACTACAATTTCTAGTTGTTTATACTACTACTAAATACAGCTTACCCAACATCTCAGATTAACCTGACATCGCTAGCTTCCGTTACTACTAGCACAACACGCTAGTAATTCGCTAGCCTGCTAACGCGCCACCCGTGCGCTCAGTTATTTTTATTTATTTATTTTTCTCTCACGCGCTCGCGCCTTTGAGTTCATAAAAGCTCAGGTGAGTAAGAATCACTCAACAAACACGGTGAGTAATGTCTTGTCCTGTTATTGTCACCTGCACTTCATGTTACATGTTTAGCATAGACTTCTCTGTCGGCAATATAGGATTTATATGTGATAAATGTAATGAGACAGTTAGGTTGACAGAGAAGATTTCAGAATTAGAAACACGCATCCAAACTTTAATTGAGGATAGTAAGAGTGCTAGAGCTTCAGATGTTTTGGATGCGCATATCATAGTGAACACTTTACATGAGTCTGTTCCGGCTGAAGTAGAGCCTGTGCAGCCGGGCAAATGGGTGACAGTGAGGGATCGCTCTAGTCGCGGATCTAAAAACCACTCTTCCGTTCCGATTACCATAACAAATCGATTTGCCCCGCTCAGTGAAACACCCACTGAGAATGATTGTGCCCTAGTTATTGGCGATTCTATTACACGGAACATGAAAATAGAGACACCAACCACCATAGTCACATGTTTGCCGGGAGCCAGAGCGCCTGACATCAAAGCAAATTTAAAAGTGCTGGCTAATGCTAATCGTAAATTCTCTAAGATCATTATTCATGTCGGCACTAATGATGTTCGACTCCGCCAGTCGGAGATCACCAAAATGAATATTAAAGAGGTGTGTGAACTTGCAAGTACGATGTCAAGGACTGTAATTTGCTCTGGCCCCCTTCCTGTTCGCAGGAGTGATGAGATAGTTAGTAGATTGTGTTCGCTTAACGGTTGGCTGTCTAAGTGGCGTCCGCTTAATAATATAGAATTCATAGACAATTGGAAAAGTTTTTGGGGCAAACCTGACCTGTTGAAAAGAGATGGTATTCATCCCTCCTGGGATGGTGCTGCTCTTCTCTCTAGTAATATGGCTCATAGTCTTAGAGCTCAAACATGACAATCTGGGGCTCGCTCAGGTCAGGAAGCAGACAGACTGGCTAAACCGACTGTCTGCTAGCGGCCTCGCGTCACCCAGGTCAGATAAATCCCATCACATAGAGCCTCTTTTACCTAGCTATCATCGTATAGAGACTGTGTCTGTTCCCCGAATTTGGAAATCCAAAAAACGTTTTAACCCATCTAAGGTTAAAAATTTAATTGATGTTCAACAAATAAAAAACAGCTATAATACAGACGAGCAAATGCTAAAGCTTGGGTTGCTGAATATTCGATCGCTTACTTCAAAAGCACTCATTGTTAATGATATGATTTCAGATAATAACCTAGATGTGCTGTGTTTGACAGAAACCTGGCTAAAACCAAACGATTACATTACTTTAAATGAATCAACCCCGCAAGATTACTGTTATAAACATGAGCCTCGTCTGAAACGCAAAGGGGGTGGTGTTGCTGTAATTTATAGTAATAGTTTCAAAACCACTAAGAAATCAAGTTTTAAATATAATTCTTTTGAAGCATTGGTGCTTAATGTAAAAATCTATAGTGTAAACGATAAATCACGTTTGAGATTTGTGCTGGCTACTGTATACAGGCCACCAGGGCACCATACAGACTTTATCAAAGAATTTGCGGACTTTCTATCAGAATTAATATTGACTGCAGATAAAGTACTAATTGTTGGTGATTTTAATATACACGTCGATAATGAAAAAGATGCATTGGGATTGGCATTTAAAGACATTGTAAATTCAATTGGAGTTAGACAACACGTGTCAGGACCTACTCATCTTCGTAATCATACTCTAGATCTAATATTATCACACGGAATAGATGTTGATGCCGTTGAAATTCTGCAGCAGAGCGATGACATCTCAGATCATTATCTAGTCTTGTGTAATTTGCATTTAGCCAAGGCTGCAAAGCCAACTCCGTGTTTCAAATATGTGAGACCTATCACTTCTGCCACTAAAGATTGCTTTATTAATAATCTTCCTGATCAGTTTCATCATCTCAGCATCCCAGATAGCTTAGAAGAACTTGATATTACAACAGAAACGTTTAACTCTCTCTTTTCCAGCACTTTAGACACAGTTGCTCCGTTGCGCTTAAAGAAGATTAAAGAAAATAGTCCAACGCCGTGGTACAACGAGCACACTCAGGCACTTAAGAGAGCAGCCAGAAAAATGGAGCGCAACTGGAAGAAAACAAAACTAGAGGTATTTCGCATTTCATGGAAGGAGAGCTCGATTGCTTACAGAGAGACTTTAAAAGCTGATAGATCTGCTTATTTTTCAACCCTATTAGAAGAAAATAAACATAATCCTAGGTATTTATTTGAAACGGTGGCTAAACTAACGAAAAATAAAGCTTCAAGCACCGAAGTTTCCAAGCAACACAGCAGTAATGATTTTATGAACTTCTTCACTTATAAGATTGATAATATCAGGGACAAAATTATAACTATGCAACCGTCTACTACAGTATCGCATAAGGCAGTGCATTGTAGTCTCCCTGAGGAAAAATTTGATTCATTCGTTGCTATAGGAGAGGAAGAATTTACTAAACTCGTTAAATCATCTAAATCGACAACATGTATGTTAGACCCTATACCGACTAAGCTACTGAAAGAGATGCTTCCAGAGGTCATAGATCCTCTTCTTAATATCATTAATTCATCTTTGTCTCTAGGATACGTACCAAAAAACTTTAAGCTGGCTATGATTAAACCGCTTGTTAAAAAAACGCAACTTGATCCTACAGAATTAGTCAATTACAGGCCGATCTCGAATCTACCTTTTCTGTCAAAGATATTAGAAAAGGCAGTATCCTCACAACTGTGTTCCTTTCTTGAAAGAAATGATATCTGCGAGAATTTCCAGTCCGGATTCAGACCGTACCATAGTACCGAGACAGCTCTCGTTAGAGTCACAAATGATTTGCTCTTATCATCCGATCGTGGTTGTATCTCGCTATTAGTGTTACTCGATCTTAGTGCTGCATTTGACACCATTGACCACAACGTTCTTTTAAATAGATTAGAACATTATGTTGGCATGACGGGAAATGCACTAGCATGGTTTAAATCATACTTATCTGACCGTTATCAGTTTGTAGCAGTAAATGATGAGATGTCTCATCGATCACAAGTTCAGTATGGCGTACCACAAGGCTCAGTACTAGGACCGCTGCTGTTCACTCTGTACATGCTACCATTAGGAGATATCATTAGGAAACATGGAATTAGCTTTCACTGTTATGCTGACGATACTCAGCTGTATATTTCTTCAAAACCTAACGAAACTTATCAAATCACAAAATTAACGGAATGCATAGCGGATATAAAAAATTGGATGACTCGTAATTTCCTACTTCTTAACTCTGAAAAAACAGAGCTTCTAATTATTGGACAAAAAACTTCCTCACGTAATAACCTAGAATACTGTCTAACACTCGATGGCTGCTCTGTTAAGTCTTCGTCGTCGGTTAGGAACCTGGGTGTGCTCTTTGATACCAATCTTTCATTTGAAAGTCACGTGTCTAGTATCTGTAAAACTGCATTTTTCCATCTTAAAAATATATCTAAATTACGCCATATGCTCTCATTGACAAATGCGGAACAATTAGTTCATGCGTTCATGACCTCAAGGCTAGATTATTGTAATGCTCTACTGGGTGGTTGCCCTGCACGCTTAATAAACAAACTACAGCTGGTTCAAAACGCAGCAGCTCGAGTTCTTACCAGAACCAGGAAGTATGACCATATTAGCCCAGTTCTGTCAAAACTGCATTGGCTCCCTATTAAACATCGCATCAATTTTAAAATATTGCTGATTACTTACAAAGCACTAAATGGTTTAGCTCCGCAGTACTTGAGTGAGCTCTTAACGCATTATAGTCCGTCACGTCTATTGCGATCATAAAATTCCGGCCAGTTACTAATACCTAGAATATCAAAATCGACTGCTGGCGGTAGATCCTTTTCCTATTTAGCACCAAAACTCTGGAACAGTCTTCCTACCATTGTCCGGGAAGCAGACACACTCTGTCAGTTCAAAGCTAGACTAAAAACACATCTCTTTGACCTAGCATTCACATAATACATTATAGACTTCTATAATTTAATGTTAGGCTGCATAGATTAGGTCAGCCGGAACCGGGAACACTTCCCATAACTCCTGATGTACTCGTTACATCATGAGAAGAATGGCATCTACGCTAATTTTAGTGTCTGTGTTTATCCCGAGGTTTTCCTGCAGCCTGCCGGATCCAGGCCGTATCCAGATCTGACGAAGGACCTTCGCCTGGACCGATGACAACGCAGTGCTGAAGTGCCAACTAGTCTCTCCCTATGGAGGATCCCTCTACCACTATACAGATAAGGCGTTGTCGGGAAAATTTGTTTCGCGTTCCTACCCCAAAGCAACAAAATAAAATAAAATTATTTATCAAAATTTATAAGGAAAGACAAGTACTTTGTTTAGGCTTGGCTTGTAGGGAATTCCAAACCAGACGTGTTTTGGAGAAAAACATTTATTTCATAATGTGATTTCCTCCCCACTTTCAATTCTTTTACTTCAATGAAAGGTTAGATTTTTGCGATTTTTTTTTTATGAAAGATCAAAAGGATAACCAATGCATATTTATTTTTTTACAGCCATTTTTGATCATATTTACCAGGGGTGCCATTAATTCTCTCCACCACTGTATATATATTTGTTTTTATCCAGCAAAACATTGTTTTTAGTTTGTATGCACTTTAAATGAAAGGACAAACAACTTTCAAAACTGATACAAATACAAATTACTAATTGTATAATGTATGTTGATGTATGTTGATGTGTTTTGATATGATATAAAATGGTAATAGACGCTAAAACAGGTTATTTCCAAATGATGACCAACGAGTGTGACTCTAATAGTGTCAGGAGACATTTTTATCTTTGAAATAATAATTGTAATTGTTTTTTTATGATTTATTTGAATGACTGATCCACTATCATGGGCGTCAGTTTGGTTTGAAATGTGCTGGGGACAGAGACGCATTCGGAAGTGCATTTTCAGAAGTGCTGGGTACAATGACGCATTCATTTTTTTTTCTCTTTCGCGCAGATCATGTTTTGAAAGACAATGTCCTGTAGCTTACTAATGTAAATAAATAAAAATGTATACAAAAATGTGATGATGTCTGACTCATTTTATGAAGAAAAAAGCCATACGTTTTCAAAAAGCATTAGACATATGACCCACTATTCTGCTTCATAAGTATCATGTTGACAATATGACATGACGTGGTTTAATGCCCCTCAAGTCAGCACAGTCTCTAGCTTACTGTTTGCTCTAATACTAGCACCTCTAACGAACGTTAGTAAGCTAGCACTAACAAGATAACCGGTATCTTTATTTTTCCACAACAGTCAGACACACCAGTTCTGTACTTAGTTAACACATTGCCACAACTTCCTCGGGCCCCGAGATAAAACTAAAGTGAAAGGGGACTCATGTACGACTGTCTGTAAGATGGCGGAGCCAACTTTACTGTGGCAGCTAGCAGCTACTAAGCTGATGTTGCCGGCTATCGTCAATGATAGATTTTAGCTGCTAGAAGCTAAGGCTATCAATCTAATGTGCTACTCTTGGTCAAAACTACGAGAAAGGAGTTTTTACTGATTGTCAAGAATAAATTAATACGTTACCTTCTCCTCCTCCACATGTTCATGCAGGCGGCCAGCAGCACTACGAACAAAATTGTCCAGTCAGGTGGCCAGGAGAAGAAGTGAAGTGAACAGGCACATCAGCTGAGCTCTACCTGCATTAGCGACATGATGACATCACCCAATCATGTGCAATTCCCACACGGGGGATTCCAATCAAAGTAACAAGTTCCATTTGGCGTGCCACCCACCCCTCCCCAACCTAGAACATATCCCAATGTTACAGTTGTTGCACTGTAGCCAGCGCAGCAGCAGCAGTCCCCAGCGAAATCGACGCCTATGTCCACTATAAGCCCTAAACAAAGTCGCGGTGGTAATGACGTCATGTAACCCGCGTCATGCAGAAGTTCAGAAGGTAACGTACTTTCGAATGTAATATTCTCAATATCATTATTGCTATTTTAACAGTGAAAGAAAGGTATTTGGTCTTATATAATTATTTGTTGGCCAATGTTGATTAAGTTTATTATAGTTCGCTTTTATGCGGATCAGGAAGCTTTCGCATCCAATTGTAAAGACCTAATGGCACGCCCCATCCCTTTCCTTACCTTTTGGCACACCCATTGCTCCAGCCTGCAGTTATCCCTGACCTAAATTCACCCTACTAGGTTGCCATTGGTCGGCATCTGCAGTGTCAATTTTACTTCTTGGTTCTAAATTCACCTTTCGTTTATGACGGAAGTTGCTTTCATCAAGAATGGCAAATTCATGACCACTCCCAATCATCTGTCCATGTCTTCTTCTGAATCGTTTTATGGCACGGCGGCAGGACACGAGCCATTTTAGAGAGAGTTCTGGAACTTTTTGCAATGCCATCTTGCATCATATCAATTTGTCTGAACCGCAATCCCTGAGTAAACCTGTGAAGTACACAATGATGACTCAGAATAGAGAAAGTGGAGAATAGAGAAATTTATTAAAACTTTGAAATGCATTGTAACATTTTACTATTCCTTCTCTGCTATCCGACAATAGACTCACCTGTAAATGAATATTAGCCACGACGACAAGTTGAGTTTTGAACTCTAAAAGAGAGACCCTACTCGCACTGATTGCCTGGTTGTCTTGTCTCGATGACTTTTATGTGTGCACATCCTGTGGTGGCGATAAATGGCAAAATATGGTTATGCAGGCAAAATTATTTTACCTGGACTAAGAATTACAAAATTGTAGTAAAAATTTGTTTTAATTTAATTTCCAAAAAAGTGATAATTTACATGCCTTTGGACAATATACACACCTAAGACCAAGGGTGTAAGACCATTCTAATTCTTAGTGTAATTACATGTTCATGTAATTTAAAGGGGACATATCATGAAAATCTGAGTTTTTCCATGTTTAAGTGCTATAATTGGGTCCCCCGTGCATCTACCAACCCAGAAAATGTGAAACGCAGTAACTTTGTTCTGGTAAGCCTTTCTCAGCAAGCATCCGATGAGATTTCGCTTTCCTTTCTGATGTAGGAGGGGGATCTTATTATAATATTACCGGCCCTTAATCTGCACGTTTCCAACCACGGCACCGCCACGACAACAATGACCAGTTCTAATGCAATGGTAAAAATTCGAGCAAAGCATGAAACTGTTCTGTCGTTGCTGCACAGATGAGCACTGAACACCAGTGATGGGAATAACGGCGTTATAAATAAACGGCGTTACTAACGGCTTTATTTTTTTCAGTAACGAGTAATCAAACTAATTACTGCTTCCTCCATAACAACGCAGTTACCGTTACTGTCAATAAAAATGCGGCGTTACTATAATTGAGCTCACTGAAGCGGTTTTCATCCGAGTAGGCTCTCTCTCAGCCATAGGACCTACAAAGTTTTTTCTCTGGTGTGTGTGTGTGTTTATGAGGCACCGGACTGGACAAAAGCGAGGCGAATGCCGCGAGCGCGCTCGACAGTGCGCGAGAGAGACCGAGTGTGTCCGAGCATAAATACTTTATTTATAAATAAATTACATATTTCAGCATTAGAATAATATCTGTAGCATATCGGTATCATATCATATGCAGTGTTTTAATTAGTTTATATAACATAAACTCCAAAATAACCTGCAGGGAACGTTCAAACATATTTGTTTGACGGTTGTGAACACGTGCAGCAAACATGACTAGAATTTGCCTAAAATAAATAACCTCTGATGATGATGTTCTCTGTTGGTTATAAAAATAACCCCCCAAAATATTATATTATTATTTATGTTGATAAATTGTTCAGTATTAATATTTAATTTAATAGTTGTCTCTCACATTGTCCCACAGCAACATTAAAATAGTGTAGATTAGTGTACAATGTTTTATAATAATAAGATGTTCTATTTAGTGTCCATTTCATTCATTTAACATTTCATATTGGGGGTATCTTTCTTATAAGTAATTTTCTAAATGTCTTACATTTAAACTTTTTTTTTTTTTAAGTAATGCAATAGTTACTTTCCCAGGTAATTAGTTACTTTTGTAATTATGTAATTCAGTTACTAACGCAGTTACTTTTTGTGAGAAGTAACTAGTAACTATAACTAATTACTTTTTTTAAGTAACTGTCACGGTTCATGAATTCACTGACTCTTTCTCGCGCTGTGTTTGTATTGTGTGTGTGTGTGGGCGTGGTCACTGATCAGTTGCTGATTGTCATCAGATTGACGGATCTCCGTCGTTCTCTCTCCTCCCGGGAGAGCCGAGCTCTACCCACCTGCATGGGCTCGTGGTCGAAGGTATGGCTGACCGTATCACCACCACTGGCTCGAGGGGCTGCGAAGGTCTCCGGAACCAGAGTCCTGCGGGAGTGTTGTTCCACCCGTTGCAGTCGGGCATCCACCCGCAGGGCCAACTCGATGAGTCCATTAAGATCCTTCGGAAGATCCAAAGCATATATTTCTCGTTGGATACGGTCAGCCAGCCCATGCAGGAACCGATCCCACTGCGCCTCCTCGTTCCAGTGGCACTCCGCGGCGAGAGTGCGAAACTCAATCGAGTAGTCGGTGACTGATTGACTTCCTTGGCGAAGATCAGCTAGTTGACGTGCAGCTTCTCTTCCAACCGCCGCTCGGTCGAACACTCTCCTTAGCTCTGCCGCGAGTGACTGGAACGAGGAACAGCATAGATGTTGTTGCTCCCACACCGCCGTTCCCCACTGGGCCGCACGTCCAGATAGTAGCGTGAGAACCAGAGCTACCTTTGCGTCTTCAGAAGCAAAAGTCTGGGGTTGCAGAGCAACCTGTGCCGGGGCCTGTGCCTATACTGCGGTGGGGCTGGTCATTTCATCAATACCTGCCCCGTAAAAGATCGAGCTCGACAGTAAGCAGGAGGCTACTGTCGGGCGGGATCTCCACCACCAAGACCTCCTCCACTCTCCTCCCGGTGAGACTGCAATGGGCAACCCGATTTTTCAACTGCCACGCACTCCTGGATTCTGGGGCCGAGGGGAATTTTATGGATTTGGCCATGGCACGTAAGCTACGAATTCCCATCAGACCACTCACCAGCCCGATCTCTGTCAATGCACTTAACGGACAAGAACTACCGGTCATTACAATCACTACTGACAATCTGACACTCATAACCTCAGGCAACCATACAGAGGAACTATCTTTCTTACTCCTGGACTCTCCCCATACCCCGGTGGTCCTCGGTCATCCCTGGCTCACACAGCATAATCCCAGGGTTGACTGGGGCCACAATTCTGTGTCTGCTTGGAGCACTAATTATTATGCGTCTTGTTTAATGTCTGCCTGTCCTTCGTTGTCCAGTTCTGTCTTGCAGGAGGAGTCTGTGAATTTGTCTAACGTGCCCGCGGAGTACCTCGACCTGAAGGAAGTGTTCAGTAAGTCTCGGGCTGCTTCTCTTCCTCCGCATCGTCCCTATGACTGTGCAATAGATCTTATGCCAGGTACGTCTCCGCCTAAGGGCAAGTTATACTCTCTTTCTGTTCCTGAGAGGGAGGCCATGGAGAAATACATTTCTGATTCTCTAGCTTCCGAATTCATTCGTCCTTCCTCTTCTCCAGCGGGGGCAGGGTTCTTTTTTGTGGGTAATAAGGATGGATCTCTGCGACCGTGTATTGATTACCGAGGGTTGAACAACATCACGGTAAAGAATACCTATCCTTTGCCGTTGATGTCTTCAGCCTTCGAGCGGTTGCAGGGAGCCTCCATATTCACGAAATTGGACTTGCGCAATGCATATCATTTGGTTCGCATCAGGAAGGGGGATGAATGGAAAACCGCTTTCAATACCCCCAGGGGTCATTTTGAATATCTGGTCATGCCCTTCGGGCTGTCCAACTCCCCAGCGGTTTTCCAGGCACTCGTCAATGACGTGCTGAGAGATATGGTAGACCAGTTCATATATGTTTACCTGGATGACATATTGATTTTTTCGTCTTCTCTCCAGGAACACGTTCAGCACGTCAGACGAGTGCTTCAGAGGTTGCTAGAGAATGGGCTTTTTGTCAAGGCGGAGAAATGCGCTTTTCATGCACAATCTGTTTCTTTCTTAGGCTACATCATCTCATCTGAGGGAATACGCATGGATCCTGACAAGGTTAAGGCTGTAATGGATTGGCCAAGTCCAGATTCCCGTAAGGCCCTACAGAGGTTTCTGGGTTTGCCAATTTCTATCTGCGTTTTATTCGCAACTTCAGCCAACTAGCCGCACCTCTGACTGCCTTGACCTCCCCCAGAACGACGTTCAGGTGGTCCGATACAGCCGAAGCTGTATTCGCTAACCTCAAGAGCTCAGTTCAGTTCAGCTCCCATTCTGATTGCCCCTGATTCCTCCCGTCAGTTCGTGGTGGAGGTCGACGCGTCAGAGGTGGGGGTAGGTGCAGTTCTATCCCAGCGTTCTTCCTCAGATGACAAGATGCACCCTTGCGCGTTTTTGTCCCATCGTTTATCTCCTGCCGAACGTAACTATGACATTGGTAACAGAGAGTTGTTGGCAGTCAAGTTAGCGCTGGATGGTGGCGTCATTGGTTAGAAGGGTCGGGGGTACCTTTTATCGTTTGGACCGATCATAAGAACTTGGAATATATTAGATCTGCCAAAAGACTCAACTCCAGGCAGGCTCTATGGGCACTTTTTTTCGGACGTTTTGATGCCTCCGCCCGGTTGCCCACCGAGTCGTTTGTTTGTGCCAGAGGGGGTTCGGTCCGACGTTATTCGATGGGGTCACTGTTCCAGCGTAGCATGTCATCCAGGTGTAAATCGCACCAGTTTTTTGGTCAAGCAACGATTCTGGTGGCCGTTAATGGCTCGCGACATTCGGAGTTTTGTTTTGGCTTGCTCGGTTTGTGCCACTGGTAAGACTTCCAATCGACCTCCAGATGGGTTACTCCAACCGTTGTCTGTCCCTTCGAGACCCTGGTCCCATATAGCGCTAGATTTTATAACCGCCCTCCCACCCTCCCAGGGTAAGACGGTCGTTTTGACCGTAGTGGACCGGTTCTCGAAGGCGGCTCATTTTATTCCCTTGCCCAAATTACCTTCAGCCAAGGAGACAGCGGTGGCTGTCATAGATCACGTCTTTCGGTTACATGGCCTCCCGACGGACGTGGTTTCTGACAGAGGGTCCCAATTTGTGTCCAAATTTTGGCAGGAGTTTTGTAAATTACTGGGCGCGACTGTCAGTCTGTCTTCGGGTTACCATCCCCAAAGCAATGGACAAACGGAGAGGGCCAACCAAGATCTTGAGAGAATGTTGCAATGTTTGGTGTCCAAGAATCCTTCCTCCTGGAGTCAGCAACTTTCATTAGCGGAGTACGCCCATAACTCGTTACCAGTGTCATCCACAGGCCTATCTCCGTTTCAGTGTAGCTTAGGGTACCAGCCACCAGTTTTTTCTAGCCTGGAATCCGAAGTCGCGGTCCCCTCCGCTCACGCCTTCGTCCAGAGGTGTTGTCGCACGTGGACCAGAGCCCGTGAGACTCTGCTCCAAGTGAGGGCACGCACCAAGGCTAAGGCCGATCGCCACCGGTCAAGGCCTCCCATATACGTCGTGGGTCAAAAAGTGTGGCTTTCTACTAGAAACATTCCGCTCCGCCCCGTGTCTAACAAACTAGCTCCTAAATTCATTGGCCCGTTCACTGTCACCAAGATCAGTAGTCCGGTGACAGTCCGCCTCAAACTTCCTCCAGCGTACAGGAGAATTCACCCCGCCTTTCATGTCTCCAAATTAAAGCCCGTGTTTCGTTCTCAGCTTAATCCGCCAGCCCCGGTTCCCCCACCGCCGCGACTCGTAGATGGGGAACCTACATATTCGGTAAATCGTATTCTGGACTCTAGGCGGAGGGGACGCGGATTTCAGTATCTGGTGGACTGGGAAGGTTATGGTCCGGAGGAGAGAAGTTGGGTTCCTGCCAGGGACATTCTGGATCACTCCCTTATTGATGATTACAATCAACAGGTAGGTCCTCCTGGGAGCGCCAGGAGGCGCTCATAGGGGGAGGGGTAATGTCACGGTTCATGAATTCACTGACTCTTTCTCGCGCTGTGTTTGTATTGTGTGTGTGTGTGTGTGTGTGGGCGTGGTCACTGATCAGTTGCTGATTGTCATCAGCGCCAGCTGATTCTGATCAGCGATCTCTATTTAAGCTCATGGTTTTCGTCTTGTGTTTGTCAGATCGTTGTGGGATTTTCCCTTGTCCTGTTGGTCTTCGTTGGTGTTCCCGGTACCCGTTTGATGTTCACGCTGAGTTCTGCCTGCCTGTCCTCGTTCAAGGATCCTGTCTCGTCTCTTCACTTCACGGGTTCGTGTTGTGTTCCTGTCAGCCCACGTCGTCGGAGGATTCGTCTCTTCTCGTCACCACATCGCGGGATTCGGGTTGCCCATCTGCTCCCTGCGCTACCAGGGATTTAAGGACTGAGCCTTGAGTATTGTTACTCTTTCTACGTGTTCATTCAATAAAACTGAGTTCTTGCATCTGCATCTTCTGTCTTCATTATACGTAACAGTAACTTACCCAACACTGCTGAACACTATTTGACCAAAACATGTCACAACTTATAAAGACCTCAGGGAACTGTGTCAGCTTAACATGAACCTCACCTCCCGATCTAAGCCATTTGTTCATCACGTGACAGCCACATAAGCTGAGCTATGCAGTCGGTACCGGATACAGTATTGATCAGTTCATCTAGAGTCTTCGGGTTCGAGTCATTCGTTCATCACGTGACAGCCCCATAGGCCATAAGGCTATGCAGTCAGACTCGGTACCGATACAGAATAGATTAGTTCACCTCTTGAGTCCTTAGTTATGAGTTGTTGTGTCTTTTGTCACGTAACTGTAAGTTGTTATTATATGTAGGTATCTTTGCTTTATCAAAGTGATTATTCCCATCATACAGATAAAGTTTTTGTATAACCAACTCTTTCTTATCACATTCAATTTTGGAAAGAATTTCCAAACTTCCGGTGTCATGGCGGCAGCATAGTATACCTCGGCGTCCACCTTCCACAAACTTTTTTTTTTACACAACAATTTTATTTGTGAAAAATTGTCACACAAGTTTAAACAGCATTTCCATTTTCCATTACAACTGGATAAAAAAAAAAATATATATATATATATATATATATATATAAATATATAAACAATAATAATAAAAATAATAATAATAATAAAAATAAAAACATACAGCAATAACATAGGCTACTTGTCTATATACTCTCAGGGCCCTATCTTGCACCCAGCGCAATTGACTTTGTACACTGACGCATGTATCATTCCTATTTTGCACCCGTGCAAAGCGGACTTTTCCCTCCACAGACGCACGTCGGTTAACTAGCAAATACACTTGCGCTCCCCGGGGCGGTTCAGCGCAAAGAGGAGGCGTGTTCCGGCGCAAACGTTCCCTCATGCTATTTTGCAGGTTTAGAAAACAATTCCGCCAGTGACCAGGAAAAACCTAGTCTAAAGTCAGTGGCGCGTTGCGCATGTTATTCATGCTATTTTAAGGGCGCATGCTTGGCCATAATCAATGTAGCGTGTGCACAACGCGCATTACAATTTGATTCTACACAGAAGCAGCCGTTTTCATTTTTGCAAATCATACATTATTACTAGGAAAAATATTAGGTCTTGTAGGTCTTGATAAGCCTAGGGCTTCTACGTATCCCTTTTCGAACAGTGTGATTATTATGCAAAAAAAAAAGAAGGTTTTGTTTTTCTTGATTTTGTTTTATTTTTCTTGATGGATATTAATGTGTTGCTGTCTTTGGTTTAATTTATTTTTTAATTGTTCGAAATAAAGATTTCATTCATTTATTCATATTAATACACGAGGGAAATCATTGTTGTGTCCATGAAGATGTGAAAATAAAATAGGCATAAATCTAGCTTACACATTTAATCATACGCCCAAATTATCATACGCCTGTTTAACCGAAGCTAATTTGGGTGTGTTTGTTTCTCCATCCCCAATGTCACTTCTCTGTGTTTTACGGCCGTGACGAGGACGTCGGTCTCCTCGGCTGTGAACCGCTCCTGGCGCGCGCCTGGCAAATCCGCCATTATAATAGCAATCCGCTTAGAAAAAGCGCGCCTGCTCTTAAAGGGAATGTGAGATGTCGCTCTGATTGGTTTATTTCACGTTACGCCCAAACCACACCTATGAATAATGAAGCTACTTCAGACCAACCCCTTTTAGATTTGCGTCGGGCGCAAGAGTCATTTATCCCGCCGGGAAAATAGCAACAGCGCCGAGACCCGCCCACAAAGTTACTTGCGCTTTGCGCTTTGACACTTGCGTTTCAGATCGTTAAAATAGGGCCCTCAATGTCCATCAATTCCATGAAGGAGTCACCAATCTAGACTTTTCAAAAAGTAGGTCATCTTTTCTAAGGCAAGGTGTGAGGTCATCCCCTTTATCCATTCAGACACACTGGGACTTTCTTCTTTTTTCCAAGTACATGCTATTACACGTTTAGCTTCTAGCAAACTGAGAATTAACAATAATCTTTCATGTTTGGTGATTTTAAAATTCAGAGGACAAACATGCAATATACACAGCTTTGGATCAAGAGGAATTGCTTCACTAATGATTTGGCTTATAATATTCAGTATTTTAAAAAGCAATTAACTTTAGTGCATTCCCACATACAGTGAAATAAAGTTCCCTTTTCTTGTTTACATTTATAACACATGTCAGGAATATTCAGGTTGAAGTGATGTAACTTAACTGGAGTGATATATTGTCTACTCAACCATTTATACTGAAGTAGTCTCAAATGGGTGTTCATTGTCTGAGTTTGGGCTTTCAAGCATGCCATTTGCCACTGTTCCTCGGTTATATCAGTCTGCAGGTCAGACCGCCATGCTTGAAGTCTATCATTAAATGATTCTTTAGATTTGGCTACAAACAGTTTATATAGCACAGAAATCTGACCTCTACCTTTCAAGCAGTTAAGTGTGATATTCTCCAAAGTAGAAAGAGTCGGCTCAACCAGACTTTGGCCTTGTCTTGATAACATGAAGCTGCGTAATTGCAAATATAAAAAAAATGTTTTTGCGGAATTCCAAACCGTGTCCTAATTTATTCAAAGGACATAAATCTTCCCTCGTTATAAAGATCAGACACCTTACTAATACCTTGAATTGACCAGATTTTAAAGCCTGGATCGGCTCTGCCAGGGCGAAAATTTTCATTACCAAAAACTGGTGAAAATGGTGAGAGATGTGGTAATTCCCCTAGGTGAGCAAGAGCCTCAAACCAAACTGCTATAGTATTTCTAGTATATGGGTTTTTAGTACATTTACTTAACTTTTTAGCATCTGTTGAATACAAATATAAATTCAAAGGAATTGGGATAGAATGAGCCTCTATAGATACCCAGGTCGGAGGATAATCCTTCTCAAAATAAAACATTGCTGCTCTAATTTGTGCTGCCCAGTAGTACCATTTTAGGTTTGGTAGGTTTAACCCCCCTCTATCATAAGGCTAGTAGAGCAAGGAGAACCTGAAATGAGGGCGCATGTTGTTCCAAATGAAGTTTGTAAACGATTTTTTCATTCTGACAAAAAAAGAAGAATGTGGAGGGAGGGGGATGGATTGGAAGAGATACAGTGCTATGCATAAGTTTAGACAACCATGCTAAAGTTGACTAAAAAGAGGAATAAAAAATCATCTTTTGGAAATTGAACTTAATGCCTTAATTAAAAAAATTAGGAAAAATCCAACCTTTAAGGACACCAATTTTCTTTGTGAATGAATAATGTATCGTAAATAAATAAATGTTCTTCCTTAAAATACAGGGTGCATAAGTCTGGACACCCCTATGTTAAATTCCCAAGGCCAGTTACTTCATGGATCCAGGATACTATGCATCCTGATAAAGTTCCCTTGGCCTTTGGAATTAAAATAGCCCCACATCATCACATAGCCTTCACCATACCTAGAGATTGGCATGGTTTTATTTCAGTTATCCTAATAGCTGGTTTGATTTGCATTGAGAGATTATCTTATGGAAAGTACTCCATGCCAATCTCTAGGTATGGTGAAGGCCTATTTTAATTCCAAAGGCCAAGGGAACTTTATCAGGATGCATAGTATCCTGGATCCATGAAGTAACTGGCCTTTAAAAATAAAAATCTGCCTGCCTCTATGGGAATTTAACATAGGGGTGTCCAGACTTATGCACCCTGTATTTTAAGGAAGAACATTTATTTATTTACGATACATTATTCATTCACAAAGAAAATTGGTGTCCTTAAAGGTTGGAATTAAGGCATTAAGTTCAATTTCCAAAAGATGATTTTTTATTCCTCTTTTTAGTCAACTTTAGCATGGGTGTCTAAACTTATGCATAGCACTGTATAACAATTTGGGTAAAATTGACATTTTTAATATATTAACACGGCCAATCAATGAAATAGGAAATTTTGTCCATCTATTCAACAGGTTAATTGTCGAGTCTGATAGGGGCTTATAATTGGCTGATACAATTTCATTAACAGTTGGTGTAATTTTGATCCCAAGATAGGTAAAGCCTTCTTGTGAGATTGTAAAGTTTGACTGAACTGGGGGGAGAAGTCTTTCTGCTTCATGGAGGAACAGCAACACAGACTTAGAATTATTAATTTTATACCCTGAGAATTCTCCAAATGTTTCAATCAAATTTAGCAATGCTGGGATGGACTGTTTTAGATTAGAAGAGAATATAATTATATCATCTGCGTACAATGAGATACGATGTTCTGAGGATCCAATTGTGATACCAGAAATATGTGCATGATTACGAATTGCCATAGCCAGTGGTTCAATTGCTATAGTGAAAAGCAGAGGAGAGAGCGGGCAGCCCTGGGGTATACCCCTGTAGAGTCTGAAAGGGGCAGATGAAAGAGGCAGATGTCCCTAGATCCAAGATGGCGGCGCGAGTACATCGCGAGGCTCGCGGTCTCTCCAGATTCTGTAATTTAGCAGTATTTTTCTTGCTCATTTCGGGTCTGTTCGTCCAGAACAGTTGTGCCTTAACATCGTACACCCAAGGTGAGCTTTTGGATATTGGTTTGCGAATTTCCGACAGTTTTATGGACAACCTTCGACTCCTTCCTGAGATCGCCAGATCACCCGAGGCTATGCACTCTGCCCGGCCGGGCGGAAGTGCTCGCAGGCGCCGGCGAGATCGTAAACAAAGGCGGGGGAAGCGCGGAGGACTAAGAGCTAAGCTAAAGCTAACACCACACCGGCTCTCTTTACCCAGCATTTTCCTTGCCAATGTACGGTCGCTGTTGAACAAAATGGAGGAGATTCGACTCAACATCACATACAGCAAGAGACTTTTGAACTGTAATGTTCTAATTTTCACGGAAACATGGTTAAACAGCGGAATACCGGACAACGCTATTGAGCTAGCGGGACGCCATACATTCCGGGCGGATAGAACATTAGATGGATCCGGTAAGACCAGAGGTGGTGGATTGTGCATTTACATTAACAAAGCTTGGTGCACAAACTCTGCTATTGTTGGGAGACATTGTTCAGCTAACCTTGAGTTTCTCATGGTTAAATGTAGACCGTTTTATCTACCGCGGGAGTTCACTTCCACTATTATAACTGCAGCCTATATTCCCCCGGATGCTGATGCCAAGTTTGCTATGAAAGAACTTCACGCAGCCATCAGTAAACAACAGACCGTTCACCCGGAAGCTGCGTTTATTGTTGCGGGTGATTTTAATCATTCAAACTTAAAGTCAGTGCTACCGAAATTTCACCAGCATGTTTCCTGTCACACCAGAGGAAACAAAACCTTAGACCATGTTTACACAAACATGGCTGAAGCTTACGTCGCGACACCCCTCCCCCACTTGGGACAGTCAGATCACCTTTCTTTGTTCCTCACCCCCAAATATGCACCTCTGATCAATCGCGTGAAGCCATCAGTGAAGACCATCAAGGTGTGGCCTGCGGGGGCAGATTTCTCACTCCAGGAAAGGTTTCTACACACAGACTGGAGTATGTTTGCTTCTCAAGCCACCAGTGGCTCTCACACGGACATTGACTGCTACACCTCCTCTGTACTGGATTATATTAATACCACCATTGACAGTGTTACAACCCAGAAGCAGATCACCACATACCCAAATCAGAAGCCATGGATGAACAGGGAAGTGCGACTCCTATTGAAGACACGCAATACTGCCTTCAGATCAGGAGATGCACAAGCCTATAGTACATCCAGAGCAAATCTGAAAAGGGGCATCAAAGAGGCCAAGCACTGCTACAAGCTTAAGATAGAGGGACACTTTTCCAACGCTGACCCTCGGCGCATGTGGCAGGGCATTCAGGCCATCAGTGACTACAAACCCTCTCACTCCACCCCCGCAGCCACTGATGTCAACTTCCTGAACGAGCTAAATGACTTTTATGCTCGCTTTGAAAGAGACAACAGAGAAACTGCCACCAAGCTCAAATCCTCAGCTGACCACCCACCGATCACACTCTCCTCCACAGATGTCTGCAATGCACTGAGCAGGATCAGCGCGCACAAGGCTGCTGGACCAGACAACATCCCTGGACGCGTACTCAGGGCATGTGCGGAGCAGCTCGCTGGGGTTTTTACAGACATTTTCAACCTGTCTCTTGCCCAAGCAGCTGTACCAACATGCTTTAAATGCACTTCCATTGTGCCAGTGCCAAAACACTCCAGCCCGAAGTGCCTTAATGACTACCGCCCTGTAGCACTCACACCCATCGTAATGAAGTGCTTTGAGCGGCTGGTCCTGGCACACCTAAAAGACTCTCTACCATCCACATTGGACTCACACCAGTTTGCCTACCGTAGCAATAGGAGCACAGAGGATGCAGTCTCCATGGCACTGCACTCTGTGCTCACACATCTGGACAATAAGAACACTTATGCACGCATGCTGTTTGTTGACTTCAGCTCAGCATTCAACACTGTCATCCCAACTAAGTTAATAGCCAAACTTGGAGACCTGGGCTTCAACACCTCCATGTGCAACTGGATTTTGGACTTCTTGACCAACAGACCCCAGAATGTTCGATCAGGCTCCAACTGCTCCACATCCATCACACTCAACACTGGTGTACCACAGGGCTGTGTGCTAAGCCCGTTCCTCTACTCCCTCTTCACCTCCGACTGCAAGCCTGTGTACGGATCTAATTCCATCGTCAAGTTTGCGGACGACACTACGGTGATTGGTCTCATCAGCAACAACGATGAGACTGCCTATAGGGAGGAGATCAAGCACCTGGCCACATGGTGCACCGAAAATAACCAGCTCCTCAACACCACCAAAACGAAGGAGCTCATCGTGGACTTCAGGAAAGTGTCAAGAGGCACACACGACACCATCCACATCAATGGAATGGCTGTTGAGCGTGTCTCCAGTTTCAAGTTCCTGGGGATCCACATCTCGGCGGACATGACCTGGACAACCAACACCTCCAGCCTGGTCAAGAAGGCTCACCAGCGCCTTTTCTTCCTGAGGACACTGAGGAAGAATCAGCTTTCCTCCACTATCCTGGTGAACTTCTATCGCTGTGCAATAGAAAGCATCCTGACCAACTGTGCTACAGTGTGGTATGGGAGCTGTTCTGTTGCAGAGCGCAAGGCACTGCAGCGGGTGGTGAAAACCGCCCAGCGCATCACTGGGACTCCACTACCTGCCATCGAGCACATCCAGAGGAAACGCTGTCTGCATCGAGCTCGCAGCATCCTTAAGGACTCCTCTCACCCAGCCCACAGACTGTTTTCTCTCCTGCCCTCCGGCAGGCGTTTCAGGTGCCTCCGGACCAGGACCAGCAGACTAAAGAACAGTTTTTTCCCCAGAGCTGTCTCTTTATTAAACTCTAACCCTCATTGATCCCACTCCCCTCATATACTGATTGACTCTCCTCTCCCTCCTCACACCTGCCTCCATTTTGTTATTTGCAATACTATAATGTTCATTTGCACTGCTGACTGTTATTACAGTAACAACTGTTTACATATGCATCTTGCACTACTACCTTGACTGGAATATGCTCAATTTGCACTGCCGACTGTTTATTTACAGTACCGACTGTTTATATACACATTGCAATATCGTACCTTAACTGTAATATGCAATTACTTTCCACTGCACTTTCACTCGGATAGCTTCTGTCCAAACTTTATTTGCACTACTTTAAATCCATTGTTATACTGCTCATTAGCCTAACTTATACATAGGCCTATATCTATTTGTTAAATTCTGTTTATAGTAATAGCCATCTGTATATTATGCTCACATTCTGTTTATAGTAACAGCCATCTGTATATATATTCATAGTACATATCTATCTGTAAAATTCTGTTTATAGTAACAGCCATCTGTATATTATATTCAGTACATATCTATCTGTAAACATTCTGTTTATAGTAATAGCCATCTGTATATTATTATATTCAGTACATATCTAGCTGTAAACTCTGTTCACAGTAATAGTTATCTGTATATTATATTCATAGGACAATCTATCTGTAAATTTTTGTTTATAATAGTATTCAACTCTATATTTATTCAGTACATATCCATGTTCTGCACTTATGGAACCACTGTATATCCTGCACTTGCTGCTATTGCACTTCTGGTTAGACCTAAACTGCATTTCGTTGCCTTGTACCTGTACTTGTGTAATGACAATAAAGTTGAATCTAATCTAATCTAATCTAATGTTATTCCATTTGTTAATATCTCAGCTAAAGGGTTAGCATATAGGATCCGGACCCATTTCATCCCCAAACCCCATCCTTTCCATAGTACGGAACAGGTACTGCCACTCAATTCTGTCAAACGCTTTTCAGCGTCTAATGACAGAAGTGCATTATCGCGAGTATTACATTTCTCATGTAACATTTTAAGTACTCTACGAATGTTATAGAAACCCTGCCTCCCCCAAACAAAGCCATTTTGATCAATATGCACAAGCTTGGGCAAATGTATTTCTAGTCTCTTTGCGTGACTCCTGGTACATTTCCAATAGAGGATGAATTAATTTATGAGTACAATTTTTATATAACTCTATTGGTATGCCATCTGGCCCTGGGGTCTTCCCTCCTTTCATACTGATAATGGCCTCAGACAGCTCCTCAGACCTTAGGTCATCTTCAAGGGATACCATGAAGCCCAAATCCGTTGACCCAAAGTCCAAAGCATCTAGGAAAACCTTTTGTCTCTCTGCTGCACTCTCAAAATATTCAGAGCTGTAAAGAGCCTGATAGTAGTTCCTAAAGACCTCATTTATCTCAGTTTGATCAAATGTTATCTCACCCTCCTTTATCTGAATAGAATTTATGGCTCTTTCAGTTTGTAACTGCTTAATACGCCAGGCTAGTAACTTACCCACCCTCTCCCCACCTTCATAATAGGTCTGTTTAAGTCTCATCAAACTTTTCTTGGCATGATCTAATGAAAGTTCATTATATTTCATTTTCAATTTGTGCAATTCCAAAAGAAGATCAGGTGTAATTTTCTGGTATATTTCAGATTCAATTCTCTTTATTTTGTTTTCGAGGTTTACCATTTTTGCTTGGCAGCTCTTATATTTATAACTTGTGTAGCTAATCATTCGTCCTCTTATAAAAGCTTTAAATGCTTCCCACCTGACTGAGGCAGATGTTTGATTCGTGTTAATTTCAAAATAATAGTCAATCTGTTTACCAATGACCTTCAAAAATTCTGCATCTCTCAGCCATGTTATATGCAAGCACCATCTTGGGGGTCTACATTAAAAGTTAGAAAAGTTTAATATGAATGAAACTGCAGCATGATCTGAGATTAATATGCTATCATACCAACAGTTCCTAACTTTAGATATTAGATCAGTAGATAAAAGGAAATAATCAATACGAGAAAATGTTTTATAAGTACTAGAATAGCATGAATAAGTCAAACTATCCGGGTTTCTGTTTCTCCAAATATCAATTAAATTGAAATCTTGCATACACTGTTTTAACTCTATTCTGGTTTGTAAATGAGAGAGGTCTGATTTAGTTGATCTATCTAGTTCTGGATATAGAGCACAATTAAAATCTCCTCCTATAACAAAATCTCCCTGCAGTCCAGCCAATGTTAAAAATAGATTTCTGTAAAAAACAGGATTCTCCAAATTAGGCCCATAAACATTCACTAAATTCAGTCTAACAGATAGGATCTCTGCTTGGACAATTATATATCGCCCCAGTTTGTCCGTAATTGTGTTAATTATTTGTAAAGGTATGGATTTATGTATAAGTGTGAGAACCCCCCTAGAATGTGAATTGAAGGAGGCCGAAAACACTTGCCCTGGCCATCTCTTCCTCACCATTACAACATCTTCTGGAACTAAGTGAGTTTCCTGAAGGAACACTATTTTAGCTTTCATTTGTCTAATTCTATTCATCACTTGTTTTAACTTTACAATTTTGTTTAGGCCTCTTACATTCCAGGAAGTAAATTGAATATCAGATAAGGAAACAATTATTGCATATACAGTATGTACCTCTTCTCTTGGCGGAGAGTCAGGACGATCTTCGGAGAATCTGCCGATTCAGTGAGCTCTATCAATTACAAGGGGACCAGGAATGTTTTCTGGTCCGAGGATCTCAGGTAATAATTTCTCTAAGAAAACACACATATCTTTCCCCTCATTTTTTTCTGGAAGTCCCACTAAACGTAGATTCGACCGACGGCAGCGATTTTCCAAATCATCAACTTTTAATGAGAGTGATTCAATGGCAGTTTTCAATGTTGTGTTTTGCGTTTGCAACTCTGAGACGATATCTTCTTGTGTACTTATTCGATCCTCGGCTTCTGTTACCCGTGTTGTGAGGGCTTTAAGGTCGCACTGCACTCCATTAATCGCCTGGAGCAATCCATCAAATCGCACAGTAAATTCCGACTTCAGTGAATGGATAGCCTCGAGAATTGCATAAAGTGACTCTTGGCTACCACTCGACGCTCCCTCATCATCACAATTAGCTTCGGTAGATCTAGCATCTGTCTCAGCAGTCGATTTTACTTGTTTTTGTGTCATTTTAATTGGTTTTGGTGGCATCTTGGCATACTAAGATATATCCGAATTCAGAATGGAATCAGTTTGTCCAGCGATTATTGGGTTAAAGAGTTAAGTTTTATTCAGTATTTGTTGCGGAGCTCCGATTCGCGTCCACTCAGCACCGCGCCATAACTGGAAGTCCAACTTCCACAAACTTAAGATAATTTATTGTCTGTGCGGTCAGTTCTTCACTTTTTATGAATGAACTTTAACTTTACAAAGTACAGCCAGGAGTAAATGCGAAAAACAAGACAAACCATTGCTGAACATGTGATGGATGAACTTCAGGGAGAGCTCAGTGAGCAAAATGCGGCTCTGGTGAAAGTAATGGAGGTTACCATGGCAAAATACTTCAATGAGGCCAACGAGATATCAGAAGTTCATTTCAATAGACTTGAGAAACGAATTGACAATATGCACGCAACTCTTTCGCGGCATACGGAAGAGATAAGGATCATTAGCACTGAATCAGTGAACCTTCGGGAGCGTAGTGCCAATGTGGAAAAATCGTCCGCCTTATGTTTGAAGAACCTACAAATCTACGAAGCTAAACTAATTGAGATGGAGGACAGGGCACGCCGGGATAACCTGCTCGTATTCAACCTCAAAGAAGGAGCTGAAGGGGCGAACGCCCGCGCCTACCTGATGGAGAAGATTGCGGAATGGTTCCCTGCCCTCTAACCTACTCTGCCTGAGCTGATGAGGTGCCACCGCCTTGGGAAACCTCCCACGCACGGTTCTGTAAAGGCACGTCCTCGTCCGCTTATGATTAAGTGCCTCCGCTTCACGGATCGAGACCGCCTGTTTGGCGAGGCGAGGAAAAGCCCTCCTGAGGTGGATGGCGACCTATTGACGTTTACTGCAGACTACAGTGAGGCTACAACAAGGCGTCGGAAGCGGTGCTATAAGATCATGTGTGAGGCTCGTTCCCATGGATTCGAGGCTTTTCTTCTTTACCCAGCAACAATCAAGCTCTCGCGGGGGAAAGATATTTACACTTTCCAGGAGGTGAGCGAGGCTGAAAAGTTTGTTGCTTCCCTGAAGGACTAAAAGCATTGGTTTGGAGAAAAACTTAGAAGGGTAAGACTGACGTAAGAAGCTTATTTCAACTAAAGTTTCTAAGAACCACTCAGGCTGCTGAGCTACATGGCGCTTCTCTTTGTTTGTTTATTTTCTTTTTCGTATTATACCTTGATATGAGTTGTTCATATGTTGTTATCTTTTATAGTCAACAGTTAATTTACTAGCACTTTTAGGCCACGTTTAGCGGACAGCAAGCTATGTTAAGTGCTATGGTTAAAATGGCTCGAGGATAATTATTAGTTTGCTTAATCAAGTATGGCGCTCTGACCCGCAGCATAAAGGCAAACCTTATATTTTGTTGGAGGGTGGGGGGGCTGTGACTGTTTTACCAAGATGACTGTTATCTTTTTTGGGAGGGTGGGCAGTCTTCTTTCTTTTTTGAGAGGACTTTGGATGGTCAAGGCTGAGCATTTTTTGTCTGTTCATGTGGTTGTTGTTGTTGTTGTCTTTTTACTTTTTTCCCTGTATTATTATTATTATTCCTGTGATCCCTTCTGTGTGTGTGTGTGTGTGTGTGTGTGTGTGTGTGTGTGTGTGTGTGTGTGTGTGTGTGTGTGTGTGTGTGTGTGTTGTGTGTGTGCGTGTGTGGTGGATGGGGGAGGGGGATCGCCGACCCGGGCATTGACCTTACCAAAACTTTGTTCTTTACCAAATATTGTTCTTGTCTGGTTCCTTTATATTTATATGCAAAATTTCAACATGCATAAATATGAGTAGTATCAATGTTATGTCATGGAATGCACAAGGCCTTAATTCTCCCCAGAAGCGCATAAGCACTCTGAAGTTTCTTTTTAGAAAGAATATACACTTTGCTTTTATTCAAGAGTCACATTTACTTGAAGCTGATGTACATAGATTTAAGAATAAGTACTATCACGTGGTTGCTTCCTCTTGCTACACCAAGAAGAGCAAAGGTGTTTTTATAGCTGCAAAATGTAACCTAAATTATACCATTCTGGGCACAGGGGGATCTGATGACGGTCGAATTACTTTCTGTAAAATAGCTTACAATGGTATTTAAAATTGCATTGATGAGCATTTACGCTCCAAATTGCTTTGACCAGCACTTTTATAATTCATTGGCTTCTACATTAACAGATCTCCCAGAGTACCAGCTTTTAATAGGGGGTGACTTTAATGCTGTATGGCTTCACGATATTGATAGAACAGGGGTAACAGAAAGCAGAGATCAGCGACTGGCATCTATTGCATTGAAGAAATTGTCTACTGACTATGGAGTGACTGATACATGGCGAATGATGAATCCTTCTGTAATGATTCATGTCTGTGTTCGCGATGGGACCATGGAGGCCATGCCGCCATGATCTCCTGAACTACCAGCTCCGCCGTGGCCGCCCAAAGGTTCCTCTCCGCCTTGGCAGCCCGAAGGGTCCTCTCCGCCAGGGCCACCAGAAGGGTCCTCTCCGCCATGGCCACCCGAAGGGTCCTCTCCGCCCTGGTCGCCTGCACTGCCTGCTCCGCCCTGGTCGCCTCCACTGCCTGCTCTGCCCTGGTCGCCTGCACTGCCTGCTCCGCCCTGGCCTCCCATCCTGCCGAAGTCTCCAGGCCTTCTGCCGCTCCACGGGCCTGGCCCTCCATCCCGCCCCCGGGTCCACCACCCTCCTTGACTATTGTTTCCTGGGTAGTGTCTGGAAGCCACTCTTAAGGGGGGGGGGGGGGGGGGGGGGGGGGTTATGTAATGATTCATGTCTGTGTTCCTCTGTCTTGTCCCTTGTTTAGCAGTTCCCCGTTATGTTGATTAGTCTCCCCAGGTGTTTCTGATTAACCACGCCCCTTGTTATCTTGTTTAGCTTGTTTGCCCATGTATTTAAGCCCTGTGTCTAGTCTCAGTCTTTGTGAGTTCTTGTTTTTGTATGTTGGCTGTTTGGTTCCTATGTCCTGTTTCCCGAGTCTGAGTTTGTCTAGTTTTAGGTTTACTAAATAAAGTTTGCTGCATGTGGATCCTGCTTCCTCCTATCATTCAGCCAGCAACGTTACACCTTCTTCCAGAGAATTTTCTTTTTTTTCATCTCGTCATAAATCTTTTTCAAGAATAGACTACATCTTTTCATCCAAAACTCTTTTCAATGACATTTGCAGCACTGAAATAACCCCAATAGCTTTATCCGATCATAGGGCTGTTTTACGTAGTTTCTCATTAAGAGCTGGTCAATCTAGGGCAGTTCGTTGGCGTTTTAACACGTCTCTGCTCCAGAATGATATATTTATACGCAAGCTGGAGGCTGAGTTGGAGGAATTTATTAAAATAAATGGCCCATCAGTTGATGATCCACGAGTGCTATGGGATGCGGTTAAAGGGTGCATTAGGAATAAAACTATATCTTTTGCATCCTATCTCAATACATCTAAAAAACATTGTATAAATTGCTTGGAGTCTGAAATCGCAGCTCTTGAACATGAAATGTTAAGTAATACCTCTCCAGAAAACATCTGTAAGTGACAGAAATTAGTTGATGAACTTAGCAGCTTGTTGATAAGAGAAGCAGAATTTACTATCCACCGCACTAGGCAAAATCACTATCATAGCAGCGCTCGTCCCAGCCGTTTGCTCGCTTATAAATTAAGGAAAAATTATGACCTAGCAAAGATATCAGCTATAAGGACTAAAGAGGGGGATATAACGTCTGACCCGGTACGCATTAATAGTACTTTTCAACTATTCTATCAAAGTCTTTACACATCAGAGGTGCCTCATGATGACAAAGCCTGTTCTGAATTCCTCAAATCATTACAACTACCTAAATTGCCTCCTGAAGCTGTATGTTCCTTAGAGGCACCCATTCAGTTGGAAGAACTGAGATTAGCTATTAAAGAAATGAACAGAGGCAGGTCTCCGGGCCTGGACGGAATACCACCAGAACTGTTTGAGGCCTATTGGCCCCAGCTTTGTCCTCTATTGCTGAATATGCTTAATTTCTTTATTAACAGAGGCTCCTTTTCTGCCAGTTCAAATATCACAATAATATCTCTATTACTTAAGAAGGACAAGCCATCTCACGACTGTTCCTCCTATAGGCCTCTAAGTCTTCTGAACTGTGAAGTCAAGCTTTACGCTAAGATCTTAGCTACACGTCTAGAGTGCTACATGCCCCATTTAGTTCATCATGACCAAACTTATCTTTGGAACCTGTTGCCCAGGCAATACGGCAGTCGGAGGCTTTAGAACCAATCATTATTCAAGACACACCGCATTGCATCTCTCTGTATGCAGATAACATTTTAATTTTTACAAAAAATCTTTCTAAATCCCTTCCACATCTTCTTAAAATCTTTGAGAACTTCAGCAGTATTTCAGGCTACAAAATAAACCGGACAAAATCGGTTTTAATGTTGTTGGGGGGACTGGATGACCAGATACCACTTTTCAATATTCCAGTTGTTAGTAGTTTTACATATCTAGGAGTGTCCATCAGTCCCTCACTCAACTTGTTAACTTCTGACAACTATAATAAAGTTCTAAAAAATGTGGAGGGTGACCTGAATAGATGGGGGATGCTCCCTACTTCTTTTCAGTCCAGACTTTCAGTCATTAAGATGAACATATTGCCTCGCGTACATTTTGTGAGCAGTATGATCCCCCTAGCTCCACCGGGTGGTTACTGGAAGAAGCTACATTCAATCATTAGCTCTTATTTATGGAACAGAAAAAAAAAACTGAATCAAAGCATCTACTCTACAAAGACATAGATTATCAGGAGGTGTCAATTTGGCCAATTTTGAGTGGTATTCCTGGAGCTTTGTTTTGCGCTCACTTGCTATATGGTCGAATCCAGAGATTTTGGTGTCATGACGTCACATTGAAGAACGTTTAACATATCCATATTGTCTGTCTAGTCTGGTATATTCTAATATACCCCATAGTACAGTTAAACGTGATTTTGGACCAATAATCTCTTATCGTTTCACGGTATGGCATAAAGTCCACCGATTTCCTTGGGGTATCGAGTTGGGGAATCATCCCCTTCATGTAATCTTTGACACTAAGGGTAAAATTAATGGTATTGTCTCAGAGTTATATAAGTTTATAACTAAAGCTTCATATAAGCCCTTATCATTTATCAGACTCTGGAAGACAGATATTAACATCTCCCAGGACCCAAACTGGTGCGCGGTTTGGTCAAACATATCCCTATCATCTAGAAACCCTGATCATCAAATGATACATTATAGATTAATCCATAGGTCTTACTTAACCACACGAAGATTACAGCAAATGAAACTTAGAGACAACCCATACTGTGATTTTTGTCCAGACAATACCATTGCTACTTTTTACCATATGGTGTGGCAGTGTCCAGAGGTCAATAGATTTTGGCATAGTGTTTCATCCATCATGTCTAGTATTATCAAAGGACCCATCCCTCTTTCACCATGCTTGCTTCTGCTCAATGACACATCGTCTCTAAAGCTAACTATTAACAATAGGCGTCTTCTTCTGGCTGGTTTGACAGCCGCCAAAAGAATGATAGTTTGTCGCTGTAAACCACCACATACATTGTTAGTGAGGAAATGGCTCTCTTCTTACCAGGATATTGTTCAGCTAGAGCTCTCTACAGCACGTTTACATTATGCCAAAACCTCTAATATTGACTGTTGGTCAGAGCTATTAGAGAAAATAAATGAAATGATATAGATAAGGTCAGACTTTTTCTCTCTTCTATTGTTTACATCTGATTTGTCTTACACATATGCTGGCCAGCTTTGTTTTTTTGTTTTGTTTTTATGGAATGTAAATGTAATGTATATGTAGTGGGACGTACTGCTGCGTCTAATTAACCTAATGCGTTCGGGCGTGAGTTCAATCATAACGATGCGGGACCATATAAAAAGGGTTTCAAGTCACTAGCTGTGTCCCAATGTGAAGGCTGCATCCTCCGAAGGCCGTATTTGAAGGCCGATTGGCCGTATTTGAAGGCCGATTGTGTCACAGCGGCGCGACGAAGGAGGTCCCAATTCAAAGGCTGCATCCTTGGAAGGTCGCATTTGAAGGCCGATTGCGTCACGCGGCTCGATGAAGGCTGTCCCAATTCAGTTCTGCATTCTCCGAAGGCCGTATTCGAAGGACGGTTGCGTCATCGCGCCGCGACGAAGGCTACCCTGATTCAAAAGCGACGCCAAATGCATCCTTCGTTTCCCCGTGAAAGGAAGGATACATAAATGGACACTTTAGCGGCCTATCCTACCCTATTCTACCCCATAAGTCATTGCGCGCCGTTGACGACAGCATTTATTTATTTATTTTTAAAGGCGACCGAGACTAGAGATCGGTGGTGGACAGCAAATTCACATTTAAATGTAAGTATTATGTTTTCATTTACTCAAATAGCTAGCGAAACCAGAGTTAAAGTTTATCATAAACTTCATCTTAACTCCTTCATCACCATTGCATGGCTTCATTTGGCAGGTAGTTTTAGGCAAAACTTGTGCCAATATTAGTTTAAAGTGTAAATTGCAGGTTAAATTTTTCACGAAGATAATGCAATGTGTTTATTAAACATAAAGATAAGAACCAACCACCATTGTTTTTTATACCAAAATGCTGAATATAATATGAAAAGTGGGCACTTTTAACAGTGGTTTTAACCGCTCCCGCTCCCTTCCACTAGATGGGGCGTGACGTCATAAGAGGAACTCACTAGTAGAGTTACCGGCATAAGTATGGTACTCTTCAATGTTGTATTTCTTTGGAAGCTAAAATATGGATAAAATAACTCAACTGTAAACATACTCGTGTGTGCTGACTTCAAGGTATGAGGCACCATGTAGGATTTAAATCAAACTTCGCTTATCAATACATACATGCACACGTGCATATACACACCTATAAATTACTCGCATATACATGTATAACTATTGGATGTTCAAAATACATATATGAAATACAGGTGCACACTAATATGAAATCCATACCAATACATATTATGTTAGTAATGAATGCATATACACTTGTGAATATTTGCATATACATATAAACTTGACGCACTCATACACCTAGAAATACTGCATATACATATAAACTTCCATGCATATACACCTATAAACACTCGCACATACATATACACTCGCTGCACGCAGTGTGATAGAAATTTAACATTTAGATGTGTTCTTTTACTTTTAGATGTGTTCTTTTACATTTAGATGTGTTCTTTTACTCTTAGATGTGTTTTTACTTATAGACGTGTACAACTTGTATTAACATCTTTTACTTTATTTTTACTCATAAGCATTTAAAGAAATATATTCATATAAGCTAAAGCACGTTATTAAAGATATGTAATCAAGTGTTTAGAAAAGCATAAGTTAAGACAAGCTTGCAGGGACAAAATGTCCTGAGTGTGAAGACTAAGTAACAGAGAGACTATACACACTCAAGTGACCTTTTGTACTTCAAGTGTCCTTTTGTGTGCTCCAAGTGTGAAAAGTATGTGTGCAGCGTTGATCGAAATAAAGATAGACAAAAGGTGTGAATTTTGAGCAGCAGCTAAAAACAGGAACTTGTATGTAGGCATGGTATTGTTCTGTCTAGATATAATTTATGCCAGACAAAAGATTTCGAACAAGATGTTTCCTTTTAAGGTAAGCGATCTTTTGAGACAGACAAGCCTACCCAGGATGTGTTAGGGGTATATAACCTCGGCAAGGGAACTAACCCTTTGCCTTCTCATAGCAGATGCTCTCTGTATGTGAATGCCAATTTCTTGCAAGAAATAAACATTTTTGATACTTTGACTTTTCAAAGGTCTCGACTTGTCTTCTTCCTCCTCTCGAATAGAATTATTTCCATAACAAATGGCGACGAGGAAGGGGTCGCAAAACTGATGACCTTCGTGGACGAAGCAATTGACTGATCATCCCAAAGACAAGAAGTCTCTGGCTCCGATACCCCGACGCTAAACTGCAAGGGACGGGAGAATTGTAGACACCACGGCAGGCCTAGGTGGACGCGATCCCGAATAAAGAACCAAGTTGCAAAAAGCACGGTGAGAGAAAATTATTTACGTGGTAAATAAGAAAATTATTTGTGCATTGAATATTTTTCCTAAAAGGGTCAGGGTTTTGGAATAAGCCTGAAAGTAATTTCCAAACAGGGTTTGAGAATAAGCCTGATAGTAATTTCTCAAATGCCAGGTGTTAATTGTTTTCCCAGAAGGGCCAGAGTTTGAGAATAAGCCTGATAGTAATTTCTCAAACATCTAGACAAGGTGCAGTTTGAAATAAGCCTGATAGTAATTTTCAAACATTTGAGAAGGCACTTGTCTGGGAAAAAGACCTAGCATCGACGGATGTGGGCATTTTTGAAAGTCCTAGATTGACGGATTTAGGCAGGCGTGGTGGCCACGCTGGGGGAAAGAATTAACACAGTAAATATAGTGCGTGGTGACCACGCGAGGAGAAAGATTTGAATACGCAAATATAAATACTATTAAGTAGAATCAATGGGAAGTGAAAATTCTAAAAGAGAGGAGGAACGGGTTGATTTCTCTAAGAGCTCGTACAAAGCCATGGATGAAATAATGGGAACTTGGTACCATGCTTATGTGCCGTTTTTAATAAAACAATATGGATTTAACGGGGGTTTAAGTGTGTCACAGTTGACTCAAACCAAAGTGAATTGGGTGACTCATATTGTTAAGAAAAAAGACAAAGAGAATTACAAGAAAAGTGGTTAAATCATAGTAAAATGGTTAGAAGAGGCAACACGCAGACAACAAAAACAAGTCTGTCGGACCATCGCACCATTATACTCTGATATAGAAAGACAGGATGCTTCAAGGAGAGCACTACAGAATCTTAAAAATGACTGTTGTGACATTGCTGACTCTTCTTCTCCTTTTTTCGGACAATACGTGAAAATGACGGTGGAGGACGGGGCGTATCCGGCTCGTCGCCCACCTGCTCTCAATCCTGCTCTGGACGGAGCTGCTGCGGGAGGAGCGCAAGCCAGTGCGCCAGCTGAACCGCCGCCCACATATGTTGCAACAGAGGAAAAGAGAGGTGACACATCGTCAACACGCTCTGGAGCTCCATATCAAGCAGGAAGGCGGCCGAGATGCAACAAAGACCTAGAAGAATTGCTAAATGCAAACATGAAAGACTTAACTTTGCACTCACGAAGACATACAAAAAGAAAACTTAACCAAAATTCGACCAGGTTTACGGGCAGACGGCATCAAGCGCCGCGACCGAACCTGCGAAATCAATGCAAGAGCCAGCAGACTGATGATTCAGAAACAGAGATAAAGAGTGAAAGTGATGATGACGATGAAGATCTCCAAAATTTTCAGGCACCGATGCTCGAAGTAGCCGGACCAGATGGAGCAGTTCTGATAATGCGGCCATGGACCCAAGGGGAACTGAAACAAGCTTCTGAACACCTGCCAAACATCGAAGCAGGTGGGGCAAAATTAGGTGCTGATTTAGTTGTTTTCTGCAAAGAATTCAGACCGACTCTTGGTGAACTGTGGAGACTAATGGTTTTGAAATATGGACCAGTGCAAATGGCTAAACTGTCAGGCGACTGGCCAGAAGATTCCCGTCCGATACACGTCGAATACGACCATCAGATGAACAATGACTACGCAAAGAAAGTCGATGATATAGTCAAAGCTTTAAAGAAAGTATTTCCACGTACGATGGACATCCACCAAGTTCGTCAATGTACTCAAGGAAAAGATGAAACTACTGAAGCATATTTCTTACGACTGAAAGAGTGCTTTGACCGCCATGGTGGTATAGAAAAAAGACAACCGCCAGCAGACCCGACTACGGGGGCTATGGGGTCTGATCCTTATGATGACTATTTAAGGACTTTGTTCATGGATGGACTGGACAGAGAAATTTCGAGAGAAATTGAAAAAAGCTGTGTTGGATGGCAACTGGCCTCCACAGCAGAAATCAGACGACATGCGAGACATCACGAGGGAATCATCAAGAAGCTAAAGACAGCCAAAACCACCAAACAAGACAAAGATCTTTCTCTGGCTCTGATAGCGCTGCACATGAACGAAAACAACAACCCCAGACCAAACCACTACCAACAAAACCAAAGAGGTGGTGGAGGAAGAGACAGAGGGACGTGGCCGTGGAAGAGGTCGACATTTTTCGCAAAATCAACAACGCCCAGATCGAGACACTTGTTTCCAAGGGCGTAGGTTTGGCCTCAGCTTTGGTGGGGACATCCCCCCTCCCCCTCCCCCTGGAATTCTTTTGTTGTAAGATACCAGTGCTTTAATTGCGATTTCAGACTGTTGGCAATACAGAATATCACAATACAGAAGTGAATCTACTTCATCTCATTATATTGTATCCTGACCCCAATACACCATCCTGTATACTGTCCCTAAAGAGCTAGTATAACTGTATAATCTCAAAAATGCACTCTCAAAAAATAAAAATAAAAACCTGAGACTGTGTAATGCTGAACAACCAAACGTTTTATTAACATAAATTATTATGTACATTAGTATTTACACTAACAAAAAACACTGTCACAAGGAAATACTTTCAGAACTTGTGGAGCAAAACAAATCTACATAAATAAATATAATAATCTTTTTCTATCATAAACACTATTTACTCTCCAGTACCTCAAACAAATACTCACACTCACGTTAATACCTGGGAATGTGAAATGCTGAACAACCATATGGTTTATTAACAAACAAACACAATGTACGTTAGTAGCCTATTTATACAAAAACACTGTTGCAAGAGGTAGACTTTGAGAACTTTTGGAGCATAATAATAAACCAAAAAAACAAAGCAAAAAAACATCTTCTTTATTCTACTATTTGGCACCCAAAATGATAACTCCATTATGGCTACTTTCCACATTTTACTGCATTTTCTTGATTCCTTCCTTTTATCTAAACTTTCCAAACAGATGCCTACGTCTGTCATTTACAGATACAAACTGTTGCCCTACATCATTAAGGTCCACTTTGTCAAGGGCCTCTTGATGTACATGGCATACAGTTACATTATTAAGGCGCTGCTGAGACATAGTAGATCGTAACCAAGTTTTCAGTCTCGTCAGTGCACTGAAGCTTCGTTCAGCTTCAGCTGAGGCAACAGGGACGACCAACAACAACCTAACAACCTTCTCAACCTCATCAAATAAGCCTCTCACCTCACTTGACATTGCTTTCAGAATGCATGCAGCTTCATCACTTGATGTGATTGTATGCTTTGAAAGAAACATTGGTAGCTGAACCTTCAAAATATCCCTGTTTATTTCTGGATACTGTACAATCACATCATCCATCTGCCCAGTGAGGAGAACATTTTCAATCTGTTTCAGTTTCTGTAAGTCTGGTTGGTTAAACCGTTCCTTGAACTGAATGCCCAAACTGTCCAACACCTTGAAAAATTCTATTCTATAGTATTCCTCTGGTGTTTTTGGCTTATGCTGACTAGCCCCACCAGTGAATCTTTTGGGGGGAATTCTTTGATGAGGGAGTTGAATAGGTTCAATTCCCATGGAGTCTACCATTGACACTGCCTTCTCAAACACTTCTGCAAACTTTTCCTCACTCCTTTTTTCTTGAAGAGTTGAACTAACATAGTCAACAGCAGCTTGCATGCCTTTAATTGTTTGGGACTGTTTTTGCAACGATTTGTTTAAGCACTCAAGCTCTCCTAACACCTCTGATGCTACCAGCAGTCCAAGAACAGTCTTACCCTTCTGGAAGCGTTCTAGGAGACCATTGGCTCTAGTGCCATTTTGAGAACCAACAGAGGCCATTTCCTCCAAACTACACAACACAGCCTCATATTGGCTAAGAACTATATCAACAGCTTGACCACGCACTGTCCACCTAGTTGGACACAGAGGTTTAACTGTTTTGGTAGGCCCCTCAGATGTTAGATGGCTAGCTAATACCCCTTTGAATTTCCCTGATTGGTTGCTCAGAGTTCCAAGCTCATGGACCCACTGCAATGTGTCACGTAGTAAGGTAGAGGCACTGCAAGCACTCTGTGTTATAAGATTTACACAATGTGCACCACAATGCACATACAAAGCCAATGGCTGTTCTCTCTTCAACACTGCCTGTGCTCCTGAGAATTTCCCTGACATATTGGCTGCTCCATCGTAAGTCTGACCTCGCAAGCCAGAGATTGGAATATTCAATCTCAGGAGCACATCAATAGCTAGCTTAGCCATCTGCTCACCAGTTGTCCCTAGCACCTCATACAATCCCACAAAGACTTCCTGCGGCACAAGGTCATGATCCACATATCTGAGACATATGGAAACCTGCTCTTTCCCCTGTATATCCTGAGTACCATCCATTATGATTGAAAACTGTAGCACAGACAAGGACCTGATTGTTGAGGCAATTTCCCTCACAATTGTGTTGGCAAATAAAGCTAAGTACTCATTTTGGCACTGTGGACTGATATAATCATGGCAACGTTTGAACCAAGAGGATAAAATAGGGTCCTTGGTTGCAAGGAATTTTACAAGATGGTAAAAATTACCATCATTAACCTCATGTCCTCGAAAGGCAACTCCCTGCCTTGCTAGATATCTCAAAGAGCCCATGATTTGCTCAAGACAGTACCTCGCCTCCTCCTGTGATCTAGCCATTGAACTGGATATTTGTGTGTGCACTGGAGTTTGCTCCAGTGCATTGACAGTAAGGGCATGATGGTGGGCTTTGCTTTTCTTGTGGCGATTAAAGCATTATACGGCATGTTTCCAATTGTTAAACCCATTAGAGCAAAAGGCAGGGTCATTTCTTTTCGTATGCTCAAAACACTCAAAACAAAGAACTTTCTGCAATGTAGGACTATAATGCAGCCATGGATATTGACTAAACCACTTTGCCTGAAACCTTAACTTCTTGTTTCGAAGTTTCTGTACTTTTATGAATTTTGGATCAGGCTGGTATGGCTCATTTCCCATGTCCAGGACACTGCTACACTGACTTGCTTGAGGATCGCTGTTGCTCTCACTGACTGTCTCCTGAAGAGCAAACAAAACATACCCTGGTTTTCATCCACACTAATATCCTTTTATACTAGTACCAATTCACCTAACTTTCACATAATAAAACAGGTAGACTATATTTAGATTTAATAATTTGCTATTAATCAATAGTAGTATATTTCATCACAGAATCACTTTAAGACCTTTACTTTAAGACGATCTATCAATTTAAGACCTCACCTGAAGCCCTGAAGGTCCAGCTACTTCTTCCTCAACATGCTCTAAGACATCTTCACAAGATGTCTGAGTTTCCTATGTAATTAAATAATGAACTAATGAATAAAATACACACGTATCATAGTATGCATTCAACACATCATGTTTATATTTCAGAGCAATTTAAATATGAAGGGGACATGGTTTTCAAAACTTTTAACATGCATGATTTCCTTTAATCACGCTTTAATAATTCATACATAGTTCATAAAGACTTCACCTGAAGCCCTGAAGGTCCAGCTACTTCTTCCTCAACATGCTCTGTGACATCTTCACAAGATGTCTGAGTTTTCTATATGTAATTAAATAATGAACAAATTAATAGAATACACACGTATCATAGTATGCATTCAACACAACAAATCCATTATTATTATCTATTATTATTATTATTATTATTATTATTATTATCCATGATTACAGTATTCCATTAATACTAAAATTGTATCTACTATTCTATATCAAATTCTATTGATATATTCTATTCTTCTTAAATATTAAATTCTTAGGCTACACTCACTCACAAATACATTACATAAATAGAATGTAGAAACGAAAAATGTCTCAGATCCACTGTTTATGTTGACTGCAAGATTCTAAGTTAAGGTCAGCTAATTAACATTCAGTGACTTGCTAACGTAGCATTCTATCATGATAGCGCAACTTCTATGAGTCTATCAGTGCTGTGCTGTGCTGCACAGCCTAATCAATACTCTTAACCTTAGTTGAAAGATTGCTGCTGCTAGGTTTAACTGTAACAACATCCTGGGTAACACATACACCAATACTATTTTCCACAGTAGAATCTGCATTTGAAAGCCTGGTCAGTCACTACTACTGCTGCTAGTTTATTTGTGTGGCTAGTTATTTCGCCTACTTACACTCTGCTTTATGAAAAAGCTTCGTATGTCCCCTTTCTTCTTCTTGGGTGGCATAGCTGATCTATCTACAAAGTACAAAAAGTGGCAAAAAACGGAATATTAAAATGTTTTACTCTGGCCTTTGTATGTGGCAGAGAGACAGCCCTGGTAACTTACCGTCGGCGTCGTCGACACGCACGCGCGCACACACACACACACCACACGCTCGCTGCCAGTGCAAGCACAAAAGTAGTCCCGGCCCGCGCGTGTAGCCTGTCAGATACACCGCCGCCAATCAAATTACGGCGTTTCTTGTACTGTCGTTGTTTTGGCCGTTGGAATCGATCCAAATAGCAGCGCAAAGATCCAAATAGCAGTTCAAAGGAGCTTGCTAAATATTGGTGGGGACAAATTTGTCATCTCAAAATATTGATTGGGACTAGTACCTAGCGTCCCCCCCTAAACCTACGCCCATGCTTGTTTCATATGTGGACAGAAAGGACATTGGCGAGACACTTGTCCACAAGCAGCCTACAAACCAGAACAAGCAGATTGAGAGGAGGGGGGTGCGAGCAACGGGTCTCCTGTCTCTTCATCAGATAAGTATAATTTTCCTTTCGTTTCTGACTCTGCTCTCTGCAATGAAGAAGCAGGGACGGACTGACAATCTGTGCGTTCTGGAAAAGTCCAACCGAAGGCCGTCGGCACAAAAAGAAGAAAAAAAAAAGTCTAATAAAGCAATATGAACCGCCAACAGCAGGGGCACTAATATGATCACTTATATGCTACGTGTAAAAAACAACAACTGAGGAAGAAGAGTCGGCCTATAGCCACTGACGGAAAGTTAGTTTTATAAGGCTGCACTTTTAAATTTGCTTACATTATATTTGAATAGCAGTGGTCTCCAACGTGGTGCCTGTGAGTTGCCCGCTAAACACATTCTATAAATAGCCCTAACTTCCTGTCGGAGTTCCAGACTTCTGAAAAAATTGTATAATTTTGCGACCTTTTCAACTAAACGTTTCAATTTGAACTTTTGTCTCTACAAAATTACCCAACTCTTTTTGATTATACGCTGTCCCTGTATGTGAAACATCAAACGGCAAACGCTCAAAAAGCGGAACAAAACTTGTTTGATCTGAGCAGCGCATTATTAGCTCGGGCCAAAAAACAGATCGCGGCCAAAGCAGCTGTGCGGGCTGATCTCGATCACGCGAACATTAGGCTATTACACAGAGCTGCGCGATCAACTGAGAACTTAAATTCAGCGCAGAATTCTCTATCTCTATTATAAACCCACAAATTACTATGTGATTTAAGCTTGTAAAAAGCCAGATGAAACATCGCTGATATTCTCAACATATTGACGCAAAAAAAAAACAAAAAAAAAACAGGCGAAACATTGTTCCGAGAACAAACCAGTTAGAAGACATTTCACACCACAACTTATGAATTAACTTTAGTAAAACAAACTTTTTTGGCAGAAATGTGCCTGTAGGCCCTATTCATATTAAAAATGCTGTTATATTAATATAGTCATGTATTAAATGTAGCCTAATGCAGTAATGTTTTGTTTAGAAGTTATGGCAGTTTATTTATTTATTTTTTTCATTTATATTTATACTAAATGTTTGGGCTACTGTTTTTGATAACACATACAATAGGTTTATAGAAAATCAACAAAAAAAATCAATCAATAAATATTTTCAGGATTTTTCAGGATTTTTATTTTTTTTTTTTAAACGCTTGTAAGTCTGAACCAGAATATCAAGATATTTTATTATTTCCCATATGATGATGAAAAGTAAAAAAGCTTCACCATGTTATGTATAATAAATATTGGAGTATAACAAATAAAAATTCCTTCTAGATTATTTTATCCCCTGAGGTATGGCACTCGCACACAAAAAGGTTGGAGACCCCTATAGTAACTATATGTTTTATAATTACAAGTTTGTGTAATTTGGGGTTACTGTAGCCAGTGACATTTCATTATTTGTATTTTATGGCATTACATTTTTTGTTTTTATTTGAAGGCTGAGGCTTCATTAATAAACACAACCCCAATTATCATCATTGGTTTTGAGATGTTACTTGCTGTGAATACCTTGTCTGATAGGCATAGTCTGTATTGTGGCATATAGTATCAGGACATCCTGGCTATAGTGCAGTGTGCACGTCGCACATGGCTAGAGGCGAATGGCCGGATGATGGGCCTATTTGGGAGAAAGTCCAGGGCTGTTTTTTAGCCCCAGTCCGTCCCTGTGAAGAAGTGCTTGCTAATGTTTTCTATAAGGCTCATAATTCTTTACCTTTGATAGAAGTAAATGTTCTTGACAAGACATTACTATTTTTGCTCGACACAGGAGCTAGTAACTCAATAATTAAAGAAACAGAATTGACAAAACCCATTCCACTTTCTGGAAAAACAACCTGTTCCAGAAGTGCAACGGGTCATGTGGTCACAGAACCATTCTCAACGCCGATTGAGTGTTCAATTGATGAGAAAAAATTTGAGCATTGTTTTTTGATTACTCAGACGTGTCCAGTTAATCTGATGGGTAGAGATTTGCTCTGTAAGCTGGGTGTTTCTGTTCACTGTACTACTCAAGGGCTTTTTGCTGACATGAGGATGTTGCATGTAGATACAGGGGAAACCCCTTTGTTTGTCTATGAATGGCAAGTTTCTAACACGTGTCTGACCACAAAGGCTCATGACAGAGTGTTGCCATCGTCTGAATTTATGAATGACACAGATTTGCACTGTACTTCACATGTCAGCACTGAACCTGATGATGAATATGCACAGCGTTGGTTTAATGTTGATGTGGAAAATGTAAAGACAGATTATCTGTATTGGACAAACCACTGGTGTGTTTTGAGTGTGAAACTGACTGACAAACCGGCAATGTTTTATGACGTGGAAAATGCACAGCCTCATATATCACTGGCCAAACCAGTGAAGGCTGAATGGCGTGACGCAGGTCCCTTCATGGCCAAATGCCATGAACTGACCGACTGGGTCATAATAGATCAAAAAAGACTGATCTGCCAAAGTGAAAGTACCGGATAGTTTAAACAACCATGTCATAAAACATTGAGAGGTTTGAGGGCAGTCACAGTGTGGGAAGGGGAAACAACACTTGATAGTCTGACCTTATCGCACCTCCCAGTCATCCCAGAGGGGTTGGAGGGAGTTCCGAGTTGTCTATGGGCTAAAGATAAATATGATGTGGGTCTGATTGCAGGCTGTGAACCGGTTCAAATTAAACCCAAATCTGACTATAGACCAAAAAAGATGCAATATCCATTGAAAAAGGAAGCGATTGAGGGCATTACTCCAGTGTTTAATTCTTTGTTGGAAAAAGGGGTCATTGTTGAATGTCCGGACTCACCTGTCCGTACACCTATTTTTCCAGTAAAGAAAATACGTGATTCAAACCAGGACACGGAATATAGATTCGTTCAGGATCTCAAAGCTGTTAATGACGCAGTACAAGCCAGAACTCCGAACGTTCAAAATCCTTATACGATCTTATCTCAGATTCCGGCTGACACCAAATGTTACACGCTGGTTGACATTGCGAATGCATTCTTTAGTGTTCCAGTACATCCTGATTCACAATTTTGGTTCGCATTTAATTTCAATGGTAAAGCGTACACTTTCACACGTTTATGTCAGGGTTTCTGTGAAAGCCCGACAATTTTCAGCGAAGCTTTAAAATGTAGTTTGGAAGATTTGATACTTCCACCTGGCGTGGCTCTGTTGCAGTACGTTGATGACTTGTTACTTTGCTGTCCAAATGAACAGATCTGTAAGCAGGCTACCATCACATTGTTAACCTACTTAGCAGAGCGGGGCCACAAGGTCAACCCGAGTAAAGTAGCTGTAAATCAAACCAAAGTTACCTTTTTAGGTCATGTGTTGACAGCAAATGGGAAGTCATTATCTGACAAAAGAGTCACAGCCATACAAAACATTCCTAAACCAATCACAAAGAAACAAATGATGTCATTTTTAGGAATGACCTCGTATTGTAGAACATTCATTCCTAGCTACAGCGAAAAGGAAGGACCTTTGTCAGCATTAATTTATGGTCAGGAAATGGCAGCCTCTGACAAACTGACATGGACCACAGAGGCAGAGAGTGCCTTTTGTGAAATGAAACAGGCATTGCTGAGTTCGCCTACGCTTGGCATTCCAAATCCAAATAAATCTTTTACACAGACAGTAGCTGAGAAAGATGGTTACATGTCCTCTGTCTTGTTACAAGAACACGGAGGAAAATTAAGAGCCGTGGCGTATTTCTCAACGAGATTAGACGCAGTAGCAAGAGGACTTCCTGCTTGTCTAAGAGCTGTGGCCGCAGCAGAACGAGCTGTGGTAGCCTCTAGAGATTTTGTAGGTTTTAGTGACCTAACACTGTTAGTACCACATGCTGTGTCACTGATTTTGTTAGAACAGAAGACTTCTCATTTATCTGCAGCCCGGTGGCTGAGATACAATTTTGTGCTGTTGGAAATGCCTAACGTTACTGTTAAACGTTGCAATGTCTTGAACCCGGCAAATCTGCTCCCGACGGAACAGGATGGTGAACCACACTGTTGTGTTTCAGCTTTGGAACAGATATGTAGTCCAAGACCGGACTTGACAGACGAGGCCTTACCCAACAGTGACATGATCCTTTTTGTGGATGGGTCTTCCAGTAGGGATGACCTTGGCAAAAACAGAGCTGGATACGCAGTAGTTTCATTAACTGAGGTTCTTGAACAACAACCACTGCCGTCACATTTTTCTGCACAAGCTGCTGAACTGGTTGCTCTGACTGAAGCATGCAAATTGGCAAGTGGCCAACGTGTTACAATTTACACTGACTCCAGGTATGCTTTTGGCGTTGTACATGATTTTGGCTCATTATGGAGACATCGAAAGTTTCTGAAAGCAGATGGCAAGCCAATATTGAATCACCTGCTTGTGAGTCAATTGCTGGATGCTTTGCTGTTGCCAAAAGAAGTAGCAGTCTGCAAGTGCCAGGCTCATACTTCGGGTAGCGATGACGTTTCCAAAGGAAACAGATCTGCAGATTTAGCTGCAAAGGCTGCGGCTCTGCTTCCTGTTCAGATAACCACAGCAGCACGGCTGGATGAGGAACTAGGTGACATAGAAGCCATGCAGCAGCACGCCTCTGCTAATGACAAGCGAAAGTGGAGGGAGGCAGAATGTGTGTATGAGAATGGACAGTGGTGGGGCCCCAATAATAAACCGTGTTTACCTTCTCATTTCTTTCAGGCATATGCTAAACTGACACATGGATTGGACCACACTTCCAAAACGGGAATGTTTTCTATTATGCAAAATAACTGGTTTACTAAAGGTTTTTTCACAGTGGCAGCAGATTTTTGCAGCAGATGTCTGATTTGCGGAACTAACAATGTCGGCAGGGGTCAGGCAATGAGACAGGCGGGGCATCCCAGGCCGCCAAGACCATTCTCACATGTAATGCTTGATTATATTGACTTGACACAATCAGATAAAAAGAAATACTGCATAGTTGCTGTGGATCTTTTCTCAGGTTGGATTGAGGCTCTGCCAACGGCAAAAGCAGATGCACAAGGGGTGGCGAAATTACTCCTGCAAGAAATTGTCCCACGATGGGGAATTCCTGAGAAATTATCAAGTGACAATGGCTCACATTTTGTAAACAGTGCAATTTCAGCAGTTGAAGCTTTCTTGGGTACTCCCTGGAAGCATTTTTGTTCCTATCATCCGGAATCAGCCGGAGCGGTAGAAAGACAGAACCAAGTTCTGAAAAACAAACTGGTAAAAATTTGTGATGAAACAGGGCTTTCATGGCCAAAGGCCCTGCCCATTGCTTTGACTTATATGAGAATGAGGAAGAGGGGGCGAGCACAACTCTCACCATTCGAGATTCTGTTTGCTCGTCCACCTCACATGGGCTGGGAACCTCAAAATCCTAGACCACTGCCTGACACCACTCTATGTGAACATGACATGTTGCAATATTGTGTTGAACTGGATAAGGTGTTCTGTGATATCTCAAAACAGGTCCAGGCAGCAGCTCCAGAGCCAGCTGAGGCAGCCCTGCACAGCATCAGGCCAGAAGATTTCGTACTGATAAAGGATCTGAGGCGGAAGCACTGGAGAGCAAAGAGGTGGCAGGGGCCATTTCAGGTTTTGCTGACAACTCACACTGCGGTGAAAGTCGAGGAAAGAGCTCTGTGGATCCATGGGACGCACTGTCGAAAAGTGCCAGCTCCTGCGGTAGCTGCAACGGAAGAAGAATCCCATACACAGCTAACGAGCACCTAACAGGGATCAGGCTAACCAGAGTCGCATGCCATCCTGTAGGTTACCAATTTGAAAACCATCATCATTGGAGAGAAGACGAATCAATAGTACGGGACGATTTAGCGATTTTAGGGGTAATCAGAACTGTGACAAGAACTTTGTGGTGCTTTGACGGCGTGGGCATTGCAGTGAACTGTCTAATAATATCTACCAGACCGGCCCTGAGACCAACAATACATAGAGACACAGGACTTATATCCTTTTCACAGGAACATTTTCTTGCCTGGCGAGGTTGCACTGTGTGGCAATATGTTACCAAATCTTATCCTCTTAACTAGTCTGGCCATAGGCCTAGCACAGGACGGTAGCATAAAGGTGGAAATGACAAAGGGAAAAGGGAGTAAAATAATTATAATATGTGATCCTATTTCAGCAGCAGGACCTGGGTATAATCCAGACCGATTGAACAAATGGGGAAAAGCCATGTATTTTTGTAAAGATCCATGCGAATGGCAAGATGTGTACGGAGGTAATCAGGAGGCTATTAGGGAGGGCTTATTGACCAAGGCGGGGTATGCTTCACCTAGTGGTCATAACAATAGGATGGTGTCAGATCTTATGGAATTTGAAGAAATCACTGAAAATGTTAAAACTAAACTGAAGGTCACTCTGTCCACAGGCAATGATGGTGCAACTCAGTGGGGAGGAAAATTTTTCTGTGCTTGGTGGACCTCAGGTACCGACACTTATGTTCCGATAGAAATTACAATGATAGATCCGCCACCGAAAACCCATAGTCTGTCTGAACTAATAACTCATACTAGTATACCTGAAGAAGAGGATGCTGAATTAGAAAGACAATTTAATCTGCATCATGAAGACACAACTATTACGCATAGCAGAATACAATGTGAGGGCAACAGGGCATGTATGTTAAGTTTACTTCAACGACAAGCTTTGGCTATTAACCAATCATGTTGGTGGTGTCTGCGAATGGACAGGACTTGGAGGGTCCATCCATTACGATCAGCTAATTTAGGAGAATTAGTGGGATTAATTCCGTGTGCTATGTGGAAATTACTAAATGAAGCAAACTCTGAGAAAAGCAAATCAGTTGCTCCAAAGGGGGTAATGTGTCAGAACCCATCAGAACACAGTACTAGAAACTTTGATAATGTATGGGCAGTAAAACCACAATTAGGTGAAGTGTGTCTATGTAAATTAGAGATCCAACAAGGGGCAACGATGACTGGTACATCCCACTGTAAAACTACGATAACCATGAGTAATGACAAATGTATAACATCGGAGGGTACATTTATTACGTGTCCCGGTAACGACGATGATCTCAGAGAAACAACGGCTGGAACAGTGTGGGTCTGCGGTCAAACCGCTTTCCACTCCCTTCCTAAGAGATGGATGGGGTGCTGTTATCCAGGACTTTTAGATGCAGGAACGGAAGATTATTTTAATAAAGAGAATGAAGACGATAAGCAAACTTATTTGAGACCAAAAAGAAGCTTAGCTGATGAAACAATACCTCGGATGTTTCAAGGTACCAAACTTTGGGATCCTTGGACGAGTAGAATATCCATGACAGGATGGTCTTTCCTTATCGGGGGAGGCACTGCTGCTAGCTTACTAAAAATAAATGGCTTGGCTTGGCAAGTATTACGCTTAGCAAACGAGACTGAAGATGCGTTAGGACAACTAAATACTGAACTTAGAGGGATTAGAAAAGCTGTTATTCACAGACTTCTTTTAGACATGATTACGTCAGAACGCGGAGGCGTGTGCAAAATGCTAGGGACATCTTGTTGTTCTAATTTGCCTGACGTCTATCAAAATGTAACAGACATAATAGCGCACATGAAAATGGCCGTAGCCACCCCAGGAGACATGTCATCTTCGATAGATGACTGGTTTTCAGGCCTAGAGGGGTGGATGAGATGGGTGATAAGTACAGTTATGCCAATAGCATGTTTGATTTTGATTTTGCTTTTGATGATCCCATGTGTTATGAATTGTATTTCTACAATCACTGCTAGGGCAGTGAATACCACGATGGTTAGAATGACTGCACGGGAATATGTAACAATGATACAAAGGGCCCCAGAGTATGAGGTTGAGGTTACAGTGCCTGAAGGTGAGGCATACGAGAACGAGAGCGAACATGAGTTTGACTAAGAAATGAAATAACCATGGGAAAAATTTACTTGTTGTAAATTACTATGATTATGGAGAAGTAAATGTCAAATTTTGTGTATGTTCTTTGAATGAACAAGGGGTGGAATGTGATAGAAATTTAACATTTAGATGTGTTCTTTTACTTTTAGATGTGTTCTTTTACATTTAGATGTGTTCTTTTACTCTTAGATGTGTTTTTACTTATAGACGTGTACAACTTGTATTAACATCTTTTACTTTATTTTTACTCATAAGCATTTAAAGAAATATATTCATATAAGCTAAAGCACGTTATTAAAGATATGTAATCAAGTGTTTAGAAAAGCATAAGTTAAGACAAGCTTGCAGGGACAAAATGTCCTGAGTGTGAAGACCAAGTAACAGAGAGACTATACACACTCAAGTGACCTTTTGTACTTCAAGTGTCCTTTTGTGTGCTCCAAGTGTGAAAAGTATGTGTGCAGCGTTGATCGAAATAAAGATAGACAAAAGGTGTGAATTTTGAGCAGCAGCTAAAAACAGGAACTTGTATGTAGGCATGGTATTGTTCTGTCTAGATATAATTTATGCCAGACAAAAGATTTCGAACAAGATGTTTCCTTTTAAGGTAAGCGATCTTTTGAGACAGACAAGCCTACCCAGGATGTGTTAGGGGTATATAACCTCGGCAAGGGAACTAACCCTTTGCCTTCTCATAGCAGATGCTCTCTGTATGTGAATGCCAATTTCTTGCAAGAAATAAACATTTTTGATACTTTGACTTTTCAAAGGTCTCGACTTGTCTTCTTCCTCCTCTCGAATAGAATTATTTCCATAACAGCAGACACACCTATAAACACTTGCACATACATATAAACTTACATGCATATACACCTGTAAACACTAAACTCCAAAACGCGTTCACCTCACGGCAGCACATACTCTCCACTGCTGATTCAATTGGGTGGCATAGCCCACACAAACACAGTGATGGGGACATCGTTCTCTCTTTTTCTTTTCTGACAATAAACATCGCTTATTAAATCGTGAGAAATTGATAAAGCGTGGATTGAGGAAGGGTATTACATGACGTTTGAGGCGTCGATGAGACTAGCGATTGGTGCCTGTGCAGTGTGTGCATCTCTACATCTCTGATTTGGACTGACACCATGTAAGTAAATAATGTCTTCAGTCATTGTCCCTCCTTGCTATTCTACATGACGGCAAGATTTTGAAAAGACTGGCTTGTTCCGTTATATTATAAGGGAACAAGCCATATATTATCCGGGTTAAGTTTGCACCAGGCTAGCCTAGACTAGCTCTAACGTAGCAACTCACCAGGACACCTGGCCAACCCTCCACTCATTCTCCTCACACCAAGCATAATAACTCTTTGAGTGCCATGGAAATTGTAGGGCTGTGGTCCATAAAGAATTTGATGGTTTCCCACATCCTCAGTCATTCTCCAAATAGCCATAATACAGTAAGAATCTAGCAGAGAATGAGTTGTGAGTTCCTCTTATGACGTCATCACCCAGTTACTGAAAAAACACGCTACCTTTGAAGAAACCCCAATAAATGTTATTTTAATGCATTTTAAGACAGAAATAATTAAATACATACATATAGAGCACTTTAATTTACACATTAATTGGCTGTGGTGGTTAACCTGCAACTTACACTTTAACGACCTATTTGTAATATTTGCACTAGTCTATCTCACTTGTGTATTATAAGAAATATCACTCACCTATAAAGCCTAAAACAATAAGAAAAGCAGTAGATAATGCAATGGGGTTTCACTTTTATGTGTTTTTGTAGTGCTGTCATGCAAGCTATGTGTTTTTAACCAAATTTGAGTATACAGAAATATTAAGTATATTTTGCATGTCTTGATGTGTCATATTTTGCAGTGTTAACAATGCACTGAAGATTGCACCCCGTGTTAAGTACCCTTTTCTGCTTTTTTAGAACAATTCAGGGAAATATGGGTCTGGGGAACGTAACTCCCATACAGGCACAAAATAATATACATTCCCCAGACCCATTTTTATATATTTTATATATATATATATAAGAAAATTAATACACACATCTTTGCTGAAATGTATTGTGCTGTTGTTGTTAACAAGCCATGGTTAATTTGCTCTGCCTTAGGATTGCACGTGTCCTGGGACAGGAGAGGGTGTGAGTGGGAAACCCACTGCTGAAACTTGGCCCTGGTTTGTCCTCATGGATGAGGTGTTGGGACAGAGGCATTGCACCATGAAATGTCATGAATTTCAGTTTATCCTTCATTCTAACTTCTTTTGCCTCACGTTACTAACGGTAAAAATAAGTTTCCATTAAATACGATAATCTACTTGATCATTAATAATAACATAAGTGTTTTTTTAAGTGTAAAAAACATTCAGAAAATGAAAGCTCTAGCATTAAGTTCTGCCAGGAAGACTTAATTGTTACGTCACTCTACTTTTTATCTATCCAATCACATTCCAACACTTGTGGTATATAAGATCGGTACTTACTCATGTTTGAGTTCGCAGATGCTGACGCTTCAATTCTGTTGCTCGCGTCAGTTGCCGACCAAAAAAAAAAAATGTCTAAAGACACGCAATTTGTTTGCGACTACTCTGACTCTGACGATGAATTCGTCGCACCATCTCCCCCCGCTGCACGCCGCAGCTCACGCATTCAGAGCCGTATTTCTCCGTGGGCACAATGGTCTTCTGAGGATACAATTAAAGCCCTCGAGGAAGCTGGCATACCAACTAGCCAAGGTCTCTCTAAAGAAGATCTACACCTTTTGGCCCAGAACACCTTGGGCACACCACCTGCCTCTATTTCATCAAAAGCTTCAACTTCGGCAGCTCAACTCAAATCAACCGGCAAGAAAAGATCAGCTAAATCATCCTCACCTCATCCAGCAAAAAGATCAGCAATACCTGCTCGGCTACCATCTTCTCCGCAGATCGTTGAAACTTCAGACACGAATTATCAGCTCATTTCTGCAGTGCAAAGCCTTGCTCAAATGGTCAAAGGATTGGAATCCAAAGTGTCATCTCTTGAACATTCTTTCACGATTTCTAACCTCAGCACAAACCCGGCCACAATTCCTCCAGTGATTCCACAGTTCCATTCTCTCTCTTCAGGATTAAGCAACCCCTCGAACAAGCCTTCTACATCTTCTACTTTGCCTACGCAGACGCCTTTTCAAGACGTTTCTGCACCAACGGTTTCCTCAAACTTCAACTTATCCACATCAGCTCCTGCTCAAAATTTTGGTAGGCGTTTTGTTTCACCAGCCGCCGTTACAGTGTCTCCTCACCTAAGAAACAACATTATCCAAGGTAAGGATGTTAATTTGGCTACTTTACTGCTTCCTTCACCCGCTGCCGACAGGAAAATGGTTGACTGTGGTGACGTGGCAGTTCTTCTTAAAACCTCTGATCCTCGCCTTCAACGCAATCTCTCATTTGGAGAATTTGTAATCGCTTTCAGCATCTACAGAGACATTTTGTGCCAGAGTTATCCAGAGAGAAGGGAAGAGCTAGATCTATACTTGTCAATGATTGCTGATTTCAGCCAAAGATATGGGGGCACGTTGTTTTACGAATATCACAAGTCCTTTTCTGCTAAATCTGCTTCCTTCATCGCACTCTTTAATTCAAGACTAGACTGGTCAGTTACAGACACTGAACTGCTCGTCCTACATTTCGGCGGCCAAAAAATCTTGGCTTGTGCTGTTTGCAGCGCGCACGGTCATTCGGCTTCATTTTGCCCCAAAGCATTCGCAAACAATGATCCGGCTACTGTCCGTGGTACTGAAAACGTAAGAACCCCTTCAAGCAGCAGAGGGCGCCATATTCCACTTTTCAATGGTGTTCCTGTATGTTCTCGATTTAATGAATCTGTTTGTACATATCCTAATTGTAAATTTGCTCACATTTGTAGTTCTTGCAAGGATCCGCACCTGAAATCTGTCTGTCCACGCCGGTACAGACCTGCATCCAAAGGGAAAGCCCCAATACAGAAAAAATTCTGAATAGTCACCCATCTACTCCTATCAATATCCCGAACCTTTCAAGTTACCTTTCTTCTCACCCTGATCCGGTTTTTGTGGATTATTTAATCACCGGCTTGTCCCAAGGGTTTCGGGTGGGAGTTCTTTCACACCTCTCTGCCTCTATTGTTGCAAAAAATTTGCAATCAGCCAGAAATGAACCCGACGTGGTTTCAGCACTATTAGAGAAAGAGGTTAATAAAAGATATGTTATTGGCCCTTTCGCTTCTCCTCCTTTCTCTCCTTTTCGGATCAATTCTATCGGGATAGCATCGCGTAAATATTCTGGCAAAAAACGGCTCATATTTGACATATCATCTCCTCATTCCTCTAACGTTGCAAGCGTTAATGAATGTATTCCTTTAACTCCTTTCTCTCTACACTATGCTTCGGTTGACAATGCAATTCACTTAATCAAGTTAGCTGGCCAAGGTGCTTGGTTAGCTAAGGCTGACATTACAGACGCTTTTAAAACCATGCCAATCCACCCTTCTGACTGGCATCTTTTTGGAGTTAAATGGGCTTCAAAATTCTATTTCGCTGTAAGACTCACGTTCGGGTGTAGAAGTAGCCCTCACATATTTAACAGTCTCTCAGAAGCTTTGTGCTGGATCCTACTGAACGTCTGTAAACTTCCCTTCGTTTTGCATTTACTGGACGATTTTTTGTTGATCGATTTTCCAAACTCTCAATCTCCCACTCTCGACATACTTAAACAAGTATTTAGTGATGTTGGCGTTCCCCTCTCTGCAGAAAAAACACTGGGCCCCTCTACTTTGCTCGAATTTCTAGGCATTTCTCTCGATACGGTCAAAATGCAAGCTTCTCTTCCTCACGAAAAACTCCTAAGGATCAGATCCTTTCTGGAACTTTTTTCCTCCTTACGTGTCGTTTCGAAACGTGACATACTTTCCCTGCTCGGCCACTTAAATTTCGCCATGAGTATAATTCCACAAGGAAGGGCTTTTATTTCTCGCTTGCTAACACTGGCTCATTCTACGCAAAACCTAAGTGATTCGATTCAGTTAGATGAAGGATGTTTGTCCGATATAAAATTTTGGACTCGTTTGATAAATGATTGGAACGGCATTTCTTTTTTTTATAATGATGCTTTCGAATCATCAGCAGATTTACATCTATTTACTGACGCTGCCCCGTCCATCGGATCCGGGGGTTTCTTTCAAGGTCAGTGGTTCGCAGAGAAATGGCCAATCGCATTTCCCGCATCTACTTCTGGCTCAGTATCTTCCGCGCTCTACGAGCTTTATCCACTCGTTATAGCAAGCGTAATTTGGGGTCCAGCGTGGTCAAGGAAACGTATTATGATGTTCTGCGATAACGAAGCCGTTGTTGCCATCATTAATAAAGGCAGATCATCTTGCCAGACGATTATGCCTTTTGTGAGACGCCTTATCTGGCAATCAGTCGTTTTCAATTTCATCATTAAGGCTGTTCATATACCCGGACATTCCAATGTTGTTGCTGACGCACTTTCTCGTTTTCGTTTTCAGACCTTCAGACGGCTTTGCCCTTCAGCCAATACGGACCCCACACCTTGCCCTCACCTATCGGCAGTAATGTTAAATTAAACGACTTAGTTTAATCACTGGGACTCCACTACCTGCCATCGAGCACATCCAGAGGAAACGCTGTCTGCATCGAGCTCGCAGCATCCTTAAGGACTCCTCTCACCCAGCCCACAGACTGTTTTCTCTCCTGCCCTCCGGCAGGCGTTTCAGGTGCCTCCGGACCAGGACCAGCAGACTAAAGAACAGTTTTTTCCCCAGAGCTGTCTCTTTATTAAACTCTAACCCTCATTGATCCCACTCCCCTCATATACTGATTGACTCTCCTCTCCCTCCTCACACCTGCCTCCATTTTGTTATTTGCAATACTATAATGTTCATTTGCACTGCTGACTGCTGACTGTTATTACAGTAACAACTGTTTACATATGCATCTTGCACTACTACCTTGACTGGAATATGCTCAATTTGCACTGCCGACTGTTTATTTACAGTACCGACTGTTTATATATACATTGCAATATCGTACCTTAACTGTAATATGCAATTACTTTCCACTGCACTTTCACTCGGATAGCTTCTGTCCAAACTTTATTTGCACTACTTTAAATCCATTGTTATACTGCTCATTAGCCTAACTTATACATATATCTATTTGTTAAATTCTGTTTATAGTAATAGCCATCTGTATATTATGCTCACATTCTGTTTATAGTAACAGCCATCTGTATATATACTCATAGTACATATCTATCTGTAAAATTCTGTTTATAGTAACAGCCATCTGTATATTATATTCAGTACATATCTATCTGTAAACATTCTGTTTATAGTAATAGCCATCTGTATATTATTATATTCAGTACATATCTAGCTGTAAACTCTGTTCACAGTAATAGTTATCTGTATATTATATTCATAGGACAATCTATCTGTAAATTTTTGTTTATAATAGTATTCAACTCTATATTTATTCAGTACATATCCATGTTCTGCACTTATGGAACCACTGTATATCCTGCACTTGCTGCTATTGCACTTCTGGTTAGACCTAAACTGCATTTCGTTGCCTTGTACCTGTACTTGTGTAATGACAATAAAGTTGAATCTAATCTAATCTAATCTAATCTTAGTTACTTCAGCGAGACAATATATGTCTAAAGGAGTAGCTCCTTCTACCTTTAAAGCTTATACTTCCGCTTGGTCTTCTTTTTTAATGTTTTGCTTTTCTTTTCAGATTCCTTTATTTCCCATCTTGCTAACAACTGTCTGTTCCTTTCTCGTTTTTAATTTCGAAAAACGCAATCTTAAACCTTCTTCTATTCGCAGATTACTCGCAGGCATTCAATTCTACGCAAAATATTTTAATCCCGATTATCCAAGTCTTTTCTCTGCTACTTCTATTCGGCTTTTGCTCAAAGGTATAAGTAAATCCTCTAGTAATTCTCCAGACAAACGATTGCCAATTACTTTGCCCTTATTGCAAAGATTAATCACTTCATTACGTAACGGACTTTTTTCTACATATACTAATATTTTATTAGAAGCCGTGTTTCTAACTGCTTTTTACGGATTTATGCGTCCGGGGGAATTTACTTCAGCAACCAATCATTTCAATCCTGCCCATGGTCTTTCTTTTTCTGATTTACGCTTTTCACCTGATTTCTTTACACTTTTTCTCAAGCACTCTAAGAGTGATTCTGAAGGTTTTGGTGTTACTCTAACAATTTCTAAAATTAACAACAATTTCTGCCCCTTCTCATCTATGCTTAAATTTCTTAAAATTCGCCAGAGATCTTCAGAACTTTCCCCTCTATTTATCCTACTTAACGGAGCACCCCTTTCTAAAGCCTGGTTTAGGAATCACCTAGTTTCTGTCCTCAAAAGCTGCAGCCTATCTCCCTCCCAGTATACTGGGCATTCCTTCAGAATCGGGGCAGCCACTACAGCAGCTGAACGTGGCATATCTACTGCAGCCATCAAGATCCTGGGCAGATGGTCTTCCTCTGCATTCGAGTCATATATTAGACCTGATCCAAGAATCATCCTCGAAGCTCAGCAAGCTCTCCAATAATGGTCCAGGTAAATTCCTACGCAACTACTGGTGGTGGGTTTAATAATAAATAAATAAAATTATATATGTGGTCTTTCAATCTGTGTGGCCCTGCGGCCTTGTCTCTGTGGTCTAACAGACCGTGTGGCCCTGCGGCCTTGTCTCTGTGGTCTAGCAGACCGTGTGGCCCTGCGGCCTTGTCTCTGTGGTCTAGCAGACCGTGTGGCCCTGCGGCCTTGTCTCTGTGGTCTAGCAGACCGTGTGGCCCTGCGGCCTTGTCTCTGTGGTCTAGCAGACCGTGTGGCCCTGCGGCCTTGTCTCTATGGTCTAGCAGACCGTGTGGCCCTGCCGCCTTGTCTCTGTGGTCTAACAGACCGAGTGGCCCTGCGGCCTTGTCTCTGTGGTCTAGCAGACCGTGTGGCCCTGTGGCCTTGTCTCTGTGGTCTAGCAGACCGTGTGGCCCTGCGGCCTTGTCTCTGTGGTCTAGTAGGCCATGTAGCCCTGCGGCTTTGTCTCTGTTTTTTAAATAGCTATCAGCCACATGGCGTTCCATGTTCACGGTTATCAAGTTAACTCTTGTTTTTTTATTTTCTAGGAACTTCAGGACACAAGACTGGTGGGTATACTTTATTTTTCGTTTTGGGGGTTTGGTAGGCTCCGTCCAGGTGGAAGCATTCTTCCACTTATTCTTTGGGGGTCGGCTGCGCCCCTGCCTTGATCTTCAGGCAGGATATGCAGAGTCCGGACCCTCAGATTACGAGCTACGGACGGGGCCTACGCCAAAGAACTTTATTGCTTGCTGGGTTGCTAATAAATGGTTAATTGTCACAGTATTTAGTCTCCCGAGTCTTTCTGGTAGAAATGAAAGCTCTAGCATTAAGTTCTGCCAGGAAGACTTAATTGTTACGTCACTCTACTTTTTATCTATCCAATCACATTCCAACACTTGTGGTATATAAGATCGGTACTTACTCATGTTTGAGTTCGCAGATGCTGACGCTTCAATTCACCACCAACATCCCCACCTCCTCCAAATTGAATCCTTCCCTCATCCTCCTCACCACCACCACCAGGATGGTCCCTTCCATACCTCACGGGGGTCGGCTGCGCCCCTGCCTTGATCTTCAGGCAGGATATGCAGAGTCCGGACCCTCAGATTACGAGCTACGGACGGGGCCTACGCCAAAGAACTTTATTGCTTGCTGGGTTGCTAATAAATGGTTAATTGTCACAGTATTTAGTCTCCCGAGTCTTTCTGGTAGAACTGTATTTGAAATGAAATGAATAAGGATCAATAAATAAATATTGATACAAAAAACATAAGAAATTACGTTTATTGATTATGACTGATATTTGACATGCACAACATGGACAGATGCTCACAGCAGCGGGCTGTTCAGGACGGATTCGTGTTAAAGAGCCGCTAACAAAGTAATCTTTTCACAAAATGTTCTCTCTCTTAAAATGTAAGCGAGTGTAAATGTCAGCATTATCATATATGTCTAAAGAACTGAAGTCTGTCAGGTAAAAGAAGAGCTTATTGATGCAGTTCAGTCTGATATTTTATTCCAACCGCTACTCCTGATCGGAGGCTGCCATAAATATTTAGTTTATACTTAGAGTTATGCTTCAACTAACTTTAATGGTGCAACGCAAAAATATTTAGAAGTGCGTAAGTCGTAACTTAGTGTCTGTAACGTAAACGACTCTGGGTCAATGCGAATTAGCTCAAGAATATAGGGAATTTGGGAAATATTACTAATCATAACTCATGCACTGTTATCCCTGAAATTGTTTTAATTCAAACTACTTAGGTACATTAAACATAAACTCCAAAATGTTTGCACAATTACTCCATGTTTTTAGTTTGTTGTATGATTTGCATGATACTTTTCATTCTATTTAATTGTTTAAATTGAATGTACTTAACTTAGCTTATTTTAGTCTGTTGTCAATGCAACGCAATACAAGGAAGATGTTGATTGGCTCTTTGAACTGACGTCAGATATGGATGCAGCGCGCATTTTCATCAGTTCATCTGGAGTTTCATCATGCACGTTTGCTGGTAAGACTTTACATTTTGGTCTGAAACAGCGAATACATTATAAAACATCGATAAATGAGATGTATAACATTTAGCCAGTAAAACTAAATGTAAGTTAGGCTGTGTTTACATGTTAACGTTCACCATCGTGTTGTATCGATCAGTCGCAACCGACACTTTTATATAGAACTTCTAACATTATGTTACAACATCTCTTTGGGATCGTCACGTTTAAAATGTAATGCTTAACCTTTTTTTATCAATAATTCTCATTAAACAAATGGACGAAAACGTCGTCTGTTGTGTAAAACAACAGATTTTTTCGATGGTGTTTTTGCATCTTGGCGGTTTGCCATATTAAAAAATATTCAACATGGCTTAAATACAGCGCAACTTTTACATTAAACTTTTAAGTTATACGTTTTTACATTTCTTTGTGAGTGAAGTATTAAACAAAACAGCTTAAATTGAAATTCGACTGCCCACAAGAAACTAATGTTAGCCCATGCAGTTAAATAAATGCGAGCTCGTGGTTTTTTTTTTTTTTTTGCAACCTCGTGCTCATCAGCCTGGTGTTAGCTAGTATATTTCAGTCAATGCAAGTCTATTGTATCATGACATGCTAAATAAATACATGGATAGCTAGTACTTTATTTTGGATATACTGTACATTTTGTATAACAGATCAAAAGATATATATTTTTCCTGTTAGCATGTAAAAAGCAATCTAATTTTTTTGTTACTCTGCAGATTCAAGTTCAAAGCGAGGCTAATCAAGATGATCTGGAAATGTAAGTATTGCATATTTGCTTGTGACAAAAGGGGATACTTGTTAAAACATTACAGACTTAAACATGGGAGCTATGCAAGAAGCCAGCCTTTTCCATGTTTATATCAAGAATGTTTATGTAGTTTTAAGTCTTTCAATAGCCTTAAAATACACTTATCCCGTTTTCATACAGCAACTGAAAAACAAAAATCGGAGGATAAATTAGAAGCTAAGTTTCGCTGTCAACTTTGTGATTTTCTTGAACCCTGTCAGATTACTGAATATTTTGCCCACCTTCGGCGTAGACATCTCAAAGACCACCAAAAAGTTCAATGTCCATTTCAAGGCTGTAGCTTTGAAAGCAGTGTATATTCCACGTTCAGTGCACACAAAAGTAAGCATCACCAAGATCAAAATGAGAGAATGTTTAAACCAGAGTTAATAGTAAGAATAGAGAGTAATGAGAATGAAACTGAAGACAGTGTAATTGACACGCATGAATGTGCTGTGCAGGAGATGCTTCCAGGTGGTGCTTTTGGACCTGATGATTTCAATGCAGAAGCAAGCGAAACACAATCTCAAGATTTAGGAGAACAATTGGAACATAATTTAGCAGCTCTTTTTTTAAAAATGCAAACCATCCTTCACATGCCAGAGAACTCTGTTCAGGAAGTAATTCAACAGCTTTGCCAAATAGTTCAGTTGTCCCTGCCACTTTTGCACAAGAATGTGAAGGCTGTTCTTCAGAAACACTTTGGAGATGTAGATGAGTCAGTTTTGAAAGAGGTGGTTGAGACTGTGGCAGAGAGTGACATATTGTCCAAATCATGTGGAAAAAATGGATGTCTTGCAACTAGTAAAAGGAGAGCATCATATGTAATGCGCAACTTTCCTCTGGTACTGCCTATAGAGTTTGTTGTTGAGAAAGGAAGAAAAACTGTAGCATATGTTCCCCTCTTACAGATGCTACAAAAACTGTTAAACAGGAAAGACATTTTGGATAAGGCTATGTCAAAACAAGAACATAAAACACATGAATATCGGACATGTAGTGATGGTTCAAACTTCAGAGAGAATGCACTTCTTAGTTGTGATGAATTCACAATCGCTCTGGGTCTGTACATTGATGATTTCGAAGTGGCTAACCCTTTAGGAACATCTAAAAGAAAACATAAGATGTGTGCACTTTATTGGGTTATTGCAAACTTGAATGGAAAATACAGATCCACACTAAACTCAATTCAGCTTGCTCTTCTGTGCAACACTGAAACAGTTAAAGAGTGTGGTTATGAAAGAGTTCTGTACCCACTTCTTTGTGATTTAGCCACTCTTGAACAGCATGGGGTCTACATTGAGCATCTTGGTAGAAGTGTTAAAGGGACAGTACTCTTTGTGTCAGCAGATAACCTCGGTGCCCATTCTCTTGCAGGATTTTATGAAAGCTTCATTGTGGACAAGTTTTGCAGATTTTGCATGGCATCCAGGATTGACACACAACACCAAGAGGTAAGATCTGGCGCATTTCAACTCCGAGAGAGAGATAAACACAACAGGCATGTGCAAGAAACATTGCAGGATCCAAATTCAGGTCGAAACACAGGTGTGAGAAGACAATGCCCACTCACAGCAAATTTGGAGCATTTTCATGTCATTGGTGGTTATCCCCCTGACATACTACATGATGTCTTTGAGGGAATAGTCCCAATTGAGTTGTCTCTTTGCCTCAAAGACCTGATGGCAAAGAAATACATCACCTTAGATGTGTTGAATGAAGCTATCAGGTCATTTCCTTATACATTTGCTGACAAAACTGATCAGCCTCAGCTGATTTCAAAGGCCTTCTCAACCAAGGGCACAATTGGGGGAAATGGCCATGAGAATTGGTGTCTAATTAGGCTTCTTCCTCTGCTTATTGGCCATAAGATTCCTGAGGGTGACAACACATGGGAAATACTCATGCTCCTCAAGGACATTGTTGCATTAGTTGTGGCACCTCAGTTTAATGAAGAGTCTTTATACATCCTTGACTACAAAGTAGCAGAGCATAGGGACCTTCTGCAGTCAACCTTCCCTGGCTTTTCACTGCGACCAAAACACCACTACATTGAACACTACGCTGAACTGATTAGGGTACATGGTCCACTTACTGAAGTCTGGACAATGCGTTTTGAAGGAAAGCATAAGTTTTTCAAAAAGGTTATACGTGATGCCCATAACTTCAAGAATGTTGCCATGACACTTGCAATGAAACACCAGAGGGCTCTTAGCCATCAGCTAGACTGCAGTTCTTTTTTCAAGCTGGACGTGGAAATGGCTAAGGTTACACCAGTGTTAGTTACCACCTTTCCAGAAAACATTCAAAGAGCACTTGGTCAAAAACTCCCTCAAGCTCAAGCACTTCTTGTTGCACCATCTGTCTGCATTAATGGGACTGATTATAAGACAGACATGATACTTTCAGCTGGATCATGTTCAGGGCTACCTGATTTTAAGCAAATTACTCACATTGTTGCAGTGAATACAGAGGTACTTTTTGTGTGCAAAGTGATGACATCATGGTATCTTGAGCACCTTCGTTCTTTTGAGCTTTGCTGCCCAGATATGCCATCTTTTTGCATACTTCAGCTTAAAGACCTGAATGATATTCTTCCACTTTCAGCCTATAGTGTACACGGTAAACTGATGGTGACATTGAAGCGTTTCATTCTTTGCTAAATGAACTCTCTTTTGTACTTTCCTTCCAGATGGCTTCAGAAACCATGACTTTGCGAGTTATTCTTACGGAAGCTGATATCAGAAAAGTAAAGCTGACATCAAATCCAGGCTCAGTTGAAGAATTAATTAGTTGTTTAAAAAACACTCTGAGACTGGACTACAATTTTACTTTACAATTTCAAGATCCCGAGTTTGATAACGAACTTTGCAATCTGACCGTTTTGTCAGAACTCCCTCAGAAGCCAACTGTGAAAATCATACCGGTGATTGAATTGGTGACACTCTCTTCAGGTGAAATGGAGACATCAAGTGATATGTTGAGTGATGCTCCAAGTTCTGCAGAGACAGTATTGATCTCGGAATTACCCCAGGAAAAGAGAATGCCATGGCCTGATATCTTTTTGACTCCAAAATTCTCTGTCGATGTTGAATTTAGGCTGCGTCAAGCAAATTTAATCTACTTGAAAGATGGAACGCACCTAAAAGTGAGAAAGGAATTGAAACATGACATTCTTCAAAAACTTGCAGAGACCATATATTCCTTCAAAGCATACCCGACTACTGAGGATCTACGAGCTGTTGCAAAGGCACTGGTCAATACTCACCCCTGCCTTCAAGAACCTGGATCGCCTTCTGGATACTGTGGATGGACAAACAGCTTGAAAGACAAAATGGGAAATTACAGATCCAAAATGAGGAGCCTTGGACACACAGACGTCATGGTCAATGCTGGGAAAAGAGGAAGATACTCAACGAGCAGTGATCCACCTAACAAGAACATTAAAAAGCCAAGAAAAGGGGAGGTCAACTACTTACCTGACCTCCCAGATGGGCAGGATGCTTCCAGTCTTGAAATGCTCAGACAACAATTGGTGGATGAAATGAAGAGAAAAAACCCTGAAGCCACCTGTATTAATCAGAAGATGGACATGACTCTGTCCTTGAGGAGAAAGGATGTTGTGATCAACAAGCCTCCTGTAAGCCAAATACTTCAACGTTGGCCAGCACTTTTTAGAGAAAGTCAGGTAAAGGGAAATGCACTATGTTTGCAACATTTGTACTGAAATGAGTATTGATATACATGATGGTTAGATATTCATTTGAAATTTGTTCATTTCTGACAGTTCTCTTAACAAATCCTTTTTTCATTTACTATTTCAGGTGTATCAAGAATTCAACCGGGTGGTTGGGAAGAACCTTAAGCAAGAATTTTATGGGTCTCTTGATCGTCACTGTCCTCAACTGATTCAAATCTTCAGGTCAAAGAGAGGTCTCGCCGGTCAGATTTTGAGCGATCTTCTGCAACAAGCCAAGGTTTGTACATTTAAGTTGATGCCATTGTTTGCTTAATTTTAAATGCAGTCTGATATGATTATTTTTAAAAGGGTTATTTTTCCCAACAATGAAAATTCTGTAATTAATTACTCACCCTCATGCCGTTCCACACCTGTAAGACCTTCGTTCATCTTCAGATCACAAATTAGAAAGGTCCAGAAAGATAGTAAAGAAATCGTTAAAATAGTCATATCAACTATAATTCAACCTTAAAGGATTAGTTCACTTCTGAATGAAATTTTCCTGATAATTTACTCACCCCCATGTCATCCAAGATATTCACGTCTTTCTTTCTTCAGTCAGGTTTTTGATGAAAACATTCTAGGATTTTTCTCCTTATAGTGGATTTCAATTTGTCCCAAACGGTTGAAGGTCAAAATTGCAGTTTCAACGCAGCTTCAAAGGGCTGTGAACGATACCAAATGAGGAATAAGGGTCTTATCTAGAGAAACGATTGGTCATTTTCTTTAAAAAAAGAAACAAACAACTGTGTATACTTTATAAACACAAATGATCGCCTTCCAAGTGCTACCATCTTCTGTATTCTTCAAAAAGCTTTGCTGTTTGTCCTACACCAAAAAAAGGAACTGGCGCCACATTCATTCTGTAAGTTAAATAGGAAAGGTATAGGACATGCAGCGTAAGCTTTTGAAAAATACGGAAGACGGAAGCACTTGGAAGGCGATCATTTGTGTTTATAAAGCATATACATTTGTAATTTTTTAGAAAATGACTGATTGTTTCTCTATATAAGACCCTTATTCCTCGTCTGGTATCGTTTAAAGCCCTTTGAAGTTGCACTGAAACTGTCATTTGGACCTTGAACCGTTTGGAGGCCATTGAAGTCCACTATAAGGAGAAAAATCCTGGAATGTTTTCATCAAAAACCTTAATTTCTTTTCGACTGAAGAAAGAGAGACATGAACATCTTGGATGACATGGGGGTGAGTAAATTCAGGACATTTTTATTTGTAAGTGGATTAATCCTTTAATATTATGAAGCGACGGGAATATTTTTTGTGCACAAAAATAACGACTTTATTTAACAAAATCCTCTTTTCTGTGTCATTCTCATAATGTTTACGTCCAGCGCTTCCAGGTTCTAAGTCGACATTCTGATATAGAACCTGGAAGCTATGAATGTAAACCGTGTATGAGAATGACACAGAAGAGAGGATTTTGTTGAATAAAGTCGTTGTTGTAGTTTTTGAGCTCAAAGTATTCTTGTCTCTTCATAACATTAAGGTTAAACCACTGCAGGCACTTCAACTGTTTTAGCAATGTCTTAAGTATCTTTCTGGACCTGGAAAGTGCTGGTTAAATTGTGGTTTATGGACAAGTCAGATACCTCTCAGATTTCATAAAAAATATCTTAATTTGTGTTCTGAAGATAAACAAAGGTCTTACAGGTGTGGAACAAAATGAGGGTGAAAAATTAATGACATAATTTTAATTTTGGGGTAAACTCACCCTTTAAGACTAAGTAACAGTCAAAAGTATGATAAATAGAAATTGCCTTCCTTTCATGTTTCAAATGATACAATGTTTTCTCTGCAACCACCACACCTCAGAGCTCTGATCTCGTTGACATGCGACGTGTTGCCATGAGAGGGCTTCCAGTACTTCTTGGTGATGACCCAACTGAGTTCTTCAAAGCATGCTTTGTAAGTATTATTAATGCATTTTTACTGTCATAGGTTTATTATAATATTTTCAGCTGGAAATATGTAAACCACCTTAGTGTGCATTTATGTTAGTAAGAACAGGAAAACAAAAACACAAAAACAATGTTATATTTTATTGAATGAAATGAGTGAGGAAGTTTTAAGTTTAAATCATTCAGGAGAAATTTAAATTTATGTCATGACACCTTTGATACACTAAAATACAATCAAGGTTAATCTCTCTTTTATTTTAATTAGTAATTTATGTCATATGCAAAGACGTATACAAAAGAAAAACAACATACTTAATGTTTAAATATAACTGAACTCCTGGATGCACTTGTGTACATAATTCACAAATTATGCTTGCATACAACTAAAAAAATCAACTAATCAACTAATATCCAATCTCTTGCCCAGGCTTCTGATGATGGAGACTCGTACCAACATGTGCCAGTTGGAATCCTCAGCTTAGAAAATGAAGATGTGGCTCTGCAACCCCTGTCCACCCACCTCCACCCATCCTCAGTGGGAATCATCTTGGAGGGCAATGTCGTAATGGACAATTTAGACAACATACCCCAGGCCATGTGTCTTCTTTTTGGTTTAACTTACGCACTGCACCTAGACTACCCAAAGTGCATGGGCAACACCTTTCTTTTCATTCAGCAAGTTTTGCTAGGTTTAGGAAAGAAGGAGTTGAAGGGCAAGATTCTGGCTGTTACAAATCAGCTTACCATGTAAACAGGTACAGTAAATGCACGTTTCTTCTGGTTCTCTTTCAGAATCGTTAGGTAAAAAACTGTCCCTTTCATTGATCTATGCCTTTAGGGTTCGACAAATGTTGATGTTCCTTATTAATACAGTGTAACAACACTGTGCTTGTTAAATATTTGTAAAAGCTTTAAAATACTGTTTTAAAGATTTAAAATTGGGTAATTGGTACCTAAGATATTTCATTGTTTTTGTCAGTCTTTGAAAACTGATTTTGACAAGTAAATTTAAATAAATTGTAAGTTCAAATAAATGAATTGTTATCCTTTGTCCTTATTTGTAATGCAGGTGTATTTTTATTAAATCATTTACAGTTAATAGCTATATTTTAATGAAAGTTTTGGATTCTGTCTACTCACAACATTCATCCAGATTGTAGGTTTCACATATGTTTTCCTGTGCATAACTGTTAGCCTTTACAGGTTGATTGAACTTAAAAAATTTATGGAAACTCGTTGCCCTAAAAAAGTTAATTTTGCATTGTTGAAAGAACAGCACATTTTAAGTTTAATGTACCTAAAATTTCAATTCCACTGCATTAAAAACTGTTAGTTCAATGAACTAAAAGTTTTCAATTAAATGTATTTGAAATTTTAAGTACATTAAACTTAAAATGTGCTGTTCTTTCAACAATACAAAATTAACTTTTTTAGGGCAACGAGTTTCCATAAATTTTTTAAGTTCAATCAACCTGTTAGGGCTTACAGTGTGGTCATAATTCATAAATCGCATATACATTACTCAATTTTCGGAAATACCTCTTGGCTGGCCTGGTCTCTTTTATCAATCAGTCACTTGTCTAGCAAATGTATGTAAGATAGTTTATCACAGTTCAGCCAGGGTATTACCGTATTTACAAACTCCAAGAAAGTTTTATCTTCTGGCCACGAACACAAAACTCTTGGGTTTATAAATTGAAACTACTCAAAGTAGTCTATAATATAGAGCATGTAGCTTTATAGATCTTTTAATTTCATTGACTTCATAAAAAGTGGGTTTTCAAACACAGAGACAGTTAAAAGTATAAATGGGTTTATTAATAAAATGGCACACACTAGAGATTATATAAGCTACAAATATAAACGTACATAAAATGCAAAAAATAAAACAAACAAACATTTAAACAAACATGATGTGATCAGAATGAATGACATGAAAGAAAGAAAGCAAGAAAGAAATAAAGAGATAAGAGATAGAGGGTAACTTAATTCACAGACCTAAGTGCTAGACACCCATAATCAGCTTTAGAGAGAGATCAAAATACTTGCTCGATGTTGTACTCTTTCAGTGTGATGCTGAGAAAGGGAACGCGCGTGTGCACGTGTCCGGCTGGTTTGCATCTAGCTTCGTCTTCTGGGTCGTTTCGCAAAAGACGATGTAAAGGCTCACTTGAATTTAACGTTACCGAGAAAGTTCAGATCATTTCCCTTTTGGAGGGGAAAGGCACGTATGAGCTTAGTTGCAAAAGAACGGCAGCTTCTACATGACGCGGGGTATGCGTCCCAGAGGCCAAGGAAAGGCCTGTCCCGCTGGTTGCGTTGGGAGGAGAAGTGCTGCGCGTGGAGAAGAAGGTCAGAGCGGGAGCAAGTTGAGAGTTGAGAGAGAGAGAGATCAAAATACTGAAAGTTTGGACTTTTATCAGTGTCCCGTGAGCAGTGTCCCACGTCCCCTTTTCCGTGGCAACAGCGAATCAGATCTTCTGATCTGAGGCGGGAGGAACGTTTCTTTGTTTGTGAAGAAACTACTTTGACTGTCATGTGAGAGAAAGAATTCATATTTCCTCTTATGATTGTACACACAGAACAATACATTTTACTGTAATCTCCTATGTGTGACTGGTTGAATTAAAACAGGACGGTCAGACAGATACCAATTATGACAGGTAAATATAGGGGAAACATAACGTTACATTTACATGCATAATTACACACAAATAAAGTTTGATTAAACACACAATAAAATTGTCAGTGTTTCCCTTATGGCAAGTGAAGACACCTGGGAAACAAAGGAATACGTATCAAACATTTGAAGAGTTTTCTCTGAAAAGTTCCATGAAAAGGTCCATGTGTTGGAATGTTGGCTTGCATAGGAACTGGATGAGCTGCAGCTTTGGAGTCATAAAGTTTATGACCATGTCGAGGTCGGGTTACAAGACACTATTGAGGAACCTTCTTTCAGTGAACATTTAGAATTCAAAACTATACTCTAGCAAACCACACCTCTATTATAAAGCAAAACTAATCACACATACATATCGGAAGGTATACATTCGAGAGCCCTATTTCTATATGGAGTTGCACCCAAAGGATGTTTTGTGTGTGTTTGTGTGTGTGTGTGTGTGTGCACTCTGGAATGTTCCTCATCCGTTCTCGCTTGGAGGTATGTGTTTGGCTGACTAGTTAAACAGAGATGCGTGATGTCATGTAAACAACTGTTCCGTTTTAGCTTTGAGGATAAATCGCGGCTGTGGGCTGTTGGCAGCTGCTACTCTCCTCTGGCATTCCTCTTGCGCGGTCCCGCGTCTGGTGATGCGTTGAGCTTGAGGATAAATCGCAACTGTGGGCTGTTGGCAGTTGTTACTCTCCTTTGGCGTTCCTCATGGTGTTGTCTTGTGTGCGCGTGACGTGGACGGGCGACTTATGAAATGAAGGTAGCCTACGTAAAACCTTCACTATTGTGTGGCGCTCCCTTTTTAGGCTGCAAGTATATTTTATGTTTATATTTTAGGAGGAATAGACTGGTCACTGACACCTGCGGGGCAACGCTGCTTTTTTCGGATTCCTGCTGTTTTGTACGTCCGGATTCTTCCCGGCAATAACATTTCTCATCAACACGTGCGCTCGATTTATGCGTCTTGTGTGACGCCTGCTCTCCAGCGCTCGTCCTTGTGATCGCTGGGTTGTTTCTCCAACTAGTCTTTCAAATTGTGTGATTTGCTGTTTATATATATTTTTCTGTACATAAAAGCGTATGTCTGTTTTGCTTTTGAAAGTATTGTTAGAAGAATAGTTTTGTACTACATACACCCTGTGTTGGTACCAAATCTTGAACATCATCCTTTGTGTTATTGTTTTCTGGTTTGTTGATTTAAATGTTTATTATTTGTGTGTTTTCTTTTGTAGTTAGTGTCCTTGTTGTATGTTGAGACCAGTGCAGTAATTTCTGCTCTCATTACAGGAGCCGAGGCTTTAAGGCAGGCCGCTGGTAGGCCCTCACGTGCTGTGGTGGAGGTTTTGTCACCGAGTGCTGTGTGTTCATGCTTGACCGTATTGGAGTGTGTGTGTGATACCTGTGCACAGGGTGGTAGGAGTGATTATAGGAGCCTTGTGCTCACTAAAGTAGTGTACCTGCCCTTTTTAAGCCTCGGCTTCCTCCTTGACTTCTTGAGTGTTGAGAGTGTTGCATGATGACCCAGTCTTTTAATGTTGTCTTAAGATTGTTGCTGACTACAATATAATTTTTGTATCCACGTCTCTGGCCCTTCCTCGATAACAACGTTCCTGTGTGTCCTTTTTGTGGGTTATTAAATTCATGAGTATTTATATTTCCCTGTTAAACAGGGTGGCGTAGTCGTGCATATGTAGAGGTAGTTATTGAGCCCCTCCCTTTAAGCGGCCCCCCGCTACATATACAATGTGTAATGTTTAAATGTTCAGCTCCATGTTGTACATATACTTTATTCAGCTTTATGTTATTATTATCTAGAATATTGTATTGACCTCTGTGGATTTTATAATATGAAGGAAGAAGTCAGGATGTGCTTGATACTTTCAAGTATGAGATATTTATCTAGACACAATGTCCAATGTCCTGCTCTGTGTTCTATGATGTTATGCGGATCTCTGTGGATATCATAATGATGGAGGAAGGATGGACGGGTGGCAATGGGAAAGGGTTGAGAGGTGTGTGTGTGTGTGTGTGTGTGTGTGTGTGTGTGTGTGTGTGTGTGTGTGTGTGTGTGTGTGTCCCTTTTTTTTTCTTTTTTTTTTGTTAACTGTTCAATACCTTGAGCGAATCTTGTTAGGGGTTAGAGGGTGGGCTTGGGCTGGGTAGGATATGGGGAGGAGAAGAGAAACAGGCATCAGAATAAGCAACACTTTACTGTGCCTCTGTTATATTTTCAATGATGATGTAATCAGCCTTAGGTTTTTCTTTCTCTTGTGAAGGTGTTTCCTCTCCAATGTGTAAATAATGATTGTAAGAAAATAAATTAATAATTGATCACAAAGTTTTGGAAAAGAACCATCATGATAGAAATTCAAAAAGGTATAAATTGTAAGAAATAAAAAAGCTACAATTTGAGAAAAGAAACGCAGAATGTAACAGTAATAGTTAAAAAACTGACTATGCGCTTGTTTGTAAGAAAGTTTGTGAACACATGGTGCGTTCTATTATTGTTAACGAACCGACTCGGCCCTCGGATATGACGTCACATCCACACTTCAAGCGTTCTGGTATGTTTTGCGCGTCCGAGTCGGAGAAAAAACATGGACGCCACCTGAAAAGCTGTTGCTATGGTAGCACTGGCCGAGTACCAGACGCTCCAAAAGTATGTGCTTCACCTACACAACACCAAGGAAGAACTCCAGGAAGAGTATGATACAAGATGCAGAAGGTATGCTCATATTTCAGTATGTTTGAGCCACATTATAGTTGATAATTAAAATCGTCATTTAAACAACCAAAGCGGTCCAAAAACAATGAAAACAATTAATACTTACAAGTCACACAGGGCGCAGCCATCTTGGATTCCTTATTGGAATTCTTGCTCGGTGTCCTCACGGTTGTCCGACTTCCAAGCTGGAAAATCCGAGGAAAGGGGGCGCGTTGCTGCGTGCTGCTAGGCAACATCTGTCTTCCTAGTCGGAACTCTGACACGGATAAATAATAGAACGCACTATAATTTCTGTGTCGAATACGCTGTTATGTCACGTGACACGAAAGAAAGAAAGACTCAAGAGTCAGAACCGAAGACTCTGTGAACTAATCATTTCGAATCACTCTCTGAGACAACTCGGTATTCCCACCCAAGTCATATTAAAGATTTGTTCAAAATGACGGAATCATTCATGACCGACACATCACATTAAAACATTTACATGCAATTTTAGCACTCTGTAATGCGCACATCGCCCGGGGCCCGCCGCCCCAAAGTTGCAAGTGCGTATTTTCCGCTCACGGACACCAGGGGGGTGCGAAACGACCACCATTCAACCCGAAATAAGTAATATAACCATTCCAATGACTCCGAAGCTGTTCAGTTAAGGTAAAAAAAAAGTTACTTAGTTCACCTTTAAGTATAGGACTAATGCTGCCTTCACGTGTTTTCGGAAATGTCCAACTTCCCACATCTGAAGTCGTGACTACCAGTTCATTGCATTCAAATTTTGAATTGAGAGGCCGTTATGTCCAATTTATTTTTAACTAGAAATCTATTTTTTACGATAATTCCGATAGCATGAGAAGGCAGCATTAGATGAGAAGTGTAGCCTACACTTTTTTCTCTCTCTCAGTGCATAGGCTCATATGTCATAGTACAAGCATGGATACCTCCTTACAAAAATGATTTCACTATATTTTTTTATACATTTATATTTTTTAATTAAACTCAAGCCGTGAACCTTTCTAATTATGCAGTTATTTAGGATAACGTTAATAGGTTAATTTATTTATTTAAAGAAAATATTGTTTATTTGTTGTAGACCTAAAATATCCCTAGAAATTCTTTCAGTAATACATCATGTAAACAACAAATCTTAATTTGTTTAACTCACCAATGAAAACCGTCAAGATGTCCTGTTTTCTTCATTCTCATATTATGGCCACATCTTGAGCACTTTACTTTCCTTGCTAGTAACTGTTTGCTTTGACACCAATTTAATGAGCTTGAGTTTCCTTGTTGTTGAGGGTTTTTGAATCGCAGAAAGCAATAATTTTGAATGTAACATTGCTGCTAGGGTCCGTGTAACGCTTTGCAGTTCCCTTTCGTGGTCACTCCGAGTTACGTCGGATGACGACGATTGGGGTTTCGCTTTGAAGCCTATCACCTTCGAGTTTATAAAACGAGCCAATGGCAATGAAATGCCATGGGTCTGCGGAATTTGCATAGCGTATCTCCGCCCGCCGCAGGGGGTATATAAGGAAGTACGCCGGCAACATGCAGATATGTTTTCGCTTCGGAGCCGAGAACTTCTCCACTCCTGCAAGCCAAAATTCTGAGTTATTCTTCTCATCCCTTCGAGACGAGCGAACTCTCCGGTGTTGGTGTGACAGCGATTTCAGCGAGTGCTCACTACCCTGCTGATCTGTTCAGTGATCTGACAGATAGTGTGATTTCTCCCTGTTCGCTTCAACATCCGCGGAGTTTTTCCTCTCACAAAAAGAGCATTGCACGCGGCACGTCTTTTTAAAGATGCCTCGCCCGTGCACTTCTGGTTGTGGTGGCGATGTATTCTTTGCTGATGGGCACGATCTCTGCTTAGCGTGTTTGGGCGTTGATCACGCTAAAGCAGCGTGGTAACCCTTTCTTTTACAGTCCCCTAATTACTAGGTATTTACCTGGTAAATATATGGTAAGTTATAGTTGGTTATTGGTAATTACCACAGGTAACAAGTATGTAAATGCAGAGAAACTACAAACTAATTACTAGGTATTTACCTGGTAAATATATGGTAAGTTTTAGTTGGTTATTGGTAATTACCACAGGTAACAAGTATGTAAATGCAGAGAAACTACTAAGTATTTACCTGGTAAGCATATGGTAAATTATAGTATTTTAGTGTGTAATTACTTAAGGTGATTAGTATGCAACTAGATGCGAAAGTTCGTCGAGACAAACTTTAAGTTGGCTTGAGAAAGTTTGGACCGGAAAGTTTTTTGCTAGGCGGTTGTTAGGATGTTATGGGTGGTCGCTATGGTGTTGCTAGGCGGTTGCTAAGGTATTCTGGGTGGTTGCTAGGCGGTTGCTAGGGTGTTTTGGGTGGTTGCTAGGGTGTTTTGGGTGGTTGCTAGGCGGTTGCCAGGGTCTTTTGTGTGGTTGCTAGGCGGTTGCTAGGGTGTTCTGGGTGGTTGCTAGGATATTTTGGGTGGTTGCTAGGGTCTTTTGGGTGGTTGCTAGGGTATTTTGGGTGGTTGCTAGGCGGTTGCTAGGGTGTTTTGGGTGGTTGCTAGGCGGTTTTGGGTGGTTGCTAGGCGGTTGCTAGGGTATTTTGGGTGGTTGCTAGGGTGTTCTGGGTGGTTGCTAGGCAGTTGCTAGGGTGTTATGGGTGGTTGCTATGGTGTTGCTAGGCGTTGCTAAGGTATTCTGGGTGGTTGCTAGGTGGTGGCCAGGGTGTTCTGGGTGGTTGCTAGGGTCTTTTGGGTGGTTGCTAGGGTCTTTTGGGTGGTTGCTAGGCGGTTGCTAGGGTCTTTTGGGTGGTTGCTAGGGTCTTTTGGGTGGTTGCTAGGCGGTTGCTAGGGTCTTTTGGGTGGTTGCTAGGGTCTTTTGGGTGGTTGCTACGGTGTTCTGGGTGGTTGCTAGGGTCTTTTGGGTGGTTGCTAGGCGGTTGCTAGGGTGTTCTGGGGGGTTGCTATGGTATTCAGGGCGGTTGATATGGTGTTACTAGGTGGTTGGTAGTTATCATAGATGGTTACTATGGAGTTTTTATAGAGTTCTTAGCATGATCTTGGCATGATTTAACACTTAACTAATCGCTATTAGCATGTAGCTATTCACTGCTAGCATATGTAGCATGTTGGAAGTGCTGTTTGCTAGCATGAGTCAAAAGAGCCAAACCTCATCTCTATACGATGTTCTGATACAGAGATATAGGTCTTGCAAAACGGTTGCTAGGGTACTCAAGTTTGGTTGCTATGGAGTTGCTTGGGAGCTGGGAGCTTTAAACTTAAGAAGTTTAAATTGGTTTGAAGTTTAAAGTAGTTTAAAGTAGTTTGAAGTTTATGATAGATATATAAATAAGTTAGATAGATACAAACAAACACACACACACACACACACACACACACTCACACAGACTACCTCGCTCACACACTCACTCAGACACACACACACACACACACACACTCAGAGTTTATGAGTTTAGAGTTTATAAGTGTACAAGTTTTTGAGTTTAGAGTTTATAAGTTTAAATGAGTTTAGAGTTCAGAATTTATTAATTTATGAGTTTAAGAGTTCATAAGTCTATGAATTCATGAGTTTATTAGTTAATTAGTTATTAAATTTAAGTTAATTAGTTTATAAGTGTATGAGATTAGAGTTTATTAGTTTAAATGAGTTTCATTGGCTAATATATATAGAATGGCAGTTTGAATTAGTTTTCAAGGGATTTAGATTTAAATTTTTGTCGGTTGGTGAGTTTGAATTTTTTTAGAATGCCCAATGTTAAGTCAATGGGAGTTTTTCCGAGTTTTGATCGTCATTTTTAGGAAAACCGTAAGTCCGATCAGTCTGAAAATAGATAGCACACTTAGTCAGAAAAGTTTGAGTGTCTGAGCCGAGTTTGGAGTACGTAGAGTTAAAGCTCTAGGACGAGTTTCATATAGAAATTTTAGTCTCAGAATAATAATAATAAGTTTAAATAGGATTTCAATATGTTGGCTCTCTCAAGCCAACTTAATTACAGAGAAACTACCAGGGAAAAAAACACCACTGTTAAATATCAACTCAACAAAGTACTGTGTACTTGTTACCTGTTTAGGTTGGTAATAACTCCGATTTAATTGTGTACTTCCTCAGAATGTAGGCAGACTATTTTTAGAAACACCTCCAGTATTACCCATCAATTCAAGTTAGGTTTTCCCTAATGTCATGGCACATCTTAAATACTGGGTATGTTCTTGCAGATGTTTTTACAATTTACTCAGTAAGTAAAGTGTAACTGTACTGTAAAATGAAGCCTTGTTTATTTCCATGGTATTACCGGAATTGTACCATATAACTTGATCATTCCCTTTTCCATATAGTCACAATTTTTTACCTCATATGTCCTGCAACGTTACTAAGGAAAACATGACAATTTACTCAGTAAGTAAAGTGAAACTGTACTGTAAAATGAAGCCTTGTTTATTTCCATGGTATTATCGGAATTGTACCATGTAACTTGATCATTCCCTTTTCCATATAGTCACAATTTTTTACCTCATTTGTCCTGCAACGTTACCAAGGAAAACATGACAATTTACTCAGTAAGTAAAGTGAAACTGTACTGTAAAATGAAGCCTTGTTTATTTCCATGGTATTACCGGAATTGTACCATATAACTTGATCATTCCCTTTTCCATATAGTCACAATTTTTTACCTCATATGTCCTGCAACGTTACCAAGGAAAACATGACAATTTACTCAGTAAGTAAAGTGAAACTGTACTGTAAAATGAAGCCTTGTTTATTTCCATGGTATTACCGGAATTGTACCATATAACTTGATCATTCCCTTTTCCATATAGTCACAATTTTTTACCTCATATGTCCTGCAACGTTACCAAGGAAAACATGACAATTTACTCAGTAAGTAAAGTGAAACTGTACTGTAAAATGAAGCCTTGTTTATTTCCATGGTATTACCAGACTCTTACCACATCCTTTGCTACTGCTTAAACATTTTTGAAATCACAAACTTTTACCGTGTGTTCTGCAACTTAACTAAAACATTCCAGCCTGGTCTCATTGTTAATACGTAGTATTAACACGTAATTTTCAAAGATAGAAAACTACATAGGCTACAGTTATGAAGAAAAACAACATACGTGTAATCACAATAATTTATTTATTGTGAAAATGTCAAAACCGGTACCAAAAGTTGTTCACATGACGATGTGTTGCAGTCACAGTCCTCTCTTTCAGTATATAATAGTTTTGAATGAGGTACAGAGCAGAATTTAAGTTATTAATCCATGAAAATGTTAATCCGGCTTCGCTCTGTGTGAAGGCGCGCGCGCTTCTCCATTTCAAATATAGTTTACCGACTGAAATACGGCATGTCGCAATCTGTGACGAACATAGACCAACAGGCGAGAGCCAATGAGCGTTTGATATCACTGCCGTAAAACATGTCGTAACGCTTCTTGAGGGCGCAATTTTTGAATTTGAATTCATCATCACGAGCGCGGGTCCGCGGCGGGATTTGACAGTTACAGACTGCGCTGTTGTTAAAGCCTGTGGAATGGAGATGAAGATCACTCACTGGATAAAGGGCTGAATTTGGATCTCTTTCTTGCAAACGTATGGATTCTAAAGATTTGGATTATATCAAGTAGGCTATAATAAAATTGATGTCTTTTGTGAATTTATGTTGGGTTTTGGTGTATTATTGTTCTATTGGAGAAAACGCATTTTGTGTCTCACTGTAAATAAACTAAATATTAAAATGGTTAAACGATTAAATAAGGTACTTTTAAGGTTTTAAAGTGTATTCTTGTTTAACTGCATGCTAATCCTCCGAAACGAGTTTGCAGCAGAAGGCACGAACAGAGCGAAATGTTATTAGTCTATTTCTTGAGTAAACTGCATAAATGCGACTGAAAACGTAATTGATAAGACATTTGAATGCAATAGAGTCAAAACATTAATGCCACGATTTTAATATGCATAAATAAGAATGCGTACAAATATGTACGTCGGTATAGTTGTTCATATGTAAATAATTTATGTTTTTGTGCTGTTATGCAAACATTTTACGTTTTAGTGCTGTAAATACTATACGTTTCTGTGTGTATAAAACGAAAGTAAATGTACGTATGGTAGAATTACACTTTACGTAAAAATACACACGTATTCTCATGAGATCACGTTGAACATTCTCAGTAAGTAAAGTGAAACTGGAACGTTACTGTAAAAGGAAACCTTTTTTTTTTTTCATGGAATTACTGGGTTCTTACCCTATAATCTGTAATAGCTACAGTTACGTAGCTATAACAGATTATAGGGTAAGATCCCAGTAATTCCATGGAAATAAAAAGGCTTCCTTTTACAGTACAGTTTCACTTTACTTACTGAGTAAATTGTCATGTTTTCCTTGGTAACGTTGCAGGACATACGAGGTAAAAAATTGTGACTATATGGAAAAGGGGAATGATCAGGTTATATGGTACAATTCTGGTAATACCATGGAAATAAACAAGGCTTCATTTTACAGTACAGTTACACTTTACTTACCAAGTAAATTGTCATGTTTTCCTTGGTAACGTTGCAGGACATACTAGGAAAACAAATAAATAGAAATGTGACTATGGAAAAGGGAATGATATGGTACAATTCCGGTAATACCATGGAAATAAACAAGGCTTCATTTTACAGTACAGTTGCACTTTACTTACTGAGTAAATTGTCATGTTTTCCTTGGTAACGTTGCAGGACATACTAGAAAGAAAAAAAAAAAATGTGACTATGGAAAAGGGAATGATATGGTACAATTCCGGTAATACCATGGAAATAAACAAGGCTTCATTTTACAGTACAGTTTCACTTTACTTACTGAGTAAATTGTCATGTTTTCCTTGGTAATGTTGCAGGACATATGAGGTAAAAAAAAAATTGTGACTATATGGAAAAGGGGAATGATCAGGTTATATGGTACAATTCCGGTAATACCATGGAAATAAACAAGGCTTCATTTTACAGTACAGTTACACTTTACTTACCAAGTAAATTGTCATGTTTTCCTTGGTAACGTTGCAGGACATACTAGGAAAACAAATAAATAAAAATGTGACTATGGAAAAGGGAATGATATGGTACAATTCCGGTAATACCATGGAAATAAACAAGGCTTCATTTTACAGTACAGTTTCACTTTACTTACTGAGTAAATTGTCATGTTTTCCTTGGTAACGTTGCAGGACATATGAGGTAAAAAATTGTGACTATATGGAAAAGGGAATGATCAAGTTATATGGTACAATTCCGGTAATACCATGGAAATAAACAAGGCTTCATTTTACAGTACAGTTGCACTTTACTTACTGAGTAAATTGTAAAAACATTTGCAAGAACATACCCAGTATTTAAGATGTGCCATGACATTAGGGAAAACTGTTCCTGCGGGGTAGTTACAGTACCAGGTAAGTGTAAGGTCAATTATTTGACAAACCCTCTATAAATGGGTGTAGCAATGAACAACAACTATGCAAGACAAGGTAATTTATTGGAAACTACGTCTTAATTTCAAGATAGTAATAAATAAACATGGACTGTTACCAACATAACCCTAGGATAACTACAAACCTAACTTGAATTGATGGGTAATACTGCAGGTGTTTCTAAAAATAGTCTGCCTACATTCTGAGGAAGTACACAATTAAATTTGAGTTATTACCAACCTAAACAGGTAACAAGTACACAGTACTTTGTTGAGTTGATATTTAACAGTGGTGTTTTTTTCCCTGGTAGTTTCTCTGTAATTGCATACTAATCACCTTAAGTAATTACACACTAAAATACTATAATTTACCATATGCTTACCAGGTAAATACTTAGTAGTTTCTCTGCATTTACATACTTGTTACCTGTGGTAATTACCAATAACCAACTATAACTTACCATATATTTACCAGGTAAATACCTAGTAATTAGTTTGTAGTTTCTCTGCATTTACATACTTGTTACCTGTGGTAATTACCAATAACCAACTATAACTTACCATATATTTACCAGGTAAATACCTAGTAATTAGGGGACTGTAAAAGAAAGGGTTACCAGCAGCGTTCGTGGATGACTCATGTTCTCACTGCGGGAACATGACCATCTCCATGCTGCGGTCGAGACTCAATGAGCTCACCAGAGCGAGAGTCCCCCTACCCACACCCCGATCTACTGACTCCCAGAGAGCTAGTACTTCGGCTGGTGGCCGGGGTGACCTGAGGGTGACTGTGTGGAGCACACCGCCGACACGTCCACGGTCCACACGCCCCTCTTCAGCATCGGTACCCGCGAGTATTCAAACTGAAACCGCTGGTCCCTCTACGGAGGCCCTGCGTGTTTCGTTTGGAGCTCCAGCAGAGAATGCAATGTCCATCACTGCATCACAAGGTGGGCATGAGTCCTCGGGAAGTGAGGATTCGGCTGTGTTGCCGCCCTCGGGCGTGCCAGCATTGCCCGAGTCTGATCCCGAGCTGACTGCCATGCTTTCCCGGGCAGCCGCAGCCATTGGGCTCGAGTGGTCCCCGCCACCCGATCCAGTGCGCTCGCGGCTGGATGATTGGTTTTTGGGAGCGGCCGCTGACACTCGTCGCCGCCCAACCCCAATACCATTCTTCCCGGAAGTGCATGAGGAAGTCACACGGTCCTGGAAGGCTCCCATGTCTTCCCGTGATCGTTCGTCGGCTTTCTCCGCCTTTCCTCCCCTCGATAAGGCTGATGCTTGTGGGTACACTGGGATTCCCCCGGTTGAACGTTCTGTCGCGATGCAGCTGTGTCCGACAAGCGCTTCATCGCGTGGTGATCCTAAGCACCCATCCAAAGCCTGTAGATTTTCGTCTACCATGGTGGCGAAGTCTTACAGAGCGGCGGGACAGGCAGCTGCCTCTTTGCATGAGCTGCGCGCCGCCACCGACCTCGCTCTCCGAGCGACGAAGGTGACCGCGCGCTCCCTGGGTCTGGTGATGTCCACAGCTGTGGTCCAGGAGCGACATCTCTGGCTGAACCTGGCCGATATGCGTGAGCCCGAGCGGACTCGTCTGCTCGACGCTCCCATATCCCAGGCCGGCCTTTTCGGCGGTGCCGTCGAGGACTTTGCCCAACAGTTCTCGACTGCCCAGAAGCAGACTGAGGCTATTAAGCATATTCTGCCCCGACGCTCCGCTGCTCAGCCGTCGGCACAGAATCCTCAGCCTGCTCGCCGCCGAGGGCGCCCTCCCGCGGCTCCCGCCCCTCCCGCACGGCCCCAGCAGCAGCCTCCATCTGGGCCGCGTCGTGGAGGAAGCCGCAGGAAGGCGCCACAGCCCTCTCCAGCCCAGCAGCCCGCTAAACGCCAGGCTAAGCGGCGCTCCTGAGACGGGCCGCTCAGGATTGGCTTTCTTTTCTGTTCAGGAGATGGTAGCAGGGCCACTCCTTACCGGGGGAGAATCTTTTGTTCTCCACTCCCCGCTGCTCGTCCAACGGCGAGCCGCACCCTAATGTGGTTAAAGACAGAATTGAATTCCCCAATCCTGAGCCAACAGAGTCCGAGGGCCACAGTGCGTGCCACCCTCGGGTCCCGCCACTTCCGCCCTCCTCTGTTCCAGAGGTGTGGGATGACAGCACGCGCCGCCCACGGGCCACGCTCCTCTCATCCCCCTCTGTCGCCAGACCCCTGCCAGAGCACGCCCCCGTGGGACGCGCGCCCTCCCCTGGCCTCCTCTGGCAGGACGCGGTTAATGACCGTGCCCCCGCACAGGGCCGCTATGCCACCATCGCCGGTGCCGGTCATTCCGCCTCGCTGCCCCACCGACAGTACGTCTGTGGTTCGTATGACCCCGCTGGTGCACTTTCTGGAGGCCTGGCTAGAGCTTCCCAGACTGTCCGGCTGGGTCGCGAGAACCATCAGATTCGGCTACGCGATTCAGTTCGCGATATCTCCTCCCCGCTTCAGGGGAGTCCGCTTCACTATGGTCGGTGGCAATGCCCCTGTCATGAGAGCGGAGGTCGCCACCCTACTGGCGAAGGGTGCGATCGAGATTGTCCCTCCAGCCGAGATGAAGTCCGGCTTCTACAGCCCTTACTTCATTGTACCCAAGAAGTCCGGTGGGTTACGGCCAATCCTCGACCTGCGCATCTTGAACCGCTCCCTTCACAGGCTGCCGTTCAAGATGCTAACGGCCAAACACATCCTCCAGTGTGTGCGGCCGCAGGATTGGTTTGCAGCGATCGACCTAAAGGACGCCTACTTCATTTTACCTCGACACAGACCGTTTCTACGGTTTGCTTTCGAGGGGCAGGCATACCAGTACGCGGTTCTCCCTTTCGGGCTAGCCCTGTCTCCTCGCGTCTTTACGAAGGTCGTCGAGGCAGCCCTTGTTCCCCTCCGGGAACACGGGGTTCGCATCCTGAACTATCTCGACGACTGGCTGATCCTAGCTCACTCTCGAGACCAGGTTTGCGAACACAGGGACCTAGTGCTCCGGCACCTAGCTCGTCTGGGCCTTCGGGTCAACTGGGAGAAGAGCAAACTCTGCCCCGCGCAGAGGATCTCTTTTCTCGGTATGGAGATCGACTCGGTCGCCATGTGCGCGCAGCTTACGAGCGAGCGCGCGCAGTCACTGCTGACTTGTCTTCGTCAGTTCGAGGGCAAGAGTGCGGTTCCACTGAAACTTTTTCAGAGGCTCCTGGGGCATATGGCATCCGCAGCCGCAGTAACGCCGCTGGGATTGCTTCATATGAGACCGCTTCAGCTTTGGCTTCGCGATCGAGTCCCGAGGTGGGCATGGCAACACGGCACGCTCAGAGTCCCAGTGACTCCAGCCTGCCGTCAGACCTTCACCCCGTGGACGAACCTCAGCTTTCTACGGGCCGGAGTGCCCCTAGAACGAGTTTCCCGGCATGTTGTTGTGTCAACAGATGCCTCCACCACGGGCTGGGGCGCCATGTGCAATGGACATGCTGCCGCGGGCTCCTGGACAGGACCCCAGCGCCTTTGGCATGTCAATTGCCTCGAGATGCTGGCTGTACGTCTCGCCCTGCACCGCTTCCATGCGCTGCTCAAGGGTCAGCACGTTCTAGTCCGTTCAGACAATACCGCGACAGTAGCGTACATCAACCACCAGGGTGGTCTACGCTCCCGCCATATGTCGCAACTCGCTCGCCACCTCCTCATATGGAGTCAGAAGCATCTGAGGTCGCTTCGAGCCATTTATATCCCGGGACACCTGAACCAGGCGGCCGACGAGCTGTCTCGAGTTCGGCCTCTCGCTGGAGAATGGCGACTCCATCCCCAGTCGGTCCAGCTTCTAAACATCAAGAACCCACGAAATGCCCGATCAGTGTCGTGCTTTCCTTCCTGCAAGAAGGGTTGGAGCGAAGGCTGTCTCCCTCCACCCTGAAAGTGTATGTTGCCGCCATTGCCGCACATCACGACGCAGTTGATGGTAAGTCCCTGGGAAAGCACGACCTGATCATCAGGTTCCTGAGGGGAGCGAGGAGACTGAATCCTCCTCGTCCTCCCCTCGTACCCTCTTGGGACCTCTCAGTGGTTCTAACTGCCCTGCAGAGTGCTCCATTTGAGCCTTTGCAATCAGTAGAGCTTAAGTTCCTGTCTATGAAGACAGCGCTCCTGGTTGCATTGGCCTCCATCAAGAGGGTAGGGGACCTGCAGGCATTTTCGGTTGACGAAGCGTGCCTGGAATTCGGGCCGGCTAACTCTCACGTGATCCTGAGACCCCGGCCTGGATATGTGCCCAAGGTTCCTACCACACCCTTTCGAGACCAGGTAGTGAACCTGCAAGCGCTGCCCTTGGAGGAGGCAGACCCAGCCTTGGCACTGCTCTGTCCAGTACGCGCCCTCCGTGCTTACGTAGACAGGACGCAGTGTTTCAGGACCTCAGACCAGCTCTTTGTCTGTTATGGTGGGAAGCTGAAGGGAAAGGCTCTCTCAAAGCAAAGGTTATCTCACTGGATAGTGGATACCATTGCTTTGGCATACCAGCAGCAAGGTCATCAATGCCCCCTTGGTGTGAAAGCCCACTCCACTCGTAGTGTGGCTTCCTCTTGGGCTCTAGCGCATGGCGCCTCGCTAACAGACATTTGTAGAGCTGCAGGCTGGGCGACACCCAACACATTCGCGAGATTCTATAATCTCCGAGTAGAGCCAGTTTCTACTCATGTACTCGCTTCAACCAGCCGGTACTAGATTCTGCTCAGGTGTCTTCGCTTGCTCGCCATTCCTCTCCACGGACGGGATACGTGCGATTTTCTTCTCAGTTGAGTCTGATAAGCTCTGAGTTTCCTCCAGCACCCGTGACGTCAGCGCCTGAGTTATGCCAATCTGCCATAACGCAGCTTTTGCGCTTGACTAGGTGCCTCCATGTGCATGGTCCCCCCTCTGGGCGACCCCCACATGTGTATTTCCACTGTAAGTCTCTTTTGAGCGTGTGTCTTTCCCTTGGCAAGCCACCTTGCCACCCCTGGGGTTTAAATATTCCACCTGCGGCTGGACACCTCAGTGATACTCCATATGCATCCCTCTGGGTCATATGTGTCTCTCAAGTCCCCCCCTTAATGGTTGGGCGTAATTGCATATTTCTCCTGAGATATGCTTCCCAGTGTAACTTGGTATTCCTGTGTTAGGTACGACTCCTTCGTTCCTGCTAGTCTCACAACAGGGAGCTCAGACTTACGCAGGGCACTGGTGGTGGCGTGGTGGCGTGATTAGAGCCGAGGTGGCGTGATTAGACTGGAACCCCAATCGTCGTCATCCGACGTAACTCGGAGTGACCACGAAAGGGAACGTCTCGGTTACGTATGTAACCCTCGTTCCCTGAGTAGGGAACGGAGACGTTACGTCTTCCTGCCACTTCCGCTGTATCGCTGAAAAACGCCTGGGTCCAGTCTCGACTCCTCTGCGAAGACATATCTGCATGTTGCCGGCGTACTTCCTTATATACCCCCTGCGGCGGGCGGAGATACGCTATGCAAATTCCGCAGACCCATGGCATTTCATTGCCATTGGCTCGTTTTATATACTCGAAGGTGATAGGCTTCTAAGCGAAACCCCAATTGTCGTCATCCGACGTAACGTCTCCGTTCCCTACTCAGGGAACGAGGGTTACATACGTAACCGAGACGTTCTTTGTTCAATTTGCACCATCAAAATTAAACAAATGAAAAATTGGCTTCAGACTTTCATTTTCCATTTCTTTGGAATAATTCACAAACGGTAATAGCTTCTCAGTTTAATTTTCAATTCTACAAGCTGGGTTGTTGCGTCCGAGTCAGATTTTTGAACAAACATAAAAAATTACTCATTGCTGTGATTTTCCATTTCTCTGTGTTTTGCTCGCGGTTGGACCGTACCAGTTCCACTGGGGGGTGGAGCGGGGGGTGGGGATGCATTAGCCATTGGCAGAGCGCTGTTAGCGTTTGAAGGCTATCCTCAAGTCCGAGTCCAAGCACGAGTCATCAGTCCGCGAGTCCAAGTCAAGTCACGAGTCCAGAGAATAGGGACTCGAGTTGGACTCGAGTCCGAGTCCAGGACTCGAGTACTCCATCAATGACCTAAAACAATAATTAGGCTAGCCTACTAATGATGACTTAGCCCAGTGGTTCCCAATTCCAGTCCTCGTGACCCACTGCTCTGCACATTTTGTATGTCTCCCTTATTTAACACACCTGAACCAGATCATCAGCTCATTAGGAGAGACTCCATGAACTGAACTGAGTGTGTCAGATAAGAGAGACCTACAAAATGTGCAGAGCAGTGGGTCACGAGGACTGGAATTGGGAACCACTGACTTAGCCATTCCACCGAATGGGTGACATTTATGTCCTCAGAACATCATATGTATAAAACTGCATGAAAATTAACTCTAAAATACATTTTATTATTAAGCAAAATGTCCTGCATATTAAGCTAACTACAAATGATACAATTTATAATAAAAAAAAATAATAAAAACTACATAGAACACAAAAAATAGCATTTTCTGCATGCCCCCACTCTCTGTCTCTAAACTTTGCCATGAAATATAATGATTAAAATCCTTCAGAAATCTGAAGTTTTGGGGATTGTTGTGTGACTTTATATCCAATCTATTTAAAATGTTTGTTTGTTTTTATGATAAAAAAATATTTTATCCAATATTTTATATAAAATACACATTTTAGTCATGTCCCCGTGTTTTCACTTAGTCCTGTTACCCAAACACATTCCCCCCTCTGAAAAACTTGGAATATTCCACAAGACACATTTTCAACAGGAAGTTGCATCATCTTGATCTTCTAAAGGCAATGGGAAGACCATAAGTAAGTCCATCAAAGTATTTGATGAAATTGTAACTATGACTGAGAAGGTCAATCTCAACATACTATCCTGTTACCTAAATTATTTCTTAGAATGTATTTGTTTATTTTAAAAATATTAACTTTTGTTAAGTTATTAGAATTTGCTCAGTGTCCTCATGCTATTAGCATGTATGCTATGTGGCCCTATGTCATGTATTTGATAACTTTTTGCTTAAAAACTCAATCCTGTTACTTTCAGTCCTGTTACTTATATGAAAAATAACAGGAGTGAATTAAAGTAACAGGAGTGAATAGAGTCCTCTGTTTTGTTGATTTAATATTGTAAATATTAGTTGATATAATATTATTCACCTGAATTATGAGTTTTAAGGTTGCAATTACTTATATTGTAGACATTAGCATTAGTTTTACAATGTGAACACCGTACTTCCAGGAAGCCAGTCCACCACAAAGTGACTCGAACATTTTGTCTTTGTCTTCCTTATATTTTGTAGAAGATGAGAAAACCCATACTATGCAGGTGCCAGAAACACCCACATATGGCATATTACAATGGAAGGAGCAAAACACACCCGCAACCCTCTCTTTTCTCCCTTACCTTCCCTCTTACTCCCTCCCTCTCTCTTCTTCTCTCTCTCCTTCTTTCTCTTTCCACCTCCTTTGCTGTGAAGTACTACTAGCATATAGTACATCACTTCAACATAGAAATCTTATGCACACACAGTCATGTACACTCTCTCTCATGCACACACATATGGACACTCATTCCTGTTTCCTGTTCCTCATTCCTGTTATGAAATAGTTCATTCCTGTTACCAAGTGTTCATTTCTGTTACTATTATTTATTTATTTTCTAAAAAATTAAAGTTAAACCACTGTTTTTATCAGTTTTGTTTGGTCCATCATTTATACAATTGTTTAATAAATTAAATTATAAAAAAATATATAAACTTGAGGCTTCGGTTTTCTTTAAAATGAAAAATGGCTTTGGGTTTTTTATTAAAATACACATTGCCTTTATATATAGTGATTTTCTTGTCATAAATATCAGTTATTTGAACATATAACCAACAATATCTTTAAAATAAACACTTTCTTGTGGGGAAAACAAAGGAATTAATTGACATGCTTTTTAACATGCTTTTTAAATGTCACATGAGTTTCGGTAACAGGACTGAGAAACATGCGTCCACCTTCTGCTTAGAAACCTTGTAAAAAAATAAATAAAGTTGCCTGAGATTGACCAATACACATTTTGAATAGTTAAATATTTGAGTATTAGATTCAGTGTTAAAAAAAAAATAATAATAATAAAGTTTAATTTTGAAGCGTTACAACAAGCAAATGTCACCCATTCGGTGGAATGGCCTGATTCTGTTTGTCGACAACTTATAAACACATTAAATAAAAGAGGTTAGATAATTATATAAAAAGTATGGAGATTGAGTCAAAAGGACCAAGATTGAGCGTGCACGCGCAATATCTCAGCGAGTCAGCGAATGCAGAGCGAATTTTGAAAGTGCGACCCGACATTCGTGTGAGAGAGAAGGAAATTCGAATGCGCAGAGATTCGCTCTTGCGCATTAACAACCACTCAAGTGTTACAATAATATGCTCTTCACAGTCGTTATTAAAATTACACGATAGAAAGAAACTGCCTCAAAAGAACTATAGCTAAAGAAGAGAAGAATGTCGTGTCTGAAAGCTGGCACGTTGCCACTGTCTGACATGTTGATAAATCAGTGGTGTCTAGTTTTTTGTAGTGAGTATATAGCCTACTGTAATATAAGACATTTGTAGATGTCTAATATCTAATTTGTAGATGTCTAATGTCTAATATGTAGATGTCCATTTCGTGTAAGATGGCCAATATTATTTATATGCTGCGTTGCCCTTGTGGCTTATGTTACATTGGTAAGACTAGTAGACCTTTGAAGAATCGCATTTCTGAACATCGATGTGCAATTAGACACCATGATCCAAAAAGTCCAGTTGCACAGCATTTTGCAGCTTTTAGACATTCAGTTTCTACTCTTCAATACATAGGCATCGAGGTAGTTAAGTATCCACGTCGTGGAGGTGACATTGATAAATTACTTTTACAGCGTGAGGCTTTTTGGATTTTCACATTAGACACGTTGTCCCCTAGACTAGAGGACTTAATGAAGATTTTGATATTCGTCCATTTCTTTGAATTGTTATATAGATGTGTGTGTGTTTCTTTTTTTGTATATAATGCTTCAAAGGTTTTGGAGTGATTACTTTAATTTAATTATTTTGATGTATATTTGCAGGTATCAAGAAAAGTGTTTTTTGAAGTACATATTAATGATGATACTATTGTATTTTGCATAGTTTTTTAGATATTTTTTTTGTGTGTATATAATTTATTTTCCTTTTTCCTTCTTTTTTTGTGTTTTGTAGTTTTTGTATTGGTTAGTAACATTATGTTTAGACATGTGATAATTTGGAGATATAAAGGGTTGCACATCTGTAGTCAATTTGTCTGATGAAGAGCCTGCATGCTCGAAACGTCACATACGCTATGCGATAGTTGTCTTGATAATAAATATTTTTGATAATTTTGGAGCTTAGGTGTTGCTGACTTTATACTTTATTTTTTACTAGATGTCTAATCTACAAATGTCTAATATGTAGACATTTGAGTTTCTGTGTTTTAATAAACTATTATTATTATTATTATTATTATTAGGACTACTTGAAGTATACTCTACTGTGCAATAGTAGCCTAATATATTATAATTTCTTCAAGTTATACCGAACTTTTATTTTGACAGGTTGTCATAAAGACATTACAGTTTCTGTATGTAGCCTATATGAAACGAATGAATGACGATAGTTTTGTCAAATGAAATGGTAAAATTCAGAATCTACATCATGTCTCAATACAGTGAAACGCTGAAAACACCACGAGCGTGAGTCACGCGTGCTTCAGTGTGTGTGTGTGTGTGTGTGTGTGTGTGTGTGTATGGAACGCCAAATGGGTCAAATTTCGCCACTAACGAAACGCCTTTCATTCTCAAAACGCCGGTGTTTACGGCGTTTAAGACGAAAAGACGCCGCAAAGTACAAGCAAAGATTTTGCTTTGCAAACGCCGTAATTTGCGGCGTTTGTACCACAGAACGCCGCAAATTACGGCGTTTGCAAAGCAAAATCGCCGTCATTATCGGCGTTTTTTTGATCCAGTCAACAACGCCGTTTGTGACGCCGCAGGCTATCCATAATGCGCCGTAATTTGCGGCGCTTCTATCTGACAAAAACGCCGTAAAAAGTGCCGTTTTGTATAATATTATAATCAGCCCCTCCCTTTTCTTCAAAGTTCAGCCCATCTAATGAAGCAAATGGAAAGACATATGTAGTAGATTGTCGGTTTGTTGGTTCTGTTTTTCTAACGTTGTTAGGACTAGTGTTTAGACTTGATCGTGTCATATTTTTTATTTCTTCATTAGGCGCGTGTATCCCCCTTTTTTTTTCCTTTATCATATGGGTATAAAGAATGATAGCCTCTGTTTAAATTCATGTCTGTGAAATACATTGGATTTCCCAGCAAACTTACTTCAGTAGGGCATTGGTCTGCGTGCACGGGCAACAGTGTCGTTTTGTGTATAGTGACAGGGGTTCGACTCCAAGGTCCGACCGTATTATTTTCTCTCCGTTTCGTTTCTTTTGTATTGGTCTGTTGCTGTATGTCTTTTAAATTTTGGAAGACTACCCGGTAGCTGACAACTGATTCAATAGCAGGCGGTATGCTACTTTTTACAGAAATGACAGCTGGTATAATAAGGCTTTAATGCACAACTGTTTTAAGCCTGCTTACAGTGCTATTGTGGGTCCGTTTGTATTGCTGATTATAATGATTTAGATAGGCCTAAAGATGATTGAGGATATAGTCCATCTTGCTTTTTAAGATCATAAAATGCGCAACTTTTTTAAGCCTTCTTACAGTGGCCGTTGTGGGTCCGTTTCTATTGCTAATTATAATTATTTGGATTGGCCTAGGTAGATGCTTCACGATATAGTCTATCTTAGAGCTTAGATCGGGCCCAAAAAATCAAGCCCGAGTGCCCGACCCCACCTGAGCCCGTTGTGTCCGAGCCCTGCCCGGCCCGACACAAAACTGTAATTATGAGCCCGAGACCGATTTAAACCCAACCATTTTTTAATACGTGCATGGGCCGTTATAACCAGGGGCGGAGCCGGATAATTTTTAACACTGAGGGGGTGCTAGATATATTAGGCTATATATATAAATAGCCTACTATTAATAAATGAGCAAACATTGGCCACTTAATATTTAATATTAAATTATTTTAATGATCACAATTATTAAATTGAACAAGCACAACATTCAGCATTCAATCAAATATTCTTAAAGATTTATTATTATTAATAATGTTATTTCAACATAATATCTCATTATTTCAACTTAATATGTGTGCGTGAAATAAACAAGATGTGCATTTGTAAATCCGTTGACATGCATGCATTGATTTTTATTAATAAATAGTGTTTTTGTCAGTGTCTGCAAAGATGAAGCTGACGATCGCCATCTCTGAACGCGGCTAGAGAGAAATGCACATAATGGATTACATGATCAGAGAGTAGCCTATTTCTTTTCGTTTTGAATTGTGTCTTTTAAAGACATTTCAAGCTTTTTTTTTAGATATATTTCTCATGTCTGTAAGGCATACACTGACTGAGTTTCGGTTAATTTATATGATGAGATGCGCTCAGTTCACGTGCAATGCAATGACCGCGCCAGTGCCTCCATGTCATGATTATACCGACTGCAATATTTGCTTCTTATTTATTACAGGCAATTGGTTGATGAAAAATGTATTAAAATTAAGATACAATTCATACAAAACGAGAACTTTCTCTGTGTACAGAACTTTGAGTAGGCCTACTAGGCTACTCTAAGATAATTCAACAAGGTTTTAGAATAGAATATTTTTTAAACAAAATAAATATTTGTAAAGCCTAGTATCCCGCCCCGGTGTGATGCGTGCGAGTGGAGGAGATGCTGCGCATGACACATGATGTGTTGCATTTTGTATTACGATTCTTGATCAAGGGCCCAGCCCGGCCAGAGGATAGTGGCGGGAAATATCCAGTAGACCTGGCCTTTATGTTTCTGCATCGGGATGCCCGTCGATATCCAGCCTCTTATGAAGACTCTTAGATGAGCCATTACCAGTTGAGACTGAGATGACGCCAACCCAAGCGATGACTACCGCTGCTCTTGACCATCATACAAGACTGTAACATATTTCACAAATTATTTATTATTACGCTGCCAATGCCTTAAAATGGACATTAATATTGCTAACATTGCTAATATTGTATTAGCCTGCTACATATTGCCTATAGCCTACTTCGTAAAAAACAAAAAACTTTCAATTCCTCAAACAACACAATGATAAAAAACAATACATACCAAATAGCAATAAAATATGTAGCCAACAGATATCTGTAGCATACTGATGTGTAGGCTAACAATTCTTTTTTTTATCGGCTATTCTCCAAGTGATAGTCATATAAATATAATAATGTTTCGAGTTTCGTTTTAGCATTAGATATTAATTTTCTGATATGCGGGTGAACCACTCTTCCTATTTAAAAACAAGTTTCATGTTACTTTTAACCGTGACTCTCCGCTCAATATCCGCTCTTTGCCAGCGCACTATACACTCAATTGCTCACGGCCCAAGCGATCGATCCACTCTTATTTAGTTTCATATTTATATTTAAATATTATTATAGGCTATTGTTATTTTATTTCATTTATTATGTTGATTATGATTATACCATGGTCTGGGTGAATACTCGATTCTGATTGGCTGCAGGGTGTCCATTAAAAAGTGATAGAGGATACCTCCGCTGCGCGTCGGACGGTTCACGCCTCGCCGTCGTCCATTATATGACGGACACCTCGTCGGGCATTAACCCTTAAATAGTGTACAGCATTAGGAGTTTGTTTTTTGAAAGACTTTCTTTAAAGTGAATTTCGTTCTGTATAATTTGTATCTTAATTTTATTCAATGTTTCATCTACCAATGGCCTGGATTTAATAAGAAGCAAACCAAAAAGATCGGGTTTGGATTAAAGTAGGCCTATACATAACAAACAAACCATGTTTCCGGGGCCTTTGAGGCCGAAACAATAGCATTTGTCTTTCTGATTTTAATGAATTTCTTGCATGTCTCAATTATTGTAAGCCTAGGAAGTATGATATTTGTGGCTTTAAAGAAATATTCTGTATTGTATAAAGTGGTAGGCCTATAAATAAACGTGGTGCTGGTGCGACTTGACTAGGCGAGTGCTGAACTGCAGAGATAAACATCCACATCACTATATGATGAGACCAGACTTTAAAAAAAAAAATTGTATGGCTTGAATGTCGTCTGCAGACCCCGCTGCTAAAAAAAAAGTTTTTAATTGCTCTAGTAAATAGGCAATTCCAAATGTGCTGAGTCCAAGTTTGACTGAAACAATTAAATTTTAAGATTTAATTTTAGAAAAATACAATACAATTTTTTTTAAATACACATTTAAAAGAAAAACCAATAAGTCGCATTAGCCATTATGGAAATACAGACATCGCACAACTCTTTATTATTTACAGTCCATAAAAATAGGGCATGTATTAGGCTATAATACGAGAAGATATTTCTTACAGTTTGCCCATGTATTTTTACTGAGGCATTGTATTGTGTTGTGTTCTCTTACGAGAGGTTCTCTCATACTGCGTAAGTCTTACGCTAGGGGAAAATCTCTTTTCCGCGAGATACTGAAGCCAAAAATTATCCTTAATTTTGAAATAATGTAAAACGCGTTGCGGCAGCATGCAGACACAGGCGAGACGGCTCGCGCACCTATTGGCTGCCCTGCGGCAACTGCAGCAGCCTATCGATAAGGCCTTTTCATGACGTCAGCTCCAATGGGGGCGCTTCGCGCCCAATACGTCACGTCCCGCCAGAATGGGCGTGGCCTAGGGCTATAAATATAGCTTCGAGAGGCTAGCTCACTGATTTTTCATCTCTTCAGCGGAACTCTAGCATCTCTGGATCCGGAGAGAAGCCGCGCCGTCTGAAGAAGCCTTTCAGCGGGACGAGTCGACACTCTGAAGCCGCTGGCCGAGCCGCCTTCAGTCGCCTTCCTGCTGCGCTATCCGGCGTTATATCCTTTCTCCGCCGCCGCGACACACACTCTCATTGCACTAAAAGAGCCGGGCGTCTTTTTCAAGACGCCCCTTTCCTGAGGATCACGCAGCTCTCGCGCTCGCTGACGGTGACTGCCCTCACTGCGAGCCAGTTACTGCCTATGGTGACTCTGAGGACTCACCTGGCATCCTTCTCCGAGACTGCTCCTCTGCCCCCCCCACCCCCCCCGGTCGGTGTTAGGTTTTTTTTACGTTACAAGAAAGCTGCCCTGCCCTTGCGCCCCATTCACGCGTCACTCACCGGCGAAAAGAGAACTCAGTTCCCTGATTAGGCGACTGGAAATATCAATATTGCAGCAAACGAGCCTGTTGTAAACACGCACGCTTGCAAGCAAACGCCGAAGAAAACATGTTGACGCTCTCTTATATGCTCATGCATCTATAATCCTTTGAGTTCCCCCCTGTGTCTCAGTGGCGGAATCTTAGGTTTTTCGCACAAGAGACCGGTGTTCGAATCCCGGTCTAACGGCAGATATATTATGCCGCCAATGCTTCGCTCTGTCAGTTCCCTGAAAGGCGACTGCAGATGTGCATTTTGCAGCCAACGAGCGCGTTGTACAACCCGCTCGCCTGCACCCAAACACCGTTTCGATGGTTCCCGTGCATCACTGGCGAAAGGAGAAAAGGGTATTTTTAGCCCCGCTGCGGCCGGGCCGACCTTAACTCCTCACACATTTCTCATTCCCCTCTGAAGTTCAGGTGACTGGAAATGTCAATATTGCAGTGAGCGAGCCTGTTGTTTTGCACGCACGCCTGCAAACAAACGCCAGTATGTTGACGCTCTCTTATAATACTCGTGCTAACTGAATACCTATGTGTCTTCCTCTGTGGTCCAATGGTAGATCATCAGGCGTTCACACGAGAGACCCGTGATCGAATCCCGGGTCTACCGGCAGAAAATTTTTTGCCGTCAATGCTCGCTCTGGCAGTTCCCTGAGAAGGCGACTGCAGATGTGTATTTTGCAGCCAACGAGCGCGTGGTACAACCCGCTCGCCTGCACCCAAACACTGTTTCTATGGTTTCCGCCTCTGAAGTTCAGACGACTGGAAATGTCAATATTGCAGTGAACAAGCCTGCTGTGATACACGCACGCCTGCAAACAAACGCCAGCATGTTGACGCTCTCTGTTTCTATGGCAACTTCTCGCTCGTTCAGTTCCAGTAAATGCGACTGTTCCAGTGTATTCTGCAGTAAACAAGTCGGCAAAGCAGCCCGCTTGCCTGCACACTAACGCCGCTTTTACAGCTACCCAGATAAATCCCATAAGAGTGTATTTTCTGGTGTCCCGGCCACGGCCGATGGTGTTACGAGTGTAGACAAAATGCCCAGTGCTCATTCCTACACACAAACACAGCCCGTCACAGGGCTCGCGCACATGAAATCGACCCAAATCGATTGCGCATTAAACGTGGTAAATGTGCCCACTGCCCAGTGCCCACAAACACTACGTTCCGCATATCTCAAGGTTTCTGTAAAAACAAAACCAACGTGCATTCGCTCTGCTCAGGCGGACAATGCTCTCAGTGTTGTAAATGTGCCCGCTATCCCGCGCCCACATTCACACATAGATATAACAGGTCCTACGGGACTCGCCCAGCCCTCCCCTCTCGGTTGACCACCGCAAAGGAGTCGAGCGTGGGCAATCTGCCCGCTGTTATCAGCGCGCCCCCTGCCTCAAAGTACGACGCTTATGTTGCAGCACACCGAAGCCCCTCTGTCGCTGAGCGACCAGAGCGCTCTCCGCATTCAGCCCCTAGCCATTCGTGCAGATGCATGGGCAAGGCTACCTGGGGGTTTTGAAGTGGGTGCTAGACATTATAGAAAGAGGCTATTCGCTACAGTTTCGCCGACGCCCTCGCCGCTGTGACGCGCGTCGAAACTACGGTAAAAACAGAAGTAGCACCACCTACTTCGAGCCGAAATTTTGAAACTGTTGAGCAAAGGGGCCATAGAGCCTTTATCTCATGCTCAGAGCGAAGGAGGGTTATACAGCAGATACTTCCTGGTACTGAAAAAAGACAGGGGTCTCAGACCCATACTAGATCTAAGGCAACTGAACAGAGTGCTTGCGAAGCGACAGTTCAGAATGCTCACGACCAGAAAAATCCTCACGCAGATTCGCCGAGGAGATTGGTTTGTGTCAATAGATCTGAAAGACGCATATTTTCAAATACAAATAGCGTCACGTCACAGACAACATTTGAGATTCGCCTTCGAGGGCCAGGCATATCAGTGCTCAGTCCTACCGTTCGGCTTGTCTCGAGCACCCCGTACATGTACGATGTGCATGGATGCAGCACTCGCACCCCTCAGACTACAGGGCATGCGAGTATTGAACTACTTGGACGGTTGGCTGATTCTAGCTCAATCTCACTCGGTGCTCAGAGCACAGGACCATTTTGCTCGATCACCTCGAGAATCTGGGTCTCAGAGTCAATTGGGCGAAGAGTTCTCTGTCTCCCAGACAGATAATATCTTTTCTGGGCACAGAACTGGACTCGCTGTCTATGATAGCGCGACTGTTACCACAGCGCGTACTAGACATTCAGCGCGCAGCGAGCTCTTTCCGCTGCGGCGCATCTGTCCCGCTCAAGAAATTTCAGAGGATGCTAGGTCTCATGGCCTCAGCATCATCAGTACTTCAGCTGGGCTTGCTTCGCATGCGCCCGCTACACTGCCCTACAAAGGCAAAAGACCTTAAAGGTCCCATGACATGAAATTTTCACTTTCTGAGGTTTTTTAACATTAATATGAGTTCCCCTAGCCTGTATATGGTCCCCAAGTTTCTAGAAATTTGAATCGGTGTAAATCGAGCTTTCGCTATCTTTCTCTGCCTTTGAGAAAATGGAGGCTCAATCAGGCTGATCTTGAATCTCCTCCTTATGACGTCATAAGGAGAAATGTTACCTCCCCTTTCTCTGCTTTGCCCGCCCAGAGAATATTTCCCGACCATGAGAAAATGAGCTAGGAAGTAGGAACGCGCGCGCTCGATTTTAGTTTGTCCACGAGAGATATCATGGCTTTTGAGCGAGCGAATAATTGCTCAATAACTGGATGTACAAATGAACACCGAAGCCTTCATCCAAGCCCCAGAAGAACCAGTGGATTAATTTCATTTTCTCTGGAAATGCGCCGACACAACTTCCCAAAGTTTTGCATGTCTGCGGCAAACATTTCAGCGACGACTGTTCCCTTAACTTGGGTCAATACAGAGCTGGGCTTGCTGACCGTCTGAAACTAAAGTCTGGATCAGTACCAACTCTCTTTGGCTCAGCTACACACCTTGGGCAAGCAAGTCAACTAATGAAATATAAGTGTGTTGCTTGTTTACTGTTTATGGTTACCTAGCTTGTTACACGTAGAATGTGGACACACACTGTAAAGCGAGTGTTGTACACTTCTTTGTTATTTGGATAACCGTTTTCCTGTTGGTTATATGGTGCGCGCGATATCCGCATTTCAAGATCGCAGAGCTTGATGTAATTGTAATAAGATAAATTACAGACGTTACAGATCTCTGTACTAGAACATCTAGGCACAATAAACAGTTTTCACCCCATGCTATATATATATATATATATATATATATACTTTTATATATATTACTTTTAATATATATGAAATATAAATTATGTAAACAAATAAATTATGTAATATCATTTTGTCGTTTCATAGATCTAATTTTAAGTATTATTGTTATTCACTAAAGTACCGTATCCAGACATAATATTTTAAACTAACCATTCGGAAACTTCCTGCTGGTGCCGCTGAGTTGCAACTTCTTCATCCGTTGCTTCTCCATCTGGATCCGATTCTGGGTCGAACTGAAATGCTTGAACGACTGCGTGTCTTCGTGCCATTGCAATACATCCAACGTAAACATGCATGGTACCGTTGCAAGATGGTCAAGGCCACACCCAGCCTCCACCTTGCGCCGCCTTTCTACTCCTCATTAACATTTAAAAGCTACAGACACCGAAACGGCCCGTCTAAAGGAAGCTCATTCTGGGACTGGCTTGTTGTAGCTATAATTCTGCACCAAGGCTGAATTTTTGGAAAAAGATTTCGGATACAGTACTAGGGACCACTAATGCCTATATTAAAGCCTACAAAAAGTAGCATGTCATGGGACCTTTAAGTCGCTAGAATGTGGAACTGAGAAAAATGACTTTAAAGATTTTTAGTTGTCCCGCCAACTTAATTATAGGTAGGACACTGGAAATCTGGCAAATAGCTGTTTTAGTAATGACAATTATATACATAAAAAAATCTTGAGCTCAAACTTGACTTTTGACCACTATTTTAAAGTTACTGTACTCTGCCTTTGTATTGTCAGCAAAAAGTGAGAAGTCATGCCAAGGCAAAAGGCAGTAACTTACACATTATCAATATTTGGTTGCTGATCACCATTAACAAAATCATTAGTAACACCTGTATAAAATCTAGTGATCATGGCATTTATTTTGTATGATTTACAATTATTTATAGCCATCTACTTTGGTTGCATTCTGATGGCATTAAATACATTTGACATGACAAAATACATCCATAGATATATTAGTCCAGCTTATTCCACCGCGTTTAGGGCGGGGCTGAAGGCGCCGGCGAAGTTGGCACTGTGCCAGCTAGATGCATGAGTGTTTCAACCGGGTCCAGTGAGGCGGGGCTTTAATTCTTGGTTGTATTCATCTGATACGGCAATGTGTAACGTTTTTCTGTCAACTCTGCATAATCCTTCGCGATCGATATCGCACGTTTGTCGGTGGAGCGGTTTCAGACCATAAATGTTCTGACCGCGTTTGTTTAGGACAAAGCTCCGAGGACATCAGAAGTTACAGGGACTGATGGCAGCTGTAGGCTACAAACAGGCTACACCGTAATTTTTAATTTTAATGGACAGTAAAACAAAGGCAGAACACCGTACAATCTGGTAGGTAGCATTATTTGATAGAACACCGGCACAGTAACTTCATATTGACGTGCGGCTAAACAAAGGCTGAGCACCGTAACTCAATTTGAGCGTTCCAAAACAAAGCCAAAGAGCGGTAACTGGTGTTACGGTGTTCTGCCTTGGTTTCTCATGGGCTTTTGGAAGTTACTGTTAAGACAACTCATTATTTTCTCGAAAAAACAACGGAATTGATTCAAGATACTTATCCACATGATAAAGGAGGTCATGAATGTGCCAAAAATATAAATAACTCATTTTCGACCAAAAACGAAGTTACGGTCTTTTGCCTTTGCACGGCAGTACAGTTCTGGCTGAAAGCGCGAGTACCGCGCCGAGCGTGGGCTTCCGGTCTGCTTCGTCTCAAGGTCAATCAGAAATGCATCGCAGCTCTGAAACCTTGGAAAGCAAACGACTTGTACCAATCAGGTGTTAGCCTGGAGACTTCCTCAAGTGTGAAGGTAGTGTCTACGGACGCATCCACCTTGGGATGGGGAGCACTGCTCAAGGGCAGACCGTTCTTCGGCCAATGGTCAGAACGGGAGAAGCTTCTACACATAAACTGCCTCGAAATGTTGGCAGTAGACAACGCGCTGACGCGTTTTTATTTTCCAAATACAAGGACACCACGTCCTGGTCCGCTCGGACAACATGTCAGTGGTGTCCTACATAAATCACTCCTGGTGTGGGCTCAGCGCAACCTGCTCTCGCTGAGAGCAGCGCATGTGCCAGGGCTCCTAAACGTAGGACCGGACAGACTGTTCAGGAACAATGTTCTGACAGGCGAGTGGCCTCTACACCCACAGACAGTCCAGCTGCTGTGGAAGAAATTCGGAAGAGCGGAAGTAGACCTGTTCGCGTCTCAAGAAAACGCTCACTGTCTGGAATTTTTCTCCAAGAGCAGGGACGTGCTGGTTCATGTATGGCCCCGCCGCCCGCTCTATGCCTTTCCTCCCGTCTCTCTCCTGCCTCAGGTGATAGAACGGATCAGAGAAGGATGCTCAGTGCTACTCGTAGCGCCGTTCTGGAAAAACCAACCCTGGTTCCCAGTTCTGATGCAGCTAGCAAGCACTGCCCCATGGCCAGTGCCAGTGAGGAGGGACCTCCTCTCTCAGGCCAAGGGCTCGTTTTGGCATCCGCGCCCAGAGCTGTGGTCCCTTCATGTTTGGGCCATCAACGGGTACCCGCTGACCTCCCAAGCGGAGTTTTGTAAACACGATCACGCAGGCTAGAGCTCCGTCTACGCGACGTCTCTATTCCTCGAAATGGTCAGTGTTCTCCAGCTGGTGCACAGCTCGTGGCGTGTCGCCCCTAGACTGTGGGGTGACGGAGGTTCTCTCCTTCCTACAAGAGCTGTTGGACAAGGGCAGGACCCCTTCCACGCTCAAAGTGTATGTGGCGGCCATAGCAGCATTCTCAAAAACAACGCTGGGTCAGTCAGTAGGAAGGAACGAATTTAGTCATCCGCTTCCTTAGAGGAGCTAAGAGACTGAATCCTCCCAGACCTCCCTCAGTCCCTGTATGGGACCTTTCTACAGTGCTGGAAGCCATGAAAGGTGACCCATTCGAGCCTTTACAGACGATTGATCTTAAACATCTGTCTTTCAAGACAGTGTTTCTTCTGGCTCTCGCTTCAGTGAAGCACATAGGGGACTTACACGCGCTCTCAGTAAGCGCGACGTGCATGGAGTTTGGGCCTAATGACTCAAGAGTTATACTCAAACCTAAGCACGGTTATGTTCCAAAATCCCTCAACACACCGTTTAGGGCGCAGGTCATTTCCCTGTCAGCCCTACCGGTCTCTGACGAGGAAGGAGACGCAAGCTTCCTTTGCCCAGTCAGGGCATTAAGAGCTTATGTGTCTCGCACGTCTGTTTTCAGACAGACAGAGCAGCTCTTTGTTTTCACTCTACGGACGTTCTAAG